>NW_023501047.1:0-1237400 GCF_014066305.1 Letharia columbiana | reverse complement strand
TTAAGAAGTATAAAAATCTCGAGCTTTTATTTACGATTCTATAGATTTTTCTTTTAAACTTTCGAAGATTTTAATCCTTATAATATTTCGCTAATACTTCAAAATTTATAAAATATTTATTAAGATCTTATTTAAGAATTTCGAAGATGTTTTTTTTATATAGTAAAAAGTAAATTAAGCGAAATACTAAGAGATATTCTATATATAAAAAATAACTTACTCTATAATTCTATTATTTTAATTAATTTAAAGATAATAAATAAATCGTTTATTAATATTAAAAAGATTAATTTTTTAAAATTAAAATTAATTCGAAATCGATAATTAAATTAAAACTCTTAAAAATAAAAAATATATTAAGACTTTAAAATTAGAATAGCTTAAAAATATCGAAGATTTATATACTAATAAAATAGAAGATTAAAAACGTTATAATTCTTTTTATTAAATTAAGTAAATTACTTAAGCTTCGATAAATAAGAAAACTTTAGAACTATATTATAAATAGTATTAATTATTTCGAATATTTATTTATATTAAGTTTAAAAACTTCGAAGATAAACTTAATATTTCTAAAGAGTACTTATCGAAATTAATTATTTTATAAATTTATATATTATATAATTATAATTAGATAGATTAAGAATCTCGAATAATAAAGAAAACGATATTAAATATATATAGTTATACTCTAAAAATGCGAGCTCTTATTTTTTAATATTATAATAATATATAAGATAGAGAGAGTTAATAATATTCGAAAGATTCGAATAAAAAATAGTAAGGAAATCCTTTACTTTCTATATTTATTTTAAGATATATAAAAGCTATTTATTATAAAAAGATTTATATTTTCTAATTATCTTATAATCTTGAAGAATATAAATATTAATTTATAGAGAGTAGATATAAGTAGAAGAGATATATATTAGTATAAGAGTAATAAATATTAAAAAATTTGAAAAGTTATTTCGATTTAATAGTATAATAGAACTTCGGCTAGAATAATAATCTTTATTAATCTTAAAAACTTCGAATCTTTAAGTTTAGAAAGATACTCGAGAATATATTATAATAACTCTAATCTATATAATTACTTTTTAATATTTATTTAAAATTAATAAGATTCTTATTTTAGAATATTATTAGATTAAGTTTTTTAATTCTCGAATTAATTAGATATTAATTATATTATAATATAAAAAAATATATTAATTTAGAGATAAATTTAAAAATTTTAAGTTTTAAGATTAATTTATATTTTCGAGAATTTTAAGTCTTAATCTCTTTTAAAAGTTTCGAGATTTAAATTTATTATAAATCTTATTTAATACGATTTAATAGAAGTTAAATTCTTTTATATATATTATAATCGATAATATTTTTAATTTAATATATCTTCTTTATATCTAAAATAAATAAATATTTCTAATTTTTAAAAGAATTAAATCTTTTATAGATTTAATAAATATAATATTTCTTAAAAAATAAATTTAATAAGACTCGAAAACTTTAAAATATAATAAAATTTTCTCTAAATTCGAAGTAGCTTCCTTAGTATTTTCTAACTTAATTTTAAAATAATCTTATAAATATTAGCGAAAATCTCGAAGTTTATAAAACTTATTCTTTTTAATAAAAGAGAATATAATATCTAATAAGTTATAAGAGATAAAATCTTTAAAAATTATATAATTAAAGTAGATAAAGTATAGATTATAATACGCTTTATATTATTTAATATCTTTATAATTAAAATAATAATTTAATAATACCTCGAGAGAATTTTATAAAGCTCGAATAATCGATAATTTAAAAGTATTATATATATAAAAGAAGTTATTAATATACTTAAGCTTTAATTACTTCGAATATATTTAAAATATAAATATTTCGAATATACTTATTCTTCGAGATTTTCGAAGAAAATAATTTTTATTAAATTCTTATAGAATTCGAAGAATAATTCTATATATTAATTATATCTTTTTAAGATAATTATATATCTTTTTATATAATAGTATTATTCTCTTTAATTTTAGTAATAGCGACGCTATTAATTAGATTAATAGTAGCTTTATTAATAATCTTAAGCGTCTTAAAGATTTTCTAAAAAAAGATATTAAAGTATTTATTAGCGTTATTAATTAAATTAATAATAATAGCTTTATTCGAATAATACTTCAATAATCTTAAGCTTTTTAAAGATTTTTTAAAGAAAGATATTAAAATATTTATCAATATTATAATATTTTATATTTATAATAAAAAATATTATCTATACTAGCTACGATATTTATCTAGATTATATTAAAATATAAATATTTCGAATTAATCTAGAACTCGAGAATTTCAAAGAAAATAATTATTATTAAATTCTTATAGAATTTAAAGTAAGTTTATATATTAATTCTTAGATTTATCTTTAAGACTCTCTAATAAATTCTTTTTAAAATAATTATTAATATAACTATTTTAAAGCTAAATTAAATAATTAATATTCGATAAATTAGAATAATTTAGATTAAGTTATAAACCTTCTTAAGATTTAATTAATTCTTTTTAATATTTATTATAAACTTAAGAAGATAACCTTTAAAAAAATTAAATTAATATTTATATTTAAAGTAAGTTTAAGAAAAATAAACGTATTAATAAATAAGTATAAAATCTAAAATAAGTCGATTTCTGCGAATAATTAGTAAATTATATATTCTTATTTATTTATAAAACTCTTATCTTTAAATTAGAATATTTAAATTCTCGAGCTTTTTAAAATAGCTTAAATTTATTTAATTATAATTCGATAATAGCGTTTTATAAAGTTAAAAGATTAATAAAATCTCGAAATATTTAAAAAAAAATACTTCGAAAGAATCGAGTTTTAAAATTATAAATTATATTATTTAAAGTATATAATTATATAATAAAAGCTCTTTATTTTTCGATTTATCTAATTATTACTTAGAATTTAATATCTAGAGAGAAAGTTAATTTATAAAATATAAATTTAGAAAAAGATCAATAAATACGAATTCGATAATCTTTACGGTATATTAAATATTTATAGAATTTATAACTATAGAAAGATTTTCTAAATAATAAATTAATAATATTAAGAAATAAGAAAGAAAATATATTAACTTTTATCTAATCTTAATAGAATTATTCTAAATTTAATTCTATAAATTTTTTAAATTTTAGAAACTTAAATTAAAGTCTTTAAGGAATTTAAACTTATAAATTTACGATAATAAAAATCTAAATAAACTATCTTACGAGTCTCTTTTTATTAAATTAACTTATATTCTTATTTAAATTCGAAATTAATATCTCTAATAAAGTCTAACTTTATTAATTTTTTATAAGAATAAAAATATATAGCTCCTCTTCGAAGAATAAATTTATCTTTAATATTTTTAATATAATTAAGAATATTTATAAACTTCTTAAAAGAATAAATTAAATTATTCTTTTTCGAATCTTTCGATATTATTATAAATCTTCTTAAGTTCTTTACTCGAGTAAAAGTATTTCGAAAATTCGCAGATAGATTAAATTTATCTTTACTACTCTTTCAAATTTTCGAAGTTATAATTAAATCTTTTAAATCTTTTAAGATTATATCGAGATTTTTTAAGTCTTTTAAGACTATAATAGAGTCTCTTAAATCTTTTAAGACTATATTTAGATATTTTAAGTCTTTTAAAATTAAATCTAAGTTTTTTAAATAGTTTAAGATTATATTATTATTTCTTAAATAATTTAAAACTATATCGAGGTCCCTCAAACCTTTTAAGGCTATATCTAGATATTTTAAGTCTTTTAAGATAATATCTAAATCCTAATCTATTAAGTTCTTCGAGGTCTTATTTTTACTTTTCTTTACTTTTATAGCTTTCGAAGCTTTCGAAGCTTTCGAAATCTTACTTATATTCTTCGAAACTTTCGAAGTCTTATTTATATTCTTCGAAACTTTCGAAGAATCGCTCGTTTCCTTCGAAAGTTTTAAAGAGTTATTTAAGTTCTTCGAAACTTTCGAAGACTTATTTATATTCTTTAAAACTTTCGAAGAATCGCCTATATTCTTCGAAACTTTCGAAGAGTTACTTAAGTCCTTCGAAGCTTTCGAAGACTTATTTATATTCTTTAAAACTTTCGAAGAATTATCTATATTCTTCGAAACTTTCGAAGAGTTATTTAAGTTCTTTGAAACTTTCGAAGCTTTATTTATATTCTTCGAAACTTTCGAAGTAACGCTCGTTTCCTTCGAAATTTTCGAAGAGTTATTTAAGTTCTTCGAAGCTTTCGAAGTCTTATTTATATTCTTTAAAACTTTCGAAGAATTATCTATATTCTTCGAAACTTTCGAAAAATTATCTAAGTCCTTCGAAACTTTTAAAACCTTATCCGCGTTCTTCGAAACTTTCGAAGAATCGCCTATATCTTTTAAAACTTTCGAAAAGTTACTTAAGTTCTTCGAAACTTTCGAAGACTTATTTATATTCTTCGAAACTTTTGAAGAATTATTTATATTCTTCGAAACTTTCGAAGAGTTATCTAAATTCTCTAAAACTTTCGAAGACTTATTTATATTCTTCTGAAGCTTTCAAAGAATTATTTATATCTTTTAAAATCTTTAAAAAATTATCTAAATTCTTTAAAACTTTTAAAGACTTATTTATATTCTTCAAAACTTTTATATTTAATTTTATATTTTTCGTTATTTTTAAAATTAGCTTTTAATTTAAAGAATATAACTAGATTCTTATTTTTTAAATCTTTTAAAGATTTTAAAAATATATCTTTTAAAGTAGTTTTATTTAAAAACTTTAATATTTCGATATCTAATTTTATTAAAGTTTTATTTTCTTAAGCTTTTAAAAAATATTCTTTCGAGATTAAAATATTTATAATATTCTTAGAATTCGAAATTAATAAGTTCGAGTTTTTTAAGACTTCTAATAAATTCGAAATTTTCGAGACTTTTGAAGAGTTAATAGAATTTAAAATTAATTTTAATACTTTTAATTTAGAATCTTCTAAAATTAAATTCTTCGTAGTAGTTAATCTAAGTCTATAAAAAATTTAAATATTAATAATATATTTTTAATATAAATAAGATTATAGAAGTATTTATCGCTTAGAAGATATTATAGATAAAAATTATAAGAGATTTAAAATATATAAAATTCTTAAGAATATTAAAGAGTAAAAGAAGAAGTATGAGAAATTACGATATTTTAGAGATTTTTAATTAAGATTTCGCTTTTTTAAAAGCTTACTTCTTTAAGACTAATATAAAATTAAAATTTATAAATAAAATTTATCAGCTGTAATAATAGTTTCGAAAAATTCGAGATTCTTAGATAATAGAGAAAACCTCGAAATATTTAAAGAATATATATTTTAGCTCGAAATCTTCGAAGAATATATCTTTTAGCTCGAAATCTTCGATAAATTATTTAAATTATTAAATATAATTATATAAATATTTAAAGATAAAGAACTTAAATACTATTTATTAAAAATTTATTTATTTTATTAAAAATACTTTTTTATATAAATTTAAATATTTAAATAATTATTATTTTAATAAAATTTATACTTATTTTTTAATTAAAATTATTAAATAAATAAATAAATAAATATTAATAAATAAACTTTAATAAATAAATATAAAAAATATTATAAAGAAATTAAATAATAATAAAATTATTATTATTAAAAATATAATTTAACTCTTTAAAATTCTATATTAATCTATTTAATTAAAATAAAAAAAATTATAATAATAAATAAATATAAAAAATATTATAAAGAATATTATAAAGATAATTATTAGTAGTAATAATATAATAAATCTACTCTTTATAATCTTATATTAATTTACTTAATTAGAATAAAAGAAATTATAATAATAAATAAATATAAAGAATATTATAAAGAAATTAAATAATAATAAAAATTTTAATATTAAAAATATAACTTAACTCTTTAAAATTTTATATTATATATTTTTTTATAATTTTATATTAAATTATTATTTAATAAATAAAAAATATTATTATAATTTAATCTATTATTTCTATTATAACTTAATTTATTATCTTTATTATATTTATATAATATATTAATAATATTATAAAAAAAGAATTTACTATAATAATTATAGCTAATTAGATCTTTATAAAAAAAAATATTAAATAATATATATTTAAATAAATTAAAATTATTCGATATTTATAGCTATTTTATTATTTAAAAGATTTTATTATAATAAAAGATATTATAGAATTTATATTATTAATTAATATATTATCTCTATTTCTTTCTAATATTTTAATACTTCTTATTATAAGAATATAATTTTTCTTTATTTTTTATAAATAATTATTATAAATTAATTTTTTATATTTAATATATCTTTTTAATTAAATCTTAATATATCTCTTTTTATATATATATATTTATATATTATATAAATTAAATTAATTTTATAATAATAAAAATAAATTAAAAATATATAATAAGTAATTAGAGTTCGATTTAATTTAGAGCTAAGATTAAAATTCGATTTAACTTAGAAAAATCTAACTTTATTTAATTTAAAAAAATAAAAAATTTAACTTTATAAATTTAATTTATAAATCTTTATTTATTATTTATAAATATATTAAAAAACTTTTAAAAAAAGTTTAAATAAATTTATAATTTTTTTTTTTTATATATTATTTATTTAATTAATTATTTTAATTAATACTATTTACTCTATTATATATTCTTTATAATTTTATATTAAATTATTATTTAATAAACGAAAAAATATTTTTATAATTTAATTTATTATTTTTATTATATTAAAAAGTAAAAAAAAAATTATAATAAATAAATATAAAGAATATTATAAAGAAATTAAAATAATAATAAAGTAATTTTAATATTAAAAATATAACTTAGCTCTTTAAAATTCTATATTATATATTTTTTATAATTTTATATTAAATTATTATTTAATAAATAAAGAATATTATTATAATTTAATTTATTATTTTTATTATATTAAAAAGTAAGAGAAGAAATTATAATAAATAAATATAAAGAATATTATAAAAAAATTAAATAATAATAAAAATTTTAATATTAAAAATATAACTTAACTCTTTAAAATTTTTTATATTATTTTTTATAATTTTATATTAAATTATTATTTAATAAATAAAGAATATTATTATAATTTAATATCTTAACTCTATTAAAATTTTATATTATATATTATTTATAATATAAAAATATATTAAAATATTATATAAAAAATTAAATAATAATAAAATTATTATTATTATTAAAAATATAACTTAGCTCTCTAAAATCTATATTATATACTCTCTATAATTTTATTAATTAAATTATTATTTAATAATATATAAAAATATTATAATAATTTATAAAAATCTATTATAATAATTATAATTAATTAAATCTTTATAAAAGAAATATTAGATAATATATATTTAAATAAATTAAAATTATTCGATATCTTACTCTAATAGCTATTTTATTATTTAAAAATTTTATTATAATAAGAGATAATATAGAATTTATATTATTAATTAATATATTATCTTTATTTCTTTTTAATATTTTAATACTTCTTATTATAAGAATATAGCCTTTCTCTATTTTTTATAAATAATTATTATAAATTAATTTTTTATATTTAATATATCTTTCTAATTAGATTTTAATATATCTTTTTTTATATATATATATTTATATTAAATAAATTAAAAATATATAATAAGTAATTAGAGTTTATTTTAATTTAGAATTAAAGTTAAAATTTAATTTAACTTAAAAAAATTTAACTTTATAAATTTAATTTATAGATCTTTATTTATTTAAATTAATAAAATCATTTTATAAAAGCTTTATAAAATTTAATTTATAAAATCTTTATTTATATATAATATAATTATAATTTTTTTTTTATTTTTTATAATTAAATTATTTATAAATTATTTTAATATTTTTATAATAATATATTTCTATTAAATTTTTTATTATTTCTATATATATATTATTATTAATTATTATTATTACTATTATTATTTATTTTAGAAAATTATATCTAAAAAAAATTACGAAAAAATCGAAAAAAAGTAAAGTTTTAAAATTCTCGAATAATTTTTTTATTCGAATCATGAACTAGCTAATTTTTTTTTTTTTTTTTTTTTTTTAATTTATCTAGTCAAATTCTTAATTATCTATCTATAGATTTAATTTTCAGTAAGCTAAATAATAGCGCTTTAAAATTTAAAAAATTTGAATTAGTGATTTTTTATATAAAAGCTCAAAAAAAAATAAACCTTTAAAATATCGGCGGCGAAGATTTGTTAATAGAAGATGTTTTTCGAATCGATGATCTCTATCTAAAATTCGTTATTCAACCTATTGTAATATTAGGTATTGGTGACTCCCAACGCCTCAAAAAGAGAGCGGGCACTGCGTAAAAGCAGCTTTCCAGATTCCCAAATCTCAGCACAGTAGTGCCTTCTTTACCTTAGTGAGAAAAGGTGAGAAGCTCGATGATGTAAACTGTACCAAGCTCAATTAGGTAAGGGTGAATTAGACAAGGTTCGAACGAAAGAAGGCTTTCCCGCTGGTGAAACTTCGGATGTCTCGGCATACTTTCCTTGCAGAAGTCTTGGCAACGGCGCGGGTCTCTCGGTGTCTGTTTACTTTTCCCGCACCACCCGTACACAAAAACCGCTTTACCAAAACGTACATGATTAGAGTACCGAACAAGTCCGCAATACGCTGTGCCGTGTCCATCGTTGTACATATTTACTCCATAGATAAGCGGCGTGCCAAATGAGTGCAACAAGATTATCAGGAGCGGTAGGTCCAAGCCTCACTCCACCCACGCTGTCACTCATGCACTTCTGCTGCAACGGCCCGCCTACATGCATGAGGTACTAATGGAACTTTCAGATGGAACTTGACGCTCAGCAGGAAAATGAGAAGGCCAACGGCTCTACATCGTCGATCACACGAGCCTCGAATTCCTGGACCAACCCCCGAAAGCGACCCCACAGCTATGACCCAGCAGCACAGCTGGAGACTACGATTGATGAGGATATCCTACGGCATGCTGGCAAGGCCCGTGACCTGCATTCACCAAAGCGGATGCGGGCAGAAGAGTGGCCTCTCAAGAACTCGGATGATGCAGCTGAGTCTGACAATTCCTTACGGCCGGCACACCGAAAATTGCCCTCGTCCTGTCAAAAACGGAATAGTATGTCGAGCATACGACCGTCAAGGTTTGTGGAAGGCAGCATGAACGACAAAGTTAGTCAGCGGCCTCCGAGTCTCTACATCCGTGAAGAAGAGGCAATGGAACATTATGCAGGTGCGGACATGGAAGATGTGGATATGGACTACGATGCGGCAATCGAATCGAACAAGCCCTCGGGTATGTTCCGATTTGGCAAAGCCATCGCTAATGCTTTCAACTCTTCCAATGTCTGGCAAGGCTTCAACGGCATTTGGAAGGAGAAAGAAAAGGAGAATCGAGCGAAGCCAGAGAAGGACTCCCTGAAGGCTAAAGCAGAGCTGAAATATGCCGAGTTGAAGAAGAGCGGCTACAAGGGCACTCAGAATGCTCCAGCTCGGCCAGCGACTCAGGAGGTCCCAGCAATTAAATATGAGGATACCGATGACTTTCGACGGAGTTCCTTTCGTGACTCTGGCGTAGACGTCGACGGATATCGCCCGTCACTTGATCGAAAGGACAGCGATCAGTTCATTGTCTCTATTGAAAACCTCATGCCTCCTCCAGCTGTAACGGCAGGTCGTCGTTCTGCAAGTCCTTTCTCCGATGCTAGTTCTGGACGCCGATCATCTATTCGTTTTCACAAACCCTCGTTGGAGGGTCTGAAGAGAGTCAAGTCCCAGATTCATCTACCGTCCATCAAAAAATACGCTGAGGATGTCCCATCTGTGCCATCAATTGAGACAGCTGATGTAGCAGGGCGGGGGCTACGCAGCGAAGCGTCAAAGAAGGACATCGCAAATCAATACAAGCTCAGTAAGAAAGTGAGCGACCTCGAAAACAAGCTTGAGATCGCTCGTCGACAATTGGAGCTGTCAATTCAAGAGGCCCCAGCCATTCCGGATCTTCCCGCGCCAATTGGACGAAAACGATTTGTGCCAGGAGCTCTTGCCTCTCTACCTTCTGAACGATTGCTGACGCCGCAAACCCGTAGAAATGATAGTGCCGCGAATCGAGGCAATGGAAAAGCCGCTAACTCTGTCGATGTATACAGTGCTACTACAAGCACAAGCGACAAAGGCGAAGAAAAGGGAAAGCAGAATCCCAAGGCCCCGAATGAGAGTGCGGAGGCCGCGAAACAAGCGCTGTGGAACAAGAGGGCCAGTGACATTGCGGCACGAAATGCAGCAGCACGTCAGTCTAAGGCCTTGGGGGCCGACACCGAGATCGATGACGTTCTGGAGTCCGAGGCAGCGAAAGGTTCTTCCTCGAAGAAAAAAGGCGGAAGACCTAGGAAATCCCAGGAAATCAAAATTTCCGGCATTCACGATCCCTCTGCGGTACACAACCGCCCGCCCAAGGTCTATGCAAGCACTCCCCGCAATTCGCCGATGACAAACAAGGATGAAGTGCCACCTGTCCCTGCGAAGGGCACAGTCTTCGATCCAACAAGCGTCAATCAAGCCGGAATCATGGCCATGCGTGCCATTCCTGATAGCCACGCTCCGTTCGGGAAAGCCTGGGACGACATGAAGAACCTTCAAAAGGAGTATCCCGAGGCCACGGAAGTCGAATTGATGGCATATATGAGCAGCCAGACCGTATCGAAAAAGGTCACAGATGTTACTTCAGTCTCGCATGGAGATCGTCCATCGTCACCATTCCTTGGTCGTCCTGGTTCCGTCTCACCCATGAAGACCCGAGCCCGAGCGTCAAAGCGTGGTATTTCTCCTCCACCGCCAAGTCTATCTTCTGCGAAAAAGTTCCATAGAGACCTTATTATGGAGAAATTACCTATTCCTGCCAGTCAAACATCGCCTCACGCGGATGAAGAAGCGGATCCTTCTGCTGCGAAGCCCCCCATAGATACGATTTCGGAAGTCCCAGAAGCTGCACGAGCGAGTGTGAATAAGCCTTTACCTGACATTAAGACCAACGAATTTGAGTGGGACGATGACGTCTTTTGAGCACAACTCTATCAGCGAGATTGGGCCAACCCGCGGATTTGTCCTCGATTGGAACTAGCCTTTCTCGACCCTCGGACAGCTCTCCTAGGATCTTAATCTCATGCGATCCGGAACATCGATACTACTTACTCCGTCGTCATGAACCTGGGAGAACGGTAGACACGAATCTCTTTCATTTCCTCTTCCTTCCTCCCCTAGGACACAGACATGCTGGATAGTACAGTATCTTTGACGAAGCGATGCGAGGCTCGAAGTGGCTAGGCTTTGCTGTTGCAATTGAGCGTGGCGTTCGTTATGGTGTACATGGAGCGATCATCTGGCCTGAACAAATTGAACATAAGGCATACACGAACGGTTGAGTGAGCTTGAAACAATTGCACATGAACATAGGGTGAGCGGGGTGTAGATAGAGTTTGGCTTGTCTGATGTTGGCTCCTGAGCTGCAGGTTGTATCATAGATGAGCATATGCAACAGCAGGTCATACATATTCTCGAACCGCTAGGGACCCCCCCCCCCTTTTCAAGCTGAATCACTGGAACTGCCTTCCCCGCTGCTTTCACCGTCGTCATCCGAGCCGTCATTCGCCTCCATCAGCTGCCTCCCCGGATCTTCATCGCTTGCCCTGCGCGCCGTCTCGCCACCCATGCCACCGTCTCCCATTTCGGCACCGCTAAAAGCGATCCCATCGTCTCCCACCCCGACCCCATCTCCCGGCACACCGATCCCCACCATCCCCATCTCCTCCCCCC
The DNA here is from genome assembly GCF_014066305.1 of Letharia columbiana. NCBI lineage: Eukaryota > Fungi > Ascomycota > Lecanoromycetes > Lecanorales > Parmeliaceae > Letharia > Letharia columbiana. The sequence continues at coordinate 1,225,409 of NW_023501047.1, read as the reverse complement.
ACCACTCCTTGAACACGGAGATCCTCTCGCTCTTCGCCCGCGCCATCCGCTTCCCCTCCCCCGTCTTCATCATGCCCTCCAACTTGACCAACTTCTCCTCGAAATGCCGCATCGTGTCCCCCAGATCCCTGCCCCGGGCCCCGCCGTGGGCGAACGCCCGCCCGATGCCGACGGCCCCGAGGGCGTCGAGCCGGTCCGCGTCCTGCACGATGGCCAGTTCGGGGAAGCGCCGCAGGGCGGAGAGGTGGATGTCCGGGTGCTGGGTTTCGGTCGTGTAGGATATGGAGGCGCAGATGATGGAGACGGTGATGGCGATGTGGGGGGGCCAGCCGAGGGTGATGAGGTGGGATTCTACGGCCGGGGTCGGCGGGATGGGGGGTTGGAGCGGCGGCGGGGGAGGGAGGGGGAGGTTCGGGTCGATGGGGGAGGGGTTCGGATACTGCGGGTCCAGATTCGAGGGTGGGGATGGGAGAGAGGTGGGGTTCTGCGTGGGGGGCGGTTGCCGGAACTTGTGATCGTCGATGTCGTGCATCAGCGCCACGAGCTCCGTGACCGTCGCGTCAAACGTGATGTGCCTGTACTTCTTCTGCTCCACGCGCTGTATCTCCACGCTCAGCGCCAGCACGCGCCGCACGTGCGCGTAGTCGTGCGCGACGTCCAAGGGCGCCCGCGCCATGCAGTCCCGGACGAACCCCCGCGTCTTCGCCATCAGCTGCTTCACCATGGCCCGGCTCGGGTCCACGCTCGGCTCCCGCCGCTTCGTCGGCTTCCTCCTCTGCGCGTTCGTCACCACGTTGCCCGACTCGTCCCGCGGCAGCGTCTGCACCCAGAACCCCCGGGCGTCCCTCGGCTTCACGACCCGCTGCGCTTGCCACCCCAGTCGCCGGACCGTCCGCCACATCGTGCTCTCGTCGACCAGCATGCCGCAGGCGCCCTCGAGGAACTTGCACATGTCTTTGATGTAGGCGTCGGGGCGGTCGGCCAGGTACGAGCGGAGGCGCTCTTCGTGGTCCGGGGTGATTTTGGGGGGGCGGCCGGTGCGGGCGCCTTTTTTTTTCGGCAGCCATACCTCGCCGCAGTTGTCGTAGAGCTTTTTCATCGCGCGGGCTTTCTTGTCCGAGATGGCGTGCGTGGCCATGATGGTTTTGATGTCGTGACCGGCGGCGAGGTCGGCTTTGATGCGGGCGCGCAGGGCGGTGGAGAGGGCGCGGGGCATGGTTGCTGGTGGCGGGACGATCCCGAGGTGGGATGAAGTCGATTTGGGTGGGGATACTAATGTGAGATAGTACCGTCTTTGGATGCCGGGGACGTGACGCCTGCGCTGTGTTCAGGTATACCCTTAGTAGGGATCGAGGGTACGAGGTGTGGTTGTCGTCGCCAAGATTTTTAGCGTCTTCAAAATTCTCTGGAATGCTTGGCATCGGCTCGAGAGTTTGTACCTTGTAATTTCATGAACTACGAACGAGAGTGCGCCGAATGTGTCTCCAATGTCACAATTTCGTGGAAATATTGAGGGAGGGAAGAATCATTCGTCTTTATCCCACTGTTGGAATTAAATTACAATATTAATTGGCCTATCAGTTCCTGTCAGTGTAAACATTATCTGTTAGTGTAAAGAAATGATAGCATGGTCTAGCGAGCAATAATCCTAGAATGAGCCTCTAACTCCGCCTCAGAGTCGTTTTCTACTCCAAACATCTACGTCGTAAGTATGGCAGCTGCTACAAGGTCAAAGCTTGATCATTGCAACTTTCTAAGCCTTGATTCTTATTCTTGGTTTCATGATTCCAGCGTTCTTTCCCTAAAGATGATCTCGAGCAATCGTTTCCCTTTCTTTCAGTGTACACTTCCGCTTCTGTTCACGCTGTCCATCGTCCACCTGGCTCATGGTGCCCCGCAAGCCGCCCCAGTATCTTACTGTGTGTACACCTTCCAAGAATTGAACTCTGGGTTTGTATATTTGGCCTCCGAGATAGGCGCGGCCGAGCAGAACTCCGCAACATCTGGCAATAACAGTCCCAGTGCCACAACATTTTTCGCTGCGGCGTTAGTGGCATCGATCGCCCAGCAACTTGCTCCATCGGAATCCTCAGCGTCCGTGGCCTATCAGATATCCGGAGCATCAGCTGCAGCTTTCCCAGTTCCTCCCCCGAATGCAGTGACAGCATCGTCCGCATCTATAGGTCAGCAAGGAGCGTCTTCGCTTGCTTGGCCTTCGTCTGGGAACGGACTCGTTGCAGCTCCCACTCCGCAAGTAACTCCAATCTCACAACTCAATCCCACTTCTGGGGGGGTCGCCGGGAAACGCATCGGCAGTAGCGCTCCCCACCGCCTTCTCTGCTTCCCCCTCGAGCCTGAGTGGTGGCGGTATACTCCTTTTCTTAGGGAACGCCACCAATGGAGTCGCGACGGGACAGGCACCCTCAAGCAGCGCGGGCTTATTTCCCACCATCACGACTAAACCGGGTCCAGCACACTCAGCGGGGGCCTGGAGCCTGATGGTGTCAGAATCATTGGCGCTCCACCATACACGCCGACCATAGGAGACGGAGATTCATCCCCACCACCGCCTTACGAAGCACCACCGCCCTACTCGCCGTCTCCAAATGGACCGCCAGCCGACCCGGAAGATCCCAATGACCCAGATGATGATGAACCAACCAATACAGACATATTCACGGCCTTCTTCCATGACATCCAGTGCCTTACGAATGTCCAGCGCCGTATCCTCCGCTTCATGTACCAACACCATGTCCGGTGGGTGCTGCTCGAACGCAACCGTTCTCACACTTTCAGGTACCGAACCAACCACACTCTGCAATCTTGTTATCGATACCTGGGTCGACGTAGCCTACGACTTCATGACTGGCTCTATCGCCGTACCAGCGTCTGCAAGCCCAACATCGATGCCAGCAGCCCCAATTACAGTGCCAAACGCTGGCGCGGTGCCAGCGGGTTAGATCATCGATCCCTGCACGAACAGCAAGTACACGTACAATTCGATTTCGCTCAAAATATGCAGAACGACAACAGCAATTACACAATCACCATGACGGGGATCGATACGCTTGTGTACAAAGGGATGAAGTATCTGGGATTGAACGATGGGTACTACGAGGCGCCCAATATAGTTACTGGGACATTAGTTCCGTCAGATGGAGATGAGAACATCTTTTGTCAACCTGTCCTCGGAGCGGTGGCGAAGAGTTGTTCGGGGTCCAACAGTCTCGACGAGGATGACTGGACGCCTATTAGTTACTGTCTTCGGTAGTAAAGGAGCTTTCAAGCAAGGACGGGGTCAAACATTCTATTATTTAGGGCCTCAACTCATGTCTCAATTCACTCAAAGGCCCAGTACTGACCCTGAATACAAGCCGCACATGTGCCGATAGCCTCATTACCGGAGAAATACACACCAACTCCCATTCGAGCATCATCGATCTTTGCTTCGCCTTGCCTACCTAGGTCCGTCCGATTTGGAAAGCCCCACATGGGCTTGAATAACATCGATTCGCTCTCTCTCTGTTTGTCACAGGTCCCTAACTTTGATAATGCGGTCTCGTCTAGTGTATGCATAGCTAGGTGCTAACGACGGGATTGCAAGGTGCTGGATTCTATCGTAGCCTCCTTCGCGGTTTTAGCAATCCAAACGACCCGGATCTGAGGGACCCACCCAGGTTGAATAGCTTTTCCAGGTGGGATGAGAAACGCAAATTGTATTGGGCCGATATACCGAGGGTGTATATGCCACCTAGGAGTTACGAGGAGGACTCCCAATGGACAATGAAAAAGGTACTTTTAGAACCTCGAGGGGTTGGTGGGCAATGTGCTTTAGTCTATAACGTGGACAACGAGTTTCGACACCGCTTTCGCCCAGTTCAACAGGCCGACAGACAAAGAAACGCGAGGGTTCCCTGCGGCGGTGAGACGGTCTGGTATGATATGTTATGCTGTCGATTTGAGAAGCAAACACGAAGCGGCGAAGAACAACGATGGTAGGTCACGATACGGAGTCGCCAGATACATTAGTATATACGTATTTTCCACGATGACGTGAAACGGCCAGCAACAGGGCGAGGGAATGCCTATACGAAAGTCGAAGGTGGTGGCATCAGCTACCGAGCAGCCAAACCGCAAAAGGATAGAGCGTAAAGTGCGCCCGTTGCCCGGTCCGAAAATTCTTCCATTCTCTAGTTGCATATGCAAGCTGCAGGATGCGCCGATTCTTTCCCAATATTCCCCCCTCTTCTCCGCATGTGATGGTACAACCCATTACCACAGGATGAAATAGGTATTACTTTGATACCCGAGCTTCTACTCTACCTGTCCTGCACCCTATCGTCTTCCCGCGGATTGCGAAGATAACACATTCCGTCGACTGGCTGAGAAGGTCCGGAAAACCAAAAGAAACCCCCCACAATCGCATCGACTTCAGAGAACGAGAGGACGATTCCAGATCCACGGCACAGCATCGACAATGCCAGTCGGACCCAGCGAAGAAGAAAGTCCCCGAGAAATAAAAGACAATGAAACCAACCCGTACATCTCCAGCATAGCCCTGTACAACCTTTCCCGAGCGCATACTCTCCTCGCCTCCCTCGCCGCCAAGCCCAAATGGACCAACGCCGACACCTCCTCCGTCGACTGCATGCACTATGACGGCGACACCGCCCTCGAACACTGCGCCTCTCAGCTCGATCTACAGCCGAACCAGCACGTCCTAGACATCGGATCAGGCTTCAGCGCCACGGGCCGCTTCCTCGCGTCCAAGTACGGCGCACATGTGACTGGGATCGAACTGCAGCGCGAGAACCACGAGCTCGCTCAACGCATCACCGTGCGGAATGTCGACCCACGCGTCGTGGAGAGGGTACGGAGTGTGAATGCGGACTTCCTGCGCCTTACGCCGGAGAGTCTCGTTGTGGTCGGCAGTGATGGAAAACCATCGTCTGCACGGTTTGACCATGTAGTGTCTTTGATGTGCATAATGCACATACCCGAATCGGCTCGATCGGCTGTGTTCCGACAAGCCGCGCGGTTTCTGAAAGCTGGGGGGAAGATGTACATTGAGGATTTGTACGACAAGTCCTGCCAGAGAGATGCAGTATCGCATCTCACTGAAAGGGAGTTGCATCAGTTGCGAGAGATCGTGGCATGTCCTTACCTTCCCTCTGCCTCGAGATATGTTGCCGATGTAGCAGCCGCGGGCTTTGATGGGGTCGCGTTCGAAGATGTCTCGGAGAAGTGGACAGGATTGGTGCGCGCGCGCACGGAGAACTACAGGGGCTCTGAAAAGCCCAACGCGGACCTACAGAATTTTTATGATACCATTGCCGAGGTATTTGAAGGGGGTAGTGTCGGTGGGGTCAGATTGACTGCTGTGAGGAGATGAGAATGTCAAAGTGCTATGTCATCTTCGTTCCAAAATTCCGGAAATTACTCCGTTCTTGTTAGATGTCCTCAAACATGTCCGTGACATTGGTGACCAATTTGATGGGCCAGTGGCTGATGGACAATCCGCGGAAGCTGTTTGTTCGATGATTGGAAGGGAGCCGATGTCGGCTTTTCTCTGCGTAAATGTTGTTCGCCAGATAATCCATGAGAAAGCGTACTTTCAAGCCAGTCATACCATACATCAATCCCTTAGTGCTCCAATCACCCCTCCCATCGTATGATTTCGAAAACAAACACACGGCCTTGAAGTGTCCAAGTGTCACAGATTCGGCACCCTGGAGACTCGCAGACTCATCAAAGCCTTAGAGCCAAGGCTCCGTCCACCTTGAGGATCTGCCCGTCATCATCGATCGCATGTTATCAAACCTTGCGGAAGCGAGGATTTAGAGCAAGAGTGCGTGATATGCATTCATTGAGCGATGCGAGAGCCCCTGCTCATCGAGAATGGATGTCTCTCAACTCCACATGCTGCGATGACGGCGACGTGAGGCCTGCAAAATCCGACTCCCACGAGTAGTGTATGTAAAAGTTGATCCCCTTCATCGAGGGTTTATCCTATTAATTCCCCCGCATTTTCACCATCTCTTCTTCGATATTGATCTGGCACTCCACGTTTCCGGAGACCAGATATCTTGGCCCAGCTGGTTACACTTCTCCCACTCATACAATTCCTCAACACCACTCACAACGACCGCGTCCCCGGCTCTCATCTTAGCACGGATCAGATTTGCCGTCACAATCCGAGTTTCTCTCCCTTCCCGTTCGCGGTTCTCCCTCTCTGGTCATGGCGAGCATGCGGATATCATCAGTGTCTTGTCTAGGCTGGCCACGTCAGAAGCTATCAAAATTTGTCTGTCAAGCCGTCCTTGGAACGTTTTCGAGAATGCCTTGGGGAAGAGTGCGGATCGGAAGCTGTTACTTCAAGACTTGGAACGCTCCAGATAACAAAATTTACGTGAAGGATATGCTTGACGGCGATAATGAATACCCTCAGCTCAATGTTCAAGATAATCGATACGAAGAATTGGCAAAGGAAATTGTCAACGAAGCGCAAGGAGTGTTTGTCTGGGTATTTTTGGTTGTGCGTTCTCTTCGCCGAGGTTTGACTAATGCAGACACCCTTCTTGTTCTCCAAAACAGGCTCCGCCAATTCCCGACTGACCTCCCGGATGCGGATCTAGATGGGTAACGCTCCTTGCAGGGGAACAAATTTTACCTCCAAATGCTGGGAAACATCGAGGACGTCTATCACGAGCAGATGGCCCAGACCCTTCATACCGCCGTAGCGTTGTCTGGACGACCCTCCCCCGTGCTGCTATATTTTGACATGGACGAGGCAGATGAAGCCTACGCCGAGAACCTGGAGATACAGCCTTGGAGTGGACCATGAATTGTTGATCGATGCAACCTAACGGGGAGGCGGCTAAATGCTAGATCCGCAGGCCCGATCGAGGCTTTTTGCGAGAACCACATAAACACGATCTTCAAAAACAGAGTCGACTTCATGCACAGAACGGTGAGGGACTTTCTGCTCGGACAGAAGGTGCAAGACCTGCTGGCTTGCAGGATGCAACGTCCGTTCGATTTCAGAGCTTATCTATGCAGAGTTCTCTTGGCTCAGATCAAGCTCATTGCGAGCCTGATGCCAAATCGTGGCATGAGAGCCCTTGACATGGTCGATCACCGATCTCATCTACTCCCTGACCTTACAAGGACCTTGGACATATTAATAAACGAGATTGAGATATCTCGTGGCAGTACAGAATCTTCCATCCTGGATGAAATTGAAGGTGTCATTCTCACCAGAAACAAATTTCGTCCCAACAGCCCGCCAACTGGACTTGAGATTGGATACCATAAGGCGTTTCAGACTTGACTGCTTAGATCAACGAGGGCGGATGTTGGGGAAAGCCATTTTGCCGGCCTTACCGTGAACGTTAAGGAAAAGCTCGAGAGCGATCCTAGTCACATCAAGAATGCCTATGGACAACCGCCTCTACATCTGGAAGTGCATGACAATTTCCCCAGTCCAGACATGGTACGATTGCTCTTACACTACAGTGCATCTCCGAACCAAGAACAAACCGGTACCACGCCGTGGAGCAAACTCCTCTATGTTATCCAGCTCGTTGAACCGGAGTCAAAGGGTGGGAGTGGTGACTGGGCTGAACTCATAGATGTAATGGTTGGTGCCGACGCTAATACAGATCCCAATCCCTTTGGTAGGGAGGATGCAACAATAGCAACTTCGAAAAGGTTTTGTACGCCGAGCGATGTGGCTCGGTACGTTGTTCTTCTTGAGCAGAGACGCTCGTCAAGGAGAACCGCCAGGCTTAGAATTTCTAAGCTGCTACGACAGCTGAAGGGACGTCGGTGTAGGACGCGGCAATTGGGTGCAAAGCTTCTGCGGTCTTAAGTATATTAGGCAGCAGAGCTTTTGGGGGAGGTATAGTTTCCTCACCTAAAATGGCGGTACGGTTACCTTGTAAGTCTTATGAGTGTTGCTATATAATTGTTAGGGTTGCGAAGATTCAGGGCAAATCCTCTTGCTGTATAATTTGATGGCGGACTGCCCTTCATGTGACCTCGGAGATTGAGGCAAGAGTCTCTGGATGACAATCAAGCAGTCTTCGTTGTAGATTCCCTTAGCCCAGGTTACAGGTAGTAGACCTTTCCATTCTCCAAACTAATGCAGAGGATCTGCACGAATTGCGGTCATACCAACAGTCAAGAGTGTCATCGATTTAGAAGCGGCCCTGCCTTATCACGTGCCTTTTTATGAGTTGCAAAACCAACGAGATTGCTTGGCAAAATTGATTGCGCGCCATCTCTATTTTTTTGGTAGCCAGCCCCACCAAAATTTGATGAGAACCTACGAGTTGTTCCAGCTTTACTTAGGGCCCTCGAAATGGTCGACTTATGGACCGCGATATCTCACTTCTCTTTCAGAAAACGTGCTAATTCCTCCTAATAGAGTTACGGTTTTTGACGCTGGTACTTAAGTAGGGCCTTCAGAGTAGCCGATAAGAGGCTACGAGGTCGCCCAGATACATATAGATTACGAGGAATTACTATATCGCCGTAGATCTTAATATTACGCTCTTATTGGTACCCCGTTACGCGACTCGAATGGGCGTCTTTAGCTACTATATTAGGTCGCTAATAAGACTTAAGGAGTAGTCTAAAACTCGCTGGCGAATGTGTATTTCTTTGGGTGGCCCGCATCGCGTATTAGTGGAGGGAGGGAGGGAGGGAGGGTAGCTATAGACATCTAGGTTAGTTAAAAATATTAAAAAAAAGAGTGTATACTTACTAGTCTATGTCTTAAAATTATCCGATTAGGAAGTAAGACGAATTAAGAGGTAGAGACTAATGTAATTGTTGAGAAGTACTCCGTACGATCTCTACAAATTTTGGTGGGGAAAAAAATAGAGATGGCGCGTAATTAATTTTGCTAAGTAATCTCGTTGGTTTTGCAACTCATAATTCGGTCCTAAACAAGACTAGCGTGATATCTCAACCTAGCGTGCTCCGAGAGCTTGAAGCTCATTTCTTCAACAAACACCACCTACACCTCACACCACCTCTCGCCTCCGTGATGCCTGCCACCACAGCCGAAACGCTCTCTCTCGTCTCACGAACCGTATCCGTCGCCCCCCTCGTCCTCCTCTCAGCCGCAGATCATTTCGGCCGCTCAGGCAAAGGTCTACGAAAGCGAGTGGTAGGCGTGCTACTGGGGCAGAACGATGGCAAGAACGTGAGAGTATCAAACAGCTTTGCCGGTGATTCTCCCTTACGCCTCTGTCGTACCTACAAGGCATGTGCTGATGTGAGGAAACGCAGTACCCTTTGAAGAAGACGAAAAAGATCCCTCGGTATGGTTCCTGGACCACAACTACGTGGAGGGCATGAACGACATGTTCAAGAAAGTCAACGCGCGGGAAAAGCTGATAGGATGGTACCATTCTGGCCCAAAACTACGAGCGTCGGATCTCGAGATCAACGAGCTGTTTAAACGCTACACGCCCAATCCACTGCTCGTCATCATAGATGTGCAACCGAAGGAAGTCGGTGTGCCCACAGACGCCTACTTCGCCGTCGAGGAGATCAAAGACGTAAATCTCCTCTCTCCCACCTCTCCTCTTGGGTTTGAAAGCCGCCGCTGACAGGAAGGGGTGCTAACAGGACGGCACGACAACGAGCAAGACCTTCATGCATACCCCGTCAATAATCGAAGCCGAAGAAGCCGAAGAAATCGGCGTCGAGCACCTCCTCCGCGACATCCGCGACGTGGCCGTCGGCACCCTCTCCACCCGCATAACGTCGCAACTGCAATCCCTGCAAGGCCTGCACCTCCGGCTCCGCGACATCGGCCAGTACCTGCAGAAGGTGATCGACAAGGAACTGCCCGTCAACCACGCCATACTGGGGAATCTCCAAGACGTCTTCAACCTGCTCCCGAACCTGTCGAATCCGACCGCCACGCCCTCGGAGACGATAAGTGGAGGCCAGGAAGGAGGGGCGGGGAAAGAGGGCGATACGGAACTGGCGCGCGCCATGTCTGTGAAGACGAATGATCAGCTGATGGCGATATACCTGTCCAGCCTGATACGAGCGATCACGGCGTTCCACGACCTGATAGAGAATAAGATCCAGAACCGGCAGCAGCAGGAAGAGAAGGATGCGAAGAAAGAAGAGGAGGGGAAGGACAAGGACAAGGATGGGAAGAAAGCGGGCGATGAGGTTAACGGGGTCAATGGGGTTGATGGGGAGTTGAAGGAGCAGGAGAAGGATGGGAAGGGGAAGGGTGATAAGAAGCGGTAGTTCGGGTCCGAGTGGCTAGGGATTCATGATCATTTAAAAAATAGCGCGGCATAGAGGAAAGACCACGCTCTTCGCGGTGGGAGGCTTTTGATGTACAATATGATTCATCCGGAAATCTATGTACAAGCGAGCAGTCGTCGCTCGAGCTTTTCGTGTCCACATCCTGCGCTCTTCCCACTCACAAGGAGACTGGATACTCCGTCGTCTCGATCTTCTCCGGGTACGTGACCCCTCCCTGTTTCCTGACCTGATCCATCGTCTCCATGATCACAATACTCTCCTCCCATCCCATTCCCGCACTTTCCAACTTCCCCTACGAAAAAGAAAAGTCGATGTCAGCGTCTCTCGCCGTGCACAGATGCCCTGCCCGCAAAACATGTCTCCCGACCAAACCGTGGCACGAAAAGGGGGGAAAAGTTTCACTCACATCCCTAATACATCTACCACACTCATCCGCCTCCCAAAACATGCCCTGTCCCGGAATCTCGCACTCCACCTCCCTCACCTTCTCATTACTCCCCTTCTTGACAACCTGCGGATCCAGATCATCCTCCGCGGGAATGAACCTATAGTGCGTGGGTCTGAACGCCGGCCCATCGACCTGAATCTCTCCCTTCGTCCCTTGGATCCGAATAGCAGGTTTGGCCGTATTGAATCCATCAGGCAATGTCGCGACGCGGAAGTTTGTAAGGGCGATGCCGTGAGCGGTATGTTTGCCGCCGGGGGCAGAGGGGAAGGTAAGCAGGATGGAGGTTTTTTCGTCGGCGCCGGTGCTGTACTTTTCGACGGCTGCGAGGACGGAGGGGGCTTTGCGGTCGGAGGCGGGGACGGTGTGGTAGAGGGTTTGGAAGCACCACGTTAGCGGGTAGACGCCCACTAGTCAGCCCATGGTGTTAGTTTACCCAAGACCATCCTTGGTGGTGGGGGCAGGAACCGATGGCTAGAGGTAGCGACTTACGATCAAGCATAGCACCACCCGCCAAATCTGGGTTCACCATCCTATGCTTCGCGCCATCCGCGCCCCACGTATTCTCCACGTCCTGACCGAAGCTCAAATCCGCAATGACCCTATGCACAGCCCCCAACTCTCCATCCTCAATCATTTTCCTGATCTGAATGCTTAGTGGGAAAAACCTCGTCCAAACCGCTTCCATCAAGAACAGCTTCTTCTTCTTAGCCGTCTCAACCAATTTCTTCGCCTGCGCCGCATTGACAGTGAACGCCTTCTCGCACAGTACGTGTTTGCCTGCTAGGAGGCACAGCATGGTGTTCTGGTAATGATGTGAATGCGGGGTGGCGACGTAGATTATGTCGACGTTTGGATCCTTGACGAGTTCTTGGTAGGAGCCGTAAGCAGAGGCGGAGGCGGGGCATTTGCAGGATTCGAGGAACTGTTTGGCGCGGGAAGAGGACGATGAGGAGGCGGCGGCAGTGACGGTGTGTTTTATATCGGAGACGGAGCGGGTGGAGGGGTCAATCATTAGATCTTTGGCGAAATCTAAGACCGTGAGTGTTGGTTAGACGTGGGCCATTGAGGGGGGATGAAGGTGAAATGAGCTCACTCTCGGCGATGCCTCCGGTTGCTGCGTCTCAAGTCAGCTCTGGTGTCGAAGGTTACGCAGCAGGACCATTGCATGGTGAAGCTGTAGGGAGTGGAACATACCTAGGATTCCCCAACGGATAGTGTGAGGCGACGACATGATGATTGACCGTGCTGGCGAATTTGGTAGGTTTTATGAGTATATATGAAGGACAATTGTTGAGATGAAGTTCGTACAGAGGCCTCAAGGTTTAATGAACGACATTGTCACTTCGTGGGGAAAGCCCATGCGGGGTCGTACGTCACTGGCTGCAGGCATATTAGGCTAAATGCGAGAAACACGCGACATTGATCTTCGGCACTCGGGTGTACGAGTATCGAATATCCTGCAGGTCCGTGGTGTATAGGAATTTGAGGCACAGAAAAGTCGCGCGGGAGAGTGGATTTGTTCAGATCAAATGTTCATTGTGTTCTGCAGCATGGGATTCGGCAAGCACCGATCTAAAGCCCAACAACCTAATGGGAGAAGAGCGTGTAATGATGCCGAAGATAGAATGGAAGATACTTCAAAAACCTCTATGCATGCAAGAGGCATGGTTGAAAGAGGTGCGCAGAAAAGATCGCTCGAGTATGCCGAAGAAGAGGAGACGTGAGAACACAAAATGCACAAATACCGCTTACGAACATCATGCCTTGACCGCTTTTGCATTGCCTGCGTTATAATCACCGACCTAGAGACTGGTCAATTCTTGATCTTCTAAAGTCAACCATGTTTCAGTACTAACCGCCTTCCTCTTCCCCAATACACTATCCGGCGTGCTCGTTCTCACAGGTGTAGTGCCGCCTTCTTTCTTCACCTCAGAATGGCAGCTGGCATGATAAATTCTAGTCCCAATTTTCATCGCATCCATCCATACAAAGTCCTGGACTTCGTCATTCCATACCATATCGAACTTCTCTTGGCAAATAGGACATGGCTGATTGGCAAGAGCTGGGTCGGATGGTACAGGGATGTGCTTGTTTTTAGGATCGGCTGCAGCGAGAGATGCAGCAAGTGCAGCTCTTGCGGCATCGGAGGAGGCATCTGTAAGTGGAGCATCCTCAGGATTGTCACGAGATTTAATCCATTCCTAGACTTTTTTAGTGGGAGAGTATGGAGAAATAGACAGTGGAATGACTTACCAACTCATCAACGTACCAGCTTCGATTCTGGCCCCGCTTGGCAGAGTCGGCTAGGCGTTGGTTCGTTCGAAAATGCCAATCCAAATGACGGGCCTTCTTCTCTTTACCCTCTGCTGTAGCGAGGAATCGTCTACCGCATGTTGAGCATTGATTCGGTCGAGCTTCGTATAACGTTGAGACGTGGTGGATCCGGGGTCTTACAAATGTTAGTAGAAATGGGTGGACGGAAGATGATCAAACCTACCGCTTCAACGATGTCGATATAACCTCAACATCGTTGATCAATGCCGGACGTGGGAAGCCTCCAGGTATAATTGGTGGGGTTTGCGTGACAGATGGCGGAGGTGCATATCCATGGGAGCCATTGACTGGTGTGCTTGAGGTACCAGAGAAGATACCTTTGGCTTTGAGAGATGCCAGCATATCACCTAGATTGGCCGACGAAGACGGTGTGGACGAGTTGTGTGGAGCTGGTTGCGCTTGGGAGAACGGTGCCTGGGAGATTGGCGGAGTCGCTGGCGCTTGCTGAGCCTTCGCAATGATATCGGCCAAGTTCTTCGACGATAGCAAGGACTGAATGTCCGGATTTTGCGGTGCCGGTACCTGTGCGGGTCGTTGCTGCGGGGAAATTTGTTGTGGAGGTACGTAGGGAGTCGACACCGAAGCACGCGGAGGCGCCGAAGCCGCTGGTCCAGAGGCTCCATAGACCTCAGCGAAGAGCCGGGCGACCTCGTTCCGAGCGGCTTGAAATTCTTGGGGTGTAAGGGTCTGCGACTTCAAAGCACCCTGCAGAGCTAGCAAAGCCTGCAGACGTATTCGCAGCGAGTCATCGTTGACGTTGCTCGAGAATTCAGATCGTGCGGCACTGATGAGTTTTTCGACGTCTTGATGTATGGGATCTGAGTGGTTTGGAGGATGTTGGTACTGGGGGTACGCTGGTGGCTGTGGGTAAGGTTGCTGATAATTGGTCGTAGTTGGCTGTGGGGCAGGGTAAATGGCAGTCTGAGGATACTGCGAACGTGCCTTCCCGAGTCAGTAGGTACGCGTGCAGAGTAAAGCGAGTAAAGATCTAATTTACCTGATAGTTACCGTTAGGTATATTCTGCTGACCGTACATTTGCTGTGGCGGAGGGTAGTAAGGACTGCGGGCTTGAGGTGGTGTAGGGGTATTGCGCCACTGTGGATTCGGTGTTGCCATTGGTCGACCGCGAGCCATCATCTCCTGTTGGGCCCTAGACTGTTGCTGTTGTTGCGCCTGGACGGCGGCAGTGCGAGCTTTAATCAATGCATTCTCAATAGGTCGGATAGTTTCAGCTGGAAATACAGGCCTTGGATCCAGTGATCCAGGCACTGGCTCTTTCCATGTCTTGAGCATCTCATCAAGCTTGCGGCGTACCTGATTGTTGACCAAGCTGTAGGCATTCATGAAGATCGTGTACAGATTACGACCAAGGAATAGCGTGTAGGGCGTTCCAACATTTTTAACCACAGAATCTAGGACGTAAAGTGCTGGTAGCTTGCGGTCTGGAGGAGTCTACAGAGACGTTAGGTTCTTCTTACTAACATCTTCGCATGGTCATCGATAAGATATTCCCGACTCCTTGCCATCACAATACTCTTCGGAAGAGGTATAAATACTTACACTCTTGATGTGATTCTCCAAAACCCTTGATATTGCCATAGCATGCTCTGTGTTCTCTTTTGCAATAACAGTTAGATTGCTGATCTCATATCTCGAGTTGATAGTCAGATCTTCGAGGGAGTTTTTGTAGTCTTCAGCGACTTCATCGGAAGGAAGTCCAACAGACATGATGGGCTTTGACGTTTGCAAAGGTACAGGAGCTGGTATGGTTAGAGGAAGACGCAGAAAGGAAACGGATGTCTGCTGGCTGGATAAGAGTGGTTTTTTAGGGAATGGTCGTTGCACGAAGCGCTATTGATGATTGCTTTTCCCTTGCGACAATAGGCAGACCACAACCTCAATACGATGCTCTTGAAAAGACAGAGGCACTGATGTTTTTGAAGTCACTGCTAGCTATGTTCAATACCAAGCATGAATGCCTGGTATCCGCAAACACAAATTGCGTTCCACCGCCAGTATTTTTCCTCAGTCTCCAACACCCGCCTGTCCTTCCCCCTTCTCCAAGATTGAAGCCTTAAGCAAGAACGAACCTTTGAAGATATGGGTTATATGGTGTGATGGTAAGCTGGTAGTGAGCGACCTATCTGGGAGGTGTTGTATTGGATGATTCAAGTAGAAAGGATCGTGGTGATGGTGGTGGTAAATAAGTGACAGAAGTCTGACAAGCCAAGTGAGGTGTCCATTCAAGAACGAAAATAGCCGCTTAGTCACAAATCGAGTAAGGCTTAGCGCAAAATGTTCTTGGCACCCCTCATGATCAGGCAGGCGACATTTGTCTTTGTTCTTGCTTCACTACATCATCTATCACTCTCAAATCTAATTCTCAGTCCTGTCCTTTTGACTCCGGGGTCCAGCTTTCAATTATGAAGGTTCAAGTTCTTCTTGCGCTCTTGGCCCTGGGCGTTAACGGACTGGCACCACAGCAGCAGTACCTAATCACATATCCAAAAGATGCTCCACAGTCCGACATCGACGACTACAAGCATACCATAATGGCTGCTGGGGGTCAAATCCTACACGAATACGAGCTCATCAAGTAAGAACACCTGCCTTGAGAGATAAAGGAACATGCATGCTGACTGCGTCTGCAGAGGTTTCGTTGTCAAGGCTTCTGCACCAGCTCTCGATACCATTCATACGTTGTCCCAGAAGTATGCCCCGACTATTGAAGAAGACAAGACTGTGACGATACAAGACCAAGGCTTATGAGGCTGTCTGAGGGTTTGGCTTCTATGGAGCGGATAGACAGGATGTCCGGTGTCCCATCGTTAGTCCTGGAGCTACTCGTATAGAGGATGTTTTAGGACGCGGATAACATCTTACGGCATGTCATAAGCATCTATGTATCAATACAGTCAGACTGGAATACGGGAGCTGTCCGAGCATTTCTCACAGAGCGAAAAGGGTGCGCTTGGTCCCAGAATAGTCACTGAAGGCTTGGGGGGTTTTGACAGCTAGAAACCATCAGCACGCTTCGTAAAAAACAGAGATTTGATACCCTATACAGAGTCCTTTTTAAGCCAACCTTGGTCCTTTTGGTGCTGTCGATAGTGGCTGGCGAGTCTCGTAGTATAGTACTGCATTCTGGCAGAATTTAAGGAGAACTTGAATCACCGTCTTACGCTCCTTTCACAGTAGAACAACAGTATCTTCAAAGCCAAACAATGTGTTGTATTCAAGAACAATCGGCCCTAAAAGCTCATGAAGAAAGTGGCTTTGTGAAGTACTAGTATCTGGCACGCTAACGGAGCTTTCAAAGCCCGACAGACAAGGGTGCCTTTGGTGCTTTGTTGAACATCGCGTCTCCCCAGGCCACTCCGCAATCCTCGTTCATGCCCTATGCTCACAGCGCCCCGCCAAAATGCTCCATAGCTTTCCTTTCTACTTTTCTCATACCTACCTGAAAACGAGACCACACAGACTACGCCATGGCAACGAATGGAACTCTTCCCCACGGAACCGAGGCGGCGCTGGTCGTCTGGGTAAGTCGCGCTTTCCCCAACCTGCCAAGGCAGCCTCAATGTTGACATACATGTCTAGGTCAACTCTTTCCCCCTCACCAATCATGTGAATTCGCTAAGCGAGATGAATGATGGACAGGCTCTTTGGGAGATGCTCCGTAAGTACTACCCCATGCAGTAAACGAAATGCATGCTGATCAAGGCTGTTTTAGGCGAAATACATGCGGAGGCATTTACAGGAGAATTGCCAAGTAAGAAACAATCCGCCTATGCACGGCAGCAGAATTGTAAGTCACTCTGAATGTGAAGCCACTCGAAGCGTGAAGGCTGAGATGAAGCAGTGCAGCACGTATACGGGAAGATAGCGTCACACCTAGACGAACATGACGCAACTTTCACTATCTTTACCGACGATGAGTTGAGGGACATGGCTGTCGATGAGTCAAGCACTTCTATTGCCAAAGTGCGTTTACCACGGTCGTGGACAACAGCCACAATGACTAACCTCTGGGTACAGTTCCTGCAGCTAGTCCTCCAGGTGGTCATCACTCCTCCAAATGAAGCCATCTTCCAAAAACTCCGAATTTTGCCAGACCCCACTCCGCAAGTCATTCTGAGACTTTGGCAAGAGACGATGGACCAAGCTGAGGACGAAGAAGTGGACGAAAATAGCGACATGGGTTCCGGCCGAAGAAGTTCGAACAGCGGCTCTAATCTCTCATCAGCTCGAGTTATTGATCGGGAATTGCGGCTCGAGCAACATCTCGCCGAGCTCAAATCACAGCTGGATCGCTGCGAAGCTGAGGTCAAGGACTTGAAGGAAGCAAAGGAACAAACAGATGATGCATACAATCGGCTTTCAGAGAGTTACGACGCTGTCCGGAAGGAAAATACCGAGATCGATAAGCAGCTGAAGAAGTTCACCGCAACGCACAACGAGAGGGAGCAGCGGTCAGTGAAGGAATTGGAGACCAAGATCTCACAACAAGAAGAAGTCATTGGTCGCCAAGAAACCCAGATCAATGAATATCGATCAAAAGAGGCAGAAATGCAACGAAGAATAAAGAAGCTTGATGCGGCCGACGACAGACTACAAAATCTTCGAGATGACTTCGACGTGCAAAAAGTGGAATTGGAGCATCAGACAAGGAAAGCAAATGCAGGTGAAAAGTACAAACAGAAGGTCCAAGCCAGTCAAAATCTTGAGAAAGAGCGCGACTCTCTGCGCAAAGAGCTCAATGAAGCTCGTTCTAGGCTTGAAGAGGCTGGGGATCTCCGCAGGGGCAACGTGAAGCTTCAACAAGAGAATCGCGAGATCAGCCAGACGCTCTCTCGGAGTGAGAGGGACAATACTGAACTAAGGGAGACAAAACAGGCATATCTTGGCGAAATAAATAGGCTCCATCACGACTCGAAGTCGCTGCGGGACGCTCTGGCGCAGTCGCAAGACAGGATAACAGACTTGGAGGAGAGATTTGGAGGCCCGGAACGCCATTCGTCAGTGGATCATACGCTCGATTCCGAACTCGCCGAAGCCTTGAACCACGAACAGCAAATGCAAGTTGCCAGTACTGTTCTACTGTGGACACGAGTACTGATGAGTAGCAGGAAAATCCGGATTACCGAGCTCGAAAAGCTGGTCCGGCAGTTGAAGAGTGATGCGAGTGACAGAGATACTAAGCTCGCCATGCTTCAAGGGCAGCTTGACAGTGCCCGAGAAGACTCAGCCGACCAATACAAACAAGGTTTCGAAGTTCGCCAAGAGATGTCTGTCCTCCAGTCTTCTCTCACAGAAGTCAGGCAGGGCCATTCGATCGAGGGGTCTGTATCCGCCGTCCCACTTGTTGATCTTGTGGCTTACGATGTTAAAAGCACGGAGACATTCAAAAGGATGCGCGAACAAATCAAGGCTCAGCAGAAGCAGTGCGCCCATCTCGAAGAAAAGCTGTCAGCAGCACAAAAGGTCCTCGAGGCAGCAGAGAGTGATCGTATGTCGTCCTTCGAGAATCATTGCATGTTGACAGATCTGACCATCGAACTCTTTGAAGGAGAACTCGTGGACAAACCGAAACTTCAAGTTATCGAAGAGGTAAGGATGCAAAACTCGCTAGCAATGACGCAACTCCAGAGCGAGCATGATGCTTTACGAAATCGACACAATCGACTACATGAGATGTTCGTTGACCTAACGGAGGAGCGCAACGCCGCCTGGCACGACTCTCATGAAGCTGTCATGGCGAAGGCTGAAAGTGACATGAAGGCCGACGCCGACAGCCAAACCCTCCAAGAATCGACCGACCTCCTGCGGCAGGCTGGGACACTCGATTCCATTGACGAAAGTAAGGGCATCAAAATATACGCAAGCAAGATCGAGGAAAGCAGAGAACGGCTGGCAAAGGCCCAGAAGGTATGCAAAGAGGCCGCTCTCTCAGACGTCGCTTTCCAGCCTGTTTCTCATCCCCAGCAACCGTCATCACCGCACTCTCACTCCTCCTCATCGCGATTATCTTCGCTCACCTCCTCACGCCTTTCCTCAACCTCCTCGTCCCGCTTCTCCAGAGGACTCTCGATGTTGAATTTCCGCGGCGGCTGATGCTGACAAAACTTGGCAACAGCACATCGAAAAACAAGATGCCCTTGTCAAAGACCTTGAGGCCCGTCTCGAGCAGACCAACGCCTCAGCGCAAAACAACGTGGAAGACGCCAATAAACTACCAGCAACGAAGGTCAGTCATCGGGTATTCATCACGAGCTTCTCCATATTCAGTCCTCTTCTCGTCGGCGGAATATCACACTATACTGATCATAGTACCCCCTCTCAGAATGTTCCCACGTCCGCTGAACGCTCATATACGCAAAACCTCGAGCGTGAGATCAAGCTCATTGCGTCCGCGTATCACGATCTCGCAGGCCGGTTGCAGATGAACAACGTCATCTTGCAACGGAGAACAGAAGCTCCGAAGAGCTGGCTGGGTAGGCAGAGGAAGGCGATGGAGGGGGTTGGGGGTCTTGTAAGGTAGTCTCGTCCAGCGGGGAGTGGCGGGGCTTGGAGGTGGAGTACTGTTTTGCATAGCGGTGGAGTTCTGTCGCTCTCTATTGGGATATGAGAGATGTTTGGCGTTCTTGGCAGAGCGGCATTATACCCATTTAGATTCATGTTTTCATGTTTGGGGTCCTGGATATTTCATACTTCTTCTCCCATATATCGTGCATGCATGATTCTTGACCGTATCTCACTCAGTGCCTTCCCAAGCAGCTTCTTCCGCAATACGGCAGGCAGTTCACACGCTCATAATTCTATAAAACTAACAGTACCTGCCTGAATGAATGAATCATCCTTGCACAAACATCCATCCGAAAGCAAGCTCATTCCAATCCTTACACTCCTATCATGAAAGAACTCCCTAGCTAAGGTACTTTAACAGTCACTCCACCTAGCGCACGTCTTGAAACCTGGAGTATGCAGAACAATAAGCTCGTCCCGTGCCACTTGACCATCTGACCAATCTTCCCTTGCTATGCAATTCACTCACTCGGCCCCTTTTGCTAAAGATGATATACGGCAAAGCAAAGGCGGAGCCTGTCTCGTTCGTTTCGCGCTATGCATCAACCGTCTTTATCCGAATTGCTTCATCAATCAGATGGGATAATCCGAATGGCTGCTTCCCCCGGAAAAGTATCAATCGTCGTCACGGTATAGCTTTGGAAACGAAAGAAATAGGCATGTGCCCAGCGAGTTTTCAAATCGTTTTCCGTGATCAAATTCGAGCGTTGCTTGCTTGCTTGCTTGCTTGCCCTTCAAAGGCCGTATTTGATTTGGTGGAGTTCTGCGTTCGGGGCAGACTTTGGTTGACAACTGCCCTCAACACGACACCCATCCCCCTTCCAAGTCTCAGGGGCTACCGGGTGAGACGGTGGGACGTGCAAGGCTTGCAGACGTCTGGACTGTTCTGAACCCCAGCATCGCGACTAGTCTAACGCCTCACAGGCATTCATCAGGCTCCGACAGGTAAAGAAGCGGTGGAGAAGGCAAGGATCGTTTCTGCGAGGAGGATAATTAGGGAGGTGTTCAGAGAGAGAACGACCTCCATCGCATGGAACCAAGACACGTTCCTGATCCTTGGTGCGCAGCTTGTACTTTTGGGCTTGAGGCTGGAAGCCGGAGCTAAAAGATGACGACGCAGAGGAGAGCAGGCTGCGGAGGAGAAGCGAGACGGGCTTCAGTCGAGAAACGGAATACACAACTTGAGCGAGACGCTGGCTTGGGGTGATATTTCCGGATATTGCTGACGGGACCAATGTTCTAGACTTGTTGATGATGTGCTCGGAATCGCTCGGAGAAGTTCGCGCATGGTAAATCTTACCGTTTAGAAGGGAGAAGGGGTATGCATCATGCAATAGTCAGCGCCCTGTACATACGGCGATTTTATGGCGTGTCAACCACGTGCATTCTTCCAAAAAAAATGTGGTGCGCAAATTTCGCGTCCACTGCTATGGGTCAGGCTTTTTTTCGTTTTCTTTCCTAACGAGGCGTATGATCGCCATCTCATACGCTGTTATGATCGCTGCAGGCTCTTGGTCGGCCAACATCGGAGACGTGTCGATGGCTCTTTGAAGACCTCTGCATAAATCCCTCACCGCTTGCAGTAATCAAGGCTGTGACCATCGTGGATGACCACATGGAATCATTGTGCTGAGTCTGGCTAGTCAGACATATAAGGGCGAGGTTTACGCACCCAAACCTTCTTCCTCAACAATTCAACGGAGAACCCTATCTAGTTCAGAGATACCCACAAGTCAATTGGCAGGACAAATCTTCCACAATGTTGCTCAGTTACACCTTCGTCGGCTTGTACCTGGCGGCTCAGAGCTTTGCTGTACCTGCTGCGAGCGGCGAGGATGCATCTCTAGAGCGCCGTGTGACGTGAGTTGAGTCAAAATATTCCATCTCAGCATTCTGACACATTGTTTGTACAGTCACTGTGGCGATGCCACATACTATACCCAGGGAGGAAACGCGGGATCCTGTGGCCAAACCAATCCGGTGTGTCTGCCATCCTCATACTACTCGCAAAAGGATCTTGCTGATGTGCGCTTCCTGTTCTTAGGATAGTGCCTATATCATCGCTTTGTCCAATTACTGGCAAGACGACGAGTCGCCAGGACCATACTGTGGCCGTAAAATCCAAATTACGAACCAGGGAGGCGGTGACGACAACAATGGACAGGGAAAAGTGGTCGTGGCTACGGTCCAAGATACTTGCCCCTCATGTGACGAAAATCATCTCGGTATTCGTATTCTCTCTCTAACAGTCAGGAATGTGCTTATATTTCCTACTGCTAGACTTGAGCGAGGGAGCTTTTCAGGCCTTGACAGGTGGCAGCCTTGATCCTCCAGGGGAATTCAATATCTGCTGGTAAGGCCTCGTGGCATGTTGATATTCGATTTTGCTGACTGACACTTCTACAAGGCACTTCTGTAACGCAGATGGCTCGTGTTAGGTAATTGCGATCCTCGAAGGCTGCTGCCGCCGCAAGTCAGTGTTGGTAGTGACGGAGTCAAACATGGCACTGCCTAGTCTATTTCCTTAGCACACTCGTTGGCCAGGCGAGGGACGCCTCCAAGGTCTGGTCTCCATCCATCAGATAGAAAGTCTAGTACTGCAGCATGAATTATCCTCGCACTTGCTCCACCGATGAGTGAGACAAAGCGGGAGACGCATAAAGACGAAGGAATGTCTGTCGTAACCAGAATTTGAGGGGCTTAGGAGGAGACAAGTCGCGCGCAACAAAAGCGATAATTCTGATAGCTTGAGAGACCTCTAGTAGGAGGTGATCTAAAGTAGAGACATGCTTCTCGTCTACCGGTGTGCGAAGTCAACTGCGGGGTATACAAGTATGACTGTCGAAGAGGGACACAAGCCTGGAAGATGCACCGGCAACTCACCTTGCAAAATGCGACCATTCTAGTATCTGATTTTCTTAGAAAGTGGAGCAATGCCTCCCACCAGACTCCGTAGTATCAGGGACTTCCTCGCGGCAAGCATCTAAAGTAGATGAGTCGTGGCAAAATGATGGCGAAGGTGAGTGAGGTGTAAAGTGATCGAATCGCATGATTTACGGTACGGCAGGCGGCCAGCACCGATATGCCGCTGCTCATCTTCCGGGCTTCATCGCGGGACGGACTCGGGCCGGCCTGGCGCCAGGCTATTTCTCCGCTACACCTTGCTTCTCATGCTCTCATCTCTTCAACTGTTCGACATCCCCACTTCTGAAGCTCCCGGGTGAAATCAGAGAGAAGATCTTCTCCCTCACTGTCGGGCATAAATTGATACATCTTCGGTACTATGAACAACGGAAAGAGTGGTACCTCCCTGCAAGTGGAAGATTCCGTCACACCGTCTGCACGGCCACCACCTCTGAGAATGAAGCCTACGAGGGATTCATGATCGCCCAGACTCGCATCCCTTCCAATGACTCTGCCGAACTCCCTAGCGTTACACTTGGAGCGCGTCACTTCCACTGCCAGTCCCGGGTCATGGAGGACGAACGATATTTTGACGAAGAGCAGATATGCTTGTACAAACTCAAGACTACGGGAGAGCGACATAAACGGATGCTCAATCTATCGATCCTCGGGGCATGTCGACAGACGTATGAAGAAGGAAACATACTACTTTGGACCACCAACACCTTTTCGTTCAATCATGTCACGCCGATGACAAGATTTATTGAGGGCCTTCATTCGACGCGGAGGAACGAACTTCGATAATTCATGCCACATTTGACCAGTATAACAAGGATCTCTTGAGCCCTTCTCCTACCGTGGCCGATTCCCAGCTAAACGTCCTGGGACCTTTGTCCAGCATGCAAATACTGCCTTTACAGCACGTGACGGTTGTGATCGGTGATGACTTCAGAGATCCGTATTCCCCGCGACTCAGGTGGACAATGGATAAGAAACGAGAAGTAGCAAAGAATCTTCGAAGTAAGCTCCTTGACCCCAATGGACGCCAGGTCTTCGCAGCAGAATTGGAAGCGAAGGAGGTCCAACCAAAAAAGAAAAGAGCGAGACAAGCGGGAAAAGCAGCCCGTCGAGCTCGGCGCCAAGCGCATGGAACGGCGAGAAAAGCTGAGCATTGAGAAGAGCCGCAGCAGGAGCGCCACAAAGCGAGACAAGCTGAAATGATTCGCCGACACGCACCACCCGGCAGGCAAATATCATATTCGAGAAGCGGTGCTACTCATCCACACTTCTCCCCAGGTCTTCACAGCCTTGGTATTTCAAGTGTGATAACGTCTTCACAGATGGCAGGTATCATTTCCAGCCGGTAAACGGCTGACGGGGCAGATACTGTGTAAATCAATCAAAGATAGACACGCTGCAATATGCCATCGATAGCTCATGCCGTGAACTCCACCCAAAAAACGCAAGCACGCATGACAAGGTCTACAACGTGAAAATACAAACCTGAGCCAAAGTCGCCTGACCATATCAAGATTTATCCAACCCAAAAGAAGTGCACAAACATGACCTCAAAAGTACTCATCCCTCACTAAAAATCCTCAAACAATCCATCTAATTCCGGGCCGTCCCCATCTAAACCGCCCCCGCTCATGAAAAGAGGTATGGGACACTGTTCCGCCATTCCAACGCCTCTCAGCCCGAATGATGCATGCCTGGAACGGGGGGGCTTACAGTATCCTTCGTCTCTGACACAAAGCCCGAGCCCTCAAAATCCCCCAACCCAATCCGGTATCCCCACCATAGTCCTGCTCCAAAGTCTCACTGCTGAAAAACCTTAGCAACTGGATGGCGATACTCTTCAATGTGTACGCCGGTGTGTAACCTCCGATCGTGTTGACGATGGAGGCGCAGATGTAGGTTCCGAAAACGTTCGGATGGTGGGTGTCTGACTGTATGGTCACTGTAGACGCCCGGAGTGGATATTCTGGAAAGGTCAGCGTCAAGTGCAGCGAGTCTTGCCCCGCCGGTGACAGGATCAGGCAGGCTTGCGTTAAGCTATCTTCCGTGTTGTGGAACGTAATGTTTGGATAAGGGTCGCCGCAATGTCTCGCAAAAGGCGTTGACTGGAGCGGGAATGCCATGTTTGCCGCTCAAAGTTTTATAGCGAAGATCAACTCGGTGGGCAGTAGTTACAAGGAAAGCCTTGCAGTCATGAGTGCGGACGATTGATGGCTTAGTGAAAGGATCGATAGAGTTGTGTTTGAAAGAGTAGTGGTCAGACGATAGCCTAGTGAAGGGATCGAATGATAGAGGTTGGCAAGCTGCTGTAAGAGGATGGACAAAGAGACGACGAGGTCAGGAGGGAAGTATTGGAAACCGGTGTCCGAGAAATGATAAGATTTGGGTATCATGTTGTGCTCTTAAGTAGAAAAATACGCAATGAGTAACTAAAGTCAAGGCTTCAGGCAGGCACGGAAAAGGAGCAGAAAAGCCTTTTATGACTCAAAGTAAAGCCAAGTCGAATAGTTGGGGTCCTTCGAGCGACCATTTCTCTCTTTGGAGCATGCTTCTTCCCAATGAGCTGGATTACCTTTAAAAATGGCTTCAACACGAGTAGATACTCCAGTCTCTTTTCATAGGTAAGTCAGGATTCAATTGCCGTAGCTACAGTGCGTAGAGAATTGAAGCTACATGCCTTGCCAAGCTACTTGAGGTTTCGGGCACATACTGTGTAAGAGCAAGATCCGCGGGGCCCAAATAACTGTTCCCATAACAAAGCATCTAGAGGGTATGACGTGTAAGAGTATCTGGCAATCTTCAATTCTGGAGTGTGGTCTGTAGGTTTTATGTCTATAGTGTTGGCGATGGGTCGAAAACTGTCATGCCAAACGGAGACTCGTTTCGACGAAGGCGGTGCATAGCGCTTGCGTCCTAGAATAATTGATGCGAGGATTCATTACTGGAGGATTCGGAAGTTTCTGTTATCTTGCTGTTTGTTGCACAAATCGGCATCTGTCACTCCACATGTCTGTAGATCACCCGTATCTACCGTACTCCTCCCAACTTCATGTCAGCTTCTCTGACTTGATGGTCCGGAACTCCTGATTGAGCTTCCCGTTGCCGTCACTGACCGTGGCCCTAAATTGAGCGGAATTCTCCGATCTTCTTCGTTCGTAACCTTTCGCGCTTTCTAGAACGTCCTCAGGATCTCTGACGAAGGCGAACTTCCATATACCGGGCGAAGGCATGTGTCGAAAGTCTGTGATCCCGTCGCATATTTTCCCGAGGGACTGGTCAGGGACCTTAAGACTAGCCAGCTTGGTCTTCCCGAAACGCTCTTCGCCCGGTTGCTATTCAAACGTTAAGAAGAACTCGCATGCTTGTTCATGCGTTGGATGTGTTAACTCGGTTCGACGTAACGACCGGCAGTTCCTGCACGCGGCGCGAAGATGTATCTGCTTTGTAGGCTTTCCAAAGAGATGGAAACGGTCTCGTAGGATGAGCGTCTCGAAGGTGGACGGCAAACCCCTACGCAAGCGGCTTGGACCGTGACGACGATTCAAAGGATAGAAGGAGGACATCAGTGGCGAATCGTACGTTTCACCGCCAGCGAGATAGTGCCGAGGATCTTCATCGTTCACCCAAGGACGGGAGGGGATTTCGAGATTGATTTAGTCGTAGTCTGAAGACTCCCTCCACCAGACCTCGCGCTTCGTGGTGTTGTAAGCGTCCTGTTTTGAGGCTCTGGAGGCTTTTGAGCTTCGCCAGGACTTTGAAATCCAAGGCCAAGTCAGACCAACCACGCCAAACCCAGCTGCGAGACTCGTCAAAGTAAGAACATCCTTGCTGAATATACCAGTCATCAGCACGAAGTTCTAAGCGTTTCAAAGTATATATTTGAACAAGCTAGCTCAGCGTTTCCCGGTACAAAGCTTCATCAAAGACACAGCTGTTAGGATTCGGCAAGAGAGGAAGCAATCTTGGTATTGCAATCCCCAAAGAAAACTGTGATGCTGATGGCTAGTTGCGCAAGGCGTACGTAAGATCGCCTCTAACATCGACAAGGAGAAACTCGATGTATGAGGCCATGCGTTCAAGCTTGTTCTCCCTGGCAGCGTGCTTTGCCATGAAGTGGAACTACCCATCATGTTCTGTCAGACCGGGCCACCACGACAGCTCGGGGTTGCCTGCATATCCATCAATGTCAAAAGGAGAAATGTCCAAGTGAGACCATACCCTGGGGCACTAGTACTTGTAGAACACTCGACGAGTAGGTGACCAACTGATCTGGGTCGCACGATCCGATGCTTCGATGATGAGGAATATGATATCTTCCGGGGTCTTCGACCATATTGATGGATCCATGTGTACCGTTCCACCCATGGTAAATCCAGAGACCGGCGGTCCCAGGATGGGTCAGACAAAAAAATCTCAGCGAATCTCAAGGAGTCTTGCACAGCTAACGAAGTTGCAGGATGTTTATTAAAATGCAAAACCTGCTAGAGACGGGGAAGAGCTTGGATGTTGAAGATGAGGGGTTGGTAGACTGGTGTTACAGGAAGTGATAATCAGGTCGGGAAATCGATGCCGGAGTTCGGACAATGTCGGCATCTATAGGTGTCGGGATGACCAATTTGGTCGCTCTCACCTTTTGATGAGATAGCTGACAAAGTGTTATGAATATTCCCTTATAGTATTCATGAGAGCCTCGTATTACAGATTCTTTCAAAAACTTCGCGACTTTCACCTCTGGATCTGAAGGTTTCTCATGGATGTCGCGCTTTCTCCTCGCTTTCAACCACATGTTGAATCCAGATTGCGGGAAAATTGTTTCGTGCTGAGATCTCTCGTTCATTTTCCTTTCAACGTCTCTTGGACATAAGAAGGACGCTCTGGGTTTTAGGGTCCGCGAGAGCTCCCGAAGCCGCCGTCGTTCGTTACCGCAGAAGCCCACTGGAGGGATCTTGCAACCTATACAGTATGTTGCGAGGGCTGAAGGGAAGGCACTTGTTGCTTCTCGGCGTACTCTCAGCTTCCTTTACTGCCACCTCAGATAACAGTGAATGATATTCCTCGTTCTTGACTGCGTGATCCCAGCCCTGTCTCTCGTAGCTCTCAACGTTACTCCCCATTTTCACCACTGCACCGCTTCCGAGATGCTCCTCTTGATCCTCCCCCATCCTGTACTGGCTATTTCAGCATAGCCGACCTCTCCTCCAGGTCCATTTTGACTTCCAGTCTCTGGCTTCTGGTTGGGCATTTGGACTGTCGAACCGGCGATAGATGTAGTAGCCATGCCCAGCCGCTTCTCGTTTTCTTCCCTGCGAATACGCATGCCAGCAGCCGAAAAGCCTATGAATAGGGCGAAGAGAGGGTCGAGTGTCCTGAAACGATGTTCGTAAGCTCCGGTGAGTATTATCAGGGAAAGGAAACGCAGAGGAGAGAGAAATGTGAGGAAAAGCGCAAGAGGGTCAATAGATTTAGATAAGAAGTATAGAAGCGGCGTCTCAAGAGGGCACGATGGCTGTGAGAGATGCTAATGCTGGTAACTCATGGCCTTGGGAAGGAAGAGAACTATAATTTCAAAGAACGTACCTCGAGATGATGTAATTGTAACGGGGGAAGGTAGTAGCCATTGCTGGAGATGGACAGGTGAAGGGATGGCTTCGAAGAGGTTGAAGTGGTCAAGTTTCTGTCTCGAGTGGGGGACAATGGTCGTTGGAGAAGGTAAAAGTTGCAAAGTGCACATACGAGCAGGAATTCCAGGCGTAGCTCAACTGCTTAAATTCAACTACTCGAAAGCCATTATTTTCATTGTGATTTATAATTCCCGCAAGCTGGGTTGGAGCGTTCTATGGAAGCATCTACTTTTGCATATCGAAGGGAGAAGATGATTTATGGAGAATAGCAGCGTTGGAACAGTCACGCATGATCTGCAATGCAGCCTTCGTTTTGGGCTAATATCAGAGACGCATGGTTGGAAAAGTTATTGCAAGAGCAGTTGAGTCCTAGCCAACAAGTATGACAGCTGTCCGTCCAACTTTCAAGGACAGTCTTGACAGCAATATTGGTAGCACTTCGCCTGTTCCTTGTCCATCACTTTCCAGAGCAGTAGTGATCTTCTTTTAGCAGAAGTCCAATATCTATCCTCCTTTCATCAAGCACGCACAATTCGCATTGAATCACATGTCCATCCGACCGACTATCCCAAACGCCTGTGGCTCCTCATCCGCCGTTGCAAGCGCATCTTTGAAGGTCCATCGTCTAGGCGTCTGAACCGAACGTGTTCTCGCCAGAGTAGGTGATGTACAAGAAGCCATCCTCATCCTAGAAGCATGTTAGCCATCCGACTTGCCCTCAACACTTTCAGGACCATAGGCGGTACATACTTTGTGCTCCTCGTAGATGGAGCTCATGAGCGCAGCAGTGGGTGGCAGGACCTCATCGACGAAGATGAATATGGCTTTCTCAGGCGAGAGCTTGATGCGCTTGCGGATGACATAGACGAATTGACCAACGGTGAGGTCGGCGGGGACAAGGTATTTCTTCTTGTCGATGGTAGCGATGTCCGATTTCTCCACTTTCTCACAGATTACCTAGACGCAGACAGCTATGTCAGAATACTGTCTTGTCAAGAAGAGGAGCCTTGGAGAGATGTCTAATGACTTACAGGAATACGATCTGCATATTTCTGTCGGATACGCTCAGCTTCAGCCTTGCGCTTCTCGAAAGGGTGCTCGTCCTTAAACTTGGAACGCATATTGACGGTAGATATGGATTTGTGTGATGAGTGTAGTTGTATGAGTACGGAAGTTGATGAAGTTGTGAAAGGGATTTGTAGGTGTGTAGATTGGTGACGGAGGCTCGGAGTGCTGTGTCGACGATTAGGCCCCCGCGATGAGTAAGTCGTAAGGCGGTAACTAGCGTTATCCTTGGCCTGTGACAGTGACAGGGGGAAAGGGTCAACACTTATTTACTCTTTGTAAATCACATGCAAAGGTCACTCTTCTCTGTCAGTGACTGACAAGAGGATGTGTTAAAAGATAGTCTCAGAAGCTTCTGTCATTCAGGCAGTGTATCTTCCTTGTCTTCCTTGTCTTCCTTGTCAGCATTTCATGATCCTAGTCTTGGCAGGCAAGGCGGGGCGAAGTTCTCAGCCTTATGGTCAAATTAGGAATAGCTCTCCATCAAGACGAAGCGTCTACAAGCCAATGTACCAACCTCGATCTTGAACAGATAAACTCCGTGCCATCTGAAACGAAATCGTTCAGTCATTTCTCTCACAGCTTTTTGTTTGACAGAGCCTTTCCCCAATGGCTCCCACAAAGACTTGCATGCGATGGGCAGGCAATCCATTCTTGCAAGATGCATTTTTCTGCCGAAAGCCACTAAGGCGTTATTACTCTCGCCCAATTCGCCCATACTCTTCGAGCAATCAATCAGCGAAACCACGACCATATATCGATCCACCTAAGCGCAAACCGCTGGTGGGAACGAGATCCAAGGCAACACCAGCAAACCCATCCTCCATACCTAGCAATTCACCCAACGCGAACCCCAAATCGGGAGGAGTTGCTGCTCCCTACTGGCGTATATCGCTCGGCGTCGTCGTCTGCGGCTCCCTAATCTACTCCATGGTACCCTTGCTTCCTCCCAACTCATTTCGAAAGCTCACCTACATGCATGCCAGTTCTCCTCCCCCCTACAACTCGAACCCCCCTCCATCGCAGACCGAGACACCCTCGTGAAGCGCGAATCAGGCGTAACGCCCTCCTCGCCCATGCGTCTCCGCATGGAAGAGTTCATCAAAGCTCAGCAGAAGGAGATCGTCTCAACTCTCGAAACTCTGGACCCTTCGAAGAAGAAGTTCCGCACAG
The DNA here is from genome assembly GCF_014066305.1 of Letharia columbiana. NCBI lineage: Eukaryota > Fungi > Ascomycota > Lecanoromycetes > Lecanorales > Parmeliaceae > Letharia > Letharia columbiana. The sequence goes on along the minus strand of NW_023501047.1, from coordinate 1,194,961 downwards.
ATACCTGGACGCGGCCGAATGGTGGTGGTGGAACCTCGTGCGTGCTTCAAGATGGTACCGTCTTTGAAAAAGCGGGCGTCAATACAAGCATAGTCTACGGCACCCTTCCTCGCCCAGCCATCGAGAAGATGCGCGTGAACCACAAAGCCTTAGACCCAGACGTCGAAAGTCTCGAATTCTTCGCAGCAGGTCTCAGCTGTGTCTTGCACCCTCAGAACCCCAATGCGCCAACCGTGCACTTCAACTACCGCTACTTCGAAACCATGGACGCGGAAGGCAACTGCAACGCCTGGTGGTTTGGTGGCGGCACGGATCTTACACCTTCATACCTGTTCGACGAAGACGCTATACACTTCCACCGCACGATCAAAGAGGCATGCGATAAGCACGATCGAGGCTACTATCCGCGCTTCAAGCAATGGTGCGATAAATACTTTTACATTCCCCACCGAGGCGAATCTCGCGGGATCGGAGGTATATTCTTTGACGACTTGGACGAAGAAGAAAAGGAGCAGGAACAACTCTTCTCATTCGTCAAGGATTGCTTGACCGCTTTCCTGCCCTCCTACCTTCCCCTCATCGAAAAGCGAAAAGACATGCCCTTTACAGAAAGAGAAAAGGAATGGCAGCAGCTGAGAAGGGGACGATACGTCGAGTTCAACCTCGTCCACGACAGAGGCACGAGTTTCGGCCTGAACACGCCTGGCGCGAGGGTTGAGAGTATCCTGATGAGTCTGCCGTTGACGGCGAGGTGGATGTACATGCATGACGCGGACAAAGGCAGCAGAGAGGAGAGGTTGGCGAAAGTGCTCAGGGAGCCGAGGGACTGGGTGTAGACGGAGCCTAAGGAAGGTATATAGATCTCGGCTTCATAGCTGCTCCAGAAATCTTAACTAGAGTAATGGAAGACCTTCTTTGCGATGTTTCTTTCGGCCATCATCTCAAACAATCCAAACCCCCACCGCCCAACCAATCCCTCCAATGCGAATCTACGCGAGCCGTCCAAAAACTCATCCTCAACCAACACATCATCGCACCCGTACCGCCAGATTCAAATCCCTGCACCCACCGTCCGGTAGAGCGATCGCCGTACGCAAAAAACCGCGCGCGCAGTGACCACATTTCCCGTTCCGAGCGCGTGCACGCAATCCATAGATCGAGAAGTACCTCATGAACCGCGCTCGCGCGGCCAGATCTCGCACCCGATGCGACAGCCACCACGGATCGGTGGTAGAGATGGAGTTTGTGGTGTAGTGAGTGAGTGAGTGAGGGAATGAGGAATGGATGAGAGAGGAGAGAGGATGGATGGATGGATGAGCGTTTTGGCCGTTTTATTTGCGTTGGCGATGGGGTAGGGTAGAGTAGGAGAGAAGAAGAAGAAGAAGGAGGAGAAGAAGAGGGAGGAGAAGAAGAAGAAGAAGAAGAAGAAGAAGAAGAAGAAGAAGAAGAGAAGAAGAAGAAGAAGAAGAAGAAGAAGAAGAAGAAGAAGAAGAAGAAGAAGAAGAAGAAGAGAGAGAAGAAGAAGAAGAAGAAGAAGAGAAGAGAGAAGAAGAAGAAGAAGAAGAAGAAGAAGAGGAGAAGAAGAGAAGAAGAGGAAGAAGAGGAAGAAGAGGAAGAAGAGGAAGAAGAGGAAGAAGAGGAAGAAGAGGAAGAAGAGGAAGAAGAAGAAGAAGAAGAAGAAGAAGAAGAAGAGGAAGAGGAAGAAGAAGAAGAAGAAGAAGAAGAAGAAGAAGGAAGAGAAGAAGAGAGGAAGAGGAAGAGGAAGAGGAAGATGACGGGATTCAAGAAGAGGGAAGAACAAACAAACGTCGAGGCTGCGGCGAGATTCTCGGTCTTTGTCAATGAGGAGAGAGAGATAGGGTAGGTAGTACGATATATTAACAGGTTGGAGTAGGGAAGGGAAGGGAAGGTGGGGGGGAAGCCATCCCACCAACTCCGGACGAAACGCCGGCCAGGCATCTCCGAGTGCCCATCTCGTTGACCGCGACAGCGGCCGCCCAGACCCCGAGCCAAGATGCCATGTCGAACTCTCGGTCCACCGTTGCCGTGCAGGTGTACGGAGCCGTTTCGAATCGTCTCAGCTGTTGTTCCGAAGGTTTGATGGCGCGGACACTCGAAGATATTTGGTAGACAGACAGACAGACAGACAAATGCAGGACTGCCCTATCATAACCCCCCCCCCTTTCCGCCTCGTGGAACCTGCACGGATGTCCGACGAGATGGGGGATATTGCCGAACGAAGCAAAATGCGTGAATGGGCGAGTGGCAGTTGTGCCTGACAGCTCGGTGCGATCGCCTTCGTGATGACTTATAGGAATGCACGATACATCCGGCCGGTAAGACTGGACCTGAATGACAGACCAGCAAATCGACAACGGAGGATATATACGTCAAAGCAGTCCACGGCCTCATCCATGGGGCGAAAACCCCCGTCCTACCCACCCACCCACCCATCCCTCCAATCAAGCCACCGACCGGCCGTAGCCGCGTGCTCTCGCCGCGCAACACGCATTCGTCTCAGACGTGTTCGACATCCGTCGAGGATACAGCGTCCTTTGCCGCATCGCCAACAGCGCGTGCGGCAACTTCGATGCCGATGGCGTCGAAACGTCGGTAATCAGAACTCCCGCACCGTAACACCGAGAACTGGAGCGCTGGCCTTGCCGCGCAGGAACCGATGTGGAAAGCGGGCCCTCACAGGTGGCTTTCAGCCTTTCATCCGACTACCGTAGGTGATGGATTCGGAATCGGTCGGGATGCTCTTCCAAGCGTTTAGACGGCTTTCCTTGTTCAAGCCGGACCCGTAGATGCGGCCATCGCGAAGGACAAGCGTCGTTGGTAGCGTTGGTGAATAATGAATTGTACATGAGGAATTGCGCTGAGCGTATTGAGGATCGCGAGAGCGCTTGAAGGCGTCGAAGGCCGGATTGGAAAAATTGATAGCTGGATCTGGAGATAGAGGGGCTAGTCTGTGAGCGACTGTGAAGAAGATGAAGAAATCGACGTATCCGGTTGTGAAAGACATTAGGATATTCCAGGGCGTCATGCAATATTAGGATTGTGGTCGGAGCAGTCAAAAAAAACAGCTCTCAAGAGACTGCATTCAGTGTGGTTTTGCAGCAGTGGCAGGCGACGATTTAGTGATGAGCCACGTATGAAAGGAGTAGAGCATGGGTGATGCTTATAGCGATGATTGATACGGCGAAGCGGAGCGGATACGAAGCCCGAATGCTCGTCCGACATAGGAGAAGAGCGACCCATTGTATGCACCACAATGGGCTGGCTGTCTGCTAATACATGCCACCAGTGCTTCTTCACAGTGGAACCCATTCTAGCTATGACATAGATAGTGTTCTATTCAATAGTGTTCTTATCAAGCTGCAATACACGATGAACTCACACATATCGCTGGATCCCTGATAGATCTCAAGGTCAGCGTGACAGCAAGTATGGTGACTAGGAGGTTCCTCGCAGGGTCAAGGTGGGTTGTGACCAGCGATTTGCTAGGAACAACGCTAGTATTCTCGCAAGGGTTTACTTTAGATTCTTGGGGTTGCTTGAAACACCTCTGCTTCTGGTGCTGGCCTTCAAGCTCAGTAATGTAGGTAAGGTACCTCGCGCCAAACCTTCAGTGAAACCCTGCCGACAAGTCTTCCCATTCAAGACAATGTCTTCCATGCCTGCCTGAAATCAAGGTTGCATCCATGAGGGGGAAGCCAATGATCGTAAAGTAAAAGCCTTCTGTCAGGCATTTCGGGCATATACAGATCTAATGGCAGATACCCTGTCAAAGGATACCAGAATCTGTGACTGTGCAAATCTCATATCTGTTGATCACAGAGGAGGTCCTTCACCGTTGCCGGAGCGGATTTGGGCATGAGACTTCCTCCCTCCGTCTCGCTCCGTCTCCCTTGGATGTATCCTGATCTCACAGAAAGCCCGTTACATACTCCCATGGGTAGATTCTCATCTAGCAAATTACCGTCTTGAGGTACGACGATGGCAAAGCATAATTAGATCGTTGCAAGTCTGCAGGCTTCAGAAAGTCCATTCAAGGCCGCCAATTAGTCCCGGGCTCGCGAAGGTGTCGCCGAAGCAGCTGTGCTGGATAACTTGAGAAAGAATCGGTGGCTGAACCGAGTCCTCATAAAGTAAAGCAAAGTCGTGTACTGCTCAAGCGACCAAGGTCAACGATTGAAACGCCCTGTGACGAAGTCGTCATCGAATGACCGATGTGTAGTAGCCAACGTAGGTAGGTAGATACTCCGTAGCCCGCATGCTGCATACCCACAGAAATAGCGGCTCGCTCTCATCTGACAGATACGCAAGTCCAATCTGACAGCCTCGCCTCAAGTCCCCCGCCGCAATCGCACTCGCCGTAGCCGACATGGCCGAACCCATCGCGCGCAAACCTGAGGTCTGACGTTCGAGACGGACCGGAGAGTTTCAGCTTCGGCGACAGCGCCATGAGCCAAGGTACAGAGGTCTCGATGTTGGACTTGGGGTTTGGTGCAGACGTTGGACTTGTGGGGGGGCGGGGGGGGGGCACTGGGAAGGAAGCAACATGGGATGAAAAGGTCCGGGCAGGGGTCAAGTGATGTATGTTGAGGAACAGGTCATGGATCTCAGGTACGTACTGGACCGGGGAAGCGAGCGTGTGGGGAAGGGAGGAAGGGCGGTTGAGATTGGAGGCTTGCCGAGTGCATGCATGATGGATGACAGGCATAGACGATAGGGTTCTTGGGCCCTGGCTGATCGGCCCCGGATTGCGATGAGTGCATATGTACATGTGCTTGCGCGACGCGGGATGCTATGTGGAGATTCATCGATGGGGACTTGGGAAGGGAAGGGGACCAAGCGCTAAGAGGAGATCACACAGTCTGGGTACAGCATGGGTTTTGAAAGTTTTTTTATTGGTTTGCTTTGCTTGACGATGCACCCAGCATTTCCCCTTTCGCTCCTCGCTTGCTCATCACCTAAAACGCGCCCCACACAACAAATGAAAAGTGGTAAATGGTGTTTACAGAAATGTAATTGTATCTCCCCCGCACGATCATCCCTCCCCCCATCAAATGGCTTATGTAAAATGAAGCGAATGTGGTGATTAGATGGCATATCGATATAGCTTGATGACATCCAGTCGTGACAAGTTTCCCATCGCTGTGAGAAGAATGCGCACGTTGTCCATATCACCTGTACCTGGTAAGGCGACTGAGGCATTTGGACAACATGGCAGATGTAGAAGAGAGCCCTGCTCCCACCCGGTACAGCGCCGCGCCACGTCGCGAAATATGATGCGAATCCAATGCTTGAAGAATATGGTAAGGGAAAAGCGTGAACATAGGCGTATATATGATGAGGCTATGCGCCGTGTCGCTTCTTGTGGATTTTGTTGTGAACATGTTGGTGGAGGTGATCGTGGTCGCGCTTCCGTTGTTGAGAACCGCCAACGTGCTCGGTGACCCAGACGATCGGGGCGGTTTCTGTGACGGTGACGATGACCTCGACCTCATCTTCCACCACCACTGGGCTGGGCGATGGAGATGGTGATGGTGATGGTGATGGTGATGGCGAGGGCGATGGCGAGGGCGAAGGCGAGGGCGATGGCGAGGGAGAAGGTGATGGCGACGGTGAAGGCGACGGTGATGGCGAGGAAGATGAGGAAGGTGCGAGGACAGGGCTCGAGGGTGACGCCTCCGGCTGTTCGTGGACAATGGGAGTGCCAGGTACTACGACGGGCGACACTGGTGCTGGTGAGGAGCTGCCGCTTGAACTTTCACTTCCATATGCACCTGGCTTGTCCCAGCAGATTTCGACCAGCAGATCCGCAGTCTCCGGAGCAGCAGTGGTGGCAGAGTTCTCGGTGGGGGTGTTGTACGCTGCCGCGCAGTCTTCAATGCCTGCAGCGCAGGAAACGCTGACTGAGTTGTCGGAGCTGGTCAACTTGACACCGCCGGCCATGAAGGGATAAGGGATACCGTTGATATTGGACAAATCGGTGAAGACCTTCTCTGCCCAGCCAACAGTGTACTCGAATTGAGTGATGGGTGGGGGAATGGAAGAGCAGATGGTTGTTTCGAGGGCGATTTTGACGGATGGACCGCCAGATCCATCGGCTTTGGTCTGGTAGGTACAAGGGTCGGAGCTGCTGCCGGCGGGGATGGTCACGACTGTCTCGCAGGAGTCGACGTCGTGGACATAATGAATGTCTGTACCGCAAGAGTTCTTGATGGTGAAGGTACCAAGACCAGAGGCGAGAGCAAAGAAGCCAGGCATGGCCGCGAGGGCGATTGTCGAGTATTTCATTTTTGCGACCGTGTGTTTGATGCGACTAAAGAATGTTTAGGTATGTGGTGATGATGATGATGATGATGAGGAATTGGATTGATAAATTGATAATCTATAATGAAGACGGACGTGCACTTGAAGGAGTGAAAGTGCAAGACTGCTTCAAGCAGTTGGACGTCGTTGCTGTCGTCGATAGCGTAAAGGAGTGATGCTAATGAAGAGAAGTTTTGAGAAAAGTGCGAGGAGACGGATGAGATTAACGGGGGAAGGAACAGGGAACCTAAGGAAACAGGAACCCTGGCGAAAAAAGGGGTGGGGGGGGGGAGGGGGATAAAGAGATGTAAATTTAGGGATTAGTGTGCTTTGTTTCCGGACTTTGCTTTCTTTTTCGCAAGCGTTTGAGACGTGATGATTGGCTCAGGGGCTTTGAAAAAGGGAAATTAACATTTCTTTACTCGGTAGCGCCCTTTATCCGGTAATAGGCAGTGTCAGGGGTATTTGATATTATTCCGCTTACATCAGACAATGCGACACTGCGATTTGTTGGACCATGGAACCCTGGGGCAGTAGCGTCAGGGCAGAGGAGATGAGACGCCTAATTCTACGCAATGCAATCATAACAATAATAATCATAATCATAATCATCATAATTCATAATCATAATCATAACCATCATAGGTAATAATAATAATCATCATCATAACATCGTTGCGAGTTTCGGTTTGGAATTTCTTACATAACAATGGCCAACTGGATGAGACTTTTGGTTATGGATGTCAGAACCAATGGTTATTGACGCCGGTGATACCCACACGTTACATGCTCATCTCGTGAACCACATGCGCCAATATGCGCAAGGCTAGAGTCTCAAAATGAGGCAATTAAAAGAACCACCGAATGACATGTCATCGCCAGTCAATCTTCTTGTAGATTCATTGTGCCAGCGATGGCAAGAGCCCAGGACTTCCATTTGAGTGTGAGAGAATTGGAGTGAAATTCTTCAATTCGGGCTGTAGTCCCCAAAAGAGACGAGGATCAATGAAGTGTATTTTCGCCGCCTGGAGTACCGTATTCGTAGAGGGGATTCCTCCTCTGAAATTGGGGACACCCACCAGACCGGCGGCACTGACAGTAACTCCCGAAGATTAGCTTGTTGTTCTTAACTTCTTCTTGTTGACGTGCTGAAGAATGCTGGAATGCCGAGCTTCCCCACAGATCGTCTGGGCTCGGGCGGAGGTTATGTGCATGTGCATAGCTGCCTGATGGAGAAATCAGCAATCAACGTTGCACAGTATTTTGGAGGAACTTGGATTGGAACTCCGGAGGGCGAGGACAACTGTGAATTGGCTGTGTGCCAAAAAAAATTGATGACTAAGCTAAAGCTACGGCGCCCCAGGCGGACCCAAATTGCGCTAGGAGCTCTCTCCACCAACAGCCGGTCCTTCTCTCCGCCCATCGGACCCAGGTTGCAGTATACAGAACCGTGTACGCTTCCTCAGCTCGCCAGATCCTCCTCTGCCTTGGTCAGGCCCCGTCCGCGTCCTTTCAATCCGCAATGGCTCCCATCACAGACGACACGGTTGAAGCTCTTCGAGATACCATCCATAAGCTGGAATCCCGGGTGCAGCAGTTGGAGGCCAAGTTAGGGCATGGTGATGGGTCACCCCCGGCGGCCAGCTCGAAGAAACCCCTTCAATCCGTCCGGATGATTTTAATGGGTCCTCCTGGAGCTGGTACGGGCCCAACCACCCAGAAAGCCTTCTCGCGCTAGAGCTTACGTTTGGTATAGGCAAGGGAACCCAGGCACCGAAGATCCAGGACAAGTACTGTGCCTGCCATTTGGTAGGCTGTCTCAACAATGCCTTGTGTGCGATCCGGCCGTGAATGCTAACGATCTATTCTAGGCAACAGGGGACATGCTGCGATCTCAGGTAGCAAAGAAGACCTCGCTCGGGAGGGAAGCCAAGAAGATAATGGATCAGGGCGGGTTGGTCAGCGATGAGATCATGATCAACATGATAAAAGGTGAACTGGAGAACAACCAAGATTGCAAACAAGGGTAGGGGGGGGGTTCGGGAAGCTCTGGAGGCACGTTGGCTAATTCGGCTTCACAGCTTCATACTTGACGGCTTCCCGCGAACAGTCGCACAAGCTGAGCGACTAGATGGCATGCTGACAGCGAAGAGCCAAAAACTTCAACACGCCGTCGAGCTACAAATCGACGATGGCCTTCTGGTCGCCCGGATAACAGGGCGCCTGATTCACCCAGCTTCCGGCCGGTCATATCACAAGATCTTCAATCCGCCAAAAGAGACGATGAAGGATGACGTGACCGGCGAGCCATTGATCCAGAGATCCGATGATAATGCGGATACACTGAAGAAGCGACTTGGGGTCTATCATGACCAGACCTCGCCAGTGGTAGCCTACTACAAGAAAACGGGGATCTGGAAGCCAATCGATGCAAGCCAAGAACCAGGGCAAGTGTGGAAGAGCCTACTGGGGGTCTTTGACGGGGACAAGTCTTCATCTTCAAGTACGACCGGCAGTCTCCTTAGCAGGATTGGGCTGAAATAGTAGGTCTCACCTCCAAATTCCTCGATCTTTGGCATGCCAAATGAAGGCCATCTGGACCAAAAGCATGTTTGATTGGACTTTTCAACGAAGCCACTGGAAGGATCCTGAGCTTGCAGGGCGGAGGACATGGTTTGTACACCATTTTGTACTGCATACGCATTGTAAACTTGCCAGCTCCTCGAAGGCTTTGTGCAATGGCTTCGAGTTCATACTCCTTATGTTCGCTGTGAAAGAAATGACCACCCTGACTGCATTGACCTGACATGATATGACCCTTATGCTTCTCTATCTCCTATGCTGAAACCTTGCATACCTATGTAAATGATGAATGCAGAGAATCCTGAAGCCACCCTTTGAGCGATAAAGAAGCGGGCCTGGTGGGACACTAGCCTATGACCAAGTCACCGGTCACAGACATCAGCCCGCCCTGTCCCTCAAGTGAACCGGAGACAGAGTTTTCAAACAAGTAACGAATACACTGTCCGGACACCGGCCGGAGATCTAAGTGTGCTACAAAACATATCCCCGTTTCTTTTGGCATATGCGCTTACTATGACTAGTGTGCCGAGCTTTTTGCACAGTCTGCAAAGGTTCACTTCCTCTTGTAATCTCATTATCACAATCACATACCAAGTCATACACCAAGACACCAGCCATTAATTGTTGCTACTGCTTTGTGTTTGAAACGGGATGCAAGTTGTTTACTTATAAAGCCCTAACGACGGGAGCGTTAATTCAAAATGTAAGCGAGGACCCTGCCGATCATACTGCTTTCCCATCCAAAGTCTGAACACATGAGTGAGAATGGCAAAGTTCACCACCCTCCACTTTCGTGCTACGCACTCTCAAGCTTGATGGGGAAGCTCTGAGCTGAACTCTGTCTTTCTACCAAGCCTTGTTGCGATCTACCTACCTGACATCACTTCCAAGCACGCTACCTCATACTACAACCTCCTCGAGGCCTCACCTCACTTCCGTAGCTGACATTTGGCACCAGGTCTCTTCCCTTTCGCTTGCAGCGTGAGAAACACTGCGAGGAGCTCAGCAAGACCAAGCCCAAATTCCACGAGGCCACTGACGTAGAAGAGAACGAGGAGTTCTCCTGGCCAGGTGCGCTAGCTGACGTCTTCGCGCCTCAACACAACAAGCGAGTAGCAGAAAACACCGCCTCCCTTGGCAAGCGCGTGCCTCTTACAGCAGTTGATAAGAAGAAGATTGACAAGGAATCTATCGGTCTTCCAATTCCCCGCACCCTCAAGCTGTTCACGTATAATTGCAGGCCTTTTATCCTTGAAGATACTATCCCTTTGGAAGAGTATCGCGAGAGATACCCTGATCAGCTCGTCCAAATCCGTATCGATATTGGATCCGGCCCCGTCTTTGAGACCCGCCGATCACAGTTGTACTCAGCTCCTGCAGTTCAGCAGCGGACCTCACTGAGCGGAACTACTTTGCATTCGACGACCAAGCAACAAACCTTTGCGGCCCTTCAGGAACTGGCGCCAAGACCTTCCGAGGATTTTCAGACTCGTCAAATTTCTAACAACACTGCCTCTCCAGTCATCCTTCACTCACACCAGAACAACATCAAGCCAGAGCTCCTCCTGAAAATCTACACTTGGCTGGATCACGTCAGCATATCCATAGCGGCGGAGCCAGAATCCTTAGACTCAGTCTCAGATTTAGTCATCGACGAGGAAGTTTGGGAGTTGATTGAGCGAAGCGCCCGTCAGCGGAAGTCCCGTCTTCGCCAAATACCTAACACAATGTCGACCGAAATCAACAACACTTCCGTCCGTGGAAGCAACAACAATCGCCCCAGTGGGAGCTACCGACGTCCTGGTGAGGGCAACACTCACACAGCTACCAATCTTATCAAAGACCACCCTGGCACATCAGCCCTCCAACCTAAGAACATGCCTTCCGGAAGTCAACTGCCCTCGTGCTGGAACGACAACATGGACGAGTTCATCTGCCACATGGAGGCACAATGCGAGTTCAGCACCAAATCAATCGTCAAGGCGTTGAAGCATAGATTTGCAGGTTTGAGGGAGGTGAGTGCTCCATTCGTCTCATTCAAGCTCTTGCGGTTGTTGCTGATGACTCACTTAGCATGTGATCCAGGAAGAGGCCATCCAGCGTCGGATCGACACCCTTGACAGTCAGGATAATCCTTACTTCAAGAAAGGAGCGGAGCTGGCTATTGTTCAGGCTGAGGCGAATGGATATGAGGTTCCACCATTCAATCCTGCCAACTATCCTATCATCAATTGGGTATGTTGAGCCTTCTCCAGGCCTTGAGTCTCTGAGATCTGACTCTTGGTGTATAGGAGGTCAAGCCCGACCACATCGTTCTCGGCTCAAGCCCAAGCAAGGAGGTCATGAACCCAGATTACGAGTACAGCCTTCAACCTCGCGTTGCAGGCGGTGTTGACATTGACACCATCAAAATTGGACCTGACACGCCCAAGAAGACCCTCCCCATTCGCACTCGCCAAGAAGCAGATCGTCGCGTCCAGAACGGTAAGTCACCTCTCACTGGTTCATGCCCATATCCGAAGCACTGAAACATTATCACAGCAGCGACATACTTCAACACCAAGGGCTTGAAGGGTCTTGCAGACATCACCAACGTTTCCAACTCTCGTTCAAGCCGCGACCCGAAGCAGGAACCCAGCAACGAAGGCGGGCTGGCCGACATCACCAACACCATGTACAACGCCCGCATAGCCTCCAATCCTAACCACGACCTCAATGGCAGCATATTGAGCGGTCAAGTATACAGCACACCCACCAAGAACTCCAAGAAAGCAATGTCCGAAACCAGCAACGATACCATCCGAGCCATCAACAACGGGTCCCCCACTCCAACCCGAGGACTCTATCGCTCTGGTCGTGACAACGCCATGTCGAGCTCTACTACAGGCACCAGCATCTTGGGCTTTGGTCGTGAGGGTTTTGGTCGGGAGAACTCTGGTGGCCCTACTATCCTTGAGCGAAGGAGGGCTAGACAGGAGAATCGTGATTCGTCGCTGGTCCATGGTGCTGGTGGTTCGCCAAGGACTCCTTGAAGTATGATTCATACTTTACAGCCAACAAGCATGATCAGACGACTATTCAACAGAGAACGACAAGGAACGATTGGCGGACGAAATCGATATTCGGCGAGAAAGCTGTGGGAATTGCGATCATCACGTCTCACGGCGTGATATATTGCGACATTCAGAACAGAAGCCCAAGAGCTTTTTCCTTTCCACGTCCCAAAGCCCATCATACGTTTTATGATTCGGCGATAGAGCCATAGGAACTGTGTTATCCCCACGTCCTATGGCCCATCAGGCATTTCAAAATTGCGATGATGAAGAAGCCGCGGGAACTGTGTCCCTTCACGTCCCAAGGCTCCTTTTCTGCACATTAGCTAGCGACACCACTTCCACTCACATCAGCCATTGCAGCGGTTCAATGATACGAAATAGACGGATCAGACAGGCCCATAGCAAACCAAAAATCAAGCATACATAAACAATCCCCAGTGCCCGCAAGCAATCATTGATCCGTATCTCCACACTGCTCCCAAGCCCCTCAACCACCCCACCCAGCAGCCCACCCAGCCATCTCCTCCCTCCCAACCTCCCTCCCCTCAACCAACCCCCCAGCACCATCCCACCGCTCCGCCAACACGCACGCGAGGAGATGCTTGCAAAGCGGCACGTCCCCCCCCAGCATCGATCCGCCCCACCCCCACCCCAGCACCATCCCCTCCCCACCGCACCCCTCATCCGGACCGTAGCGATGACCAAACGCCGCAAACGCGTACGCCGCGCAGCTGCAACTCCACCCCCGGACCCGAACCTCATAGCCCCTCGCCCCTCCCAAGCCCCCACCCCGCTCTCCCCGGCCGGACGATCCAACATGATACAGTACGCTCCCCCCGCCCCCATCCTCGCTCAATCCCGTCTCCGACCCCGCCAATGCGACATCTCCCGGCGCCGATCGGTGCGATGGCGCGTAGAGCAATTTGGTGACGAGGCGGCGATCGAGCAGGTCGAGGGCGGGCAGGAGGGTGGTGGGGAAGAGGGCGTGGAGGGTTTGGAGGCCGGGGACGGCGCGCGCGGGGAGGGGGATGGCGGGGGGGGTGTCTGCTGCGTCGTTGTCGGCTTTGGTTTCGGGGGGAGGGAGGCTGGTTAGGAGGGCGGTGAGGAAGGCGCGGGGGGTGGGGAGGGGGGCTGGTGGCATTGGGCGTGCGGGGGTTTGGCGGGGCGGGGCGGGGTGGGCGAGCGGTGCGGGGGGGAGGGGGCTTTCTGGACTGTCGCGAGGATCAGGTCGGTGGATCAGGTGGGGCTCTTTTATAGGGTTGTTTTGTGGGTAGTTGTTCGTATCTTGCACTACCATCGGTCTGTCTGGGGCTGTACCGTATCTATGACTCTCGCCGGCCAGGTCGACCGATCCGACATACTCCGGCCATAAGATTATGGCTCTGCGGGACAGATTCTCGTGGGTATTTATAGTCTCTGCTGGTCGCACGCCTTCGTGACCTCAAGATTTCTTACCCTCTGGTCGGCCTTTTTCCGCTGGGCGAAAGAGCACAGGTGTATACGGATCATCGGGATTTCTTCAGTCTGTCGATCTGCCTACGGGGGAATTGGCTTACCTCTGCCTCCTAGCTACTTTACTATGTTGGTCGAAGATGTGAATATATAGAATGCTGGTTCCTGAATCTGCGTCGGTCTTACTCGTACATTGAGAGAAGGAAAAAGCCTGACTTAGTAAGTACTTGACAGCGATTGATCAAGCGTGAAAGCGTTTTCTACAGCAAATAGGCCACAGTATCCTGCAATCTCTATTTGACAAATGTGTAGTTCTCTTTGGGAAATAGACAGAGCAACGAGACATACTTGAAGAGTAGAAAGAACCCTTCGCTGTCGAAAGATGGCTTTTCACCTAAGGAACAAGAAATTTCTGGAGGAGTGAAGGAACTTTCTGCTCGAAAACTGGATCGTGGCCCCAATTTGCCACCAAACAGAACGAATCGATTACTCCGGAAACTACGTACCCCGGGCATATTCCAGAGTCAGCGTCGCTGTTTGGGAAGGAAAAATCCGAGGAATGAGATAAGTTCAGAGAGCAGAAAGAACCCTTCGCTGTCGAAACATGGCGTTTCACCCAAGTAAAAAGACAGTGCTGGGAGGTGAAGGAGCTTTCTTCTCCCGAAAAGATGGCCTGTGGCCCCAATTTGCTACCAAACAGGAAGGATTTTCTCCAACAGTACCACCGTTCTGCTCTCCTCGACTCTTTCTGCGTTGAGACTATGGCTTCGAAGGCTAGCAGAAGGTCAAGGGACACGTTGCTTTGCTTAATAGGATTGTGTGAGGGTGCCCAAACCGCTTGTTCAAAGATTTGTATATCCGTCTGGTTTCCATTTCTGCTGATACAGGATGCGAAGTATGCTTTATGTTCATTCAAGCACGCGTAACGTCGCCCAGCTATTCCCTGGACCCAGGATCCTCGTAACGCACCTTGTTCGTTTTGCCAGTTGGGGCGAGTCTAGATCTGGGGAAAAAATGAAGGGAAGGGCCGTCATTCCTTTCAATGAGGAGCTTAACCTGTCTCCGTATACTCGTGAAAACTTTGCTCTCCAGTATCGACTACTGTCTGTGGTTCAGCACCGCGGCACCAGAGCGTATTGGTCGCTATACGACCATAGCTAATTAGCATCATCCGCGATGTGGACCAATCTATTTTGCGGGATAGATGAGGCTGCATTTACACCATGTATCTTATTCTGGCCCAGAGTGGACGAGAACGTAGCGGCGGAATCACCAACGGACGATGAAATTGCCTCGACGGACCAGAGTAAGTCTCAAAAGAGCAGGAAAAGCATCCGGGGAGTGATTCCAACCGCGCTACTTCTTTGGGCTGCTGCCCCTTGATGGAAAGCAATTTTTCCGTGGCAAAAACTCGCAACTCGGCAAAGACTGGGGATTCCCCAAGGTTTGAGAGCGTTGAGACCGGTTCAGATCCTATCTATATAGCCAAGTTAGGGGGTTTTCTCGCTTCTACATTTAGAATTCAGCACGAGGATCGCATGTCGCCCCGATATAGTATGGGATTGTTCGTAGCGCAAATGGCGGCTTTGGAACACGCCTTTAGCACCTTTCTTCGGCCCAATGACCCCTACAGCCATATTGTATTGCTTCTAGTTTTCTTCGAGTGTTTACTTTCAATTGCAATGGAGCAATTTTCTCGGTATCGTAGAGAAAGACCTTGGCTAGCCAACGATCGCTACCTAACATTGAATTGTTCTCTCCTCCGAGCTCTAGCACTACGATTATGCACAACCCTCTACGGCAGCCCCAACCATGCATCCTGCGAGTATTTATTGCACGGCGATGGCCTGTCCAGTGGCTACACCGGCATCGGAAGTACCGACCGAAAAGACCATCTCTTCGCACGACCTCTGACCTGGCGACCGCCAGACATCACCAGTCTACAGTGGGACAACAGATTGGCCCTGCCGATCCTTCGATCAAACGCTAAGTTGATCCAACGATGCCTTCACGGCCCCTACTGCGGCCAGCCCCAAGTCTTTTGCAAAATGGCCCTACTGCCTCTACGGGACAATTTCCAGCGACCCAAGCCACTACCTCGATTATGCCCGCACGGGCGACATGATCCAAAGAGCTTGCGTCTCAGCCCTAGCGGAGGCCACTCCCGCGCCGGCGACAACAACAACCGCCTCCTGCCCGTCCTCTACGCGCGCGACTCCGACTTCGACAACAGAGTCCGCCGGCAGATCGCCCATCCGTGGACTCGAAACCGCAGACGGCGACATTGTCCCCGGCGCCAGGAGTGAATGGGCCGGTGTCGATGTTACGGCCTCTTCGACGGGATCTGCCGGAGCTGGGCAACGGTGCGCCGAATGGTCCGGAGTGCGGGCGGTATTGTTGGGGCCCGGCCGCGCCTTGCGATGGGGCGGGCGGATGCTGGGCATTGCTGAGTGCGTGGCAGGGGGTTGCGAGTGCTTTTTTCACCGGGAGGTGTAAGTGCCGTATCGGTCATCTGATTTGCTTTCTTCTGGGCAGGAAGGGAGGGAGCTGGTGGCAGCTGCTGCAAGCAGGGTTCCGAATTCGACGAATAATGTCACTGTCGGCAACGATTCGATGACTGAGGGTGCTTCGACAGCCGACTTGGCGTGTCCGTGTAATTGTACCTGTGTATCCAGAACATGCTGTAGGTCAGCAACGGGCACTGTGCACGAAGCGCCGGTGTCGAAGCTGGGGATACTAGAAGCGCCGAAGTCGAGTCTCGTTTGTGATGGTACGACGGGTCGGTTCCGGTCGAATTGCTTGGACAGAGCATTGTTGGGGTTGTAGGAATGTTGGGAACATGTACTTGAGTTTAGACGTGTCTAGGCAACTGTAACCGCTTCGCTCTTGAACGGATCCCGTTAATTGGTCCACATTGTTATACCTGACCGCGATAACCGCATCCAGATCCACCACATCGAAATACTCCCCGTCCACCCCTCTGACCCCCTGTTATCCCATCCACTGGCAGGGTTCAATAATCCGGAGTTCCCAACCGAACATGAAAAAGTCCTTCTTTTAACCCATCGCACCTCAACAACAGGAACGCCCACCAGAAAAGATTCGATTTTGCAACTATTCTTCTTAACAAGGTCTAGAACCTTGCAGCCGAAACTTTTATCGTAAAGGCTATTGCTCCAAAATTATTGTGTTGCGAAAAGAGCCATTTTTGATGTCCTGCCAAGACTTATCGAACCCAAGGGCCAGTGGATGGGATATGCACGCTGGAGCAACAAGATTGCAGACCCAAAAGACCCGTAAGCCGTCGCGGCGACGTCATCATCTCTGTCGTCAAGTACTCAGCGCGCGGCGCAGTGCATAGCCGCCGTGCAGAGGGATGTGCCGCCGAAGGAGCTTGAAGCCGGCGAAGAAGGGGCCTATATCTGACGGACAATTGGTATCAAAATGGGTCCCTCAGATTAGCGGGTTTGGGATGAGGAAGCAAGCTATCCGAGCCCATTCAGAGCAGAGATATGTGGCTGTTTGGAGTGTTGTAAGCGTCCATCGGCAGGCTTGTGTCGAGATGATAAAGCTTGGCGCGTACATGGATGGTCCAAGAAAGCTGCACGGTTATTGGGGGTGTGATTCTTGATGCAAAACTGGCGAAACATAGCACCATTTGTAAATTTTGCTTCCACCACTGGGAACTTCACAAAGCGCACGGGTCTCACATATACAGCTCCTCTTGAGAGTTCAAAATATATGATCAAGTGGAATGTAGATTTCGAAGAAGGGAATGTGAAAGACAAGGACTCCGCGCGGATGGGCCGTGATATAGTAGGCTTGGAAAGCTATATTAAAAATATTGCATGTTGACGTTGGAAGAGTTGGAAGAGGTGGGAAAGCCTGCGAAGCATGTTGATCTTCAACTTGTTTTGATCAGGCGAAGACGGCTGGTAGAGACTGGAAGGAGAGTATAGGTAAGCTGTCAGTCAATTAGTGAATTTATAGCCTATGAATCCAAGTCCATTGTAACGAGGATCAGAAGGCATTCATCTTTGATGTTGCTTCATTTTCTTAGCGTCCCGCCAAGCAAGACTACTGTCGATCTCCCGCCACTAAGGATCTTCTCGATGAGGATGCCTACAATTTCTGACACCTCGAGATTCGAGGCACGACAACTCGTGCACTGGGCCTCTCATGACCTCTAATGTTCCGAAAGGGAACATCGGACAATACGAAGAGATCCATGTTCACCAAGTCTATGAAGAAATAGCTTCACACTTCTCTTCAACTCGCTACAAGCCGTGGCCAATCGTCGAGCGCTTCCTCAAGGATCTTGCCCCAGGCTCAGTTGGTCTTGACATTGGCTGTGGGAACGGCAAATATTTAGCTGTTAACCCAAACGTCTTCATCGTGGCCTCTGATCGATCTGTCAACCTGGTCAAGATTGCGAGCAAGCATCAGCCTCATAGCTATCTGCTTGCGGATAACCTGACTTTGCCACATCCGCTTGGATTCTTCGACTTCGCAATATCAATTGCCGTGGTCCATCACCTGTCCACACCTCAGCGTCGGATTCAAGCAGTGGCTGCTGTTCTCGAATCGCTTCGACGATCTACAGGAGCAGAGATTGGGGGAAGAGCGTTGATATACGTGTGGGCACTCGAACAGAGGCACAGCCGCCGAGGCTGGGACGAAGGTGATGATCAAGATGTCCTGGTACCCTGGGTGATGAAGCAGGGGCCCGAAGAGGGCAAGACTTTCAATCGCTACTATCACCTGTACCGCCAGGGAGAGCTTGAACATGACATTGTCGAAGCTGGAGGCGTAGTTTTGGAATATGGGTATGAAAAGGATAACTGGTGGGCGATTGCTGCACCCAAGCCGCCATGAAACGGCACAGGCAGCTTTAAGGTCTCACAGTCGATTTCACGGGATGGATCTTCCGGACGATCTGGGTGCTCAAATCACCATTCTTTCTTATCCTTTTGAACTGCACTGGTGTCTCCGTGCCTGTCTACTGTTGTATAGTTATCAAGAGTCATTTGCCGCAGCCATCAGTGCGCAGATCACACCTGCATTGGGATCGACGCAAGCGGTTAGGCTGAATTCCAAAAGCAGATCCGATCAGTTCCGGCATAGCAGGACTCCAAAAGGGGTCTTTCAATTTCCCAACGGCCAATCACGCTCATCTTGAGTAAGGCCTAAATCCCTCCAAATTCAAAACAGCATGTCGTTCATCAGAGGATAGAAGCAGCCGCATGCAGCATGCCACAATGGAAATTCCTGCTTCGTATACCACCACAATGCCTGGCAAATGGCAAAGAAGCAGAACTCACCTGCATACGATTGCAGAATGCTCGACGGCCGGCCCGCTTCCATGCATAATCGATGGGCAGTCGATAGTAAATTACGCTTTCGCTGATTGGAGACACTCTCACACAGCATTCGAGTCCATGCGTGTGGGAGTTGGGAATGACAACCAGTTAACACTGAGGAGCTTGACGCCCCACTGCCGTGGCAAGACCTCCTTCAACCACGTCTGGAGCATGGCTTGTCTGCCTACGAATATCCCGGGCGAATGTGCTAATACAGAACCAGGCGACCAAGGTACCAAGGTCCCGGGCTCATCTTTTCTACAGCACGTCGTCATCTCGCATACGGCATCGGCCGCAATTCCACTCCTCCATTGTCGGAGATGGGAGGGGGTTTCGAGGTTAAAGGACTGTTCATGCGACTGAGCGACTCATTCCTGCAGGGCAGGAATTCTTCTGCATTCGCTTGACAGCATGGTCTGCGCCTCAGGCGAACCAACCCGGTTGTTGGTTCAATAACGATTTCCCCTCAATTCGCCTCTTCTGCGAGATTCGTGGGGCCCTGCATGGTGCAGACAATACTCTAACATTATTCCAAATACTTCTGTGGTGCATTGGTTCATGCAAACAAAACCGAGTTCTTGCTCCACTCTTGCCTGCTGCTCTATGCGCCTGATCCCATTGGACCACGACATCCGATACAAGTCAGCTGATCACCTTTAGCCCGTCCAACCACATCCAGTCCCTCAGTTTGGAAATCGGATGTAAAGAGTGTCTTGCGTTAGCCTCTGCAAACTCCAGATAAGGCATATTGTGGGGAGTCAATGTATCATGTATCACGTACCATGCACGTCATTGTCCTTCGACTGCAGATCCAGATAAGGCAGCATCCTTCGCTCGTGCCTCGGAACATTGTGCTCCACGGATGATGTTTTCGGTCTGCAAATCAGGGTTCCTGAGGTTGGCCCTGGTTCTTTGAATTGATCTACAGATCCCTACCATTCGGGTGTATAGTCTTTCCGAACTGCAGGGATAAACGGGGTGCGGTTTCCAGCACGCTATCCAGCCGAAGTGGTAGCAACAAGGTGGCGCTGCGTTTGAATGGTGACAGGTAGCCTTAGCGTGATCCCGAGCTCCAACGTCTTGCGGCCGTCCGCAGCTCATTTCCCTTCCCCACCACTCATCTCCGACCCGCAACCCCAGGGCCGCTTTCTCGAAGACTTTGAGACAATGGGTTGTTGTGCATCCAAGAATAGTTCCTGCGAATACCCCCGGAATCCCTCGTGTCGGCCGGGGGTTGCCGCTGCAGCATGCACACCTTTGACTTCGAGCACTGGGCGGCTTCATGCTTGACGAGTGCTGCCTGGACTCGAGCCAATCCCAGAGGCTTCCACGCACCTAGTGACCATCCGCGCTCAACGGCCGAAGAGGTCCACGTCCTGTCGCTCTCACGATCACCTGCCAACCATTTCCGAAACAACGGGATGACATGCATTAGCTACACCCAGGCGAACACTTCCGAGATCTCAGCCTTGCTGAGAGAACCGGATGGCGCTAAGACGACCAATGACGGCTCGCCTTGCACACAACCCTGAGGTCAAGATTGCACACCACGCATGATCATCGCCGCCCGTTTTCAAAATGGATCATAAACAACGGCTTTCAAATGTCTTGCATTTCCCAAGAAGTCCTTTGCCCCTTGCCCATCAAATTGACGGGCAACGGGGTGGCATCTGACAAATACGCCCAACATCAACGTCAATCCCGATTGCCAAAGCTCGGAGCCGTTCACCCAATCAATCACCCGCGGTTCTTGGCGCCCATCGTACCCAGAGCCGCATCCCCCATAATCACCACCCGAGTTCCCAAATGCCGACAAATTTGAAACGACAAGCCACACTGTGCATTAGCTCCAGCGCACCAGGCGACCCATTTCTCATGCACGTCATCCCTTGCCGTACACGAGGTGGCGCCGCCTTGTGAAAAAATTTCGACAACCAGCCGTGCTCGTGGTCCAAGTTTCGAATCTTACATGATCTTAATGATCCCTTGCCGTGAAGGACAGAAATGAGACACCGCCTCCACTTCAATTTTAGAAGCGCTCGATTCGTCCTAGCGGCCCTTTTTTTTTTTTTTTTTTTCTGCTCAGGCAGGGCACTCTCAGGGTTGTGTGGGTCGCTGGCAAAATAAAG
The DNA here is from genome assembly GCF_014066305.1 of Letharia columbiana. Lineage (NCBI taxonomy): Eukaryota > Fungi > Ascomycota > Lecanoromycetes > Lecanorales > Parmeliaceae > Letharia > Letharia columbiana. Next base: position 1,174,060 of record NW_023501047.1, on the reverse strand, counting down.
TGGAGATGCTGCGGATGGGGAGGATCAACGTATGGGACAAGGAGAGGGAGGTCACAAAGACATCTATCTGCAGAAGAAACGGGCCCCGTGTGTGCGAAGTGATTGTCCCATCTATTGTAGAGTGTATGGTGTGTTACCAAAAGGGGGGGGGGGGGAGGTATCTAGTATACAAATGCCAATGCATGCCATGCCGTTGCCTCTGCGAAAACTCCCCAAAACCAAAACAAAACAAAACAGAAAAATTATTCCGAAATGCACGCTTCGTGTGTGTTTCCTTTTTTGTGTACCGCCCCGTTTTGTAAAAGTGTCGATTCCCCACCCACGCCAATGCCTCCGTAGAATATCCATCTCCGCCCCCGTAGACGCGTCAATCCCCCAGCCAAACCCGGCCAACCATCAACGACTGCGACGGCTGGCGCCCGACCCGCCGGATCCGCCGGACCCCCTCCGGTCATGCTCGTGCTTGACGCGGCGGCCGGGCTCCTCCAGCTTGACGCGCCTGCCCGCCTCGGAGGAAGCGGCGAGGTCGGCGGCGATGGTGCGGTCGAGCTCCGCGACGCCGGGCAACCGGGTCGCGCTGCCCAGTCTGCGCCGGCGCACGCGGGGACCCTCCTGCCGGCGCTCGTCGTCATCGTCGTTGTTGTCGTCGTCTTGCTCTTCCTCCTCCTCGTAGCCGGGGAAGCCGTGTCCGGTGCCGATGGCGGGGAGGCTCATGGGGGGCGGGATGCCGGCGAAGGGGGGGCCGTGGCCGCCTTGGGCGTTGCCGTTGCCGTTGACGCTGTGGAAGGCGGGAGAGGTGATGGTGGTGATGTCGCGGCCTTCGAAGACGCGGGTGGAGCCACGCATGCGGTCGCGCTGGGCGACTCTGCCGGCGCTGGGCGCCGGAGCGGAAGCCGGCTCGGGGCGGCTGGTGGCCATGGGGAAAGGGAGTACGTGGGCACGGCGACACATGTCGGCTTCGCCGAGGGCCCAATGCATGGCTTCACATGCGCGCCAGGGCACGCCGAGTTCGGTTGCGATGGGGTTCCAGAGATCGGACTTGAGTCTGCGAGGAAGATTAGCTGCTTGGTTTGCACGGTTGCGGGTACGGCGAGTTTGGTCTTGCCGTTGGTAGAGTTTGGAGAAGAGAGAAGGATCATACCGATCGTAGACTCTCGCCAGCTTGTTGCGTTGCTCCTCGTCCCAGTCGGCTCGCTTTTCGAGGTAGTTCTGGTAGTGCAGTCTGCAGCTGATGCCGCTGCGGCCTGGTATCTCAACGCTGATGTCGTCCCATTTCATGCCACGGCCACGGAGTACGATGATTTTTGCATCTTCGGCTGGCGTCCATTTGCCTCTGTTCTTTCTGGAGGAGTCTGAAGAGTGGCTGCCGCTCGGTGGGGGACGCTTGGCAGATGCTGCAGCTGGATTCAGGCCTGGATTCTGCTGGAACACTGCTTGAGCTGTGTTGGAAAGCGGCGGTGGCGGCTGTGGCGGGAGCTGCTGAGAGCCGTGGGCTGGCTGTCGACCGAAGGGATTTGGTGGAGCCGTACCGGCTGAGTAATGAGACAGAGAGCAGGAAGCTGACGAAGACGGCGTATGCGAATATTGGGTATGAGGGGAGGTAAAGCTGCTCGATCGTGAGAAGGCAGAGGGTTGTGTCGTCCTGGGTCGGGGAGAGGGACTCTCCTCGATGAGATCTCTGATATCCAGCTTGGCGACCGGACTGAGGAGAGGGTTTTGGCAATCGCACATCTGGACGATGGGCTCAGAAGCTTGTTGCAGGATGAAGATGACGCAAGATGGTGAGGCTGTGGTGGATTTATAAATCGAGCAGAGGGTGTGAAGCCTGGAAAAACTTGAAATGATCGATGTAGTATTATGGTCCCTCCGATGAGATTAGAGTCGGAGATGATCGACCAAGGGGGGATGTATCATTTTAACCATCAAGTGTTACCAATTCCCAGATCATTCAACGTGTCCGATTTGTGCAATCGGCTTGCCATTTCTAGCCCAACGATGGACTTAGACGCGAGTGGGAAGAGCCAATAGGGTTGGTTATGGCGGACCCGCGTCTAGCATTGGGCGGACGTCAATGAAACATCGCTCATCGCCTTCAAATCTGAGTGAATGCAGAGATCCGAAGAAGCATCAAGAGCAATGTGCGCGATGTACTTAAACGAGAGCAGGGATGCGTCAAGCAGGTAGCCAGGCCCCACGTTACGAGATCTATCCCCCTCCCCCCCCCCTTCTCTCTCTCCCTCTCCCTCTCTCTCGGGGATATTCATCCGGCTATCGTAGCTGCATAGCCTCCTGTTCGCATAACGCCCAAAGGGAAAAGTAAGGTAGCAGCCGGACTTTAGTGCAGCTGGGCTGTAGAAAGTTCGACGCTATGAGAGGGAAAGCGACAGAACGAAGGCTCTGACCTATGTTTGGAAGAGAAAATAGCAAGTGGATTTTTGGCGCGGGGGATGATAGGAGAGAAAGGAGGAAGGCGGCGAATGATCTGTCAGCGGAGAGTGATTGGTCGGAGGAGGCATGAAACAGGGGCAGCGAATCGAATTGCGGTCAAGACATGCAGATGTCATTCTTAGCATTCTTAGCATTCTTAGGCCCAGCCAAGAATGTCACCAGTCAGACGAAGGGAAGAACGAACGGTGATCTGCAGCGTTAGAGTGAGGCTTAGAATTCTTTAAAATGACGCCGTCCGAAACCTTTGGAGCCCGAATGAACCGTCTAGTTCTGTCTAGTAGAGGGTCGTCGCGACTCTGATGTGTTTCTGCAGGGTTTGCCTCCCATCTTGCCGATTGGCGGTGAGGGCAAGCATCATGACCGATTAGGAGAAGCTCGGTCAAGCTCGCTTGAAGTGAGGCAATTCGAGAATATGATACCCCGTAGCACTGCAATCTCCACTGGCAGCGATGCAACTGACATGTCGCCTTCGAAACAACAACAAACGTTGGAGTGCTGCCCAAGGCCATTCAGCTCATCTTTTGCCTCTGCAGGGCGTGCAAGCCCTATGTTGGGCCGACTTCAGGCGGTGAGACAATAGGCTATGGATGTTAGTACAGGGTTCGTCAGGTAGTGTGTAGGAGTAGTGGCAAGCAGTCGCAAGACAGACTTTGCGATTGTTTGCAGGAAAGGTTGGTCCGATGTGCTGGCCCGTACCGCTCTTGGCGGTCCAGGTTGGCACATTTCATCCACGACGCGCGCAGTGCAAGAAGCCGAAGATGGGGATGGATCAATTGTGATACAGCTGTTATCACCAGGATATCCAAGTCAGATATATGGGAAAAGGAGGTGAGTTTCCAGCTTCAAAATGTTACTCATTCTCAAAAGGCATGTGCATATTCTGCAGCAGAAGAAAAGTCGGTGGGATTGAATCCCGGTTCAGACTTCAAAGAAAAGCGCGCGAAGGAGCGGTCAGGAACTGTCACTAATGCATGCACCTGATGCAACTGGTTCAAAAGGCTAATGCAATATGCATCTGGCATGCAGATCTTGCGAGATGATTAGACTGTGACCCTGTGAACGTTTGGATGTTTGCTACGCCTGCTACGGTATTCTCTCTTTGACAGCATTAAATCGTCGGTCCTCATCTAACCGGAAAAACACCAGACCAGTCCAAACAAACCGTCAGGCTCGCCCTAACGTACGAACAAGCTACCTTACCTCCGTCAATTCCACCGGACTAGGACCCGCAATGCCTCAATCCATGGCCACCGCACGCGATATACCCGTCCTCATCACATCCAGCGCCTCTTCTTCAGAGCGCCGCATCACCCCGTCTTGGACAATTGCACATCTCAAAACCAAGCTAGAGCCTGTAACCGGCATTGCACCCTCGTCCCAAAAGCTTACCCTGCGGCTGCCGGACCAGCAGCGAGAGATTCCGATTGAAGCTGAGGATGAGGACGGTGTTGAGGTCGGCAGGTGGCCCTTGGTCCCTTATGCCGAGATAAAGGTACAAGCGGCATCCTTTCTTCATCACTGCGGTCATTCGTTACTCGACGCAAAGCCAATTACTTTTGGCACGAAAGAAATGCAGATTGAGCTGTCATAAATGCACGTCCCTGCATGTATCATTCTGCCGGACTCCCGGACTCTGTTCAGCTTCAATTCCCTCCCTTCACTGTGGTACCTGTTGCATCCGCCATGCGTATTATGATATCCAGCAATCGAGCCGTGAGGCTGTTTCGCCTCGACGGGGCGGCCCTCGCGATTGGCCTTCTGAATTTCAACAATTGTCTCTTTCGATCAGCTTCTCCTACCACAGGACCTCATCTAACAGTCCACTCTCAAGGTCATATCTCTCAACCCGAACCCCATCTCCGCACTACCCCCGCTCTCCTCAGTGCCCAAATATGAGATGCCCGAATCCAAGTACGAGGCCCTCCCCGACACGGTCCGCGCCTACAAGAAGGACCACCAAATCGGCCGCTTCGACCCGGCCGCGCCGGAGATCCAAGAACGGAAGGTCCGCGAGATGTGGAACGAGGTCGAAGAGAGGGGTGAGTTCCCATCGTGATCTCCAACCTGATTTCTTTCTTCGTGGCTCCTTCACCAGCACCGATCCAAACTTCTCCGTCCTGAGCATGACGCAGATATCACGCCCACCTCGCGCTGCCGCCTCTCCGACTCGTCCACCAAGCGGGGCACCGTCTCCTTCGTCGGCCCCGTCCCCACCCTGCCAGGGCCCCCCGGCGCGCCCTGGGTCGGCATCACGCTCGACGAGCCTGTCGGCAAGAACGATGGCAGCGTCCCCTCCGGCGAGCGGTATTTCCAGTGCGGGAAGAACAGGGGTGTCTTCGTCAGAGCGGAGAGGGTGGAGGTGGGAGATTTCCCGGAGTTGGGGCTGGAGGCTGAGGGGAGTGACATGGAGGAGATATGACGAGGGAGGTTTGAGGGGAGGGGAAGGGGGAAAGTTGTACATTATGCCGTATGTTAAGTTCACGTATGTTATGATAGAGATGATGGAAGTCTGAAAGTCGTGCCTCTAGCATTAACCTTGTCTAATGTTCTATTCTATGAGATGATTCTCAATACGGCATCCGCAAAGGCTTCCTATTCTTCCAAGGAGCTGTAGGCTCAACTCCGACGCAACGTCTTGGGTCTCCGTACTGCTTGACCATTTTCGAATGATGTTCCCGTGCTGAAGCTCACCACCAACTCTCTCCTTAATTTACAATCATTTGCCACAACTCAATGATGTTCTCATGCTCAATGAGAGCATAATACCACGTCGGGATAGTCCTCGTCCCCTCCCGTTTCCTCTCGTTGCTGCTTCAGACCAAGACAGTCGTCAGCGTTCACATGGCCAAGAGTAGAGCAAGGATGTGAGCGGTGAATTTCTACAAGCAAGATTAAGGTTGTCACCAAAGGGTCACGATATTGGGTGCCGGATTGGCTCACATTGCCGCTCGGGATCTGAGGAGGTAGACGCAATCTCAGGGTTTCTTTGAGTTGTCGAGTCCACACGACGGTGGAGTGGGCATCGCACCCTCGCAGTCGTGTCTGGATCATCCGATTCCACTAAAGATACCGTATCGCTGAGGCTATACGCGAAGACCTGCCGATAGCCAGCTTGTCTAAGAAACCTCCCGCATGGTTAAATTTCGAGCTTCGGCAACTTTCCAACCATAGTACCTGAGATGGAATGTGAAAGTGAAGCTGATATCGCTATATTGCTCCGGGACCCGCTTCAAGAAAGCCGTCCTTCTCGGCCGCGCGGAAGTTCAATGGCTGAAATCTTCTCAACGCGATGAAACGTCCTTCCCACAATATAGGCGAAGACTGGAGCAACGCTTTGGCCTCTGCCAGCAGCTTCTCCTTCTCCTCCCCTTTCAAGATTGTCATCATTTTGTCTACGGCCCACCTTCGTAGCTCGATACGAAGATAGAAGAAACTCGACTTGGGGCTGGTCTGACCGTTACAGGTGTGTTTGGCACAGTTTTTCCGGGATTGAACTATGTGCCAGCATAGAGTACGACAGCGGGAGGCCATTTGATCTCTTCTTATTGGCAGCGCTCTCGTTCAGGTCATCCTCAGCATCTCTCTTTCTTCCCAAAGATGGAGTGATACCTATGTCCGTTGCGGTGGCGTCTTCGAGCTTTTACCGCTTACTTTTGGCTTGTTGGTTGAGAACGGCTTGAAGATGCAAGCTTGGGAGGCGGCTGTCTTTACACCACTGTCGCAACTCGACCCCGGACGTGCAGTCAAAGTCGACCACTGCTGGAATTGCAGATGCCGGTATCTATATTTATATTCTGGTTAGAAGGGAGGATTCACTTTTCGCGCCGGGTCTCCAAACAGAGTTCGCACGGCTGGGGTCGAATACATAGCTAGCGAGTCCATCACGGTAGCATTCGAAGAAATGGGCAAGTGCGAGCAGGGAAAGCGGACGTTTCTGATGAATCTGCCGTAGGATCCTTCATCAAAGCACTTCCCCGGAAGTTGGAAGTCGGGCGAGTTCCAATAATGCGTCTTCTGGAGCTGAGCTGCGGAAGCGACGACAAGCTGCTTGTCAATGCCACGACGTCCTGCGATGCCGAAGAGGTATTTGAGACCAGGGTTGACTGGCAAATCGAGACTGTAGTAGAGGCGACTGGCCGTGCGATAGACGGAGTTGTTGCTGTTGAAGGCGTACCAATCAATGTCGACTTTTATTTCAGCTGTAATGGCTGGTCTCGGCCTCTCTTCCGCGGCTGAAAGCCAGGTTGTGATTGCTGTTGTAGAAGCTGGGGCGGACTGAAAGCTTGCCTTGAGGTTCGAAGCCAGAGTACGGCTGGTGATGCTGGTATCGTGATTGAACTAAGCTCATACTCTCATCTGCAAGTAGCATACTCACGTACTTTGCTTTGATCGTGCATAACCTCGGATTCGAAGTGAGCATCGCAAAAGTCTCTGCCAACACCCAGTACACTCTCTTCGTTACTTCTTTTAACTGGTCTGACAGTCGTTGGCTGTTTCGCTGCTCTTCTCACTCCTCGCCCACCAGAGGCGTACTGCCTCGAGTTCGACTTGAGAGAAAACGCTGAGTTCGGCAGCCATGACCGAGAATAGGGAGTCGTCGTGGGGCATATTCCACATGTCGACCGGAAGACTGGAGGCCTTCTCTGACATATCGAATTGCCTGAGGTCTTTACTCGCCCATCAGAGGTTCGCTGCTTCAGCTGCGAGTTTATAGCCCTAATTGATGCCGGCAGCGCTTTCGGTAACGCGATCTTGAGGATCCACGGTTATATGTTTATGTACAATGCAGGTTCAGCTGCGTAAAGAACCCAGAGGCGTAGAAGATGAAATGATGGTGTATAAGATATGATTGTTTGATTTTCTCAAAAGACCTCTTCGGCAACAGGCCTGCCAAACCAACTCGCGAGCTCATTAGATTCTTTATCTATTCCATCGTCTGCTGTAGTCGAGAAGAAGTCAGTCACCCGCATGCCTTGCTCGTCATCTTCCACCGGCCAATCGACTTTGGTACCGGTACCCTTGGCTTCGAGCAGATCTTTGGCCGTACTCCAGCTGAATCGGCACTCACTGCCCCAACCAAACACGGGATTCATATGCCCTTTTAGCCATGTTGTGCATCTTGCATCTGACGGGTACCCGGATCCCCAGCCTTCTGCAGCTGCTTGCGGTTCTTCTGGTGCATCAGCGGCAGATGCGTAAGTCTGATAGCAGACTTCGAGCGCAGCATCTCTGGTGACTTTGGCGCATACGGAAGCAGCTGAAACGCAAGGGTAAAGTGAATCAGCTTTCTTAGCGACGGTGATCATTGTTGTTGGAAAGATGCGTTCCAGCTTCTTCTGGTACATCGCAGGATTTCCAATCGTATCGATGTAGATCTCTCGAACATTGATTCCCTTTGCAAAAACATCTTTTATGAGGTCGATGGTTGCGTCCATTGCCTGAGCATTCAGATTGTAGGTTCCCGCGGGCTTGAGCATACCAGAGCCTATGTCGCGGGCTGACATGACCCTTGTTGCCCACCCACAATTTTGATAAAGATCGGTGCCAGGAGTGCAAAGAGCTTTCATAAGTGAGGAGCGAAAAGTTGGAGTGAGGACTTTGGAGTCATCAAAGTGATGTGTCTGGGCGAGAAGTGATCGGTGTTGTATAAGTGGAAGGTAGAATAGACCGTAGACCATAGGACCTTTTGATCGTGATGAGTGTTGCCATATTGACGAAACATTGAGATGAATTACCGAGTACTGGGCCTCTGCCCGCCTCATCGACACCCAGGATACACTCTGTTGAGAGATTCCGAGATACAACTTCGGGGATCGGGGAATGATGTGTGTAAGATGCTCCAGCGAGAATGGCTTGTCCGTGAATGGAGGGCGCAATGAATACGTCTTTAGCAGGGGTTTCTTGAGGAATGTCCTGTGAAGCCAAGTCTTGAGACTCAATTTCTTCCATGTTGGATGAAATGATTGTGAATAATGAATTGAAGCTTTCGAGAAGATCGAATGGAAGGCGCCTCGAGTATACTCCTCCATTAATCACTGGGGGACGTGTTGATGAAAAGCGCGTAGTAAGACACCACTGCCGAAGATTTACCTTTCCTGCGCTTAGCGTGTTAGGCCTTGTTTTGCTTGGCACTCTTCTTCACACCTTCCCAGTCCGCATCACGGACTCGACGCGCATTCCTTCACCCCCGAACTTTTCCATATAAAGCTTTGTGCCGTGTAACACTAATCTGCGTGGGGAAGGACATTCATCTGCATTAAGTTGGCATTGGAGACTGCGCAAACCTCACAGCATCACCAAGCCATGGCTCCAAGAAAAACACCGCGAAAAGAGAGGGGACCTGGAGACTACACAGCGCTTGGCCGTAGGGGAAGGTGGGCAATAGCAAAAGCTTGCAAACATTTTTCTCACCGCTAGCTCACAATCAACGTCTAGGCGAACTGGTGTCGAGCTCAAGGATACCGGTGTTAGAGATGAGAACGGCATGGAGCCCATACCTTCTTTCTCCTCACCAGCCAAGTCGGTGTTCCATCCAAATGGCATATCCCACGACGTTACCGATTCTGCAGATGATAGTATGGACATTGTTGAAAGTAAGCCGTATACACGATGAGATGTGGGTCAATATACTCAATTATTAACATCCTATTTTCACAGGTACGATACCGGAGCCTTCCGAACTGGTCAGGAGCACTCGAAACGGCAGGATCAGCCTCCCGCCACGTGCGACTTCCCCCATCAAAACTCATCTCAACTCATCACCTAGAAGATCCATGCCTCGATCTGTGGGACCAATGTCTTCACCCTCACGAAACCTAAATAATGGAACTCCTACCAGAGCAACGTCACATCCGCCTCCGAACAGGGTCAACAGGCAGTTGGATTTTTCGATGGATAAGCCGCGAATGAGTATAGAGAGGTCGCCGGCTAAGGCTTCAGTGCCTAAGCTAAAACAGCCCAACTTAGCCTCTGCTACTGGCAAGAGCAAGAACAAACGGCCCTTTGATCTAAGTATGGGGGATGACTTCGATGATGGAGACTCGGATGCATTGAATGGCGAAAGCACTACCAACGGCATAATATACGATGAAGACGATGCTATTCTGCCGAATGGGGATGATCACGCTACCGGAGAGTCCACACTAGAACCGGGAATGCCAAGGGAAGACTACACCGAGCAACAACCGCAAGGCTCCGAGCCCGAAGAGAGCCAAATGGCAGAACCAGAAGCCACTGCAGGAGCCAAGGAAGCCAAGGAACCGAAAAGGAAGCCAGGGCGTGCACCCAAAGCCATGATGGTCGACCCAAATGGGTCTCAGATGTCTCTTTTAATGCCAGCGCCTGCGACACCTCGCCGTGGAAGACCAAAGAAGGCGAGGACTGACATATTCCGAGACGAAGAAGTAGAACAACCTGCTGCCCCTCTTCCTGCCCCTGCCCAAACCAGCAAAGGGAAAGGAAAGAAGCCGACCGAGCGCGACCCCAACGTGCAGATGAAGGCAACCAAGAAAGCGAGCGACAAGCCATCATCTGTGCGTGCTAGGTCAGCGTCCAGGTCAAGATTCAACCCACGTAGCGAAACCCCAGCGAACGACAACGGCGCTCTTCTCACTAGGAGTGGAAGACACTCTATCAAGCCTTTGGCAAGCTGGCGTGGGGAGCGGTTCGTATTCGGTGATAGAACCACTGATTCCTTACCTGGGATCAAAGAGATTGTCCGAGTGGACGAGGTGGTCGAAGAACGGCCAAAGCAAAAATATCGATACAAAAAGAACCAATCACGAGCGAAATCCCATCTCGAAGAGGTTGAAGAAGAGGATGAAGAAAAGGATGATTGGGAACGAGACACAGGTATTATGCATGCAAACGTGATGGATTGGGATCCAAGTACAGGCAAATTCAATGAGGAGAATACCTGGGAGCAAGGTCCGATTTCTCTGTGGAAAGCACTGTCCTTCCTCACCAGCTCATACTAACTCCGAATTAGAGGTCGCATACTCATTCGAAGCTATCGAGATGCGCGACATCAGCGGTGCCGATTTCAAATTCGCAAAAACCCTTACTCTGGATTTCTTCGGCTCCGGAATGGTCGACCTGCCACCTGGAGGAGCCAAACGCGTCAAGAACTCTAGAAAGATGCAGATGGTTTTTTTCGTTTTTTACGGCCGGGTTGAAGTTAGTATGGGTACGCCGTTGAAGACGTTCAGCATTGGCAAGGGAGGACAGTGGCAAGTCCCTAGAGGTAAGCTATTTCGCTCTCTTTCGCTTTTCATTACTGCTTGCATGTTCCATTCGAAAGCAAAACTAGCGCGGAGGCAGAAGGAGCAACTCTATCCACGATTTGTACGCACCCACACCAAACGTTGTGGACGAACTTCAGGCGTTAGTGCGGATCTGTCAACTTGCATTAGCTAAGATCTTGTCTTCTATGGCAAGGGATCTCGTTGCTGCTCTTGCGTTCAATTCTAGAGTCTACTGTGGATGCTGACTGGATGCCTGGATAGGAAACTTCTATTCGATCACCAACCGCTCCCCCACAAAACCTGCTCGCATCTTTTTTGCACAGGGCTGTGAGGTTCTCGCCAACACTTTGGATGAGAGCGCTATGAGCTAGGTTTGGGATGGCGTCGCATCAACAGATAAGGGCTGTGCTGCCAGATGTTGATACCAATGGGGAGGGTTTAGGGTACTTACCGGCGTTCCGGGCACTTGGTTGCATGATGAAGATGACGCTCTTCCCACCCAGCAAAGCGATAATTTGGTTTGAGCGTACATCTTCGGGAGGCATCGTGTGCCGCATATGTGTGCAGCATACTGTATTTGTGTATTAGGATCATTATGAGATGCCTGCTCGATGAGATGATTAGTCACTTGCTCGACCTTCGAAGAGTCATGAAGCTCCTGCTTACTGTACTGCTTCGTCCAAATTCCGTTTTGCATTGGATTGCCGTCCTCAGTAGCATACGAAGTAAAGCCAACCAAGATTTCACTTTTGACATTGAAAATTACGCTAGATTGCTTCGCTCTGCTCCATGGGGTTTAAATACCGCCGTACTCATACAATAGTTCCCTGCCTCCACACCATCCACCAAAAATACTCTTCCAAACCTTCCCCTCCCTACAAAGTAGCAGTAGGGAAATAATACTCCCCCCACAGATAATCATAATCCTCAATCACCACCCCGAGCATATCCAACACCGCCTTCCCCTTCAACCCCCCCGCCACCCCTTTCACGACCCCACTCGTCACGTTCTCATAAAAAGCCCCCCGCATCCCCCACCACGCCATCCCCCAACCCCTCCTCTTCAATTCCTCCCTCTCGACCCCCGATAATCCCCTGATCCCGCCCACGACGCTATCCTTCACGTCGGCCTTACTCAGCTGCCGCGCCGCCATCTCCATGCTTAGCCCTAATAGCCAGGGGCGCCAGTCCTTCCTGTTCGCCTGGCAGCGCTGGAGGGCTAGGGCGTAGACCACGGGGCGCAGGATGTAGAGCAGTTCGGCGAGGTGGCCGGGAAGGGAGTGGAGTTTGCGCACGAGGCGGTGGGCGGATTTGATCTCGTCGGCCGTTATGACGCGGGAGGTGAGGAAATCAATTATGCTTTCTCCTCCTCCTCCTGCTCCGACACTTCCAGTGAACGAGGGCGAGGAGGAGGGGAGTTGGGGCAGCCGCATACCAGTGCGAGGCATTTTCCATTCGCCTCCTTCCGCTCCGTCTGGCTGGGCACCTTCTGCGTATGCGTCGTCGTCTGTGGGCTGAGTATCGACCCTGCGCTCCGTCCGTTCGTCCCCGACGCCCGTAGCGATGACGGGGCGGGAGCCGGAAACGCGCCCCATGCACAGCCGACACACGGCCTTTACGACCTCCAGCACCACTATGACCCGCCACCGGGCTTTCTCCCCCGCGCGCTTGGCCAGCATCTCGAGTAGCAGTTGCGTATACTGTACCGTCCTCAACAGCGCCGTGCACCGCGCGTAGATCCTACTCTTGGCCTCCCAGAACCTTTCGTACCGGCGTTGCGGGGAGAAGGGCGGCGAGGCGAGGAGGTGCGTGTTGTATGCTGTGAGTAATGAGAGGAAAGTTTGCAGCGATTCGGATCTGAGGGGCGTGTCGGCGAAGCGGGTGCCGGGGAGGAGGTAGGCGAGGGAGCGGAGGGCGGATTCGAGAGAGGAGACTTGGGAAGAGTTGTGCTGGACGAAGGATTGGTAGGTGGAGAGCCATTGTGATGGGATGGTGGTGTAGGTGGTGGGGATGCGGAGGCGAGCGGTGAGGGAGGTCGTCGACGTGGAGGGGGAGGAGGAGGGTTTCGGAGGAGCGCCGTCAGGGATAGGGACACTCTTAGACTGGTCGGTTGTCATGCTGCTGAAGGTTGAGTTCAATGCTTCAAAGTGTTGCGTTGCTGCTATCGTCATCAATGTTGAGCGCAGAAGTTGGAGTCGCGAGCGCGCTGATTTGCCGAGGTACCTCAGCCTTACAATAATACAGGGATCGCTTTCGGTAGTTCACACTAGCTGGAACTCTCACTTTGATAGAAGCACACAGCCAAATTTTCACAACTAGACCAAAAGGTGATCACTAGTAGTCCATCACTAAGCAGTAACTTATATAAGTTGTAGGCTTGCAAGCGTATGACCGCTTGCCCACACATCTCACACCGCAGATCTGTTCAGTAATCAGCAACGCGGTACCTGTTTCAACGAGCTGAAGCTACATAGTTGGGGAAAGGGAAGGGTCCATTTCCGAAATGTGTGTCTTGGTACTCATGGTGCAGTTGCATCTCTATCCTTGGATTCTACCCTAGACTAGCATCCCATCTCACCTCATCTAATCTGGCATCACACAACAGCTCCCATGCATTCACCGCGTGGCATGCCGTAAACGTGGCTTGCCGTAGGAAGCCGACCAACCTTTCTAGGTCTTCGCACTTCTGCGAACCTATTCCTGGGCTTCGGCGCTCTTGAATGCCTCAATGACACCCTCCCCACCTCTTTCCGCAGTCCAAACCCCTCCTAGCTCTAGCCCAACCTCGCTTAAAAGCTTTATCCATTGGCTTTTTGTCCGTTCCAGTCCGGCATGTAAGAGCATCATTCGGACATCTGTACAGGCGGTGTAGAGTGGCACATTGGTATCGGGAAGGATGAACTCACGGATGATGAGTTTCGAGTAATTTGGGGTCATGGCGTCAGCGATGTGGGAGAGAATGGTGCGGCATATGGCAGTGGGCCAGTCGTGGAGAATCGCTCGGAGGTGATAGACCCGGGCACCTTGATCGATGTTGGCAGTCAGCAATTAGAAAAAGGGAAAGAACATCAGCGTCGATGTCTCGTATTGGGCTCGTTCCCAGGTATGGAGTCGATCCCTCGCGGTATGGGGAGACGCACCTTTGACTGGCTGCGGTTCGAAGAAGTTGTGAACCATGGATTCAAAGCTCGTAGCGCTAATTTCTCGGGTGCCTGCCACCAAATCTTGTAGTATCAACCGTCCTGGTAGACCTTTGTCGCCGTATCTATCACTTAAGCTCTTAAGATCATGACCCTGACCGCCTCCGATGTCGACCATGAAGATCACATTCTCTACGCTCGTACCCTCCACAAGACGTTCCTCTACGGGATAGTAGTCGAGCCAGCTCGCTTTTCCGACTCGGCGTCCAGCCATATACAATTCAAAACAGCGGAGTGTAGCTGGATTTTCTTTCATCCATTCGAAGAAGGAAGCACCGAACGCGTAATCGAAAGCAGATTGCGACGCATCAACTGGGTTTTGGAATGCATTCTTGTCCAAGCATGGAATCAATTTTATAATGGCAGGAATCTCGATATCAAAACTAGCGTGGACTATCAACAGTGCTGTCAGACGATTTCAGGGGGAAGGCTCACTGGAACCTGACACCAGCCGTGTACCCCGGTTGCAATATAACCTCATTCAAGGGGTTGGACATATAGCGTTCTGGCCCAACCTCGACGCAGATGCCCATGGCTGTTAGTACTCTCATAAGGCGTGCTGTTTATTTTACGCAATTAGAGCGGCTCGATGCGCACAGTAAGCGGATGCACACCAATCAACCTTGGATCACCGTGAGACCTCCCAGCTAGTTGCGCGAGACTGATCCCTATCTCAGGGATCGGCGAATTTGCTGTAGAAATGATTTTGGGCAAGCCCAGTTCAACAGCTACCCTTAGTGCGGCATTCTGCAACGGCTGATATTGATGTCGTCAGGGTTTTGCTATTGAGAACCGACCAAGCTTGAGACGATGGCTTACCTGGGCATATATTCGTAGAAGAGAGTCTTGCGGAGCCTCGACTGCGTCTCTTAAATTCGTAATTTTCATCAATAGACCAGATCGTGCAGCCGCATTGCTGGCATCATTACTCTCGATTGAAGATCTGATCTCCTCCACCAGAGCGAGTAGCCGTAGAGTTTTGGGACAAGTAGCCATGCTGCGCTAACAGATTCAGGGCGTGGAACAGCGAAGGTAGATGAATTAAATAGATGTAGATTGTTAGTCTGGTCATTTGTTGGGTGAGGTTTGGAAAGCCCAGCTAGCGTTGATAATGATCGTGTCTAACACTCGCATTCTCGTGGGGCTTGCGGCCATTGGTTTTAGCCTCCAGAGGCACGTCACTCAAAGCAAACCCTTCCCTCGGCAGAGATTCAGCCAGATCCAATCTGTGTTGACCATACGCAAAGCCATGAAATGCCTTTCAGTGAAAGCAGTGAGAGCAGACGCCAGACATATTTTTAATATGCCAAATAATAAGTCGCAGTAGCCACAAGCAAAAAATCCGTCAAGTCCTAGATTCTTCATAGGGCAGGGCTGTGCTGCTCCAATCAATATGGGTCATTGTCATGTTCCCGCAAGTCATTGAATTCAGTCAATTCCAAGCGCTCTAAAGTTTTAGCATCTTTTTTTTGGAGTACGCTAACCTTCAGTGCCCAAGTCTGGCCATGTCGTTGGGGCAAACGACTTTCAACCCTAAGCTCCTTCATTACTGGTGGACGACGTCAGCAGCCTGACACATTGTGCGAACACTGTTAAGCTGTGTTTACTGCCTGCAGTACACAGACTCGCCCTAGAGTCTCCGCGAAGTACTGAACACATACGCTTCGGATACAGAGATACTTGGATCGAGGCCTACACACGGCATTGGACATTCAACTTGACGATCTCAGATATTTTCACGTACTGCCATGGATTTCCTATAGGCCGAAGCGGAGTCGGTGGTTAGCATTCTTCCGATAGACACTCTCGGAGCCACACTGTCTGCAAGCACTGTGTTATGCTGATCCCAGCGATCTTTCAGTCGTAGGATTTTTGCTGACAAACAGTCCTCGATTTTTGGGAAGAAATTGCCTCTCTAAGTGCGGCAAGAGACGTGAGATTTTAAATGTCGGCTCAGCCGACGATGTAAATATAATTTTTGGGCAGTTGTCGAGACCTTTACTTTATATCATTGGCCTCACTGCTACGGAGCATGCTGGAACGACACTGTCTTGTATTGCCAGCGGCTGGCCCGGAACATTGTCTCGACCGAGTACAGCAGCCTTAAATGCCACGCTAGGGTCTCACGGTCTTTAGTGCCCTTCAGCCCCCGTCAGGAACCCCAAGCGAGGCATGATTATCATGATTATGGAATCCCTCAACCTTTCAATGCGCCTTTGGGCGTCTGGATACAAAAACAACTGCCATTCTTCAATACGAGAGCAACATGACACCTTGTCCTTTAGAAAGAGAAACACCCAACTCAGCCAATCTCTGCCTTATATTTTTACCTTCTTTAACTAAAATTAGTAATTGATATAATCTTGTTGCTCTACACGGTTACTCTCTTTCAGAAATACTCCATCAAGCTTCTCCCTCACCCAACATGTCTCAAGCTTCTCCGTCCGAAGAGGCTTCGGCTTCAAACTCAGCCTCCCCTCCTCCAGGAAAACCTAGGCGCGAGGGCAATGAATCTCTATGGAAGCGGGCAAGACGCACTTTGGGCACCAATTCTTTGACCTTTTTGCAACCCACTACTAGACCCGCTGGTACGTCTCGTACGCAAAGCCTTTCAGTCGTGGGCATCCAGTGGCCCTTTCCAACTGCACTTTTCCCTGCATATTCTGGTGGTACGCAGTCTGCAAGTCATGGCTTCGATATTTCTCATCATGACACAATAATCGGCGCAGGCACACAAGTTCATTGATGGCGGTGTTGGAAACGCAATTAGATGGTACCAAGATTAGGCTAACATCAGAATTTTTTTCCTCCGCAGGAACGGCGGCTCCTGCCACAGGATCTGGTCCGGCCGCGCCAAGTAAAAGGAGGGAGCAAGTGCGGCATGCGCAACGGTATGTGTTTTCAACCTGGTTCCTATTACATTACCATGCTTATCTCTTCCTTTCCCCCACATCACATTCTCTGCCAATCACACTCATGATTACTTACATATAATGCAGTACCCATCGTCAGCGGACGCAGAACTACATCAAGACTCTAGAATCCGAAGTCGTTCGTCTTCGAGAAGCTGAAATGAGCTTGATGCAAGAACGAGACAAACTCCAAAGCCAAATCGTTAATTTGAAAAACACCATCATCTTATCCAACATTCCACTCCCAGAGGGTACAGAAGACGTCGGAACATCCTCACCACCCCTTCGACCATTTGCCGATCTCGACATGCCGGCAACAGTCTCATACTCCAATGACGCTCTTAACCATCCACGTCTGCATGTCAACTTCCCTCAACGTCAAGAACCTACTAGCCAAGGATTGGACTACCCAACCCAAACCTACCCTCTTTCCTCACCCTACCAAGAGCATCAGCAGTACACCAATGTTCCTCAATCTGCGCCGGACCTCCCCAACGGTTGGTGGCCCATTCCTTATCGTATGAATATGTCTGGCTGAAGCCTGCCACAAGACTTCTCACTCAACACGATAAATCTCTCGTCATCAAGTTCAAAAAAAGGCCCCCCAGCGAATGCCAACGCCACCATCGTTGTCGACACAATAGAAACAGCCATCGATTTCGTCCTCGCGCTGGAACATCCATGCATGCCACATATTCCCTATCAAGACCCTCCTTCTGCCGATCCAGCCAACCATATGATGATGGCCTCGACACCGCTGATGGCTCGATCGCCGGAGCCTCCGCAGTTCAATTCGACGTGGACGGCAAGTGGCGCGATTATCAAAGAGTTGCTGAATTTATCATCGAGCATCAATCTTGAAGGAGAGATCACGCCGGTGGAAGCGTGGCATAGACTACACGATCATCCAGACTTTTGGAAGCTTGGAAGGGATCAGATTGAGAATTTGAAGCGAGAGCTCAGCACAGCGGTCACGTGCTGCGGGTACGTTGGCCCTCCAGCCACAATCATAGCATCAACCACATTGCTTTTCTTTCTCCAGCCCGCATTTTAATTCCGGCTAGTACTGTTCCAGCTGACATGTCTCCTAGATTCGGCGCAGTACTGGATGAGAATGTATTTTGGGACGCTGTGAATCGATCCTTGGCTTCTAGTGCGGTTGCGTCTTATGCGAAGCAGAACTGAGGTTTTTTCCCGGACATTTACTGCACGCGTCTAGCGAGCGAAAAGGATCTAATGCAGAAATCTACTAGCGTGCGTTCCTCATTTAGTGATAATAGTCACATGAGCCTAAAATTCCTGTTACCGATGGTCAATTGCAGCTCCATGAACCGCCATTACATGATAATAACTTGCTCATCTCTTGTGGGTAGATCATTCGCAGCCCGCAACGGAGGAACAGACACCGCAAACGTACCTGCAAGACCCTTCAATGGGGAGCCATGCCCACGATTGAACAACCTTTCGTTGAGGATACAGTCCGTCTCGCAAACACCATCGCCTGAGCGAGTCCAACGTTCATGTCTGCAATCCCGGGTCCGGCGTCATTCCCCACGACGCCGAAGTCTGCTAAGCCGCCAGTAGAAGACCGCAGGCCATACTCAGTCAGCACATTCACGCAAGATCTGTGACGTATCCGGATTGAGGTTGTTGTTGGTGAAATGGCAGACAGGAGCTTGTCGATGTCCTCAGCATGAGTGATCGTTTCAGGTCATGTTTCTCGAGGCATTGGGATGCTAGCAATCTCCTCGTAGTATCCGTCGGCCAAAATCTCGTTTTCATGCCCAGAGAAGGTCGCCTTACGGTTTCCTTTGCAGAGGCTCAGCTTTTAAATGGGGATGTTATCGGCCAACACGATCACTTCCTTGTTTGTTTTATTTTGATCACTAGTTGTGACTTGGCTCAGTGGTTGGGTTTTTTTTTTTTTTTTTTGGGTTACGATTGACGTCTAGGCGGCGCAACAAAATCCAAAGCAACCTTCACATCGTGGCGGCTTCTGATAACGAATTGGGCAATCCGCAGGTGGTAAGACTTGGGCAAGCGAAAGGCTTCCTGGGCCAGCAACGGCTGCGTTTCCTCAGCCTCTGGACGAGCTCGTAAGTCAGCTTGATCTGGACTGCAGATTCGACGCAAAACAACAACGACCTGGTGTGCTTAGCAATTCAGTCTAAAAACTGTGGGCAAACCACCATCCCACTTTTTACCATAATTACATTAAGGTGGTTATTTGTATTTCTGTATGGGTGATACTTATCTTCAAGTATCGTGACTGATAGCCTATGCCAAAAGAGTACATCATAAAGTACCTACACGGCGCTTCTCTCGAGGCTTGGGCCCGCTCATGCCGCCGACAACGACCTTTTGTCCCGTCACTTACCCTAATTACATTCAAGTGGTTATATGATTCTGGTGAGAAGATCGTCGATCCATGCCGAAAGCGACAAACCTGGAGATGGCAGCTGTGCTAAAGGAACTGGGAAGACCAGAAAGCGGACGTAGCACGTCGTCACAGACTCTTGGAAGCTTTCCCAGGCGACATCCTCATGAAGGTCTGCAACTATGCATTGCTTTTATTCCAGCCTGCAGAAGTCATAGCTACATCTGCTCCATTAAGGGAGGAAACTGACTGCCTCTTCGGGCAGCGGATTGTCGCTGAAGGTGATCGGCACAAATCAAGGTGAACATCAACCAGCAGCGTTATAGGCGACGTCCACTAATGAGAATGAGAGGCACCTCAATGGATGGAACCGACATAGAACACGTTCATTTCACCCAAGATGATACAGAATCCCCATTGAACGTGGAACTTCTACATTTCGGCGAGGTGGAGTCTACTCAGACCTTAAAGTGTGCTTCTATACTACAATACTTGGCTGGCTGGTTGGTACCGAGAGGCTACAAGGCAAAGTCATGCTTGTAATAAAGGAAGACCCCACATCTCCAGGGGGAATTGCAGTGATGAATCAGGGGCTAGGCGAATTCGCCGCCCGCGCAGTACAACAGTTTACAGAGAAGCAGAAATTTTCCTCGCGGAGAATATGGATCTCATCGCTGGCCAAGGGCAGACAATATGGCATCTTTCCCTTCCGGGCTTGTTCCCTGGACGGGATATGTCCCGTGCGCATCTCGACATGGGGAAAATTGCCGTCATCGCTGCCAACACGGCAGTCTCCTCGATAGGAAAGTTTCGGGTGTCCGACCTCGCTCTTGGACGATAAGGCTGCCCAATCATCGCCCCCATTGACTGGTCGCTCTTCAACCATCCCACAAAGAGCCATGCAGCACAGATAATTGGTGGCATAGCCAATTTTTCAAGTTCTACCGATAGGAGATGTAGAGGGATTCTACGATTTCGATACGGGTCAGGCAATGTTTTCGTTGATTCTGCGGTCCGATACATTACAAAGGGCGAGCTCGAATCTGACAAAGTTCACGAAATGGGAGCAAAAGCAAAGGTCGGTCAAGCAATCGTAGATGAGATGTTACAACAGCCGTACTTCGTGCACGACGTCCCGAAGACGACAGGGAGGGAGATTTTCGGTGGCCGCATGGGTGAAGAGATATGTAAAAGCATGCTAAAGAAGGCGGCAAGCCCAGAGGATTGCGTATCACGGCATATTCATTACTTGAGCACTACCGGCGGTACGGCCCCAAACAATTGGGCGAGATTTTTATGCGCGGCGGTGGGAGCTACAACCCGAACATTGTTAACTACTTGAGGGAACAAACGCCGACTACTGATATCACAACAATTAATGAGATTGGCATTCCCATCGGCGCAAAGGAAGCACTGAATTTTGCTTTCCTTGGGTTTGAAGACTTCGTGGGGAGGCCTATCATCATCCCAAAGAACGCCAGAAAAGGGGCCATTGGGCAGACCGAGCCAGGAGACAACTACTTCCACATTTAACGACAATGTAATGCAATTCGGGGGAGATTACCCTGAGGAGCAGGTGAAGCGTACGACAAAGCTGGTAGTGATAAGGTAGCGAGATCAATGAACACAGGCAAGCTGTCTGAAGATGTCACCGCTCTTATGTCATCTCTTTTGGCGCTTGCCAACCCACTGATATCAAGCGCAAACAAACTGACACTCGATATGTGGCGTTTCGCGCGAACAATGAATCCTCCTTCCATTGCTGAATCTTCCGCCTTCCTGGGACTCGTACCGCTGTAAAGGCCAATTCTAACGGCAACATTCCTTTAACCTACCTGAGAGACTATCTTTTCATCCTCAAGCTTGAGCTCAAGCGCTAAAGCTCTTCTTTCTGGTGCTTGCGACCTTCGATAGTATCTCGGAGAAATCTTCACGGGACCTAGGATCGGGTATGGGTAGGGTGTGTGCTAAAGGTGCTGATCTCTGGTGGACAACGGGCACACGCTAAATTCAGTTACACATGGCATTGCTCCGCAGGGATTCGGCTTTGTCATGACACGATCCATCATGTAGCAAGGGGTATATGTGCGAAAGCTGATTTGCAGAACATGGATCATCTGCGCGCGTGTGACCGCAGGGGTCGGAGTTGCCCATATGAACGCAATAGTACCAACATGGGTCTCCGAAGTGTCTGAAGCCGCGCATCGCGGTCGCTCATTCTCTGTGATCTGTTTGGCAAACTATACCGGGATAGCCTTTGCTTACTGGCTATCCTTTGATCTGAGCTTCATAGACGGCGGCATGGGCCCCACACGCTGGTGTCTACCATTTGCTATCAATGGCATCTCTCCGCTATTTCTCTTCTCCCTGCTACCGGTCCTCCCGGAGTTCTGCGAAAAAGAGATCAAGGAGCTCGAAACCCTTTCGGCTGAGATCAAAAGATCTTTCGGTCATCAGCATAAGGTGCGGAGGGCTTGGGCCTCGATGAGATTTGTTGTAAAGAAGCAAGACTTGGAGGATATCCGATGTCGGCTCAGAGACGCGAAAATGGACTTGCAGTTCGCGATATCGAGTAACTCGTGGCAGTTAGAGTATAGACCGACGCGCCTTGGGTGGTAGATGTTCGCTGACAAAGGCACAGATTATATCAAATACAAAGCTTCAGAGAAGACGAAGTAACTAACGCCACGACCTTAACTTGGTAGAAAGGTATCGTGGAGGATGAACAGTTCCAACCGAGCGAAAAGTGCAATTTTCGCCCTTCCGATCTCCCGAAGTCTTGTTCCCTTGTCTCTATAAAGGCCCTAGTACCTTGGTACCATGGAGTGCTCGGAACTGTGACCGTGCGAAAGAAAACGAAGTACAACACGAGTCCGCGTGCTGTAGGAAGACCTGCCATCACCAGCTTGAATTGCAATACATGCAGAGCTTTAGCCATATATCCAGAACTTTGAACGTCTATCCCGTGCTTTCCCACACTGAGGAGGTATCCTCAATGTGCGTGCACGGAGAGGTAGAGAGCCTCCAGGACCTCTTCAGGAAGAAACCGGTGTCACCGTTTGTGTCGGACGAATGTAGTTGGACTTTACTTCATGTTGGTGTACTTTCTATCTCTTTCTGAATGGTTCCTTATTGACTGAGATTAGTTTGCCGCTTACGGCTTTCAGCCAGGCGTGTGCGCCTTGCTTCTCCAGCTCGGTGTCGATCCAGAACGTGTATCTTTTGGCGGACAGTGAGTGTATAGCGCCTGATCGTCACCTCATTGCTGAAACATGAACACAGAAAAGCCATAATAGGAATGGGTGCATGTGGTAATTTCGTCCTTGCTGATAGAGAACCGTCCCAAATTTGCAAGGGGACTTTGATAGAAACTTTCAGAACCCTCGCTCAGTCACAGGATAGTCTCTCTGCTAGTGATATATCTGATATTCTATTACATTATGTAGGCCCACCTGAATTAGCAGGATTCACGTTATCACGGGACTTTCTTCCGTTTGGGGTCTCGGAGCCTACCAACGACGTAATCACCTATCCTCCTTTAGCTATGGCTTTGCGGCTTTATGCTGTCGCATACCTAGTAGAGTACAAATATGAAGTTCTGCACGACGCAGAAAAGGAGCAGTGGGAATCTCTGATCATAAGACTCCTTCGCACTGGAGCAAATCTTCACGCACCTGTGCCACATTTCGTTGAAATGCGTAATGAAAGTGATGTCTCATACGAAGTCACGAAATATGGAACACCACTTGATGAAATGTTCACGTTCACCGACACGCCGGCTGAAGCGAGAGCTGTGGCGAACGGGTGGTTTCAAATCCTTCGAAGCGAAAGCTACGATGTTGTCGCATACATCGAAAAAGAAAGTGACCTGCATTACACACAACCGCAGACGACCTTTCCCTTGCTTCAACGTCACGAAGAACATGACAGTCCTCGTGAGTTGATATTCGAATTGGAGCAGCAGAAGCAAAGCATATACTGGGATTGGTGGACTAATCCTTCATCTTCCATTTACCTCTTACACAGCACGTTGGAGCCAATGCTCATGCTCTCTCGCTCTTTCATTACGTACCACATGTCGTCGGAAGTAACATGGCCTTTCCATTACCCAAAGTGGTATGGATATTGCCATCCAACACGGGAAGACGAAGAGGCCGTGCAGCAGCAGCTTTATGATATGGCTCAGCGACGAGCGAAGCGGCGGTTACAGAAGCGACATGCCAAAGAGTCACGTTCTCGAGGTCTGAAGTATCCAAGCATGCCCGGTGCTTGGCAGAATTGAATGGTAGACGGTCAAGGTACTGCTCAACATTCCAGCATGAAAGCGGAGTTGAATATCATACCCAGAGCCCATAAATACATGTTTGTTCAACATTCGAGTACAATCTTGGGACGACGGAGGGGATTTCGTACAATACAGATCAAAAGCACGGCCAATATATGAAAGCCACGTGACCCTTTTGAGTCTTAGCATTGACCAAGTCAAGAATGTCGCTACGACACCCTTCACATCATCGGGCTTTGGGCGGGAGAACTAACAAGTCTTCTGATTAATTGGCTGCGAGGATGTGTGAATCTGGCATTGTTTTCGTGGTACTGTTTAGCGTTCGAGGATCCTCCCAATGTCTTATGCGCGCAAAACTCCGTCCGTACCTCTCAATAGATGGTCTGTTGCAGCGTTCGTGCCAGTCTCTAGTATTTGTTTGCAGAGCAGAAACAGTATTGTTTACGAGCAGCTGTTCTTTCGTGTCGAGATGCGCGAGAAGATTGAGTCTATTTTCAGCTACGTTTCACGAAGCTCAAGTCAATTTGGCATTTGCTCTTCATTTCGACAAAGTTTGTTGAAAATCCAGACATCAAGTATAGGGTTGTTTGAAATTTACCACGGCTGGCGTTCATATAGTAGGTCAGTCACGTGAAAAGTTACCCGAAGTTTCGCCTAGCGCCTAGGGGGATTATTTCCCTCCAACATCAGCCCCGAGTTCAATCTACTCGACTCATCCCTACTCCGGGTTAAAGAACCTGTGAAACTCTTACCCTCTCTCTGTTCGACCGGACCATGACCTGAGTGCAAGGCTGGAACAAGATTTCTGGCTTCTCTATGGATTAAGTGATTGTTGCCTAGGACCCACAAACTTTGGCCAGGCTAGAAGAGCATTAGTGGACATGAGCTGAAGAAGCAAAACTCCCCCATTTCCAACGCACAACCGTCCCAGTAAAATCATTCACCTCTATCGCTTTGCTACCGCTTCGTGCATTTGCCTTTTCTCGAAAAGATGCCTGATCTACTAACCCTACCGGAGGAATTACTCTGCAAAATCTCGGGCTTCGTCCACCCCCAAACTGTGATTGAATGGGCATGCACCTGCAAGGTTCTCTCACGTTGTTCCTTACAGGCTTTGAAAACCCACAAACAGCGTCGATCAGAGCTTCGTATGGTCCACGATCGCAATCCGATTACCGTTCCATCGTTATTGCGCGATAGTCTTTCCGAGCCGGAAATCTTATGGTACGTTCGGTCCTTGGACATCTGGGATTTGAGAGAGAATTTTGAAGAATGGATGAGCCCAACTTTTGTAGAAGGGAATCCTCATGTGGAACTTGATGACTGGAATTCCAAGGAGTCCTTGACTTGGCCAGGAGAATACCATGATCACTCGCATCTTGACACTACGTTCTACACCGATGAGGAGCTTGAGCGCTACCGTACCATGCTTTCCAAAATGTTGCACCTCAGAGAGCCTTTGGTAGACAAATGGATGGAACGACTGCGATCCGGAAGTGATGAGCCTCAGAAAGTGCTCCTAATGGCCATGTCACCAAGACTGACCCAAGCCACATTCGTCGAATACGACAGCTGGCAAGCCGGAGAAAAGAGCCACCCGTTTAGGTTGCTGGCGTCTTCGCTCCGAGCACTAGCACCACTACCATGCCCCGAGTGGCCATGTTTCCAGAATTTAAAGACAGTCTTTGTCGGGGATGTTACACTAAGGCACTCGCATGATCCCTATTACCCGCATTCGCGTGTCATCGCACCCCTGTTCCTACTACCTGCCATTGAGGAGTTACACCTCAACTTGTTGATGGGAGAGGAAAATGATGCGGAATCTGACTTAGAGAACGATGAAGAAGATGGCAAAGACTCTGTGCCATACGTCTGGGAATGGGAAATAGGCCGGTCATCCTGCCAGAAGCTGGCTTGTAAGTCGTTCAAATTTCCTCGGCTCATAGATTGAGAGCCAAACGCTAAATCTAATATCCAAAAGTCGACTGCTGTGAGCTCGCCACGGAAACAATTGCCAGCTTCATCGGCGCAACGCACTCCCTGCGCTCTCTCAACGGGGTGATCAACGACGATGAGATCATCTCAGCCCTCCTAGAGCATTCGAAACACAGTCTCGAAACCGTGAACTTTGACCAGCAGAACCTGCTGCCGACGCCCGATGCTGTTCCACAGCAATCGCTACAGACTTTCCAAAAACTCGCAAGCATTGCGCTTTCTATAACCCAGCTCGTAGACATATCCACATACAAGCCGTCGCAGATTGAATACACTGTGGATCATGGCATTGACATGGAGAAGAGTGCGTTCGGTACTACAGATTGGGTTGATCTACTGACTTTTCTTCCACCGTAAGCACCCTTCCGACATCCCTTCCCCATCAATGCAACACCTGCTTGAGCCTTGAGACCTGAACTGGGAACAAGACCCTTTCGACTACTCCTACGACTCAAAAACTGCGATGGAATATACAATTAACCCCCCAATTCTTCAGGACGCTGCAAACACTAAAGATCTACCAAGAACGCACCCGCCTATTCGGGCACGAGATCGAAAGCCTCATGGACCACTTAGTGGCCCTAGTCAAAGCCAAGCTGTCTCCATCAAATGGCGCCTTCGGCGCTCTAACGGAAATCTGCCTCGCAAATCTATTAGTGAAATCAACAAAAAATCGCCGGGGATACGAACCGAACGGGCTCGATCCTTGGCTCGGGGCCTTGAAGCGGGTGTGTGAGGAGGCGGAAGTGAAGATTCACACCAAAGCGAGGACGACGTGGATAGAGGGGTCGTCTGGGGATTCCTACCCCTGCAGCTCTTGCCGGCTCGATGAGATGGGGCAGTCTTGACTATGCTCTTGTGGTACCGGAGGCGGAGGGAGAAAATTAGAGCAGTAGACGGCGAGTTCGCTCCCGGTACTAGTACATTGATTGGTATTCTGGCTCTACAATGATCATTATGGCCTCAATTTTTGATATTATCGTCGCTTTCCCAGGTGGATACCAAAGTGCCGATGTGAAAATTCACTATTGCTTCTGGATATGGGTCAAGTAAAGTTGCATACTCAGGGACAGTCACCGTTGGTACAAGGAAATGTAGCATTCTTCTCATCGATAAAACCTTTGAGCAAAGCAGTATATCCAGCCCAGCCAAACCATGCTCGCAGGAACGCGGCCCGAGACTTCCTACCCTCAATCCAAGCTCCCTGTTCCACAAAAGCGGCATGTTCTCCTGACGACCTATTCCTTCGCCCATTCGCCCCAGGGCTCTAGCCTGAGAAGCGAAACTGCGTGTTGGGCGTATCCTTCCTGAGTGGATAAAACCAGCGAGCACAATCTCGTCAAGAGAACTCAATTTGGAAGAAGACAGAAGAAAGACGGTCTATCCTAGTCTCCGCATTGCCCCACTACCTCCCCCACTCCCCTGCCTCCTTCCCTTTAGTATCAGCATCCGGTAGGCATCCCTAATTCAGTCCGCCAACCGTGTTACCACTCCATTGCCTCAGCAGCTTCACCATCTGGAAGTCAAGAGGCCGATGAATTCATCCACCTCCGGTCACGGGAGCATGAGACGGCCTTGTCGCTAGACAATACTGCACACATGAATCGCTTTTGTTGTAAGATCTTAGCAGTGGAGCTTATGCGGCTTCGACTCGACACCGGAGAGCTAGCTGTGAGTGAAAAGGCACGTATGGGATGGATTGACGAGTATGTGGAAGTCACAGCCAGGGTGAGAGATACGGTGTGAATTCGGTTTCTCTTCAGGCACAGTGGGCTAGAGAAAGGATTTACGTACCCCCAGATGAGAAGATGCCTTGTCGACCACTGCAATGAGCCCAGTAAGCTGCATCTGAATCTTCCTTCCCGATACTGCGAGTCCATTGACGGTGTGGTGGCATAGGTTGGCGCACGATCCGTTGTGGCTAACTCATACCCAGTTGTGCGGACGGATTTCTCTGCAGGAGAGCCTTTCGCGCGCAGTAGTCAGCAAAAAGTCAGAGGTGCTGCGCTCGAATCCATTTGGAGACTGGCTCTCACAGCCCCGGAAATCTCGAGTACCTCGAGCGTCATCCTCATCGAAGGCTTCGTCGTTCTCAGAGCCCAACTCCAGGGAAATTCCGTTCCCGTCACGACTCGCGGAGTCGGATAGGTTTTCGTCATCGCTTGCATCTGGGTAAGAGAGCTCAGATGATTTGAATCTGTTTCAAGTACATCGGAGAACCTCGGATGGTTTGGAGTAGAAGCTGGGTTGCTCCTGGGGCCCGATGTATTGCGTGGAAATTTCTTCTGGAGCGTTCGAAGGAACAACGGCTGTGTCTGACGCGAGGAGGCATGTGCGGTTGCTGGTCTGGTTCTTCCGAAGCTGTTTGAGGTTTTGAACGCGTTCTTCCATGGCATTGCGCAGCAAGGTTATTCCTTGCTTGCATTGCCGTGTTGATGACAGTATGAAAAATGACGAGCGGAACTCTACTCTACTTGAAAGAAGAAGGGAAATTGCAACATGCGGAGACGAAACGTGTAAGATCACGAAACCAAGGGATAAATCTCTGAGGATCCAATGACACATCGGGTGGCCCGAAACCATTTGAAGAATGAGACATAATGATACGGCACGATCTTAGGCACATGTTTTGGTTGTAAAATTGATTCTGGCGGAACAGGGGTTTGAGAATATTCGAACTTGAAGTCACTTTGCTCCTCACTCCAGTCGATATCCGGTAGTTCCCCTGGACCGTGATGGAAGTGCCAGAGTGCTCCGTCCGCGTTTTCGTAAATGGAAACTCTGAAGATCGATATGGCCAAAAGCGGTTCCCGGAATGGCTTCGATCGCTTCCCTGGAGTAGCTTGAGTCCTGGTCTGTCCTAAAGACAACGGCAGGCGGTGCTTTATGCCGGAGCTCTAGGTAGTTGTTCGGGTCCGGGAATGAAAAATCCTTGCATCCGTCCCACAGGCCAACGTTACCTTTGCGATCCCGTAGATAATGGACGTGGAAAGCTTCTATGGTTTCTAGTTGCTTCAACGCCTCCCCACGGGTCTCAGCTTGGGTTGGTCGGAAAGCGTCAAATTGAGGATGGTTATCGTAGTGGGAGGCGCAAACAACCGGAGAGGCAAAAGGATAGCGGGTGACGTCTTCCTTTGACCGAGGGGGGAAGATGTTATCTGAGGTGATGGCTTTCCTCGTTACGGCCCTTGCCTGAGGTGTCAAGGGAATGGCCAAGGAAATGCTTGGCACACGATACCTTTTAGCCGTAGATTTCCTTAGAAGAATCAATCAACTTTACAACCAAAACATGTGCCTAAGATCGTGCCGTAAGACATAATGACCGCTGCCGACGTCTGGGTTCGTGATGGCGTAGGCCGAGGCATAGAATTTGTATCTCCTTCGCAAGGCTCATTGTGAATCACATCGATAAAGAACCTCCACCAATTGGACCTGTGGCGAGTCGCAGAGGTGGCTTTGATGGTACGGAAGTCGAGGACGTCTTTGGCCCTGCAGCGTGCCTGATACTTAAGTTTCACTTCGTGAATCATGAAACTACAGTCTCTACCACCCATGTGAACTCAGAGAAGTAAAAGTTATGTTTATTACTGATGTTTCGCGTCCCAAAGAGACTATCTTCTCTACCATCGACCAGGACGTAGAACTTGGCCTGCGTTACAGGCTCAAAAATATCTGACGGAGTCTCCGCCCCCCTGCGAGTTTGTCTTGCATCGGCATTTTTGCTTTTAAAATGAGATTTTTCTCCTATCTGGCTCCGTCTCCGATAGTAGACCGACGAACAGCAAAGCAGATTTGGGATGGTCTTGTAAAAGCTCACCATACTAATACGCAGCACCGAATAATTTGATGGCATAGGTGGAGTTAGGAGTAGAAGTATACGAAATAGAGGCCGCGGTCTCTGATGGGACCTTTGAGGACCTAGATATCTTGTCCATGAAGTTTTAAGGCGAGGAGAATAATGTAGATGACCAGGATGCAGGTGAGATGATGAGAATAAATATTACCAGAACACAGATGGCGAGAATATAGGTGACCAAAATTTAGGTGACGAGAATTTAGGTGAGGATCACGTGCGAGCGCACGCACACAACGCAAGCAAGAGGGGCCTTAGCACATGTCAACACAACCTCTCAGTCATCAGGCATCTCTTCCACTCACGAGAGGGGACGGGAATAGCGGCGGAAGGAGCTATCAAGCCTTCTTAGCCAAGCACGTCTTCAAAGTACCTACCAGCAGCAGCGGAGGCAACAGGAACAACGACAGCCACAAGTACTTGGTGGCCCGCAGGGCCACGCGAACGAAGGTTGGGTGCCACTGTCAACATGTCAGTATGCTTCTTATGCTGTCTAAAAAGCATCGTAAAGTATCCTTTAAGGTGCTTGTTGTGTGTGAAGTTGATCTGAGCGACTTCAACCTCACTCGACTATCACCTCAACCGATGTATGTGCCATGCTGTTGCGATGATGCGCAGCTCGCTATCGCGATACTGCGATAAGGACGGACGAAGGCAAGGTAGCAGACATGAAGAAAGACTTGGCACTTACTTGTGATGGTGTTGATGTTGGTGTTGTTGCTAAGAAGAACAAAAGTCAGACTGGAAGTGAGGCTTTGTACCCACTAGCGCGACGGAGAATGTGGGTGACGAGTTTCTAAGCGATGAAGGGAAGATGCTGGTCATCAAGGAGGTCCTTCGTAGCATCCCCCGTGCGAAATTGTAAGGAGCAAGTCAGGACGAGTTTGGCATCGGCCATTCTCTTTACCAACGTGACGCCAACGGTGGTTGGTCGCGCGGGCTTTTCGGTAGGCCTTCCTTGTTTAAAAAAGTTATCAACAACTGTGCTGATACGCACTGACAGAAGGGGCAAAAATGGGTATCAAACATGTATACGAACGTCATCTACCATGCCATATTCCTTGCGCCAGAGTCCCACCACAGCGTTCTTCGAAAAGTTCAAATGAGCCGGGATCCAATTAACACTTCGGAATAAACAAACATTGAAGCGGCAGCCGCAAGGGAGCAGATCTTTCATCGTGGTGCCCTATCACCAGCCATGGGCGGCTCGTCAGGCGTCGGCTTTCCCAAACGTTCGGAAAATATCCAAGCTTGCACGGGAGACACTTGTAGATTTGTCCGGACCAGAGTGTCGAACTTTTCGAAAAGTCAGTTCGGATTCTTCGAACCTGCTTGGGAGAAAATCGAAACTCACCGGAAGCGACACTACGCGGTGTGGTGGCGGCACACTCAACGCCCGCGCGGTAAGTAACCTGACCCCGGGGACCCGCTTGTTCATATTCGAAGCCTTTTCATCTTCTTTCCCACCCTTTCAATGTCGACATCAAGAAGCTTTCTCTTATCCTTGTCCGCTCCAATTTCTGCAAAGGCTCTTTTGCTGCTAGCTCGCTCTGGGATATCAAATATCTGAGGTATCTCAAGCCTGCGGACGATGCTGTCGTGTGAGAGTAAATCCGGTTGCTCGTCCAAGGACTCGTGCAGGAGGGGGATCGACTGAAGAAGGGTACGTTAGGGGACAAGGCCGTCAGCTTGTGGTGTGCTGGCTGACCTGGGGTAAGGGAGAATCGCCTTCATAGCGAACGCGACTCCCTCGAGGTGTGTGGTCCATCGTGAATGTTTGACTGCTACAGGTGAGTAGACAGCAAGGGTCGTGGAGTGAGGCTGTTCTACCGTGGTTATTATTCTGTGAAGCTCGAATTGATCCCTTCGTTTGCATCCTATGAATTGAGCCGTCCTGCTGCTCAGGGTACTCAACGCGAATTTGAGTTGCTCTGAATGATACCCTTCAAATGAAAGCCACTGTAAAGAAAAATGAATAGAAATATCATCAATGATCGTTGGGAGAATCTACTAGGCTTTTCCACGCCTCATCGATCTCTGTAAGTCTTTCTGTTGCGGTCTCAAATGCACGGGACAGGTCCGTCATTCTTCCTAGGCAATGCTGCTAGACATCGTACTAGTCGAGCCCACATACTCCTATACATCACCTTCCTGTGCATAGTTCCACCAGGCCCAAAATACCGTCCACAAGAAAGTAACAACAAACGCGACAATCGGCCCAATGCTCATGTCGAGGATTGGATTCGAGGTGTTGCGCTGATTGCTGTGCGTGATATCTTCTGCGACCATCAGGGGTACCAGCTCACCCGTTGGAAAATTTAATTCGTCGAGTATCTGTTGAATACCTCTGGGTAGCACACCGGTCTGAGTACTTCGTGTTCGCTCAGGCGCCGGTCTATTTGTCGCTCGATCCTGTAATTGGCGGTGGTGGCGGTTCCGATTTTGCTTTGTGCCTGCTTACCACTGCAATGCCGTTCGATCCAGCGGTTCATTCGAGGCTTGTTTGGACAGACTGAAGAAACTTAGAGTCTGCAGGCAGTCTCTGTGTGAGGGAAAAAACGCAAGTGTCACAAGTGGAAACCGTCACTCAATTGCTTGAAGCGTTTCCGCTCGCAAGTCGAACATTATTGACATCCCGAGGAGCAAGGTTGGCGAGGATTCGAGACCGAAGCCCCTTAGCCATAACTTGTTGCGCCATTGTTTTGTGACATCTTAAGGGTCTGCGGTGTCTATGACGAAAGTAGTCTGCAGTATCTGACATAAGAGCCACTCCAAAACAAAACGAAGTGCCTCTCATTGTCATTGCTGACCTCCAATTGTAATAAGGTGAGATGATGTGAAGTAAAGGCCCTGCTCCGTTCTCGAATCGCGTCCATTGACGACATTGTCTGACCCACAACTAGCGAGATTCGTGAAATGCCATGTTGGAGAAGATGAGGTGTGCTAGACTGAGGTGGTCTTTCTTCAGGGAAGGGTACAGCAATCAAATTTTGCAGGAACTGTGGATCAGCTATTGCTAGCAGCCGTTTATGTTGTAGATGTTGTAGATGTTGAGATTGCAATTGAAAACTTATACGTCAATGTGACGTTCGAACAACTTTATATCTTGTGAAATAACCAAAAGATCATAAAGACGATTGTGTATTAGAGAATTCCATGAGGGCAGCATGATCAATAGCAGAGCTCATCAATAGATGTTCGGGAACACCATGATTTGTAGGCGGGTGGAGTCACAAGTAAATTGTCACCATTGCGGTCAGTGCTAACAGACTTTCGTCTAACACTACCAAGGTATTCTGTTGATGATCCTCTCAGGGTTGCTGAAAGAAAGAAAACTTACAGTCTTTGCGAAGTGCGACTCATCTCTATGCCGCTGAGATTGTGCTGGGAGAATGCTGACATTGTTTGCGAAATGCTGATGGAGGTATGGAAGTTTGTAAGAAGAATTTATGAACACAACCTCTGTTAGGATGGAAGCTTTGGAGATGCAAAGACGCATGGTGAATTCCATGTTCTTCCCATACCACTTGCACCGCTAAAAGCCGAACAACCTTTGCCAGATTTACCATTAAACGCCCTTGCGTCGGTAGATAATGGCCGCGAGCAAGATAATCTTTGAGGTGACAGACAATTGCATGACACGTATTTGTAATGACTTTCGTAATGCTCCACCGCGAATCTGCAGAATGGCACTTCGACCACAGATTTGAGTTCATCGAGCATTTCATGAAACGTTCGGTAATGGCCCACAAGATGTCGTGGGGACGAAAGCGATGATAGTGGATGGAGCAACGTATCTGAGAGGATTTGCCATTTGCTGAGATGGTCTCGATGTAGTCACATTGATCTGGCGTATAGCGGATCGTGGCAGTCGGAGTTGAACGCGACGAGAGAACGAGAGGAGCTCTAGACGGCCTTGGCTTAGTCCCTATGTAGGTAAAGAAAGATGGGGTGAGACGGACGAAGTAGGAAATGGAGGGCGGCAGTTTTAGAATATTTACGAGTGAAAGCAGGAACAGGGAAGAAGGGCGAGAACACAGCGGTATCTTTACGGCAGGAAAGGAGAAAGGGCTGGTCGTAAGCGACAGCGGCATCTTCCTCGATAGAAGTGTTCGACTTCTGTGGGTCGGCTAGTTCATCATCCTCGGCAAGTTTAGATCCTTCTTCAATGCCTTTCGTCCAAGCATTGAGATCCTCAGTGGGTCTTCCGTCATCCGCGTGTGAAAATATAAAGTAGCAAGTACTGGGAAGCGTGCCGAACTTCAGGCTCGTTACTATCCTTAAGATACCATCTAGCAAGGCCTTATCGTTGACCGGAAAGCTAAAGCGGATGTCCTTTCCCTTCCTTAACCTGTTACTCTTCCTTGTCGAGGAAAGGTGTAAGCTCGTGGCTCCCTTGATGAGTTTAAATGCGGCTTGATGCTGGGCTATGAGGGGTTGATCATGCTGTGGATCCTTCCGTCGTCTTCGCCAGTGCCACCAGCATCACTGTATGATTGTTAGCATTCACAAAGGCCGTGGGGGCCAGGGGGTACAAACGTGCGGGGGGAAGGTTGACTTGACATTGACAGGTGAGGTGTGGGAATTCCCTTCAGTAGAGGTTTGTACGTACGCCGTACTCGCAGTCTTATAGCACCAACAGGCAGTAGCATCTTGTTACTAATGCTTGGGGTTGAAAGAGCTTGTAAGGATGCAAAATTATAATTCTGGACGAAGACATGCACAGAAGACGGAATCAACTCTTGGGGAAGTGAGGGGCTAAGTATTTTGTACAGGCAAGTTCAAGTACTCTCGGCTGAGCTTCGTCACTAGAGGCGTCCAGCTTTCCCATCCCATGCGTGAAAAAGCTCGTAGTCAGGAAGTCAGCTTTGGAAGGTAGAGCCATTCGCTGCTTCATCAGAGTTGGTGAAAATATGTATATGTAGGGTAGTGGCCTTCAAGAATGACATAATAGCAGAGCTGTTTGATCTTGAGATTGACCGACATGACAATTGTGGATGGGATGTTTCTGGTGCGGTATCTGTCGTAGATGTGAAAAGGACTGAGGCACCAGAAAGGATCCCGGTTGATGCAATGGATCTCACGACTGTGGTTAGCACTTCCCCCAATCTTCAATCTTGCCTAATATTTCGTAGAAATCCTGCAACTCATGGCGCTCACTCTGCGCGTTGTGCTGCTCGATTCCGCCATGAAAACGTAATTGCAGAGGAATTGTCCTCAACATCAAGCTCAACTAACAATGAAGATACAAATTAGTGGCCTCTTGTTTGGCATAATGAGCTGATGAGTAGAGTGAAACTGCCAGAGAAGTTTGAATTAGTCACGAGAGAGATGTCAAAGTATTCAGGGTTTTCAACCGCCGGTTGATGAACAAGGCCAACATGAGACAGGTAAGGAGGTAAATTTAGATGGCAGATGGGAAAAGTAGAGAGCAGTACTGTGGATAGTGCGATGACATAGGGGCTTGTTCGGTAGGGAGACAGAAAGCCTTGTTGCACCCAGGTACATGCGGATCCACCAATAGATCATGTGTCAAGGTCGATAGCATTTTCATTGTCCAAATAGGATGCTGTGGTTCAAGAAAGGGAAGAAGGTTGGAACATGCGTGGGGGGTAACTCGCCGGTGAATGGAGCACGCGTTCCAAGCCACCAGAGACCGGACAGATTTCCCGACAAAACATGCCGCAGTGAAGTAGTGAAGACCGCTGAGCTGGACATGATAAAGGTTATTAAACAAAAGTCAAGCCGAAGAAATTTACAAGGTCCCCAACTGACTATTCAAAATAACTGGAACTAGGACAAATCCAGAACAGCTTGTCGATATAGTCATACCGCCCTTTACCAAGAAAATCTCGCACATCATTGCATGGGCCAGCTACCGAAGTCAGGCATGTTATTGAGATAATCCATTTCGTTGAACACCTCCACGTTCGAGGTTTCGCTGTCTTGATAATTCTGGGTCTGGTCAGCCTGTATCAGATGCGTGAACAGATTCGGGTGGAGATCCATTGGGAAGTCGAAGGCCATATCATTCCAAGACGGTTGCAAGGAATAATTCGCATCAGAGTAGCCGTTAGATGATTGGAACTGATTGGGCCACGCGGTAGTGTCCATGGTAGGATTCTTGCTAAAATCGTTGCGAAAGTTAAATTTTTCTGTGTATTGTGAAGGGTCTCCTCGTGTCAATTCCGTTGGTCTAGAAAGCTCAAAGCCTGCAGCCGACCGTATTTCCTCATTTGCTGGTCTGTGTGGCCTCCCTTGTTGGTGGAACCAGACCCTGACTTTGGTCAATATTTGGAGGAATTTGGCCCCAAGAGTGTGTATATTTTGGTCGTCCAGGGTGGCCACCGCCCTAAGATGAATAAGAAGCTGCTCGAGGTAGAGTGAGACCTTGATATCCTCGGATTTCAGCACTTTTCCGAGCTCGGTTGTACTTGTACTGACGGATAGTTTGATAAGAATGACGACAGCGTAGACTACGCGGACGTAGACGAGTGTTGGGGTTGCGCGGATCTGTTGGACGCTGTAGAAGATACCGAGCTCAGTAAACCTTCGAGAAAATTTCTGTTTTACTAGGAGTTCCAGGGTAGCGATACAATTTCTTTGGTCGCGAAATATGTTTTACGACCCAGAAAATAGTAACAATCAAGGATCAAAGTGTTTCGAATGTTACGTACCTTATGTTCAAAAAGGTCTTTATCAAGGCATCTGATGAAGAGATACATTGAATGATCGCATTGATATACGGTGGAGTCGGAGTTCCTGTTGGGGTGTGTGGCATGGAATCATTCACCGCTACAGAAAATGGTGGTTTAAAGTCTTCGGCGTCGTGATCAGGGTGAAGGGCGATTTCATGCAGGTAGATGTTATTAGCGTGGTAGGTGATCTCCAGGAAAGCTGAACGAGCGTTAGCACCAATTCTTGGAAGCCAATGTGGTGGACGACTAACGGTTCATGATGTTGTCATTGCTAACAGCATGTTGCCTCCATGCTTCCAATTGCTTCTCATAGCTCTGAAGCATGAGCTGAGCGCGCTCATCTGCCAAGCTGACCGTATCATCAGGGCTGTCTAATGCGAAATTTGTTCCGCACTCCTCAACGAGACGTTGTAGCTGGACCCATGCCACAAATCGCTTGTCAGTAGGCGCAGCGTCTGGGGATGTTCTCAGGACTTCAGAGCAATCCGCCATCCAAGAAGAATAACGCATGAAGTTTGGAAGGCGCAGACTCATAGATACCGAAGCACAGAACAGGTAACACGCCAACAATGCTCGGCGGCAGTCTAAGGAACCACTATCCGGCAAATGCTTCTTCGGGGACATCACATGGTTTGCAGACTCTGTATCATAAGAAACATCGAAAGGCTGCCCGCCGGGAAATCTCGTTGGCAGGCTCGTGGACCCTTGATCCTCCGCCAAATCGGGATTGTCCCCGGCAGAGAGCACTTTGGAGGGTTGCTGCCCCATCGAGTTCCCCTTTGGCTTGTTAGCGAGCCCCAAATCCAATGCCATCGTAGCTGCCATGTGTATCTGTTGATGGAACTTCAGGTCCTCAAACTTGTCTGGAGGGTAAGTCCAGAGAATCGAAACCAAAAGAGACTGTACCAGCTCGAGCGACTTGAGACCCTGGATTGACACTTTCGTGGCATATACCCTTTGGATCTCCTGGTTCAGTCTGCGATTCAAGGACGGATCTGATGATCCTGAACCTGCCGCCAGGACAGCCAAGAAGAGGATAGGTTTTTTCGATCTAAGCTCGGCCACATTGTAGCTTAGTGGAACTGCCGGATATTGTGGCAGAAGTACATCGAGATATATTTGATATAACTCCGTAGCCTTGGCCATGTTCAATATTCCACGATCGATTACGTCCGGCAGAATCGATATTGACTTGGGAACTTCCGTGTTCTGTTCCCAGACCTGGTGGGACGAGGCGGGGTTCTGCGGTAGTCCTTGCTGTTTGCCATGGCTCACGCACGTATCGTCTTTCGTAGCTGCTCCTGGACTGAGACTGCTGTTCGAGAATGAACGGACCCTTCCCATGTCGCTATTCATCCCGTGAGTATCGACGATCTCGTCCTCTTTCTCGAAACTTGACGGTGTGGAGCTACTCCTCCCGTGCTCCAAAAGGAAGCTCATCTCCGCAACCCGTTGTTCAAGCTCCTTTACCCTTGTATCCGTTCTTTTTCGGCGGCGGGTCTTGCTGTGCGTAGTGTAAACCTATAAAGTCATTAGCTTCTGCACTTCCCCAAGGCTGTCGCGTTTCGACATGAGCAGTACGGTATTGGGTTGGTGGGGATCGTACACATTCTCTGCTTGCTCTCGCACATCGTTGGCATTTCGAGGACCTCGAATCCTCATTGGCAAGACATCGCACTTTCCTTAGCCGGCAGGCATCACAAGCTCCAATGGTACCCGGTTGGCTCTTCCCTCGCGTGACCGTTGCTTCATGTTCGACTTCCTGATGCCCTGGTATCGTAGGCACCGCTGGTGCACTTTGCGGAGAGTCAAAAGTTGCCTCCATTGCTGTTGTCAGTGTGATGTTGGGAGGACGGTGTGAGCATCAGCTATGTAGTGGTGGGATGCCGCCATGAGCTAAGGTACACACTCTCGCACTATGCCGTTCCAAGAAATACAGTTGTAATCGACCTCCCACACTCCCGCACATGGTCGGGTTGCCTCAGTCCCTTAGACCAGCCTAGCCCGTCACTAAGCCCCTTCGGATCAGAACAACCGAAATTTGTTTAGATCGAGTATCGATTTTTAAGTGTTATACGATAAAATATATTAATAGCTAGCTTCTATTTTCTATTAATAAAAATCTATATATATAATACTTTAAAGCTTATTTTAAAATTTAATAATATTAAAATTAAATATTATATATAAGTATTCGATATCGTAATATATATAAATCTATTAAATCTATTAAAATCTTAATATTATTTTCTAAAGATTAAAAAGATAAAATATAAAATAAAATATAAATTTTAATACTTTTTTAAGATATTATCTTATAAATTTTTAATCTTACTATTAAGAAATAATCTTTAATAAGATTTCGATAAGTACGTATTCTATTAATATATATAATAAAAATTTAGAATATAATTTAGTTTATTAATAGATATATACGTAATATTAAGCTATTAATATCTTAATAAGAAATTTATAATACTTATATAATTAATTAAATTAAATTAAATACTTTTTTAATCTTTTTAAAAAATATAAATTAAACGTTAAATAGTATTAAAACTAGATTTAAAAAAAGATTAAAAACTCGTAAGTAAAGATATTTTTTTTTAAAGAAAACTTATATATATATATTTAATTTCTTATATACGTTAAAAATATCTTATAAAGTTTATATATTAAATTAAGAATAGTTTAATATAAATAATATAATAATCGACGGTAAAAATAAGATAGACTAACTATAATTTAGAAATCTACGCTTAGGTGTGCTATCTGAAGGTTCCATAACGTATCTTAGATAGTAACCAGAATGGGTTAATCCGAAGGGTCTTAGCTACGGTTAGCGAAGAGTGAAGCTTAGCACGCTCCAAGGGAATGAGGCAAACATGAGGCTGACGGCTAGAGTTAGCACGCGGACTCTAATCAGTGGTGCAACTGCTCATATTGGCAACGGCTAGCGAAGCGCCGAAGGATTCACGTGTCATCCGGGCAAACTCGACGTGGAGAAGTTGGGCAAAGCGAGGTGTGGTGGGTGGGTGGGTGGACCCTCCGGGCGCTTCCGGCTGAGCTTGTGTACAGATAGATCGTGATCATTGCTACAGCATGCTTGTTACGACGGCCAAAAAGCTCATAGCCCCCAGCAACACCTCCACTCCGCCCCCTTGGCCCCTCGTCCGCTTCCCGCCCTCGTTGATGATGACATAACAGCCCACGGTTCGTGTGGGGGCACCAACGTTCGCCTCTACTATGGTTTTGTATCCCGTTGAACAACTGCCCGAGCTCGTCACCTCCGCCTCTTGTCCTGCTGCCGCTGTTGTAGTCGTCGTGTAGGGAGAGTATGCTGATGTGGTGGGGCTGTAGTAGCTCGTTGTCGTTGGAGAGTAGTAAGACTCGACAGTCGTCTCTGTCACGGGGACAATTGGGACGACGTTCGGCGCGGTCGACGATTCGCAATTGCAGTTCTGACTGGCACTTTCGTAGACGGTCGTGGTTTGCTCCGCTTGACTCCATGTTGATGATGACGAGGGATAATATTGCCCTGCAGCGCCTGCATTGGAGCTGTATGCGCTACCCTGACAGTTGTACCCAGACGCGCAACACGCGACTTTCCCTGCATCGTCCCAGGCGCATGATTGACCAGAGTTGCAGCAGTATTGCGATTGGCCCATGTTGGAGCAGGATGTTTGGTAGGAGGCGACAGGAGCGCCATTGAGGTAGATTGCTGTGAAGAAGCTTCCAACGCTATTTTGGGCCGAGGTCAAGCAGTAGTGGAGAGAGAGCAAGAAGAGGACGCATTGGAGGTAGACTGGAGTCACCATCTTGGCAGTGTGAAGGGCGAAGCCTGCATTCGGAAAGTCATTGATGGACAAGTCTGACCGCTGCTTTCGAAGGGGAATGTGGAGGTTTGTGAATAGAGAGCATATCTAGCGTCATTGGGCAATAATGTGGGAAGGAGAGTGATAGACTTTCTGGACTAGCATTCGAGCTCTCCCAATAATCAGTGGAAGTTGCGAGATTGGAATCTTGGAAGCTGACATTTATTAGAGTATTATCAGTCTGCCAGGAAACCACGCGGAAGGGTGACTGGAGAAGTGGGGCCCTCGGGTCTAGACCGAAAATCATTATATCATTATCCCTCTTCAGCCTTATCGTAACCCTAATCAATCTGTTGGTGGTCTGCTTCCCAGCCTCCTCCAAATCGAAGCATGGGTCATGGCGTCGGAAGAGGAAGCTGATAGGACTATAGATGAGAGCCAATTGTAACGCTGGATATTGCATGGGTGCTTTTATGGAGGATTGAGGGAAGAACACCCGGGGATAGTTGTCTCATGATTGTTGAGAGCTGAACCTTTGGCATATTGGACGGCTTGATAAATGTGAAGGTGTATTGAAAGCGTTCGGGACTAGGCCTGTTGAATTCTGAAGAGGCTGGTACCCAAATGCAATAAAAAACTCGAAAAATTGTAGCGAGCTCGGCGTCTCAAGGGCTGATCGCTTCAGGCGACCGGAAGCCATTGCTACCAATCCCAGCGGTACAAGACCACATAAGACGGAACTCTCCCATCATGTTCAGCAGATGCCTGAACCCCCTTTCCACATTCAACTGGACCTCAATCTCTCCCTTCTCTTTGAATACAACATATTGCTTCTGTCCCCCTTTTTTGAAACTATCGGTCGATCCGAGAGTGTCTTCCATGAATTGCATGTATGTCACCTTCCCGTCTTCGTTGACCTTACACCAGATCGAAAACGGACTGACGGACACCTTTCCCAAGGATCTCGAGCGATAGGTGAAACTGCCAAAGACCGCTACATCTTTCCCAGCGCCAAAAAGGGTCTGGATCTCAAAGGCTTCGTTGGCCCAGATTCGATTGACGGTGGCAAAGGTATCGATAATGGCCTGTGGGCCGGCTGGGACAGTCGTAAGCACAGCCACTTAAGGCAGGCAAGATAGCCTGGTACCTTTTGTATGGCTACCTGCGTACGGCAGGATCTTGGTAAGATCAGGGTTGTCGTAGTTGAGTGATACATAAGTTGCATCTGGGGCAACGAGCTCTCTGACTACCTACTTGGCGGTCAATATCCAGCGGTTCTGCGATTGGGCACGAATAAGAAGCGGACTGACCTCGGGATTGAGTGTGTTCTTGAGAAGCTTCGAGACAACTTCGGTAGGTGTAGTAGACGACATTGTGGCGATAACAGTCCTGGGTGTCGTTCAAAGAGCGAGAGAGCGGAAGTCTGTGGACATGGGAGGGAGTGCGGACAAGGCCCATCTTGAGTTTCTGCACTCAAACGTTGACTCCTCAGCCTCGACGGGTCGACGTGGGGTAGATGCCCAAACCCCGCGCATTAGTGATTGATTGTCTTCCATCTCCAAGGCTTAGAAATATTTCACACGGTTTGGTGATCAGTAACGCTTGAGAGATGCATTGAGGCTTGTTTGAAATCTGCTTTGTAAGAACGATCGGCGCCAAGAAGGATAAGGCTGCATCTGCCGCTAGGCTTGCTAGTTCCGCCGATATCAACGCTAACCCTGTCAAATCATTGCAACCAAACCACTTCAATTGAACATGTAGACCAACCGTAAGGTACCCGGACCTTCGTGATGCATTGCGCTGCATCAGCTTATCCATAGCGCTCATTTAGATGCATTACAAAGCTCCCTAGATCGGGTCAGAGTTCTATTGTCACAATTGCCAATCCCTCACACATCACACGAATGCTATCCCAAACAGTGTACGAGCAGCAAGCTGCCTTGTCGTGGACTGCTTTCGCCCCTCCCCAACGATGGAGATAAGTTCAAAAGGTTGATCAGCCATACAGCTAGACTAGGTGACCAGACGTCGGACGTTCTGCTTTCCTGGCCAGAACCCTGAAGCTCTCCTTGACTTGTTGCTCTGGTACCAATGTTGAAAACACGCCATCGCTTGCAACACTTACGATCGAGACACATGGCAGCCGAGATCAACGGGCTGTCATACTTGTTCTTGGCTAGGCTACATCGATCCTCCGCTGCAGAAGTATAGAACCCATGCTAACCAGCCAGTCTTCCATTGCCAATCCTTTCCCTTTCAATTTGTCATTTCAAAGTAAGCTTCGTCGGCCTGGAGTCACATTTCAAATCCTCATGTCATCCCTGGTGATCCATCCAACATGTTCTTACTTCGGAGGAGGATTGGTTGTCGAGAAACAGTAGCGTGCGATCTTCCATTCGCCGCCAACTTTTTTGAAGACGAACAGCTCCTGATTGGCCTCGTTCCCTTTGCCACGACCTTTCACGACAGTTGTACCAGCGGAGTTAGTACCTGCATTTGGTCAGCCCCCAGGGTTTGTGCATAGGTCCTGCTCATTGCTTACGAGCGAAGGCGTATTCAGGGCTGACAGGCATGACCTCCTGGATGTCGAATTTGACATCGAATTTGATGATCTCGAAGAAGCTTTCGTAGGCCTTGCGCACGTTGGCAATGCCGACGAACGAGGGCGAGTGTTGGGGCATGACGATGCCATCTTGAGTGTAGAGCTTCACGGCGTCTTCAACGCTTGCGTTGTTGAGGGCATCTTGATAAGCATGTAAGACAGCCGAGATCTGCTCGATATCTTTAGACACTGTTCTCACACGGTCAGGATGCTGTCTGTTGAGCTTGACGACAGCTGTTTGCTGGACGTACTGATGAGGCTTCTGATATGTTGAGGCAGCAGTCCAGCTATACACATCCAAATTTTCAATGATCAAAGTCGTATCCTCCTGCAAGAAACGGGTCCTCGTCTCCTGTGCTATGTTCTTGTCAAGTTTCTCTTTCTGAGCAGGTGTGAGGTCTCCTCTTATAAAGACTTAGGGAGAATGTGACAGGTCTGGTAGAGCCAAGCACGGCTCCTACTCGTGGATGGTGTTATCTATCTTTCCTTAGCCTCCCCCTCCTGCTTTGGGGCTTTGGCAACAGGCTTTTCCACCGCATAGTATTGTCTCGGCTACAGGGGGCCTCGAACTCTAGCCTAGCGTGCATCGTGGTTAGGTAAGGTGATGAGATGGCTAGCACACCTGCAACCCGAAGGGCCTAGCGTGAGGATTGCCCCGTTTTTGTCAATTAGTCAGAGCCCCGAATGCTTTGAGTTATCCTGACAAAGCTGACTATCTCAGGCCATCAATGCACTCAATCCTGCCGCTTTACACCTGTTGCACTGTCTCCGTAAGGCAGGCTCGATGAGACTAGACCAATCATGTTCGAATTCACTGCTGACATGTGACCAAGAGCAGCAGACTGCGCAGACTGCCAGACTCAGGGCTCAGGGCGGCGATGCCGGCTTGACCTTCTTCCATGACGTCCACCTTCCCTAGTCTGGCCCCACACATTTGACGGCGCCTTGCCTAAAGAGCCTTTCTCGCTATGCTCTTGACGGACTGTCCTTGAACCCTTGAGGGTTTGAGACGGTCTCATGCAATCACGGTGAGCGAGCTCTGATAGGTGGATCAGGTCGGTGTTTCCTGCACAAGGTCTCCCTCCGGCATCCTGAGCATGTGATCAATCGCAAATCATTCAAAAGCAAGACACCCTGGGTTGGGCGCATGACTCGTGATCTTGTTACATTCCTTGTTTGGTCAAGTCTAGACACGTTGCAACTACGATGGTACGAGAGCAACTTGGCCGTCGAAAACAAGCCGAGACTACTCAAGTTTCAATGGAAACGTTTTGTCCAGCATTGCTGCATCCCCTACTATTCTAAACTTTGGTCACCAGGGTCGAGAACGTTCTAAAACCCCTAGCAAAATATGTGAGGTCAATTTGCTTCATCTCTTCGTTCCTTAACCTACCGAACTTCGGGTTTGTGAATGTGAACCCGACCTTCTACATCTCCTCCCTGTCTCACAAACCCCAGCCGCCACAACAAGGAAAACGACTCGAGCCCCCAAATCCAGCCCATCTCCCACCTCTCACTTTTGAAACACCCTAGTATTGAAAACCAAAAAAGCCTCGTCGCTTTCAAGTTCCTCAAACCTAGACAGGCAATCAGAGACCTCGCTGTCGAATTCTATCGTCCTCCCTCAAGCCTGAAGACTCGTGAATGCATGACCTTGATCTCGATTCCATACTCACGGCTACCGGATCACCGGTTGCAGGCCCTGAGACATGTCCATTTCCATACTGCCAAAAGCAATCGATCCTTCTGCTCAAGGGGGGCAGAGCAAGCCCTGATATCAGCAGTCTCAGATCAGTCCGCAGCCGGCTATATTTTAGTCAACTCGCCCAGTGATGAAGAGGAAGTTCACAAAATATCGGCCCCCAGAACTATTTCGATTGGTCTGAGACATTTGCAGAGTATTGTTAGAGCGAATGAATTGTGACTTGGTGTTAACCGTTCACTATGATACACGTAGCTGAAGCCCACACGCAACGAGCCAAGAGGCGTCTAGCTCTGAAACAACGTGGAAGTCATGAGCACAAATGCCATCAACGTGATCGTCCACCGAGGAACCGGCCATGCCGAAAGCTACCAAAACTCCAGCTCATAAAATGCTAGACGAGAAAGCAGCAGTACCAGAACCCCCTCTTCACCCTATTCGTCTGCAAAGATCCACTTTCCCTTCGGCCTAATCGCCTCCCAATATCTTTCTTGCACTTTCTCTCGCTCCATTATATCCGCGGCAGCCCGATTGTCCGCTTCCTCTTGGGTAGTCGGAAAGTCCACTTCCCAAAGCCCTGGAGCCTCTCGTGCCCGTGGAAAGGCCTGTCTATGACAACCATATCGATTGGCAAATTCCTTAACCTTTGCTTCAATCAAGAGATCCGACCTCTCCTTCGAGGACATACTCCTCAACTGGCGGTGGTTGTCTCCAAGAAACTCTTGCATCAGACGCCAGTCCGCCTC
The DNA here is from genome assembly GCF_014066305.1 of Letharia columbiana. Lineage (NCBI taxonomy): Eukaryota > Fungi > Ascomycota > Lecanoromycetes > Lecanorales > Parmeliaceae > Letharia > Letharia columbiana. Next base: position 1,129,184 of record NW_023501047.1, on the reverse strand, counting down.
GTCTTCGCTTTCTCCCGGCTTCTGAGCCGTGTTATATCCGCTATCGGTAATATATTTCCGAAGCTCCTTGCATCTTAGACAGTGACGGTCGGTGCAACCGGAGATAGACTTCTTCTCATCGTGTCTGCGGACGGTCTCGTGATATGCGTAGTCACTATAAGAGGGGTTTAACTTGAAATCTTGCAGGCCGAGGCGATCTACTGGTCGCGTTCGGAGAGGTTCCTGCTCTGGCCGGGGTTCCGAGTAGTCTACCAGTGGGGCCTTGCGAAATGCTGGGAGATTCTTTGTTGCCAGTTCGGATTTATTTCCTGGGCAATGGTTGAGCTCAGATCTCTTGGCCGGGAGGCTTCGAGGTGTAGCTGGAGTTTTGGACCTTTTATGATACACTGACTGGGGAATTGGCGTCTTTGCCCATGCCTGATCAGGAGAGACATGGGCAACAGACTCTTCGGATATGAGGAGCGACTTCTCAGGAGAGGGTTTGGTCAATAGAGCCCCGAGGCGATGGTGGGTAGTTGGCGCTTTGGGTTCCTTATCCGCAGGCCCATGCGAATTATTTTGCACGTCCCCAAGAATCTTCCCAGTCTTAAGTGCATCACCGTTGGAAGACAGTCTTGCTCCGTCTTCAGCTAAGACTGCGATATAGGCTGCACCGCGATCTTGGCGACTTGGAGGATAGGGCCGCTTTCGATTTGCGGATGGATCGCTGGTCCTCGGTAAAACAGAGGCATTGACATCTCTAGACTGTAGAATAACAGGGCTAGCCAATTGGGGTTTTCGTTGCCTGACTTCTCGAGGGTCGTTAGGCGTGTGGGGTTGTTGGGCAGGCTCGTTGGTAATCGGAGATGAGGACCTGGGAAGGTCGAGAATGGGGTTCCTCTTCTCAGCGGCCTCTAGCCGTTGATGAATCCGATCATTGTGGGCGTGTTGTCGGGCCATCCTATCGTCTCTGCGAACTTTCATCCTCTCGTCTCTGCGAACTTTCTTCTTGTCATCTGCTGTTTTCTCGGGTAGGGTGGTATACTTTTCTGTGGATGAGCTGGCTTGCTTGTCTCGCTCGCCCTCGATATCGGAGTGCTCGTCATCTGAATGTCGAGGAGATTGGGCCGCCGTCATATCATCTAGCTTGTCTTCTTCGTCCTGCGCTGCTGTCAAAGTTACCATCATTGAGGACCTAAGCCGTTCCTGCGCCATTCGTTGCCTCTTCCTCGGCGTATCGAGATGGCCTCCAACATCGTCCAAGTCAAGACTGTCATGGGGTCCATTCAAATGAAGGAGAGGTGGAACTGGTATTGGACTTGAAAATTGCTCGTTTTTAGTTGGGAAGGTCCGGGGGGCTGCTCCCAGATGGCGTTGATCATCCTCATGCACGTGGATGTTTTGGGAACTACCCCTCGCAGAATGCCTTCGCTTTAATGATCGTTCGAACACTATGATGGGTGAACTACCACCAGTGGCTGGCTCGATTTTAATTGGCTCCGCTTGCCCTTCAGACTCAGGAGTAGCCTCGGTAACATCCCCAGAATCTGACGCAGTGGCGACCTTATGCCCAGTTTGCAATATGCTAGTCTCGTCTGACCGTGATCCCCAGTCTCTACTATGATGTTCAAAGACCTGATCGTGCCGGTATTCTGTTTCTTTTGGATCTGCTAGTGCATTGTGATTAGGAGATAGAGACCTAGAAAAACCACTAAGAGAAGGAGAGAGAGCCTCGGGGAGTACTGGCGGAGCGGGAGCACTTGAAGATCTGCGTTGTTCCGCTGTTGTTAGTGGGCTGGCTCTCGTAGAGCTAGGCCGTAGATGACCGAGCCGCTTATTGGGATGTTTCAATATCCAACTCTTTCGATATTCTTTCCACTGTCTGAGGGAATCCTTTTGCTCCCGAACCTTTGTCTCCAGGTGCTCTCGGGCCCAGACAAGTTTTCCATAGTCACTTCCAAGCTTGATCAAATCCTCTTTGACTCGATTGTACTCTTTGATGTCAACGGACAGATTCTCAGTCTTAAAGGTAGCACTTGATCGATACGCTCCGCTATTACCACCGTGGCTACCAGTGTTTGAGTGCTCTCGGTGCCGCTGTCTGACTTCTTCGAGCTCCGCTTTGAGTTTCTTATTTTCCGCTTCTATTTCCTCGGTCCTTGCCACTTTTATTCGCAGAGCATCAATCTCTTGTAGATATTTGCTTCTTTCAACCGAGTAAACTTTGTCACCTGAGGGCATCCCATGCAATTAGCCCACATCTTCAACCTCTCCACCACATATAGGAACGCTTACGCTCCGTGAGCTTTTCGGTGAACTCTCCAGTCAAACGATGTTCGAAATCCTCCAGGTGCTTTCTGACGGTATACCGGATCTCAGCCTTGGGTCCCTCGGGTGACTCCATTGAAATAAGCTGGGGCTCCTGCCCTCCCCCCTTCGTTGCGAGTCTGCTAATTCATCCTCAAGGTGGGGGTTTTAATTGTTTGTGGACGCGCTCTTTGTAGAGACGCGACCAACGTTCGGGTTGTAGTTATCTTATCTCCGAAGCCGGGATGCTTGCCGAGAAAGAGGCAGAACTTCCTTACTTCCACTTCGACCGATTCTACGGTATCTCTCCGTCGTGAGAAGCTGCAATGGCAAAGCGCTCTCATGAGGATCAAGAAACAGACGACCGCCCAGCAAAGCGTCTACGTCCTAGCGATCCAGACAGACTGTCACACTTGAGCGATGAGCTTCTCATAAGAACTCTCTCCTACCTATCAGTCTCAGACCTTGTTCTCTGCCAAAGGTGCGCCTGCAGAACGTTACTCCGAAACTCATAGCTGACCGTGCAGACTTTCTCACCGCCTCAACTCCTTGGCTGGTGACCTCCAACTGTGGAAGGCTCTTTTCTACGACCGCTTTGTTCGCCCCCGGGCTTCTCGAATACCAGGCGTTCGAGACCAGGAACAGTCCCCAAAGTCTTTATACTACTCGTCCAAGATATCTAAATGGCTTGATGATGACCATCTTGTAAGGAGAGGAAGCGTGACCAATTGGAAGAGACAATACAAGCTACGCCATAACTGGTCAAGGGGCAGCGCAAATGTCAGCGAAATCCAACTTGCAGAACACCCTTCACAACCTCCACTGCTAGTACGCTTGCATGAGGACATAGTTGTGACTGCGGACCCAGTCGCTGGTTTGAGAGCGTGGGTGCTGAAAGGAATTGATCGGCTGATTGCTACCACGCCATTTTACAGGGGCAAGGATGATCGCAGTGCTGGTCCGACATCTTTGTCAATCGATGGAGCACAGTCAAGAAGGGATCGAGTGAATGTATCGGTTGGGTATGATGATGGCAGCTTTGCGATCTACACACTACAGCGGAATGAGAGGAGATTTGCATGCCGATATGTGCATGCTCCATCCAGGAACGGCGCGATTCATGCCATTGCGTACGCTTCACCGTATTTACTGACCATGACTGGAGCACCTCTACTATCCCTATATCGCTTTGGTCATGAACCAGAGGAAATCATGAGCAATCTCGAGTCGACTTCCGGCAGAAGAAACAACATGGATTCCATCTTCACTAAGGAGCCTAAAATCCTTGTGAAAAATTCTCACGGAGATGCCCAAGAAGATCTAGGTGCCTCTGGTGTGAACGAGGGAGAGGTAGACGATGATGCAATGATGCGGCCTCCGACCTTGATATCCTCGTTGAGGTCGCAGACGGCCTATCCTCCAATATCACTTGCCATCAGGGCTTCATCAACTAGCATCGTTGCTTCGATAGCTTATGCAATGCCCACTTGGACGTCTGGATGGTCCGTTGGATTGCAAGAGATTCGTATAACACCAGATGGCACCATCATTGATTCTCGTGTGGCATCTGCAGCGACTCGAGGTGCTCTATCGCCACCGTCGAATCCACAACTGGATCGGTCAGTGCACAATTACAGTACGACCACTTTGGACCAACGAGTCGTTACAGGCGTGAGGATGGCTCTTGGCAGTAAACCGACGTCTCTTTCATACAATCATCCTTATCTATTATCAGCTCACCCGGATAACACGCTCACACTTTATATGGTCACATCAAATGCTGAGGAGCTGAGCGTAGGTGTGGGAAGCCGGCTGTGGGGCCACACTTCTTCCGTTTCTGGAGCTCATGTTGGTGACCGTGGCAAGGCTGTCTCTGTCAGTGCACGAGGTAACGAGCTACGGGTATGGGAGCTGGAAGGTGGGATGTCTTCGAGCACATCCCGAAAACGGGCAGCTGCAGGCGAAGCTAGCGTACGAGTACGTCCTAAGAGGGCTACCTCTGAGACGAAAATAGAAAACACATCGAGAGCCGACATTGGTGCTGTTGCCGGCCCTAGGTTCATGCGAGAGCAAGCATTTGATGATTCGACTGTCACCCATGGCTGGGTTGCATTCGACGAAGAGAAGGTGGTACTACTCCGGGAGAAGATGCTAGGGACTCAGGCGTTGGTGGTGTATGATTTTGAATAGCAAGGTCAATGCGTCGATATGTTTGAATAAGAAGCGCTAGAATTTGACATTTGATCACATCGTCATGGCATGGATTACTGCTGGGCAGTGACTTCTTTTGTGCTTCTGACCGTCCGTTGAAAATGACGAGGATGCCAAGATCCAGGGTTCTTTAGCGAGCTTTCTTTAGCGCTTTTGCCCCACGACCCGGCAAATCTCATGCTTGACACCAAACCAAAATTTCCTGTCAACAACCTCATCACCTCCTGTAACGACTGAATTTTCGTTGCTTACCACTGACAATTGCGCTTTGGTACAGTCCTTGCCGATCTCGACCAAAGTAAGCGGACCCACCGTTCACCATTCAGAAGCCTCAAGCAGCGACGCTCGAACTCAGTGAAATATCAATGGCGCTTCCACGCTGACCTTAAGTACTTGCATAGATCAATAGATACCAGTAATCATGGATTACCAGCAACCTGGCGGGCGCGGCTGCTATAACTGTGCGTTACTGAATCGCCCTTTTCTCGTCTTCTGCTATTTTAAAAGCTGCAACACTAAACACCTGGATCGCAACGCACTCTACTGGCCCACAGTTTCTACATTGCCAACCCTGGTTGCTCTGTACTTAGTACCAGCGTTCCTTGGCATCCTCGATGTCTCAATGCATGGGCGAAGATTCATGGCTGACCTGTCGCTATCTCAACAGGCGGCGACAGCTCTCATCAAGCCCGCGATTGCCCAAAGCGTGGTACCCCCACCTGCTACAACTGTTAGTGTCGAGAAGCCCCTCTCGAAAGCCGTCAACTGACCTTACTAGGTGGCGAAGAAGGCCATGTCTCTCGCGAATGCAATGCTCCTCAGAAAGAGAAGGCCTGTTACCGCTGCAATGAGGTCGGCCACCTGAGCCGAGAGTGCCCCAATGCTGGTGCTGGTGCTGGTGGAGGAGGGGGCATGGGCGGCGGATATTCTGGCGGAGGAGGCGGCCAAGAATGCTACAAGGTAACAAAGTCTGGTTTGATTTCGCTGCAGCGCTGACTACGACTTGTAGTGCGGCAAGGTTGGCCACATCGCTAGGAATTGTACCGAGGGCTACGGTGGAGGTGGAGGAGGCGGCTATGGAGGTGGAGGATACGGTGGAGGAGGGTACGGAGGAGGTGCAGGCCGTGGAGGAGGCGGAGGTATGTTTCTCATCCTTTTTGGGAGAGGCTCGCTCGCTCTCGTTGTCCGCTCTACGTCTGTTCGATACTAATCCCCCAATCTGTCTAGGTCAAACCTGCTACTCTTGCGGAGGCTATGGCCACATGTCTCGTGACTGCACCCAAGGCCAGAAATGCTACAACTGTATGTCACACCCGCTCCTGGAGGCATCTTCCAAGTCTGACTGACCGCAACAGGTGGCGAGCAAGGACATCTGAGCCGCGACTGCCCCTCGGAACCTTCTTCGGAGCGCGTCTGCTACAAGTGCAAGCAGCCAGGACACGTTCAGGCAGCTTGCCCCAATTAAAGCTCTCCCAGACCTCTCTACTCGCCCAGGACGTGGATCATCACATTCTTCTTGTCTTCCAACAGCGACAGCATATCTCGCCTGGCGGCGGTTGAAGGGGGCTTCCGCGAGGAATCTACAATTCTTGTATTCTGATTTCCGGCATTCACGCATTAACGATTTTATACCCAAGCATTGAAGGCAATCTTGGTGGGGATATCGAAGGGCGAAGAGCAGAGAGAGATGATGTTGAAGCCACAAAGGCCGTGTTGCATAGCGATGGCTACTCATGTATGCTAGTTTGATGATGTCTTTACGGCCTGGTCAGCATTCAAAAGTTGATAGGAAATGATGACCGATGTCTCCGATCTCAGGACATTTTTCTCCTACAATACTGTTCCGTGATGCGCGATGACCCCTCCTACCCATTATTGGTTTGGACTAATCCTCCGACAGAGGCACTCTGATTACTTTCTATCACAAAGCGGACTTGGAGATGGTGGGAGACTTTGGTTCCTTCTCTCACAATGGGAGAGAGAAGCATACACGGAAATGGCATCGTGACCAACTACGCTGCTTCCAATTCTTACTACACCACTGACTAGTCCAAGTGAAAAGCGACGATATACCATTTCGTATCACAGGCTGAGTGAGGTCAATTGACCGTAGTGCATTGGTGCATAAAGGATGCGCATGACGTCCCGATGGCTGCATCCTTTTCTTGCCGATCTCCCACGCTCCCATGGCATGTGAACATTGAGAGCAAGGCTGACGCCAAAGAGCATCACATTTGTCTGTGAGGTCGGCAATTGGTTCTCCTTTTCCGTGAAGCTTTTCAAGGTCATGAATGGTTTGTGTATCATGTATCGAGATGGTGTATAACAAATGCACTTGGGATATGCACTTTGAATTGAGTTTCTTCCCGAGGGTCTGTGTGTGGCTCAAGATATGCGCGACAGGGAGGTTTGGGTGTTTTAAGAAGCATGGGGTACATAGGCGGGAAGGGCTACGGAGGCACGAGGGACCTGAGTGCCCTGTGGACCCCTTAATTTGCTTTTTTTAGGGCATTTTTGGGTATTGGGGGGGTCCTGGGGAAAGGGAAAAAGGAGATATCCGGGGAGCAGAGTGGCGCAAAGATGAGACTAGGCTTCTTGTTGCCTGGTGTCAAATATTGACTCACTCAGACTATCCAAAGAACTATTACTACTAAAATATTTTCCATTATTATTGTTCCACTCGTTCCCACTCCCAAGGTAGCATCTGACTTATTTGCTCGAACCATCACCACACCATCTCGGACAAAGGAAAACATTGTTTAGTCTCTCTTCCGTCCCATTGACCAATCACGGGTGGAACCATCTAGCACTTTCTGCTACGATCCTACGGCCCAGTCGTTTCACTGCCGGCTGACCACAGGATGCCAATGGCGCTTAGTCTTCCCAAGACCTGAAGGAAGAGGCAGCATTTTTACTCTCCCTCTCCCTCTTCCCTTTGCCTCATCATCGTTTGCGAGTCATCATCTTGAACCAGTCATCATCTGATGCAAACTCTGCTGCCTGACCATTGACCCCCCCAATTCACTTTCTGCGCCCCACTCATTGTCCCTTCCTATTGACTCCTTCCTTCCTCCTGCTATTCACCGCCAGCCTTGTTCTGAACTTCTGAACAAGGCTCCCTCATCTTCTACATTCCATCCTTCCTCCACAAAGCTCTTCCATCATAGATCATCATCAACGACTGCTGGCTTTCCATCTCTTGAATTCTTGGCCATCGATCCTTTAGAACATTCCAACGTTGTCCCGCCTCCGAGCCTTTGCCACCCTCTCGGACCACCTCTTAACACCTCTTAACACCGTACACCTGACAAATCGCTTTCAACGCAGCCACAGGCGTCCATTGACTTCTGCCTGCTACCACATCATCTACAACTATCCTCGCCAGCCTCCAGTAATCTCTCCTCCTACAACATTCATCAAAAGTCATCGACACACCCACCAAGCATGTCACGCTTGCCTACAATATCGAACCTCATGTCTCCTCCGGAGGCAAAACCACTTGAGAGCTTCTCTATCACACCCGCGAAATCCCCATCCACAGCACATTCCTATCGCTTGAGCCCGGAACAGACACTCGCGCCAATGGCAAAGAGCACGACTCCAGATACCAAGACGCTGAGAATCCTACCATCACCACCTGTCTCGCCATGGATGAACAAGCGGTACAAAGGAGCAAAGGCCGAGCGTGCATCGCCGCAAAGTCATGAACGGCGGTCTGAGCTGGTCAAAGACCCTGTATTGTATCCAGAAGGGTCCTTTGAGTCTGTTGAAGAACATCCTCTGTTCCCGGCAGAAACTTCGAACTCGCACACGGAAGACATCATCAGCAATCACATTGCAATGCAAGGTGGCAAAAAGACCAACCGCCCTACGCGTGACGAGTACCGCCTTGCACTGGCTTGCGTCTCTCAGATCGGTAGTCTCTATAACCGCAATCCTGGTGCCTACATGAAGAGACAACGGGAAGAGGTGGAAGACCAATACTGGCAAGCGAAACGTATCTGTGCCAGACCCGGCACAAGAGCTATTCCGGTCGCCATTGCTCCAGCACCGAAGCAGGCAAAGCGAGCCATCAACCGTGTGGCAACACCCACCAAGGCTCCAGTCCCAAGGGTCAAGCGTACCCCGAAAGCTTCACCAATGGCCAAGTTGATGGGCTATCCAGACAAAGGACGCTCGGCAACGCCTGACCGCTTGCCTGGCACAAAGCGCGAGGACGTCGACTACAACTCTCTTCCCGACTACGCACCTCCTACAGACACCCTTCCAAAAGGAAATCCAAAGGTTCTAAAGGCAGATTGGGCTAGCAACAACGTCCTTAACCTGTCCAATGACCCGGATCGAAACATGCTCCATGAGGCCGAAATCAACCTCGCAGGCACTCTCCGCTTGAGCTGTGCAACTTATCTCTGCAGCAAGCGACGAATCTTCGAGGCCCGCCTCAACGCTCTCCGGATTGGCAAAGAATTTAGGAAGACGGATGCTCAGCAAGCTTGTAAGATCGATGTCAACAAGGCTAGCAAGTTATGGACCGCTTACGACAAGGTTGGGTGGTTCGGCAAAAGCTACTTCCTACAATACCTCTGAATCACTGCTTCACCCACACCCTAATCACTATCTACGAAATTCAAATTCAACATCTACACTCATTCTACGACGATCAGATTGAATAAGGCGATCCGATATTACGACACTCCACTTTTTCCAGGAACATCCACGGGCAGGACCCGCATTCACCGATCGACTCGGGCAAGGCGCATCTCAGGTTTCCTCTCCACTCGGTTCGACACCTTCTTCACAGCGACGGTGTTCGGCACATCATTGCTCTTGACCACAGATTGTTCGGTCTAGCACTCAGCTCACAGATACCCCTTTTCGCTTTCTATTTGCCTCTGGGCAATGTTTTGATGGACATAATGACAGGATATGGATCACGTACGATTGGCCTCGGCTTGAACCGAAGGGAACAGAGTAAGGAGGGAGGCAATTGACTGATATCACGTGAATTGGAGTGACTCCGGGAGGGAGATTGGAATGGCGGGCCAGAAGCATTATGCTCGCTCTCTTTTTGAGCCTGTATCTAGTCCAACCCAGTGCAATGAAGTCAATGACACCCATACATATCTTATATGCAGGACCTTTGAGCTAATTCGGAGTTAATTTATGCACGTAATGCGAGATAATCCGTATGAAGTGTTTTCGATTGCGGCACGTCCTTGGCGTCAGCCCTACGCCTACCTGTGCTGCCACACTTGCCATCAACCGCCGACCTCAAGCTTACCAACCACAAGCATACTGTTCCGAAGGCACTCATGCGTACTTCAATCGCACAATGTCGCAAACTCAGACACACACGGAGTCGGTAGATGGTCAAGACCACGATGAGGTGCAGAAGAAGGCAAAGAACAGAAGGCCAGCTAGTAAGCTCACCACCTTCACGCCTCCCAAACAGCGTTGGCCGGTATACCGGTACTTTCAAGATTTGTCCAGTGTCTGACAAAAGCCTCGCGGCTCTACAGATACTGCCTTCCGGCAGCAGCGACTGAAAGCGTGGCAGTAAGTGGCCTGCGACCTCCTACCAGCTACATGTCCCCGTTACGGACCACTACTGAACAATTTGCAGACCCATCCTTACACCCAAGACGGTTTTGCCTCTCTTTTTCATAGTTGGAATCATCTTCGCTCCAATAGGAGGGCTTCTACTCTACGCCAGTGCCCAAGTCAGCCAACCTCAATCAGACTTTCCACACTCCCACGCATCTTGCTAATGGACACGTTGATAGGTGCAAGAGATATCAATCGACTATACTCATTGTCGGGACGAGGCACAAAATACCTCGATTGACAGCACAGAATACCAGACAATTCCCAGCAAATATACTTCGTCGTCATTCAAAGGCTCCAATTCGAATTGCTCAAGCAACCCAACATACAAATGGAGATCATACAACATCAACCGTACCTACTACAGTGACCATCCTGTGGATACTTCGGTCTGCTCATTGCAGTTCAACATCCCCGACAACCTCAAACCTCCGGTACTCCTCTACTACCGTCTCACGAATTTCTACCAAAACCACCGCCGATACGTTAAATCTCTGGACTCGAATCAATTGAAGGGCGATGCTATAAACAACAATTCTCTTGGCGCGTGTAGTCCTTTGAACACCGACCCCAATGGGAAGCCGTACTGGCCTTGCGGTCTCATCGCCAATTCAATCTTCAACGATTCATTTGCAAATCCCGTGCAGCTGAATGTGCACGATAGCTCTGCCTTCAACGTTACATACAACATGACAGAAAATGGTATCGCCTGGAGCAGCGATAAAGCTCTGTATGCTCCTACAAAATACGACCCTGCAGATATCACTCCTCCACCCAACTGGTATTTGCGATACCAAGATGGTTACACCTCGGACAACTTACCAGACTTGGAAAGCGACGAAGCTTTTCAGGTTTGGATGAGGACTGCTGGGCTTCCGAATTTCAGTAAGCTGGCGAAGCGCAACGATAATGAGACCATGCAGTGTAGCATGTACCAGGTGGATATCGAAAATAGTATGTTGTTCGCCTCAATCTGCTATCACATACTGAAATCCCAATTCTAGACTTTCCGGTCGATATATATGGAGGCACCAAATCCTTGGTCATATCCACTCGAACAGTGATGGGAGGGAAGAATCCTTTCCTTGGGATAGCGTATGTGGCAGTTGGTGGCATCTGCATTGTCCTCGGCGCCTTATTCACAGTGACCCATCTCATTAAGCCCCGGTACGTATAATGGAGACTTTCCTACATCGTGGCTGGCCGGACTGACGATATCGTCCATGTAGCAAACTCGGAGACCATACCTATTTGTCATGGAACAATGACCAACCCAGCACAGCGACCGCAACCGGGATTTCAAGACCAGGTAATGATGCAGCATGACCTACTTATATAACGTCGTCGTCTCGACGTGCGTTTTGCCGGAATAATGTTTGGCGTTCTGGTGATATTTTGAACAGGCGCAGCTGAAAAGGGCATAGCAATCTAGAATTTGGTATTTCCTTTCCAAACAACCTCGTTTGCAACATTTTTGGCCTGGGATGTTGATCTGCCCTAAAGATGGGGAGTGGTGGTAGTGGTGGTGGTGGCGTTGGGAAAGCAACAAGAATCCCTTTGTACTCACCCTAGGGAATCCGGATGCAGTCCACTGAGCTTCAGATTCAATGCAAGGTTCATGCACACAGGAAGGCGCCGCTGAGAGCAGAGGACCTTTGCAATCTTTGCTTCGGTTGACATTGTGGAAGCCCCAGCGGTACCACCTCCGATGCTCTGAGATGCCCTTTTGAGCTCTTCTCCTGTAGAGGTGTATAACACGACAAAGACTTCTCTCCTTTTGATACTTCATAAACGTCTACTTTGCGTTCCAAGGTTACCCCTTGCCGACCGATTCCCTCAGAAATATAGGACGATTGCATCATGCTTCTTCCAATAGTGTTCATTTTCCTCTCCACTGCTGCCATTCCCAGCTCTGCCCATCCCGCTGGTGCTAGTGTCGACCTTCTTGACAAGCGAACCCTCGGCACTGTAGGTCGAAATGTCAACCTTTTTCAAAACGTCACCCAAGTATGCGGCACTCGTGGCCCCAGCGATGAGCTCCGCCAAGCACACGCCGATTTCCTCGAGCAGTCCCGACACGGCAACCAGGAACGACAGGCAAGCTCGCCGATCGTGGTACAAACATACATACACTTCGTCTCCACAATCGACCAAATGGACCACTACCCACCCAGCGTGCGGACCGCCATGGTTTCCAGCCAGGTACTCCTCTTCTCACCCATCTCCCCCCCCCTCCTCACTCTCCACTCTCCTTGTGAATTGACAAACCCGCCAGGTCTCCATCCTCACCAGCCTCTACCGCCCCGCCGGCATCGCCTTCAAACTCATCTCGACGACCTGGACCGTCAACGACGCCTGGGCCACGGACGCCTCCTCGACCCCGATGAAGCGCTCCCTCCGCCGCGGCAGCTACGAGGCCCTGAACCTCTACTTCCAGACCAACCTCTCGGCCGCCCCCTACGCCTACACGGCCGCCTCCACCCTGCTCGGCTACTGCACCCTGCCGACCACCATCACGTACCCGGGCCCGGCCGGGCTGGCGCTCGAGTACCCGACCCTGGACTACGCCACCGACGGGTGCAACGTGCTCGCGGGCAGCATGCCCAAGGCCCCGGTCCCGGCCTTCGGGTACAATTTGGGGAAGACGGCCGTGCATGAGGTGGGGCATTGGTTCGGCTTGTTGCATACTTTTCAGGTCTGTTTCGTCGCCTTTCTTCTCTCTCTCTTTCTCTCTCTCTCTCTCTCTTCTTTCTCTCTCTCCATCACCCCGAACAACAATCCCGATGGCCGTCGTGCTCGTTTCGAGAAAATGGGTTCTGACCAACTGACCGACCGACCGACTGACTCGCCCGTCCGCCCAGGACAACACGTGCGCGACCGGCGACCCGGGCGATTACTGCGACGACACGCCGCAGGAGAGCCAGAGCACGACGGGCTGTCCCACGGGCAAGGACAGCTGTCCCGGCTCGCCGGGTCTGGACCCGGTCAGCAACTACATGGATTACTCGACCGACGCGTGGTAAGTCTCGGATCCGCTCTCCTTCTCTCTCTCTTCTCTTCTTCCCCCCACCCCACCCCCGCTGCGAACCCTGAAAATGTGCGAACCGTGGGGAGAACACGGGAGGGTGTGGGGGGGGGGGGGGGGGGGGGGTTGGGGGATTGGGAATTGGGAACATTTGCAAAAAACAGGGACTGACATCTGCACTCGCTCGGTGCGGTATAGCTACAGTCGGTTTTCGCCGGATCAGTTGGCGCGGATGAAGAATATGTTCGGTCTGTTCCGGTTGGGGTTTTGAGGTCGATTGGGGGATGGGGGATGGGAGCATCGGTTGTGGGCGGGGGGGGGGGGATAGGGGGATATTGCAGCGCTTTTTTCTCTTTATAGGAAGGAGGATGGGGTAGGAAAAACACATGCACGTGTCGAACGTACCGCCCCGTTGTTGCGTTCGGCGTTTGGAAATTACGGTGAGCGGCACCGCTGCTTTGGAAAGATTGTCGAGTGCGCGAGGATTTGTCTACCTACCGTGTTCCCACTCGTCACTTCCACCCTCCTTACCAATTTTTCCCCCTTCCCCCTTCTACACCCTCACCTAACACCCCCACCCAACACCCCAACCTCATCAACCCCCCCCTCTACACCCTCACCCAACACCCACCCCAACCTCATCAAAACCCGTCCCCCGTCCCCCGTCCCCCGTCCCCCCCCCCCCCCCCCCCCCCCCCCCCCCCCCCCCCCCTTAAAATCCAAATCCAACCCCAACCCCAACCTCAGCCCCCGCCCCCACCCCAACCGCACTCAAGGCACAAAAACCCCCCAAACCGACGCCGACGGACCGAGAACCCGTCAACGGCCAAAAGATCCCGACAGGAGCGCGAGAGCTGCCGGCTGCCGGCGTCCTTTCGCAAAGAGCGCGCCGTTGTCGGCGGCGGGGACGATGATGATGATGATGATGATGATGATGCTGGATCGCGGGGGCCGAGGAGGAGGGGATGAGTGATCGGCGGTGGGGCGGCGGCGGCGGCACGTGGGGGGTTGAGGGGGTTGGGGCGGCGGGGAGGCGGGTGGTTGAGAGGCGGGGCTGGGGTGGAGCCGGTGGGAGAGGCGGGTGGAGTCGATGGGGTGGGAGGAGGGGAGGGTGGGGGAGTAGGGCGGGCTCGTGGCAGCTGGAGGGGGGGGGGGGGCATTGGCGGTCTGGGAGTGCGGTGTCTGGGACGGAGGGGAGTTGGGGGGAGGAATGCGGAGGCCATTTTGGAGATTGGGTTTTGGATGGATGGGTTGGTTTTTGTTTTTTTTGGGGTGGGTATTGATGTTGGTTGGGTTTGAATGTAGATCTGATTGGATTGCGAGACATCGTTGGTTCTGAGCCGGGTTTGAAGCTGTGGGAGATCTCACAGGCGGCGGCACAGTTCCGGTGGCTTCGATCAACGGGCACGGTTTTCGATAGAGGGAGGGGTTTGGTCTTTTGGCAAGGGACACTGCTGGAGGTGAGGGAGCCATTGAACACAGACTTGGATGGAGTGAAAAAACAAAATGTGCCTATGGGCACCCTTCCCCATTGCTTCGCATTGGAAGGTTGGAGCAGATTCATAAACAGCTTCATGAATGATAGGGACATTGTCTAATTGTCTAGCGAGCCGTTCGAAGTGCTTTGCAGTAGCGTGGGTCTGGACCGTCTGTTCAGGGCGTGTGGACGCGAGTCCAGTTGGTGGGTTTGATGCTGGAGAAGGAATAAGGACGGTCGTGGCTAGGCTGGAAGGACCTCTGGAGCTTGGTGGCAGCCAGTAGTGGACACGTTCGGGATCTGAAAGACGAAGCGCCGAGACCATGCCTCAATCCAATCCGTGCTGGGTCTGAAATGACTCAATATGCAAAGGGTATTTCATCGTGATCCTTGTCTATTCAAAAGGCTGCTCAATGACTAACACCACGTCGTCAGATGGAATTAACCAACGCTTAATGCCCGAGAAACTTGCGTCTGTGGGCTGTCAAACACACAACTGCCCAGGACGAGTCTCGTATCAAGTGGATGATCAAAGGTAAATGTTCCCCAATCAGTAAAGGCAATCTACCGCTTCTTCTTCCTTCCGGAATCCTCATCTTCCAAACCACCCTCTCTGTCCTTCTTCTTAGCTTTCTTCTCAAGCTCATCCCAGTCCTCTCCACCACTCTCATCGTCGCTTGCGTCACCTTCATCAGCAGAAGCGTCGTCATCGAACTCCGATTCGTCCTCGGACTCAGACACGTCAGCAGCGAGATCAGAGTCCGACATTTCGAACGCGGACTCTTCCTCCTCGTCTTCCTCGTCTTCATTGTCAGATTCCATGGTCAGGAACGACCAACCACCGTCGACAAAGAACTGGTGAGGGTCCGCAATCACAGTCTTCATGATAGTGCCCCAATTGAGATTCAGAGGACCTTCGCTGTATGGGATATTGACGGAGTCGAGCCAGTCTTTGACAGCCTCCAGGCTCTCCACTGGTACTGTGTTGATGTGGACAGGCGGTCGATTGAAATCTTTGAAGATGCAGACCATATCAAAGTTCTTCAAGCCAAATTGTACACGTTCCAGATGGACGATCTCAATCTCTTCTAGGGTGAGTACCATGAAAGGCGGCTCCGTCAGTTGCACCAGGCAGTCAGTAGTGGGCTGGCATAGCACGTTCGAGCGGTTAGGTACACCGCTAAAGCCCAGATCTCGGAATGGAATGTCGACCCCCTTGGAATCTGAATCAGCGGCCGTTATCTTCTCTGCGAAATTCTTGAAGACTTTGTCAAGCTGCGCTCGTCGTCTTCTCTCCTCCTGCTCCTGCTCGAACTCCTCTTCATCACCATAACGGTGCTTCCGCTTTCGGTTTCCGGTCTCATCAAACGCCATATCCGTGGCTTCGCGATAAAATTGCACATCTTTGGCCTTCTTCTTTCCAATCATGATCGGATCTCTCAGATGAATGTGTATGATGACGATCAGCTCGTGCGTAGAGGGTTGAAAGAAGAGATGCTTCATGTTACTGAAGAGGATGTCAATTTGACTGCCACGATGGTCGTGGTAGCGGAGACCGTTATTATGGATCTCCAGTTCACCAGCGATACGCTTGCCGTCAAGGCCAGGCCGGGCGAAGACATTGTCGAGACCCACTGGCTTACGGTCTGGGTGATGTTAGTAATCTGTCTTCAAGACAGGATCAAAATACATACTTCGGACAACACTGAGCTTGTCCTGCTCAACCACGTCTTCCAGCTCTTTCTTCTCCTGTTCTCGACGCACAGCGTTCTTTCGGAGGTCGGTTATCTGCTGTGCGATATCCTGCATTCGATCTGAATCCGTAGATCTGAAAGTCAAGCTTCTCACAAAGTGTGCTGTTGCATCCTCGAAAGGCTGGTCGTCTTTCCTGCCAACACCCTGCCCAGGCGAGAGAAAATTGATTCGCAGATAGGAGAATTCTCCTTCGTCACTTTTGCTGGCGTTCTTGATCGTATTGATATGGAATGGCACAGGCCGGCCCATGATTGGCAATACAATTGTTGAAGCCTTGACATCGACTACGATCGAGAGGTCTGCCACCCTTGAAGGAAACTGATTGTCCCGTTTGTAAGACTCAAATTTCTTGAATTTCTTCTGTGTCACCCCATTCGCATCGCCGATTGCCTCGCTGTACTGCTCCAAGCCATTCTGCTGGATCTTCTGGGAGAGTTCCTTCTGATGCTCTCGTCTCCGTGCTTCTGCTCCTTCGTCCACCTGTTTTGCGCGGTCAGCACGAAGCTTCGTCTTCACCACGTTGCTAGATGCCACAGCTCCAATTTTGGGATCTTTCTTGGCTTTCGACTTCTGCGCCGGCGTTTCTTCTTCCTCTTCATCCTTGAAGTAGAATGATACTGCCCCGAGCTCCAATGCCGCGGCATTGGTAAAGTTGGCAGAGCCTTCGGATCGTCCCTTGACGCGGATAGTGTCCGATACGAAGAGTGTATAAGCTTTGCTTTTCTTGTCCTGAGGACTTGGGTTCTCAATGTCGGTGAAGCCAGGGGCGATATTCAGTGTCATTCCATCCTTAAGCTGTCTGGTATTCTTTGCGTTTATAATGAGGGTTGAGTCCCGACTCTCGATACCAATCCCCCCACCTATACTCTTCAGGAAATGTTTCTCCAGTTCCGGCTTCTTTGTCTTGATGATATTCAGGGCTTTGTTGTAAAGGTCTTTGATGACAACACCCTCCCTCGCCTCCTGAATGAGCGTATCTTGTATGCTGTGAAGCACTTTGTAATTCGCTTCCTGAGACGAGTTGGGATCCACCAAGAACGTGCGAGCTACCATCGAGCTGTAGCTCTTGTACCGAAGGCCAAGACCAGCGATGATAATACCGGGATGTAGATTGTTAGTGTCAGAAGCCGCTGATAATTTAAGGTCGTAGTTCCCACCGCTCTGAACCATTGGTCCGTACATAAAGTCAAGCTGGCTGTTGTCGAAATCAGATGGTAGCTTGGTCTTCAGATTTCGGAAAAATTTCTGGTCATCGAGCTTCTGGTCAATCTTATCCGAGAGTTCTTTATGCGTCACTTTCTTCTCCGCATCCAGGATTCCTGACATCTCCTCGACGAAGAACTCTGATAGAAGTCCCGTACAAGCCCTTGACGCGTTTCGCATATTCCGCTGCTCAGTATAAGCGACCTTCTGAGCTGAACATGGATACGCATTGGGGGACCCACCAGCTCGTTTTCATCCTTCACTGCAAAGGCGGCTCCTGAAAGAGCCAGGGAGATGTCGACTTCTTCAACCTCTTTTGAGATGTCACCATAAGCCTTCTTCCACTCCTCCGCAAATGGCCCTGCTGAGGCATCCTTGGCAATGATCCCAACTTTCTTCTGAACGATGTCAGCGAACCTGTACAGCAACTACAATGGACCATGTAACGTACTCCTGCGCCTTTGATGACATCGAGGCACTTCTCAAACTGCTTCGCATTCTGTTCCGCGTCCTTGCCGCGGACAAGGATCTCGATCGGGACCTTGCCACCCTTCAGAGGCTCAAGGTGTTTAGCTAGAAAATTTCAAGTCAGTCCAGAAGCCGCGCGCAGCTCGGCTGCCACGTACCTTTCTTCGAAGTAGTGACGATATAGAGGGACTCCAATGTGAAGATCATTAGAGTAGCAGGAAACTCATATCCAAGTAGCCAGAACTGCAATCACCTGTGTAAGCTCTTGACGTCAAGGGACATTCTAGTAGTAGCACATACGTGCATGGCGTTGTTCTTCTGAAACGACTGACTATCCTCATTCCTACCCAAGAGAACCACTATGGATCCCACGCCGCCGAACAACGCGTCGTTCGACTGTCGTTTGTCGCCCTTCCATGTCGAAACAAAGTGTGAGAGCCGATTGTTGAAGGTGTCCTTGTCTATCTTGACTTCGTCTCCCATTTTCTCGAGGGCTCTAGACGAACTATGGTGGGAGGAAAATGAAAAAAGAATGATAGTGTTGTGAATAGTAAGGTGGAGAAGTGTCAGTGAAAGGTGAAAGGTGGAAAGCGCGAAGCGCGTAAAATGGCTGCAGACGCCGATGAAGCTTAGCGCCCTATTATGAAACGGGTATAGCGTGGCAGGCACCGACCTTCACTTCATCTCAACCTCGCAGGCAATCACAGAACCGTTAGATGCGTGTTTCCTTGAGATCAGAACTAGGTAAGGAGCAAGTGATATTCCTATCCAGTGACACAGATGGCTTGGGAGTAGGATGTTTGGGACGTCGACCAAAGGATTATCAAACACAGATTCGGCTTCGGATATACCAAACAGTCCTCGAAGAGACAAAAAAAGCAATGCCGCCACCGGAGCATCCGCATCAGGAGTGCGAGCTGTTGCCTCTCAGACGGTAGCCTTCTATTTCAGGGCTCCAGCGAAGGCCTTCTTTCGTACTCGTGTTGAGTGAGTTCAGTGTTACGTGTAGAAGAGATGGCCATGCTTATCTCTGTGTAGCTACCTAGTACGATGCATTCTTGATGTTTTTGAGGAGCTGCTGAAGCCAGTGTCAGGCCTTTGCAAGGGCTATCAATCCTCGAGTTCAGGCTCAGGAAAGTTGGTCTCTCCGAATGAGTACGCCTGGGCTTCTGTACGTATTTTCGGAGTCCATATTTGTTCTTCTGAACTAAATTTTGAGGCTTGAGAGATGTCTTGGGAGTGTTCACTCTCTAGACGTGTTCCAAGGCTCGCCATGCCCCCTCAAACAAGCAAGACTGACCCTGAATTCATAATCCAGTACTCATGCCGTTCGAACTGTATGTACATTTCAGCAATATTTTCATATCAGAGACCATTGTATGAGTGCAAGGCCTGTTTGGGGGGCGAGAGCTCCTTCTTACTGCCGCAGTCGTTATAAGAACAGTCCTTAGCCTCGAAGAAAGACAACATTCTGACTCTGACGTATTGGATAGTACGGATGGACCTTCATTCCCAACCATGTGCTCCCGCCCATGCTTGCAAATGTTGGGTAATGCCTCCTCTTCTCTCCACGCTATTAGCCTTGAATGCCTGACAAGTGGTAGAGTTGGAGCAGTTCTGTACACGTCTTATCTCCAGATCTTAGGTACTCTGCACCACCCCTCTTCGCAATCGCTGAAGAGAATCTATCCACCTCCACCAGTCTACTGCACAGCCGTAGCCGGATTTTCTGCCGGCGTAATCCGTACGTACATTTCGGAGCTGATCCTTCCTATTTCGTAATGAAGTTGAGTCGAAAGATATGTTTCGAGAGCCAGAAGATCTTTCTTCTCCTCAGACCTGTTTTGCAACTCCATTTCCTACCCCGAATAAATAATGCTGACTCCGAGATCTGCGTAGAGTACGTATCCTCGGTTCACATGTCCTTTCTTCGTGAACAGAGATTCGAGTCTTAAACCCGTCTTGGGAGTGTTTGCACCTTAAAGATTTTCCAAGGCTCGGTATTCCCCCTGAAAAGGCAGATACTGACCCGCAATCTGGATGCAGATCAGTGATAGCGGCTCCTCTTGACGCTCTGTCCGTTCGCTTCCGTACCAGCGAGGTCTTGAGCGGCAAATATAACACGATGTGGCAATACGGCCGCAGCAAGCTCCGCGAGATCGGTCCTCGTGGTGTATTCGCGGGTTGGGGCCTGCCTCTTGTCAAAGATTCACTCGGCTATGCGGCCTTTTTCGCAACCTTCGAGTATGTCAAAGCCCAGGCTTACTACGGCTTCGTGGCCAAATACTACGGCGACTTACAGAGCAACCTACTTTCCCCAATTCTGAGTCCCAAATTGGATGGGACTGGGCCCATCGATGTCATCAAACCGCACTACGCCATCGAGCCGACCTTTTTGATGCTTGCCGGAATCGCAGCCTCAATCAGTCAACAGATCGTCCAGCATCCACTCAATCTAATCCAGAACGTCCACTACAAGTCGCTCGCGTTCTTAGACTCACAGGCCAAGATTGATCAACCCAAGGCCGCGATGTTGCGGAGCTATTACGGGGCTTACAAGAAGACTTATGACCAATGTCTGGTGTACGCCCGCCGTTCTGGCGGTTGGCTAGGGTGGCTTTACAAGGGGTTTCTCGTGAACACTATCAAGCAAGTCCCAAGTACTAGTGCCGGCCTTGTGATCTTTGAGCTCGTTAGGAGACGGTATGGTAATGAAGCGGAAACTGTAAAGATCAAGAAGCACGGTTATGATATCCTTTTAACGTGATAAGGGCCCGGATTGGTGGTCTGACTATGGAGCACTCAAGCGGTGGATAGCCAACCTGGCCTACTCTTCAATGGGACGATATCCCCTGCTGGCCTAGAGGGTTTTCCAATTTAATGTACAATTAGAGATGGAAGTGGTCACACAACTCACTCAAAAAGCAGCGTTGACCGTGTGATCACGGCAATGAACCGCTTTGTCCTTTGTTTCGAGTCCGGTAGCCCTCGCGTGCACCTCCTGGAGTTCCACACGAATGAACGTACAGAGTAGCAATCATTGTATCCACTCAATTAAAGTATATACAATCATATGTAAAGTATAGCATACACAGCAAGCTGTGTGCATTAGTACAAGCTGCTGCCAACATGTGCCCACCTGCTGCGACTCTTCTACATCGCCAACTTGCTCTACCAAAATGAATGCGCTTTTCCTTTCCTCTGGGTATATGCATCCAAGCACACGAGGACTGCAACAGTCGACTTTTTCCCTATGTATTCACCCTCTGATAGAAAAGAATGTATGCGACTTTGTTGTCCTTGACGGACGCCCGATGAACAGGAGTCATCTTTCCAGATGAAATCTTGGGTATCTCATTCCCATTAGCAACCCCTGACCACTTCTTGCCGACTGAAGACGAAGTCGAGGCCACGCCATTGACCTGACTCCATCCTTTCTCCGCCTGCTTCTGCTCCTCTTCTTCCGCTGCAAACTGTTCATAAACGTTGCTGCTCTGATGCTGACCGTTTTTGTGCTGCTCCAGCGCAGCAGCTAGAACTTTAGGATCCTCTTCGCTCCCGCCTTCCGCCACATCTTCGCTTCGAATTCGCCTTATGACCGTGTCATCGAGTCGAATCCACTCCCGTCCCTCTTGCCGCCGCACGTCGACAGTGTAGTGACCTCCGCTAGCATTCTTCCCGTGATGATATACAACACTAATGAGACGATATTTTGGCAAGCCTCCATGAGCGAGCAAACCTCCCCTTTTGTGTTGCGGGAAGACCTCCTTCGGAATCTCAAGGTCCAAGGGGTAGCCCACTTTCTTCCAAATCTTCTGAGTTCCGCCACTACTGTCGTACTGAAAGCGCTTCAGATGAAGGATGAGCACTTGTGGCAGAGTTTCAACGGTGACCTGTTTGGTGGCCGTTGAACCTGGGCCCCTCGGTGAGTTGAAATCGCCATGAAGCGTTTCTGGCTTAGTCAACCCTTTCAATGCGTCTATGATATTGCTGACGTGCGGTGCGCCAATGTCAAGCTGTAAGGGCTGGTATGGTTCCAGTGTGACCGAGTTCTTCATGCCTGGTACACGCAATTCTGAGCGAAGTTTTCCACCGAAGATCTTGGTAACCGGTGATTCAGTGGCAATCGCTCCTGATGATCTAGTAATGGCAGCTCTCTGCTTCGGTCCAACTTCCTGCCAAACCCCATCATCTATTGCATGAGGATCAGTAGATTCGCTGGTCGGGGATGTCACTCCGTTAGTAGGAGTTGACGCTCCAGAGGACATTTTCGCATTGGGTGATCTCATCGCCCGACTGCACTCATCATGCATCTCTTCCAGAATGAAGCCGAGGAACTCTTCTGCGTCTTGCTGGTGTCCACGCTGATGGAGGTCAGTAAATGTCTTGGCGATCCAAGATAAGCAAAAGACTTACTCGCATAGACGAGAATCGAGGTAGTCGGCGAATGACCTCGTACACGAACTCTGGAATGAAAGCTACGCCATATTGCTCAAGCTCATTTTCTTTCAGACGCATCCGAAGCTGGTCAACAGAAGCTGCTGCATCGATGACAGGGAATTCACGCATGAACATAATCCTGAGAATAGGTCAATACTACTCAGCTGAAACATGGCTTCACTACTGGCTTACATGGCGTCCATGAGTGGAGTATCACTTTTGAAGCTATGTGCCGCTTGTCTTCCGATTTTCTCGAGAAAATTGTAGAATGGTATACAAAAAACAAGGACCTGCAGAATCTATTGGACTGATTAGAGGCGTTTAAAAATACCGAGGAGCAACTAGGACTTACAGAATTCATGTAGCACATGTTGCCAGTATTAACAAGGCCTCTCGGCTCCAGGAAAGCTATTTTCGCATTCTCGTTATTCTCCTTCACGCTGTATGAGCTAAGGGCGTCGGCCAAAGACCCGGCTTTGGTTGGGGTAAAGCCGTTGGTCTGAGCTGCGGAGTCACTAGGAGCTTGATCTGTTCTAGCTGTAGTGTTCTGTCCCATAGTTCGAACGAGGTCTGCCCAAGACTTTGGTGCGGCTTTAACAGGAGGCAAAGTTACAGTCTCTGCAGACTTGGCCGGGTCTTCGCTCCCCTCCGCATTGACTTTAGCAGCAGTCTCGACAGCATTGGCGAGGTGATCAGCGTTCGCTGGTACGCCATTCATTACATCGGAAGCGGCACTAGCTGAGGCTCGCTTGGATGGCCGCGAGGCTAATGGAAGGTTTGGGACCGCAGGCACTATAGGAAGTAAAGGGATGCTCGGTCGACTTGAGGCATTCATCTTTGGAGTAATTTCAGAGGAAGGAGTGGTCGGCTGGGTAGACAGAGCTTCTGATGGAGGTTGTGATGTCAAGGGGGTCTCAAAAACAGGAGGGTCGCGTAAGGATTCTTGCATGGGAGGTGGAGCTTCGACAGCTAACATAGCTTCGTCAGGTACAGTCTCAGCATCGCCGATGGATGCTCGACGAGAAGGAAGCTCAACAGGAACGCTTGATGACTGCGGAGCGGGCGTTTTTCTTCTTCTTCGAGATGCTCTAGAAGGGAAGGCGCCTTCGAATGATTGCCAAGGAAGAGGTGGGTAAAAAGGAGTCCGTTGAGACGGCTGTGGCACGGATGGAGGTGGTGGAGGTGTCGGAGGAGCACGGTACGGGTTCGACACAGTCATGGGTGTGGATGAAGGTACGTGTACGGACGTGTTGGACGAAGATGGTGAGAGCATGCCTTGGACCGAACGTATCGAAGATGATGAGGGGGCTTGTTGTGATGATGGACGCATAGGTGGCAGGTGTGGTGGTATTGGATAGGGTGTTATCGAAGGATATTGCTGGTAGCCCCTTCCCATGGACATGGGTACTGGATAGGGCGTCCATTGCTGCGGAGGCCGCTGGTAATGGACAGGGTATTGATATTGATAGCCTTGGTAGTATGGCGGCTGCTGCGGAGGATGAGGGGAAGGGGCGTAGGGAGCATTGTGCCCAGGTCGGCCATTGGAAAGAGGTATAGCTGGCTGCACCTGTGGTAACATGGGTTGCTGAGAGTTCATGGCCGTGTGCCCCAGAGGGGGACGTAGAACGACTCTCCGCGCGCAACAATCTCTTTTCTAAGTCAACATGGCATATGCCGTGCGGCATTGAGATGTCATTGTGGAAGCGGTAAAGCAGGAGGTATGCCTATACGTGCCTTTCGCAGAAGATATCTGGGATAGTCTTGCGAGCAGGCGTCAAACAATGATGGTCGAGGCTATCGTTTGCTGGACGGTATTATCTACTTAGGTTATTTTCCGTCTATCCAAACCGCCAAGCACCAAACGGCGCTAGGCTAGACCTCGACTGCGAGTCATCTTGCCCCTCCACCCTACCAACAACAACGTCCCTTTTGGGGCCTGTACACCCCATAAGACACACAGATGAAAGTGCGTTCAATACTTGTTCCTGTATATCTCATACCTTGTACATAAATCACATTCGGGCCCTACTAGGACCTCAACTGAACGCGATGTCAGCAAACTCGTCGGTCTCTCTGGCTTCAAAGAACGCGTGCAATCCATCCCAGACGCCTTCGCCTTCACAATCGCAAAGCGGGTCTTCCATTGGGATCGAGGGTCATACACAGCGCCGGATTGGTGGTTCGGGAAGCTTCGGCATAGGATCGACGTCGCGGTCCATATCCTCCACTGCGAGGAACAACCAGCCCCTGAAGAAACAACACAAAGGCCAAAGGCGGCCCAGGCTTGCGGATGAGGATGCTGCTGCTGAATCCGTGAGCCAGACCCCACGTTCCTGAGACAGAAATGTTACAGACGCCGACTGACACCTCGTGATGGATAGGCGGCCATGCAGTCTACCAATAGTCGGAAAGGACGGACTTCGATAACCCATTTGATGAACTTCACTTTACCCCCTCGACCTCAGTCTTACCAACCTCATCACTTCGGTCGCAACACAAGACGAAACCCCACTTGGGGGCTGGGATCTGGCTATCATGCTGAGGATAAGGCCAAGTAGGCAGATCTTCCGTGCACATGTGGTTGAAATTCGACGCTCATAAACAGCAAGATACATACATGCCAACTACCGCTTCATTGTCAATCCGAACGGGGCTTACCAAGCCCAAGGCGTGGACGCAGATGTGCATTTAGACTGGAGTAACGTTTTGCAGATCCTTGTTTCTGCTCAATCACAATCAACCAATTGTCCCATATGCTTGTCGACCCCGGTGGCTCCTCGAATGGCCAAATGTGGGCATATTTTCTGTCTACCATGCCTGATTCGATTCATGCACTCGTCTGATGATACCGGCCCAACACCTGAGAAGAAAGCAAGATGGAAAAAGTGTCCCATTTGTTGGGACAGTATATACATCTCGGAGACTCGGCCTGTCCGATGGTTCACTGGACAAGAGGGAGAGCGACCCCGAGAAGGGGCCGATGTTGTGCTTAGACTGATAATGCGGCAGCCTGGAAGTACGCTTGCTTTGCCTCGAGACGGGGCTGAATCTTTGGAAAAAGCTGAAGACATCCCTTGGTACTTTGCTGCGGAGGTCATGGACTACGCACGTGTGATGAAAGGGAGCGAGGAATATGTGACTGACCAGTACGACGAGGAAATTGAGGCGCTGCAGCAGCAAGAGAAAGAGGACGAGCTCATGTTTGGGGAGGAAACTCAATGGACAAAGAAGGCTGTGTCATCCATTTTGGAAGCTAAAGAGAGAGTTAAGGGCATCGGCAATCCTCCGAGTGCGCCCAAGCAGCCCAGCGAAAGGAAACCACGGCGCCCACTACTCGACTTCGTTAGAAGCAGTGATGGCACGAGTGTCCACGATTTCTATTCAATACAACATGCTACAAAGTCTGGTCAATCTCTGTCTGGAAGCTCCGTTGGTCCACAAAGTCGGTCTGGTTCTTCATTGGATCCGTCGCCGACAGCCACATCAACCAGCCAGAGTAACGAAAGGACATCTTCGGCAACAGTGTCTACTGAGTCCCAGAGTTCAGCTACTTCTCGCTCACAACCTCTAGCATCAAGCACTGACCAAGCGTCGTCGTCGCGCTTCCGAGACAGATCTGGCGCTGCCTCTCGTCATGCCCACAACGATCCACCTTTCTTCTTCTATGAGGCTCTTATGCACTACTACTTATCCCCCCTTGATATTCGCATTCTGAAAGCTGCGTTCGGAGATTATTCTTCTTTTCCTACAACCATACTTCCACGAGTAGAGCGGGTCTCCACAGGACATATCATCGACGATGAGCTTCGACGGCGCGCAAAATACCTCGCACATCTCCCTCATGGATGCGAGGTCGGATTCCTCGAATGTAATTGGACCGACGTTGTAAGTCCGGAAGTCCTCGAGGGATTTGCGGTTGAGATCGAGCGACGACGGAAGAAGAATCGGGAAAAGGAATTCCGTGAAGAGAAGGAACGTATAAGAGCAGAGAAAGAGGAGGACGACAAAAGATGGGCCGCTGCAAGAAGGCGACGCCCTATCCCATCCCATGATCTTATCACCGAATCCGATTTCCAGCCACTACCTGATGCGTCAGCTATAGACCTCGCAGCAGCCTCCTCATCACCACCTTGGTCCTCGTCAAGGACTCAAGGTGGCTCTGGATTTGCCTCTTTAGCGTCCCCATCTACCAGCCCTGTTGCCTCCAAGACTGTATGGGGCACAAGAATGATTGTGCCCACGTCACCAGACATGCCTGCAGTTCGGGACGAGCATGAGCCGTCAGAGAACGATGGCTGGCTTCAGGGATGGGAGCGAGATCTTTTACAAGAAGAGGATTTGGTTGCTCAGGTTGAAGCAAGTAGTCTCGAAGCCAGCAGTTCCAACCAAGCATTCCCAAATGCGAGCAACAAGAAGAAAAAGGGCAAGAAGATCACGTTAATGTCTACGAATGTGCGCAGGGGCGCATAGTGACAAAGTGTTAGTTGACACCATTTTCGGAGGACATTTTGGGTGTATATAGGTATTAATTGCATATCAAGCAATTCACTTGTAAATTTCTCCTTCAATTTTGTGCCTTTGAGCGGACTCAGAAGTATCACTTTTGGACCAAGCCTTATTCATATGATACTTGACAGGTATTTGTGTTACCGTGACGATACAAACACGAGCACTTTGATAAAGGTACATTACCCGAAACTTTCTATTGTTGTCGTTGTTACCAGATTCATATGTTTTATACCTTGGAATAGAGTAAGTAGGTAGTCGGAAGTACTCAGTACAATCCAGAAGTGAGTCCTTTGATAGAGCGAGGACACCAATAATTTCTTCCACTTAGCCGGATATCGGTTAATCTATTGGTGTCCTTACTCTATCAAAGAACTCACTTCTGGATTATACGAGTAGATGACCATGTCCATCAATGACGATGTTTTAGCGGCGGAGCTTGCTCCGCACGCCTCTCTCCCTGTTAAGAAATAAATCGCGTTCCACAACGTTTATAATTTATTCCTATGCCCATTCTTATGTATTACTTTCATTCTTCTGCCAAACACAAGTAGAGGTCAACCTGTTAGTTTTCATGCTAATCGCTATATTCAGCCACCCTTCGTACTGAGACTGGGATAGGGGACCGTAACATCAGTATGACATTGACGCGTTCTCAATTGGGAGAAACCCCTAAGTACGATCCCATTGCACCACTGCATTAGTACAGGCTGATCGCACGTCATCCTCTTATCATAACTTGTTTCTTGAGTCGGCGACTGACTATCTTCTAGGAAGACAGAGCGTCCTGGCTACGTTGAAACGCCCACGCGACGATCCAAGGCTCGGAAGTCCACAGCAAGGGATGGAAGCTCAGAGGTCTCTCCAGATGCTATGCAAAAAAGGGGTGACAATAAGGCCGCTAGCAAAACGAAACAGGTAAACGGAAGCGCAAACCTCAATGGGAGCGCGAATGGACATGCAAAATCCTCTCAGAAAGGCAAAGACCCTCGCATTGACTACACTGGACACTTTGAATTCGGCGGATCATGGGGCGTCACTGCCATGATGATTGGCTTCCCTCTCTTGATGTGGTATATGTGGATTGGAGCGACATATTACGATGGCCACCTTCCGCTGCCGAAGCAAGGAGAGAGCAAATTAGAATTCGTCACATATCTGGTCGGCTTGGTCTACGACGGTGCTTTCCCAAAAATGAAGGCCTGGATCTTGTACTGGGGCTTCTTGCTCTTCCAAGCCGCATGTTATCTCTATCTACCGGGTATCTACTCGGCTGGCAAACCATTGGAACATGAAGGGGGCAAGAGCTTGAAATATTATTGCTCGGGACAGTGGTCCTGGTATACGACCATTGTCACTGCTGCAGTACTACATGTCTCTGGAATTTTCAAGCTTTATACCATTATTGACGAGTTTGGACCGCTCATGTCCGTTGCCATCATCTCTGGATTCATCGTCTCCATTGTGGCCTACGTTTCCGCCTTGTACCGAGGCGCTGAGCACAGGATGACCGGATATCACGTCTATGACTTCTTCATGGGCGCAGAGTTGAACCCAAGGATGTTCGGATGGTTGGACTTTAAGATGTTCTTCGAAGTCAGGTTGCCATGGTATATCCTCTTCTTGGTATCATGCGGCGCCGCAGCACGTCAATATGAGCGGTACGGTTACGTGTCTGGTGAAGTGGGCTTTCTCATCATGGCCCACTTCTTATATGCGAACGCCTGCTCCAAGGCAGAGGAATCGATCGTCACCACGTGGTAGGCATGGCCCTAATATCGACATTAGCATCTTGCTAATTCGGATGATAGGGACATGTACTACGAGAAATGGGGCTTCATGCTTATCTTCTGGAATCTTGCTGGTGTACCGCTCAGCTATTGCCACTGCTCAATCTACCTAGCCAACCATTCACCTTCGGATTACCACTGGAATTCTATTGCTCTGACTCTTCTTTACATCTCTTACCTGTTCGTCTATTGGGTTTGGGACACCGCCAATGCGCAAAAGAATCGATTCAGACAATGGGAACGCGGTACTCTTTCTAGCAGAAAGACATTCCCCCAACTGCCATGGCAAGACCTCGATAACCCAAAAACTATTCCGACCGATCAGGGTGTCGCTCTTCTGGCAGACGGCTGGTGTATGTTGATCGTTTGTGGTGTTTAGAAAGTATACTAATCAGCTTAACAGATGGAAAGGCTCGCAAAATCCACTACACTTGTGATCTGTACTTTGTGGGTGGCTTCTCATTCTCAGCGCCCGGTTTCGCTGACAGGACATGCTAGGCATTGATGTGGGGCCTCGTCACTGGCTTTAATAGCCCATTTCCTTGGTTCTACGCTGCGTTCTTCACCCCGATGATTCTGCATCGAGCCTACAGAGATATCCAGAAATGTTCTGCCAAGTACGGTGATGCTTGGAAAGAGTATGAACGACAAGTTCCTTATCTATTCATTCCAGTAAGTTGTCCTCCACCTTACAGATGGCGCCTCTGGCTGACCGCTTCTAGTATGTTTTTTAGATACCCTTCTATGACTATATAGCACGCAATAGTGTTCAATTGATAAAATTTGATTGTGTTCTGTTTTAAGCAAAGATGCTGACGGATCCGAATTGATAAGAAACTCCACATATTCCTCATGAGCCACCTAACAGCGGACGAGGATACTGTCCAGAAGACGTCTGCATGGTCCATACTTTACTTCGTTTAGTATGTCAAATGCTCATTGGCGGTTTCTCCTTCAGCTACTCTGGAAGGGATTGAAGGCGAAGGTACAATATCTTTTGGTAAGGAAAGCCAACTCCTCCAAACATTGGTCAGCGGCACAAGCACCTTTGGATTGCCATATGGAGATGTCTCGAAAGGCAGAAAATGTGCTATCGGAGAGCTCTATGGTGGGGCTCTGCGGAAGGAAACCGCTTTGACGCAGAAACGCGGGTCAACAACCGTCTTCTCTTTCACGTTGATATTTCAACTTGACAGAACCACTCAACAGCTACTTATTGTCGAAATCGTACCATGTTGATCCACGAAACCCACCAAGATGTGGAGACTTCCGCAGATGGCAAAGGAAGCATGCGTACCGACCCCCCCACCCTTCGTTCCTACGTATCACACATCTATTAAACAATTTCAGGCATATACCTCTACCACCCCGTCATCCCCGGCTTTTCCCAAGCCAAATTCCCCGGCGTCGTCATCTTCAGCGAAATCTACCAAGGCCCGCTTCCCTTCCTCTCCAACCCCCAACCCTTCAACTGACCCAAAACCCCCAGTGACCGGTCCCGTCGCCCGCTTCGCCCGCCAAATGGCCGGCCACGGCTACATAGTCGCCGCCCCCTCCTCCTACCACGAATTCACGGGCCCGGAACCCCTCGCCTACGACGTCCGAGGCACCGACGATGGAAACAGGTACAAAATCGAAAAGGTCCGCCCCGTCCCCACCCGGTCCCTGCAACCGGCGGCACGCCCCCGACTGACTCCCGACTGCGCTCAGAAAGTGCACGCGTACGACGAAGACGCCGCTCTCGCCGTCACGGCCCTCCTCTCCCTCCCCTCCTGCAACGGCCGCGTCGGCACAACGGGCATGTGCTTGGGCGGGCATTTGGCATTCCGCTGCGCATTCGACAAGCGCGTCGCCGCCGCCGTGTGCTACTTCGCCACGGACATACACTCCAAGACCCTCGGCGCCGGCGGAGACGACAGCCTGGAGCGCGTGGGCGACATCGAGGGCGAGCTCGTGATGGTGAGTCTTTGTTTTCGCCGAAGCGAGTTTGTCGCCCTTTTGTGCCTCTCGGGCCCGCAATCGGACGCCGGATGGTGGTTGATTGATTGATTGATGGAGGGTGCGTGCAGATATTCGGCAAGAAAGACAACCACGTCCCGCCCGCCGGCAGGGATTTGATCCGGAAGACGTTGCATGAGGAGGGCGTCTGCTTCTCCTTTTACGAGGTGGCGCACGCCCAGCACGCGTTTATACGGGACGAGTTGAGCAAGGGGCGGTACGATCCGTTCGTGTCGAAGGTTTGCTTCGAGATGTTGTTGGAGGTGTTTGGGAGGGCGTTGAGGGCTGATCTGGGGCCGAGGGATGGCGGGCGGGAGAAGGTTGAAGATGTTTGTTAAGTGTGATACCTCGATAACCCTTATCTGCTTGTTCATAGATCCGATTGCGTCTCGATGATGCAACGGAAACTTGTGTCCGATTTGAAAAGGCTTTCTCCTACTTGAGCATGAATATCCTGACTCCGTCCACGTGCAGGATCTTGGTGTTTTCAACGTCCATCGCCCATTGCATCTGTCCAACATCATGGGTCGTTGGCGGCCAAAATGTATGTGAAGCTTAGGTACTCTCGGCGAACAGCCTATTGCGTGTAGCAATTCCCAAAAGCCTTTGAGATAGAACACGTTGATTACCTACATGGATATCCCCACTCCACCCCCCAACAACCCAACGAAGTGCGGGATTCAGCGAGCACCACGTCGAGTTAAAGGTCCGGTCAACAACCCGTTGGTAACCATGGCAGCGGTTAGATATAAGCGAGGAAGCATAACTTGGTGGTACGGTATTGGAAGTGACCCTTCAAAAGATTTGGGACTCGAATCCTGGAAGCAGGAACTAAGTAGGCCGATATTGGTGTACTGTTTCAAACCGGCTTAGAGCTCAATCTTCCAAGCATGCTCAACTTCCATCCCATCCATCAGCCCGGTAACTTTACCGAACTCCTCAAACCTTGGCGTCCTCGAGAGCTCGCACACTAGTCCATCCTGCAAACGGCACCACTTCCTCCCTTTTGCCCTCATCCTCTTTCTCTATGCGCCAAACATGATTTATACCATGCGATGTCGCTTTTTGCTGGGTGACCACTCCTAATAAGCGCTTCGCGGAATGGGTCATTATGTTGTAGATCTCTCTGTGTCCAGGGTTGACAGATTGGCGGACAATTGATATGGCGGGCGCGTGGAGTGATAGAGATGATTGAGGAAGGTCGATGTGGAAGAGGTATCCGACGGCTCCTTGGTCTTTGCGAAGGTTGAGAAGGTTCTGGTCCGCGGGTGATGGGATGAAGTCTCTCCAGTGTCATTCGGAAGGGTCCCAGGCGCCAGTGATGTAGATGAAAATTTGGTCTTCGATCTGTGAGAGGAAGTAGAGTAACTGGTGTGCGTATGATTCGAGGACCCTTTTTGCGCGGGCGAGGTTTCGTAAAAGCCTCTGATCTGCGAGGCTGAAATTAGGGAGCAGCGTTGGTAAAGCAAGCGTGGTGAACGCCACGTTGGGCAAATCCTGAAATGATTTCGGTTGCAGAAAGGTAGCGAAGAGTTTCATGGATGTGAACGAGAAGCTTCTACCTTCCTCATTCAGCCAGCCCCATTTCGAAATGGAGTCAGCCTGCGTCTGGAACACAGGCGATTGCAGCTCGACACTTTGCTCGGGTCTGTCGCTTTGGTCCGTTGGAGAATGTCGTCGTCAGATCTCACTCTTCCCACTGTATTTCCGATGCAAAGCCCTCATAATCGAAACAGCCCCAGACTTGTAGCCCCCGCCGAAAATCGCATGATGATTCAGGTGATGATACCTACTCTCAGATTAGCTTCATCCTCGCAGGCCTTCTGATCACACTTACAGTTCGTATAAATTGACCCGATCCTCATACTCGTCCACCGGCTCCGTCTTAGGACAAATTTGATGATACTCCTGCAGAAAGCTTCCCCCAAACCCCCCGAACATCCTCATTATCCCCAACTCATACTCGCTATGGGCATAGCAAGCACTCGGATCAAAAACGACGTCTTCGACAGCCCCTTTGCCACCTATTCTTCCTCTTCCCTTATTCCCGCTCCACAAATCGCCGTGAACCACGACAGGGTTGATTCCCTTCCCACTGTTTAGGTGTTTGTCTCCTATGAGTCTCGGCACGGTCTCTGCGACCGTCTTTTCTACCAGAGAGCGAAGGGTAGGGTCCTTCCCGTTCGTGCGTTCGCTTTTCTTCAGAATTGCCAGGAGACGATGTTGGGCGTAGAAATCGGCCCAGGACTCTGTGTAGTCGTTGGGCTGTTCTGTGTCGCCGCAGCAGGCTGTAAAGGGGCGCGTCAGGAGAATTTGATAGTTGCATGATGCTTCCACTTACTCGGCACCGGAAAGCCAAAGACAGGTTTCTGAAAGCCTTCTGGAATCGGAGCAGCCGTGGTGTGCAGCTTCGCCAACTTCGCCGCCAATGACATCCCAGACCCCTTTTCGCTCCCCAACGACGTTCCACTCATATCCAGAAAATCCGTGACCAAGAATGCACCCCCTACAGCGTCCTCAAGGGGCCCGTGTGCGAAGCTGGCAGGGCATAGTGATGGCACCATGTGAATCGCATTAAGCGAGGCGTGTTCACCTGCAAACATGACTTCGGCGTCTTTGCCTTTGCCCGTCTTCATGAAGAAGTGCTTTTCAGTGCCATCTTCCAGCGTCGTGGTAATCTTCGCAGTGGTCGAAAACCCGGATCCTCCGTGTCTGGCAACTGTTGTTCTGACTGGGTCGAGGCTCAATGCCTTGATGACTGCAGAGTCGATTTTCATTTTGCTGGTATGAATGTCTACGAGGCAATTGAGAAATATTAAGAGTGTACCTCTGTACAAAAGGAGATCATTTGAAACGAGAGGAATGCATAGTCTACGTCATAATAATTTATCGATAGTAATTCTAACCCTAACCCTAGCCCTACAAAGCTGCCAAAGGCACATGTTATCATCGTATTTCTGACAGGATAGTAATCGTAGAACTCGAAAGCACGGAAAGAAGATAATATCTAAGAGTTGTTTCGTTGGAAAAGTCAACCGTCAAGGCAAGCTATGATGAACAAAGCGAAACAATGTATGATATACAACAAGAGTGCATCACAGTCAAAGTCGTGGAATCGTCGAACCCAATGATCGTTCTTGCTCACGTTAGTCATACAGTATGTACATTGCTGGAAAAGCACCCTTCGAAACGAGTGCACAAACGCCAAACGAACGAGCTAAATGCAGCACGATATTTGGCTGTCATCAGAACCGCAATGGCGTCACATGCGTCCTGAGGAAATGTACCCTCAGCGTCCGGGAAGCTGTAAGAGCAGCAACCACTCTATTGCCGTAGCAGGGTCGACATTTGATTTTTGGCAGTCCGTGCACGCTCTCGACAATCCAGATCAGCATCCTGCTCCATAAGCTCGAGCTTCTCAGATACCCCAAGCTTCGTCAACTCGCGAGCCCGCGCCTTGCAATTCATGTTGTCAGATGCGTCATCGATCCAGGTAAGGTTGATGACAATCCACAAGCAGCAAGCGCGGACTTCCTTGCTTGGGTGGCTGAAGAGTGGGACAATAAGCTTCAAGAGCTCTGTCTGCGAGATGAGCAGTTGGCGTTGGCGTGTACTCCCTGCAGCGATGTGGACAATGATGTAGCACACAGAGACAACAATGCCAGTCTGTGGTTGGACATGCCGCACTCCGTTTTCAGATGATCTTCGTTCGCGATTGAAGGCGTTGAACACTCTGGGTCTCAGCTTCGCGGCCAGTAGCTCGAAAATTTTATCCTGACCAAGTTCTCTGAAGATGTGCTCGATCATATCGGAAGCACCTGATCCGCAGATGAGGTTTCGAATGAAGTCCAGACCTTGCTGCTGTATCGCCAGCTCGTCTGTGAGCACCGGCTGTGAGGAGGGTCGCCTACCTGTCAGACCTGCGGTCTCCGAGATTGGGCCGCGGCCACTGCTCGAATGCGAAAACAGTTTTCGATCCAGCTCTGCTCTGCTCAAAGCTCCGATGCTGTCGGCCATCTTGAGGTCTTCCTCACCATCCTCCTCAACATCTTGACTAGACTCTCGGGAATCTTCTTCAACCGCGTTGAGTAGGTCCACTTGCTCGCCAGCGGCGTTGGGAGTACTCATCCTAATTGGAGTCGACGAACCATCCTCGCGATCTCCACTCCTCGACGTCATGCCGTGATTTGAAGCCTCGACGTCATTGTTGACTATTTGCTTTAACCAGCCAGGTCCAAGCTCCTCTAGGCAGCTCATCTTGATAGCGTTCGATGCCTCAAGCACAACATGCTTAAGCGCCCATACTGAGTTTAGACGCAGTTTTGCATCCATCGAATGAGCATGCTCGCACAAGATCTTCAATGCACCAGCTTCCATGATAGCCTAGCATTTGGTCAGCGGATAAGTTGGAAGAAATATTAGGATACAGAGATAAGAACCTCTCGCATGGGGCTAAATTGGAGGACGAGATTAGTCACAACGGCAGTTGCTGCAATCTGGAGCTCCATGTCTTGGCACTTGATCAAAACAAAGAGAGGGGCTGGAAGACCAGCATCCATGAGGCTCGTCCTCAATGTACTGACTGATCTTGACAAGGCCCTGGCTGCTCCACAAGCAGCCAAAATAGCATATTTGCAGTTTCCTGTGAACGCTCTTCGATACCGCGAAGTCCCCTCGGCCTGGCCATCGGCTTGCGCAACAGTCTCACTCTCTTCCGGTTTCAGAGTCTTGATGACAAAGGGTACGACTCCATTGTCTATAATCAATCTCCTGTAATCGTCCTTTTCCGAGGCAATAGCAGCAAGAGCGGTAAGTACCGATTCCCTCAGCCTCATCACGTGATAAGCTGTAGCTGACAGTCCAGCAGAACCAAGCTTTGAGCCGTCATCTCGGCCCTCAGAATGTCTAGAAGTAGATGACTCCGGCGTCCACATAGCCACTGAAGAATTGGCTGGCATCTCATCGTATGACTCCTTGAGAAGCTGAGACAGCTTCTTAATAGCTCCAGCATCAGCTGCCGCCTTTTGTATCTCCAAGCTATTCACTGCGAGCATAGCCAAGACCGAAGGAGCTTGCTCCTTAACGAGCCTGTCAGGAGAAGCAATGAGGCTGGTGTCGTAGGTATTTGAAGCGTCTGAGGTCCTCGAATCTTTGTCCAGCATGCGTACAAGCGAAGGTACAAGTAGGAGCGCAAATGCTGCCTCTCGGCCGCGTTTCGTCAATCCGTGCTGGTACAGGATTGCGAGGACCCGAGCGGCCGTCAATCCCGTTACTTCATTCTCTATTCTAGCAATATACAGCAACCATCCGATCAGAGTGCTCTCCTCTTCTTCTATGAATTCGAGTCCTTGGCTCTGAATGACTTCAATAGCAGAGCTAAAACTTCTCGACATCTGGGTTTGCTTACTCGAGGACCCAAGAGCCCCAAGAGGAGGGAAGCTGGAATTTGGCGCCAAGGAGCTCCGAAAATGGGTGCTTGGAAGGGGAGGTATCAGAACATCAATGGCGTTGGGAGGTGTCTGGCGGGCATTGAACATGTTGGAAGCATTAGGACCCCAAACGGTGGGCTTCTTTTCAAATGATGAAGTGACATCCGCGTCAGGTTTTTGGAATACAGAAGCGAAGGCTGGCGCGTTCAGGAACTGTATAGCTCTGGGTTTTGAGTGTTGAATAATAGCTCCAATAGCTTGCAATATTGGTGATATCCTCGATCTTGAGGTTGCGGGAGCAATATCGCCGATATATTTGGATCCTCCATTACCAGTGTTGAGAGAACATCCGGTAGTCACGACGAAGGATGCCAGCCTGACTGCAAGGGCTTCCAAGACCCCGGTCTGAGCCAGCATTGCCTGATGGTGCTCGTCTGGACATGTTTTACTTATCAGCGCCGCTGTCAGAGCAATCTGTTGTTGAACTACTAACGAAGGCGACGTCTGTAGTAACAAATTCGCTATGGTTGGCAGATGCTGTTCCGTATACAGTAAGTTGAGCAAGCCATCCTCACTTGTACCATGATCTGAATAGGATAGGGAGAGCGAATCGGCCACAGCATTGAGAGATCTC
This sequence comes from Letharia columbiana, assembly GCF_014066305.1. Taxonomy (NCBI): domain Eukaryota; kingdom Fungi; phylum Ascomycota; class Lecanoromycetes; order Lecanorales; family Parmeliaceae; genus Letharia; species Letharia columbiana. The sequence goes on along the minus strand of NW_023501047.1, from coordinate 1,092,358 downwards.
AAGGCATTTAATACCAGGAGAGGTGAAGACTCTGCGGGCGAGAGTAGGGCGAGCAAGGGGGATATGACAAGTCCAGCAAAGATAGGCGAGACGTAACCTGGACCGCCTGTTGGCCATTGCAATGTCAGAATTGAATCCGCGAGAAGCTTCGAGAGAGCAGCTGTTCCCTACTGACCATGTGCCAAGCTACCGACAATGATGATTGCTTGGAGTCGAGCTTCCTCCTCGTCGCTTCTGCCACCCCTCTGCTTGGACTGATTGGTACTGCTGTTGACATCTCGGTGCCTTCTCTTCCCATTTCCTTTGTGCGTATTCAAGATACGCGCTATAGGCGCCAGCACCCCGAGACCAACCCACATCTCCTTCTTCTGCTCGTGTCCAATGACTTCATTTTTGAGAGCCCGTAATGCTGCAACTTGACTGGCGGGGGAAGAAGCACTTCGTAGCTCAGATAGGATAGGAGGGGTCGATGGTCGTGTCATGCCTAGGGCAGTGCAGGAGCGTCAGGTGCGGATGGGATAGGCTTGCCGAGTATGAAGGGTCATAGAATATGGGGGTGTAAGTCGATCAAAACGTAATAATAAATCGCTGCAAGCGCAATGAATGTGCAGTGAGTCAAATTAGTAGTTGGGGATGATGCCCAGCGGCGGAAAGTGCAGAAGCGTGACCGGGAAATTTAGGATAGGCCGTGAAATTGGCTGCCGCCAGATCTGATCCAGATGGTCCTGCAGCTTTGATCAACGAATCTGCGCAGCTTGACCCAGGTATATATTTTATTTGCGCCAGAGGTTATCAAACCACGTCGAGTGCATAACGTAGATGTACTTTTACACCAGTAAATTGTAGACGAAGTTGACATACTCAACAACGCTAATCTCTGTAGGGTTAGCGGAATCCGGGGTAAATCCGACTTGCCGAAACCATCTGTCTCTCTTTATCCCAAACGACTTATATAAGAAAAGAAGTCTTTGTCTGCGACTACCTGCACATGTATACTCTCTATCTGACGGACATCCACCTTGCGTTGCTACATTTGAAAGCAGCCCTTTTGCTGAGAATACTGAGCAGTTGTTCAACAGCGAAGTGCTCATTTTCTTTTTCTCCTTCCGTGACCCGTTACAAGGTTCAATTCAACAAAGTTCAGTGAAGTTGTCATTGCTCGAATTCTCTTTGATCTGATCGCTTTGCACGTGGGCCTCTTCATGCTAGTCATTGGGTACGGTAATCATCCGACCTGATCGTTTTGCCGGGCGGCTAACATGGGTCGCTATGATAATCTTGCGGCTCTTTCTCTCCAGATCAACATCTGAAACACAAACAATTTCCTTGTCACTGTGGTACTGGTGTCTATATTTTCTTCCTTCGCATTCAACGGCAGCCCCTCGGTAAATGCGGAACACGGTTCGCCTGTCGTTAGACATTATGTCTGCGGTGCGCTTCCCGCAATGCTCAAGCTTTTGCGGGGAGACAATCTGGGGTACATGTCAAGGAGCTCTCCAAACAGTTGACGAAAGGTCGAAGACGTTGCGCAAGGCTACAGCGGAAGAGAGGTCTATTAAGTTGCCACCTGGAGATGTATATAATAAGTGGATGTGCTAGATATGTGGATCTTGGTCGTCTGAACAGCATACAGTAGTCTTTCTCTGCCCTTTCCTTGATCTCTTCAGGTATTAGAACAATCATGATAGTCTGAACATCAACCCTTGACTTTGAGATTTATTCTCTTGCGCCGCAGAGAGAGAAAGCGTTTTCATCCGATTCTTCAACTACCCTAGAGTTTGATACCTTAGATAATGCCAAGCCCCACTAACGGCATGCGGCCCACGGGTATCCGCCGGCGTCAGCATCACCCACCGCCTTACTCTGGCCAGGCACGACATTATTACTCCAACGGCTCGTGGTACAATCCATACGCTGCTAGAGAATCCTGCTACTCCGACTTCGTCCCTTGTACATACGACGAACGCACCTTGCTCACTCGCCTCTACAAGTATGCGCGTGACTTCCTCGCCCAGACGAACGGCACTTTCTTACAGCGGAGTCCTCTCTCCAACGCCAGTGGCAGTAGTGGCAGTAGTGGCGACGGCCACTCCACCTCTGATATTGAGATGATAACCTCCTCTCCCTCGCCAACGATCCACGCCAGCAGCACCACATCATGTTCTCCACGATCTTCCTACGATGGAACATTTCGCTTTCCCTCCTCACACTCCCCACGTCCGTTCATTAAACCGCCTTCGCCAGCAGCTTTTCCACGGCACGTCTCTCAGTCGCCTACGGTGACCGCAAACCCGCATAAAAGATATCTATCCACACCTTCCACAAAGAATGCTACAGTAGATGCAGGTACACAATACTCTCCTCCCTCCGCGCCAATGCCCGATCCTCCCAGAAAGGCGGGCAAGCGGCGTGGTACTCCCAGTCCACCACGACCAGCACTGCCACCACCGGAGCCCGCTTTGGAACCGCAACTGCCGTCCAAGCGTGCTGCTGAAGCCGTCGCAGATCCACAAATTGCTTCGGTATCCTCAACTACACTTGCGAAATCTTCTTCGTCCTCACAAGGCTCCTCACCAAAACGTGCCCGCCACCTCAGACCCAGGGTGAAGCTCATGCCGTTGCAGTATGAAACCTGCGATGTGAAAGATCTGGTACTTCTGATTAGCAACATGCTCCTCGAGCTAATCAAATTCAATGACGAAATCCCACTGAAAGATGGCCGGCTGACCAGATTCCACTCTCGAGCCCCTCCCGGCATTGGCGTCAAAGACTATTTACAACGACTGACGACACACGCTACGCTCTCCCCACCAATATTGTTGAGTATGGTATACTATATCGACCGCTTATGCGCCCTCTACCCCGCTTTTACTATTTCATCCCTTACAGTCCATCGATTCCTCATCACAAGCGCTACGGTAGCAAGCAAAGGGCTTAGCGACAGTTTCTGGACAAACAACACATATGCTCGAGTAGGCGGTGTGAGTTTGAAGGAATTGGCCTTGCTGGAACTGGAGTTCTTGTGGAGGGTGGAGTGGAGGATTGTACCGAAGCCGGAGGTGCTGGTCGACTACTATCGAAGCTTGGTCGAAAGGAGTGAGGGATTCAAGATCGAGGAAGAGTCGGCGAGCGATAAATCCTCGTCCAAATCCTCGTCAAGTGAAGAAGAGATGGATGTCGTGGACAAAAAGGAGGACAAGGAGAAAGGCGAAGAGGAAGCTCAGAAATGATACCTATTGATTCCAAGAAAGTACGGGGCCTTTGACTAGGAAGCGAAGCTCGGGCGTGGGTGAAGGCCCAATACGAGAGCCATTGTACATAGGTCATGGAGTATCGCGGCAGTCCAGGTCACAGAGCCATGGCGGTGAGTGGGATTTCGAAATCCAATTGATAAATACAATACTGAAACTTGTTCATCTTGTCTTAATGCTCCTACTATTGATCGACTACCTGATCGGACAAAAATCTCCATGATTCGTTCAACGTAAAGACGTAGAACTACATACCCCTGGAAAAAAGGACCGTGAGAAGTCCACGGCTATAGCGAAGAAGAGGGTATCATGTCCGAAAAATCCGCCAGCGTTCCCCCTAAAGCTCTACACAAGTCAATCGCCCTCCCTACATCCTTCCCCCAAAATAACCATATGTACCGAAGCCGCATAAGCCATCCGAACCGCACATGCCACACACCTGCCCATTTCGGAGTCAGCAAGACTTCGTCGAAGCAGAAAACTCAAGTCGAGCAAGGTTGGGAAACATTATGAGTAACTTTTCCCCCAAGCCATGTCCTGGGACTCAACCATGATATAGACCGGTGGGGAGGGGAAAACGCTCCAAAAAGTGCACTTACGTCTCCCCGCCAGTCGCCACGACGGCCGAAAACCCAATATGCGAAGCCCACGCTCTGGCCAAGACCTCATTATCCTCCACCCCGTACGCCTCCACCACAAGGATGGACTCGGGTCCCGGCATCTTCTTGCCCTTGGCGTCCGCACCGCTCGAGCCCGTAGAGCTAGAGGCACAGCTGCTGTTCTCGCTGGGTGTCTTCGCATCGACGAAGACGCCGTTCCAGCATCGGAGATCCAGAAGGAGCTCATCCGCTTTGATGGTTCGGTATGCGTAGTCCCAGAACAGAGGATGCTGACCGCGGCAGGGAGGGGCGTAGATGAAGGAGACGTTGTAGCGGAGGCGGATGGGGACGATCTCGTTTGCGATGGCGAAAACGATGGCTGCGTCGTAGGTGGTCGGGTCATCGGCTGAGATTGGAAGGGAGTGCATGTTGAAGGCTAGTTTTTGGACTCTGACGCAGTCGACGATGTTGGTGGAGTCTGGTCGTGGCAGCACGTAGTCGCGGACAGGGTAGCGGTGAGCTGGTGGACCGAGGGGCGCGCTGCGTGCTGCCATTTTTTGCACACGACTCTTGCTCGGTTTGACGGGGACGTCTTCCGTGTGTGTGAGCACTGTCTGAAGTTTGAAGAGATCATCGCTGGGGATGCAGGGACCAACCCAGCCGTGGTCCTGGTTGACGCCTCGCGAAGCCCCCAAGACTTTTCCGACAATGTTCTGGAAGTACCAGTAGGTGCAGCCGCCGTACTGAAAGCCGAAACTGGACTCCATCTTGTCGAAGCCATGGGGCGGGTTGATTATGGTAGGATCGCAGTCGATCAGGCATCTCATCGCTAGCCAACATACGGATGGGCCCGGTAAGATTGTGCCGGTGATCCAGGAAGATGTATGTGCGTTTTGGAATTCGAGAGGGATGCCACCATCGCCGTCCTCTTCGAGCATGGATTCAACATCGTGCATGCCCACCCACTTCATGCTGCGTGCGAAGTTTAGGAGCCTCTCCCTTTGAGCATCTTTGGTGAGAGCTGTGACATGGAAATGGGTAGCAGGTCGCAAAAAACCTTCATCAATCGGCACCAGAGCCATCTTCGACAGCCAGACTTTACTCAATGCGAGGTCCCAAGCGACTTTGTCAGGGACGTGAGAAATCATGGAATGTTCCTGGTCTCCTGCTGCCCGCAAACGAAGGTCGAGTTCAACACTCAGAAGCAACTGTTGCCAGAAGTGCTTTTCCACGTCGACGTCCTCTGTGTCGTAATAATTTGCTAGTACCTGAGATGTGGGCTCGCGAAAATCGATCCAACTAGGGTTGCTCAATGCAGCGATGAGAACCATAATCTGCCTCGCCAGCTGCGGAGGTGCTCCTTTCTGCCAGAGAGGGTCATAGACAAGTTGTGTGCACAGGAATTCCTCTGCAATCTCGATCTAGACCCCGGTACCTATCAGTGTCTCTCGAATCAGTGAGGGGTTCCCTCTAGCTTACGTCCTTGTCCCAGCCATTCCTCATCAAGTAGTGCAGGCGCTGTAGCACGAGCAAGTTGTCCGTGGCGCGAGGCTGAATTTCATACTTGGGCAAGCGGTCCGGATGCCGAGGACAGCTGATCGCGTTTACGTAGCGATTGAGTGTGACTGTTCCTGGTAGCGCGCCAAAACATTGCTCCATGCTGGGCTTTTCGAGCGGCTGGCCACTCAACACAAGCGACGCATCTGCAAGAGTGGCGCTAGGCTGAGGAGAAGCTTCCAAATGCTTTCCAGCAGCTGCAAAGCTCACAGTCGCGTAAAAGCGAGGTTGGCGAATGAGGGTATGATTAGCTTGTAAGAAGAGACCTCCGAAGAAGGCGGCGCCTCTAGAAATTAGCAGCTCAGCTTTTTCTTCAGGAAGCTCAGACTCTCGACTCAAGCTATGAGGTGGCCAGGACATGTTGATTGCTGCGATTCGGCGTGGTACACATCGAGTGCTTGCGCCTCCTTTCACGTCAGCACGTACTATACCCTAGTTTTGGAGCAAAAGCAATGGAAATTGCAACAAATGGGAAATCGATGGTAAATAGACCGGGAAATGAGGCCTCGGTGGCAAAGAAAAGCTCAACTTATCACTTGATCTAGCTCTCATGTAACTACAGTCACTTTAAATCATTAGCATATTGCAGCAGCTTGCACATGCATAATCAGAATTGGAAGTGGCTCAATCCCGGTAGACCATCTCTCTTTAGAATTACAACTCCTCATTCGTGTCACACATGGATTCATATTGGAGGAAATACTTAATTACAGGGTTTTATTCCTAAACCCTGCTTGTTTAGTAGGAGAAAGGGTCTTATTTCTCAACTTCACTCACGATGTACCACAATTTTACACCATCAGCGCAACTCCTGATGTATGGCTGTGGTCCCGTCAGACGTGTTCCCGGTCGCCAAATCTAACAAACCCAATATCTGACTTGCAGGGTCATTATGTCCCTTCTGTTCCGATGCTGCTTGATACTTGAACCCAAAATTGAGACATAGAGCGATGACAAGTCCAATGCAAACGACAATTGGACCTATCACGTTGTCGAAATCCTTGCCGCTACGCTCCTGAATCATCCGACTGCGGACGATATACATCCACCACCCCCAGGCTCCAGCAAAGAGCGCAATCAGAGTATAGACAACTGCCAAGGCCCGAGCGACGTTGTTGGATTCTCCAGCCGCGTTGTACAGACCGAGAGATAGGGAAGCCAGCAGCACCGATACGTGCTGCCACTTGATGAATGTCCGCTGGTTTGCAAGCCACACTTTAGGCTCCACTCGGACTGGGTTCATATCTTTAATGAGCTTGCCAGGTTCTCTGACTCCAGGAGGCAACTGCACCGATCCTTGTCGATGTGCGCGTGCATACTTGGAATTCGAGAAAGGCGACAAGGAAAGAAGACCGGAAAGAACGCCGGGCTCCGAATGAGTTGGCTGATCGGTTTCATCGTCAGTGTCGGCCTCTTCAGCGACGTCTTCGGTGCCGGTCTTTGATCCTCGTTTCCCAAAGTCGGTGGCTGTTTTACCTGCTGGGGATCCTACCGCAGCTTTGAACGAAGGGACGGACTTTGATCCAAGAAAACTGCCGACCGCTGTTTGGTCTTCCGCTTGCTTGGCCTTCTTCTCTTGCTCCTCTTGGAAGGCAGCCACGGGATCTTGCCTAATGTCTGTCTCCAAATCGCTTAGCCAGAAGGGGAAGCTGTTGACTTGATCTTCAAAAAGCTGGGCCACCCCATGAACGAATTTTGAGAATCTTGGTTCTTCTTTGAGGAGATGTGACGACATTAATTCCGACACCCAGTCATTGGTCTTCTTGCTGGAGCCATCTTTCACTTTGATCTCTAGGAGCGCATGTGGGAATCTTGAGATCTCTCCTTGCCTGACTGCGGAGAAGGGGTACTTAATGCCAAGTCTGTCAATATCTCCACGATGCCAGTCCTCGGGGTCTCGACACGGTCGATCTTCATCAAGCGAGTCTTCTCGAATGAAAGCCACATTGGTGTCGATGGATATTCGCACCTTGTCATCGCCAGGAATCTGGAACGCCGTGCGAGTGTAGTTAGCTCTCAGCACAGGTTGCAGCTCGTAATCCTTAATAAACTGTTGAATGTCTTCGACACTCCGCTGGAGGCTGGCAACGCCATTGCCTTCGGTGCCTTCCCGATCTCGGAGCTTCTCTACACTCTTCTCCATCCTGTAGTCACCTTTGATGAAGGGTTGAATATACTTCTGCTTGATAGGGAAGCGGGAATCTTCGCTATCTCCGCTTTCTTCGAGTGTCTTCTTTTCCAAGAAGACTTCAGGCTTTTCATCAAGCTGGCCAAACCACCTGAGCCTTAAAGAGGAAGCATTTGAAGTCTTTTCGACTTTCTTATTATAAAGGCCAAATTGGGGGTTGTCAAAGTATAATGAAGTTATGGTAGGGTCGGACTGGCCACTTTCCACAACCTTGGATGTCTGGAGGTTATAAACTAGGACCGGAAGGCGGCGGAGAATGTACGTCTTGACTTCGAGGAGATTCTCAGGGTGTACCCAGACTGAAGTCATAGTCAGCATGGATGCCTTTGCATGATGGTTTTGGCAGGCCACTTGCATTTGTGTGATGCGTAAGTCTCTTTGCCGCTTGTAGTCCCTGCCAAAGACTTGGATCTTTCATTACTACCATTCATTCTCTGTCTAACGAATGAGTACATCGTAGATATTCTAGTATCGACATGAGCCTCAATCCAAATGACTTGTGGAGTGATGGATCATTGGGTCACGTGCCTGTAGAGCAAGGGCGAATAATCCTCCGAATTGAAAGGCAATGCTGCCAATCTGACTTGGAGCAACGGTCGGACCTTATACTTTGACCCGCGTCTTCGGTCGTGTTTCTTTACAGCCTTCAGAAAGCCGGTATAATTGATACGGCTGTACTTCTCTAGCTCGTTGATTTCCTTCATGATGCCGTCCAGCTCCTTGAGCACCTGTTGCAGCTTGCCGTCTTCCTGGCTCTTCTCATCCTTCTTTTCATCCTGCTTCTCGTCCTGCTGCTCGTCTTGGTCATGATTCTGACCCGAAGCCTCCTCGCCCTTTGTCTCTGATCCTGCTTCTTTTTCAAGCCGAGTCTCGCAATCGGAGGTTTGCTCACGGAGGCCTGTGTACGTCTCGGCTTGGAAGGCATTGACCTTTTCTAGCTGAACATTGACGAGTTCCTCCACGAATCTACCCTCATCATCCTCGGTCCACTCTCCGTATTCTTCCTCTGAAGGATCATCTTCCCGAAGAAGCTGCTTTAGCTTTGCATAGTCAATGTAGTTGGAGGCCCACGGCTCGTAGATCGATTTTTTCAATGTCTTGCCGAAACGCATTGTGATAGGAAGCGAATCACTCAATACAGCGCACCCGTAGACGCATCAGCGGTAAGAGTGCAATGCTAATAGAAGAGATCCCAACGAGTCGAGATGGGAGCATACTTACTTGCTTTTGGCGGGGTACCTAGCGACTAGGAGGGAGCTTCCCCGCGAGAAGCGCGTCGCTTATAATGCTTTTCCCCTAAACTATTCTGGGCCCCAATATCATCCCCATGGTCGGAGACCCAACTTGTGTCTGTCTCTACGTAAGTACACAGATTGTCATCACTAATAAGGGGGTTAAAATGGTCGGAGACACAAGTCTCCCCACCAATAAAGGGGGATTCATGGGCCTAAACCATGGGGACCCAGGTTCAAAACACCTCGAAAAGCCATAACGACGGTGACAGCGACGTCCTGAATAGGTCTATTGAGGAACAATGATACTACCATACAGGGGGATTTTACAACCAGATCGAGTGGGAAGCTGTCTGTATAAGGGAATTATGCCCGAGGCATGCTATGTTGGTTGCGTGTGTGGTGATATAACATGAGGACAAGTAGAGTCGCTTTCCTCTTCATATCCGGAGATGCTGAGAACGTTATGACCAGATCGAGCGGAAAATCTGTCTTTTTATGAGAAGTATACCCGAGGCATGCTATGTCAGTCGCGGGTGTGCTGGTGTAACATAAGAAAAAGTAGAATTTTCGGGCCATCGTTCTGATCGTCCACCACGCTCAAATTGCAAAGCATGGCGTAGGAAATTCACTGCATGAACTTATGCCAAGGTCGGTTTTAAAACCTATGCACATCCCCTCCCTCCTCCTCTCCCTCCTCTCCTAAGCATTGCTGCTTCAGCGGCAGTCGTATCGGCAACGGTTACCGCATCGCCCTTCAAAACCTTGTTGAGTATTTCCCGCAAGACAGTAAGCTCCGCTTGAGAAATTTTATTATCGCACGCATCGAGAGCTGCTTCAATATCCGTGGCTTTGGCTAAACCGTTGTCATACTCGCCACCCTCTAGCAGAATATCCCTAATATATGGCACGATAGCTAGACGATGAGGTGCGAAACAATCCGTTTCATGGATGGTATACTTCATGTTCTAGAGAGTGTTTGTGGGGGAAGGAAGAGGGTGGAAAACGGTGAAATGAGGTGAGGATAAAATGAGGTGAGGTGCAATTAGGTGAAGTAAAGACGATAATCAAAAAAAAGGGAATTCATCTTTACGAGAGGATTTTTGCGATCAATATGATAAACTGAATGACAATGAATGTGCAGAACCCGTATGGTCACAAATTGGCCAATTTACCAACCATTGGAATCGAATTGGCCAACACCAGCCCGACTCAGCCAAAATTCCAAGACCTCATAGAGACCTACCCTGCTTACTATGATGTGGTGATATCATCGTGTCTCTGCACATAAAGGGGAAAGCGACGTGGTCTTGTCTGGTCCATCTGATGGTCATCGACCTTGAATCCCCATAAAGGCGGAAGCTTGGCTATCGATTCCTTTTTGGACATCGCTCGACCAATCTTTTCGCTCTTCCAAAGCGGACAAAGTTAAATCTTTAGATGTTCGTACCAATACACTCGATCCATGGAAGTCCAAGCGACCATTATTTGGCATGGGCTATAACCTGCGGACCCATTGTTAGATTGAGTTAGAGAGGGAGACGCAGTGACTATCTGCGATGCGGTAGCGATGTTCCAGAGGTAAGAGCCTGAGTGTTTTTGTCCTCGAGTGCTTCATCGTGGAGAAGTGGCGATTCGCAAGAAAGGTGTCTCTGACGAGCGCCCGGAGATCGACGGGACCAGCAGTACCAAATAGACTGACTTCAGAGATACCAGGAGGTAACCTTACTTCCAAACAATTCAATACGGTGCACAGGAAGAGAACGGCGCTCCGACGTAGATTGTGATTTACTTTCGGCGTACGGAGGTTCCCCCGGGAGAAGCGCGCTAGGCGCGGTTGACGGACTTCCTGAATATCTGTTATCCTGTTCCTCATCCGCACATGATATTCTGCAACAATGGGACTAGTTGATAGCGGACCCGAGGCTCCAGGCTCGCATCCTCTTCGTCTCAAAGCCGTACTTGAGCAGATTCACCAAGAAGATTGTCCCCAAATTCCAAATCCTCCAGGATGTACGAAACGGGCAGCAGTCGCTTTGGTTCTACGAATCCGACCCACATACCCTCACCAGGCAGTCTACGACAAGAAGCAATGCTCCTCAGTAGCCCAGCCGTTCCAGGAATGCTTGGACAGCTTTTTCTCGCAAGCATGGGTCCAGGAAGGAGATGCCGAGGTTCTTTTTATCAAACGAGCTGCTAGGGTAGGCGACAGATGGACTGGTCACATTGCCCTTCCAGGTGGGAAGAGGGAGCCGGCTGATTTGGATGATCGTGCAACAAGCTCAAGGGAAACAAGGGAAGAGACGGGCCTTGAGCTTGACAGTGAACATTGTCTTGAAGTCGGCAATTTGCCTGAGAGGATAATCAAGTCACCTTGGGGTAAAACGCCGTGGGTTTTCTATTTCTGCTCGATATCTCTGTTTCTGATCAATTAAGCAGGCTAATGGTACTCTGTCCATTTGTCTATCTTGCTCTGCGGCATGACCTTCCTCCCTTAACCCTCCAGCCTTCTGAAGTGCATTCGGCCCATTGGGTGGCATTGAGAGGGCTTTTGGCGCCTTCGCTTCGGACTGTTGAACGATGGGACCTTTCTAAGGGCTCACCGCGGAAAGGCTACGTTGCGCAAATGCTTACTCGGGCCACAGCTGGTTATATGCTTTTTGGTGGGATTAAACTGATACCAACCGAGAGTTTATACAACAGTGCAGCCAGCGGCTTCATCCCTGAAACCAGGAGTCCAGCTACTTGGACCGAGTCTGCAAATATTATGATCAGGAACGCTTTCACAGGAGATCCTACCCAGCATGTTGAGAATGATCGTTCTCTAGTGCTGTGGGGTTTGACTATGGGAATTATGGCAGACTTCCTCGAAATGCTTGACATACATGGAACGTCAAAGCTATGGTACTGGCCCCAGTTTTCACCTTGGGATCTGCGTGTAGTGGTAATGCTGCTTACCTACAGATTCCGTTCACAGAAGCTGCAAGAATTGACTGCGACAACCGCTAGGCCTAGGCCCAACGATGTCCGGATTAGCGGGTTCGATGCCACGACTTTCACGACATCGGTCAGGCGACAGAGTAAAGGGTCAGAGTCTGGTATTGCTGGTGGGCTCTTGCTTGAAGGCTACTTTGATCGCCTGTTCAAGGCTCTCTATGTGGCCCTTTTCGCAAGATTTGGCCTCGGTCTTGCTTTGACGGCTTTCATAGTCCGACGATTTCGTCGGCGTGTCAAATGATGCCTTCCCATATCTGGCTGATGACTGAACATCGGCCTGATAAGTCTGGGCTGCGCGGCAATGATCATGTCCGTGTGGCGCGCGCTGCGGAAATTTGCCAAAAGATTCTGTCAAAAAAAAAGAGGGCAAAGGACAGGGGCATTTCGAGTGTAGTGTAGTGTTTGGAGAAGGAGCCGATGGATCCGCACTTGAAGGGCACCATCCCGTCAAACAGGAACGACACGAGCTCATCACCAACCAAAACCTGAAAAGGAGCAAAATTCCTTTCAAACCGCACCAAATGGCAAGGACACCAGAAGAGAGAGTGCAATAGGGATCTAATGTGAGAAAACCTCAGAGAAAGTGTGGTCATAGACGATGATGTAATTTCAAATTCGAGATCGTTCAGATCATGCGATTGTCAGACATTTGTCTATCATATATCCCATATTCTGAACAGCGGTCGCTTGGGATGTTTCGATATGGCCCGAGCTGATGTTGGCGTTGCTCCCATCTCCCATCACCGTACCTTTTAGTCTCTACAGAACCCGCTCTCCATCCTCATCCTTCGCTGTCACAAGGATGCATACACAACACTTGTAGCACCAGTTACATGACGTCGAAGGCGGAGAAGCCTTTGCAATGACGTGACGATGTGGAGTTGGCCTTCAACATGACCGCCATAACGCTTCACCAGAGGTTACAGATTCGATTCCTAGGCACGATACCCGTACGGGTACTTTATCCGAAGTCAGGGGAGGGGAAGAGGAAGGAGGGCAAGGCGGCGGCCTCGATCTATTTCCACGGAGGCGAGTATACGGTGGGGGAGTGTGGATGAGTTCGAAAACGGATTGAGGGTTGTTGGCCGAGGAGTCGGGTGCTCAGCTACTTTACCATCATCACCACCACCGCCACCGCCTAGCAAAAGAACAACAACAACAACCACCATGATAAGGGCCTCCATGTTAATACAGCAAGCACACACCCAGATCTACGCCAACGAATACCACCTCGCCCCCGAATTCCGCTACCCAACCCAACTCGACGCAGACCCCTCCATCATCGACCGGACTCCACGGCGACGGCGGGGGACTCTCGAGGCGTCGATCCCGACCTTGTCTGCGGAGGGGCCGACTCGGCGGGTGAGAACATGACGGCCGCCATCGCGCCTTCGCCGGACGGGACGAGGGGAAGAATGAACGTCCCAGGATCCCCATCTTTCGGCACTCCGGCCGAGACCGGAGATCGACACGGGGGTTGTATCTCGGGTGTAATGGGACCTTTTCCTCGTTTGCGGACCATTATTTGCCCAGGGGGGATGACGCCTGCGTTCGAGCATGTTTCGTTGGGTGTGCGGAGTTTGGAGTACTTGGAGGGAGTGCCTCCGGCGGCGGTGTTTACGGCGGGGTTTGACCCGTTGAGGGATGTCGGTGTGGAATATTCCCACCAGTTGGAGTGTGCTGGGAACACTGTGCAGTGGCATCATTATGCTGAGATGACGCACGGATGGCTTCAGATGATGTCCTGGTCTTAGGAGGCTGTGAATGTTGTCAAAGAAATTGCTACGGAGATGAAGACGTTGGTGCACAAAGAGGGTTGAGTATCTCAGTGTATCAATTTCTACATGTTTTACATGCCAAAAGCTGCATGCCGACTTTCGCTATGCTCTGTGTAAGAAATGCCGGAAAGCCCAACCCATTGTGGAAATTGGTGCCAAAATCTATTGATGCAAATGCGGGATCTCGAGGGCAAAATTTCTCATCACAGCTTCGCTTGGACGTTCTTGCCCGACTTCTCCTCTGCCAGCGCTTCAGCATATAGCTCATCAAGATGCTTCCTATACACCTTGGCCGTTGGTGGACGCTTCATCTTCAGACTAATTGAATAGTGTCAGCACGATACTCCGTTCGCGATTCAAATTACCAAGGTTAGAACTCACGTTGGCGTCAGAAGCTCATTTTCAATCGTAAAAGGATCCACCATCAAGTAGCAATTCCGGACCCGCTCGTAACCGGCAAATGAATTCTTCCTTCCCACCTTATCCAGCTCTTTCATGACCGCTTTTCTGATCTTGACATCTCTACAAGCTGCAGCCACGGCCTGCGAATCCGTAGCTTCAATCGTTCGACCAAGCACCTTGCTAGCAAAAGGCGCAAACATGTCCGGCTGCACCGCAAAAATGGCGACCAAGAAGGTCTGCATCGAATCACCATGCACATACGCCATGGCCAGGAAGCTGAGATGCGACAGGTAGATGTTCTCAATACGTTCAGGCGAGATGTACTCGCCTTGAGCGAGCTTGAGAACATTTTTCCGACGATCGATAATCTGGAAACGACCGCGCGAGTCAATGGTACAGATATCGCCGGTACAGAACCATCCATCAGGTAGCATAGCTTTCTTCGTCTCTTCTTCGTTTTTGTAGTAGCCGGAAAAGAGCGAGCCACCTCGAATGCAGAGCTCGCCGCGGGGTTGAGGTTTGTCGGTCGAAAAGTACTCCATGTCTGGTACGTCTAGTAGCATCAGCTCAAGAGTAGGAGCACAGGCGCCACAATTTCCGACTGAAAGATCTCCCTTCTGTTGGCAAAGACCTTGAGCATATGTCTCGGTGAGCCCGTAGCCTTGGACAAACCTGTTTCCAAATGCTGCGCGGAAGAATTTATGGAGAGTCGGGTCCAGGGGTGCTGAACCCGATACCATGTCGTGCACATGATCAAGACCGAGAGCTGCGGCGACCTTGCGGCCCCAAATGCGGTCGTAGATTGCGTGCGTGTTTGTTGCGGATGGGGAGTCGGCGGGCTCCATATTTGCCAGCTTGGTGGAAATTACGTGACGGGCCACTGCCCCTTTCACGCCTGGTTGCTGGACTGTAGCAGCGCGGATCGCACCGCCGAAGCGGTTGTAGAGCCGGGGGACAGAAGTGAAAGCAGTAGGACGGAGATTCTGCATGTCATCGACCAAGGCAAGAATGTCGCCATGAAAGTATCCGATTGAGCCGCCAGACCAAAGCGCGCCATGCTCGGTCATTCGAGCGTAGATATGTGCCAAAGGAAGATAAGAAATGAACCTATCAGTAGGGCCTTGTTGGCACGAGACAAGTGCACAGGAAGCTGCAACCACTGCCGCCGCGTGCGTCAGTACCACACCCTTGGGGGGCCCTGTGGTACCCGAGGTATAGTTGATTGTTATTATGTCTGTTGGCAATGCGGAATTGTACTGAGGCGGGCCGAAAGATGCTCCAATAGCTTCCACCTGTTCTATAGAGTAAATCTTGAGACCTATTTCCAACGCCATTGCACTCAGCAGAGCATGCTTTGAATGCCCTTCCCTCTCCCCATCGTCAAGGGGATCTAGAGATATGATGACCTTTAGGGAGGGTAATCTTGGCTTGAGCTTCAAAAGGGTTGGGATATGAGGTAACGAGGTTGCAATACAGGGAAGGGAGGCATGGTTGGCAATATACTCGGTTGCCGAGGGCCCGAGAGTGTCGTATAGCGAAACGGTGTACAGTGCTTGTGACATACAAGCCAAGTCTGAAAGCAATGTAAGATGGCAGATCCATCCGCAAGCTGTTGGGGCCCAATACCTGTTATCTGCCATTCTGGCCTATTCTGGCACCAGAGCCCAACCCCATATTTCTGATCCAGTACTCCAGCTTCTTTGACCACGTATTTGATGCCAACACCAAAGTTCGCTCTTCGCTTCTGAACGGTAGCGTAGTCCATGAACTCATATTTGCCGAACGTCTTGGTGGCTGGATTGTAGGGTCGGGAGCCAAGACATTTGGCTGACGGTTGACGATTCGCTAGGACTCGGATTTAGCGTATATCCAAGTCCACCTAGGTGGTGTTGACATACCTGTGTTCTCAAACATTTGGTGGGCGTTGGTGACCTAGCTGAAGAGTCAATTGAGGCATCCCAAAACATTCCGAAAAGACTCTACCAACATTTGGATCCAGACTCTTGAGTAGTCCATCCCTGAACCTCCAATGTCTGTATGTCGCACTCCGTCCCGGTTGCTCCGTGCCTGGAACGGTCACTGAGTAGGGGCCGCCTGCTGGAGGAGGGGTATGGTAGTCTTTGGCAAGCTCGAGGTAGGCGGCCATGATGTTGGGTGACAATAATTGTTGTCTTTTCTTAGAGCTGATGCAAGAAGAATGGAAGGCTGTCTATCTGCATTACAAGATTAGCTTCGAGTGTTGAGGGGCTTGGACCATGGGTCCTTCGCATCTTACCGGTGCATGCGTGTTACTGGAATTAGAAAAGTAGTGTTGAGCCCGCACATGGAGGTTTGGAAGACAGGAACAATTGAGGCAAAAGAGGGGTGGAGATGACACTATCGCATCCAGCGCAGTAGGAGCTCCTCGACGCCTCTTCCATCTGGACCTCGGCAACTCCGGGGGCGTTTCATCGAAGTATAAAAAGACTTTGGATTGAAGAATAAGCGATGGATTGTGAGTCTCAATCTCAGTCCCAATCGGAGTCGGACCTTCTTCACCATGTTCCCTCTCGAGATAATTTTTATGAATTGAAAGTTTTTGCACTCAATGTCGTTGGTAGCGTTCATGTGCTCGATGAATGTATTTGCTGCAGGGGTGCTTCGCTTCGGCGCGCTTACAAAGCCAAGCCACAAGTTTTTGTCCGTGCTTTTCCATGTCTGCTTTCCTACTCTACATCTCAAGTCTATCAAGTTTCTCTATGCCAGGGGCTCAATGGATGCGCTATGAAATTTGTGCTGCAGTATGATCAGAATACAGCTATATATACATTTACTATTACTATGTAGTAGTACTACTACTACTACAGTCGGCGTGCATGTCATGTGTGGAGCGAATGGCGCTAAGTCTAATTGTACTGCGCCAAAACAAGACTCTGGTTGGGAAATTGGCTTTCTTGTTGCGTTTGAGCCATAATCCGAAGAGCTTATGCATACGAAAAGCCGCGGAAAGCCATCGATCAAGTCCTTTCTGCAAAGTTCATGAATTCCTCGGCGAATTCAGCGAACGAAAAGCACTCAATTTGACACCGGCATCCCTTTTTTTGCAATTAACACCGCCGGATACTGCCAGACGCCTGTAGACTAGGACAAGAACGCCAAAACCCAAACATAGCCCACGACTCTGGACCATAAAGCAGCTCTTTCACCTCCACGGATGTGCCGATAGGTCTCCTGTACTCCGTCCTCAAGCACGATACCGAGAGCTTGCGTGATGAAAAACCGTAGTGCATCTGACTGACTTGGGGGGATATTGGCACCGAGGTCCGATACTATATAGAAGAAGCTGCGCGGATTTCGGAGTCAGCATTGCTTATACGAGGTAGGTAATGAAGTTGCGAGACAGGTCTCGGGAGTAAAAAGGTCCGCTTGCTTCGAAACATGTCTTGCGACTCAGCTTCAAGAAGTATCGGCTCCGAAATGTACGTACCCGGAGACGAGAAAAACGAAGAAAATGAGAGTGTAGCGCTGGATGAGCCCCACCCGTGGAAGGCGCAATACATCGTATGTTATGAATCGAGCTGGTCCTAGGAGATTGAGTTGCAGATTCTGATGCAAGAACTTCCTAGCGTGGCATGACAGTCAGTTATTTATTCTATAATTACTATAAGTATAATAGAGATAATATACGCGTAAAGTTTATTAATATAAAAGCGTTATATTATTATTATAATAATACGTTTAAATTATATATTATAAATTCGTTATATATATAAAGATTATATTATTACTAGATATTAATAATACTTATATATAAATACTTTTTCTAAGTTATTCTTTACTTTTTAACTTTTAACTCTTAACTCTTAACTCTTAAAATAATAGTATTAGAACTGAGTAGTCCCTCTGTTGTATTTTTTCAATACATATCTCGAGAAGATGGAGGTGCAGGTAATGGAAATGCGGAGGAACGTGCTTGGAGAGGAGCGACCATTGATTGGTATCTCCTACAAGGTCACAGATCTAGATGTGGAAAGCAATCGCGTTATCAATTTCACAGTGGCCGAATTCCGAAATCCGATATAACTTCACCATTTCCCGCTCGATGTTGAAAGTCTTCACAAGAATCTCTTTTCCATCTAGTCGATAGAGATATCCCTACGCGGCATCGCCATGTTAGTACGGTCCAACATCAGGGAAAGTCAATCTTAAGATATCGGGTCTCACCCTGACCCTTTCTCGAGCTTTCTCTTTTCGAATATCGGGACCCGAATCCCTCATTTCCATTCGCGGGCTTTTTGTTGGTCCCTCCGATTTTAGGGGGAACCACATCATTGGAAGTTCCAACTCTGTCAGTACTAAAAGATCGGGGAGCCTCAGGGCGGCAAGCTCGTTCGGACGCGCAGACAAATTGCTGCGAATGAGGTTATGGAAGTGTATTTGTAGAGTCGTGAGAATGGGGTGCGAAATGGGGTAAAGAATTTCCGAATTGAGCACGTCAACGAGTTCCCAGCGTCCAATTGCCATAGCTATCTCGAGCGCGGTCATGTTACGATTCGGAAGTTCGGATGAGCTGGTCCAGGCAGTGCGGAGGAGACCTGGAGGCAAGAGATTAGTGGCAGTATGGTAGAGAGATAGGAGGTACATTTGAGGCTGAAGAAAAAAGCCTCACGCAGAGAGCCAAAATCCCGAACTAGGCGGGTGATGTGGTCTTTGGATGCTCCCATGTAGACAGCTTGATGAAGAGGGATCCATCCGGACGCTTGCTGAGGTGTCCTGCCTATTGATACCTGTGTATCAGCGGTGGAATCAAGCTTGTAACATTCAGCAAGGAAGTCCCTTCGTTTGCTTCACTAATGAGTAGAAGGAAGTCCTTCAGAAACATAGTCGATGAGCTGTGAGAGGAATAAATTTTACGTCACATCAATCGACATGGCGATCGGACGCTCGGGAATATCGTTTGTAGGACACCAAAGACAAGGCACTGCTTACTGAGTCGTGGTGCGTTTGCCCATGACTGCGCATAGGCGTGTTCCACATCAGCTAATACTTGGAACAGTGACTCGAATTGGCCGGAGTAAGCCGCATCTGAAAGTTTATCTCTCAACGCAAGATACCTTCTGTCAAAACCTACAGGTGAGAGATCGCCAAACCAGACCGGGAGCTTACTAAGCTGCTCTACTTCTATGCTCTCGTCGTTGTTGAATAAATCTGCTTCAAAGATGGCTGACTCGGGGTCGTGGTCTTGCATAAAATCTTGAGATTCCTTCGGAATTCGTGATACATGGCTCTGATCATCGTTGGTCTGAGGTATTGTATCGTCATATTCTTCTTCAGCCAGTGTCTGCGTGTCTGAGATCTGCAATGAAGAGAAGCCATTCATGGACGGCTCCCAGTGACTTGGTATGCTAGACTTTTTCTGACTATCCACAGAGCCTACCACAGAATTTCCCATTCCTGAAACTCTCGGCCTGAGGTTATCGGCTTGAAGGTCAGGCGCGTCAACGGCAACAGGTGCTTCGGAGCTGAAAGGGGCCGTGATTCTAGAATGAAGAATCGCATCTTCGCGTATTCGGCGGATCTCGTCCTCCGTCCTAACGGCTGCGGACCTGCGATGGCGATTTCAGTCACAAGAACAATCATTTCCAGCTTGGGACTTACGCTGCAACTGATAACAACGTCTGCATAATTTCTTCTTCGTGACGATGAAGCCTCTCAACCAAATGATCAGCGGCACTTCGGTTCAGCAGTACTTTGATCCTGATCAACGCAGGTGTTTGAGCAATACTTTGAACGAAAGCATGAAGCTCGTTGATCGTTTCTTTGGGGCCGCTATCATTGAAGTTCAGAAGAATGCCAGCTCGAGGGCCAAGCTGTGCTGTGAGGGCGCGAAGTTGCTCCAGGAAAATGCGGATGCGTTCCGTTTGGCTCAAGAGCCTTAGAAGGAAGCTCTTAGCATTCCGAATAGTCTCGATTGTCTGCTTTAAGACCTTCACAGCTTGAACAAAGATTGTGATAAGCGCCGCAGCTGAGGCACTCAATGAGACTGGGTCCATGACGGACACAATCTGTTGGGAATTTTCACTTAATCTTTGATGAAGCTGGATCGTGAGTCAATACGGTGGTTTAGCAGTCAGATTCATACCTTAGTCTCAGAATTCAGACTCATGGTGAACTAAAGATAACACTAAATTGGAGACTAACCTAATTGAGGTTTTGTGTCCTGTCGGCTTTGGAACCTGCGGTAGGTTGTCCGCATTCGCTTTGTCATCCGTGAAAATTCGGGATATGCTAGCTTCACCCCAGCCGAATTTTCTTTTCACCCCTGCCCAACTGTAAACCCCGCCTCTCGGAGCAAAGTGCTAGAGTAAACGTCAGCATTCCCGCGCAAGCAGCATACCTACCTTAGGGTATTGAAGTGTTGAAGAGCCTTGATTAGCCATCAAAAGGAAGCTTCCCCTTCGACATTAACCAAAGCAACAAAAATGTCAAATGTCAACATCCATTGCACACCATCCTTCCATCCGGATCGCTGGGGCAATACACGCAGACAGGCATCATGCTGCCACAACCACTTCACCACATATCGAGCTTTCCTTCTATGCACCCCTTTACAGCGTCTAGGAACTCATCGAGTATGACTTTACTGTCGCTTGCTTTAGATTTCCAGGCTCTTGCCGCCACTGGTGATGCAGTAATGCTGGCCTAAGTCGTTCGATGGTCGAGCGTTTATGGCATTCCTCCAAGAACCCCGACCAAGACCCAGGGCTGCCACGCGCCATGGCGGGCTGGAGGTTTTTGGCAGGAAGAGTGTCTTTGTATCAGGAGAAGCGGTATCTGAGATTAATATGCTTACGTACAAAACTGAGAGGCCAAAGTTGATCGCTAGTCTGCCCAAAGATCGTTGGATGGATCAGCCCCACCTGTCAGTATGAGGGCGTTGCCGCCACTGAAGTCCAAGCGTACGAGCCTAGGTAACTGCGAGTAATAGCTTCAACGGTTGGCGCTATGACTTGGAAAAGCACATTCAAGGCGTTGTCCGACATGACCCTTTAAAAGGATGTGCGACTACGAATCTTTTTGCTACTGTCACATAGCTCAACTTACCACGCGCCTTTGTTTGCGAAGACTAAGATCTCTCTCTTCTCCCATCAAAGTTTCAGGGGAAAGGCAGGACAGCGGATTCAACTAGCAGTATACTGGGTCGTTCCAATAGTTCGTTACAGCAGGAGGATTACCGCCCACCTTTTCAACCTTGGTTGGGAAGAACCCGATCCTCAAGCAAACGGTGTCTGAATAGCCGCCAATTCCATGATTGTCAGGACCTTATCGGATGTCAGCCAACGATGTCGAGAGATAGATTCAAGCGACAATAAATGGCTTACAGTCATTATAAGTTTGCCATAGGATGTCCCTTGTTGCAATGGACTGATCACTCGCAATAGGATTGGCTGGATTTTGTGAGTCCACCGCAACACATCCGGGAATCCAGCCAATATTTATAAAGTAATTCAACCCTTTCACCGTCACGACCTCAGTGCTATTCGGAGTCCCCGACGTCATTGGCCCGTTCGGAAGTTGGGTTCCAATCATCGCATCGGCCGTTGTGTTGACTGTTTTGGCGTCGATGTCGGTCCAGCAGTGGCTGTAGCTGGTCTCGTATGTGTTGCAGGTTATCGGTCCAACAGTAGGTGAGGCAGCTGCTGTAGTGCTAGTTGTGAGGGTGGTTGACGACGTCGTGCTGGTCAATGGTGCTGGCGGACAACTGTCGATTGAGGGCTGGGTGGTGTAGGAGCAGTCGGTAGTTGTAGTGCCGGAGATAACACTTGTCAAAGGAGGGACAACGACTCCGCCTCCGGACGGGCAGTAGCAGTGCTGGTTGGCGCACCCATCGTTCGAACCGGGAGCAACAAGCCTGAAGTGGTCTATCAGTCGCGCTCTTCAAGCATCTGCGCGCTTGACGTTTGGGAGCAACTGACGTGCAAGAAGGTAGAGCGCTCGGCGCAGTTGTCATCGTTGAGAGACTAGAAAGAATTAAGGCCCACGAGGCCAAGCCGGCTGTCCATGCGTTGGCATCGAATGGTGGTTCGGCTATAGTCCTGTTAACAATGCGTAGAATAGCAGCGATCAATGACCTTTTATTCACCAATGGGATCTATCAGTGTAGGTCCGCATTTACAACCCTTTTTCTCTGGCTACTCGTGATAGTTGTTAGTCCATAACAACGGTTCTGCCCATGGCAACATTATCTGACCTTTTCGCAAACATCTTTTGGATACTGACCCCCACAACCATCGGTTTCACACCTTATCTGGACAACTTACATCAGTGACACAAAATCCCGTTTCCTTACCAAGTCACCGCTTACTATCTGTGAGGGACAGGATGCCGCACTGGATACTGCGACGGAAGGTGCCACCGTCGGTGACGAATCAGCCAATAGCACAGTCGCTACCGGGCCCGCACTCGCGGTCTCGATGTACATCACGGTCGGATTCGCAAACGCAGCCTGAGCTGAAGACATCTGTGCGACATCTTCGGAAAGGATCTGTACGTGGATCGGAACCGCTGGGTGAGAATTGAACAAGTACGAGATAGTTCCGAGAATGAAAGCCCCTTCCGCAAGTGCGGCACTGCCAAGTTGTTTCTTTTGTATGTTGTAGTTGGCAGCGATGATGGCATTCTGGATCTTCGTCTCAACGCTAGTGCCATTTGTGGCACTTGACTTGATTGTTTGGATCTGGTCTCTCAAGCCATCGCTCATGTCAAGGCCAAAGTCGCCATTGGGATAAATATGAATGGCGCACGATACACCCGTCAACTGTGCAGAGCTCGCAGACTACAAGATATCAGCGATGAGCCACACGAAAAGCCCGAGCACGTCCTTGGAGTCGGCTCACCGCTGTAGAAGTGATGAAGTCTGTCCCAATGGAGATGGTCTGTCCCAGTACTTGAGACATAAAAATAGCTAACCAAGACAAACATAATACAGACGTTCGAGAGGCCAAGGTACGAAGCGCCATCATGATTGCTATTGAGCGAAAGATTCTATGGGATTGGGCAGATTTGGCTGAAAATGCGCAATTCGACATATGGTGAGCTATGTGGCAAGATCGAGCCTTTTAATTGATGCATCGTACCAATACCTTGACGATTTACAGGTTGATACTCCTAGGGGTAAGAGCAGCCGAGCAACATGTTGTCTTCGAATGAAGGGAGTCTTCTATGGGTCATCTCGAGAGCCAATCGCAACTGAAGTCATCAAGTCGATGTTTGGGATAGAGTACGAATTTCATTCATGGCGGCAGTAGTGCACAGAAGTTGAGAATAATGCCTTTCAACCTTCAACTGGCAATTCCTTCCCACTCTGAGCTTCTGAATGGAAGCACAGGGATCAGGTTCAGGTATATGTTGATGCTGCAGCCGCACGATTATCCGTGAAGCTCAGACGAGATGGTATACCTTGAATGAAACGTATTACCAACAGACGTGTTCTCCACTGGGCGCCCAAGATGTTGTTGTTGTCTTGCAGTTCGTCTAAGCTTGTCTTGACGCACAGCCCATGCTGTGCCGCAAACAAGTGGGGGACCTTATTGGTCGCTCCTCCATCCTTGCCTAATTGATGACTTGAACATTTCAGACGACGGGTAATCAGCTTTTGCGCAGAATTTGCTCCACCCTTCCGGCTCCCTTGATCATGCCATCATCGATGCTGCGAGTGGCCCTTAATTTCGCTCTCCCCAGACAGTCCAGCTGTTCGCGAAGCTAAGACATGCGAGACGGAAAGAGTGGAGACTCAGGTATGAAACCTCAACTCAACGAAGCGTTTGCAGTATTGCGGAGCTGGAGCTTTTCGCAAATTTGACCACTTAGGGTTAGCTCATGAGGTTTTCGTATGCCGACTGTGTAAATGCCTGTCTGTGTATTTGATTCGCATGTGATATCTCTATTTGAAACATCCATACTATGGTATCGGCAGCGGCTGAGTCTCCTGTCGCTCTTACTCCCCTGTCCGCCTATGAAAGAGCAACGACGTAGGTCAAGAGATGGCAACAACGAGAAACGACAGGCCCTTTTTTGTGTTTATATGAGACCACACTCACCCCTTCCGCTTTCTCTTGCTCGGAAAGCTCGCTCTAGTTCTGTACTGTTCTCGAGGACCCGCAGATAAGCTCGATTCCTGCCTTCCTGCCAAAGCCACGGAGTGCACAAGAGGCAGTCACTTACCAACCAGTATATGTATTGAAATCCCGCCGAGTGTATCGCGATGCTGTTGACTCCTTTTCGTCCTTCCGGTCTCCCTATTCTGCTTTCACTTTCTCTCGCGTTTCTATGCGACTGCGTTATCTTGCATGACTCATGCGTGCCTCGTGAGTCCTCCAGCTTTGCTCATGTCTTACCAGTGCATTCACTGAACATGACCCAGGATATACCGACCTGATAAGCCAAGCGCTAGGTTCCGCTTTTGAGACGGCAGAGTATGGTGCAGATATGCCAACGGAAGTTGATGAGGATCTCATTGAAGTTTCTGGATGGTTGTTCGGTAGCGAAGCAAACCAGCAGTTAGCTAGGCGTGAGTGTGCGCTTCCCTTGTTCCAACTCTGAGGCGACTCATATTTTGCATGCATAATTCTCATCTCCTCTCCGCAACATGCCATGATACGGTCCGGAGTGCTGACTCTTCAATCTGTCATCTAGAACGAATAGGAATACTCAACGACTTTCCTCACGCCATTCGTTATGATGCGGCAGTCGGAATCGACCCCACCATGATCACTTGCGGTGTCGAGTACTTGATACTCGGAGATGACCCGAGCTACGTCTACGACACCTTTTCCAATACGTTCGAGGACATCACCAACGAGGCTTACACCGGGTGCCTGAACCCAAATATAGTGTTACGTGCACCAGCACTCTACGCCACGAGCGTCAGCTCAAACACACAAAACGTCCAATCTCTTAATGTGATCCACATCTGCAAGGCCACGCTCGATGTAATGGTGCACGACCCTAGTTTGATGACCATCTCAGCCCAAATTGAGGACCTGGAAAAATGGCTTCGAGGCGGCCGGCATTCATCGATGGACAGCTGGCGCTGGCTGGACCATTACTTGTTACACGAAATGGCTCATAGCCCCCTCCTCGGTACGATGAACAGTGATGAAACCGGTGAAGCATACAGATGGGATGATTGCGTAACGGCGAAGGACCCGGCGAATCCTGGTGAGTGAGATCTGCAATCATACCAAACGCGTCTCGGGCTTTCGATGATGCACAAGAGCAAGCTGAGTCGTCCCGTCGTGCAAAAGATTCGCTGGCGATCTACAGCACGGCCGCGCGTTTCATCGCGGAAAGTATGAAGATAGCTCTGGACGGTCTGTACTATACCCCCTGTGATCCGCTTTCTACCCAGCTCCATCGTTGCTGACCGCGCCCTAGGAACCGTTCTTGTGTCTCAAGGTTGATGGCGATCAGATGGAGACCGGACAGAGCCACTCCTGGAGACCGAGTGGCTGAACAGAAGCTGTCTCTAGCTCATGGTGCGTGCCACATGGACGCTGTCCTGGGAAGAGTGGAAGCATTTCGCCAACAGTCTCGGAGCTTGTTCTCAGCTGAAGTACCAGTTTCGTGTTGCCGATGATGACGTTGCGGGTCGACATGGACCTCGCTCCGACTGCTTCGTGATGGGCATCAGAGTCTCTCCGCGAATAATCGTCGTTTCTCTTCGTAAATTCTCCATCTACCTGTTTCACACAGACTTAGAATATGTCTTTACCCCAAGCTCCACGCACTGAACCAATACCTCCGCTAAGATCCTTGTCGTACAATGTATTAAACCCTTGACCCGCAGAGCCCGCAACATCGACGTACACACGGACATACTCACTGTCGTGATTGAGCTGAGCATCTTATGTGGCGCCCAGGGGGCAGGGTCAGCGTTGACTGTTCGTAGTGGGAGATATGTGTGGAAGCACAGGGGAGAGAGGTAGTATGGTCTACAGGAGTGTTACGGCTTCGAGCCCAACAAGGCATCCGATCCGTCCGGCAGGTCCAGATTCTATGCGCCTGTTGGATGATGGTGGCTTCCGCGACAGTGATGCTTCATGGCTCTTGGCTCGCAATGGTCGGTATTCGCTAGCGCGGCAACTGGATGGATATGCGGAGAGAAGGAAACGCTCGTTGAGATGTCCAGATTTACACTCCTTGAAAGAGGCATTTCAGGCGACACAGCTTCGTGCTGCTCATGCATTGAGTACGAAGATGGGGCTCTAGACATCGGGGGTGAAGGGATTCTATCATTATTGGGGAGATTGTTAACTGGAAGTGGTATAGATCAAATCCGCTCTCGCGCTGTCTATCAACAGCTCCAACCCATTGAAAACCTAGTCAAGATTCCGCTTGACGAACAACTCCCAATACGCTTTACCAGCCTTTGATCTCTGATTCATCGCAAAGTGCCAACGCAATGACCCACCTTGGCCTCGCAAAGCCTACCTTAATGTGTAGTTGTAGCAGCAGGGACGGAAACCGCGGACAGCGAAGTGGAAGACACGGTGGAGGTAGGCGAGCTGGAAATCGACGAGCTGCTGGAGATTGGACTGGGCGGGACACCGACCGTGGAATTGTCCATCGATAGCTGAGACACACGACATCACCCCCATCATCTGCCGGCAGTTGTTGGTCCCGGTTCGAATCCAGGCACCGCCATTCTCCTGCGTTAGCGAGCCAAGAGCGTACGCGCACTGGGGATTATCGGGGAGGGGCGGGCTCGTTATATCAAGAAACAGCGGGCATTCGCGCAAAAGTGAGCGTTTCGTTGGGTAGCAGGGAGCGGCTGAGCGTGAAGGAGTGGAAAGTCTCATTGGACGGCATGGTATACGCTTGATCGTAGGCCATTGAGTTGAATGTGAGCACGCCCTGATCACACGCATAAGACCCAAATGCTGTAAACGTGAGAGTGGAACTGGCGTTGGTGGAATTGGATGCGGCGGCAGGCACGGATAGGGCAGTCAAGATGAGAGGAAGGCGAGCAATAGGGTATATATGGCTCTGCTCTTGTAAAGGTGTGGTGATGGTGAATATTCAAGTAGTCGATTAAATCATGTATGGTAAGATTAGTCAATTGTTCTTGGTGTGATGGATAAACCTGTTCTATTTCGAGGGTTTGGTGTCTCAATATATAGGAGCAGTGTCTAGATAGTCGACTGCAGTAATAGGTTAATGCTTATTCGTGCTCTGAGCCTCAACTCTTAAAGAGACTTTATCAATTCGGGCATAGGTGAATGACGCTCATTGTATCTGGTGCCGGATGAGACGAGATCATGATGGCCTCGTGTGATGGCCGATGGAAGCCCATGAAGCATCCTTTCATAGACTACATGTGTTCGGAATAACCAACAAAAGGAGAATGCTTTGTCATGAACAATGTTATAAAAGCTGCTGTGTTTGGCAATCTTCGAAGTCTTTGGTGGTCGGTATTAGTGCAAGCGTTAGTCTTACCAATTAAAGGTTGCTGTGGTTTGCTGTGAATTGCTGTGTCCCGGGCAAAGAACGGGATTCATCAGGATTATAGCCTTCGTCATGATGCGACTGTGATTAAAGCATTCTCTTTTGTGAAACAAAGGCACCATCATCGAGTCCACAACGGCTATATTAGAATCCGTATTCGTTTCATGTTGCTCCACTCAATTTAGCGTCCCCATTCGTATTGCCCTTTACCTCCCCATTCTCTTCCTTCCCTTCTGCATTTGGCTTTGCAGCTTTGCTTGCCGAAAAGGATTGCTCAAAGTCTGCAATTATATCGTCAATATGCTCTGTTCCCACCGATATCCGGATGAGATCTTCCGTGACACCGCTATCTGTTTTCTCTTGGTCGCTGAGCTGTTCGTGCGTTGTGCTCCAAGGGTGGATTGCCAGGGTCTTCGAGTCGCCGATACTGTGACCTAATAAGCTAGGGGCGGTTACGAAGGAGCGAAGAGCATACTTAGCCAGATTTGAGATCAACTTGAAGCCATCGACGACTTGACTTCCAGCCTCCTGCCCTCCCTTCACCCCAAATGATAGTACACCGCCGAATCCTCTGGGCAGATACTTCTTCGCGAGCTTGTGTGACTGGTGACTCTCCAGGCCCGGGTATGACACCCAAGAGACTCTGTCGTTCTCTTGAAGCCATTGAGCTAATTTCAAAGCGTTGTACGCATGTCTTTCGCACCGCAGACTCAGAGTCTCAATGCCCAGCAATAATTGTTGCGCCGCGAATGGATTCAGCGCCGTGCCAAGGTCTCGCAGGATCTCAACTCTGACGCGAATGGCGAATGTGATGGGGCCGAACGTATCCCAGAACTTGAGACCATGATAGCCTTCCGAAGGATCGTTGAACTGTGGGAAGCGCTTGGCATTCTTGCCCCAATCGAACTTGCCGCTGTCGACCACAATGCCTCCAATTGTGGTGCCGTGGCCACCAATCCACTTAGTAGCCGAGTGAACGACGATGTCCGCACCGTGATCAATGGGCCGACAGAAGTACCCTCCGGCGCCGAATGTATTATCCACCACCACCGGTACACCGTTCTTATGCGCAATTTGCACAATCTTCTCGAAATCGGGCACATTGTATCTCGGGTTCCCTATGCTCTCCAGGTACACACACCTCGTCTTGTCATCGATAAGTCTCTCGAATTCCGCCGGCTCGTCACCCTTCACGAACTTTGTCCTTATGCCCAGTCTCGGCAGGGCCACCTTGAATTGGTTGTATGTCCCTCCGTAGAGGTTCGACGTTGATATAATATTATCGCCTGCGTGAGCCAATGCCGCAATCGTCATGAATTGAGCCGCCTGTCCTGAGGATGCTGCCACGGCTGCAACACCGCCTTCCAGAGCCGCAATTCGTTTTTCGAAGACGTCAACCGTGGGGTTCATGATGCGGCTGTAGATATTCCCAAATTCCTTGAGGCCAAAAAGGCGGGCGCCATGCGCGCTGTCATTGAAGACGTAGCTGGTCGTGGCATAGATGGGGACGGCGCGGGCATTGGTTGTAGGATCTGGCTCTTGTCTGTCTCCGCAGTCAGTCAATTGCTTCCGTGTATCAATAGACTCGAGACCTCCTACCCAGCGTGCAACTGCAGTGTCTCAAATTTCTGCTGTGGAGCTTCCGAGCCCATACTGGCAAGTAGAAATTCAACGTAAGATTACGTTGAGGTGTGAAATCGATGATTGAGCAGATATGTTGAAGGCACGATGAGTATCAGTTCAATTGAAGCAAGAAAAAGACCGCGTCGCTTTTAAAAGTCGCACTATTGACGACGTGAAGCCGCATTATTGCGTCTTTGGCTGCCGCCCATATCCCCCCGCACTCGGGCTTAGCGGGGATGGTGTCATCGTGTCAGACTTCCAACGGGGCAGAAGAGCCTCGGAATGGTGGCATCATGTACCTAGTGATGACTGCTTCTCTCAACCTGGACTTCAGTATCATGATTCATGAAGCTGTGGAAGAAGATTCTGATGCCGCCGGAATAGCATGGTTCGGAGAATAATGAATACCTAGGTACAGTACCTAACTCTTCAAAACATCTTATCTGCTCGCTTATGATAAAGATAAAGGCATCGCTAAAGTACCAGCTAGAAGTCTCAGGGTCCATAGTGTGGCTTACGAGTAAGCGCCTCAGGCCTGAGGCGCAGCGGAGCCTAAGCCTGTCATGGACTCATACACGATTGACACCAACCTTTCCGCCTCTCGAGCCCCCCTTACTCGTATCAAGATGTAGCATTGTACTTGACCACTCATGACAACTCCTCGCAAGCCCTCAGGCTACACTCCTTTGGGGTTTTGACCACTGCTTGTGTTGAACTTCGTGACGGAGAAAACATCCGGAAGGTCGGAGCACTTTCTCATCACTCTTCCGCATCGTGAAACATCGGTCTTTGCAATTTGAAGCATGGTAAAGTGCTCATCCATGTTGAACATACTTAGCACGCGAGAATCTTTTTGGAGATGAACTTTTTGCTGTTCACACGAGACAACGATTCAACAGCAAAGCAGGCGCATATTCACATACCTATTCTGGAGCACAATTCCTCTAGGTTATAGAGTATAGGTGCCAGTGTCAACAAAAGTCCCACAAGAGCACCGAAAGCAGCGCTGCACAATACCTGAGAAACACTACGTGGCCTGCACGAGTAGGAATGCATGGATAGTAAAATGGACCTTACCTTCAATGATGACAATGCATTAATCATGCTGTATCTAGATGAAGAGTTCAGGTCAAGGCAATGTGGCCAGTAATAGCCTCAGTCTCTGGCCTTCAATTTTTGGCTTGGCAGTGGATTTGAGGCAATACAGAGGCGGTAGGGTTCTTTTGCAGACGGTCCATGATCGAAGCGCCTTGAAGAAGAAGCTCTTCTGACCAAAGGCGTTAAAAGACAAGGAGATATACCAGATCAAGACCAAAAATAACGGTCAGAGTCCTCAGTCCTGAAACATAGCGCCAACAAATCACATCCCTGCAATTTCGCCAAGCGATCTCCTCCGAAAACAAAGTATCCTCTCGTCGCCCAGTTTTCGCAACAACACTTTCAATCTTTCTTTCATTCATTCATTCACTCACTCACTCTTCTTTTCTTTCATATAGCTTGACGCTCATTATCGCTTAACAAATAAACCCGCACATCCTTTGACAGGATCTCTTTTCACTCTTTCATCTATTCCACAATCAACATACGCACACTCCCTTATCCAAACGAACACCTACCCCACATTCCAACTCCACATACCGCAAGCCACGATCTTAGAATCACGATACACGACACGCGACGATGTTTAACTTCAACCTTCCCCTTCGCATCTTCCAGCTCATCCTCGCCATCATCGCGCTCGGCTTGAACGGCCACGGTATTCACCTCCCCTCCCTACCAAAGCTGCCTTACCCCGGCCCCAGGAAATAAAAGCTGACATCTCCCCCCCCCCCTCCTCAGTAACATCCTGGTATCTCCACCACACCCATCCCTCCACCACCCCCTCCGCGCCCCCCTACCTCGTCTCCGTCGGAACCTCCACCCTCCTCACCCTCCCCTACCTCTTCCTCAACCCCGTCCTCGCGGGCGGCAACAAGCCCAACGGCCGCTTCTTCAACAAATGGCTCATCCTCGCCCTGGACTCCGCGACCTGCCTGCTCTGGTTCGCCGGGTTCGTGGCACTGGCGGTGTTCCACCGGGGATTGATCCTGTGCGGACCGTGTGATGTGATGGTCGGGGCCGTGATCGTCGGTGCCCTTGCGTGGTAAAACTCCCCGAGACTCGGTGTTGGGGGGAGAGAGAAGGGGAAGGAGAGGCTAATTGGGTTCCAGGGCGACTTTCCTCGCGACCACGCTCCTAGCGTCGCTACACATCATGCGCACGCGCCGCGGCTCCGGCGAGCAGACCCACGCGGGTTGGGTTGGCACACAGGAATCTGTGCAGATTTAAGAGACGGTGCAGTACGTTACAGTTGCACGGAGGCCAGAGAGTGTGTAGAACTTCCGAATGGTGCATGGATCGCCCAGCCCGTGGACCATTCGTGTTAAAAATATCGGCAATTGTTAACTGTGGAATCGGTGTACGCTTCTACTCAGGCTCTTCGTTCTAAAATGTCCTGTTCTCTAGTGAAAGTGTTGGAAAGGAATTTTTTGAAAGTACACAATGGCTTCTTCCAACGGGAGAAGTTTCGAGCTTGATATCAGGAGCACAGGCGGTTCTACGATCACTTTAGAATAACGAATACACGCAGAATCTCTTATGCAAACCTAGCCAAGGTAGTGGCGTTTATTGAGCTATATTATAAATGATCTAGGGATAGGCAATGCTGGGTACGTATGGCTCAGCCTGTTCGGATTGTCACGATCTATCGATAATGACTGAGCGCATCGCAGCTGTTACTGAAAGCCTCGAAGCTCCAGTAAGACCACCTAGTATTTCACTCGTCCAGCCCTCGCCTGAGCGATCTCCTCCTCACCCATCCTCACCCACCAGTAATTTTCCTCAACCATCTCACTTTCGGGAATAGCATTGTACTCAACGCTATGATCCTCGTTAACATCGACAACAGTCGCGCCAACACTTTCGCTATCTACGGAATCGACGAGGCTTGTGGAAGACGGATGAACGACGGCAGATGCTCCTTGCGGTGTCGAGAAAAAGGGACTTGTCTGGAGGCTGTCTCCATCCTTCGGTTGCTGCATTGCCTTCGGTTCATGCTCATTAAGGTTCGCCATCTTGTCGCCATCCTTCTCACGATCCAATGTTTCCTTCCTCTCGTAGAGCAAAGAAGTCATTGGAATTGCTATATCCCATCGCTTCTCACCCCTCTTCGAAATTGGTTGCTTCTTCTCGAACCTTCTGCGCAGGCGGCCAATACCACACTCGACGACTGCTTTTCGAGCGTATGTAGCGTAGGGACCTTGGTAATTAAGCCCCTGTCCAACTCCAAGTTCTTTATGATGCTCCAGTTGACCTGATTCGATAAGCGATTTAGCAGCTTCAATACCCTCTGTGCCAGGATTGTCATCGTTTTGATCAAGTTTTAAGCCGCTTCCATCAGAGGCTCTCACGAGATCAATATACGCGTCTGTGCTTTGGACATTTGAACGTGGCCCACAAGGAGCAGATGAGAGAACGTGAATGCCTCCTTCAGCATCACCGACAAGTAGATTGTTACCGTCTGGCGAGAAGGCTCCGCTTTGTATACTAACATCAAAATTGGCAACATTGCTGATCAGCACATCTTTGGGATGGCGTCGAACATCCCATGCCTTGATCATGCCGTCGGAAGAACCAGTGTAGAACAGAGAGCCACCAGGACCCCAAAGGCTCAGCATCACTCCGGTATCAGCTTCTTCCCGTTCTCTGGTGTGATCCAAATCCACCAGGGGCCTGCCGTGCTTCAAGCAATGGAGTGGCTGATCTGGCCAACGCCAATCCCAAACGTAAGAAATGCCGTCTGTACAGCCAGCAGTTACAATATTTGAATTTAATGGAGAGAAAGTGATGTCTTGCATGTCTATAGCAGGACACTCATACTCGACTTGACAACGTTTCGGCGTTCGGACATCCCAAGTGCGAACAACAGTTTTGGTGTTGGTTTTGTCAATGATGTGATTACCGGGAGCGCCACCCGTAGCAAAGAAAGGCTCCGTGGGATGCCAAGCTGCAGCATAAACGCTTTGTGACGATGGCGTGACTTTGATGCTCTCGAAAACATTGGCGTCCCAGAGGCAGAGCTGTCCCCCACCGGAAAGCAAATCCCCCTGCTGCTCCCATTGTTGGAAGCCTGCCAGTAGTAGATGATTGTTGTAAGAGTTTGGGCCCCACCTTAAACATTCTGGATATATTTTCCAATTGGGCCTTGTTTCTGCACGCGAGGCCGAGAATTTCTCGTAACGCGAAGGTTCTGCAGGATTGTAATAGATTCGAACGGCGCCGTTGACACACTTCGAGGCAGTTGCAAAAAGACTTGGTCGGTTCCCTGAGATCTCGACGCTAGTCACCCAGGCTTCGTGGCGGAGAGTGCTCAGACATTGGTGTTTCCCGGCAGAGATATCCCAGATCTTTACGGTACAGTCATGACTCGCAGTGAACATTCGATCTCCGGTGGGTGAGAACGCAATTGAGGTAACGGTCTCGTATACTTTAGGATCGCAAGCGTCGTAGACAGCTCGAGTAGCATTGGGTCCATTGGGAATGGTTTCAGGTTTCGGCCGATCGACCCTGTGATCGGGTAGCTCTCGAATTTGGTTCGAAGTGAGATTACCGAGTAATAGGTTGCAAGGACGGTTGTACTGTATATCCTCAACATTTGTATGTGCGGCTGCCCCAAACGCATACACATTGGAATCTGGGCTCCATGCAACAGCGACCACATCACCAGATGCTCCTTTCCAATTTTTCCATGGCTCAATCATCTCACTCTTCAATTGACGGAGCTCACCCATCGTTCCGACATGTCGTCCACGAGAGTTTAGGCCGAGCTCGCGGTTCCGAAGCAATGACGAAATGCAACGTCCTGGGTAGCGGACAGTATCGATAACCTTTGTCTCAACTCTAACAACCTTTGGTTTCCCAACTTTGGAGGTGAGATCAGCATGTTTCACGATGCTTTGATCAGCAACGAGCTGCATTCGATCTGTGGGTGTAATATAGTATCTCTGTCCATCCTTATATGGCCGGCTGGACGTATCAGTGACCAAGACTGCCATGACGTGCTCGAGACTTGGATCGAGCGCTGTGGCGGGGTTAGGACGGCATCTTGGTCGAGGTTCTTTTGGGGGACCAGTGTCTTCCAATGGCCAGTTTCTTGGAATTTGCTGGACTGATTGATGGGTTGTAGTGTTGTTTCGGTGATTTGCAAGATGGGAGAAAACCGGTCCGCGGCCACCGGCGGGCGTCTCTCCCACGTCTGTCATCCTTCCTTGACCCTCGGCCGGAGCTTCTCGCAGTGCGTTCGAGGCGTCGTCGTAGCTTGCGGACTGAGGTGCGACAGGCCCCACGTTTGTTGATTCTTCTATGCTGGCAAGAAGCTCCAAAGCCGATTTTTGAGTTGTAGGAGTCCTTTTCTTTTCGGCAGCAGTCGCCAAGGTTATCAGCTGCGTCTCACTCACCCGGAAGGTCGTAGGTTGACTTGCTAAAGCTTTTAAAAGCCGCACCTGGTCTTTGCCATTCGATACTCCCAAATTATTGCTATGCTGGTTTGAAGCTGGAGCAGTCAAGCTTGGATCAGTCGGGAGTCTTGTGACAGGCCGCGAACGCAAGTAATCATCAGAAGGTATAAAATGATTTTGTTTGAGTTTGGGGGTGGTTTTTGAAGTCCTGGCTGGAGTATAATATTTATTGCCGCGTTTACGGCGCAGAGCAGGGTACCGACCACGATCAAAATTGGGTCCGAAAGGGGATGTTGAAGACTCAGTTGGTGAGGTTTGTAACGACAAAGACTGTTGTTGATCTAGGGGTATGGGAGGCGGTGCCTGTGCCTCTTCTTTTTCGTTTACTGCAATGGCCTGACTCACGGAGGCATTCTCAGAGTCATTTAAACCGGGTACACGAGCACGAGGACCTCCAGTCGTGCCTTCTAGATCTGGAGAACCGGATGAAAGCGTAGCTATATCAAGTCTTGAACCATTTACAGGAGTAGTTGGGTTATGTGAAGATTGCGCATTAGTCCTCCGAACCTTTTGACGAAAAGACTTCTTCACGAAGTGCTTGATTTTCTTCTTTGTATTCTCGTCCAGCTGGTATGAATTCTCTGAGTGAGATGCTAATTTGTCCAGAACATCGTTGACAATCTAAAGGATTAGTGCATGTCTATTAAGGCTCATTTTCTTCAATCCTAACATCGAAGTAAGACTTACAGTTTTGCCGATAGCATCTAACTCTTCTCGAGGAAGACTGTCTTTGTGACGCTTTTTTGACTTCTTCATGGCAGGATACACTACTGATTCGAACAGGGCAGCATATGCGACGAGCCCGGTGGATGCCGATGACAGTATAGGCTCAGATGTAGTAGGACTAGCAGCTTCGTGGAATCTGGGGTGGAGCCTAGGATCTATCTTCTCTTGCGTGTGCAGCATTGATGGCTTGGATCGTCCGAAGAGACCAGCGTCTGCCTGGTCTGTCGATGCGCTATTCTCCCTAGACTTTGTAGTCGATGGCTTCGATCGCGACTCATTGTTCGTCTTGACGATATTCTTGATAGACGAATCGCGCTCGAGTGGAGATGCTTTAGGATCGCGGTTGAAGGGAGGATCAGTGACACCTTTCGAGGAATCCTCTGCGAAGGCAATCAAGTTGACAGGGAGCCCACTTCTAACCTTCAGTGCTTTTTCATGAAAATTCTCCGATACGGATTTCAATATCAATTCCGTTCGTTGATTCTTAGGACAATTAGCACTTGCTGGACAAAATGCCTCTACTCCTTGCTCCAAAATTTGGTTGGTAATCTAGTCCGTCCGTTATTTTTTTCCCTTTGGACATAGGATTTTCACCCTAGGGCTCCAAGAGAAGACTTACGCTGTTTCCGATGCCAGTCAATTCGTCCTCTGTAAGGCTTTGCTTGTATACTGCTTTCGCTGCTTTGAGAGCAGGATACACACACCTTGGGAAGCAACCAGCGGGAGAAATGTTACCTGTTCCATCGTGCACATGCTCACTGCGGGCGGGCTCAGCCACATTCGGAGGGGTAGACGGATGAGGAGCGCTCGGCTCTGCATTCCATCGAGCCAATTTGACAGGAGAAGGATGGGATTGGAACGATCCTGAGAGCTTCCGCTTCTTTGTACCTAATGAGGTCAATACTCCTTTGATGGGGAACAAGCCATTGTCTTCGTTGGCTCTCAAGTCTTCGTGTCCGTCAGCGGATGGTGTCGGTGCGTTGGTGACAACTCTGCCCAGTCCCTTTCGCTCTTCTACGTTGTTCTTCGTAGTCGAACTGGGTGACCATTCATCGGGATCTTTCTTCGGTCTCCCCGGTTTCCTTGGTGTACTGACGCCAGCCTGCTGTGGTACTAGGTTTGGATCTTTGTTGACCCAATCTTCCATTTCATTGCATGTGTCAGCTATATTCTGCTTGGCGGAGACAGCAGCTGAGCGTGGCGTGCGGATAGTGGAGGTATCGGCCCTAGGAGTGACAGATGTGTTCTCCCTTGGCTGTCGCTCGTCTCCTTTCGGTCTCTCTAATATTGAGGGAGATTTCGCTGGCCTTGAAGCCGCTATCCCTAGAGCTGACTGAGGGAATGAGACACCGAGGCTGGGGATCATGGAATCTTGTCGTTGTATAGTATTATTAATCCCATCCTTCTTGAGCCCATTCGTTTCATTCCTAGCGGGATTGGAAAATGTTCCAAGCCGAGGCGGCACCAGCGGTTTGGGAGCAACGGCTGGGAGAGGATTCGTTTTCAGGGATTCAAAGTGGTTAGTCAATCGTGATGCGGCTGCAAAGGCCTTCTGACAAGCAGCATGCGCCCTTGCGATGCTGTCGTCATTGTCATCTTCACCAGTTAGATCGATGATATTACTTTGTACGGCTTGTGCCATAGTGAAGGCTTCAAAGACAGGATCTGAGACTGCCTCGTAAGGGCAAATGAAGAGAGACTGAGCTCAGTCATTTCATGATGTCGACCTCGCGGGCTAAGGTGTTGACCTGAGAGGTGAGCGCTGACAAGACATATGAGTAGAGAGGTGATTGTAGGCAGGCATACTTTGGTGTTTCGTGATCGCGGTGGACCGCGACAAAAGTCTGAGAGATCCGAAGTCCACCCGTATAGCCAAATATGTGCTGGGGCGCGGGCTTCCCAGTAGGAAAAGCTTGCCGAGTACTGGTTTTGACTATTTAATTCTCAGGAGACCCCTAAAATCCCTCGGACCCTTTTTAAAATTTATTTAATATATATTTCGAGTACTTTACTTTGGCGCTTCGATGATCGCGGTGGACTTAAAGAGCTCCGAAGGGCTTAAGGGATTTAAGGGTCACCCTGACAAAAGTATTTCACTGAGAATCGAAGATAATTTAAAAAATTGTTCTTAGTATATCTTTACGAATACTTTATTAAATTTCATCTCCGCTAGTTTTAAAATATTAACTCTATAACTCTACGTATTTAAGTTTATTATCATATTTTTGATAAAGAAAAGGAATCAAAAAAGGTAGACTTGAGGATTTTGAAGTTCTTTTCCAGCTTCCTCTTTTGGACGTACCCGTGCTCCTTTAGCTCAGAAATGAAGAAATAAGGTGAGTTTTAGACTTAAAATCACGAAACTAAGACTGATTGGTCAACTTAAATTAGTTGCGAACATTTTGTGATTTCAAGTCTTGAGTAATGAGAAAGCAAGCTGCCAATTAAGGTAGACTTCAGACTTTCAGAGACTTAAAGTAGGAAATTTTGGAGGACAACAATGTCTTCTTCTACATCTCTCTTGATATGGAGCGTTGACTCTTAACTGCTATTGGGGTCTCAAATACAAGGTGTTATTCTCATGTTACAGGACCTTCAGGTATATCCACAGAATTATTGCCAAGTAATAGCAACACTACAACAAGGCCACCCTCTGGGAAAGGCACTTTCTGAATTGTCTCTAGTACTGTGTTTCATTTCTGGGGTAGGGATTTCGGAGGAGCCTTCAAGGCTCCAAAAACAATTGCACAAACACCTAACATGCCGGCCCCTCCGATGGCGTATGCAATATCTCGGCCTGCCCACCAATATAGGCTACAGAATAATAGAGGACCACAAGATCTTCCGATCTGCCCTAGAGGCCATGGGTCAGTAATTTAGGGCTATGATAGCAAGATCTCGTGACTTACCCCAACTTCGATGATTACCCAGTTTCCCACCCCTTTCTCCTTCGGCAGCCTCGAAGCTACTCATGCTATTCAATCCGGTCACAACGGTAGCAGTCGTTACTGCCAATAACGTGGCAGCTCCCCACAGTCCCGCTTCGGTCGTCAGCCTGCCTAGCATAAAGAAGCTCGCTGCGCATGCCACTACACCGAGCTGGACGACTCGAAGCGGGTGCAGTTTCCTGGTGACGGATCCTTGCAGTATCGAAGCGACCAAACCCATGAATCCGAGGAGCCTGCCAGATTGGGAGGGCGTGTAGGCAAATAAGTCATAGGTCATAAACGGGAGAGAGAACTCCATGCCGCTAAAGAAGAGGATGAAAATGAAATGGGTAAAATTCAAAAGGGTATGGGAATTCGTACGAATATGCTTTTGCTGCTCTGACCCGGTCTTCAGTATCGAGCCACTGGTTACCGGCGTTACACGTGATGAAGGTAGAGTCTCCGGTAGATAGAAGTAGAGATACATTGTCTCCACGACAATCAAGAAGAGCGAAAACCCAGCAGCTGTAGCGAACGGATTTGCGACTACTGTTTCGATGTTTGCGAGAGCCGCTCCCAGCGCCGGTCCGAATGTAAAGGCAATGGAGAAACATACTCCAACCAGAGCCATTGTGGCACCTCTTTGCTTGTCATTGCTAACATCCGCTGCCATTGCGGTTGCTAGTTGGACATTCCCTTCGCTCAAGCCTCCTACTACTCTGCTTGCCAAAAATGTTCGGAAGTCCGTCGCGGCTACCCATAAGGCCACCGAGGCAATGTTTCCAGCCATTGACCAGAGAAGTGCAGTTCGTCGCCCATATTTGTCGGAGAGGGTTCCGATGATAGGAGAAGCAATTGCCTGAAGAAGGGAGAACAGAGAGCCGAGAGCGCCTCCGAGGAGGACTATGTCATATCGATCGCTGATGGGGCGCGAGAAGGATTGCTTATAGGCATTCAAACCGAAAAAGATGCGATTGAGAATGGAAGAGGAGTCATCTTGTGTTTCGAGGTTGCGGTAAAATTCGAGGAGCTTTGGAAAGAGGGGAAGGATGAATGTGAAGGATATCTGGGACTAATTAGCAAGCTCGCTTTGCACGGCGAATACGGGCACACCAGGTCGAGCAACAAGGAGATAAAGATGACCCGTAAGATCTGCTTTCGTTTGGCAGGAGATACTGGGGTGGCAGACATGGTAGGTAGCTAATGGTAGTAATAGATTCTTGGGGATATTATAGAGTACGCGCTTTGTATGCAGAACAACGCTTGCTAAGTAGTGAACATGATGGGAAGCAAGATGACATGACTTGCATAGAAGACAGAGTGTCTTGAGGACAAAGCGGACGCACAGTGTGGCGGACGTTGCACTCAAGGAAGCCTCGAAAGTTCTGAATGAGGCAATCGAGCTTCGCCGGGAAGCCAACAAGCTCGGGGGATCCGGCGCCTAATCCCACGCTTTACCCCCTCGAGCGACACCCACTACGGGGTCTACCTTAAGTAGGTAAGTTCTAACTGCTTCCGCCATGTCTGTTGCACCAAACGTCAACTTGATACAGAATGTCGTGATTTGCAGACAATTCCTGGTAGCTGGAAGCCGATCCACCCTTCGAAGTATCTCGCAGAAGTACCGATGTCTAGCTAAATTTCTGATTGCCTTCATATGTTTGGTCCACAAGCACCGTTCGTCTACCTCACAAAAAAATGCTGTGAATGGGACGGGGCCTAAGGGATATCGCGAGAGCAGATGGCGGGCATAGAGTGCTGCGGATGGGAAGGGTTGTTGCATGAATGCATCTTAAAGAGCAGGTGGCCGGTCATCGAGGCTGCGGAATCACGGTTGAGGTGGCATTTTCACAGGCGGAACAGCGGCAAGCATGTGATTCTAACTTTGGGGAACAATGTTGTGTGGGAGGCCTGCAAGATTGAAATGGGGTTCCAAGCTTTGCATAAATGTGGGATACTTTCCCTTTGTCATGGTCACCATAAGCGTCGGTAAATTGTACTGGCTGCAACGAACGGTCATAGCAAGAACGCGGTTCTCGAATGGATTATTTTGCTTCACTCTTCACTCCTTCATTATTCCTGAAATTTCCTGAAAGGCCTGGGCAAATAGAAAATGACTTGATTGGCCAATTACTCTGATGTCATGCTTCTCGGTTGACAGCGGGCCAATTATGACGATTTACCCGAACTCTGACGACACAGTAAATATGATGCAGCTGTTTTCAATCCACATACATTCTGTTTTCAAGATTGATTGAGACAAGATCAATTCTCATCCCTGTCCTTTTGCAATCATGGGTCCTTCAGTGTTCCAGCTGCAATGCACCTGCAACGTCTGTTTCCCATCACCTTCCAATGCCCTTCGTCTAACAACGAGCAGAACTATCCATGGGGCCGCGTCGGTACATCATCCATGTCCGCCCGCCTCTGCTCCAAAACTCCCAACACCGGCTTCGAGATCGAAGATAAACCCTATGCGGAGATGTGGATGGGCGATTATCCTGTACAGCCTGCTAAGAGCCTGAAGACTGGAGAAGAGCTGCATAAGATCGTGGACGAGGACAAAGAAGGACTGCTAGGAAAGAACGTTATGGAGAAGTTCGGAGGTGTACTGC
The DNA here is from genome assembly GCF_014066305.1 of Letharia columbiana. Taxonomy (NCBI): domain Eukaryota; kingdom Fungi; phylum Ascomycota; class Lecanoromycetes; order Lecanorales; family Parmeliaceae; genus Letharia; species Letharia columbiana. The sequence continues at coordinate 1,051,423 of NW_023501047.1, read as the reverse complement.
CGTTTCTGCCAAAGATATTGTCAATCGAAAAAGCGTTGGAGCTGCAGATCCACCCGGACGTACGTACATTTCGGAGCTGATTCTTCCTATTTGGTAATGAGGTTGAGTCCCAAGACTCGCTTCTGGAGCAAGAAGACCTTTCTACTCCAGAGACCTGTCTTGCAACTCCATTTCCTAGCTCGAGTAAACTGTGCTGACTCCGAAATCTGCGTAGAAAGATCTCGCGGCTAGGCTACATGCCAAAAATCCCGATCAGTTTACCGACGATAATCACAAGCCAGAGATCGCGATAGCATTAGGCAAATTCGAGGTGTTTGTCGGTTGGAAGGCGACGCCCGACATTCAGGCTCTCTTCGATGTTTTGCAGCCGATCCAAAAATTCCTCCCGAACGGACAGACGCACTTCAACAATGAGACACTGAAGCGAGTTTGCCAGAACATTCTGACATCTAGTGATGACAGCATCAAGGAATGCCAGCAACAGTTGGGCAAAATTCCCCGAGAGAGATTCGGCAAGCAGGCTTATATCCTCGACTTGTTACCAAGGCTGCAAGAGCAGTACTCGATTGAGGATCCGGGAAACCTGGTCACTTTGCTGTAAGACTACCTGCCTGACTGCATGCATACCTTGATGCTAATGCAACTGTCAAGCTGTATGAACTTCCTCACCCTCGAAGCCGGCGAAGCACTATACGTCCCTGCCGATTGCCCACGTAAGTAATTTGCCCTTCCAGAAACCTGGGCTGAAAGACACGTATCGAGAATCGAGATTATCTTAATTTCCAAAAAAAGCCTCCTCACCTAAACCCCAATTTAAAAAGTTAAGGCTGACTCAGAAAACATGAAGACGCTTATCTTTCTGGCGACATCGTCGAGTGCATGGCCCGCTCCAACAACGTCCTCAACACTGGATTTTGCCCACGTGCAAAGAGAGATAGCATCGAGCTATTCACCGAGGCCTTGACCTTTTCGCCCCACAATGCGAAGGATGCGATGCTAGGTGCTACCAAGAGCAGCAAAGGGAAGATGGGGAAGACGGTGGACTATGCGCCGCCGATGAGCGAGTTCAACATGTTGAGGACGAGTTTGCAAGCCGGAGAAAAAGAGATCCAGGAGAAGATCGCCGGGCCAAGTGTGATCTTTGCAACGAGCGGAGCCGGGAAGATGAAGGCGGGTGGAGAAGATTTTGATTTCAATGAGGGCTACATTTTCTTTGCCGGTCAGGGGGTTGAAATCGAATTCTCTGCAGAGAAAGACTTAGAGGTGTACAGAGCTTACGCTGAGTAAGAGCAGACAGTGAAGAAGATTCAACGAATACAATAAAACACATTTAGCTTCGGGATTGAGGGGCAAGGGATAAACTTGCGCCACCTGTATATAGTCGATTCGCCCGAAAATGTCCATGAAAACCCCTAAGCTTACGGTCGCTTACTCTTCATATACAGTTTTGAATACGACGGATGTAGGGATGCCTGTTCATGCTGGTGCACTTCCACTGCTCCAACGAGCGTCAGGGTTTTACATCCGGTCATCGCCGACAATTGATCTTCAACAGCGGGGATGTAAAGCCGTTATGGTTACGATCAAGCCACATGCCACATGAGACGTCTCGGCAACGTCAATTTTGAATTTGAGAGCGTTTCAGCAAAAGAGTTCAGCATCAGTCCCATGACAAGGTCTGTTCAAAAAAGCATGACAGGCGATAGGGGGTGAATGAATGAATAGCTTTAGCGCCTTGGCATCAAACCGCGACGCTTGCCGCGCTTGGACTGCTAACGACGACTGCAACTACGAGCCCACGGTTCATATGTATCTACTAAATCGTACCTATAGTTCAAGTGTGGGGGATGCTGCATTACGCAACATCATCACGATGGTGCTTCGGGCCTTTTGCAGCTCTGTGGGTATGACTCAAAGAGTCAAGACGAGGGCTCAGGCCTCAAGCAGATTTGAGGCTGGACTCAATGGTAGAACCCACTATGGATCTCGTGGCTCAGAATCTTTGATGCTAGAAATTGAAGGCTTTCATTGAGAAGAAAAAAAGAGAGCAGGAGAATGAACGTTGCGGCTGCGGCGTTACCACTATGCTTTGTACCTCCACCTTCTAATTTTGAGTTGACAAAGAACTTCGGAAAATGCTTTGAGGTATGTTCGGTCCACGCGTATCCAAGGGACAAAGGTGGACTTGCTGCATTTACGCCGTCGAGTCTAGACTGCATAGCATGAGAGAGCATACTTTGCTCCCATTCATTCCACTTTTCACCCTTTTCTACATTTCCCCAAAAGTCCGAGTTCTTCCTGGTCTTTTCACTGTCTTTACCCAGCACCTTCCTTCGAAGAACACATCTTCCGCTCTTTCATTCCAGAACCCCCTTCTTCACACTGTCTTTGCTTTCCCATCCCATTCCTTGAACGTCGTTTCGCCAGTCGACCGCCTCTGACTTTTCTCGTTGACCGAGTCCAACCCCTTGGATTGGGTCAATTATTTGTCTACCTGTCCTTCGCATAATCTTCAATCTTTTTGACGCCCCTCAGCATCTACCTATCCTTACAGTTTCTCTGGCGATCCGTGATCCCAAATCCTGTCTTTATTAAAAGCGAAACGGAACCATCATGCGGTCTTCCAGTCTGACTCCTCTCCTATTTGCAGCCAGCATTATGGCCAGTCCAATCATGGACACTGTGCTTGACGAGATCGTCAGGACTGCTGTGGTCCACGATGTCGTGACAGTACATGAAGGGGCAAATCAACCAGCACCCACCGCCGCAACCTCAGTAGTTGTTAAAGTCGATGCGGTGCAAGCTCAATCGCCGGCAAACACCGCATCTTCTGTCGCGCCAGTAGCTGCGGAGACTTCTCCGCCATCCACGACCGGTCTTCCGCTGACCTACCAAGCTAATCTTGACACCGAGAGCGCCACATACCAGGGACTGGTCCTGCTAAACCACAACATCCATCGTGCCAACCATTCTGTCCCAGATCTGGTGTATAACAGCACATTAGCTTCATACGCTGAGCAGATCGCCAAGACATGCTTCTATAATCACAGCAAGTAAGTATACCCATCCTGCCGCAAGCTCTAGCGCTCACAATATGGCAGGGCCGCAGGCGACGGTAATTACGGACAGAACATCGGAGCTGGGATCGATGCTGGCAACATCTCCGCTCTGCTCACCAACATGCTGTACAACGATGAGATTGAGAACTACCCCCTGCCGTACGGCCAAGATGTCCCAGACGGCTCACAGTTTGAGCAGTGGGGCCACTTCAGTCAAATGGTGTGGAGCGATACAACCTCCGTTGGCTGCTATACTTATGATTGCTCCCCTGCCGGTCAACCTACCACGCAAGACTGCAATGCGAATGGCCAACCATATCTAGCGAATACGAATTGTGGCCCTGATGGTGGTACTCCCGCTGTCTTCACCGTCTGCAATTACTATCCCGCAGGTAAGAACCTTGCCCGAAGCTCAATAAAGAGACTGTGAAGCGAGACTAACAAATTTGGAATAGGCAACGTCGATGGGGAATATGAGGCTGTGAAAGCACCGTTGGGCCATGGCATTGTGCAGATGACAGAAAATGGACTTGCGGGACCAGATCTTTAGATTTGGAATGTGTTGATTTATTTGTTTGGTACAGCCATTAGTCTGTTGTCTTCATCGTATATATTGGGCAGTGTAAGCTTGACTTTTAGGGGAACTATCATTTATTCTAGAGCAAACTCGAGGCCTTAGCCGTCCGGGTTGTCTTCTTTTTCCGGTAAACTACCCTTTTCCCCATGTAACGCAGGGTCATCGGTCGCAGCGGTGCATGGCTACACACATTCGATCTTCATCCAGCTGGCAAGATGACACGTGAGTGGACGAGCCTAGCTCGGGTAAGAAGACCCAATATCCCACTAAAATTATTCAAGCACCTCCCTAAAGTGCAGTCACCTGCGGTCAAGAAAGCCCCAAGATCTGACAAACCCGAAAAATAATCGTGGATCTGTGAAACCGACCCAACTCCTCTTTGCTCTCACTGTCATTAGATTTGACAAAACCCATTTAACCTCCTCAGCGACGACATCAGGACGACTGAGATGGACGTTGTGTCCACAGTCGGGGACATTCCTGAACCTATTATTCCTTGACAACCTCAACTGCTCTCTCTTCAACTGCTCGTCAGCTCTACCCATAGCCTCAAGCATGCCGTCACGCGCTCTGCGCTGCTCATCTGACACGCTGACATCCTCACCCCGCCGCGCGCTGAAAGCGGACTCGCCCCGGATAACGCTCAGCGGACGATGGCCAAGCACCTGTCTCCGATACTGCTCCTCAGCATACCGACTCATGGTCTCCGTGCCCGTCTCCGAAAGCACCATGCCGACCACGTCCCTGGCGTGCAGGTGCAGAAACTCTCGAGCCACACAGCCGCCGTAAGAGTGCGCCACAAGGACATACGGACCGGGCAGGTTCACGGCTTGGAGCAGCTTGGAGAGCTCGTCCGCTGCTACGGGTCCAGTATCCCGATTCGGACCGTGTTCGCTGCGGCCTAGCCCAGAGCGGTCGTATAGAAGGACACGTACGGTGTCTTGGAGGAGAGATGATACCGGTTCCCAAGATTCGCAGGCGGCGTTCGCGCCCGGGAAGACGATCAGTAACGGGTCGCCTGGTATGCGAATGGGCCCGGAGGTTGAGACGTAGAGCTTGTGGGTTCCTACGCAGACGAAGCCTGCTTTCTCCGAAGTAGTCCATTTGTTAAGTGGTTTGGCCATGCTCTTTTTTCGGAGAATTGTGGCATTGGCGTCGTCGTCGGCACTAGAGCGGCCAATTTCGACAGCATTGTTTTCGAGAAATAAAACCCTCATCGCCCTCAGCCATTTTTCGCTATTCTTCTCCAAGGATTCTCCAAGGAACCATATTTTCATGAGACAAGGCTGATCAGTGAGGCTTGTTTTCAACTACATGGGGAGTTACATGGCTAGTGGGAATATCAGAATTAGGCCGTAGGCGGAGTTTTTGATTGATTTGATTGATTACATCATACTACCCTGAAGTCTTGCCCTAGTAGCCGACTATGCGAGTTACATACGTAATCTATCTAATCCTTTTGGCTAATCATATAGTACTCAAATAAATAAGGCTATATAAGTTACCGTCATAGTTTTGCGTTCTTACTATACTTAATTTTATATTTTAAAAAAGAAAAAACCTATATCTAAACTCTCTCTTCTTAATCGTATTCTTCTTTTTAATCGTCTACTCTAGTAAATTCTTATTATTAATTCTTTATTAAGAGCTTAATATTATCTAATAAACCTTATATTTCTTATAAAGTTCGTCGCTATAAAGGCGTAGCGTGGTTTTATTAGTATATTCTTATAAATAATAATTCTCTCTTTTATCTTTCTTCTTTCTTTAACTTATTATATTCCTCGCTTCTTATTAAATAGCTTATATTTATAAAGAATATATCGAGTCGTCTACTTCGCTTTATACTTATATTCTTTATTCTTTATATTTAATATTCATCGATTATAAAGAAAGGCCTTAAGATTTATTTTCTTAATTTTTATTTATATTATTAGCGATGTCTTAGCGCGCTTAACTCTTAAATATAGAAGTTATATTTATTTTAACGATATTAATTAAATTCTTTTAAGAATATTATCTCGCTTCTTATTAGCTTATTTGATAGTTTATTATTTTATCGCGTAGTCTCTAATAGCTATCTTAATTATCGATATTATTCTTATCTATATAATTAATAATTAGACTATTTTATTAGTATTTATCTTTACTCTTTTATTATAAATTACTCGCTCTCGTTAGCTAATAATCTTCTTCGCCTTTCTATTTATCTATTTATTATTATTAATATTAATATATATCGAAATTTAATATAATTCTATTACTATCTTAGAGATATCTTAGTAAATTAATAATCTATACTATTTATATTATATAGATCTATTTTAAATACTTATTTAAGTCTTTAATAGTTTAAATTAATATTTAATTATTTATATTTACTATAACTCTACTAAGTTATAATTTTATTTAATATATAATTACTATAGTTAGAGCTTAAAGAATATTATATAACTTCGCTAAGTATATTATATATTAATCGCTTAAGCTTAAATAGATATTAAAAATAAAATTAATATTTAACGATATAGTTAAAGCTTTTACTTTTTTATTAATTTCGCTATTGTCTATATATATTATTATATAACTCTTATTAATTAATCTTTTAACTAGTTCTTTAGCGGCTTTCTTAATCTTATAAATTATTATTTTAAAAGACTCTTAGTCGAAGGCGACGCTAAAAAAGCGTAGTTTCTTAATCTTATTAATATCGTTATATTATTCTTTGAATCTATTAATATATCGCTTTAATAAACTTAGTTTTCTATTCTTCTTAAGTTTTCTTTTAAATTTTTATCGCTTAAATTATAACTTAATAATCTCGCTATATATTAAACTAATAACGATTTATAAGATAGCTTTTAAGATAATCTTATCTAGCTATTATTTAACTAATAGAAGATATACTTTTATATTAAATACTAAAATAAATATAGTCTTAAATACTTTAATTATCTTTCTCTTTATCTAAGATTAAATTCTTTATAATAATAAGAGATAAGTTTTATTATAGTTAATAGTATTTTTAAGCTAATATTATATTAAGTAGTAATATATTATTTATAAAATAATTACTATCTAATAGAGCTATCTTATACTCTTATAATTATTATTCTTATATTAATTCTAATAATTCTTATTAATATATCGATACTTTTAATAGTCTTAAATCGAATCTTCTTATTATAATAACTCTATAGAAGTTTAAAATTAATTTCGACTTCTAAATAGCGAATAAAGCGTCTTATCTTAATATATTATCTCTTATTAAGTTATAGAGAATAATTTAAACTAAATCTCTATTTTCTATTAAGATATAGTAGTTAATATTTATTAAAATTAAACTTTAATTTATATTATAACGCTCTACTTTATATAAACTTCGTCGTAGATTTTATAAAGAGCGTTATAGTTTTCCTCGATAGAGTCTTCTATTATTAAAAGATCTATATCGTTTATAAAGTCGATAACTATTATTTCTAAATTAATGTGATTATTATATTTATTAATAAGATTTAAATTATAAAAGAGATAAAGTATAGACGATAGCGATAATTCTTAAGAAATTTCGATTACTATAGAAGTCTTTAATATAAAGTATTTGCTTATTTTTAGTATTATTATTATTCTATTAAATAAGAACGATTCTATCTTAATTAACTACTCTTATATTAATTTTTCACTTTCGAAGATTATAAAGTAGTTAAGAATAAGAGACTTTATTATATATATCTAAAACGTCTAATAGTAATATCGTAGTTATTTTATTAGAGTTTTAGATCTAATATATTCTTTCTAGAAGATAGTAAATATCGTATTTATATAATTATAATCTACGGCCTCTTATATATATAGTTAATAGAAGTTTATATATCTTTGTAAGATACGCTATTCTTCTTAGTAAGAATAAACTTTATTATCTTTTCTATAGTATTAAGTAGAGCTATTAATTAATATCCTTTAAAAATCGAGTAATTCTTATTTAACTTTAAAAGAATAATTATTATTAATATTCTAAAGTACTCTAAATAGTAGTTATTCGTTATATATATATTAAATATTCTATATAGATAAGAAAGTAACGACTTTAGAATCTTCTTAAGAATTAGATTAAAGATTGTATCTCTCTCTTAAGACTCTCTTTAACGATATTTACGTTATAGTCTTTCTTATTTTATTTATAATAATTATATCTATTAGATAAACTTATAAATATATTATATTAACGCTAATATTATCTAACTTTATCTATATTAATAATAAAAAGAATATTCTTATAAGAAGATCTATCTTTAAATCTAATTCGTTATATTCTTATTTATCTTTATTAAATAATAAAGAGAGATATATCTATATTATAAGTTATTTTCTAATCTTATTTAATCTTTTTTATATTATTTATAACGACTTATATATCTCTATTATAAACTCTCTAAACGCCTTTCTAATAGTTCTCTTAATTAGATTATTTTTAAAGTTCTTAGCGACTTTATACTTATCTTATACTTTCTTTAAGAGCGTTATTCTTCAACTTCTTTTTAGCGATTTATAATATTTTTATACTTTCTTATATTCTAATATAAATCTTAATTTAAATTATAGTGATAATCTAATAATCGAAGTAAACTTCTTTATAGTCGCTTAAATAGAGTTAATAATAGCTATTACTTAATAATCGATATCGTTATTAATAAGATTTTTATTATTTTCTTAAGAGATTAATTAGATACTCTTTCGATATTATAACTCTAACGAGTATCTCTCTTAAAACCTTAATATTTAATTTATTAAAGTTTTAATATATTATTAATACTAACTCTATTATAACTAGTACTATTAAATATACTATTAAATTCTATAACGATATTATATCTTTTATAGTCTATATTCGCTAGCTAATTACTAATAAACTACGCTCTTATAATTCTAATCTCTCTATCTTTTAAAGAAAAAGATCTATTATTATTATAATATCGGGTTTATCTCTAAATCGTATAATAGAAAATAAAGGTAATATCGAGAGCCGCTATAGCGTCGATAATAAGTTTAAGAATTTCTTATTAGTAAAAGATCTTACTATAGAATAACGTCTTATAATTACTAAAGTCGAAAATCGTTATCTAAAATAAGAATAAGAATTAACTACGTTAAAGATTTATAATCGCGAGCTTTATAACGCTAGCTTATCGTCTATAATTAGCGAAAACCTATTTATATTGATTATTATCGCGCTTTTAACGAATATATTAATTAAGATAAAAATACTTCGCTTTAAAAGAATATATTCTTATAAGAGTATTAGTAAGAGAGAGTATCTACGCTAATTCCGCGAAGTCGAAATTAAGTTTCTTATAAGTTCTAAGTATTTTATTATTAATTAATTAAGAATTATTTATTATATATAATTCTTAGAAGATAATCTTAATATTTAATAATATAAATACTATTAAGCCTATAGTCTAAAGAGTATAACTTTTAAATTCTTTAAGTAGTTTCTATTTAATTTAGTAGCGGATCTAATAAATCGTTATCTTCTCGTATATAAAAAGTAAGAGAAGATTAAATAACGCTTCGATTAGAAGATATCTATTTTTAAGATTTATTTAAAGAAGCTAGAGGCCTATATAACTCTATTTTCTAAGAAATATTAAACTAATTTCTTCTTAGCTAAGCTTAGATTAGAGCTTAAGAATAAGATTCTAAATATTAATAGTATATCGAAATAATAAGAAGAAATTCTTATCTAGACTATTATATAGAAAAAGATTTTAAAACGTATACGCTTCGACGGCGGTTTTTATTCGAAGTCTTTAAAGGGGTTCGCTAAGAATAAGTCTTTAAAGAATCGAATTTCGAAGTCTAAATTAACTTTAAACGGCGGCGCTTATATAGCGCGTATTTAAGATAATAGTATAAAGTGTAAAGTTAAATTCTTTAACTCTAATTATAAGAAGAATAGTTATTTTTATTATAATAAATAGAGTTATTAAATATCTAAGTATTTAGATCTCGATAAATCGTTTATAATTTATATCGACGTAGTATTAATAAAAAAAGATTCGGCCTTATAATCGTCTTAGAAGCGAGATAAGAATAATAATTAATAGAGATAATTTCTTCTATTCTTATAAAGGGGTAAATAAAGCTTTAGAGTAAATAGAGGTAACTCGTTACTCTACTCGATACTAAAGCGTATATTAATTTAATTTTATAAAAGTTCGTAGTTTAATAAGACTTAAAATCTTATAACGCTATTTTATTGTAATCGAAAGCGCTAAGCAGCTAAAGTATATATTACTATAGCGCGTATTAGCTAAATTACTAATTAGTAAATAGCTAAAATTAAAATAAAAAGTATAATATACTCTTCTATATTATTAATTAAAAAGGCTTTAATATTATATTAAATATATTTAAGCTAAGTTAATTATAAGTATTATTAAATCTAGCGACGAAGTAATAGTAATTTAAGATTAACGCTAATAAATTATAGATTAAAGAATTAATTAAATTTACTTAAATTATTAAATAGAAGCTAAATATATTTATAATTATATACGCTATAATAGCGTATAACGAATCGAAAAATAGGCGTAGCTTAGAGCTTTCTTAGAAGTTATTAGAGTTTAATAATATTTTTTTTAATAAAAAAGTAGAAATCTTATCTACGCTTAAGTAGAGAGATTATATTATTAAGATTAAGAGCGATAAAAAGTCGCTATATAGTCTCTTATATAATCTATCTTAAACGAAGTTAACGAAGCTATAACGCTATCTAAAGAATTCCCTTTAGAAAAATTAAATTTATTATTCGACTTTCTTAGTCGAAGTATTAATTCTTTTTATTTCTAAAAAGAATAGAGGGGCTTTATTTTTATTACGTTAATTATCGAGGCCTAAACGCGATAACTATTAAAAATCGATACTCGCTATCTCTAATTATTAAGACTCTAAATCGCTTATATAGCGTTAAAGTCTTTATAAAGCTAAATCTTAAGAATATCTATTATTAAATTTAGATTAAAGAAGATAATAAGTAAAAAATAGCGTTTCGTAATCGCTACGACTACTTCGAATATTTAATTATATCTTTTAAACTCGCTAATATATTAATAACTTTTTAAGCGTATATTAATAGAGCTCTTATAAGTCTAATAAATATAATATATATAATATATTTAAATAATATTCTAATTTATAGTACTAATTTAGCGAAGTATTAACGATATATTAAGTAAGTACTTAAGCGTTTACGCTAGTTTTAACTATACGCTAATCTAAAGAAGTATTAATTCTATATTAAGCGAGTTAAGTTTCTAGAGTTTATTATATTTATCGAAGATATCGCGATAGATTAAAAATATATCGCTATTATTAAGAAGTAGTTAAAATTAAAAAGTTATTAAAATATATAAGTCTTTTTAGACTTTATTAATTTCTATTAATAATTTATCTATAGCTATTTTAGTATAATAGCGTTATTTACTAACTTACTTAAAGAAAGTAAAAATAATAAAAAATCTAAATCGTTAGAGTAAATAGATAACGCTAAGTAAGCGTTTTAATAGCTTCGAAATACTTTTATAACCGCGCTATTTCTATATTATTACGATTTAAATTTAAAGCTATATCTTAAGATCGACGCTTTTAACTTCGATATAAAGATTATACTTTTATAATTAAATAAGAATAACTATTAATAATTAGTAATATTCTAATCTAGAAAAATAATTTCTATAAAGTAAAACTATAAGATCTATAATTAAGAGCTACTCGCTATTATAGCGTCTATAAAGTAATAACGTTACTATCTAAAAGATAATACGTTTTATATTAAGATTCTAACGAATTATAATAATCTTAAAGACTTTATAAAGTAGAAGAAATTAAACTTTAGATAAGCTCGTTAAGCGCTAAAGTTAGCTATTTATAACTTTAAGATTTTTTATTAAATAGATAAATTAAACTCTATCGATTCGCTATCGCGGCGTCTTAATTATAAAAGAATTTCGTTATTAAATATTAAACTTTTATCGATATTATAAAATAAGCTTATACTTTAAACTAGCGGTAAGTAGTTATAAAGAAATAAGAAGATTATAGCGGCCATAGCGCCTATATTTCGTATTATCGACGTTTAGATAATTATTTCTAGAAGAAAGTCTAAGATCGTATAAGAGATTACTTATAACGTATTTTAAAGATTAATAAAAATATTAATTTAAGATTTATAAGTCTATAATAATTAAATAAACTCTTTTTAAATTAATATTAATAAGTTAGCGATTAAGCGTCGCGTATATAGTTAAGTATAGATCTTAGACTTCGAGAAATTATTAAGATATAATAATCGCCTTTATATCTCTAGAGATAAGATCTTAAGAAAAGAGCTTATTAGTAAATATTATAATAATTTATTATTAAAATACTTTAGCGCTATAAAGACGTATAAGCTACTTATTTATAAATATTATTAAAATAAAAGTCTAAAGTAAGTTATCGACTATATTAAGATATATAATATTTATTAGCGAATTAAAGCTTCGCGATATCGCCTATATAGCGAATTAAGCTCGCTTTCTATCGCTATTAAGCTATAAAAGAAAATTTCTATAAACTTTATTATCGACTTATTAGCGAGTAAGTATAAGAATATTATCTATAATACTATTCTAGTTATAGTAAATCGATTTATAAAAATAATAAGATATATTTCTATATCTATTATAATCGATATCGCGTAACTAATAAAAGTATTTTATTTTAAAATAGTATATCGCTATAATATATTAAACGATATTATTAATAATAGAGACTCTATATTTATTAATAGCTTCTAATTCGCTATTTACTTTTATTTTAAAATTAAGCGATATCTAAGTATCGCCTTTTACTTATAAATCGATAAATAGATTAAGCGATAAAATTAGATACTAGAATACTTCTTACGCGTATTCGCTAATAATAAGTAAAATGTTTAGATAAAATAACTATTAATAATAGAGTTCGCTTATATAAATAGTTAATATTCCTTTATTAAAACGATATCGTTCTTTCTAATATATAAATATTATTCTAAAATTCGTTAAAAGATTAAGAACGACTTTATTAAGAGGGAGATATTCGCTATAAATAATAGAATAAAGAAGTTATAAGTATTAAGAAATAAGATAGTAGAGCGTTTTTATAGCGCTATTACGACTTAATTTAAGTATTATAATAAAATATATTAGTCTTAAAGCTATAAGATAGATAATTTAATAATATTAGCGATTAAGAATCTAAAGTAGAAATATTTAAATAAGAAGTTATCTTATAAATTTATAGAATTATTTTAAATTATAGATAAGATAAGAGCGTAGATATATTATCTACTTCTATTCTCGATATATAAAATTTATAATATCTTTTATATATCGTTATTTAAGTCTTATTATCTTCGCGATTATAATAATATAGCGAAAGCCTTTATATAAGCCCTCGACCTTATTAATAATAATAAGCTTTAAAAGATTAAAGAAATTATTAATAAGATTAAGTATAAGAAAGATGTTTAATATAAAGTTAAATAAACTAATTAAGACGAAGAGTATAATTAATAACTATTAGATAATAAACTTATTAATATTAGCGAGCTAATTTAAGTCTATAAGTAGACGAGTAGTAAGCGAAAGTATTAAGTAATAAATAATAAGTCTCTTATTATTAAAGAGCTTAATTAATTATATAAATTAATGGCGAGTAAGTAAAGGTAATAAAATAAGATATAATTATCGATTAGATTAGATATATTTCTAGATAATACTTATACTACGCGCGTACTTCTCTATACTTACTACTATTAAGATATAAATTAATAAAATAATTATATTATTTAACTATCTACTAAACTCTACTATAAAGAAAGTTTATTATATTAAAGTATATACTATTAATATAGACGTATTTTTATCTAGAGTAGCTATTAAAGAACTATCTAAAAATCTTACGCTAGCGCTATTATTAAAAAAAGATCGTTATTTAAATATTCTTCGCTATCTTAGCGTTAGATATCGAATTAAGTTTATTAATCTAGTTCTCTAACGAGAAGATAATTAAAGTATAGTCTTCGAGTTAATATTTATCGACGTTCGTTATATATCGATAAAGGCTCTTAAGCTTCTTCTTTAGTAACTCGTTTATTTTCTTTAATTTCTCTATACGCTTATATATCGCTATAAGCTAGTCTTAAAGATCTATAATTATAATAAAGACGATCGAAGTTATCGCTATTATATATTTCTATAATTTATATTATTAAATAATCTTCTTATTAAGCTTAGCTCGTTAATAAGATAGCTTTTAAGATTATTTAGCGCGGCGATAGCGTTATATTAATTTTCTTATCTACGTTTAAAGATATAGAGGAATTTTAATATAGCGATTAATATCGCGTCTTTCGATCTTATAGTTATTATAGAGAGAAGACTTATCTTAAATATATAAATCGTTATCTTAATAAAAGTAAGTTCTATATAATAAATTAGATATTAGAACTTATTAATAATTATATATATAAAGCGATAATAATAGAAATAGTTAAGGGTTAGTAGTCGCGCCTATAAGACGACTATATACTTACTATTAAAGTTATTATTATTATTAAAAAAGAATATTATAAAATTATTAGTCTACGTATTGACGCGATTAATAATAATAAGATACTTATAATAAAGAGAAGTAGACTACTAATATAATAAGATATACTATACTTATATTAGTATTAATATTAACGTTATAACGCTAGAGTAAGTACTTATAAGAGAGGCGTTAGAAGTTATAAAGAATAAAAATAAATAATTTAAAAGAGGTTTTTATATTCTTTATTATAGCGCTAATATTAACGAATAGTACTTAGTAACGTAGATAGTAGCGACGCGATAATATTTCGCTATTATCTATAGAACCGCGTCGCCTAGCTATTATTATTATTTCTACTATTATTATTAATTAATAATCGAGGGTATTATCGCGAACGCGTCGCTCTATTAATTACTTTCTTCGAATTTCTATAATAAAGATTATTATTACGTTACTTCGCTATAGACGTAATACGCTATAAAAACGATATTATCTATAGAAAAACTCTTCTCTCTTCTTTTATCTATTAGATTTTTGAGATTTTATTATAAATTTTTAAATCTAATATTATTCGCTATAGAGGCTATTAACTAGCGCTATAAAAACGTTAATACTAAGCGCGTTAATTTATTATAAATTATTATTAATTAATATTATAAAAGCGATATTATTCTCGAAGATAGTATTAATATTATTATATAATATATTAGTTACGCGCCTACGGCGCGTAAGGGTTAATTCTATCGCGTTATTAAAACGATATTATAATCTTAATAAATCGACTCTTTTCTCTTATTTCTCTATTAGAGTTTAAAGGTTTTTTAATAAGCGTTCTATTTTTACTTAAGCGTTTAAGAATTAAGGCCTAGAAGAAAAGATAATTATTAGAATTAATACGTTATAGGCCTTAGCGCTACTTACGCTAAGGCGTCGATATCGTATATACTATATTAGAGTTTCTTTTAGAGTTTAGTTTTAATAATATATCTTATATATCTAGAGACTTAGCGGATATAGATCTACTTCGTATATCTCGAAGTTTTAGTATTTCTTAGAGATTAGTTCTTAATAACTAATTTATATATTTTATCTAAGACTATTTAGATTTTAAATTTATTATTTATTCTTTTTATAAATACTATTACCGCCTTAAGAATAATAACTACTTCGTTTATTAATAATTTCTAGCCTTTATTTATTATTTTTAATATAATATTTATTAACAACTTTAGTATAAATACGTACTTCTTAAAATCGTAATTACTATAATTTCATTAAGATTAACTAGTCTTATTCGATATAGTTATAGAGATATAAGCGTTCTCTAAAATCAATTAAAGAGGTATTAATCTTACTAAGTGCTTTGAATACGTATATCTACTTTCTATAGCTTAATAATATAGCATGAGCGTTGTGCGAAAGTTTGGCTTCGACGGAGTTGCGCTTCGGGTGGTTCCGTGGTTAGCGGAAGGCGCTAATCCGAAGGGCCTTAGCGCGCTTGGCACTATTGAGGGACTTAGGCAACTTTCCTACATCCATAAAGTACTCAAAGACTTCTACTCTTGTCCAACAGCAGTACCTGGAACAGAGATAGCTGAACCGTGGTAGTTTGTAGCCAGCAGCCGGGTAGCGTCAGCCTATCAGGCCATTGCTTTCTCCACATGTAGTGTTTCACGCCATGCATTTAATCCTATCAACGTTCTCTAATGCACATGAATCTGCATTCCAAGAGAAAGCACCTTTCATGTACGACCCAAACGCTTTTCCAAAGCCTTTCTTCTCCTTCACAAACAGCTTAGGCGGTCCCACGTTGTTCTGCTGGAGTATTGCCGCTAGTTGCGGCGAATCGAAACCATCTTGGTTATACTGCAGTCGCTGTATCCCAGTATCGTATCCATGCTTCCCAACGAAAATAGCCAGGACGTGGGCGGCTTTTTTCACCATGACCTGAGCCGTGGCGCCAATGCAAAATGAGCCGTACATGCGGCTGAGCGAGGCTATTCTTGTCGAGAGACGCATCGTACATGTCTTTCACATCTTTCACGTCTTGCTGCAACGCCACGTAGATCAGGGAGAGGAGTTTATGGAGGCGCTGGTGCATTGCCAACTAACCAAAGAGCAGCCGATGGCGTCCGTCGTCACCAAGTGTCTCAGAGGTCATAAGGTCCTCTGTCAAGCGGCGTATGAGCTCAAGCGCGATATTCGTCGATACGGAAGCGCTCAAGAGACCGATGGAATTGGCATTGTACTGCGCCCATGTTTTTAGACTCACAAATGAAAGCTATACGGGTGCCTTGTTGACATGGTTGAGGCGCCATCTCTGCTACCGAAAAATGATATTTGAAGCGCGTTAATCCACACAAAGGACAGGAATCTTTGGTAGCCAGTCATCATATTGTCTTTAAGCAGTAGTGCTGCCATCCAAAGCGGGTATACCAACATTTTTCCTTCCAAAGGCAGTTGGCGAGCCTCTCCTGGAAAAGTCTATACCATCAACAAGCTTGGGTAGATGAAGCGGTGCCTCCAAACTTTAGCGACATTTTCCTGCAATTTGAAGATAGTAAAAGACCCAAACCATTTGCTACCAGTGCTAGTTTATTGGCCTGACAGAGACAATGTAATCGCGAGAAGAAGGCAACAACCTGGCGAGCCAAATCGAGTTTTGCTTCTTGAAGTACTCGCAATCACACCAACATGCAACTACTCACAAGTATCCCATGGGCTGGCTTCTTGTAAAAGTCAGGGGTATAAGCCCAGCTGCCAGCACACTTTAACTCCACACGAAAACTGCTAGCCGATGGGTTATCTAAGCCCTGCATACTTTCTACGTTTATGAATCGGCATCAGAAAGCTGGACGAAGGGGGATATAGCAGCAAGCTACAGGAGCAAAGAATGATGGTCAAGCAGGATGTTCTAGGGTCTGTTACAACGCAATCAGCAGCAAACGTGCCACATGCCACATTCAGGCAAATCCGGATCTTGTGGCCCTTAGCCATTGGAGTCTGTACCTTGTTCTTTGGTATGTACACGGACAAGGTTGGCTATCGTTCGTAGCAAGATCTCTTTCTTGCAGGACCGAGTCTGAATAAGTGATCGCGCTTCTATCCTTTTTATGTGTTTCTGTGTGGAGAACCTGGACTGTTGAACTTTTTCCCGATCTCATGGATTGGTGAAGCTTCATTGAAACCTTTGCGAGATAACAAGTAGATTACTCAGTTGCCGCTCTACAGGAGGCAAAAGCAGGCTATTGACGATATGTTCTGAGTTTGTTTGTCTCTCAATTGTCCTTACTTACATCGGATTGATAGATAGGTGGCTTTTGATCTTTTCGTATAATAAGCGGCCGCAGGAAAACTTCGACCAGCTAGGCCCAGGAACTAGCAGGGCCATACCACTTGAGTAACGCAACATATCGGAAGTTATTAGGCCTATATTTATATAACTATGAGAATCTTGGACAAGAGTGACAGAGCGATGAAAGAAGTTTGCCCGCCAAGTCTTGGCTCAGCCCTATGGATAACTTATCGGTTGGCCAATGACGCTCCTGGTGCACCACCAAAGCACCTACACAGTCTGGCTTCACAAAGAACTTTCCAAAGGCTCAGCTTTCTTGTGTCAGCTAACCGGTCGTTTTTGGAACTTAGGCGATCAGGTCATCGACGAATTTGGTCTCAAGCAGCGTATGTAAGGCCTACAACACCCAGGAGCTGGGCAGGGCGGGCTTCCGAATGTCAAAAGCGGCCATTCCATCAGACACACGGAGCTCCGAAAGTGTGCCAGAGCTCGGCCATGGAGGTTGAGAATGGTAGAAATGGTCAGGATGATTTGCGACTGGTCAATAGGCTGAATGAAAGTAGGAGTCCGTACGTAAGTCCTACTCTGTCGCTTCGAGGCCAACGATGAGAACACTCAAGCTGAGAGGCTTCTCGCATAGGTCCGAGGACACAGGACCAACCCAGTAGCATGGCAGATGTGGGGCCCTGAAGCTTTGAGCTTGGCTAAGAAGCACAATCGCCTACTTTTCGTGAGCATTGGATATGCTGCATGCCATTGTACGTCAGAGCTATCATTCTAACACATCTTCGTCTCCAAGAGCTTTCCTTATCATGATTTATCAGGGTGCCACGTCATGGAACGCGAATCTTTTTGCTCTCCAGACGTCGCTCAACTTCTCAATACCCACTTCATCCCCATCAAGATCGACCGTGAAGAACGACCAGATGTCGATGCTATCTACATGAATTACGTTCAAGCTACAACCGGGTCTGGAGGATGGCCACTCAATGTTTTTATTACACCGGATCTCGAGCCAGTTTTTGGTGGAACATATTGGCCTGGTTCAAACAGTTCAATGACAGCAGTCGGCACAGCTGTTGCCGGGACTGTAGGCTTCGTGGATATACTGGAAAAAATGAGAGATGTCTGGACTCAGCAAGAGGGCCGATGCCGAGAAAGCGCCAAGGACATCACGAGGCAACTGAGAGAATTTGCAGAAGAAGGCGTGCATAGTCATCAGATGGGAGAGAAAGGCGGAGGTGAAGGACTAGAGGTTGAATTACTGGAAGAGGCGTTTCAGCACTTTAGGAAGAAGTACGACAAAATCAATGGAGGTTTCTCGACTGCGCCAAAATTCCCAACGCCGGTGAATCTCAGCTTTCTACTGAGGCTCGGACAGTGGCCGCAGACAGTAAAGGATGTTGTGGGCGAAACAGAGTGCCAAAATGCCTCGAGTATGGCTGTACACACCCTTCGAAACATGGCACGTGGAGGGATCAGAGATCAAATTGGCTACGGTTTTGCGAGGTATTCCGTGACCAAAGACTGGTCGCTTCCACATTTTGAGAAAATGCTGTACGATCAAGCGCAACTTTTAGATGTCTATCTCGACGCGTTCCTGAGCACTCGAGATCCTGAGATGCTCGGCGCTGTGTACGATATTGCAACCTACCTCACAAGCCCACCAATGGGTGCTCCGACTGGGGGCTTTTTCTCAGCAGAAGACGCCGATTCTTACCCAACAAAAAGCGACACTGATAAACGAGAAGGGGCTTATTACGTCTGGTCTCTCAAAGAGTTCCATGACGTTCTGGGTGAGAAGGATGGGGACATCTGTGCTCGATTTTACGGTGTCACGGCTGATGGCAACGTCGCATCTCGGAACGATCCCCACGATGAATTTATAAGTCAAAACGTCTTGAATGTTACCACCACTCCCAGTGCATTGGCCAAGAAATTGGGGATTCCCGAGGCCTCGATCACCCAAACCCTCAAATCAGGGCGGCAGAAGCTCCGCGAACACAGGGAGAATCATCGGCCACGCCCCGCCCTCGACGACAAGATCATCGTCTGCTGGAATGGTCTCGCAATCGGTGCGTTATCTCGCACCTCTGCCGCTTTACGGTCCATCGACCCTACCAAAGCCTCAGAATGCCTGGAAGCCGCCATCTCTGCTGTCGTCTTCATCAGAAAAGAGCTCTTTGACCCTGACACTAAGACCCTGTACCGGGTCTACCGGGAAGGCCGAGGCTCTACACCGGGTTTGTGTGATGACTATGCTTTCTTCATTCACGGTCTCATTGATCTATATGAAACCACATTTGACGACTCATATTTACAGTTTGCAGATGTACTGCAGAAACGACAAAACGAGTTATTCACCTCTTCGGATTCTCCAGGCTTCTACTCCACACCATCTCCGCATCCACCAGATCTCCTCATGAGATTGAAAAGCGGCATGGATGCCGCTGAGCCATCATCCAACAATATCAGTGCCCGGAATCTCTACCGCTTGAGCAGCATGCTTGACGACGCCTCCTATTTCAAGAAGGCGAAAGAGACGGTCGAAGCGTTTGAGGCCGAGGTCGAGCAATTTCCATTCACCTTTTCAGGCATGTTGGGGAGCATCGTCATGGGTCACTCAGGCTTGAAGGGCGTTGTACTTACAGGAGAAAATGACGAGATGCTGAAGCGATTGAGGCAGACCGTAAGGCCCAACAGTACTGTGGTTGCGCTTGGAAAGAGTAAGGGCGCGTGGTTGAGGGAGCGTAATGAGCTTCTCAAGCAGATGGATGCAGAGAAAGATGGTGTCATGGTCTGCGAGGGTGGTGCTTGCAGGGAAGGGATCGAATTTGTGTGATATTACGGTTGAGGAGTCATGTTTGCAGATACGTGGTTGGCTATCTTGGAAGAATGCAACGAGCATATGCATGGCGTTCGGATGGTTGTATACCAGATCCAGATATCATTTTTTTTGGTGGAATTAGTGCACTATTGGTCATGCTAGTAATTAATTTAATCACGGCTCGAATCATATACCGAGCGCCCACGAACGACCAGCTTGCGATTTCTCTCAAGATCTGTCATTCTCATCAAACTTCGCCTGCCAGAATCCCCTATAATGCTTCTCTGTACCGATTCCCGCCAAATCTTTGACCTCCTTTGGTGTTAGTGTGAATGTCATTGCCCTCAGATAAGCACTCAATCTCTCTTCCTTCCCACTCGTTGTGATCGCCACCACACCCTGGTCAATGCACCACCGCAATGAAATCTCGCCCTCGCTAACAAAATACTTCTTCGCCAAGAACGCCAGCATCTCATCGCAAGGTCCAGGCTTGGCTTTTGTGACAGCGGTTAGGGGACCGTATGCAGAGACAGCAATGTTCTGAGACTTGTGGTAGGATAGGAGAGAGCCACGTTGCAGGTACGGATGAAACTCAATTTGATTGATTGAAGGGGGCGTATTGGCGGTAGCGAGTGTGGCCTTCAAGTGGGATTCAAGGTAATTGGAGACTCCTATTGATTTAGCTTTTCCAGACTTCTTCACACCCTCCATGGCCATCCACGCTGTCTGTAGGTCTTCATCTGACTTAGCGAAGAATGGCGAGTGAACCAGATACAAGTCAACGTAGTCTAATTGCAGTTTCTTGAGGCTTGCATCGATTGCTTTGGGTATGTCCGCTATGTTGGTGATTACTTTTGTCGTTACGAAGAGCTTCGATCGTTCAATTTTGCTTTCTTTAATGGCAACTCCCACTTCAGGCTCTGTGTTATATACCTCCGCATTGTCAAGGTGATAATAACCAAGCTTGATGGCGGTCTTGATGCCCTCAACGGTCTTTCGGTCGACGCCGCCTTCGGTGGACTTATACCAAGCAGTCCCGGCTGGGGACTGTCAGAACGATGGGTAAACGCAGCAGATGAGTAAAAGACTTACTGCCATAGGCAAGCATAGGGATCGATGTTCCATCGTTGAGTTCCAACTGGGGAATAGGCGTCGGGATGTTCGCCATCTTTGAAGTAGTGCTTAAGTCTTGTAGGATACTCTAGTCGCGTTGACTACGTCAGGAAGAAGTTCGCTCTGCGGAGATAATATCTCGGGGATAAGTCCGCCTTCAAACGGCATTCTTTTTCTCGTTCGCATTTTCACCATTTGCTCATTGCAATGCTCTCTCTGCGATATCTGCAATTCTGACTATATGAGTATCAACATTTGATGTTGTATATGCTTCTCCATACCTTGCTACATCGTCCACATATCCCGCACCTTCGCCTCGCGCAAATGACCGCCCATCTCACGAGTGGCGCCACGAAAGGGGTCAGCAACGGCACCTACTCTGGTGTATCATTGCAAGAACTTCCTAAATCACACACCTTCACAGCAAACTTACCCCCAGATCCTGAATTCAAAACGCCCTCCGAATCTCACAGGGCACCGCGGGGAGACCTAGGCCCTCGAATGGTCAAAGGCGCACTCTTCACTTATGTCAGGCCGGAAGAAACAGAAACCCCTGAGCTTTTGGGGATCAGCCGAAGTGCATTGCACGATATTGGGTTGAAAGATGGTGTAGAGAACACGGAAGAGTTCAAGAACGTGGTGGCGGGAAACAAGCTCTACTGGGACAATCAGACAGAGGACGGAATATACCCCTGGGCGCAATGCTATGGAGGTTGGCAATTCGGCTCTTGGGCAGGCCAACTTGGCGACGGTCGAGCAATATCACTGTTCGAATCCACCAATCCATCGACGAAGACTCGCTACGAGATACAGCTTAAGGGCGCCGGCAGGACCCCTTACTCGAGATTTGCAGATGGAAAAGCCGTTTTACGCTCAAGCATTCGCGAGTTCGTCGTTTCAGAAGCGCTCAATGGCCTGCACATCCCTACTACCCGGGCCCTTGCCCTCACACTTGCCCCAAAATCTACCGTTCGTCGCGAACGACTTGAACCTGGAGCAGTAGTGGCCCGTTTTGCGTACGTATTTTCCGAATGCATATTTTCTCTGTTGCTCTATGGCCTTCAAACATATATCCCCCATCAAATAGGCAACACTGACGGCGAATTTATCGTCCAGCGAATCCTGGCTACGAATCGGTACCTTCGACATAATTCGCGCTCGAGGCGACAGAAAACTTGTCCGCACTCTCGCGAACTACATCGCTGAGCACGTCTACACGGGCTGGGAGTCTCTCCCGTCGGCTCTGGAAGATCCATCGAAGCCCGGCCCATCCGCTATCAATCCTCCCCGCTCCGTCCCATCTCATAAGATAGAAGGTGCGCAAGGAATAGAAGAGAATCGTTATACACGCCTCTATCGCGAAATTGCCCGTCGTAACGCCAAAACCGTCGCCGCCTGGCAAGCTTACGCTTTCACAAATGGCGTCCTGAATACCGACAATACATCTCTCCTTGGGCTTTCCCTCGACTTTGGGCCCTTTGCTTTCCTTGACAACTTCGATCCCAGCTACACCCCAAATCACGATGATCACGCTTTACGGTACAGCTACAAGAACCAGCCAAGTGTTATATGGTGGAACCTCGTGCGCCTGGGCGAATCATTGGGTGAACTCATCGGCTCTGGCGCCAAAATCGATGATCAAACCTTTGTGGACAAGGGCGTCTCAGAGGATTTTGCGCCGGAGCTAATCAAGCGTGCTGAGACTATCATCGGAAACGTGGGCGACGAATATAAAACTATTTTCTTAGCTGAATATACACGCTTGATGCGCGCAAGGCTCGGCTTGTTCTCAGAAAAAGAGAGCGATTTTCAAGAGCTATTCTCCGAGTTGCTGGATACGCTTGAGTCATTGGAGTTGGACTTCAACCACTTCTTCCGAAGGCTAAGTGCCGTCAAAGTCTCCGACTTGGAGTCTGATGAGCAGCGAAAGCAGAAAGCAAGCGTCTTTTTCCACGCGGAAGGTATGACCGCCACGAGCGGTGTCACAGAAGCCGCAGCACGGGAGAGGGTTGCTGCGTGGCTAGACAAATGGGCGAAGAGAGTTAGCGAAGACTGGGGTGAGAGGGATGAAGAGAGGGAGAAGGAGATGAAGAAGGCGAATCCGAAGTTTGTACCCAGATCCTGGGTATTGGACGAGATTATTCAGAAGGTGGAACATGACGGGAAGAGGGATGTAATTAAGAGGGTCATGGCGATGGCAGAGCATCCATTTGAGGAGGAATGGGGAGGCGATAGGGAGGAAGAGGAGAGGTGGTGTGGCGATGTTCCGAGGCATGGGCGGATGATGCAGTGTAGTTGTTCGTCGTGAGCGTCAGGCAGGGTCCAAAAAACACTGGCAGTTGAAATATTACATTTTTGCATTATCTATCACTTCTCCAGGAGCAGTTGCTATCATGAGCAAGACAACATCCCAGGTTGATGCCCGAAATCGAGGGAAAGATGAATGGTTTCCAGCGCCTCCGACTGCCATTCCGTCAGTAGCTTGCCTGGTATGCTCAAAACTGTGAGCGTGAGCAAGTAACGAAACAAAGTGGTTTATCCACAAATGCTTTAGAAGAGAAGTGCCCATAGTACATCGACAGTTCTACCCCTTTGTATTATATCGGCCGTTCTACCCTTTGTATTATATCGACCGTCTATCCAGTGACCCAACACCTGGGACCGTCCAATATTAGTATTATCCCGACCGTATATCCTGATGATCATTCCCGAGTCAGCATGCATGCCCTTTTCGAGAGAATGACTCGACTCTTAAGAGAAGTCTGAGGAGCACAACGACGGAAAGAAGCCCATTGCGTGACGGGAAGTCGAATCGTCAGATTCAAAGTCTAAGAGCAGGAGAAAGGGAAAAGAAGCCCCTCTTGTGACAAGCAGTGAAGTCGTAAGGACAGTGTCTGAGTTATAAATGGGGAAGAGGTCCTTTTTTCACTCCCCAAAAATGTTTCACGACCCAGACTGGAGTATCGAAAACAGGAAGGAGTGACTTTGGAATAACGTACCGTTGTATCAACGCCTGCGCTCAGAACCAGATCCTCCACCATCAATATGCATTTCCGGGATAGTATGCAACCTTGACATTATCCACCTCAACATCCGACCCCCCATTCGTACAGCTCAACACGATCATGAGCACGTCGGCATTGCTCACCGCCCGGAACGTCGCGACCATCGTGTCCCACACCCGAACCGGGGAAACATAACCGTTCACGGACACGCTGCCCGTCGTGGTCCTGTACGGATACTCGACCTTGATCGAACACTCGCCGAGATTCGACGAGTCGAGTTTGTAATCCAGCGTGATGGAGTGATTCGTTCCGGCGCAGGTGTTCAACGTCTGCTGCAGGGTGAGAGAGCAGACGCCGTTGTAAGGGAAGGTCGGCAGGAGCAGAGAGGCATCGAAGGCGTAAGTGTTGCCGCCGGGGTTGGCACTGCCGGGCGTGACGATGCTGTGGGTACTTTGGCCGACGGTATCCGTCACGGCCCAGGGCGAGAGGTTACCGGTTTCGAAGCCGCCGTTCTAAATGACGGGACCACCGCATGATGCGGATGCTGCTGTGGTCGCTGCTGGGGAAATCGAGGAGGAAACTAACGACGGCGCTGGTGAAGCCACCGGAACCACCGCCACTATAAACATATCAGAATCAGCGTCCCTTCTTCAAGGCAAGAGCTTGAGTAATGAGACAGGCCGAAGGAGAATTGGGAGCCTTTCGTTCCCAAAATATGTCTCGCGACTCATGGCGTGATCCAGGATAGGAAGATTTTGCCCTGAAAATGAACGTACCATTGTCAACCTTCACGACCCCAGTCGTCTTACCAACCTCGAACTCAAACCGCAAAATCCATGGACTGACCGTCGCCGTAAAGTTGACGGTATTGTCTCTATACGTCCCTGGCCCAAAATCGCAAGCGTCGACCGTGAATACCGAGGCATGGTTCAACATTACGCCCACAGAGTCTTCCGACGTAGTGCAAGCCTCCAAGTAGGTTCGGAATGTCAGTGTATACGTTTGACCCGCGGTGACGACTAGATCTTGATTCACGCTCGCCGGATTCAGGCTTGTGCTGGGATCAATTGCGCCCGTTTGATCGAATTCGTAAAGCGAACATGGGGTTGTCACCCGGGGAACTGATAGAATGTTTGGTATCGATTGCGTCTGCTGCAATCCGTGGGGAAATGCCGTATTCGAAACCGCCATTTTGCACAACATTGTTTGATGGACTAGGGACGCAAGTAGAGGTAGGCGTTGAGGTGGTCTGGGGGACCGATGATGAGATCGGTGGTAATACTGACGAGGAAGCCAAATTTGACATTGAAGAGGTTGGTGGTGATGAGGAAGCCGAGGTTGACATTGAAGAGGACGCGAGGGAGGATACCGCAGTGAAGGCTGATGAGGGCGGCGTTGAACATGAAGATGCAGAAGAATAAGAGGGCGAGGACACTGAAAATATTGCAGAGGTCGCCGGTGATACCGGACTGGGGGTACAAAACGACTCTATGGGTGGTTCATTGGTATCGTAATACCTGGGCATCAAACCAACCCATCTGCTGAGTCTCCACCCATAGCTACTGACACCCAACCAATGGAAGATTGATTTTTCCCAATGGTGAAATGGAGAACATGAGTTCATTCGATTGTATCCGACTACGGCTATTTACAACGCCCGCCGCCAGCTTTGAGTAAACAAGAAACAAAACGCCACCTGAAATCGCAGAACCACTTACGAGCCCTTGGTGTAGCTGTAGGATTCCGACACTGTATAACGGTCAGAACCGCGGTACTGGCCGTAGTTTGTGCCGTACGAGGGTCCCCAGGTCTCATTGTACATGGAGCAGTAGAGACCTTGTGGGATAGCGTTCTCGGAAAGAACGTAAGCATTGAAGAATACCTGGAGGATATGAGTACAAAGGCACGTTGTGTAGCAGGGGCATTCGTTGAACACGTACGCATGACATAAAGCTCCCGTCAGCTGCTGGGTGCTGGCTATCATAAGTCGTTTGAGCATCGCAAGCATCGGCGCACGTCTGTGGGTCGTAGCCTTGGCTTTGGCTGAAAGGGAAGTACTGGTAGCCCATGTAGCTGCCCGAGCTGGTTGGAGCATTGATCGCTCCGCCAAGTTCCTGGGGACCAACGTAGCCGCTGACGGCAGGTGGTGGGGCATCTTTGTTATAAGCTGTTCATAACTGTTAGAAGGATGAATCAGTATACCGTACAGAGGAAAACCAACCGTTTGAGCCAGCAATGACTACCTGGAATGAGTCTTGGTACTGCCCTGAGTTGGTTGCCTCTGCTGATGACACAGGAGCGCCCCATAGCGTGCACTTGAAGTTCGTCGTGCTTGGCGGGTTGGGGCAGCTCACTGCGTTGGCGTTCACCGTGGGGTCGCGCTCAAGGTACATGTTGAAGGCGGAACAACCAGATGCTTGATCGCAATAGGAAGCGCAGGTCAGGGTGTCATAGCTAGTGAGGGTGTAGAGACCCATGTAATTGGAAGCCTGCAGGGATGCACCAAGGTTGTTGAACACCACGGCATATCCGTCCGGAGTCGGAGCATCGTTGGCCATATTCTAGTCATGATGTTAGAATGGCTATTCCGCACGCGTTGTTCGATGGCAAAGACGAACCGCAAAGTCGGGGTCTGACTGGAAAGCAGCAGGGGTATCCGGGCTGGGAACGGGTCCGGACCCGGCAGGGTAAGGTGAGCAGTCGCCATCTCGCTTTTCCACCTCAAGGTCTCGCTTCTTCGCTGATGTGCTCAGGAGGGGAAGGATTGCGGGGGCAATGGACGGTGCTGGGATGTTGGAGACAACGTTGACGGGTGCCTTGACCAAGACCGGTTTCGCAAAATCCAAAGCGATTTCATCCAGGTTGATCAATTGAGGGGCAGAGTAAGCAAGGCCTGCCAGAGCAGCAATACATAGTGCAGTATGCATGGTCACGGATAAGAGTGTTGAGTGATTGCAGAGAACAGTGTCTTTGATTCAATCACTGGGAATGCTTGACTGAGGAATGTACGATGAGAGGAAAGATGCACTCTTTTATACCTTTCACTGGTACCCGTGCAAAGCATGCCAACATGGAGGACTCGGTCCCAACATCTTCGATCATGTGCTCGGTCGTATCTCCTCGACGACGGTGCAAGTTTTTAGCCAGCCAGTGCAGCCACCAGTCCTGACTTTCAGCAACACCAAAGCTAGAAAAGGCAATCAGAAGAGAGCAGAGGGCCGAGTAGCCTGGTCAGCCAGCCAGGTGAAAAGGACTAGACTCTTGGGGCGGAACCAAAGCAGGAGAGTCTCTTAAGACCTGGGCTATGAATCCCAGCTAGCCAGGAGAAGAAGCTATACACATTGTTATTAGGTATCTTGACTATTACTAGTATTATTATTGTTATTATTATCCTTATTACACAGCAGGCGACTTTGAGGTTGGGATGTCGTTCCTAAGTCAAATTGTCATCTCATGGCGTGAAGTAAACTAGCACACCCTGCGGGTAATCGTGCATACTACTTTATACTTTAGCTAAAGATTAAAGTAAAGAGCAATTTAAGTGTATCCAACAAATCGCCCAATCTGGATAGCCGGTGGTCAAAAGGGGAAGTGGGGGCGGAGCGGCATGTTTGACTAGCGCAATGCCAAAATATACTGTAGTACTTTACAAGTACGGGGTAGAACCAGGAGTTCGTTCACGAATCAACGAGTATTCGCTTGGCATTGACCAAAAGTCTACATACTTGGCCGTTTTATGCACCATGCTGAGAGGAAGACAGACTGATCTAGGTACACTGTTATACACTGTTGTCCTTGTTGCCTGCATTGAGCTGTGGCTGGGATGACCAACATGAATATTACTTTACTAATTATCATTATTGCGCCTTTCTTTTGCATTATCGAATTTCTTCGGGGAGATGACGAGCATGGATGCTTGTTCTTTGCCCCCAGCCGATAGAGTAGCGGACGCACTAAACCCCATTCCATCTTGTAAGCGTGTAAGCGCCTCTATTCTCACGTGTTTGCTTCCTTTTCCGACATTTTCTACCTTTCCTCTTTGTTGATTGGTCTGGCCCCAACTGGAACTCCAACCGGTAGGGCAGCTTACGATGCTGCACGCGAGGTGCGAGATCAGAGTCTGAACGTAATTTGTATCAAAAAACATGGATGAACGGCCTGATCTCCCTAAGCTCAAGCTACCATACCATTATTGGAACCATCCATTATGTTGTCCCGTGCTGCTCAATAAGTGCTTCGGTTGTTGAGACATATTCTGCCACCTGCTGCGTGAAAATAGCCGAGCACGAATGTGTAGAGAGATCAATAGTAGCCGTGTGAGACCGAGACCATAGATACTCAGGTGTATGCCACGTCAAAGCTTCCAGCATATGTCCGAGTGGCAAGGCCAATTTGTCATCAACTCCATTGGCCACGTGCGGAAGCTTGCTGCTCTGCTCCTTTTCTTGTCTGAACTTTCCAGAGTTATCTTATCATTGCGAAGTTCGCAATGCGAACTTCATCGAAATGAGCGAACGCCCGGAGGATTTGACAGGGACCACAAGCAACGTGGTTAGAGCTCAGGCATTTCCCCATGGGGATATGGTTTCATCCTCGGTTTGCAGCCTCTCCTTGACTAGCTTCTTGCTTTCAAGGGAAAGTCTACTACCGTATCATCCCAGTCAAGATTCTCACTTCTTCCACGGACTATAACGAGCTAGTCCAGACTTTGTACGAGATCACGATTCCGCCAGTATTATGGAATGCGGAAACCGGATGATTCCTGCCAAAGTGTCTTCTCAAGTCTCAAACATAACAGAGTCTTGCGGAAAGCATGGGCAAAATCAAGGCAGAAATTAGTATAAATAACTACAAGGTCGTTTTGGGTTCCAGTGAGATGCAATAAGTAATTCCGAGAGATGAAACACCTTTCAAGTCAAACTTTCAAAAGGAATGAAACAAAGAAATTTCAGAAAGTGAATTCTGTATCATGCTTCGGAACGTTAGTGTACAACATTGCTATGACTCGTGAGAGGCGAACGATAATACTCTGAAGAGACTTGCCTTTGGATGTTATCCAGAGGGCTAAGGATGACGACCGAAGAATTGCCAGAGATCATGACCTGGATATCGCCGCCCTTTTGCATGAGGCGAAGGCATTTTACTTGCTCTCCCGTGGTGCTTCAGCTGGTCTCGGGAGCATTGTGCATCGTGCTATTGAGTAGAATCCATCAGTATTACATTCTGCTGGACGGCAGACCCTAACACCGTGCATTCACTTACACACTTCTTCGCATCATCGAGGTCTTCGCGAACTACTCTTATCAAGGTCTCTCTACCTGTTCTCGTAGACACCCAATATGTTTGGTCAACAACAATATCCTCAACCCTTCGAGGCCTTTCATCAACTTCGTCTTACTCGCTTTGCAAATGTCTTTTGCCTTCTGAGCTTCCGGCCATTCGCCAAGTGGCCATTCATAGACCCTTTTTGAAATGTTTCCGAAGCCTTGCTACTTCAAGTGATGCCCAAAAATGTTGCTAGCTCTCGCGTCAATGCATGCTTTCTTTGCTGCTTGCTTCAACAAGTCTGCCCACCGGAAGAGTGCAGAATCTGGTCCGACATGGCCAATTCCACCCTCCTGGTTTAAGATTATCAAAATACCGATAGAAGTAACAAACACCCTCGGCTTCCATTAATCCCCGCCGGACTCCGTACAGACCAAGATCCAACTGCAAGGTCCTCAACATGCACAAGTATGCTATCTTAGATCTGCTCGCTTCTAGTTTGACGACGTGGAGAATGGTAAGAGAGGCTCACCGATTGCTTAGGGTTAGGGTTTCCACCACGGATAAATCTTCGGCAAGGCGGAATGACGCCAGCCAGCCATCTTTCTCTTCGCTCGTCGATCAAGGAAGTGAGCCAACCAATCAACCTCTACTTTCAACACCAATTTCATCTGTTTAACACCCCTTCTTCCATTCTTCCCCAAGCGTCTTATTTCTTGTACAGCGATTCAATCATAGTAATACATATCTCACATCTAGACCAATCCCACCAAATCCCACTTTTCTCAGCCAAGCAGAATGTCCACTTCCTCCGAACAACCCGAGAAGCCTCTCCACGAGTATGTCTCTCCCCCTGGCTCCAATTTCCTCCAGCTCGCTAAATTGTTCGATCCAGGCTCCTCACCACGTCCCTCGTAGACATTTACGTTGGCTCGGAAAACACTGATTGGACAATCCATGAGAAGCTCCTTTGCTACCACTCCCCCTTCTTCCGCAAAATCTTCTACAACAAAGAGAACCGCGAGAGCAAAACCAAATCCTACGGTCTCCCCGACTCCGATGACCTGCCTTTCGAGCTCTTCGTCGGCTGGCTCTACTCCCGCGCCTTGCGCTACCCAGAGGCCGAAAAGGACGTAGGACCACTCCTCGACCTCTACTTCCTCAGCGAGCAGTTCCAGATCACCAAGCTGAGTGACGACGTCGTGGAAACTGTGCGCGCATTCTACCACAACAACGAGACATACCCTGGCTTGAGGCGTGTGCAGTACGTCTACGCAAACACGAGCGAAGACAATGAGATGCGCGAGATGATGGTCAACAGCGTCGCAAGATACTTGACACTGAGCGATGCTATCCCTGCGCACTGGGAGAATGCGTTGAAGAAGAACGGGCAATTGAGTGTGGATATCATTCGCAGCATTCAGCAGTGGCACTTGGAGGGCAGAAGTGTGCCCGACGCTAGAGACGTCAGCCAGGATCGTGGGAGGGAGAAGGTTGGGTTTAGTGCTGTGGCAGAGGGAATGTCGATGACTGAAATCAAAGACGAGGACGTGGATCTTGACCACAGTAAGACTAACGGGAGTTCCTAAGGTTCCTGGTGGGTTAGAGGAGAACGGATGGGGGAACTTTTCACATTGCTCGCGTTGATTTATGGGTATATCCTTGGATGCTCTCTGTCTTGCGGAATCGGTGATGCTTTCCTTCCTCGGCGAGTGGTGCCTGTACATCTATTGGAAGACGGATCGATATTATTGGTCTTTTGACTTTTCCTTCCCCGTCTTCCGAAACATCGTTGCCCAGTTAATTACAAAGGTTGCCTGTAAATTGCGTGACTCTTCCTGAAACATTCTTCGTCAGCTGCCAGGGCGTCAGTCATATCCTCGGTCAGACCACCAATAGCCGCGGTCAGACTCTCCCAACACATGCGCTCCTTTCAGACTTCTCCGGCTATAATGCATGCATGCTGGTCGCATTTCCTCCGGTATCTCATCGGCTTTTTCCCTGCTGCTCTCTCGTCAGCTTCGCTTTCTCCTCCACTCCCCTTGCAAAGCATGCCGCGCACGGATAGGTCTTTGTCGTCTCGGTGCTCGTGGTAATGTGATTCATTTCGGACATGGCCAGCTCGCACATGGTGTATTTCGTGTCTTCTGGGTGGCCGCAGGAGAAATGGATATTCTCGATGTGGCACATTTTGAAGAGAAGATGGTGAGGTGGAGGGAGGCGATTGTGTGCTGTGGGGGTCTCTCGGGCGAAGAATGTGATGCGATGGAAGTTGCTGATTGTGGGTGGCAGTAAGGGGCTCGTTGGAAGAGGCTTGCGGCGTTGGAAAGTGCTGGGACCAATTGAGAGGGATTGGAGGTGGGCAAGGTGGATCAATTGAAGGCCGTGAGGGTGAATTGGGTGGGTCAATCGAGGCATACAAATGCTTGCGACGTGGGTTGCGGAGTGTGGTCCGACGTGTAATCGTTGGCCGGTTTTACTGCTTCCGCCAATGTTGATGAATGGCAAACTTTAAGCATGAGGGAAAGAGTTGATTTGTTGTTTTGGCTCTTGGGCTTGTTGTGGGTTTCTTTTGTTGTTGTTGATGTTGTTGGGGTGATTCTTGTACGACTCGATAGGAAAAGTGAGAAAGCGATGCTGACGTTTTGCGTTGCTCAGTATTTTCGGAGTTGCCTCAATGCGGCTATTGATGAGGCTCGATGCCTGACGTGCATTTTGACACATTTGACAGGTTTGTTGAACGACGAATGACAGAAGAGGACTGAATGAATTAAGGTTAAGGTTCTTCCGGTGCAATGGGACCCGAATAGTACTTTAATGACAGGTCAATTCCAAGAAAGGGAAAAGGGAAAAGGCGAAAAATTCATGCATCCACGCGCATCTGTCCTGACAGGCTGATAACTTCTGGAGGCGCGGAAATCCTTCACTTCTGATTCGTCAAAAAAAACTTAAAAAAAACTTCATGCAATGCGCCTCTATGCGGCCGCCTCTTCAGCTGCATCCCATCCCTTACCTACGATGCTTCGATACGCCTTTTTCTATCGGTCGATGCTCTTCAACGCAACGTCATCAGGCATCTCCACCATTTCTTTGCCCTTCATCCCATTCTTCACCAGCCAATCTAACCACATTGTCAGCGACATTCGGAGAATTTTTGACAAGGGTCTACCGCGCAGATACTGCTTGTCATATGAAACTTGGCCTCTGCCAACCTCGTACCTTTCAGCACTCCAAAAGCGGCTGCTTGAGCACTTCGTCGATAAGAACCACGGCAGCCGGCGTAGTAGATTCGTCAAGTCCAAACTCGAATTTGGTATCCGCAATGATGATACCTCGCTCAGCGGCGTAAGCGTTGGCTTCTTTGTAGAGCTCTAGCGAAAGCTGTTCGATTTGATTTGCGTAAGCTTGTCCCACAATTCGAGCCGCTGTCACCAAGAGCGATCAGCTTTGCCCGCGCAATTCATACGTGAAAATGCTAGTTTCAAGCTTCGGAAGTCAGCAAACTTCCGCAGGACTGATGTTCTCGTCCTTTCCTCCGACTTCGGCCTTCGTATACGGAGTCCAGAGGGGTTGCTGCAGCTTCTCGGAC
Source organism: Letharia columbiana (assembly GCF_014066305.1). NCBI lineage: Eukaryota > Fungi > Ascomycota > Lecanoromycetes > Lecanorales > Parmeliaceae > Letharia > Letharia columbiana. The sequence goes on along the minus strand of NW_023501047.1, from coordinate 1,018,073 downwards.
TCTTGCAGGCCTGGAGGAAGACCTCTGCCGCACACCGTGCCATTCTCCTGATAGGAGCTCCAAGCGGACCCAGTGATGTATCATCGTACAATGCTCTCTATCTGAAACACTTTGAGGCGTTTGACCACCATACTCCGGCGCTGGAGTTGGGAGATCATTTCAGAGGGCAAGTGTTCTTGGAGAGCCTGAGAGCTATTCAAGGAGACGTAGTGCGTGCGGGATCTTGGGCTGCAACAACTCCAACCAGAATTGGCTGAGTTGGGTGAGGATGGCGCCCTTTTGGTCGATACCCTATAAGTGCCAACGTAACACTCAGTCATCTCGCCTTGCCACAGTGAAAAGGTCAGATCGAGAATTGGCGTACATCCTTCATTACCACGTCGTAGGCTGAGAATATATTAGAAAAAATACCAGTCCATGGCCGCTTTGAGTCGTATCTGATATTCGATCGGTGGCAACGAAGAGTAGTGTTGACTGATCAAGCTTGTATATTTCGCGAACTTTCCCAGAGGCCACAAGAGGAAGACAATCCCGGAGATCTGTTTGCATGACCGTGCATGACCCGAGCCATTGCTTGGATCTAGCAGCTGGAACGCCTCCCAAGATACGTGAGAGATAGTATTGGGTTATCAGCCAGTCGGAGGCGCACTTTGACAGCTGAATTGCAAAACTAAGTTGCACTCAGCGGGTTCTCTTCAAGCGTCAAGCGTCAAGCGATGATAGGTGGCAAGCTTTCGAACCCGCAAAATGCTCTTCCGGAAGAGGCTCGGAGGAGTCGTCGTTGTGACAACTCTGATCTGCTGCATGTGATGTTGGAAAATATAATGATATCCCTTTACATAGCTTTTCAATATTAATGTATTATACAAGCCTAAATGCCTATGAATTAAATTCATGAAAAGTAATTTCGGAATTAGATTCGATTCTTGAAGGGTGAAAATACTTTGGTGAGCGATTTATAAGAATTTGAATCCCTTGCCTTTAAATAATTATAAGATCAAATTTTAGGATTTTAGAATATTTGAAAAGCGCAAATCGAGCTCTATAATTGAAAAAAAATCAAGAAATTTCAATAGAGAATGGTAAACTTATTTCAAGAAGTAGTCTAGCTCGCGGGTGACAAAAAAAACGGAACGCCAAGCCCGCACTGACAACAGTACAGACTAAGGCACTAATTGACGAGGGGTGGACTAATATTTCCACATCGTTTATTAACGAGAAAGTGGATAGTATATCAAATAGATTACAAGCAGTTATAGACGGTAAAGGAGCAATGACAGGATACTAGAACAGAGATTTACATAGAAATTTGTATGTGTGTCTCCGCGCAGTAGTCTGGCTTGGCGTTCCATTCTTTTTTGTCACCCACGAGTGTCTAGTAGGGAAAGGTTTTGATGGTTGCGGACGCTAATTTATCTAACCGCGGTGTCTAACCAAAAGCGTAGAACTGTCGAATTTATGATTGGCTACACATACAAATTCAAGGTTTTCTAGCTCAGCCCTATGTTGCCGGGGTCTCGGCGTTTATCGGATATATACTGGTTACGGAGGTTGGCACCAAAAGTCCTGCACCCGCCAAGGGTTAGGGCTGCTACTAGCGCGGGTGCAGGACTTCTGGTATCAACCTCCGTACCTATCTTATAGCCAGGTGGACCGCGAGAAAGTTATTTCATTGTGATCCCCAACATCAGAGTTGCATCGGAGGTCCAAGCACCTCCGACCAGCGCAGCCCTATGCTGTAGGACTTTTCCCAGTGCAGAGTCAACAGAAGTCTACATCTCAGGAAGGCGCTGGCTTATGCGATGGATGGATGGACGGTGTCATCGATCGCTATATATTGTTTAATCTGTCTGCATACATAACCCGCTCCTCATCCCCAACAAAAGAGCTGAGCTCCTAAGGCGTTTCAATCCGTCGAAGAAGAAAGTCATGATAAGGCTCTTGGGTCCCCGACCCTCGGATCCCTAGTTGCGTCGTAGTTTACCTCTCGCTCGACTTGGCGAGAAGGCGGGAAGTCGCTTGCAATGGGCGTTGGGGCACCGTTCGTCCCGGAAAAGTTGCCTGCGTTTCGACTGTCCTGAGCCCGTTGTATTGCACTCAGTGTGGGCTGAAAGTTTGCATCAAAGCTGTCCAGTTCCTCAATGGCTAGATCGGAGATTCCTGAATCAGTCTATCTTTTTCAAGCTAGAACCTTTTGAGGTCTAAGGAATGTCGTCGAAGAAAAAAAGACCTCTTGGCTTCCGAAACATGCCTTGCGACTCAAGTTGTGGTATTTGATGGGGAGGAACAAACAAGAATACACACCTCTCTTAGCGATACCTACGTGCTCACTGGATGGAGGTACGCCAAAAACTGGCTGCCACCTTCGACTTGTCCTGACCACTGGTTTTGGCTTGTGGCTCTTCCAGCCAAGTCGCATTGCAGCCCGAAGTTCGTCGGGGCGAGGCTCTTGACGTATGTTCTGAGGGGAATTACCCGGTCCAGCTTCGTCATCTGCGTACTCTTGCGCACACAGCGCCGTCTCACGTATCTTGTCTCTAATAATTCGTGATCAGCAGAAAAACCCTCATACTGATGGTAATACAAATGCTCTTACTTCATACTCTGCTCATGCTGCTCAAGATGATAAGCGGCATAAGCAAGCTTTTGCTCGCGGGAGAGGCCGTTGAGGGGCGGTACCCTATTATATTGAGTTTCATATCCTTCCCTGACTGGAGAGTCATACCTTGGGAAGGGTTGAAGAACAAGACACTGCATCTCAGCGTGCGCTGCATTGGAGTTCGAGTCACCCATGTAAAGTTAGAAGAAGCGTGAGGATATGTTAGGGATCCAGGTTATGATGGCTCCGACGGGCTTGTGTGATAACGAGTCTAAGCAGAGAGAGCCAGACAGTACAGATATAAAACCTGCGGCTAACCACTTATCAAGCTCTTGCACTCCGAGCTTGCATCGAATCCTCATAGGTAAGGAAGATTCACACTCTACCTAATCAAACTGATTGAAAGACAGTCGCTCGACGTGGGACACGCCCTATGAGAGACCGGTATCAACGGAAAAATACTTCTACGGTACCAGCGATAGCCGTATCCGAAAATCTGACTGACGGGTTTGGAGATAACAGCTGATTGGGGACGAGGCAGGAATATTTGGTTCAGGACAGAATCATCGGTGGCCAGCTACTCGTATTTACTAGGATTTGCAATCTACTAGGATTTGCAATGTTCAAAATCTAGTTCTTAAAAATTATTATTTTACAACAATATAATTAAAACTAGGAAAAAGAATTAAGAGAATATAAAATAGAATTTTTAGAATTTTTTTCTTTTTCTTACAAAAAATAATAATAGTGTATTAAGATATAATCGTCGAAGTTTATTACGCTATTATATAAATTTATTATTATTACCTCGATTTCGAAAATTCTTAAAAATATAAAAATCGCATTTCATATCCTCCTAGGAATTTTTTCGAGTTTTTTATTATTATAATGCTATGGAATAATAAACTATAAAGATTAAGTTTTAGAGATTATAAATTCTAGTAGATTACAAATCCTACTATAGCTTAGTAGTCAAAAAAAATCATAATCAGATTTAAATCAGACTATATAATCTGATTTAAATCTGATTATAATTTTTGATTTAAAAAATCAGAAAATCATGATTATGATTTTTTGATTTAAAAAATTAGATTTAGTCTGATTATTTAGATAGAATATTAAAAAACTTTAATTTTTATAGAGATTTTAAAAAAATTAGAGAAAATTCTTAAAAAAATATTATTTTTATAGACTTATAATTCTATTCTAAATTATATAGATATATTATATTATATTATATTTATTTAAAAATAGTAATAAGTTATATTTAAAAGCTAACTATACGTTTCTCTCTCAAAAATACTACTTAAAAATTTAATTTAGAAAAAATTTAAAAAAATTAAAAAAGCTATATTTTTAAGAAGTGTAATTTATATTATATAGTACTATATATAGTACTATATATTAAATATATATCAAGTTTTCGAGTAATTTACTCGATAGACGAATTTTTATCTTTAAATAAATCGTCGATATCTTTAATAATATCTTAACTTTTTAATAATATAATTTATTTAAATATATTCGAAGCTAGTCTATTACGTCTATCTATAATAATATTTTTTTTATTAAAAAATTGATTTAAAAAGATTTGAAAGTGATAAGAATAGTAAGATAAATTCGAGCTAATTAGACTAGAATCGGAGAATCTTTAATTTAATTTCTTTAATAATCGAGTGACTTAGTCTATAATATATAAATTAATATATATTAAAGTTATAAATAAATTTATAAAGTACTTATCTTTTTAGATTTAAGATTTTCTTCGAAATAAATCTTAATCTTAGATTTCTTAACTTCGATATATTAAGATATATTAAGATTATCGAATATCTTATTATTTAAACTTTCTAAACTCGAATTTATATATAAATATCGAGAATCGTCTAATTATAATATAGGATTCTCGTTATTTATTTCGATTTTAGTTTTATTAAAAAAATTATTAATAAAAAGCCTTATAAGAATTCTATAAAAAAAATTATTTATTTTTTAAATAATTCTTTAAACTCGTTAATAACGATTTAACTCTCTTAATCTAAAAGGTCTTAGCTTAAAAAATATTTATCTTTAAAATAAGAATTAAGAATAATTCTAAAGAAGATATTTTAATAAGTAAATTTCTACTTATTAATATTAAACTTTAGAAACTATTTATCGAGTTTTTAAATATCTCGTAGATAGGCGTTTTAAAGAATTAAATTCTATAATATTAATTAGTAATATAATTTTAAATTAAAAAAATAAAAATATAAAAAAACTTATTAGATTTATATCTCGATATCTTTTATCTAACTTCTTTCGAATAGAATATATATATAAATATATATATTCGATTATTGAATAATTAGAGCTTTAAAAAATAATAAAAGATTTAGTAAAAATTCGAAAGATTTCGAACGTTTATTATATATATTCGAGTTCGTTATCTCTAAAAATAAATTATTCTTTATTCGAAATTTTTCTTAATACTTCGATTAACGTCTTAATAGTTAATTAATTATTAAGAAAGTCTCTAAATAAATTATATATTAAATTCTAACGAACGTCTTTATCTATTATAATTATTAATAAAAGATTTCTAATAAAGAGAGAAATCTATTAATTTTTAGAGAATATAAATCTTTAATATTATAAAACTTAATTTATTATTTAAGTATATATCGATTTTCTAATTAATATTTAAATATTATAGCGAGAAGTCGAATTTTTCGAAATAAGTGTAGATCTAAAAATTTAATTAATAGAAATTTAGATAAAAAAAGATAAAAAAAACTTATCTAAAGATATCTAAGGCTTCTTACTATCTATCTCGAGATTTTATTAATTTATAAGATTATAAATTATTTAATTATCTTTATTTTTTAGAAGTAGTTAATCTAATATATCGCTAATTATATTATTAAATATATAAACTATATATTCGACGTTATAAATATCTTTATTATATTAATATTTATAATCGATTTAAAAGGTTTAGACGAGGGATAGATTTATAGTAGCTTTATTCGTTATAAATCTAATAAGAAATTAATTAAAAAATCGAAAAATCGAAAAAAGTATAATAATTCAAAAAAAATTCAAAAAAATAAATATATAATTATATCTTATCTTCGATATCGAAAGATTTTAGAATATAATCTAAAACCCTCGCGAGATACTTAGCACTATAAGGTTTTTCGAGTAATTCTATATTAATAAATCTAGAAATTAATTTTTAATTCTTATTAATATAGTAAATTATAATTTCTATAAACTTCTTTTAATTATCGACTATCTAATAATTAAATATAAGTAAGAATTTCGATTTAAATTTAAAGTATATATCGAAGAATTCGAATTTAATAATTTAGAAATTTCGAGTAAAGAGAATCGATAACTCGTTTCGAAGAGTTTCGTAGTAAATTTTAAAAGTATTACTATATAAAAGATAAGTATTTTAAATATAATAATATATAAAAAATATAAAAACTTACTTTCGATAATAGATTTTTTTTTAAAGGATTTCGGTCACGGTACGCCAAGGCCTCCTCCAGAGCCACCACCCAATCGGGCCTAGCGCGGCTTGGCACGCACATATCTGCCCTGCAGGCCCATAGAATAATCATTATCTTTACACCACACACCAAATCATGACATAGTCACATTGTCTCCTGACAACATGGTAGCAACACCTGAAGATCATTCAACAGGCGTCTATTAAGTTATTTCGCTCCCACACCAGTTGCCTACTTCCCCCTAGGACCCCACCTACCTCAACACCAAGTACGCTCCTATATCAGTACTCACAGTCCCACGAGTCCCTACAGATATCGTCCACGTCGATCCTTTCACTAGGCCACTCGATATCACCATGGCATCCAGCAGCCTTATTCCTGGCTTCTCAGCAGAGCAAGTCCGCTCCATTACCAAGCTTATAGAAGACGTGCTCGACAAGGCACTCGACAAGCACTTTGGCACACTACCGCCACGGCAAAAGCAATCAGTCATAGCGCCAAAGCCGGCACAGCCACCAAAGCAGGAACAAGAGCATAGGCCATTGCAACAGGCAAAGATGAAAAATTGCGGAGAAAACTGTGGAAAAAATACGGAGAACATTGCGGAGAAACAGAGCATCGCCAGCAGCAGCAGTCCTATTCAAGAGGGCACTCTCTCCACAATTCCACACCAGGCCACTATGCATATTTCCGGAGAACCTTCCCTCGCCTCAGCAATACACCAGTTTTCGCCACCCCTCTCGCCTCTCTTCCACCTCTCAACTCGCCTCTCCGCTCGGTTATATTCGTCAGCGAAGGATATGGAGGCTATAGGCCAAGGATAGGTGCATGGATATATGGACGGCGCATGCTTAATGCAGCTATCCAGAGATACAGCCACGAGGACGTGTCTTTTTTCATTCTTTGCGGGCATGTTGTCACGGTACGCCAAGGCCTCCTCCAGAGCCACCACCCAATCGGGCCTAGCGTGGCTTGGCACCGCACATATCTGCCCTGCAGGCCCATAGAATAATCATTATCTTTACACCACACACCAAATCATGACATAGTCACATTGTCTCCGACAATTTCGAACGTAGAGCGTTAAAGGTTATATTATTTTCGAGAAAAAAATAAAGTACTTTCTCTTTAAAATCTAAACTCGTAAATTACTTATTTAAAGTATTTTTAGATGGTCGTTTAATTAATTAATTATATTAAGTGAATTAATTAAGCGAGATTTATAATTAACTTAACTTAGAAACTATTTTTAGAAATAAAAGTTAATAAAAAATAGAAGATAAAATAGAAGATAAAGTAAAGATAAATAAATATCTTCTAATAGAGCTCCTTTTTTAGATTCTTTCTTAATCGAAATTATAGAATAATTATTATAATAGTATATAAAGTAATTACTATAGCGTTTTTAATTAACCTTTTCGATTTTCGAATAGCGATAACAAGTATATTTAATTTATTTCTAAAAAAAGTTAATAATAGATAAAATATATATAATAATATATAAATATCTAACGAGGATTTCCTTCTTGATATAAAAGAAGTTCTTATATAAAAAAGCCGTGTTAAAAGAGATATTCTTACTTTTTAATAGAAGATAATTAAAAATCGATTCTATACTTCGAGAAGGCTATTATATTAACGAAAATAATATAAATATTAATCTTAAATTTCAGCTATATATATAGCTAAAATCTAGGATAAAAATAATAACTTCGAAAATTAGTTAAAAATATATAGGAAGAGAAAAAAAATAAGGGAATTAGAGCTCTTATATAGGCTTTATAGTCGATATTAATATTATATATTACTAAAAGTAGAACTCTAAATATATCGATTATTTTTATAAAATTTAGCTTTAAAACGTATTTTTTATTAAGGTTTTTACTTCTATACTCGAGTTATTATTAACTTTCTAAATTTTCTAAAAATAGAAAAATCTTCTTCTCTTATTTATAATTATAATTATTAGTTTTTTTTTTTTTTTTTTTTTTTTTTTAAAATTTTAAAAATTTTTTATAATTATTTTTTTTAAAAATTTTTTTTAAAAAATAAATTTTAAACGATTTTCTAAGGGATTTCTAAAAATAGTAATATTAAATCATTAAATCAGATTTACTCTGATTTAATAGTAAAAATCATAATTAGATTATAATTATGGAGTGAAAAATCATAATCAGATTATGATTTTTAAGAAAAAAAATCTGATTTAGTGATTTTTACTACTGAGTACTGTAGTAAATACGAGTAGACGCGTAAGCGCGCGCGTCTATTCATACAATTTTCTTGTGGCGGTCTCGGGATCAAGGATCCAAGAATTCCGAGCTCTACTCTGTAAGTAGTTACTAGTAATCAACCAGAGCTTACCACACCAGCCTGGGACAAGATTCTCTCATGACCATAATGCGGCTGTATGTTGATTGCAGTGGTAACGGCGAAAGACCAACAAATTTCAAAATTAGCAATAGAACTACCTACACTAAACATAGTGCGACGAAAGCAAAAATCCCCTGACCGAAACATCAAACTACATTGGTACGGGCGTGCTTTGATGACTCGATCCCCGAGCCCCTTCAAACGCCACGAAGGTCCAGACGCAAGGATTACTTTTATTACTGTCGAGGTTAGCGGCTGTTGGAATATGGCGCAGATGGCGCAGATGGCGCCCTTCACACGGCTTGATACTTGCAGTGTCTCAGCCCCTTCCCCGGAGTTGCTCAAAATCTCTCTATTTTTGCGGAGCGGAGCTGATTGCTTGTCATGACGGCTTGATACTTGCAGTGTCTCAGCCCCTTCCCCGGAGTTGCTCAAAATCTCTCTATTTTTGCGGAGCGGAGCTGATTGCTTGTCATGAACGAGACCAAGGATTGCCGTTGAAGCTACCTAGTTTCAGAGCGAGGAGTCCTTCAGTAGCACCGATTTCCGCTCTGCAATTGTATACAAGGAGCAGGCAGCTCTTCCTTTACTCATTGTCCTAACAATCATTCCTTTCAAGCAAAACTACCGTTGTTTGGATGAATTCCTTCCAATCAAGATGCATTCATTGTCGTACATTCTCTGCTTGCTGGCAAGCCTCATTTCTGTTCTCGCTGCTCCCCAGGTGAATACACAAACTTGCCAAGACGAGGGCATCGTCACTCAAGAGAACTTCAAAGTTTCATCGAATATTTATGCCGCAAGTACAGGAAAAGGATATCAATGCTCGCAAATAAACTCCGATACTGGCAGCGCACTTGCATGGAGTACCACCTGGGCATGGCAAAATATCGCTTCTGACAACCAAGCTTGGAATTGGATCAAGAGCTATGCTTACGGTACGTTTGTTTGAAGTGATTCCTTCCTGGTAGACACCGAATCTTGAGACACAGGACATGTTTCGGGAGTGTTCTCTTCTGGTCTCTACACATGTCCCATAACTCAAAATCCATCTCAAAGAATGGTATGCTGACTTCGAAAAATTGCACAGCTTATGATTCTTCTGCGCCTGCATGCAAATTGGCCACACCGTTGAGCCAAATGAGTGGCAGTATCCGATCGCAGTGGTCATGGAGGTACGGACATCACCAATATCCTTTTGAAGCATCAGTGGCGACACACTCAATGTTTGCGCCTTCTGTCTCAACACTGACAGGTCTCATTCAGCTACTCTGGAGAAGACGTGATAGGAGATGTTGCTTACGATGCCTTCCTCGGCGAAGGCTGCTCCGGAACCACCGGCCAACACAGCTACGAAGTGATGATTTGGCTCGCTGCATTGGGATCTCTGGGTCCGATTGGGAGCAGCGATGATGGTGGCTCAGCCTTTGGTTTTGCCCCCCGAAACGTGAAAATTAGCAACTACGATTGGGTGCTGTACTATGGCATGAATGATGGAACGAATACCCCGGTGTATAGCTTCATTCCACCCGCGGGCACGCAGTACAACAGCTTTGGCGGCGACCTCATGCCTTTTTTTACATATTTGAAAGGCATCAATGGAGCTCTTTCGTCTCTGTTTCTGCAAAGCATACAGGCAGGGACGGAGGCAGTGAATGCAACAGGGCCGGCTGTATTTACGACCTTGTCATATTCCATCGGTTGAAGCATGACGCGGGAGACATTGCCCGTTGTGGAGTTTGGAACAGAGATGGCATGTGTCTAGAGTCCGTATGGGACATCTCGTACAAGAAGCTGTACTATGAGCTATCTCCTAGTATCCTTAGCTAATTTCCTCCACTGTACCCTTACAAGTGTCAAATTTCATCTTTAGAACAGCCAGTTTGCTGACTCGGCTGATAGAAGATTCTCGCTCGTCTAGATTGCCGACGGCGGATCTTCGGCTACATGACAAATGCTTCGGTGCAGCCTACGGACGGCCTCTATGCTATTCACCTATTTACCTGTCAGCATTGAGAAGACTTGTTTTATTCTCGAACCAACGCCCTGACCATGGCAGAGGAAGCTCCTAAATCAGCAGAAACAATCGAAATCACCTTCACCCATCATGGCACGCCTCACACCTTCAACTTTCTCTCTGAATCTACCATCGCTGACCTCTCGAACCGCATCTACAACGAATTAACTATCCCTGCGATCAACCAAAAATTCCTGATAACCCCTAAGCTCGGCATCTTCAAACCACCATTTGTGCATCCTCTCCTACTCAGTACCCTGAAATCGAAGAAGATAGTCCTTCTTGCGCCGACGCCCGCCGAGCTCGCCTCCCTCGCGTCTCCTCGCCCTAGTCCCCGGCCTACCAGTTCCACCACTAAACCGGGCGCCTTGTATCGCCATCGCGATTGGCAGAAAGCCCAAGAGGAGGCAACCTACACCTTCCAGACCATCCTCCCACTCAGCTACCTCCCTGGCCCGGCGCGTTCGCAAAAGTTCCTGGAGCGTCTGCGCGACGATCCCGGCATCAAGGCCAGCATGCGCAAACACAAATTTAGTGTGGGCGTGCTGACGGAGATGAACCCGGCCGAACATACAACTCATGAATCGCGCACCCTGGGTCTAAATCGAAACCGAGGCGAGGTCATAGAGTTGAGACTGAGGACGGATGCGTATGATGGATATCGAGACTATAAGATCATTCGCGATACGCTCTGCCACGAACTGGCGCACAACGTCTTTGGCGACCATGACCGGAACTTCTGGGACCTGTGCAAGTCTATCGAAAAAGAAGTCCGGGAGGCTGACTGGAAGCATGGGGGGCAGGCAGTCAGCAATGAAATCTTCTATGATCCGGAGGAAAGAGAGGGGAGCGCGGGGCATGTGGATGGCGGAGGGTGGTCTGGAGGGGAATTCGTGCTGGGAGGATACGGTGGGAAACAAGGGGTGCCATCACAGATGCTGAACAGGAGAGAGGCTATGGCCAAGGCGGCGGAAGAGAGGATGAGGAGACAGCGGCAGGCTGGGAGTGGTGGGAGTGGCGCACCGGCTTGATATGATCAGGTGTCAGGATCCTCGTCCAAACAGTATAGCACACCATAGCAGCTTGGCATTTGATTTTTTTGACTATTCAATCCAAAAAAACACCGAGGTTGATCAATTTTGACCCATATATGGAGGCAAAGGTTCCTCCATCTGTGCCAATAAAAATTCCGAAACGCAGCATTGAATGCCGTATTTAGTCCACGCTGAGTAAATCGTAGCATGTTCCCTGTCGCGGGACTACGAGACATAGCCTCTTAAGCCACAGCCATACCCAATGCCTATCCCTAACAATGTTTCCTGGACGATCCAACCCTCAACTATGCCCGCTGCGCTGGTATTTGCAACAAGCCCGGCAGCCCTGTTTTCCGTGTGCGGTGGCGAAGATACTGCAGCAACAAGTCCAGCCCCTGTTCTACCCTCCGATCCCCTTTTCTCCTGGCCCAAGCAACCAGCAAACCCAGTAGAGCCAGGTCCACAACAAGATGTCGTACGGTGACCCACACAAGCCAAGTCATCCACGCCCAAAGTCCGTTTCGCCTCCTCCCGTCCCCTATCGTTTTCGCTTCGATCTGTTCCCTCAGCGCCGCGACTTCCGTGGTCATCTTCACAAGCGCTTGTTCGATCTTCTTTCTCCATTTTCGATTCCGGACGTCCAGGTCCTGGGATTGCCCTGCCACTGCCATGGCAGCCTCTTCATCGTCGAACGGGCCCCCTCGTGTCTCCTCAAACTCTTCGCCTTCATCGTGTTCTTCCTCCCCATCACTAACAGGCTTCAAAATCCTAAGCCCCTCACCACCGCCCTCAGCTGCCCTCGCGCTCCCAGAACGCCCACCGATGCTAGGATAGCTTGGGAGCATCTGCTGCCCTTGACTCCTGGTTAAGCGTCCCGGCGAAGATGATGAAGAGGAAGCGGAATTCGACTTGATCTGATCCCACACGAACTCCAACTCGGCAACAAGCTCTCGGGCTTCCGTGGTCGTAGTGGCATATTTATGCATAGTTTCAATGAGAGTGGCGATGTAACGGCGTTTGGCTTCTGTGCGGCTTAGAGAGTGCTGGTCGGACCATGCGTCCCTGCAAGAGATTTTGTCAACACCTTCCCAAGCGCATGCCTATGGTAGCAAATTCATTATACCATTTTTGTTGTTCGGCTAGTGATTCCGGATCGTTGCTCTCTGGTCTCCGTGAAATACCTTCGACATCTCCTTCTGTGCTTTGCTTGTAGAGTCCATAGAGCTTAAGGCGGTCTGCTGGAGGTGGCCGAGCGGAGCCCGTGCGTGGAATGCGTTTGACGGTATTGAGCGCGTGGACGAAAACCCTGTCTGAGAAGAGGGTTGGTCAGTCGCATATTTGGATTACGAAAAGCAGAGTTCGAAGTTGGAGCCAAGAGACTTACCCACTGAGTCGGACATATTGGCGGAAGTGGGTCGACTGAGAGCCTCGGGCGTTTGTTTAGTCGTACCGCATCATCATAGGGAGGATATGAAGTGCTTGAAGTCGAAGTAAAAAGGATTCAACAACTTTATCAGTCAACATTTGAGGATTTTATGATATACATCAGTCATGCCGTGTAGGCACCGTTTGTTCGAGTTGCACCATACAACAATATAGGGCTGCGGGTGATGACGAGGATCGCCGGCTTTGACAGGTCGTCCAGACCGAGCACCACGGAGCCTCACATTCCACCATTTCCTGCTTTTTATTTAATATTCTTTCCATTACTCCAATCAACTTCAAGATACTAACCTTCTGAGTATTGATATGTCCAAGTAAGGCTCTGGCTTCAGACCATCGAATTCCGTTGGCCGCAAATATTCCATCTTCTAGATCGGCGTCCGTACTTGGGTTCGTGATTCCCGTCATCGAAGGGAGAAGCTATGGTTATCGTGAAAATTCTGGTCAACGAAAGGGTTTGGTGAAATCGGATTTTCATTTGCCAATCTTACGGGCATCCCCCAGCGTTGTCTTTGTTCTCTTTGACTCCGCTCGAGAGATTATCAACGTCGTACCCTCGATCTCCGGAAGCTGTGGGGTTTTACACGGCGACCTAGAAAGAAAATCCGGGTAGACTTTGGGCTTGGGAGCCGCAGTTATCACTACTAGTCATACAGCAAACAGGAGAGTTGCGCTTTCCCCTTCAATATCTTGCATTGACGGAAGGTGTTGGAATGTGAAGCTATTCTTCCAACTACCCGTATAACGTCTCAACTCAGAGTCGTGCTCATCAAAATCGGCCCCGCAAATGTTTGTCCCGTTGTCGAGGCCTGATCATATTTTTTGCATGTTTCCAGTCGCGGGCCTGACTCATGAGGTTACTCCCTATTAACCGCGAGTCCAGCCTCTTTGATGTCTTGTTCCCAGTTGCTGACATCACATAGCCAATCGATAGTATTCATCATTAACTCTATGACAGCAGGCACTTGATCTTCAGAGAAAGCTCGAACTTTGGAAAATTTCCGACTCTGAAAACCTAGTCATCGATAAGAACACCTTGGCTCATCCTCTTTATGATTTCGGTCAAGAGGAAGCCTCGACATAGAATCGGCAGCGAAAAACCTACTGCCTTGCGCCCCTGAGTCTGCCATCCTCATCGCTCCGTAGAGGCTCGCCATCACATTGCCGATTTCATCTCTTTCCCAATATTCTAGGTTATCCTTTGTCGCGATTCGCACCCACCGGCGTGCAAGCATCATCAAGCCACTCGGAGCACGAGGCGCGCAGGCGGAGTACTTCATATTTGCAAGTCGTTCTCTGGGGTTGTAGCGCATGGATGCAATTGCTTCGCCTGGTGGCGTGTCTTGTTGGCGCTGTCAGTTCAGTAAACGGCACGGTACGAGCTTCTTCTTGTGCGGGCTCTTTTCCCACCGTCCTCCAAGCTTTCGTCGTTCGCCTCGCTTGACCTCCTCTCCTTTCCCTCCGTATGGTTTTCATCAAGAATGTGTGAGTTCTCTCGCGTATGCGATTGCTCCGCCTTCAGCTGTCAGAAGGGAAGAGCTGCCGAAGAGGGAGCAAAATACGGGTGTCGCGTGTCCGAAAAATAGCGTGTAAAATGCAGAAAGCGTCGCAAAGATTGTAGACGGTATGCGTGGGATATTATTTGACGGCCATTCCTACTTTAGTTTTAGAAAGATTTTATCAGGGTTAGAGTAGGACCTAAGAGGAGTGGTGAGCTTATTTATCTTTTTACTCCGGCCCGAGAAGATGTCTAATTAGATTCGCGGAATCCGACCCGGTTGCGAATTGTATAGCGCGGGGGATACGGTGTAACGGTTACATGAGCTACAGTAGTATCATCAGGTAGAGGAGCAGAGGAGCAGAGGAGAGTGCACGGGAAATAGCCGAAATGGTGGAGTTGCTATGAGCCGTTGAACAGGGTCTTGCCGAACTGCACCGGCTCGTGTGGAAAGCTAAGTCGAATGAGGAAGGCGTAGAGTAAAGTAAAGAATCTTAAGTCGATCGTCCGTATCAACGTATCACCGACCACCGTATCAGTAGCGCTCATGATTCATTCAGTAGTAGGTACATGTACTTTATGATTCGTGAATCCATCAAGGCTCCGAAGAGTACTGTAGGGACGGAAAGATATCAGCGCATACCTACGCGTAGATGATAGAACAATCTGAACGAATACCTCAGATCTCAATGAATGAGATGCTTTACTGTACTACGTTTGATTTTCGATGTTTGCACCCCACAAACCGGACTTCCCGGATACCCTCGATCTTATCGCTTGGCACTCGGCACTTGGCGTCATCATCACATTAAAATACCAGAACTAACCTACGGATTTCGTCCCGTACTCAAACAGCGATTCAGTGTACAAGAGGAGAGCATGTTCAGCATACTGTAGAGATTGATTTCATCGGTCGACTACGATTGAGAGTAGTCGTCATGTAAAGCCGTAGTCGCATGCTTGCTTGATCAGGGGCAAAGTAAGACAATAAGAAAATAAGAAGAACATGGATTACGAATATTCGTACACGCGTCCAGCTGCCGAAAAAAGCCGTGCTGGGCAATGAAATGATGTAGAACTGCCAAGGACGATGCCCAGAATAATGCCAAGTGAAGCACACGACCTCTTTCTGGGAACAGCGCCGACCTTTTACTTATCTGTTTGGACCTTGGAGTCTTCTTCTTCTTCTTCTTCTTCTTCTGCTTAACGAATTATAACCATGTCACCCGTCTTCTAATATATCTCCCTCTGCTTCCCTCCTTTTTCGCTGTCTTCCTAACACTCCAGCAACATCATCCCCACGTCAGCATTGCGAATCCATACCCCGGTCCCCGCTATATCTCCCGTCGCTCTAGGCTCTAGCATAGAGCATTCCGTTGCCGCTCTGCAGTCTGCAAACAAACATTGGCCCTCCCTTCGGGGACAAGTGAGCCTCGAGTGCTCTTTGTACATATCTTGTAACCTTGATAGAACGCGCCATCATGAGGATACGACCAGTACTTCTTTCCCTCGCCCTCCTGTCAGACCTTCTCGTTGAAGCCTTCCTCATAAATCCACCAAATCACCAATCGATTTCCGCATCGCTTACCAAGAGGAGGAAAAAGAAGCCGCCAAAGACGCCAGCCGATGGCTGGGCCAAATACTTCCACGAACCTGGTGGCACCGACCTCTCAAATCACTATGATAGCAGATACGAGCACGGCATCCTGAGCTATGAAGAGAAGCAGGATTCGCAGGTACATATAATGAGGGCATATCTAGACTTTTTCAAGAAAAACAATATAGAGACATGGCTGGCACATGGCACTTTGTTGGGTTGGTGGTGGAACGGAAAGGTATGACCCCGGCCTGAGAATGCACATGTGCCGACACTCACATCTCGCTTAGATGCTTCCGTGGGATTGGGACATAGACACCCAAGTCTCCGGGCCTACACTCATGTTCCTGGGCAAACATTTCAACGGCTCCATATACGAATACAATTCCGCAGACTCAGACCCTGATCTGCAACCTGTGGTCGAGCGGCAGTACCTGCTCGACGTCAACCCTGCCATAGTAGAGCGAGATCGTGGTAATGGAGACAACGTCATCGACGCGCGTTGGATTGACATACGAAATGGTCTCTACATCGATGTGACCGGCCTCTCCGAGACGGAACCACTGGACCAGCCAGGGGTGTGGAGTTGTAAGAACTACCATCACTACAGGACTACGGACCTGTATCCCATGAGGGAGACTATGTTCGAGGGAGTTGTTGCCAAGGTGCCGTATGCCTATGATCGGATTCTCGCAGAAGAGTACCAAGAGAAGGCATTGGTCGTGACGGAGTACGAAGGGTATGCTTGCATGGCCAGCAATCCCAAAGACACCTACTGATGCGTGTACAGTCACAAGTGGCATCCGGACATCAAAGAATGGATCAAGAAGACTCCCGACGAGATCAAGCAAGAACGCCTGAGCAGGCAACAAGCTCGGCGGAAGAAGCAGGAGGAGAAGGCACAGAGGAACAAAGATAAAGAGGAAAAGGAGAAAGCGGAACAGGAGGCCAAGGAAAAGGGCGAGGCCGTCCCCGATGAGGGAAAGAAGGACGAAAAAGAGGAGGAGCATTCCGCTGACCAAGGCATCAAAGAGCCCGAGAAGGAGCCCATCAAGGTTAAGCGTAACGCAGAGCCTGATCCTGAACCTGACCCCGAACCAGTTGCAGAGCTAGAATTGATGAGGGAGTCTTCAGGCCTGGCACACCTCCGTCATCGACATTTGGATTACATTGTATGAACACAAGAGTGCTCGACGCGCTACACATATTGGCCATCTCGCACATACTCGGCTCGGCTGTTCGATACCGATGATACCCACAGCTTGTTGCATTCCATTGTTCTATCTTTTCGCAGCATTGTTTGTCCACCAGCATTTGTCGGCGCAACAGCGAGCCTTTTCCTACTGCCACAGCTCTCCCATTTTGGAAATTGTTACCTGCACAAGGATCGGCGTAGCCCATGGAAATAAAATTTGGTGCTCCAAATGGAGCGAGAGTCGATTGGAAGGATTCAGGGGGCATAGTTGTCCGTGCATAAGATGCCGCTACATTGTACATATTCACTGAGCTGTTGTAAATAGTCATGTCTATATGGATGGCCAGTGTTCTCTCAAGTCTTCATCCCCCGGAATTCAGCTCACAAACGTCACATGCCACAGCTCACAATCTCCGCACAGGGCAATCTAGGTTCCTAGACCAGTGCTTCCAAAGTCAGACAGACGTGGCACGACTGGAGTCAGTGGACCGGTATTTGGGACGTCTCGACCATTGGGTGATGTGCTCCACCACTGGCGCCACTGCTCATACGCTTGGTTAGAAAAGTCCGGCGTGGCGTACCTGCCTTTCCGCATAGCCGTACATCCCCCAAAAAGCAAGCTGTCTGCCTGCCATCGTCATCTGCCTCGTACCGCCCACGCCGGGCCAAAGAGGCTGCTCTCGACGCGTCTCCACGGCCGACGAGCGTTGATTGGAACTTTGAAATAGGGCCGGCGGCGTACGGAACGCTTTCACAGAAGAGGTGGAGGAGAATAGTAGTGTTGGTCTCAGCATGCATGATACGATGGAGTCCAGTGGTTGTATGTGGGGCCCCATCCTATCATCCCGTCGGGGATGTGGTATGAGATTCCTTGTCGCTATGTTTTGGATGAGTTTCGACCCCGGCTCACAATCTAGACTTTGTATCTTTTTTTTTGTTTCCAAAAGACATACCTTATAGCCAAGGTGCTTCAGGAAAAGCAAAGACTATAGATCCTGACGAATGTTAGAATATTCGAGAGTATGTGAGACCTTGTTGTTACCAGAGAATAGGGCCATTATCCGTTCCGAAAGGGGCCGTTCTATCAAATCCCTTTGTTGGGATTTTAATAGGGTAGCCAGATGGCTACGCCCGAGCTTTTTGCCATTCGTTTCGATTCGGCTTCGCGATTCATGTTTGATCTTTATTTCGCCTCTCTGGTTTGCAAGCTCTGACTGCAATCGCAGGGATAACATAGTGCAAGCCGGAGTAGTGAACCGCATTCCGTATGTATGAGACATTCTTCTTACAAGCGAGCCTCAGTTCAATACTCTTTACATCAATCATCATCTCCCAACTCCACCCTCCTTCTCCTTATCTGCCTCGTCCTGAAAACTCCTCTCCAACGCCACCTGCGCATCAAAATCTCTCTTGACACTCGCCACCTGCGCCGTCAACGGATTCACCATTGCATCCGCCGCGGCCTTCTGACCTGCTTCTTGCTTGTTCAGTCCTTTCCCACTTCCTAGATGCTGATCCTTCCAACCCCATCCTGTCAGATAGACACCGACTTGAAAGATCAGCTTTCCTTCCTGCCTAATCTCCACGGGAGGTGCTTCATCACGGTAGTGGATTTTGATTCCTTTGCCCATGATTTTCGCCGCCAGCTGCATTTTGGCCTTTGGATCTACTATCTCTGTATCCTCGCGTTTTTGCGAGCCCAGCTTTAATTCCCAAAGCGCTGCGAGCCATGCTTCTGCAACTTGAAATCCTTGTTCAGGATCTGAGATGATGACGGCAGCTACAAAGGCTTCGAAAATGTCGCCCAAAGTCTTCAGCCATAGCTTTCTGCTGTCTTTCCCTGGCGTGTTGTAAGTACTAGGCAGCTTGGCTTTCTCATCAAAACCGTACGCGAGGGCGTATTCAGCAAGTGTTTCGTTTTTGACAAGCATTTCACGCTGCTGAGATAGTCTACCGGCTGCAAGACGTGGAAAGCGAGGGAAGATTACTCGTGTTGCCATGAGCTCGATGTAAGCGTCGCCAAGGAATTCGAGGCGATCGTAGCTGATGTTAACCTTTGAGGCTGTGTCGCAGCTCAGAGAGCCCGGATGCGTGAACGCAACGGACTGGAGAGCCTTGTCTAGGATAGGTGGAAGTGGCGGGAGGGTTGAAGGGCGGCCATTGTAAGGTGGAAACTTGACGGACTCTTTTGGAGATGTGGAGGATGGACGGTGTTGGGTGGATACGGACGAAGATTGTTGAAACACTGGAAAATTCAGAGCCTTGCCCAAAGATATAGAGTCGCCATTGCCATTCGACTGCTTAACGTGAAGTGCATTGCCCGAAAGCCGTGGATCTTGGACTTGGGCCTGAGTAGACATGGACGCTTGCTGAGGATAATCATGGGCCTCTCTGTCGCTGTCTGACAGGGGCTCTGAAACAAGTTTTCGTGTGTTCTTTTGGCTCTCGCTGACTTGAGAAAGACTTTGACCTACGTGAGAGGATGCGGGTTTTGGAATGAGGGACTTGTCGCTAGAAGATGCCGAGTGTTTCTGCTTCTTCTGCGAAGACTCCAAAAACCCTCCGCCGGAATCGTGGCTTCGCTTCTTGCCCATACCGTAAACTGCTGGAGAAAGGTCTCTATTTTTGAAGTTTAGACAAAGAAGAAAGTAGTCACCGGCAGACTGTACCGAAATTGCTACCTTCCGAAGAACTATACAAGACAGAGTACTTCAATAAAAATGCTTCAAGCTTGAGAATGATGAATTCTGTCCATATGGCTCCTGGCCTAGAATGCAACTGTAAGAAGTGAGATGGTTTCACATATCACCTCCGATTACCTAGTCTGTTATGGGACATGATGACTTCCAAGATATGTTGACATTGAGTGGTGAAAGCGAGGGCTTTTTTGCAAATCAATAGGGCTGACCCCTAGCGCGAAATGGACGTCGGCCTAAAAGTATGAGACCTTCGGCCTCTTTTAACTTGACATTGTTTCAATCCGCCTCGCTCAACAACGATGTCGGTCCCTCAGTCTCGTATCTTTGATCTTCTTCAGGTATTCTACTATCAATCCCACCTTTCTTCTCCTGCAGCCCCTATACTAACGCCCAATCCAGGTTCAATGCCGCATTTTCTCCCAGACCTTTAACCCCCAGCGCCTACGGACCGGCAATCGAGTACTCCGCCAACGATTACGGGGACCTTCCGTCGCTGCCTATTATCCCCGACGTGTCGCCACAATAAAAGATCTGAAAAATCTGTACAAAGGCTTTGATGAGGAGATGGAGACGTGGGATGACGATGAGGAAGACAGATTGGAGCATTTATTGCTGGCGAAGCAAAGGGGTAAGGGAGCGCCGAAGAAGAAGAGGACCGCTGAAGGTGAGTCTTTATCCTGTTTGCTGCTCAGATGTGAGAGAAACGCCTGCTAATACGTCGATATTCAGAAAGCAAGAAGATAAAGGGGAAGAAGAAGCCTGCTGTTGCGGCGATAGCGCCAAAGGAATCAAAGTTCTAGCAAGAGTAATCCTGTATTTACGCATAGCATAGGAGTTTAGGCGAAAGGGCCTGATCAAACCTGAAGGGTCGGGTCATATCCCAGTTTTTGATGCAATTAGCTACAATACTGGGCAACCGAGGTCCGCCAACAAATAGGCGGACGGTAGAGGTAGAGAGCAAAGCTGCGTAGGTGGTATCAACGGACCTTCAGTGATGGTATCATTGGTATGTGATGCTATGGACTATCTATGGTTTCTCTCATTCCCCTCCCTAGCAGCTACACTCCAGAGGATGTGAGTGACTTGAGCGTTATTCTGGCTCAACTGGGATCCTGACCGCACGGTATCTCCATTTGAGGTCAGAGACATTGATAGAGCATTACGCCCCGTCCGACTTGACCACGTAGGTGAAGCTTTTGGAATTTCCAACGTCGAACTGTTTCTCATGTCCGTTCTTCAACTCAAAAATCTCTCCTCAGAAAGCAGTCCCAGTCCCCGCACCTTCCCCACTCATCGCCTCCAAGGCCTCTTCTGCCAACTCGCTCCTCAGCCCATCCCTTCTACTCTCCCTCTCTTTGCTGTCCCATTCCCTAAGGCCCCTTCTCTTCTCCCTTTGCTTCTCGTCGATCTGGTCTTGCAGTTTCTTTTTTTGCTCCTCCAGCTCTGCCAACCGCTTTCTCGCAGCTGGATCCAATGCACTTGGCAAAGCTTCGCCACCTGGGACGATAGCTGGCACCGAAGCGAGGTGGTTTGTATTAAAGCGCTGGGTGCGTGGATATGTAGTCGAAGATGAGTTGTTTGAGCGGAAGGGCGGTGGAGCGCGGTATGAAGACTCGAATGGTGCCGAAGGCCCGTGGTGGGCCCGCGGACCGTGCGGAATGTGCTCTGATGGCGGCGGGCGGGACTCATATTGCTGGCGGGATGGAGCGTGGTAGGTTGATTGTGGTGGTGGACGGCCGCCGCGATGAGGTTGTGGACCGCTGTAAGGCTGACCCCGAGAGTCTCGCCCTGCGAAAGAAGGGCCGCCGCGAGGGCGAGTGGGTGCGGAGAGAACAGATGCGCTGGCTGGGCGATTGTGAGCAGACATGGAGATCGGAGCTGAAGGTGGAGGTCCGGAGGGAGATTCGCGGGCATAAGAATCTCTGTAGCCTCCCGGTCCACTTGGAGGAGGACGAGAGTCTCCATTACGGTATCCTGATGATTGAGGCGTTGCCATCTGTGTGCCTGACCAGGTGGCAGGAGTGTCGCCATTTCGATAGTCGTCTCGCTCTCGTGGGGGCGGTGATCGTGCACGATAAGGTACAGCTTCGCGCGGTGGAGAGACGGGGACTGGCGAATAGCCTCTTCGTGGAGGCGATTTATCGCGATAGCCCGAATATCTTGCAGCAGGGGGTACGCGGGAGCCTCTGAAAGCGGGAGAATGAGGACCTGATCCAGTATTTGCTAGCCTGTCTGTATGAACATAAGGCGAAGAGCGACGAGAAGAGATCGGGGAGGCGATGCGAGAGGCGTGCTCAGTACGTCGTACTGGAGAAGCAGAGCGTTCGGGATGACGGTAATTACTCTCGTTCGGGAATCTAGGTCGTGCATTCCTGAGAGGAGAGAAATCGCGTCTCTCGTATCTCTCCCTGGTTGGTGAAGGTATCCTTTCTCGTTGAGAGGGCGACCGCGGTCTGCGGTACGGCGATGATTCTCTCTTCACAGGAAGTGGCGATCTCGCTCGAGGCACTGGAGATCTGGAGTAGCGACGTGTTCTGGGAAGGGGTGATCTGGCGCGTGTATCTCTTCGAGGCGAATATGCCCTCGCTGGGGACCTCGGTCTTCCTCTGTAGCTGCTTCCATCCCTACCCCTATATGCTGGGCTTCGCGAACGTCGTCGATCTGCTGCTGGAATATATGTGTCTCCATACGGAGGTGGAGTGCGCCCTCTTCGAGGCGAAGACCGATAGCTACGAAAATTGTCTGACCGAGGTGGTGGATTGCGTTCTGATGGTCGATATGTCTCCCCACCAAGAGGGCGGGTATTCTCATACCTGCGGCAGACAACGCGTCAGAATAATGTTTTGCACAAAGCTTCTCTTACTTTCCCGCGAAACCAGGACAGGGAGACATATGGGACACTCGTAGTTCAAAGCTCCCAAAGTTCTATGGAGTAACGAACCTTCGGTCACGACCTCTATCCATAGTGTTGATATGTGCGTAGCCAAAGGGAATAAGGGAGTAAAGCTATTTTTCTCACAACTCAACCAGGAGCAGCTACGAAATCCCGCAGACTGTTGTCGAGTGCGACGGTGTTGCTCGTCACAAATATTTCCAAAAGTTTAGCTCGGCACGCTAACCGCATTAGGATTCTGGACTAGTTTCTTCAGCATCGCTGCCGTCACTCACAGGACTGGCTGATTGTAGGTATATTTGCTGCATTGTATTTCTGGAAGGGCGTCGGGCTCAGATCAGTCCTTATGTGCATGGCCAGTAGTGAATTTTGAAGCCTCCTCCGCATTCACGGTCATAGTGACGCATTCCTTATTACTTCTTGAGATTCACTTGCAGCCGAAAATTGGTATCTTGAACGAGCAATCCCGAATTAATCTCACACTCCTAGCGCCTGCTTCTCCTTTCCTCGTCCCTCTTCTGCCTCTTTCGACTTTCGCTAGCTATCATGTCACTCAAATCTTCTTGAAACCCATAGTTGCCTTGATCCTGCTGCTTCTGCGCTTCATATAACCTCTTCATGTCTTCCTTGTCCAACTTGTCTTTAGCCTGCAGATCATCTGGGTTCATGGCTACATCCACATCACCAGGCTTCTTCCTCTTCCTGTTCTGATCCTCTTGACCGAGGACCGGCAGGCTGCTCTGAGCTGCCTTGAGATCATACGTCCGATCTCCGCCAAAGAAACCGGAGACTCTTGCTTGTTGCTCAGGGATGACCTGGTAGGCGGTCCGATGGTGCGTAGACTCTTCCGTGTCTGTGCCCCGTCTTTGCTTTCGTAAGTCGAAATCACCCGTGACGCTCTCTGCCCCGCCGTATTCGGACGGAACCGTCGATGCTATGCCTCCTGGCGTCTCCAACCCACTTGGAGTCTGCAACCCTGCGCCAACGTCTTCGACATCACCATCTTCATCCTCCTCGTCACTCTCTTCTTCTTCTTCTGACTCTTCCTCAGGCTCTTGCAGTTCGCCCCAAAGAGTCTTCTCTACCGGTTCTCCTAATTGAGTATTCTGCTGCGGCTGTAGAACACCAAAGATATCACCGCCGTATAAAGGCCGATTGTACTCGTCCACAGGTGGCTTGCCATATCCACCAGGATGAAATCCCCATGCCCCACCAGGCGGGGGAGGAGCATTGAGTCCTGGTATCTTAAGCGCAGTATAAGATGGCGGTGGGCCAAAGCGCTGTTGATTGATCAGCCATGGCGGCGGCGCGCCGGGTGGAATGTTTAGAGCTTCCTTCAACTCTTCGCTGAGCTCACCAGGTCGCAGATGTTTGAGATTAGTCTCATACTCCTTGCCTTCGTAGTACACTTCTCCATAGCGGGTGAGCTCTGGCTTGGTCTGGAATCTGAAAAAAGCTTCGTAGAGTTTTTGATAGTCGATATCAAGCTTGCCCATCTTCGGTTGCACTCGCTCTCGTTGCTTTTGTTTGAGGCTCGCCTGGTCCTGCTTCTCCAAAACGGCGTCTCGCATCTCCGCGATCCCGGTTTCCTGGATGAACTTAGGTAGGGCAAAAGGTGGCTTTTCCACACCGCGCTTGGATGATAGATACTCACGCTTCAGAGACCAATGCGATGGCACTGGTACAACATTTCGGTATGCCTTGATGTGCACAAGTAATCGGGGATCTGAAGCTGAGGTATCTGTCCAATCCACCGTCTCCGGTTTCTCGACTAAAGCCTTGAGTTCAGCAACCGAGAGTTTGTCTCGCTCCTTTCGCTTCTTTCTCGACATCTTCGGTTGCCCTGCCTCTTCTTCCTCGTCGGGTATCTCGTCGTCATCATCGTAGTAGATCTCAGGTTTTTCTACCTCTTTCGTAGACGGATCCTCCTTGTCACTCTGCTCAAATCTGCCCATGATGTCCTTGTACATCTCATAAAGAGGGTCTGTTTCGCTAATGCTGTCAATGCCATCAGAGATCCCATCTTGCTCTTCGTCCGCTGGAGCTGCAGGCTCAATTATGGATGTCGCCGGTTCTGGTTCCCTGGAAAGCTCTGGATCTGGTGCAGAACTCGCCTGTGATAGCTAGTAAGTAAATAGAATTCCACTGCGTAGATGCGACATACCTCATTGTGTTTCGCGGCCTTCTTCTTCGCTCTTCGGAGCTGGTTTTTCGTAGGCTTCGTTGCAGTAGACATCGTGGCTTCGAGGTAGCGATAACACTCTAACAGACGGGAGGACCTCGATTGGAGGCTTGATAGGAAAAGTTCTCAGTTCTTTCAACGCTGAGTGGCAGAAGTGTTGCAATGTAAAGGTTTGATTGAGATGAGCGCTGGAGTGAAGCACAGAGGAAGATCCACGCTAGTTTGAGCCTTACGAGGCGACCCTGAGATTTCCTGGCCATCAATCTACGATTGCTTAATAATAAATCATCCACTCTACATCAGATTGCAAGTATGAGTTGAGAACACCAGATGGGATTGATCTATCAAATGCTTCTAAATGCAACGAATGCTTCTGCTTTGATCCATCATTGCTCGTTCATCCATCTGTGCAAAGCATCCGTATAGGACAGCTCGGACAGTATCTCTAGCGCGAAACAGAATATTCTGGCTGAAGGGTTGTAGTCGTACGCGTGTCAAGGAGGAAAACCATAGTGGGCTGGAAAGTGGTGCATGCTGCGGTCATTGCGGATGAGCAGGTAAGCATCGTGGGGTGCTATCATGGACCACGCATACGTCCCAGCTGCGCCTTTTAAAAGATGCGGGATAAAGCTATGCGTGGTCAAATGCATAAATCGGATTTCGTATTAAGAGTCGTAAAAAGGAAATTCGTGACAGAATGAAAATCTGTGTCTGAGTATGGTGTACCAATATGGACACAAAGTATCAAAATGGCTCTGTGTCCATACTTGGGTCCCATGTAGAGGCCACCAACATGATTCCGCTAGATCGAGCAGAAATGTCGTTGAACTCCTTGCAGAATGCTAGGAAAGGCCTAAAGACCAAACGTGCTTTCCAAACGCGTAAAAAGAGTGCCAATGAGCGCCATGCTTTCACATGACTTCGATATCTAGCCAATCGATATCATGTCGGCAAGATGATCTGAAAACTTCTGCCGTATTCGTAAATGTGTATCGTGAGGTGGCCGTGATGTTCGTGTCGTCATATCGATTACAGTCTAGATCAAGGGTTCTCTTCAGAAGAAGCCACCGTTGACTTGAGGCAGACGCGCGTAAGATTGAGCAGGCTGTTGTACAGATTGTTGATTGTCCGGACTAAATTGCATAAAGTTGTTCGAACCGTTGCTCATACTTTGAGCGTGAGATGCTGGAGGCTGATACTGAGGGTAGGTGCCGCCAAAAGGGGCAGCGAAGGCGTTGTTGACGGCATTGTATCCATTGGAAGGTGCTGCGTACGTGTTTGAGGCAGGACTAGAAGTCATCTGTAACGACAAGGGGATCTGCCCTGAAGAGCGGTCGGTTGGAGTGCCGCTACCACTGAATCGACCTTGACCTTGGCCTTGACCTTGGCCTTGACCATGGCCTTCTTGTGCCATGATCTTGCTCTGAATGCGACGGCCGTGGGGCGTTTGACGAACCAGTGGCAGAATTGGGCGGATAGCTTCGACGAGGCGACCTTTGGTCTCCGGGTCCGCGAAGTCTAATGCTGTCTGGACAACGTAGTTGGCGTATGGGTCGCGCAACATTTTCTCGAGCTCATTGGCGTTCAGCATTTCTTCAATCATCATCTGTGTAACATTCAATTGGGCTCCACGAAGACACTTCTCGATGACATTGGAGCTGAACTTCTGCTTTGACAATTGAGGTATCTGGCCTTGGAAGACATAGCAGAGCGGGTCAGTGAAGCAAGACTCCTGGAGGTCGACAATGTACTGAAGGACGTAGTTGCCGAAGGGATCTTGAACAAGATGGAAGGCGCTGTTGGTGATTTGACTGATGAGCTTGGCTTTCTGGTGACCGGTGGCGTGATCTATGCAACGCTGCAGCACGCAACAGCCATGACGATGGGTTCCAACGGACACGCAGTTGGTGCCAACAGTATCAAAGATGAACTACCGTTGGTCAATTAAGTTTTACCGAGGCATGAAAAGATAACATACCTGAGCATCTTCCGGGGAGAGACGATTCAGACATTTCTGAATGACATGATTGCCATTCAAGTCCTGGATGAGCTCTACTACCTTACCATTGAGAGCATTGATGACGGTCTGAATCTGCTCGGGCGTAGAGACGAATTCTATCATCTTCTGCAGAGCGCGCGTACCATGGCTGTTCAAAGCGATCTTGACCATCTCCGAGGCGGCGTTGTTGATCAAGACTGTACGCTGCTCATCATTTGAGAACTCAAGCAGCTTCTGGCAGAGATAGTTTCCAAAAGGATCTATGTTCGTCAGCAGGAGCACTCCCAGTGTTGGCATGGGAATAAGTACCAGTCATGAGCTCTACGACATGCTGGTGTGTCTCGATGAAAATCAGCTGGACATGCTCAGGATTGCGCTCTTCCAACTTCTTCTGCAGGTAACGACAGCCATGCTGGTCTTTACAAAGTAAGAGGATCTCGCCTTGAAAATTTTCTAATTTGACGTTGGTGAAGCGGGCATTTTCTGGAATCTGTCAGTGACGGTAGTCGAGAGAGGTGGGTTTGGAGTTACCTTCACCATTTTGCAAGCGTCTCTGCTGGATAACACGCGCTTGGCTATCCTGGAACCGGCCTTGAGGACCGTAACTCGGATAATGAGGTAATCCGTTCTGCGGCTGGAAAGGTTGCATCTGGTTATGGAAAGCCATAGGATTGGCCATATGCATCGGATTCAGTCCCATGTTCATCATCTGCATTCCAAAGGCAGGGTAGTAGGCATGGTTTGGAAATTGCATCGCATTGTTAAGCTGAGCCATCGCATTTGGCATTGAATCGACGGGCGAGGCGGCGGTCGTAGGAGGACCAAAGGGAGCAGCGCTGGCTTGCAACCCAGATAGGACCTGTTGGTAACCATTCGGCTGCTCATCACGTCGGGCATCGCCTCCCGAAAGCTCACGGCTATGACGATTGCTCATCGCACTCGGAGGAATACGGCCCAAGCTAGCGTTGTGGTTGTGGAATTGTTGCTGAGCTTGAGTCTTGGGAGGAGTGATATTCGACATCAACCCATTAGCTTTCTTTAGTGTAGGGACATCGTTAGTCGAGTATGAAGAGTGGATGTTTGCTAGCGTAGGTCGGACTGGCTCGTTCGACACAATTTGCCCGTGTTGGGTTGGCTGACCATATGCGGCCAAACTTGCCTCCATGGAGTGTCGGTTCAGTCGAGTATTGCCCATGGACTCAGAAGACTTCTGAGAATCGGAGTTGGAGGTACCGTTGCTCGAAGGACCGAGCGACAAGGAGTTCATAGTCTGTGGCAGCGCCTGCTGAGAAAGGCGGTGACGCGCGAATGGAGTCCATCCTTCGCCGTGCTCTGGACTTGAAAGTGCCAGGTCTAGTGCAGCCGAAGATGCAGAGAGCTGCAGCAAGCCATTAGCTATGACCATATCTTCAAGTCCTCGCTATCACTTACGACTCCAGGGAATTCGTTTCGACGGACCAAAATTGGAAACTTATCGTCTGTGGCATTCATTTGCAGATAGCTTTTGACATCAGGGGAAGTGGTGGACTCTTTAGAATCTTCATCGTCAAAGAGAAAGCTCGTAGTATTGATTTGTCCCAAGCCCATAGTAGCAGAGTGCTCAGGTACGGTCTCGTGGTTCCGGCTTCTCAGCCCAGTGACAGGCATGGAGTAGCGGTTGTTGACTGCGGCATTGCGACGGCTTGTACCATTTGTCTCCGGGACGTAAGCCGCTGTTCTGTCGCTAGACCCACGCCGAGATCCCGGTACAGACCTTGACGGAAGCATATCCGAATTGAAGGAATTGTGTGGTGTCTGGGTTAAATCCGACGGAGGTGACGTGAGCTGGGAGCCAGAACGGCTGCTACGAGTGTTCAGACCGGGAGGAGACGTGATGCTCGAGGAAGAGTACCGATTGCTCCGAGCAAATACTGACGGAAAGGCGTGGTCACGGTACTCAGGAGGTGTCGTAGGTTCACTCTGGTGTCCAGCGTTGTAGCTAGCTCGCTCAAGGTCCAATGTCATTCTGTCCAGTTCTTCTTTCTGACGGGCCTCTTGAGTCTGGAAGTCGAACAGCAAGGCGGCGTGTTTCTTTCGCTGTTCTGCAAGCATCTCGTATTCCTGCCTCTTCTTCTCAACCTGGAGGGATTCAATGTCAGACATCTTGGCGGAACGACGGGGCTCCATGGATTGACAGGGTCGGAGAGAAGGGTTGCTTACTAGCTGGGCCGTGTGGAAAGTCTAAGTGAAGGGATAGTCAGCAAGCTGTAGCATACTGTAAGACAATCATAAGGTAAGAGCACCAAAGATGTGCAAGAACAGTTTTCTTTTCACTGAATGAGCTAAAGATGGGAAAATGATGGAAAATAATCAGGAAAAGCTGGACTCGTTTCGGGATCTCGCGTACACACCGTAGGCAAGTCACCTGGCTCCACTGCCTGAGCGGGCTGTTGACCGATCGGGGTGATACCGGGCATCTTGCTCAAATCAGTGGTTTGACGACGCTGTAGACTTCCTCGTGCGTCGTTGAATGGCTGACTCTGAGTCTGCATGAAACTTCCAGAGTATCTTGTGGGAGTTGTAGTTACGGTAGTGTTTGAGGATGAAGGAGGGTTTGGTGATCGTAGCTCGTCGTAACGAGCGGAAAGTGCGTTGTAAGAAGCCATGCTGTAGTGATCAAATAGAATGCATCAGCGTTGTGATACAGCGATGATCAAGTAAGGAAGGCAGGCGGGGCAGGTGGTGGTGAGGGAAAGTGTGGAGGTTGAAGAGGTTGAAGATGTGAGAAAGGAAGAAGAGGAATAGTGAGGAAAAGACTTTGTAGGATTGGATGCCGGCTGTGAACTCACTGAAGTGAATGAAGCACAGTGCATAAACAATGTGAAGTTGCAGAGTCTCAATGGTAAAATTCTGGCGTCAATCAATTGGGTCTTCCGAGTGAATAGAATTGCATTGGTTCGGCCTGCGAAGACCCTTACAGATCCTCGTATCTTGCGGATTCGTACAGGTGGTTTGAAGAATGAAAATGGTGAACAAGGGATAGTCGTCGTACAAATACAAGGACACACAATGGCACCAACGGGGGGATGGGTCAAAGTAAAGAAAGGAAGTGGGATATTGGCAGGTGGAAGTGGGCTGGCTCACTGGAGACTGGAGATTAAAGCCGCTGGGGTCCAGATTTCATGCGCTAGTACTCCAGGTTAGCACTTCATGCTGCTCTACAACGTCCTGGTACCTTAGTTTCACTAGTTAGTTTCAAGGAAAAATAAATCTATGGCATTATTATTATTATTATTATTATTATTAGTATTAGTATTAGTATTATTATTATTATTATTATTATTTGTTGGTTTAAAATAGTTATCCTGAATTCAAAATTGACTATGCTCGCCATCCGAGAATTCTCATGTGAAAGCTCCCGAAGACTCTTCCAGGAATTACCTTATTGCCCATCTTGCTTGCTTTGCTTGAAGAGACAATGAGAAAGTAGTAATTCGCTCGCTGGTCCCGGATTACCCCATCAAAGTCCCCGCAGCATCGGTGTAGATAGCACTGCCCATTTAAGCCAGCTCATAGTTTCTCCGATGCAGGAAAAATGAGGCTCATGATTTAAGCGTGGTAGTTCCCCTGGATCTAACGGCTCCCGTTGCAGCCTTTTAATTCGGAAGCAATAATGTAAACCATCCCTTCTACCAAAGGAACCAAGGAGGATTCTAGCCGAGCGCAAGAGAATGTTCCCCGCTGGTTACATGGTAGAATGTATGGGCCTATTGCCAAGGAGTGGAAACCGAGATGCAGAAAGCGAGAAACCCCACATCAAGCGGTGAACAGTGGAAAGCACTAGTGCCGTCAGGGTCCGGTCTAAGCGGTTGATCTGCCGCTCTATAGGGCAAGTACATCCCGAGCATCATAGGATGGAAATCGAAAGAAAAAACCCCCACCTGTCCACCACACATATCTAATCTCACCAATCAGATTCTCCACATCAAAAGTCTTGACGGAAAAAAATGAGAAGCAAGTATCCATGCCTCCTTCTACCCGTACCAGGTCTGTCGAGCCTGTAGCGGCATTCAAAAAGGCAAAGTCTGCCAAAGATTCTTCCCAAGTATGCATGCTATGTGAAATGAATAGAAACGTTGATGGTAACTAACACATGATAGTCGGCGTCAAAACCACCAGCAAAGAAAGTCAGAATAGTAGCACCGCAGAATGAAAAAGAGGCTGCGCGCGAAGATGATGCAAGTGCAGTGGGCCCAAAGCCTCCAGCGAAGAGTGGCCAAGATGATGTGTGCATTCATTCCCATTTCAAACCTCGAGAGGCTGTTATTGAAGTTGCCCTAGGGTTTTGATGCTCTTCTCGAGCCTTTCTACCAAGGAAAATCTCTGACAGATCCCATCGATACAGCAAAGGTAAGATGCCTCATTCCTTCCACTTCCCCTTTGTCGTATCACGTTGCATCATCTCGTATCTTTGAACACACTTCATGCCCGCAACGAACGAGTGAACGAAAGCAAAAAAGACTTGTCCAATATAGTGCTCGTGGCTCGAAGCCAACCTCTGAATTGGATATCAGGTTGTAAGGAAACAAGTTCTATCTTTTCAAACAGGGTCTTACCCATGACCTGGGAAAATGAGAGTGCCGATTCCACGGGTCTGACCATGTCTAGGACAAATGGAACCTTCTTCCGGCATTCTTGAAGGTGAAAGGTCTCGTCAAACAGCATATCGATTCTTACAATTTCTTCATCGATGTCGACCTTAAGAGAATTGTCAAGGCCAACCAGACCATACTCAGCGATATAGATCCAAAGTTCTACATCACTTACACAAACATATATGTCGGGAGACCAACCCGCCATGACGAGGATCTAGCCGACATGTCTCGCGCTAAATGGACGTCCACAGTCACTCCTAATGAATGCAGGTTGCGCGACACGACATACTCAGCACCAATTCTCGTCGATTTAGCCTACTGGCGCGGCGTGCGGGAGGTTCGCAGGAAGGGTATGGTTATTGGGCGGCTTCCCGTAATGTTAAGAAGTTCTAGGTGCATCCTCTCAGACAAATCTGAGAATGACATGGGGCAGCTTCAAGAATGTCCACTGGACCCCGGCGGTTACTTTGTGATCAATGGAACAGAGAAAGTAATTCTAGTTCAAGAGCAAATCAGTAAGAACAGAGTCATTGTCGAGAAAGGTACCAAACACGGGATAGTTCAGGCTTCCGTGACATGGTACGTGCACATACGGCCTCACGCATTCTCTCAGCTAATGAGACCAGCTCAACACACGAGCGAAAGTCGAAAACATACGTCGTCATGAGGCACGATCGGATATACTTGAAGCACAACTTTCTGAACGAAGACCTCCCAATAGTGTTGGTGCTTAAAGCTTTGGGGATTCATTCAGACCACGAGATAATGCTGCTTACTGCGGGGCACGATGCATCTTACCAAGATACCTTCGCCGTCAACTTTGAGGAGTGTGCGAAGCTAGGCATCACTACTCAACATGAAGCGTTGGAGTACATTGGGCTCAAGATCCAAATCAAAGGGAGAATCACTTCATCGGATCAACGACGCAAATACTCACAAGAGGCAGTAGAAGCTCTATCCAACGTTATATTGAACCACGTTCCTGTGCATGGGTTGGACTTCCGCCCGAAAGCTCTGTATGTGGCGGTCATGGTCAGGAGAACACTAATGGCCTTCCATGACAGCACATTAGTAGATGACCGAGATTACTATGGGAACAAGCGACTTGAGCTGGCTGGCCAGCTTCTGTCGTTGCTCTTCGAGGACCTTTTCAAGAAATACAACCATGACATAAAAATCGCCATCGACAAAGTATTGAAGAAACCAGTGCGAACAGAGGAATTTGACGCTCTGAGGTATCTAACCATGCAACAAAACCACATTACCGCCGGTATTCAAAGAGCTGTTGCTACAGGAAATTGGGACTTGAGACGATTCAAGATGAAACGAGCGGGCGTTACACATGTCTTGAGTCGGCTAAGTTACATCAGTGCTTTGGGCATGATGACTAGGATCTCAAGTCAATTTGAGAAGACCAGAAAAGTGTC
This sequence comes from Letharia columbiana, assembly GCF_014066305.1. Lineage (NCBI taxonomy): Eukaryota > Fungi > Ascomycota > Lecanoromycetes > Lecanorales > Parmeliaceae > Letharia > Letharia columbiana. The sequence continues at coordinate 984,986 of NW_023501047.1, read as the reverse complement.
CGGACCGCGGGCACTGCAACCGTCACAATTTGGCATGCTGTGTCCATCGGATACGCCTGAGGGAGAAGCCTGCGGTTTGGTTAAGAACCTAGCTTTGATGACACATATAACCACCGACGACGAACAAGGTCCTGTAAAAAAGCTGGTGTTTGCACTTGGAGCGCAAGACATTACCGTGGTTAATGGTATAGACATATATGGTGACGGCGCCCATATTGTATTCATCAATGGTACCCCTGTTGCCCTAACCCATCACCCGAGGCACTTTATCACTAGTATTCGGAAGCTTCGCCGATCTGGTCGTGTCTCTGAATTCGTCAGCGTCGCTCTCAACGGTCATCAGAGTGCAGTGCATATCGCAACGGACGAGGGGAGAATTTGTCGTCCTCTAATAATCGTCGAGAAAGGCAGATCCAAGGTGACTGCTCGTTCGCTACAAGCTCTACGCAAAGGCAAGATTGGCTTCGATGATTTTCTTTCCCGAGGTCTCGTCGAGTATCTAGATGTCAATGAAGAGGATGATTCCAACATCGCGATGAACGAGTCCAATATCAATCAGACGACCACTCATCTCGAAATTGAGCCGTTCACCATTCTGGGAGCTGTGGCAGGACTCATTCCTTACCCTCACCACAATCAGTCGCCTCGAAACACCTATCAATGCGCTATGGGAAAGCAAGCTATTGGCGCCATTGCACACAATCAGTTTACCCGCATCGACAGTATCCTCTACGTCCTCGTCTACCCCCAAAAACCCCTCGTCAAAACGCGAGCTATCGAGCTCATCAAGTATGACAAACTTCCTGCTGGCCAGAACGCAGTTGTGGCAGTGATGTCCTACTCAGGATACGACATCGAAGATGCCCTCGTCCTCAATAAAGCCTCATGCGATCGAGGTTTTGGACGCTGCCAAGTCTTTCGTAAATACAACACCATCCTTCGAAAGTGGCCGAACGGCTTGGAAGAGCGTGTAGGTGACCCTCATTATGAGAACGGTTGGCCCGTCAAAAAGCATGCCATTCTTGATGAACATGGTCTTGCCCAAGTTGGCGAAAAGATCTCGCATGGCGATGTCTACATCATGAAGCAGACTCCCGTCAATCCTCACGCCAGTAGCATCGGTAGCGAGTGGGGTAGCGGTGAGTACAAAGATGCACCAATGGCGTACAGACTTCCAGACCCCAGCCATATTGATAAAGTCCTGGTCTCCATCATGGAGTCGGAGCATAAGCTCATCAAGGTCCAAACCCGCCAGACAAGAAGGCCAGAAGTTGGCGACAAATTTTCTTCCCGCCACGGTCAGAAAGGTGTCGTAGGTCTCATTGCTGAGCAGGTGGACATGCCTTTTACCGACGACGGAATCGTGCCCGACATCATCATGAACCCGCACGGCTTCCCCTCTCGTATGACAGTCGGTAAAATGCTCGAGCTCGTCTCTGGCAAAGCTGGCGTGCTTGCAGGAGATCTGCAATATGGCACAGCATTTGGTGGCAGCAAGGTCGAGGATATGGGAGACATACTGATCAAGCACGGTTTCAGCTACGGTGGTAAGGACTTCGTTACGAGTGGCATCACGGGCGAGAGCCTACCAGCCTACGTCTTCTTCGGTCCCATCTACTATCAGAAACTCAAGCACATGGTCATGGACAAAATGCACTCTCGTGCTCGTGGTCCTCGCGCAACCCTTACACGGCAACCAATGGAAGGGCGTTCTCGAGATGGTGGTTTGCGTTTGGGAGAGATGGAACGTGACTGCTTAATCGCCTATGGTGCCAGTCAACTGCTACTAGAGAGGTTGATGCTGAGCAGTGATGCGCATGTCGTGGATATATGTGCGACATGCGGTATGATGGGGTATTCCGGGTACTGTCAGAGCTGTAAGAAGACGGAGGGAATGACGAAGATGACAATTCCATACGCGGCGAAGCTTTTGATACAGGAGTTGTTGAGTATGAATGTGGTGGCCAGAGTGGGGTTGGAGGACGAATTTCCTGCGTAACGAGGAACTGTGTCTCTTTGATGAGGAATGGGACTATGATTGATGCTACATGGTAGCATAGCTCTGGAGCAGCATAGATAGCGGCTCAGCCTTTGCGATGACCTCTCCTATACCAAAGACGCAATTGCGGCAGTAAACAATATACTTAGATCATGCGTTCTGCTCGTGCCCTTTCCCTCGGACAACTTGCGTCTGTGACAAAGTCTTGATTATGCTGTCAGCTGTATTTGCAAATTGAAATGGTTGACAAAGACAAAACCATGTCGATGCTTTCGGATATGCTTTTGTTGTATCCAGATCCAATGCACATGCCCATACCTTAATTGAACCGACTCTCCAGTGCCGTGTGCCTCCATCCATTGCATGGTGTTCCGACCACCCAGTCCTACAGCAACCCAAACATTCCCAAGTATCAAAAATGTCTTTCAGATCATCTGACCCGCACCTTTCGTTCCCCCCACTCCTCCCTTCGCCTCTGCTTCGCCCTTCCCTCCCCCACCTTTTCCACCCTTAAGCTTCTCCCTCTGCCTCGAGAACTTCTCACCGTACACGTCGGTCTTTTTGAACAGCTCCACAGCCTCCCACGCACTCGGTCGTCCCAAATCCACATCCGCCCCTGCTTCGAGCAGTATATCCACAATCTCTTGTTCGTTCTTGAACACAGCGCCAGCGAGCGGGGATTGACCGCGATCGTTCAATCGGTTTGGATCAGCGCCGTGAGAAAGAAGAAGACGGGAAAGTGGAGCGTGACCGTGATAGGTCGAGAGCATGAGCTGTTGAGACATATGAGAAAGGTTCCTGTGCTGGGGTTCTTGGTGGGGGACGGTGGCATTTGGTAGGGTGGAGCGTGGAATAGGCGAGGAGCCGGGGCAATTCGTTAGAGATCTCGAGGAAAGAGCGTACCAGACTGTCGCCCTTATCGTTGGTCATATTTGGCGGCAGGCCTGCTGGCAGTGCTTGCTCGAAGATTGGCATGTCACCTTGTCTTGCTGCATCGTACATTCGAGTCGCAAAAGCAATGATTTCAGGGGACTCGGGGGTTGGTTGGATCGCTTGGTCACCCATGGCTTCAATTGAACAGTCTCCCGTGACAAGAAGGATGATATGCAGGTGGAGAATAGAATGAGTGAAGCCTCGCCCGCCTCGGAAGCAGCAGCAGTTGCGCAATTGGATACTCGTATCTACCCTCATTTGCACGCCCTTATATCCGATAAATCCGACATATATAGCTACCACTACCATAGTCAACACTACCACTCATTCAAATTGCTTACTACCATGTTCTATCATAAAAGCCAATACTACGGATTTGAGCTTGTCCAGCAGCGATTAGACAACTTGGCTGCTAAGCAATTCGAGAAGCAATTTCGAAGCATATGTCACCTCGAACCAGCTATTTTTGAAGACACAAAGAGAGGTAGGAGTCCAGTCAAGAAAAAGGCTACTGCACCTCCCACAACTACACCTCCCACATCAGGCCCACTGACACCACTAAACCTCGCTCCACCATAGCAAAAACAGCGACATGGAGGAGAAGCTGCTCCGCCACAGTGGCGGGCTCCACCGGAGGCTTTACCACAGCACTAACGGTAAGGTGGAAGAGGTGGAAGAGATAATAGAGGTAAGAAAATAGTAGAAGAAGCAATGGTTGAAGAAGAAATAGTTGAAGAACAGATAGGGACGATTTATGCAAGACATGGTAGACCGATAGGATCCAAAAAACGGTGGTTTATGTTTCTCCGATATAGAAGCCTTGATAATAATACAAGACCATCATTATTATTGTGCTAGTTTGCCAAACAAAATTGGTAGGTAGGCATTTTGCTGTTGCGTCGGACTTATCGGACTTTAGAGCGTGCAAATAGGGGTAGGGTAGATACGAGTACGAGTACCCGGGCGGATATTCGGCTTAGGGCTTTGCGAGGATTCCCATGTGAATCCCGAGTGTCACAATATTCAGAGTTAAAGAAACGAAGCTCATGACAGAGTCCACTGTTAGAACAAATGGTCATTGATTGAGGACTCTCTTGTGCGTTGACGACTTTACGAAGCTCATGACTTGCTTCAACCAACCCTTCGATCACAACTCGGCTACCAGGGCTATGTCACGTCGTCTTCGCGTCTGCAAGACTGTGTTACGAGATCCTCGGTCCTTCTTCTCTCTGTCAAATTGGCAACCCTAATCGTCTCACTCACATGTCCAATACCAACGAGACTCCAGTCCCAATCAAAGACCTCGACTTCAACATCATAATCCTCTCCGCCAATGACTAGTACGTTAAGCAAGCCCTGCATTGTGGATTTCAGGATTCTGTATGTCAAGTGCTGGTTTTGGACTGATCGCATTCGGACATTGCCGCCGTACGGTCCGTTGCAGCTGTATGGATCGAGATCTGGAGGGAGCCGAGAATCCCCGTCTTGAGTGATAACGAACGTGCAGAAACTGCGAACGCTTTCGAGAACGCCTTGTAAAATCACGGAATCCAAGGGCCTGCCAAAAAAAATCTTCAGGCGCGTCTGCGTATTGGGCACGTTATAGCTCATTTGCCGTCGGCGATTAGGAATGCTGGGGTCTAGAGGTTGAGGACGAGATAATGGAAAGTCTCTATTTCAGCTTTTTCAGTGTTCTTCAACTTCGAAACATGTCCAATGATCAAATTGCTCACGTTTCCGTCCGTTGCAAATCGTCAGCCACTGTTAAATTAGACTTTGCATCAAGTGGGATTGAGAAAGCAAGTCGGTGAATCAAAGCTTGATACAAGGAAAGCAAACACCATGTCTTGATGCAATGCATAACGGAAAGGCATACGCGATGCAATGCGAGAACATCTGTCAGCAGACCCTGCTTTTCACCTTTCCGTGGGATCATGGAGAGAGGGAAAAGGCGAAATGAACCCCACGGATATATGATCATTCTGCGCGACAAATTGACGCTTCCACTACAGCTGATGCATGATGAATTGCGGGGATGCGGACGAGAGAATGTTTATCATTGTGTCACGCGACAAGCGCACTAGAGAACGGAAGCATAAAGCGAGCAGAGCCAGAGAACTCCCTGCCGAGAGTGACACTGAGAAATAAAAGAAATATAGGCGTCTTCTGACCAGTGTTCCTGTTGAAGTTTACCTTTCTGCACGGCTTGCTGTTAACGATCACAATCCAAGAAGGTCAATTCCATGCACGTCAAATGACTCATGTCCTTCATGCATTCAAGGTAGTCAAAGATTTTAGATCCACATCGATTTACCTTTTACATTACCATCAGTGGTGTCGTCAGTACTGAAACTCAAGCAATGAATGTGTCAGTCTAACCATGCACACACCGATAAAAGGTAGTCGAATTGTTTGAGCCTAGGCTGACGGGTCGCCAATTTCAACATCTTTGACATCACCCTGTTTCCTGCCCGAGTATCATAACGAAGACAATTCACGTTCTCGATAGATGACTCGATTTGATCTTCGCTGTTTCTAGAGCAGAAAGGTGTGGCTAATAAGGGGCAGGCCTCCAACGGTCTTGATATTCCATCTAGCGACTGATCAGACAGCACAAGAACGGTCTCGCCATTGGAAGGCTCACGGATGTGGCCATGAAAGGCCCCGGTTGTTAGTGAAACGGGCCGAGTCATCCTCACCCTTGACCCCCCAAGGCTGTTATCCGTGGGGCCTTCATTCACCTTGAAGAGTGTGTGGTACTAGTACGATTGGGTCTGGAGTATCTTTTGGCTATGCCTCTGCAGTCGCTCGCTGAGGGTGCTGAATCCCAAATGTTGTTCTCCATGTTGAACGTGGCTGCGATTCCAGGATGATGGTACGCTCTGGGCTGAAAGAGAGAGTGGAAGTATAACAGAGACGGGGGCGAAGGAAGGGGAAGGGGGGTGGGCAGCCTTTCTTATCCTTCATTCAACACCTTTTTTTTGACGAACCGCTCGGGCAGCCTTCCAGGAAATTCGAAGAGCCCAGGACGCCCTCGAAACCTCCCATAGACTCGATGGAGAATGCTGCCTGTGTAGTGAAGTCATTTCATCCATCATGAGAGTAAGCCTGACAAGCGAATACAGCCCAGCGGAGCAACACCAAGACACGTATCCGTTCACGCCCAAGTGACATCTGTGGTATGTCTTGTCGGCATAGTTCATAGCAGTTTGGGAATTCCGTCTCATCATGAACATGTGCAACGCGACCTAATGGAAGAGAGCTCTCTTCCAACAAGATTCATTTTCTAAACTTCGCTTGCTTTTGGTTGTACCCCAAAATCCCGTCTGGTACCTCCGCATGATTGTTTTTCCTTGTTCGGAGGGCCACTTCCAGTCCTCCTTCTTTGTATGCTTTCTAGGCTCACAATCTTACGAGGTGAGGGTGACATTAGAGATAATTGCACTCGCGTTACCCAGATTCAACGAACGATGCGACCACCGCTGCTTCATTACACTGTCTTTAGGCAGCATAAGAAGGACTCCAGCATCTGAAACTTGCGTCCAAGCTGGCGACTTCCTCCGTTGCACACAGAATGAATACAGCTGCAGTAGCTGCTCCATTAGGTCGGGCCAGTTGGCATCGAGCGATGCTGGAGCTTGGCTCGTCGGCTCAAAACCTCCACCTAACGTATGATCAGTTCGTATCCCATCGTTTTTCGAGGCGTGTCTCTTACCATAGGGCAGGACGTCATCCCCCAAGTCCTTTGCCATTCTGAAAACAACGACACAATTCCCTACACACCGTCACGCTCGTTGCTAGACGGACGTGGTTTTCCAAAAGATATCATAGAACTCACCGTACTCTGATCCTTGGGGGACTTCCCATGACGGGCCGGGTGGAGCATCTGAGATGAATTTTGCTGACTATAAATTTGTTAGTATACTATGATTTCACATACTCAGTCTACGACACTTGCCCAGAATGTCCATTGAGTATAGCCATACGGCAACATTCGATCCCAGAGCCGTCCAATTGCGTCAGCACAATGCTTCGCATCGATCGCACCAGCCCAATCCGGATTTTGGGCGACCCTTACGCAGATTGGGGAATTTCGGGCATTCAGAGTCGGAGACGGTGGTGAACTCTGGTCTTGGAAAATAGTGTACGATGGTGAGGGAGCAGTCGCAGCGCACGGGCATTGAACAACCGTCCACAACAGCAAAAAAATAAACGATGACATGGTTATTTACCGAAATTTGGGCGAAGAAGCTGAGACTGCTTCAACAAGAAGCCGTCGGGAATTATGTAGGGATGCGTGCACATTATTTGGAGGGTTGGGTGCTTTGACTGTGTTCGGTTGTTTGAGGCAGAATGGAATAAGACGAGTCGCATATCAGGCTTGGAAGCGTAGGGTCCTCAAGAAGTTGCATGCACATTTGCACCGAATGAAAATAAATCGATCCAGCGGATAATTCATTCCCTGATATTATATTTCTGTCTCTTCGCAGAAATCGATCATCTTACAGAGTAGAAGAATAACAATGATACTCGTGACTGGGTCGGGCGATGACTCTGAGTACCTACAAGTAGGTCGAGCACCAGAATAATGGTTTCGATTCGAATGGACAGTAGCAAACGGGCGAAAGACGATGATATCAAAATTATGAGCGGCGTCATAGTCTCTCGTATGCCGTCCTCAAATATGGGTATGTAGAGTACAATGATTGACTGATTGACTGACTGACTGACTGACTGACTGACAGTGAGGTTTGGTGATTGGTCAAATTCTCCTAAGTATTGATGACGCTACTGTATACCCCCCCCCCCCGGCACAATTGCGGGCTGGTGCGGGACCCGAGAATCGGACATCTCGGCAGCTTCTATATCTGATACTTTATTTATATACTCGTAGCAAATGATGTAATTCTTTCATACGCAATCCTTCACCCGCCCTATAGTTTGTCCTCTCTGTATATTCATAAATATATATTTATTCTAATTCCCCAGATTCAAGCTTCTTTGAACAAACAGCACACTGCAATTCGGACACAATCATCATGCCTCGCGTATTCCTCATTACCGGAACCTCAACCGGCTTCGGTGCCAATTTGGTTCAAGAGGTGCTTGATAGAGGAGACTTCGCCGTTGCTACGGCCCGCAAGCCCGACTCTCTCTCCTTCAAAGGCACCTCCTCCCACAACTACCTTGCCGTCAAGCTCGATGTTACAGATCCCTCAAGTATACAGTCTGCTTTCGCCGCCGCTCTTGATAAGTTCGGACGAATTGATGTCGTTGTCAACAACGCCGGTTACGGCCTGGCAGGGCCTTTCGAAGAGCTATCAGATACTCAGATCAAGACTCAGATGGATGTCAACTTCTTTGGCTTGATTGCCGTGACGCGAAAGGCCATGGAGGTTATGAGAGATCAGAAGCCGAGCGGAGGTTTGGTTCAGCAGGTAACTTCAATTGGTGGTCAAAGAGGGTATGCGATATCGTCGAACAGAGACGGTGTATTTGCGATTAATGTGCAATAGAGTGCCCAACTTCTCCATTTACTGTGCAAGTAAGTGGGCTGTAGAGGGTTTCACGGAAGCTATTTCGCAAGAAGTCAAGCCCGATGTAAGCACCCTTTCTGAGCGATCTCTCTTCGCAAAATCCTTTTTCCCCCAAGTGGACTTTTCACTGCGGCACAAAGGTTATCAAACCAAAGCTGACGCTGATGTTGTGTAGTGGGGAATCAAATTTACCTGGTATGGTGCACTAAGGTTGATCTAATTGAGTCCCGCTGATCATCCTTAGCATTGAGCCTGGAGGATTCCGTACAGACTGGGCTGGACGGTCCATGGCGTTCCCCGAGAAGAGGCATCCTGCCTACGACCACATTGACGTGCAAAAGGCCATGGGTGCAAGGCACGGGACACAAGCCGGAGATCCTATTAAAGGGGCGAAGGCCATGTATGAGCTTGCAGTTATGAAGGATCCACCGCTGCGAGTCGTCGTTGGTACTGATGCCTACAAAGCGATTATGGGGAAGATCGATTCGTATGGAGAGAACTATAAGAAGTATGAGAAGATATCAAATAGCACAGATGTGGAGGGCTACAAGGCTCCGTAAGCCGTCTCAATGACCCCCTGACCGAAGAAAAGAGGACGTGATAGAATGCTACAGAGGAAAACTGTACGCAGATATGTGGATATGTGTAAAAACTAGCAGCGACTGGTGGCTAATGCCTTCGCATTTGAGAAACAAAATGCCAAAGCGATGACGCTCATGGGGTGACGAGTGTTTGCGCCAGCATGGTCACGTTTGAGACGCACACCCGCCAGCACATAGCCAGCTCCCCCCAAAAAAGTGCTTGTTAATGCACGTGGTTTCCACTCAATCAAGTAAACAATGTGCCGAATGAATGAGTAGCTTCCCTCATCCGGCTCTACCGTGCAAGTCCTGTCTCTGGCGCCTCTCTTATCGTGCCTCTGCCCACCAAACCCAACGCTCCATGGCAAATATCAAACTCAGACTCCACGTATCGGCCCTCGATCACCAAGAATTCCCATAAGCCATCCATAGCATCTTTCAGAATGTCCCAGGTAAGACGGTAGTCCGGCCGAGAAGGAACCACGTTAATTGCAGCCCCGTAGCCCAGGTCCTCGTGGAAAGGGTCTTCACTCTTGGGAAGCGGCCCGTCGCCCCCTTGTTCAAGCTTCTGCTCGCAGTAAATGCGAGCGCTGTTGATAGTGTTATGCACCCCCGCTTCCTTGCACGGGAAGCCCAAGTGGAAGTAGAGTGTTGTTATGGTGTTGGGAACGTGATATTCTATGCCTGAGTCTTCCACTAGATTAGTGATGTTGAGTGGTTGAACGGTGATGGGCGATGAAACATGAGGGAGGATGTTGAGATGACTGCTGGTGAGATTGCTAGTAGGTAAGTATGGAGCGGATAGGACGGTTGGGACGAGAGTGTACTGAACCAGGACCAAAAAGCACAAGTACTGAAAGCCAGCCATGCTAGGATCAACGAGACCAAAACAACACGTTGGGAATGGCAGAGGCTGTATAAAGTAATAAATGCAGAACGCGAGTAACTGTTTGGCGTCAGAAACTTACAGCCAAAGAACAAGAGCCCATCTGCGGTTCTCATGCAAGGCGAAAAGCGACTTGTTATACATTTTCGGTAGCCATACATTTTCCCTAAGCTATGTAGTAGGCGCGAAGCGATTGGCGACCTTTTGCCAAGTGAGATAGCTACAAACGGGACGCTCATTTTTGATTAGCCATAGATGTATACTGCTGTACTCTGCCTAAGGCGATGAATAGCTAGGGCGCTAAACAAAATAAGGTTCACGAGTGTATGGAAGATGCAAAATTCAACAGATGATGGCCGAAGACATTGAGAAGTCGTGGTCGTTGCAAGGCGATTTTGACTTGATATTTTGAGGAACGTAGCGGACCGGTTGATGAGATGACTTCAGTTGAAAATGATACATCGATTTTACTATAATTCGTAGAAATAAATGAAATCACGACTAGGAAAAGCATACTCTGTCGTACCTCCCCTGAGGCTAAGAATCAGAAAAACTCACTTGCCATGCCATTTCCAGCCCTTTGCCGCGTACAATTTGACGTCATACCTCAACTTCTGCTCCGGGTTTTGTAGTACATCAGCTGCGTGGCCTACCATGGCGGCTGCCGCATCGATTTTGACACGTTCAGAGTCAGACATCCCCTCTTTCTTCAATTTGTCTGGATGGACTTCGACACGTCTGCGCTTGGCAGCGCTCTTGATCTCCTTATCCGTAGCGTGAGGGCCGATTTTTAAAGTAGCGTAATGATCTGGTAAATCTTCTTTGGCCTTTACACGTGGCACCTCCTGATGGTATCTCTCCTCGTGATCCCCATGAGATGCTTCGTTCCTCTTGGTTCTGAAGCTTTGTCCCCGGCGACTTTCGCTTCTACTGCTGTGGGGACTTTCTTCACGGCGACTGCTGCCGCTCTCAGGATTTCCCTGACTGCGATCATCGTTCGTTGCATATTTGCGATTGCTGTGGCTTTTTGATCTGCTGGAACGACCGTCTGTATATCTTGGCTTAGGCTCCTTTGGCTGCGAGTGTTTTGCATGTGCGTTGCTGGGATGTCTTCGCCGCTCTTCAGCTGAGGGTTGCCATGTTGGATCTCTATGACCTTCGTCAGAGGAATACCGTTCGTCTTTATCATCTGGATCTGACGAAGAACAAGAAGGAGCGCGCCGCCTCTGTCGGTAGCCGGATGTAGACCGATGACTGTCATAAGCAGTGGACTCCCTACGACGATGATGAGAAGTCGCGGACTCACCGCTGCTGGTGTGGATTCGACCGGATGTAGACCGATGACTGTCATAAGCAGTGGACTCCCTACGACGATGATGAGAAGTCGCGGACTCACCGCTGCTGGTGTGGATTCGATACTCCGTCACTGTAACTTTGCGACTCGCCATGGAAATGTTGCGAGGATCGTGATAATCAGAGCTGACATAAGAATGATGGCTTCTGAGACCTTCATGGAGAACATGCGATCTGTAGCTCTGATGAGATGAGAGGGCATGTTGGGGCAGAGGATGAGAGTAGTCCTCATAGTCTTCATAGGTTGCGTGACCGGAGTCGCTGGTATGTGGGTACGCCCTCCTCGAAGACTGATGTCTTGATGAATAAGACATCTTAGATAGACAGCCAGAAAAGATTCAGTTGACTTAGTGGGGAAGGTTGGCAGCGTCGTTCAATCAGTGAACGCTGTGTACTCCTTGAAGAATGGTTAAACGGTTGGTTCGGAAGATAAGATCGAAATTGATCTTTTGAATTTGTCTGGAAAGTTTTTGAAGCAGACGTAGCCATCTTGTAGGCCTCTGTTCAGACCCTTTGATCCAAAATGCTGGTCAACAATGGGCTGCAATTCAGATCTCATTGTCTTCAACACAAAGGCTTTGCGGAAAGAGCGAGGAACAAGACCATTGACGGACCATGAACAATCCACAAAATCCGTAACACATTCATTGTCCACAGGTTGAAGCCTGCATGGTAACAAAGGATCAGGGACATTACCGTTGTTGCGGGACAATAGAAGAACGCAGACATGCAAAATCGCGCTAGACAAAGACCGGGGCATCGAGCCTACTATCGGTTCGTATCTAGTAAAAGGGAAAAATGGGCCAAGTCTCTGGAGATGGAGAAAAGGCCAAGTCTCAAGTTCCCTTGATCGAAGTTGTGAGACGTTGGCCTGGGCCTCGGCCGAAGCTGTGTATACTCCCCTCCCTTAGATATAGAGCCGGGGACTCATGATTCACGGAGACAGCAACGCGTTCGTAACGACTGTGCGTTGTCTGTGTAGACTTTGCTCTTAGCTCACGAGAAGTTACATGGCTGGCCACTAGACCTTTTCTTGAAGGTTGGGTGCTCGTCTTCCTGGGCCCCTTTTTAAGCGGAATTAGGTTTCAACAGCGTATTTGGGTTCCATAGAATTAAGTACAACTGTGTACCATTTTTTCATCTCTTTGTCGGGATGAATTTTTCCCAAGAGAAGACCAAAGGCAATTCGGCTCGACAAAGCAGTGACAGACACCACGACTAAGATCAATCCCACAGAGCTGGGGCGCGATAGACATTGCAATGTGTGGACGACGTATGCCCCTGGCAATAATCTATCCAGATTTGGGCATCGAAATGATGCGGAGGATGTCCACTTGCCTTTTGATCGTTGCACACGTGCGCTTGATATTCTAAGATATTTTTCCATGAACTGCCTCGTGCAGCTACCTCCAGTCCCTAGAATTCAAGGCCTGCTTCCTTGCCAATTCTTCTGCTTCTTTCTTCCAGTGTTCTGGTATGAGGCCTCATAAGCTTTTGCACATAGGCAAACGGTAACCCAGCCCCGTCCACTGCGTCCTGGATTCCCATGTTCATGCGGTGGATGTACGCTTTCTGAGGATTACCATCCACCACCCTTCTACGTTCGATATAAACAAGCACATCCTTCTTCCTTCTCTGAAGGCTAACGTCAATTGCTTTTCCGTCCTTTGACTCCCAAAAGTCTATAGCGATCATTTCTTTAGTATAAGCAAATGGGACGCCCTCGTTACGGTCAAGTCAGTCTTCGTCGGAGGAGGAAGTGAGATTGTAGACATGACCGTACACTTCGTCTTCGGGTTTTGTCGAGGAGACTATGTTCGCGTAGCCACGGTCTGTGCCTTGTTATTAGCCTGGCGGAGGTCTATTGCGAGCTTTATGTTATATATAGAGCACCACTGATGATCCAGCGATATTGGGCCAGATGACCTGAGAAGATCAGTCGACTATTGAACCTGTTGTAGCTCCAGCAAGACTCACCGACTCCCACGTATGTACTTTTTGGACATCTAAGCATCATTTGCTCTCTCCATAAGTTGCTTCCACACGCAAAGTATAGTCTTGGCCGAGCTCGAGATTGGAGGGCGGTCATGTTGCCTCAGCGAACAAGAGGTAGAGTCATTGAGCGAAGGTGTTTTTCAATGTCGATACTATTACTATCTATTAGAATTCCTTTCATGCAGGACATTGTCGAGCAGGACCCCGAGGAGATATGGCTCTGTGGGAACGATAAAGCAAACACAAAGACATCAGGACTAGTTTCAGACCGGGTGGTTCTTTGGAATACAGGACGTCCTTTTTTCTTCTGTTTCTTCCGAAGATTCGCAGAGGCACCTTCCATCACCCGGGATGAATGCGGGACTGAATCAGGTCAAGCGCTAGGGCCGTAAAGAGCTATTCGAAAAAGGACATGACCAGAACACCCAAATTTCACACTTTCCATTCACAGTCTACGGATGGCTTTTACCTACAAAGCGGCCACCTGTAATGCTGAACATGGCGCATGTAAAGTCCAACTGTTGTCAGCGTGGTGATGGAGCAGCCTTCCACTTCGAGCAATGTCACAGGTACCTTTCTACCTTGCCGTTAAAGCGTCCAAAGATTACCTCTCCCCGCAACGAAGCTGTGAAGCTGACTTCTGTTATGATCTAGTGGAATACGCGGATCCATCTGGTACATATCCCTCCCTAAGCCCTGAGCTTCGCCGTCGACTACCTCTGCGTCATCTCCACTGGAAATCATCATCACGCCCCGTTCGAACTATCGACTCTCTCCACGTTACGCTCATTGCGGACGAAGGACCGCTCGATGCCAACGACAACCGGCCAGCACCCAAGGGCGAGAGCCCGCGGAAAGAGAGAAGGCATCAGATCCCTGGCTTACGACAAACGCCATATCTGAAAATTTATTTCCTGCAATGCATTGACGTTGATAATTACAAGGTGAATTCAAGAAAGTTGCTGCGAGATTGGGTCAAAGATCACACTCCACCATCTCAAAGCAGTACCTCGCTCACCAAACAAGAGAATCATGATGCTTTCGAATGGCTCATTGTTCACGTGCTTCCAGCATCTGCGGACGAAGATACATCCAGACCCTCCAGTGTTGCCAGAACCGAGTCAGAGAAAAGGTCAAGCTCTTCAAGATGGCCTTCGCGCAGCTCCTCTAGCGTCATTGAAAAGATACGTGTGGATTTCAATGGAACGTCTAAGAACGCCGTGGATCGTGTTGCTCAAGTCCAGGTAGCAGACTATCCGGGAGAGGACTCAGGGGGGGGCCAGCTACGATCTCAAGACGACAAGAATGGCTGGGGAGATTTTGTCGCAAAAATGAAGTCACTGATACTAGCATCTTTTGACCTGAGAGTGAACCAATATGAGGAAGATATTAGGGAGAAAGAGCTGCAAAGGAACCTTCCTGGTTGGAACTACAATACGTTCTTCGTTTTGAAAGAGGGTCTCGCTAGGGGCTTCGAAAATGTCGGGTTGACGGAGGACGCTTTAACTGGCTATCACGAGCTTGCTGCTGGCCTGAATGCGATCGTGGATGTTCAAAGTGGTAAGGACACTACTGAACAGCAGGCAGCCCTTTTCAGCGACTATACAGAGGATCTGGTTGAGTCATTCAAGCAGATGAAACGATGCAGCAAAAGCACTCAAACATCGTGGCACGAGAAGCCGCAGGTTGTTGATCTAGGTGCCTGCATTTTAAATACAGATCGGAAACCCTTCCGAGATCTGATCCTTGCGAATAAAATCTCCTCTTTTGACTTCCAATGTTACGTCTTCGCCCGTCAAGTGTCCCTTCTGTTGCGTCTAGCAGACGTGGCTGTTCAAAGTTATCCCCCAACGAATGGTGCGATCGTTGGAGGTGGCAGCGACGCGCATTTTGATGTCGGCACCCGATTCTTGAAGCCCAGTGGCGAAGATCGAGAAGACCTTACCATACTCGCCGAAGTGGCTCAGAGAGCTTCCAATTTCATCAACTCCGTTGCTACAACTATTCGAAATGACATCAGGTCTGGGATACACCCATCAGACGACGACCAGGATGAAAATGGTGGCTTCTCATATATCGTGCACGAAGAGATTGTTGAAAATCTGGTAGCATCGTGGGTTTTCTCTGCAAGCAGATGCATCCTGGAAGCAACATCGGCAAATTCACTGTCTGCTCAGCTTGATCCTCTTTTACGTCAGCTGAAGTCTTCCATTAAATCAAGCATGGGGGACAACGAAAGGGGGGTGGGACCTATCATTGACACCGTCTATCGTAAGGGTCTACCTGACAGAACAAGCTCACTGAAAGCTCACGCTTCCGTGTTGTCACACCCGCCTATTCAGGAGAACTTTCCCTCGGTGACCTTATTGGATGCCGTAAGACTACTACCGCCTGCTACCTTCCATCCAGGTGCTCAAGAACTAGCCTCGCGGCGAGGAGATTTACTTGCTCTGGCCAGACGAGCTCTTAGTGGTCTTGGGCTTCAACATGTTAATCGTCAAGGAGGTCTGGCTGATTTAGGCATGGTATCTGGGGCTGAAGAGGAAGAGATGCACGATGTGAAGCTGGAAGACACCAGAGAGCAAGAAGAAAAGCCGCTCGAGAGCTTACCAGTCACTGCACGAGCTCCAACCACCGCTGGGTTATGCAACAGAAAGTTATTCTCGGCTTTGCAGTCGAAAAATGACTTCTACCAGGCGTTTGAGGTATGTTAAGCTCGAAAGTTGGGTAGTTAGCGAGGCGTTGATGTACCTTCTTCCAGGAATCGACTGTATCAACGCTAGCCAACTATGTCATCGGTGGAAGAACTAAAGCTGCTGAAGGAATGACCGTGGACCTCGCAGTTACACGATTGTAAGAGTCTTTTGGCTAGACGCTCTGCAACACATCTAACTGCTAGCAGCCTGCTCGAAGACTACGAGGTGGCGGCATCTTATTTTCGTCAGCTGACCCCGTTCTACGCGAAAGATGACTGGTCGGACTTGGAATTGCTCATGCTTGACTTGTACGCCCAGTGTCTTCATCATATGGAGCGAAATGAGGATTACGTCCGCATTGGATTGAAGGTATTGGCCAAGACGATTCGAAGCAAGGCCGCTATCAAACAGCAACCACAAGAAACATTGACGAAGCTTGCAAATATTCACCAGCCTCCACAGTGTGCGATGGGCAGTTTAAGTGGTATCTTAAGCGCCTCGAAATCACTGAAAGAACTGGTATCACTACCGATGGATACTTACTTCGACCCTATCGACATGGGAATGTATGTTCGTCATTCGCCTGACGACGATGGCTTTCAATTTCCACTTGTGTTAAGGAGTCTTTTACCAGAAAGCTTCCTGGCCGAGTCAGTGCGAGTGCAAATTCTCAGTGTAGAAGAGGATCAGCGCTCTGAGCTTTGGCTCCATGCCAACGGCCAAAATATCGAACCCGGCACGTCTAGTATATGGCTTGGCTCAAATGTGAGTTGGTTCTGTTCAACTCCCTATGCTACGGTCGCTCACAACGCATACAGACGATGTTCCCAGCCTGGTATGTCTTGAATCAGGTCACGATTCTTTCTGGAAATATCCTCTTTTCTCACAGTCTTTCTCCGCCATCCGACGGCCTCCCCTTCGCGAGTTCCAGATACTCGACAATATCTGGACTCACCAATCGACGACGTTTGCTACTCTGGCCCCAGTTCAGAAGCCTTGAAGCTCGCCTGTCTCATTCAGAACACATTCATCTCGAGCGAACAAAGTCCATCGCCGTGAAAATATCCAGCGGCTGGAACGAAATAATTCAAGGTAGGCTATCATTACGAGCTGCCTCTGCAGGGCTTCGACTTCACACCGCCCGGGCGGAAATCTGGAACGGCAAAGTCGCTATTACAGACAAGTCACAACCCGGCAGTATCTTCTTCGGTCAATTTCATTCGAATATCACTGCCGACGTGAACATTCCCTACAGCCTTGAGAGTGATCTCAAAGAGATTGTGGTGCGTGCTGAGGTCACTTACGCTACTGAACGCGGGGAATTCGTTTACGCTTGCGGTTCGAAAATCTCTACTGTTCTTCCAATAACAATCAATGTTCGAGATACTTTCAAGAAGAGTGCCCTTTTCTCCACATTCACTGTGGGCACTGCAAATTCGATCCCTGTCAAAATATTGAAATGCACCGTCGAGGGGAACGAAGATTTTAGTGCAACCTCGCAAATCCTAGACAGCGGCGAGCATGATGTTTTCGTTCGCCAGCCACTTTCCTTGATCTCAAGAATATATCGTACCTTGCGGGGGAAGCGTGACTTGGATGCAAACGAAACTGCACAGAGAAAATTGTTTCTACACGTCGAGTATCGATGTCTGGATCAAGAGATCCTCACAGTAGCTGAAATTATTTGTCTAAAGGCCCTCGCAGCTACGCCTATGCAAAAGCTTTCGCGCTTGTTGACGCCTGCATTGCTTGAGACATTACATTCGAGGTTTTCGACTCAACAGCTCGAGATGGCTGGCCTTCTCCGTGAGATCGACGTAGGCACGTTTGATGATTACGGCTGGGACTCTTCGATACTTGCTGGCCTTCCACCGGATCTTGGAGAGGAGCTCGCTAGATGGTTGAGAAATTGGCACGACGTTCGTGTCTCTTACATGCTTATGTTCAACGTTACTGACATTGTCTCAGGATCATCCCACGATCTCGTTTAGGGATATTGATCGAACGTTGCGGAGGCAACATCTTACGGTTCCATTCGATGTACCTCATGTACAGATTTTACATACAGTACAAATGCGTCCCATGCATAATCGTGCAGCGCCATGTTTGCAGCCGGACTTTCTCGCCCTCGGATCTGCCTTGCCATTGGAGGTCGTCATACGTCACACACGCAAGTGGTGGGATGGTGATGCGAGGTCAAGAAATGATGGCAAACCCTTGGACTTCAAGTACGAAGTGCATGCTCTTCCCGATGATTGGACTATTGGGGGACAGAGGAAGGGCCACTTTAGCGCAAAGGTAAGCTATTCAGCTGGTTTATAACCCCTCGTCGCTCACAATTATAATAGGCAGATGAGAGTTTAAACTTTGCAATTATCCTCTTGCCACAACGTACAGGTCACTTGATGTTTCCTTCCATTGACATACATCTTTCTCATCCAGCCCATGTTTCACACCGGCCTGACGATCGAGAAGATTCGGCAGAATCATGGATTTCCTGTGAGACGGATTACCAACACCAGTCCGAAACAATCCTGGTTGTCTCTGGTCTGAGTAGCACGACTGTCAGCATCGATCCTAGTAGCATGGTAGGTGGGACGTGGCTTGTCGGGTCGAAGAGCAGATGATTTCGCGACCATGTTTTCCCCGCAAAACCTAAACTATATAATGGACCTCGCTCGTCGGTTAAAGTAGCTCACTTGTGGGGAAGGGCTGTGGATTCGAAGCCAGAACCCGTGCGGTTGCTCTAATTTAGTCAAGACCTAGGGTTGCCGTACTGCTTACGTTGCCCACGAGCACACGCTCAGGGTCTGATCTCGCTCCAATCGACGCGGGAACTCCTTCTGATTCCATTGCTTCGCCACTGATAGCCTTGGAGATGAAGAATGGGCACGGTCAATCGACTGTCAAAGAAACAATGGGTAATTGATGGTGACTGATGGTGTGGGGCAGTGGTAGGCACATCGGGTCCAAAGAGCACGTGCTTCTACTCAAGAGGGTCAATCCCAGCAACACTCCAAGCAGTACGCCCGGGGTTGATGAAAGATAAGGTAGAGGCTTGAGTGTTGAGTGTTGGAGCAAAAGGTAGCATTGGACTGGCAGAAGGAGGCATGGATAAGACAAAGTCATGTATGCAGTAACGATACCACGCTGTCTCCACTCGGCCTTGCGGCCCTGTCCAGATAGGTACAGAGTAGATTGAGTAATGTCTTTGAAAAAGTGGGCCTCCCGCTACCACGTTGACTCCTCGTTCATTTCTGCATTGCTCGCGGATGACTTCTCAGGTATATCATCACATAAAAGGGAGGAAAGGGCGTTTATCGAATAGAATTGAGGATGTCGTGTTGAAAAGGATGGGATGGAAGGCTTGCGATTCTTTCTCGTACTTCATCCTGTTGCTTGTGCCAGGATTTGCTACCGAGATCTCAGGCAAGAAGGATCTGAGACCGCCGACCGGCCCATTCCCTTACTTTACCTACTTTAGTTTCAAACGAGTGAGCCCCTCGTTTAAGCGTAAACTAAGTTTCGATTAGTGTAAGACCCTGCATGTTAGTTTCTCCCAACAGTTTTATTAGCGCTGCATCTGCAACTGCCCATCCTTGTAAGATGATGCAAATTGTTGCATCGACCCAGGTACAATCTTTCTTGAAGTTTTTTTTTTGATCGAGAAGGCATACGGATAGAATATGCCCATTGGCTCTTGCATTTGTTTCCATTATCCAATTATCCAGTGATTCAATGATTCAATGATTCAATGATGCAATTGCATGTACAGTGAGTAATGAGTAGCGTCCAATAGTCGCCAGTGGCGCTGGGTAAGATGATCTAAAGTACCCCACGTAAAAATCATGGGTATTGTTCCTTGAATTGTTGTGGAATGGTGGATCATAGCCCAAATCAACATGCTATTCGTATATACAGTAGAGACAGAGGATAGTCGTAGCCATTGAGAAGTCAAGAATGGAGCACGCTTTTTAATGAAATTCATCATCATAGTCATTTGCTTGCCGTGTCCTTGTGTCCTTTTGTCCTTTTCCTAAGGTACCTGAATGCAACTAGCGTCTGGGATTCATTTTTTCGTTACTTACCGAGGTACCCATTATTAAGAGTATTGAGCACATATCATTCCTCCCTTGAACACACACTTCACACTTCACACTTCACGCTTCAATCCTCACCTACTCTGCCTATGCTGTCCGACTTGCAACATATCTGTCAAGCTGACTTAATACTTTAACATCTAAAAATACCAATTGTCATCTATACGACCACACCGAACCACACAACCACACTTTCTCTCCACCTCTCAAACCACCCTTTTCCCCCAGCCCGCCTCGAAGATATTACCGTGCACACATCGCAGAACCTTCTCAATCATAATCCTTTCATTTTCACAACAATTAGTCAACTCTGACACACATTCAACAAGGCATATTCTCCAACATGTCAACCGTAGCATTCTCACGTAAGAGTGTCTTGCAGACTCCAGTCGTAGAGTCTCTACCCTCATCCTCCTCAAATTCCATCTCAGCGACTCCCGACCGCACACCCTCTCAATCTCACTCCTCAACCTCTCTTTCCTCACTTGCTTCAGACAGTGAGGTCGACGTCCAAAAATCCGCGGGAAATTTGGTCAATAACAAACAGTCAAGCGACTTGGTTGATACGAAACTGTCAGGTCAATCGGTCACTTCGGAAGCGCAATATGGCAGATTGGTTGACACCTATGGCAATGAATTCCAAGTTCCGGAGTTCACCATCAACGATGTTCGTGCTGCTATTCCCAAGCATTGCTTTGAGCGCTCGGCGGCCCGGGGCTTGATGTACGTTGCCAGGGATATTTTCTCCCTTGCTACCACCTTCGCTCTCTTTCATCTATTGTGGACTCCGGCAAACGTTCCTTCGGATAGCGTCCGTGCAGCTGGATGGGCACTTTATACTTTCATTCAGGGATGCTTTGGTACCGGTTTGTGGGTCATGGCCCATGAATGTGGCCACCAGTCTTTCTCTCCCTCCAAGACACTGAACGACACTGTCGGCTTCATTTGTCACTCGGCACTCCTGGTCCCCTATTTCTCTTGGAAGATCTCTCATGGCAAGCACCACAAGGCGACCGGACACCTGGAACGTGACATGGTTTTTGTCCCTAAGACTCGCGAGCAGTATGCGTCAAGGATTGGAAGGGCTGCCCATGAATTAGCTGAGCTTGCCGAGGAGACTCCCATCGTCACTGCGGGCTCTCTCATTGGTCAGCAGCTTGCGGGATGGATCTTGTACCTCTCCCTTAACACAACTGGTCACAACAGTCATACCCGTCAGAAAGAAGGTCGTGGTCAGGGCAAGAAGAACGGCTGGGGTGGTAATGTCAACCATTTTGATCCCTCAAGCCCTTTGTATGAGGCCAAGGACAGCAAGTTGATTCTCGCGAGCGATTTGGGGCTGGCTGCGGCAGCCGGAATTCTTATCCTGATTGGGAAGAATTTTGGCTGGGCGAACTTGGCTGTGTGGTATTTCCTTCCATATCTGTGGGTCAATCACTGGCTGGGTAAGCTGTTCTTCCTCCTCAACCTGAACATCGCTAACAAGGTCCGTAGTTGCAATCACCTACCTTCAGCATACCGATCCCTCCCTCCCTCATTATGAGGACGCTGGTTGGAACTTCGCTCGCGGCGCTCTTGCAACCGTCGACCGTGAATTCGGCTTCATCGGTCGGACCCTCATGCACGGCATTGTCGAGACGCACGTCCTTCACCACTTTGTCTCCACCATCCCTTTCTATAACGCCGACGAGGCCTCCGAAGCCATCAAGCCCATCCTGGGTCGTCACTACCGCTCCAACGTTGAAGGCGGTCCCTGGGGTTTCATTAAGGCTATGTGGACGACTGCTCGAACTTGCCAGTGGGTCGAGCCCTCCGAGGGCGCTGAGGGACTCGGCAAAAGCATCCTTTTCTTCCGCAACCGCAATGATAATGGTCTCCCACCTGCGAAAATGACTCCGCTCGAATCCTGAAGGAGGGGTAACCGCGCATTACCCCTTATGAGTGATGAGTTCACGTAGCGACATCAAAGAACAATATTTCTACATCGACAACAGTTCGTACATAGATAGTCATCTTCCTTGGCGTCCGCTTTCGACTTTCGGAATACCTATTACGCAACTCCTTCTTCTCATGCATACCTACCGAGCACCGATGACGAGTTTCCCACTCGGCGTCACGGTTGCCCTATGCCATGCCATTTCCTAAGTACCACCTCGAACACCCGACTGTTCAGGATATTCTACCATTCTCCGGCTTCGATATTCTTGGTGAAAGTTGCACATCAGCATGACAGAAAAGCACTTTGTTCCCTTCTCCATGAGCGAATTGGCGTTTACAACCGATGCTCATTTGTGGCCCTATCGTGGGCATTGCCGTGATAGACGCATGTCGAAGCATTCCCTGCATCAGCGTTCCATAGACCGTTAGATATCCCCTATAGACAGCATTCAATCAACTCTGTTTGTCATTACGCAATGTGAAAGAGTGAAGGAAAGTAGGAAAGGGCGAGGGTATGTGGTTGGGGGATAACTTCTTCCAGATCCTTCCCACGCCGTGGACTGCGGCTGTTGACGGATAGGAAAATGTGGGGTGCAGGACGCTTGTCGTCTGTGCCATTTCTCATGCAACTGTTTTCTTCCGCACAGATGGAATGCATCTTCACGCCCCTCTTCCTAGATTCGTTTCTGGTACGGAAATACCACTCAGCTGATTCATCGACTACAATGTCACCGCCATGTCTGTGCAGAAGCAGGTTTCATGACAAGACATCCACTGCCCTGCATTCGCTTCATCCGTTGGTTTGATATGCTCGAGGATGTTGACCCATCCTATCTTCTATTGCTCCTGCAAGATCACCGAGATGCGTGATGTCATGTTCCACTTTGTACCAAGTCAATAAACTATCAATGGAAGGTCTGATTCTCGACTCTGGTTGAACAAATTCATTTTTATGTCAACGAATCTATGTGACAGGACAGGGCCCTTATAGCATCCACGGCGAATCCTCCACCAACGTCCCAAGCATATCATTCCGACATGGAAGCAGCGCCTCGCACAGGTGATATCCAAAGCAAGCCCGTTGCATCCCGCTCACAAATTCAAAGAAATAGCAAAGTCATGACAATCGTGCCGCCCATGAGTGATAATACGAACATCCTTGTGAAGGGGAAGTAACGATGTTGATACCGGCTATGGACAAGATGCCAGGTCGTAAAGGCAGGAGACGAAAACAAGACGTGCTTTTATACCGCTGCTGATCGGTGTAGTGAATGATCAAGGTGGCGCCTAGTGAAAGCCAGAAAGTAGATCGTAGGGACCGCTCGCTACGAGTGATCGAATGAAGGCGTGGTTACGAAAGTCTAGGCGCAGCAAATGAGGTATATCCAGCGAAGACGCGAATATAGGTGATCTGTCTGCACCAGCATGTGTGCCTGAAAAAATTAAGAGGTAGAGAGGCGAGCGACCCAACATTATTGACCAGCAAGACTTGGGCTCCAAGGCGAACGTTGTGTCCCGTAGAAACATGGCTTCAGTTCAGCGAGGCGAAAGCCAAATTTAGCGATAATGACGACGCCTGTCACCAAAGGTTAATATACGCATTCAACGGGTTCGGGGAGTACACTACTAACCCAGATGGATCGATTGGGCTTGGGCACTTCTTCGTTTGATGCGAACCATCCGCGCGTTTGTAGACCAGAAGATTTCGAGACCTCATCATGGCTATTTCACTGTATATATCCTCTAGTTCGCCAGTGTCTGTCTCAATTTGCTCGCGGTCTCGACCTTGGTCAGTACTACTAGGGCGCATGCCAGAGTGCAGTGGCTGATCCATATGGGTTTCGCTAAACACTTTGCCGTAGCCTCGTTTTCCCGAGCGTGCTGACATCGGATCGGCGCTTGGTGGTTGGTCTATGGCGTAAGAGGAATACGTAGACGAAGCGGAAGAAGGCATGACTTGTCTTTGAATACTGTTAAGTGGTGACTGGGGCTCGTACTTTGGCTCTACTGCTCCCTGTTGATAGGTATGGTCCATCTTGAGGGGAGGTAGTGATGTCGGCGGTTGTCCATACCCATTCATGGTATTGATGGGAGTGGTAGTTCTAGACGCAGGCTGCTGTTGCTGAGCGCAGTACGCTTGCTGTAACGCAGGATGATTATTGACATATGTATTCATTGTGTTCGGAGGCAATGACTGATGGTTGAGGGGCATCCCTGCGGACGCTCTCCTGTTATCTGTTGCCGGACGGTAGTCTGTACTGTCAGAATAGACAGGAGACTGGGCATACGATGGGAGCTGCTGAGGTGGTGGTGGTGGATGATAGTTGTAATTCTGGGGAGCTGACATTTGGCGAGCGTGATAGCTGGTCGGATACTGATAGTTGGGACTATGCTGAATATAAGGCTGCGGCGCGGGCGGTTGTTGTGTCAGTGGGAAAGCTGGAGTTGCGTATTGAGGAGTCGTGGATCCACCAAAGTTCAAGTGGGAGGTGTAGGAAGTGGCAGACTGAGCTTGAGCTGGAGCTGGAGGTGGAGGCGGTTGCTGATAATTGGAATGGGTGTAAGGCGATGGTGGAAAGTATCCTCCTCCTACCTGGTCTTGCACCGATGGCCGACGACCAGTACTGTAAGGTGTCTGCGGATCCATGCTTCCATTGCTAATCGAGCGCGGTCGATCTGGCGCTTGATGTGATGTCTGGTAATGCTCGGATTGTGTATATGAGGTGTCGTCTTCATACTCCTGGTAGCCGTCGTTGGTTTTGTCTCGGCGTCTCATGCGCACATCGCGGCGGATGCGGACTCGGCAGCCCTGCTCAGCAACGGTACGGCTAAGCGGCGTGCTCTCTGACAGCCCAGGGAACTTCTTTGCGCTGTATACCGCGAAGGGTATTGACTTGACCTCCAGGCGGAAGTGTACATGCGCACGTGGCGCCATGGGATTGCTACTCAGGAGTTTGTCTTTTGATTTTGGACTACCCCCCGGTGGTTCAACATCTGCGTCCTTGTCTTCCTTGAGCTCCTCAAACAGACTGAAGCTCAATCGGTACAACCCTTCATGGCGCACAGACAGATCTGGGAAGATGAAGTATCCTGCTGGATTCGGGCGATCAAGATATGCCATACCAGCCACAGGGGATCCTGTCAGGACAGGGAAGGTTGGCGGTGCTACCGGCAACCTGCCCTTGGCAATCGGCCGAGCATTCTCCAATGTCGTGAACAGGAAGAAGTTGGCATTGTGTGAGAAGGTAACGTCGGTTCTGTTGTCGCGCTCGCCCTCGAAGATCTTGAGCTCTACAACGGGCGGCGGATCCACAGGGCGACGATCCGCAGAGGCTTAGACGAGGTCAGTGATGGCCAGGTGTAAACAGAAAGTTGACATTACACACATTTTGCCCCAGATCCACATGCTCTGGCCCTTTCCGGCTGTTGAATGACTTTGATTTCTGTGCCATGTCAACAGGGACGGTAAGACGGGATAGAAAGAGAATTTACCATATGTAAGCTCCCTGCCATCTTTTGTAATCCTGTTCATTGAAGCTTCCGTCTCATTTTTTACTGGCAAGATGGCTGTAGCCATGATACCGCTCATCCGAGGCACACTTGCCGAATGCTTTGGAATGATCTGGTTTCCAGGCGTGCTATAGACTCAATTGCAGGCAGCAAGTCGATGTTCCACTTGTAAACTTGTCTTGTATGGCGGAGGTCGGTAGTCGGTCGTGGAGAGGAAGAGGGTGATGCCGGGCGCAATGAGATCCAAGGATCCGGTTCTTGGGTCGCTGGCAGCCGGCCGACAGGATTGCGGGAAAAGTTGTCGAGCTGCTGGGCCTCGGGACCTTGGAAAAAATGCCAAGCAAAATAGCTATGTAGAAGGGAAGGTTTGATATAAGGATGATGGTGGTAAATGTGTCGGTGAAACGTGCGAGTTTGCGTGGTTTAATGGCCGTGGTGGTGGTGGAGGTGGAGGTGGAGGTGGAGGTGGAGGTGGATACTAATTATTTTTGGAGAAATGACAGAAGGATAAATTTAATGTGTAGGACGAGGTATGAGGATTGTGGAGATGGGAGATTGTCCAGTAAGGTAAAAGGTAGTAAAATAACGAGTGACGCAGATTTTGAACCGGGCCCCAAGCAAAAGGCTTTCCCTTCCCCTAGATTTCCCGCAAAAGCTTAATTAAATAATTCTTGACAAGCTCACAACGAGCACACAAGCACACCAAGCAAATCCAAGCACTTTCAAGCTCAGATTGTTGCCAGATTGCATGCCACGACGAGCATGTCGCGTTTGAAAATAAAGAGAAAGGAAAATGGGTTGCAGAATGCAAAAGAATGCCTTTGATAGAAGAAGAAGCTGGAGAGAAGGGAAGAAGGGGAGAGGGGGGGAGGGGCCCCCCCCAATCAGCCATTAGCTGCAAGCCTGCACACCTCACACCCACGCACACTCACAGCTCCATCCAATCAGAGTGGGCGGAGAAAGGAAGAGGATTGACCATGGTAAAGTATGGTAAGTCTGGGATAAAGCAGCCTGGATCGTGGAAGAGGCGCAGGCTCGTGCAGACAACTAAGTGACGCTACGACAGGTTCCCACTAATCAAATGGTTTGGGGAGCACTACTCCCTGGTGCTCCCGTTGTTTCCCAGGGAAATGTCACTCGCCTTGCCCACCAATCATGTTACTCGCCTGTCAGATGGGAGTGGGAGCGCTAACCTGGTGCAGGGGTTTTTCCTGGGAAAAGCCACCGAGGTCATCCGAGGTCCTCATTACTGTATTATTGTAATATCCATGTCCAAACAGCTCCCGCGCGCTCACCAACGTACGCCGGAGGCTTTGGCAGCCATCTTCTTTCGGCATACAAAGACAAAGCTCTGGCGTTGAGCATCATTACAATTACGGTGGAATATGCGCCATTCTCCCCCGGTCCATTATCAAAACGACGTCCGATTGACAGCAAGTGTAGGTAGATCAGACGGGAAGTCATTTCGCTCTTTTCACCCTCAGACCAACGAGTCAGCCGGATCGACGTGACGGGGTTTCGACTTGTGCTCCATGCAACCAGTAACTTAGGTCTTGACTGGCCGCATACTGAGCCACCCAATGATAAGGTAGCATGGCGCGTTTCAGCGGATCTTTGGACCACGGCGCAAGAGCATCATGTATGAAGCTGCTGCATGACACCCCGATCATCTTCAACATGCTCGGAAATAGTGATATTGATGGATGAAGATTATAATCGGGTACACTCGTTTGGTGGCATTTGGCAGAGACGGGGCAGTAGTACCAAGTAATAATGGAAAAGAACGATAGACTAAGGTTAGTGTACTGCAGCTAAAGAGTTAGGTTGATCTGCCCGTTAAAGGGAAGCTCGGGGTGGAAGGTCAAGGATCATTATTCCCAAATCCCCAAGACGGACAGCAGTACCTCCCTCCCTCCCCACAAGAGATGTTGGAAGGGCGCGGAAATTCTCCGCCAGCAGGGGTAGTGGTACCAACAAGGTCTGAGGCTTGAGGCTTGAGGCTTGAGAAGGATAAAGTACGGTAATGTGATATGATAGAAGGAACGGTAGCAGAATAAATAGCCTAGCAGTCAAACATTTACGACCTAGTCTTTACCAACTGACTCGTAGCACCCCGGGCCCCGCCATCCATGAAAAGTCCGAGTGGTCGCATCGCATAGGCCTCTAGTAAGAAGGATTGCCAAGCCTATCCGATCGCGAGCGTGGATAATCGATATCTTTTTGTGTTAAGCGCACCCCACCCACAGTCAGTCAGTTGACAGGAGATTGGAGAAGGCCCCTCCTGCACCTGCTGCAGAAAACCGTTGAACTAACATTCAACACCCAAAGTACTTTTAAGGTAATCGATTGAGAGTGGTGGCACGGGTGGGATGGATTGATTTCGTTCTTCATTTTTTGATGGTGTCATCGGATGATCGGACCGACCTTCCCCTCTTCTTAAACTTCTTAGCCTGCTTTAGCTGGACCTGCTGATTGACTCGTCCAGTGTCCACTCACAACCAACACACTATTCCGACCCTCGGACATTCGATAAGTTACAGACTTGAAATAAGAAAGTGGGTAATGTATGTATGTATGTATGTATGTATGTATGTATGTATGTATGTATGTATGTATGTATGTACCTACCTTAGGTATATCAGCCTACATAAATCTGACGCCAACGTGCATGTGTCTACTGGCAAAGGATTTGCTCCGTACGGAGTACATACTCGTAGAATATCTTCAATCCAGCTACCTACCTAGGCACCTAGGCATGCATGACATAGGATTTTACTCCATGAACCCCACCACCAGAGAGGTTAATATTATCCTTCCGTGAGGTATGATCCAGATACGTCTAGGTACAGCATTGTAAAGAGAGTACTGAAGGAGAATAGCGCCACTATGACCTTTCTTGAGGTTTGAAAAAAGCCTGTTTGACCCGGCAGTCTTGTTCAATTCGGTGCTTGGCCTCCGGGGAGCTTTCTGTGACCACATAGTTGCCTTCATAGATAGGCTAACCCGAGACATTTCTTCTTTTCTATTCGTCACCCGCTCCGTCTGCACATCCTCCATCTCCCAGATAGCCGTATCCTTGTCTCTCCCTGCAGTCAACCCTTAGAGTCGAATGGTTCCAGGGGCTGACGCCTACCATGCCCATGAATCTATCCAACCTTGTCCTTTGGTATCTATCACGCCATCCTCAGCAGGATAAACTTTGCTGCTTGCGGGCAGGCACCGTGCTGGATGCCAAAACTCAGCACGACGCTATGATTGAGCATCGTCCAGGCATCGAAGACATGGAAGCCTCGTACCCGTGCATATCTTCTCTATGGCCCTGCCCTCGACAATATAGTATTTGCCGCGGACAAGTGCTGACCTGGCGTGTAGCAGTGCCAACAGTGCCAACAGTGCCTTCAACTTTGGTCCATACCACGATTACCACGCCGAACCCCGGGAAAGAGCTACCGACAGGACCTGAGTGTAATGGAGAGAGATAACGGACGTAGTAGAGCGCACAACCGAGAATTTATTCGTCACGGCTTAGACCGAAATCAATGTCGCATGGGCTGCCACTGATCCACTGAACAGCTTTGTAGAAATGACGTGCGGCGCAGAAACCAGAAAATTTTACGTCCGCAATGAAGTCCCCTAGGTTGTATTGATTGCGTCCAGAGACCTCACATAGCGAATTTAGCCATGAAAAGGATGTCGGTCCATGGCAGCGCTCCTTTGATCTTCTACGACCAATACTTTCTTATGGGATAAGTAGACAAGTCTCGAAAACTCTTGGAGGAGAGGAGGGAATTGATAGCTAGGGATAGGAAGTAATATACCGACTCTGAAGGACTTGAAGAGATGCGGACAAATTATAGAGAATGTAGACTGGTATTTGAGCGTTGCTTTTGGGATTGTAGGCGTAGGCCGGTCACAGCGAGCGAGGAGGGCTTCGGGTCATAGAAGCAAAGAGATGTAGAAGATGTCCGTTCAGCTAGTCTTTTTTTTCTTGAAGGCACAAGCGAGAGAAAAGATGTAAGTAAAGTCCGTTAACATCAATCATTGTCTTGTCAAAGCGATATGCCTTGAGGACTATTCTCATGATGGAAGCGTCGTCTTCGACTTCTGTGTCCGGTCTCATCACACCGCTGTCGCCAATTGCAACGGTGTTGCGCAAGACAACGTGACAAGAACGACTGGCCAGATGTGCACTCGTGATTCATGAGTCTGTTCTCAGTGAAGCTGTCAAACTTCCTATCTCACTCAAGTATGGGTCAACACTGAGAATGATTGTTCCGAATGGCAAAGCGTGATGCGTGGAGTCGATTTCTTACGTAGCGAAGTGCATTCCAGACTGAAAGGCTTAGTTGCGCTCAGTGGAGAGCCTCCAGTATTCACGTCAGCTGGGTTGAGGGCTAAAAACGGATCACTGGCGGAGGCAGCATGCCCAAAGATGGCATGGATGTCCGCAAGGATGTTCATGAAGTTGGAGTCGATTGCTATTTAGACAGATTTTCTCAAAGGCAATGTCAAATCAAATTAGGATCCGTTGAAAAATGTCTTAACTTGGGGCTACTGGCGAACACTGGATGTGGACACCAGATGGTGCTGCTGAATTTTGGCGAAAATGCTTCATCCTTTGTTCCTTTAGTGATATCCTCTCATAAAATAAGGGAACAAAAAGCTCAAATGGAAGAAACCTAAATGAATGAAGGCACGAGTATACAGCTGTGTCACTCGGGACTATCTCCCCCCTCCTAATTACAAAATGAAGTCCCAATGAAGGCAAACCCGGAACGCCCCAAACACCAACGCTGGTCGTCTGTCTTGGCCTTCGTCTTCAAGGCTGATGTCGTTCATCATTAGTGTCAAGCACTTCGTTTGCTAAGCTATCTCAACCACACGTTCTTGGAGGCGATCCTGAGCATAGTAAAGGGCTTGGCGAGCGCCGTGCAGCGCCTGCGGCACCCGATCTTTCAGCATCGCCACAAGAACAAGAACGAGAAGTGGTATCTGTTTCAGTATTAGACCATCAGATGTGGCAATCCGAAGATGATAGCTTACCCAAATGAAGAACAGATTCCGATCTTTCCTCAATCTTTTGACTTTCATCGCGTGTGCACTTCTCAGTTGCTCTGGTGTCAAAATAGTACTTCCTAGGTTGGCTGTCTCGAAAGCAGAGGAGCTCTTCGTTTGATCAAAGGTCTCTTCGCATTTTCTATCCACATATACATCCCCAGTAGCCCGGAGGGCAGATGTCTTCTTATCGCTCAGATCACGTTGTGAGCTCTCCGGATATATCTCATCATACGCTGGCGGTGATGGGGCCGCCCCAGTTAATAGCTCCCACCAGTGGTAATCGGTGACTTTCGCAACTCCAGTGCTCCTGTTTGCTGCGCTTGGTCGTGGATTGCGCTGAGGCACCATGGAACTTATTCGTCTGACTACAGGATAGGCTTGATAGTCTGGGAGGTTAGGAATTGGCGGCAACGCGGGAAGCTGCAAAGTTGGAAGCGTTCTTTGCACAGTTTGTTGAAACTGCTGGATCTGGGCGGAAAGTTGGTCTCTCCAAGCGGACATCGCAGGGTTCACCGCAAGGAAGGGGGTCGTTGAGGCAAGGTTGCCCCGAGAAATATCGCCCGGATATTGAGACTCGGCGGCAAAACTATTGCGTCTTGTTTGGGCCCAGATCTGAGCTGGTGTCGCTGGCTGACTCATGTAGGCTTCGGCCAAGCCTTCGTCGCCTTCGTCGCCTTCATCGCCGTCTGTAAATGGGCCGTTCATTGCACCCGGAGATGCCACCTTTGAACGAGCTCCTCGAGAAGACTTGTAAGACATCACGCTGCTCGCTCGACTCCAATGCGAGACTGGGGTTGCACCAGCGCTCCTAGGCCGTGCTTGATGGTCGAAGGTGCTGCTTGCGTCGCGAGTTTGTTGAGACGTCGCCATATCAGCTGGAACATAACCATTTAAACTCCGCAGATTTGGATCGCCACCAGCGGAACGGAGTTTACGGATGATTTGCGCATGACCGCGGAGACAAGCCATATGCATCGGAGTCATGCCGTTGTAGTCTCGCAGATCTGGATTCGCTCCTCGTGCTAGGAGCCCAGCAGCCAACCGGTAGTGTCCGAGCGAGGCACTAAGATGCAACATACTCTGGCCATTTATGCCTCGAGTGTTGAGTCTTGCTTGATACGGGCTATCATCCAGGTCCACAATGTCCAGACAGCTCAGCAACGCTGCTTCTAGGTCCACAATACCGGTCATAGCGGCATTGAACGAGCCAGCATGGCGATGTTGATTGTTCCCTTGAATTGAACCACCCGTGAAAGACGAATTTGAGCCAAACTGGTTGATGATGTTTCTCGCAGCGTTGCCAGCATCAGTTGCATTGCCGTTCCATTTGCGGTTGATAAGGGCAAGTGCATGTTTCATGAGCTCCTGCTCATCATCGTCGACATACCTGAAGAGAGCCTGCTTGTTTGAGGGAGAGGGAATATTTTGCTCGTAATTATGTTTGAAAGTTACTGGCACCGTACCTGCTTCTAGAGCAGGAGGTACAAGGCAAACGAGAGCGCTCTCACCCCAGAAAGTGGTCGTAGTTGCTTGGGCGTCACCGAACATGACTTCCAGACCCTGGCGGAACCCACTTCCCAAGCACGTGACTTCAATACCCCCAGATTTGGAAGCTTCTCCAGGCGTCAGCTTATGGATGACTGGAGCCCTTTGGGGGTTGGCAGCCCCGGGAACACAATGTAGGGAATTTGCCAGCATTTGGGCATGACTTTGTGCTAAGCCGTTACTCAGAGGGCTGAAAGTAGGGCTCGGTACCCGGCTTGGGTGAACTGAAACCGGGGCAGAAA
Source organism: Letharia columbiana (assembly GCF_014066305.1). Taxonomy (NCBI): domain Eukaryota; kingdom Fungi; phylum Ascomycota; class Lecanoromycetes; order Lecanorales; family Parmeliaceae; genus Letharia; species Letharia columbiana. The sequence continues at coordinate 952,613 of NW_023501047.1, read as the reverse complement.
ATACTCCCGAGAAGCCTTGGAGATTCTCCATGCTCTGAGATCGTTGAGCGGAAGAAAAGAAACTGCCGTCAGTTGCGGTGGGGGTAGGTGGATTTGTATTAAACTGCGGGGGTATCTGAGGCATCGGAAGCCCGTGACTTGGAGCAGCAAAGTTAGGCATGAAAGCTGATGTTATATTGGAGCCTTGTGGGGTAGATTGAGTTGTGGTGGAGACGCACGAAATGGGACTATTCGGCGTTGGATTTTTTAACTTGGTCATCGTCAGATCGTTTCGAATCCTGCCAGATCCGCTGGCTTTCCGCTTCTTGTTGTGCTGTGCTGAGGGTGCCGACGGAGATGCTTGACGTGACAGATTTCTAGGGGTCAGAGTTGCCGAAGTGGTTTGGGAAGGAAACTGGGGTATGGCAAAAGGACTTCTATGCTGTGGGTTAAAATGTTGCTGCATACCCTGTAGGTCCGTAGTCGAATAAGCATTTCGAAACGACGCTAGGCCATGACTCCCAGCAGGCGCCTGCGAGAAGACTCCTGCTCCGGGGACTTGAGCGTTGTCAGGGAAGACCCCATTGTTGGGAGGCATCGCACCAGGTGGACCATGTGTTTTGTGGTCGTCTGTTATTACGATGGAATTTGTCATGGTTTGCGCAACCAGATTATTTTGATAATCTATGATAGTGAATATGACCCTGAAAACAAGTCAGCAATACCGTGAATCAATGGCAAGGCATTTCGCACGTACTGAAAGCCAATTTTCTCCTCCTGATGACGACAGTAACAGGCAATGCGCATTGGGATATCTACCTGCACGGCAGTTTCTGGAATTTTTGCATTTTGACCATAAGTGGCAGGATTCTGAGCATTCTCTCCAGTTTTTGAAGGCGATGGTTCCTGCCATTCTTTGACTTCCTGGGTATTGAAAACGATCGTCCTTTTTGCTTCATCCCTTTGCCATAGTTGCTCTTCCTCGACGTTTTTCGTTTTCTTTCTAGCAGCCCGCTTCCGTTCTCTCTCGATGCACCCCGTGCATATATGCACTGGGCCACCGTTGGCAGGTTTGTCCTCATCATCTTCTGAGGATGTAGTCTCGCCTGAGGACGAACGGCGACCTTCCCTCTTTTCATCGGACGAAATTGTAGCAGCCCGGGCAAATGCTCGCCCTCGTTTTGTCTGATCCTGCATGGCACTAGTACACACAAGCATAGCATGCAACTCCAGCATGTCAGGCAGTTTCTCTGGGGTCGGCTTCGCCACTAGTTTTGATTTGGAAATTGTATGAGTCTGCAGGTGTATTTTCAATGTTCCCGGCGGCACAGGGTGCAAGGTCAGTTTGACAGGAATTTGGGTCTCGACGCGCGACTTCGGTGGAAGAGGGTGCACGTGCAACATGGGCGGGTACGTAGGACCCGAAACAGGAGCAGGAGAGGCAAAAGGCATAGCCACTGCAGGCTGCTGGAAAATAGATGGTTGGATTGGGCTAAAAGCGCTGGCTGGCCCAGGAGCGCTGCTGTATGGCCAGTCCTGCGTCCGAGAAGGCTCGCTCAACATGGCGCCATTTATATACTGGCCGGAAAAGTCCATAGACGACCCCTGTGTATGGCCTGCAGCCGATGGCCAGTCGCCTTGGTTCTTTATCATGGATGACAATGGAGACGTCTCACGCGAGCTCTGGGAATCAAGCACGGTTCAGCTTCAAATTCGCCAATGACGCTTCTTTGAGCAATGACTTACCTTTGACACTGCCGGATGGGGCCCGAATCCATGGGTAAATCCAGCATTTGGAGAACACCGGTAAGGCATCTTGATGGATCGGACCGATGAAGGTTTGAAAGAGGGCTTTGTATCCGAGAAGGGGCTGGGACTACTTGCAGCGCTATCGAAGTCGAAGTGACACTCCATAGCGCGGTTGCTGAGGTCAACGTCTGTGGCAGGCGAAGACTTGTCGCTCGCATGATCTCCCATATCTGCACCTATGAGGATCCCATTCATCGAAACATCGCCATCACCAGCAAGCGCTCCGGACCGAGATGAGTCGGAAGAGTGGTTCCGCTTGTGTTGATTGTTTGAGGAATCAGACGCAGAGGAGGATTCTGGGGACTGCGAAAATGCAGGACCCATGAATGGCTGCTTGATTGCCTGTCTACAGTTGGTCTTGCTAGGCACTGGTGAGGCCCCAATGGTATTGTTCCAGAAGCCCGGAGAGTCGAACTGGAGTTCGGGGAACTCGAGTCCCCCTTCCTCCATTGCGTCGTTCATGTTGGCGTCGAAGATTTGAGGCTCGTCAAACTTGGGCAAAAATGGGAATGGATCGTTATCGAATTCCATTAGTCTGCGCAGGTGGTCGTTTGTCTCACCGAATCCGCAACGAATGCAGTCCTTGTGGTCCGTCTCTTGATAGTCCTATGCTACTTAAAGGTACTGAGCCATTGGGTTGGAACGGGCGGGTTCAAAATGGTATCTGCTAATAGGCAGTCTTCGAGTTTTCCTGGAAGTGCCTTCTCCGCAATCGCAGCTCCCCACTTTCAGAGTGCACGGAGGACAGTAAACTCTCATCCCATAGCGATATCAAAAAGCCGAAGAGTGTCGAGATAGTTGACGCGACGCTAACAGAGCAGCGAGCGAAATGATTCTGTACACAATAACGAGAAGGAGTGTGATAGATCGGGCCTGCCTACGCAAGAGTAAGAATCCAACTCAGAGTTCGCGCAAACGTGGAGAAGAACGCTAATATAGCGCTATCTGAAGCCTTGGCATTATCCGAACTACGAGTCTCCTCAGCTTCACTTGCATATAGCCTAATCGTCCGTCCGATGGTCATTTGGAACCGTGTCTTATATGCAAAGGGGCCTTATAACACTGTGGTATCGTATAATCTAGAGCGCTAGTCGCTGGCCTTACTAAATCCAAGGCGTAGAACAACGTAAATATTCTGCATCTAGTGTCCTAAATTATCGTTTTCCTAACCTTACTACTCGAGCGCTGCTTGTATTGTTAATATGTGCTGGGGCGCGGGCTTCCCAGTAGTGAAAAGCTTGCCGAGTACTGGTTTTTGACTATATTTGATTCTCAGGGAGACCCCCTAAAACCCCTCGGACCCTTCGGGGGCTCTTTAAGGGCTCTCCGAGAGCTTGTATCGGAGGGGCTGTCAAAGCAAGCTCGAAATTTGATTGTTTTAGTGATATTTGATTGATTTCGAGCTTGCTTTGACAGCCCCTCCGATACAAGCTCTCGGAGAGCCCTTAAAGAGCTCCGAAGGGCTTAAGGGATTTTAAGTGGTCTAACCCTGAGAATCGAGAGAGAGATGTTATATTTCACTGAGAATCGAGAGAGACGTTGTAATTTATTTGATATACTCAGGGGGAGACCCCCTGAAACCCCCCTAACCCTCCGGGGGCTCTCCGAGGGCTCTCCGAGGGCTCCTGCCGGAGAGGCTCTTCTCGCAAGCTCGATAATTCAAGTAAAAATCTTAGTTTTTAGTATATCTTTACGGATACTTTATCAAATTTCGTCTACGCTATGCTGTTTAAAAGCGCATAGTTAACTCTATAACTCTACGTATTTAGTTTATTATTATATTTTTGATAAAAGAAAAGGAATCAAAAAAGGTAGATTTGAGGATTTTGAAGTTCTTTTCCAGCTTCCTCTTTTGGACGTACCCGTGTGCACCCGCGTTTAGATCGAAAATGAAGAAATAAGGTGTGTTTTAGACTGAAAATGATGAAATCCGATGGTCTGATTGGTCACTAGCCTCTTAGCGTAGAAGCCATTTGGGATTTCAACTCTTGAGCATTGAGAAAGCAAGCTTTCCAATTAAGCGACTTTTTGGACGCTGTAAAGATCAGTAATTATGATTATATATTGCGGTTTTACTGGAATTAAGTAGGCTACTGACTTAATATTTTATAGTCTAATTATGGCCTACGTCTGAAAATCGTTATTTTAAACGGTATCTTCTTTGCAAAAGGGTCTTATAATGCTATAGTATTTTATGTATCAATCAATTCGGTAGTGCTCCTAAGATACGTCAATAATATAGGAATAGATTCTCAACCTTGTGAATCGGAAGACTAATGAGGTCGAGCCGCCCACCGCAACTTTGACCCCCTGTGATATTTAGAATTCTCGGCCATGAAATGTTGCAGGAATTCTGCTATGACTACTTTTGCAGTGGATTTACAGTGGTTACTGTTGTCCCTCGTGGACAAGAATAGGTGAGGTGAGCGTATATGGTGCTTCCAGTCGGGCTGACCTCCCTTGATTTGACCTCTAACTCGGATCTTCATGTGGTTATGAATAAGTGCTCCGATTTGTTCCCTGCATCACGTTCCTGTTTGCTTTGACAATATGATGGTCTAAAAATACGATGTTGAGAAATTTCGTTGTTGAAAGGACTTTCTTTGCTAACGCTCATTCTGTGATTTTTAAAAGGGTCTGACCACAACTTCTTTCTCTATGGAACGCCTTTGCCGGCTCGAGTTGCTTTCGCCAACTCGCATTGGGCGGTGTTGTCCGCGCTGCAACGTGAAATGATCAGCTTCCGGTCTCATGTGGCACCAAACCGATACTTACTATCTCTGATAGATGGGAAGGTAGTATTGATTCTCGCTTGTAGTCTCTTTGATGATTCTTCTTTCCTCGATGGCAGCCAGCCATTTTTTCCACCTATTCCAGCTCCTCTCGTCGACGCCTCCCTCACCTTCATTTGGCAGCTCAAGGCCGCCTTTGTAGTGATCAAAGACTCACAATCGTACTGCCCATGGAGTCATGACAAAGTCCACAAGTGATGCTCCCTTTCCCAAGAAGAAGAAGGAATTACCGTCCATTGCATCGGAGAATTGCTTCAAAGTATCTCAGAAGTCTGACCTGTCCTTGTTCAACGAATCGGACTGGGATTGAAGGAAGCGACGGAAACTGGGTATAACACGCGTCGTAACAAAGTCGATCCAGTTCCTCACTCTGGCTCTTGAGTAAGGGTCCGCAGGGAGCAGCTTGGGTCCATGCTCTGGGTAAGTGTCTTCTAGGAACTCTAAGATGACGCTCGACTCGTAAAGTGGCTTGTTGTCATATTGAAGTGGCGGCACCAAGCCTCTCGCATTCAGTTCCAGGAGGCTCTCGGGCTTATGGTATGGATTTACTTCGATATACCGAGATGGGATACGTTTTTCTTCAAGGACTGTCCAAAAACGCTGAACTAGGGACATTTTGCGCACTTCTCGCCACGGAGTATACTGGAACGAACCAAAGGGACAGAACCAGCCGGCATAAAGCTTCACCGGCTGTGGCTCGTTGTGCTTGTTCACAAGGGTCTTGGCTGGGCCGGTAGCTTCGCCATAAAGATCGGCGTCTGGGGGAGGTGGCATTCTGACGGGGGATAAATTCTCGGTTTTTGCGCTGAGGAAATAGTAGATTGGACAGGAAAATGGACGTTGGTTTAGTCAGAGTTTCCCGAACCTGACGTAGTCTTGTCAGTTTTATTACAAAGTAATTGTAGAAGTGGCACAAGATCCACCTATGGAAAAGCATAGCGTTACCATGCACACAAACATAATCAAGCATACAGGGTGCGTTTTGCCATTCTTGACAGGTTAGGGAGCGTTAAATGATTAAGGAGTCATGTCATGACGAGCTGCCACCGCCAGACCAATGGGCAGCTCAGAGTATAAGCTTTGAAAACAGAAATTCGACTCCATCAAGAGCTCTATGCTTGCACATGATAAATCGAATACCCTCCCTGAAAGCCAAGGTTGTGCAAAGAAATGTATCAAGCCAGCGCGTCCGCCTCCCAGCCTGCTGCATCCTGTCACGGTCTTCAGGTCGAGGGGTCCTGCAGAGCCAAGTGGAAGATTCAAGCAAGGATAATAGTTTCGCCGCTCCGTTTGCTCCGATTGACCACCCCGAGGCTTGTGGCCGCGTAGCCAATCACAATGACCTTCCTCATGGAGAATTGAATAGTAGGTATCAAAACGCTTCCGATGGCCTGATGCCCGGGCAAGAACGACCTTCCGCATTAGATGTGCCGCAGATCTTGCATCCCGGATCACGGGCTACGTCGTCTCAACAGCTTATCGTTGGTGCAGAAGGAAGGTACATTCCCTCAAAGGAACAGTGCCCGCCCGTGCTATCCCCAGAGTACTCCACTGTGTTGTCAAGGCCTGAGCGTATATAGGTAGGGTCGTAGAGTCGAGCTCTTCACTCTCTCCTTCATTGTCACCCAAATACTCTGCATCCAATCATGTTCCTTCCCACTGTGGCTATCACTTTCTCTCTCTTTGGAGCGACCCTCTCTCAGTTCGTATCTCCACCCACCAACCTAACCACTGCAACAGGATATGCAGGTTTCAAAGTTCGCTATAAGCAAGTTCCGCCAGGAATATGCGAGCAAAGATCCGACTTGAAAAGCTACGCGTCAGTGGAATCTTTCCCAGCCATTTCTTGTTGATTCGTACTGCGTCTCAAATTGAAGATTTGTCGCATTAACGGAGCACTCATGACTCTGGTTACTTCCGGAAGGGACATACTGACTCTGACATAGGGGTTATGTAGACATTTCTCCTGACACGCATATATTCGTAAGCATGCCTGCGGAGTGGTCTTCCCCCGGCATATAAAATTATTCCGGTGCGACGACGACTTAAAAGAGCACAAATCTCGTTGGCCTTCCTTCTTCCTCTCTTGACTTGTCTCGGATAAGTCACGTTCCATGATGGAAGGGAATTCTAACCCGAAAAATGTCCAGTTTTGGTTCTTCGAGACCAGGAATGGTAACCCTACGAAAGCACCTTTGACATCTTGGTCAGGAGCCAGCTCATGTTCAACTTTCATACGCATACTAAAAACTTGAAGGATCAATGGAGGTCCCGGCAGCTCCAGCATGATAGGTCTTTTTCAGGAGCAGGGACCATGTCGTGTAAATTCGATTGGAAATGTCGTCAACAACCCATATGCATGGACTGAGGCCAGCAATATGATATTCATTGATCAACCAGCTCAGGTGGGCTTCTCGTACTCGGTGCCTGTGCCTGGTATGTATATTCGAAATTATCTCCTCCTACTTGATAACAGTATCTGGGGATCTGAATCGCAACGCATACTCGGGGGATCAAAAGGCTGGTTCGGTGTCATTTTACGCAATCTCTGATTTTAACAGAGGCTGACTGACTCCAAATGTTGCATAGGTTACATCAGCCCCGACGATGGGTCCGTTGTCCTCCTGCCGAACGGTACTTGTCCCAACGACAACATCACACAAGGCACGTGCGGGACATACTCAGATCCCAATGTCACGGACACGCCCACAACAACTTCAGCCGCAGCGCCCGCTTTCTGGGCCACTTTGCAGGGATTTATGGGGGCTTTCCCTCAATATTCGAGAGAAACCTTCCATTTTTCCACAGGTACGTATCGTCCTTTGTCCAGCCCCACCTCCGCACTGCTGACACCGAAATCTTGCCAGAGAGCTACGGTGGACACTACGGGCCGGTTTTTAATGAATACATCGAAAGTCAAAACGCTAAAGCCATCCCCGGTGCGCATAACATCAGCCTTGAGACGGTTCTTATTGGCAATGGGTGGTACAATCCTTTGATTCAGGTGAGCTCCTTGGAAACATGCTCCTAGGGACGATGAATTGAGTTATCTTGCTCAGTATCAAGCATACTATAATTTTACGGTTACTTGCCCTTCCTGAAAGCAAAAGATGAATGACTAACAAGCGGCAGGTGTATCCGGGGAACACGTACAGTCTCAGGGAATTTTTTGCCCTTGACAGGGCTCAGGATTAGTAGATGCTGATGTCGTTCAGATATGACTACTTCCCCTACAACGACACTATCGCTGCCAAGGTGTATAAGAATCTCTATGTATGTATTTTCGGTATCCGGCTTTCCTCTTTCGGACCAAGTCTTGAGTCTCCAGAGAAGTCTTAGGAGTTCCGACTTTTTAGACATGTTCCACGGCTTAATATACCCCCTTCAGGAGGGCCATACTGACTCTGAGAAAGGGAACGGGCAATTGTGTCGACCAATGTGAGCATTTTCGATGAGGTAGTAAACTTGCTACCGCTCTATGAAGTCTCAAGACAGCTCTTTGAAGGGCTTCGAATACTCTTGCTGTTTTTGTTTAGTCCTTTCAATAGTCTCATGACCCGTGTATTTTAGACTCAAGAAATACTGACGGGGATTCTAGTAAATGAATGCGCTGCCACGGGCAGCAACGTCATATGTTCGGCCGCCGACAATTACTGTGCGGATAATGTCGAGTCAATCTACGATGAGGTCTTGAATCGAGACGAGTATGATATCCGAGAACTTGAGCCTGACCCGTAAGCCATTCTAGTCATCAGCGCCAATTTGCTTACGGTCCTTGGACATCGGGAAGCCTGATGCCTTGATGAACAGTTTCCCCCCGGAGTTCTACGTGGCGTACTTGAACACGCCAATTGTGCAATCGGCCATTGGTGCATTCCAAAATTATACAGAATACTCAGCAGCGGTGGGAGATGCGTTCAATACTACAGGTGATGATGGAAGAGAAGACGGAACCGTCGCAGACATGTTGGAACTGCTGGAACAAGGTATCACGGTATGCTTGCCTACATTCTGTTTCTTAGCAAAGTCTTACTCTCAGCAGGTCATGATGTATACGGGAGATGCAGACTATAATTGTAGAGCCCACCTAAGTGTTTGCCACGGACAGTGCTAAACAACAAATAGGCAATTGGCTCGGCGGCGAGGTGGTCAGTAACGAAATAGGACAGCCGGGCTTCAATTGCAGTGGCTACACCAATGTCTTAACGTCTGATGGCATTGTTCACGGCCAAGTCAAGCAGAGCGGCGCGTTTAGTTTCGTGAGAATCTACGAGAGCGGACATGTAAGTTTGTCGAAATCCAGATTTACCCCTTGTACCAAGATTTGGGCCGGGATACATATGTCGGGAGTGTTCGGTCATAAACATGGTCCTTGGCTTAGATTCCCATCTCGATCAGGCTATGCTAATTCCAAGATCTTCATTCAGGAGGTACCATTCTATCAGCCAGAGATAGCATTGGCTATCTTTGAAAGAGCCATAGCAGGATTGGACATCGCTACGGGATTGGTCAATGCGACTAGTGACTACCGAACATTTGGCCCACCCACAAGTGACTACAGGGAGGGCAATGCCACCGTTCAATTTGAAGTCGTCAATACTAATACGACGTACAACACCACTACCAACGAGCCTAATCCGCCTTTAATGGGTCGTTTTGCAAAAAGGCAAGGCGAGCAGTTACACTACGGGAAGGTTTTAAAGCCAGTGAAGCTATGAGTGGACTGTGAAATGGGTCAGTACTTGCAAGACACAGTTGCATTACTAAAGGTCGCTCAGCGTCCGTGCGTGGCTTGGAATAGACCATGATCAGTCAGTAAGCTAGCTCGAAATCGTAGGTTTGATAGATAAAGGGGACTGAACGCCCGAGTACTTGCTTGTGTTTACTACCAAAGTGGTGAACTTTTCCCCCTCAAAAGTCCGCTTTGCGTCAAAGATTGGGGAACAATGAAGATATTCTGGCATCAGTACCCGTCCGCTCGTAGCGACATCACCAGCTTCCAGGTCCAGATCATAAGGCTAAGTGTCCGAAAGACTGAGCAACTCACGGCCGTTCAACCAACGTTCTGACTTGATCCTCGCAAAGACCAAAGATGGGTCGGCTTATTTAGCCGAGAATTCTTTGGGTTTAGGGTGAAGCCGCTTAGACTTGCCGCTTGGCAAAGGCTCAGTTCTCTTGGTCTCTGCTAGCCTTTGAGTTTGAATACTTTAGTTGCTGCTCCAAGCCATTGAATGGGCTCTCCGTCAAGCTCAACCACTAAACCATCTCAGCCGGTCAATGCGTTACGTGGTGCGTACGACGGTGAAGGGGGCCACCTTGTCTCACTTCCCACCAAGGTCGAATTACAATCCAGTTGCCAAACCATCGAGGTCTTTGTCGCTACCATTCCTCTCAAGTCCGCAAGCACAGTCTTGAAGTACGTGCTTCTGTTAGCCTCATACATGACCTGACTAATATGTAATGCAGGCTCGTCGAAGCTGCCATTCAAGATGCCGCCGCTGCGAATCTACAGCACCTGAGAAAATTGGTCAAACCTGAACATCTGCCCCCGTGTCTGAGGCGCCTCGGAGAGATCTCGGAATTTCACAACCCTGCCACTGAGCCAGCAGGCTTGCCAAGATTTCCCGGGAATTATAATAGCAGTGTACCCAACGGCTACCAGACCGCTACATTTATAGCAGTCAATGGCCATGCAGAAGCGTCGCAACAGCCTGCCTTGCATTACCTTGTCTGCCCAACATCAGTGGTGGCCGTTGAAGATCTTCACACAATCTTCTCGTCAATGGAACCTTCGCTAGGCGTCGACTTCGAGCCACATCTCCGCATCATACCAGTGCCTCTGTATCCGCCTTCTTCAGCAAAGCAAGCGAAGGACTGGAGCCAAGAATACTGGCCGACGGTGTACAAGGGTGGAAATCCATTCGGTCCACACCCTGCTCTGGTGTCCCGTGCTCTAGAAGACGTACACAGTCGCACTGGAAGATGTATGAGCCTCGCGAGGCGCGCTGGGGAGGAAGTCTCGTTGGCTGCTAAAGGAGAACCCATCGGCGCCGTCATTGTTGATCGCAGCGGAGGCGAAGACGCCTCCATCATTGCGGTAGCTGGTGATGCACGTTGGCACCATATGGACAAAGCTGAAGAGCCAGGGAGTGGGAACGTCACGGCTCATGCTGTTATGAGAGCAATTGGCATGGTAGCAAGGAAGCGACGAGCCCCGCTACACAAGGGGCTGGCTGCTGAACTTGACTCCGAGGAATCGGATCTTGACGCAGACCGTCCGCTGACTCCACTGGAGAGTGACGTGTACACTGCTTCCACAGTGGCACGCGACGGATACCTCTGCCTCGATCTGGAGCTATACATTACTCACGAACCGTGCGTCATGTGCTCGATGGCAATCTTGCACTCGAGATTTTCCAGGGTCATCTTTGGGCAACGCATGCTACGTACTGGAGGTCTTACTGCGGTCTCACAAAATAACAGTGGTTTCGACATCGAAAACGATGATCAAGGTTTGGGTTATGGTTTGTTCTGGCGACAGGAGCTAAACTGGCGCCATCTTGCATGGCAATGGCTTACCGACGATGATTTGCAAACACGTATCAGTAGCCAGGACGTACATATCTAAAGTCGAAGAGGCTGATCGAGGAGCTCATACTCTTTTATCGTTAGTTTGCCTCATCTTGCCTTGATCGACCCTTTCGCGGGACGATCGTTCAGTTCATAAGTAGACTTTTTCTTTCTCTTCACTTCTTACCCATGATAAATATGTGCAAGATGCCTGTTACGATCACATGAAGACCTGCTTCATATATGATCCTCCGAAATGTTGACCAAGATCCGTCAATGCCTCCGGTTACAGTAGCCATGAGCGTTACTGCGTGACTTCGTATTTTCAAACCTGTAGAAAGCACCCAAAATGGACTTCTATCTGTACATCTCACCCATCCAAGCCAAAGAAGTGTAAGTCCAAGCAAAGCGTCACCAACGACGATACAGCTCAACCGTCATCGCCATTGAGTTTCGACACAGCAAGACCGGACTGACTGAATGATAGCTGCACGTCCATGATGCAATGAAAGGAGTGGAGGATTTTTTTGGCATCGCTTCGTACTGTTTAATAATCCTCCTGGGGAGGACCTAGTGCAGCTCATGTGGAATGTTCCTTTTAGGCACTGGCTTAGGCTACTGCTACTGCTACTGCTGATGCAGACTAGTGAAAAGGACTCTTTTCGAGATTAGTCTTTTGTAGAATTGTCCGGCCGGCAACTCGAGCTTTCTTGCACTTTGTTGGTTTCGATGCTATCTGTGTTAGTACTCGGGCGGGCACAGTACTACAATTGTTAGTGGTAAGGGACTTTTTCGTTTCCCTGTCTCGGGATCATGCTAGCGATCAGAAATGCTAGACAGGAGATGAGGGCACTGAGGATGGTGGCAGTCGAGGAAGTCGCACGGTGTGAAGACTCGTCTTTCCTATCAGAGAATTTTGGCCTCACGAATCAGGTCAGGATCGACCCTTGGTACTTCATCGACACCAAACCAGACCTCGCAGAAATGGGCTTCATGTCGTGCTAATGCCTGAAGGGACTTACTGTCAAATTCTTTCATCTGAGAGTTGCTTTGACGGCCGGCACTAGAAACCGTGGCCCCGGATCGTGGAGTCTCAGCAATTTCTGGTTCGACAGTGCGTGATGAAGAAACTATTTGGCCTTTATCATCTACGCGGTTTTTCCTATTACCTCCGTAGAGGTAGCTGGTAGTCTGTCCCTTGGTGGTGGGATCTTCTTGGAAGGCGACCGGTGTTCCCTGTCATCTAGGCAATTTGGTCGTGGATGCTCGCTTCGACAGGTTTCGCAACATTGAAGAAAGGTGTTCTCGGATTTCATGGCAATTCAACATATGTGGCTGATATGACGTGCATCAGGCGCTCGCAGTTCAATTCCCCATGCATCGGGTCGGTCAGGGCGCAACACTGCGTATGGACCAAGTTGGCCGACGTTAGTGCAGAGATCACGCGCCCTCAGAGAGCCAGATACCGCTAGCTTAGACATCAGTATGACCATGATGCATTAGGGTTGGAAGATCCAACCATCTGCACTCAGCGTCCCATGACCAGCGCTCACACCCGTTCTTTTACTCTCTTTAACAAGTTCATCGGGAGACGAGCCTTTTTTCCTGGCTACAACTGCTGCAAGCGTCACGACAAGCCCAATTGAGTGCTGGAGAGGGCCAATATGCCAGGGGCACTGGGTTTGCCAAATGACGGTGGTCCATCTTGGTGATCCATGCCAATCAGGCAGCAGTATAGGAGGTAAGATGAGAGCAGAAAGAATTGTGATGAATTTAAGATGATAGTGAAGGTAAAATGTGTCCTACAGCTCGCGTATATACGGACTTAATTACATACGCGCTAATAATCTGTGGAAATCCGTTTTTGAGCTTTTGCCTCCAGACTTCTTGCTAGTAGTAATAGGAGTCATGGGCCCACATCCATCGGCTTGCAAGTTGCTGTCCCTTCCATGTTGGCCTCTCACATGCGGTCAAAGCTGAGCTTGCCATTTTTATGCCAACGCTTGGCTATTGCTCCCTACTCAAGCCGAGCTGGGATTTGGTACATTCGAAACCCCTAATATACGCACCCTCTTTCCTCGTTCCCTGGCCATTTCTGTCAACACATTGGCTTAGACCACTTGCTTTAGAGCTCAAGCGCTAGCCTAAGCCACGGTTTCTTGCAAGGTGTAACTCAACTGTGGGCTTCGACTTGACTCCTCAACTTCGTCTCTAGACTTAGTCTTGCGTCTCTTTTGCCGGGCCTGTCCACAGCTGTACCTATTCTAGCTCGAGCTAGAGACGGACTCTGAATATCTCCGCGCCCGACTGGGCAAAACGCAAAATATCAGGTTGGCCTTTTTTTCGATATAGGAGGTAGACGAGGCATCGCAGTGATGCAGGGTTTGTCAATCCTCGGCTTGCATCTATGGTAGAAGACAACTTTGATACGGTGCAGTGAAAAACACTCCTAAACGGCTACGGTGTTCTTTGACGAAGAAAAGCAACCAAGTCAAAAGGCTGTTACAATTCAAGGTCTCGTACTGGTCATAGTCATCATGGATACGCCAAGAAGGCCAGCATCGACGCGACATGTCGACGATATACGCCAAGCTCTGACGGTCGTAATTGATCTATGCCATACAGCTACTCGACAATCAATGGGTGACGCTTTTCTCAAGGGCATGAAGTTATGAAAGCGGCAATAGTATGCGGGACAGCAACATTCATAGCTTCGACGATACCCACATATTCAAGTTCTCAAGACTAGCTGGTCCGTCGTATAGACCTGTTACCCTAAAGCTCTCGTGTTGATCTGATGGTCGATGAACTTTCAGCTGGATTTTACAGTGATAGGTAGGAGACCTACATTTTGGGTACCGATCCATCTATAGTGTTAGCTCCTAAAAGTCGCATTGCAGTCTGTAGCTCTTAGTCTAGTACTCTCATGCCGTCAGCAACCGCTGAAAGCACGTGTCCTTCGATATCTTACTCTCTAGAGTCCGCTCAACACCCACAACACCACCTGCTCCCAGCCCAAATAATGCAGCTCTTCCTATGCCGATCCCCCTAGCCCCAAGGAAAAGGGCTTCGACCACATCTGTTCCCCTTTGATACCGCCATCTACAAGGACTTCGACCTTCTGCAAGACCGCCTGGCAGTACTTGCGTATTTCTAATAGCGTATGGATTGCAGGCGGTGCAGTATCCGCTGCCCTGCCGCCATGATTGGACAAAAGAATGCCTTTAACCTGTGGAGCATGTAGTGATGCCAGATAGGCATCCTCGTGAGTCTGAATGGCTTTGAGGAGTATTGGCAATTTCGTGTGCTCAGCAAGCCAAGGCATAGTGTTTTTCCAAGTCAAGTTGGGCGAAGTACCTGCGAACAGCGATTTACCAATACCACCTGAAGTTGCTTTGCTGGCAGAGCCTGATTGAGCTGCTGACGTGAATGGAAGGATTGACCCCACGTTTTTGGACCTTTCATCATCCTCTCGCTTGCCCGGAACAGGTGCGTCAAGTGTAAGACAGACGAATTTGATGGTCGGGATGGCGATTCTTCGAGCAAGCATATCCTCACTCTTCTTTACGATCTGTCTGGCAATACATCTGTCAGCCAAAAGCTTGTCCGGGCTCGGCATCAGCCACAATTTGCTCGGGCGTCATCGAGGCGTTGTTAGATATCATCTGGAGAGCTGTGAGACGAAAACAAGCCCGAGCGATGCCTGCTTTCCCAGCGGCACTGAGGAGCTAGACGTGAGTTGAATGTTCACTGTCGTGGAAGAATTCAGAAAAGGGAAGGAGTGGGGCGTAAGTACTCCGCCAATCTAGCCATAGCTGCCGGTGACACGAATACTGGCAAGCCAACCTTGCATCCCATGATAGTGGTGGAGGGATTACAAAGCTCACAATCAACGAATATTCGAGGCCGGAGGAGTATCGATCGGTACACTTCGTTGTTCAGACGCTTCGATATGAGGTCGTCCCCAGCACTATAGTAATAAGCCCACGCTTTTCGACTAAGTTGTTTAGTTGCAACATCTTCGATCTCGTCCAGGTTCAGTAGGCTGTCAAGGGGCGGAGCTCTATCCTCAAGGCTCTTTTCCTCCTTCTCTGCCTCCTCCCTTGTCAAGGTGTTGGGGTCAACTGTTCCCCGTCTGTCCTCGTTTGAAAGGTATTCTTCCAGCGTGCCCGGGGGATACACAGGCTACACTTGAGGTTAGAGGGAGCGGAACAAAGACAGAAAAAGCAAACACACATCGTACTCTTCAGTAGCGTTTTGGCCAGCGAGTCCCAAGATCTGTGCATTATTCAAGGGTTCGAGCATTGATGCGGAAACCTAGGCAACGTACAATCTTGCTGCCTCCTGGATGTCGTGGGAGGAAAGTTGTGACCTGATATTTGGTATGATGCGTTGATATCAGATCGAAAAGATAAACCCGGGAGGAAGGTTTACATCGTAAACGTTGCCGTAGAGAATCACCTGCCGTATCAATATAATTAGAAGGTGGTGTCTTCATGTCCAATAGGAGCACATCGTACCCAGCAGCTTTCAACGCTGGAATGCTTCCTGACTGCATTTGAAACCGGTTAGACACGCGCCCATATGCGGAGAAAGATTATAAATGCATGTCGATGACCTGAAACATGATAAAAGGGTAGTAAAGTAGGTCGACCATGATAGATGACCCACCTTCTGTCGCATCGATGACTTAAGAGTGATATAGTCTAAAAATCGAAATATGTTTTCCCTGGGGCTGCTCTACTCGTAATGACAAGTACGGATTTTCGCCACTCAACCTCAGCGGGGAACCACCTGCCCCGTTCAGCCCTATGGATTGGACTTTCTTCAAATAACGGAGTAGAGATACTCAAATCTTAAACAACAGTATTTTCCCAGACTGGAAGTGGACCAAAGCCGCAATGTTCGAGGTAGTCAGCGCTTGGTTCATCTGCTCGAGTGGTGGCTGACATTTGATAGTCCGCCAGCGACCGTTATCACCTGCGTCTTCATCGAGCAAGGAGTGCAAGTATCTCCTCGCCCCATAAAGTCGATGATCGCTAAAGAACGAAAAGGTCGTGCTGACTAGCGAGGAGATGTACGTCTGTTACTTCGGCTCCTTCGTCCTGGTTGAGACCGCGTTTTGAGTCGGTAGACACGAGGGAGCGAAGGATCTCCCGTAACATGTCTCAAGTCTCAAGACTCAATTGTATCTCAGAGGCAATGCTAACCTGGAGGACTACAGGGTGGAAGTCCGAGCGTAAGTGATTTCGAAGTCTCTCCGAATGAACATGGCAATTTATGGTACACGACCTTTTTGTGAGAACGAAAGCCAAGCTTCTTGTTTCCAAGACCTTTGCTTGAGGAAAGATACGCTAACTCGGATGATTTCAAAAGCTCTCAACGCACGTTTGAAGTAAGTCAAGCTCGTATCTATACAGGCACAGATTCTGTCGTTAAGTTTCTTTAGGGAGCCTACATTAGGTCAGCATCTCGGACCACATATCCATGGTCTCCCACTGAAGGCCTATAAGAACATCTCTGTCGCAGTTCAGCTTCGCCCTAGTCATATTGAAGATATTCACAGGTAACTCTTTCCTTCCTATCATTGCTAGGATGAGGACTGATGTAAGCATGTAGCCGAATTCTACTCAATCGTAAGCATCTCTCGGAGCGGGTTTTGCCTTTCAGTCAGTACCTTGTTCTGAATCTCGAGACATTTTGCGGGAGCAGAAGTCGGTTCTCGCTACTTGAAAGCTGCTCAGAATCGTCGCAACTCTTCAAACCATGTCATGGGGTAGTAATGCTTACTCCGGCGTTGGGGATAGGGTGCCCTGTTCGCAGTGTACGGCGCCGGCATTCTTCTAATTTCGCTTTTCCGCCGACAACAGGGAAATCAACAGTTTTTCTCCGAAATTGGAGACCACGGGCTGAACCAGAAAAGATTCAAAACCAGCGGGAACGTTGTCGTGGTGCTGACTGCGTTGTCGGTAGCGGCGTATACAATCCTGCTGGTTCTCACCTTGAAACTTCCCGCATAAGCAGCCAGCACCAGCAGGGCTTTTCGAGAGAAGATTCGGACTCTCGGTGACCGAGAGGCTGGTCGGGCGGTCTTACTCCGGCTCGCTAATGATAAGTGGCCGACCCAGGGATTGTTCGGCAAGCAGGGCAGCGGGAATGCGAGTAAGGGTACATTAGTACAATAGCGAGCGTTTATGCGGGGCGCGTGTCCCCAAAAACGCAGCAGATTGGACGGCGATCCATGGAAAATTGCGGATAGGAACAACGATTCAAATCATGACACATGACAAATCTCATGAGCTGCAATAGAGAAACGAAATCTGAAAATTCCCGTAAATCATATAGGTACCGACCTGTTTAAAATCATCCCTTCGGCTAGGTAATAATTAACATCGCAATTGACTTGCAGACCGCAAAAGAGCGAAAGAGGAGATGATCTAAAAGGGCACATCGGGCGCTAGAGCTTCCCCCTGGGCCTTGGCTCGCCTTGCCGAACAGCCACTGCGATCATTCCGCCAACCAAACGACTTGAGCAGTAGTTGAGCTTCAATCTAAAGACGTGGCTGGGAAAAGTAATCCTAACCTATCCTTTGAACGACAGAGCATACGACAACACTTTCATGAGCAACTCTGCTCTAGATAAAGTCGCCCAAAAGCCCACTGGTCAACATTCTAAGCCCAAAGCTTCGGCTTGGGCAAGTCGCACGGACTCACGGCACCCCAGCCCCTTGCTTGAGCTGATTAGAGATGCCACTGTTGGGCAATGGCGAGTATAGAGAGCCTGTTCCGTTCCACGACCGCCTCTCAGAAGCAAAGGAGATTTCCCCCCACATCCCTCCTCATCGCAAACAGAGCCAACATTCAGTCTTCGCCAAGAGTACGTATTTCCGAATTCGTATCTCCCCTTTTGGACCAAATTTAAAGATTTGAGACTTGTCTTGAGAGTCTTCACTCTCAAAATTGTTCCAAGGCCCGATGTTCCCGTTCATGTAGGCAATGCTGACGGGGAAATTGTCATCTAGCTGCCATCATGAGTCATTTCTCCACCCCTAGCTCGGACGGCGCAAGGACACCCGACGAGAACGAGTTGTTGAAAGAAAAGGAGAAATTTAACAAAGCGTTCGGCGCACCTGTCTCTGGAAGCAGTTTGGCAGCACCCCAACAAGGTAGCAAGCAGGGTGGTACCAACGGTTCAGCTTTGACAGACACACCATTGACTACTGCGCCGAACAGCCCCATAATGTAGGTTACACACCTTTGATGTAGGTTGAAGCCAAGTTTAGCTGACGTGTGGAAGTCCACCACGGCGAAGAGACTCCGGAACCTCCACACCAGCCTCACGCCAACGGCCTACTACTTTGGATATCCCCGGCCTGACAAAATCGAGTGTGTCACCTGACGGTAGAATTGCCCAGAGAGACGTTGGTTCTAAACTGGTCATCGTTATGGTAGGCCTACCAGCTAGGGGAAAGAGCTATGTAACCAAGAAAATTGCTCGGTATCTTAATTGGCTTCAGCATGACACACGGATATTCAACGTCGGCGAAAGGAGGCGTGTCGCAGCTGGAGAACTTGGTTCGAATGGACCTCCAGGCATTTCCAGGACTCAGCGACCCTTACAGAGTATCAGTCTCACTACGAGATCATCAAATGGGTTCTTGACCGATGGAAACTCCAAAACCGCTATTACGCCCTCTATGAAAATATTGATCAATGGTGAACCTCCACCCCTTGAAATGCTTCCTTCACCGGCATTGGACCTGGCAGAAGAGGCGAATTCCCGCGACTCGACCTTGGATATTGTGTCCAACAGCAACACTCAGGATGGAAGACTGGCGCCTAAGGCGGTAGCGCCTTCGCTGCACAGGACTGAATCGATGGAAAAGATTCACGACGCATCATTTTTTGACCCCAATAATGAACAGGCAGCACACATCCGAGACGAAATAGCAATGGCAACGCTGGACGAACTCCTGGACTACATCCTCGATCAGGGGGGCTCAGTGGGGATTTTTGACGCGACCAATAGTACGCTCGAAAGGCGAAAGCTCGTGATGGAGAGAATCAGAGAGCGGGCTGGTCCTGAACTTGGAGTGTTGTTTCTCGAATCTCTTTGTGTCGACGAACAATTGTTGGAGTCCAACATGCGTCTGAAGCTGAGCGGTACGTCCGTTCCCAGCTTTGGCCTTTTCTAGCCGGTCCATTTCTGTGTCTGGAAGGTAATGCTGACTCACAAATCGGCATTAGGTCCGGACTACCGAGACCAAGATCCTCTTGTAGCATTGGACGACTTCAAAAAGCGGGTGGCCTTGTACCAGTCAAAGTATGTTCCCCTCGGGGAATACGAAGAGAAAAACAACACGCCCTACGTTCAAATGATAGATGTGGGACGGAAGGTAGTCTCTCATCAGATTCGAGGGTATGTAGTTTCGTATGTCGTTTCCGGGGGGGTGCGCGGTCCGATTCAGACCTCACTCGGAGCCGTGAGCTACGTTTTTGAGAGCAGAGAAGGGGCTTCTTTCCCCAACTTTGCTTTCTAGATTTGTTTCACAAGTCGACATGATGTCTTGAATAGGATGTGCTGACTCCGAAGGGGTTAGTTTTCTATCAGCACAGACCGTTTATTACCTTCTGAACTTCAACCTTGCGCCCCGACAGATTTGGATCACCAGGCATGGGGAGTCCGTCGACAACGTCAACGGCAGGATCGGTGGAGATTCTGACTTGAGTGAGAGGGGCATTGCATACGCAAAAGCCCTGACAATGTTCATCAAAGATCAACGTCAAGCCTGGGATGTACATCAGCGCGACAAGGCCCTTTCAACTCACTTTCCGCCCTTGCCAGGCGATACCACTCCTCCAAACCCGGAATACAACCATGGGGACCCTGACGACAGCAGCGAATCTCCTAAGAGCTTCTGCGTGTGGACGTCAATGCTCAAACGGAGCATCCAGACAGCCCAGTTCTTTGACGAAGACGATTATGACACGAAGCAATTCAAGATGCTTGACGAGCTCAACGCTGGGACCATGGAAGGACTGACGTATGAGGAGATCCGTACCAAGCACAACGAAGAATTTCGGCTTCGACAGAGGGATAAAATGCATTATCGATGTAGGTATATCCGTTGCTGTTTCTTCCACTTTCCGGGACCACCCCTTTCTTTTGACTTATGAGGCTGCCTCATGGTTCTTGTTTGTACCTTGAAGATGACGAGCTGACGCCAGAATTTTCGCAGACCCTGGTGCAGGCGGGGAAGGATACCTCGATATTATCAATCGATTGCGGGCTGTTATCGTCGAGGTCGAGAGGTAAGAGGCCTCAAGTCTCCTCTCTGTTTATGAGATCTGGATTCCTAATTGCCAGCGACAGGATGACGGATCACGTTTTGCTTGTCGGGCATCGGTCTGTCGCTCGAGTACTTTTGGCTTACTTCAAGGGTCTTAAGAGGGAGGACGTGGCGGATCTCGATGTCCCGCTGGGCATGCTGTACATGCTTGAGCCGGTAAGAACCGATATACAACATATCTGGACCCATGTTAATGCTGGTTATAGAAGCCCTATGGTGTTGAATTCCGGGCCTATCGTTACGACGAATTGAGAGATTGTTTCTTTGAAGTACACGATTATCAACTACAGAGGGCGACCTCTCATCTCTCGAATTGAGTGCTTGGGTAGTTGCATTCTGAGCAAGGTGTTTCGGCGTTCCATGACACCTCATACCCACAGGATCTGGCTTTTTCTGTACCATTATGTAATGGATTCCGGTTCTGCATTGAACGATACCTGGTGGGTCCGTAGATTAGTATAAGATCTATAGTCTTCCCCCTATCGTTCCGAGAGCCTTCACGCCGCAACTTTATGGCGCGGTAACGAAGCTCCAGGAAGTGAAAACGGTCAGCCACCCAAAAGCGGAATCCGAAAATGAGAATCTATTCCTGACATTTGTAAAACGGTCGAGGCATCATAGGCTAATAGTCTAATACGATAATACCATTAACGACAACAAGACATGTTTTCCTGCAGAGCCGCGGGCCGCGCTTAATGCGCCAGGAACTACTTGCTCTACATTGAAGTCCGAACGGTTTCTCGAAAAGAATTTCTTATTTATGATTGTTATGATACGCGGTAGCCACCTTTGAAATTTTTGCTCTGCCACAACAAGACTCACCTCTTGACTCAAAACAACTAGAGATCTAGGCAATACGAGTATCAGATTGAAATCTGGTCAATCTACCCTCATAGTGTTCTCATCCCCCCTCCCTCCATAGCTGTAAAGGGCAATATTGCTACGTCTTTCTGGACAGCTACAGGGTTAAGTGTCTCATGGATTCGTGATCGCGTCTGGCACTGGAGCTCTCCCCTCACTACTCCCAACACCTTCAGACGAATCGCTATCAACAGAATGGACGACACGGCTTCTATAAAGTCTGCTTCCCAGGCTGGGACTTCGGCTTCTAATGGAACGAAGAGAAAACGGTCGGCAGATCCCAAGTTCTACGCAGTACGCGTTGGCTACCAACCAGGCATTTACCACACCTGGAAAGACTGCCTAGAGCAGGTGAAAGGTTTCAAGAAGGCGATGTGTAAGTAAGCTGAGAGCTAAGAGTTGGTGGCCAGTCTGGCTCACGATACCATAACAGTCAAATCATTTCCCACTTTGACTGACGCCGAGCGCTTCGTTGCTGGCGAGAATCCGGTCCATGGAAATCATTCTGGTTTATCGCCTTCATCCAAATTTTACGCTGTGAAAAAGGGGAGGGTACCTGGAATCTACACAGATTGGCCATCCGCACAAGAACAGATTACCGGATGGCAGAAACCAAAGCACAGATGTTTCACGACCCGTGCTGAAGCGCAAAGTTTCTTGGAGGAAGACGAAAGACGAGCGTCGGACAGTCCAGCAGTTGAAATGGATGGTGTTTCCGTAACTCATCTCGCCGCCGACGTGCCGATCGAACCAGAATTCCAACCGCCGGTGAACAAGAAAGCCAAGAAAGGCGCATATGGTACGAAGACATGGGTCCCAGAGTACAATGAGGCGGACTACGAGCCCGGTACCGCGCCTTTGCCTCCAGATACTGAGGATGGGTTCGATTCTAACATTTTTCTGGATGCTGAGACCGGCAAGATGTTGTACAAGACACAAGAGCAGCGCCAGGTCACCAAGCCACGGCCGTCAGGGGTATCTCAGACCGAACCAATACGCATACATACAGATGGTAGCTCTTTAGGAAATGGTACGGCAGGGGCTTTTGCTGGTATTGGGGTCTATTTCGGTCCCGGCGACAAGAGGTTCGTTTTCTGGACAGGAGAGACATTACTAGCTTTTCGCTGATGGTCTCTGTGACAGGAATGTTTCCGAGACTCTACCAGGATCCAGGCAAACCAACCAACGTGCTGAGCTCACTGCAATCTTGAAAGCGCTCGAAATCGTCCCCAGAAATCGACACGTCTTAATCATCACCGACAGCCGGTATGCAATAGATTGCGTCACCACATGGTATATCAATTGGCGTAAGAATGGATGGAAGACATCAGCCGGCAAAGCGGTTGAGAACAAGGACATTGTTGAGAACGTTCTTGTAAAGATAGAGGAGCGAAACAAGCTGCACGTTCAGACCAACTTTGAATGGATCAAGGGGCATGCAAATCATCCTGGCAACGTTGAAGCTGATAAGCTCGCAGTTGATGGGGCAAGGAAGGGGCCAGCATCATAGTACGGGCTGATATGCTATGGTCGAAGTACTTGGAAGAATATCTCGTGATTGATGGTGCAGTGTCCATGGCATTATGTAGCCTTGCGTTTCTGAGGCAATCATGCTTTACGGCGCCTCGAAGCCACGGCTTCAGAATTGCATCTGGTAAGATACATCGAATTCTCGCCGAGCAAAGTGACGGCAAAGGCTCATATGAAGATGGTACACAACCGCGGGGCGTTGCGACGAAAACGACAGTCATAGCGGCAGAGTCCTCTGAAGGATTTGAAATATGCAGTACCATAGATGTAACACTGTCCCATCTCAGTAGGTGAGTGCTTACTCAAACTCGACCTGCAGCTTAAAGCACGCTAAGGAATCCGATAAGATAAGCCCTATCAAAATGAGCCAACGTCCTTCTGCATGTCTCCTCAAACTCTCTCCTCTCTCCAAGATAGTTAGTCGTACATCCTCTCATTTAATTGGCATGCGGTATCCAAACAATGCAATAACATTGGCTCCTCGGCCGTCTCTTCCGGCCATATGACCTCATTGAAGAACGTTCAGACTGGTTACTGCCCGCGGTACCGTTTCCTTTTATTCTCTTGGATGTCTTTCCCAACTCACGTACCTCGTGTTAAGGTAGCTTGCCCGAATCGCAAGGCGATTACTACATAGTGGACATCCTGCAAACATCAACCAGCATGCCTACTCTTGCTCTTTCGAATTTCAATATCGTGTTGGCAGTCTTGGGAGGTTTCATTACTTTATTGTAAATATTTTGCTCCTTTCCTCGCCTACCAATATGATGTGAGCATCTTACTAGTACTGACAAAATCGTAGTGGTCTGGTCTCTTACCTCTTCAAAGAGCAATTTTATCTATCTGAAGCCTGTCAGTAACCCTATAAACTGCTCCTAGAAGCCGGGAATTGGCGCTGAACAATATAGTGATATCGCTGCTCGCGGGGATCGTCTTCTCGCCGCATGCCACTAGTTTTATCAAGCCCCTGCAGTATGCCTCTGGATCACAGGAGAACCTTGATACAATTACCCTGTACTTCACTCGGCTCGTTCTCGGAGTGCAATTGGTACTGGCAGGGGTCCAACTTCCAAGCAAATATCTGTTGACAGAATGGAAAAGCCTGGCGCTCCTATTGGGACCTGGAATGGCATTCATGTGGCTCTGCAGCAGTCTGCTTATCTGGGGGTTGGTTCCAAATTTGGATTTCCTCCATGCCCTCGCCGTGGGCGCTTGCGTGACACCCACAGATCCCGTGCTTTCAAATTCCATTGTAAAAGGCAAATTCGCAGATAAAAACATTCCCAAGGACCTGCAAAAAATTATAATTGCAGAATCTGGCGCCAACGACGGGCTAGGATACCCATTTCTATTCTTTTCATTGTATCTTATCAAGTACATTGGTTCAGGAGATGCCGGGCAGCCAGGAGGGGTTAGGCTAGCCATGGGTGACTGGTTTGGAGAGACCTGGGGCTACACTATCCTACTGAGCGTTGTGTACGGGGCAACTGTAGGCTGGATTGCCAAAGAATTACTCCAATGGGCAAAAGACAAAAAGTTCGTGGACAGGGAGAGCTTCCTAGTATTCGCCATTACCTTGGCTCTTTTCATTGTTGGCACGTGTGGAATGATCGGCACCGACGATGTTTTAGCCTGTTTCATTGCCGGCAACGCCTTTACGATTGATGATTGGTTCCGCCTGGAGACGTTGGACGATTCTCTTCAGCCTACGATAGACATGCTACTCAACCTCTCCATCTTCATGTGGTTCGGGGCGGTCTGTCCATGGGGTAGCTTCCTTCGCAACGACGTTGTTCCAATCTATCGACTCATCGTCCTTGGTATTCTCATCCTACTTTTTCGCCGTCTACCAATCATTTTTGCCTTGCACACATTCCAGTGGTCGAAGATATGGCAGATCGAGCAAAAGCAGCAAGCTCTATTCGTGGGGTTCTTTGGCCCCATTGGTGTCAGTGCTGTCTTCTATTTGTACGTAAGTCTCGGGTTTCTACGGCAAATTACCGTGGATGGCGTGATACGGGCAGATGCGGAGAGGTTGGAGGATGTGTTCACTGTGGTCATCTGGTTTTTAGCCATCTGCAGCATAGTGAGAGGAAATCCGCCCTTCCCATTGGTATGTGTCCCACTAACCATGTCCAAAGATCGTCCATGGACTGAGCGTTCCGCTTGGAAAATTAGGCTACCATTTACCTCGAACGCTTTCAAGTGCGATTGCATCAAGATCCATTAGTCAGGATCCAGAAGAGCCACGTCCACCTTTTCGCGTCCATGAGCAAATCCAGAATCGACCACAGCTGAACTATCAGAGTAATCGTTCACGAAACAGCCCGCGTACGCGAGAAGAGCCGCCCAGGCCTGTCTTTCGTATTGGAGGGTCCATCATCAAATCCACGACGTTTGAAAATGGTGTTGGGCTTCAGACTATCGATGCAGCCAAAGAAAGAATCCACTACAATGTCGACTCGCCCGAGTTGATCCACAGTCGTGATGGTAGTGTAGACGGTGGGCACACTATTCGCTCCGAATAGGTTGCGTTGAAGACGTTGATTGGGTTGGCTCTGTCCAATTTCACCGTTGGATTAGAGTGAGCATTGAGATCTCGAACAATTCGAGCTAGAAGTCGAGGACCAGGAAACCTCACTTAGCTGAATGTTCGGGAATGTACTGAGGACATACCGCAGAATAACGTCCCAATACTACCAAGACAAGCCCAGCGTTGTTGACAATATTTCTCCTGGCGCAGGAGTCGTACCATTCGGTGATAATATCCATTTCCGTTGTCGGCATGCTTTTTCATTGTGTATACTAGCGAAAAATTGATTTGGGATATTCTAGCATCGACGATAAATGTTACGGAGAATCCTCCACATAGGGCCACTAGTACCAATTAGGCCTTAGCGCGCCTCCCTTCCGCACAAATCTGCCTTGCAGGCACATAGATTATTTAGGGCCCCTTCTGCAACCACATATTTTGGAAATAACCCCTACTTATTTCCACTAATTTTCAGCTTAGCGTCAAATATATACAGGGTATCGTTCTGTAACCATATTTCCACATATTTTCGCTTATTAAGCGAAAACAGGCTTGAAAATATGAAAACAACCCTCGAGGGTTGTTTTCAGCCAAAATAAGGCTAAGAACGCCAAGAATAGTGGACATCTATGACCGATATTCATATATTATTCTCTTTTGCTTCAGATTTGAAGCCGGTGTCTGCTCTCTTGCCAAGACGATGTTATTGTACCATTTCGAGGAACAATGTTGCCTCCATAGTCTGGCTCCAAATCATAGGCCATAAGACACCGGTATCGGTAGACACTCTATGGGAGCAGGCTTATTTGGGGTAATAATGGGAGTAATAGGAGTATCAATGATAGCCAAAGCCTGTGCAGCAGTAGCAGCAGGTATCTCGGCCATGGTGATGTGGAATGGTAGGAATTCAATGGTTTTTTACGGAGAAGACAATTTTTGCGACGATTTTGACTCAGTCTCAGAAACAGGGTTACAGAACGGAACCGTACATATATTCTACTTGTTTTGGAAATATCCTAAGCGTTATTTTCAAGCCTTGTTTTCACTAGCCAAGTGGTGGCGTTATTTAGTGGAAATATGTAGAGGTTATTTCCAAAATATGTGGTTGCAGAAGGGGCCCAAATTTAACGGCACCAAAAGTCCTGGACAGCGCTAAAATACTTGGCACTCTTGGCATTCTTGGCACTTTCTGTATAGTTACATTTATTTAACGATAATGCTTTATATAGTTGCGTATATACTCATTAACTCGCTCGACGGAGTTATATCATCGTATATTATCTTCTCTACGATCTTTTCTATACTCGTTATTATCTTTAAGACGTATTATCTTCGTAATATATCTCGATATTTACTCTATTTACTTCTAAATTCTCTTTTAAAGAAGCTCGTAATTTTAATAATATAGTTATTATCTTTCGACTTTCTTATAAGTTCTTAATATATCTTTTTAAGTAATATAACGTTTTATTTATAGTTAATAAAACTTAGTAAGTATTTAAATTCGAGTCTTATTATTATAATTAATACTTTAAATACTAGATATATTAATAAAAGATAATTAAGATAATTATATAGAAATACGCTATACTTAGTATAGACTACTCTAACGCTAAGACTATCTTAATATTAATTTTTTTAATTATTCTATCTATCTATTCATATATATATTTATTTAAAACTACTATAGTCTATTTTAATCTTTTTAATTACTTTAATCTTAATTAACTTTCTAATTCTCTATATAATAGTCTTAAATCACTTAATATTCTTATTTCTAAATATATTATATACCCGAGACTCTTTAATATTTATCTACTTTAAAGCTCTTAAAGTTCTTTTAATTTTTATTTTCTTATATATAATAATCTAAGATCGGGCTTAATAAGAATAATAATATCTCTCTTCTAAATCATCGTATTAGTTTTATTTTTCGAGTTGCTCGGGCTATTATAGCTCGTTAAATAATATCTAATTCTCGCTTAACGAGTAGATCTAAAAAAAAATTATAACTTTTATAAACATCGAACGACGATAAGATATTCTCGATCTATCGAGCCGTTATATATATTAATAAAGAATTTATTTTTTAGAATCTATAGGCGCGTAAGAGTAATTATCTTTAAGAAGAATCTTATTATAGCGATATAGAAGCTAATTATAGAGTACGTTAAATTAAGTAATTAATCGAATAACTTTAAGCTTTATTTCGAGGGTAATAGAGACTAAGATCTATTAAATACGTTCTTAAATAACGATATATAAGTTAGATATCGTTATGATTATAATAGATAGATAAGAAATAAATGAGTTAAAAAATTAAGAAAATTAGTATTAAGGTAGCCTTAGCGTTGAGATAATCTTAGCGTTAAGATGACTTATACTAAGTATAGCGTATTCCTATACGATTAGAGAATAGTAAGAAGATTTCTATTTATTATATTATATAAATGAGACTTATATATTAAAAGTCTTTATACTCTTTCTCTATTTCTTTACGCTATAAATATTAAAGTTTTTTTTTTTTTTTTTTTTTTTTTTTATTTTTTTTATTTTTTTTTTTTTTTTTTTTTTTTTTGTATTTTTATTTTTTTTATATATATTTTTTATTTTTTTTGGTAAGGTGGGGGTATTTGTTTTGTTGATTTGAACTCCCGAGGATGTTTAGCAAGGTTTCGGCCACCCCCCGCCCCCCCCCCCCCCCCCCCCTTCAGCTACCTATCCCTTTAGTCACTTCTCCCTTTTCGCCCCCCCCCCCGAATCAAGGGGGAAAAAAAACGAAAAAAACCCAAACCCCCCTCCCCCCCTCCCCCCCCCCCGAACACGGGGGGTGGGCCGGGCGCGGGGGGGGGGGGGGAGGGAGAGTTGGTTCTGTCCTTCAAAAAAAACAAAAAAAATTATAATATTTTTTTTAAATTTGTTTTTTGTTTTTTTTTTTTTTTCTGTCCTGGGGGGCCCCCAAAATGGTTGATTGAAGGGGGGAGTTGGTGGGGTCCACAATAGGGTAGGGTTTTGTGAAGGGGGAAAAAAAAAGAAGTGTTTATGTTTTGGGGGGGTGGTGTTTGGGGGTGGGGGGGGGTGGTGGTGTGGGGCCCGTGTTTGGGGGGTCGTTAAGGGGGGGGGGGGGGGGGGGGGTTTTAAAAGAGGGAATAATTTTTTGGGGGGGGGTGGTGGTGGGGGGGAGGAGGTGGTTTTTTGGTTGGGGGGGGGGGTGGGTGGGGGGGGGGGGAAGTTGGGGGGGGGGGGGGGGGGGGGTGGATTTTGAGGGGGGGGGGGGGATTTTATTTTGGGGGGGGGGGGTTTCCCTATTTTTAAGTTTTTTAGGGGTTGTTGTTTTTATTTTTTTTTTTTTAAAGGGCCCCTCTAAAACCCCGCGGGTTGGTGGGGGGGGTTGGAAAGTTTTAAGAGATGGTTTTAAAGTAGGGGGATATTAAAAAATTTAATTGTTTTTTTGTTTTTTTTTTGATTTTGTTTTTTTTTTTATCTTTTTTAAATATAAAATGAAAAATTTATTAAAAAGGTTTAGGAAAGGGAAAAAGGATGTTTTTTTAAGAAATTTAAAGATGGAATGTAATGTTATATTTTATTAAAAAAAGTTAAGATATATTTTATATTTTATTTTATTTAGTATTTTTTATAAACCCCTCCTTCCGGGGGCTTTTAGAGGGTTTTTAAGGGTTTTTTTTTTTTTTTTTTTTTTTAAATTTTAATAATTTTAATAAAATTTTTTTTTTTTTTTATAATTTTTATAAATAATTTAATTTTTTTTTTTTTTATAAAAATTAATAAAGTATATTTAATTCTTATTATTTTTTTTTTTTTTATTTTTTTTTATTGTGTAGAGGGGGGGGCCCCTCCCTTTTTTACTAGCGTCTCGCCCCTATTAAATGGCGCCCCCCCCTATCAGGGCGCCCCCCCCTATGTTGGTAAGGGCGGGGGGAGGAAGCTAACGAATTCTACCCGAAAATGGTAAAGAACCCGTATCTAGTGTCTTCGAGATTCTTGCGGAGATACTTGATGGTAGCAGGGCAAGCCTCCCTATATCTCTCCCTGTAGATTTAAAACATCGGACGGTTTCAATTCGTCGATTAGTGAGGTCTTTGAATAATTCCGCTATGGCGATAGCTGATTGGCTGGCTACCCTCTCTGCTTGCTACTAAAAATACGCCCATCATACTCAAATGTCTACTACCTATCGGCCAGCTGATCTTCCTATATCTGAAACGTATTAAATATAGCCTCGTTACCCTGCATGTAGGCCGATGTAGCACCACCTCGCTGTCCTCGTGTAGCACCACCTCGCTGTCCTCTTGTAGCCTGTCCAGCCTGCCCACCTCGCCGCTCTCCTCGTGTAATGCCTAGTCGTCGGGGTGGCTGCTGCAGCGGTCGCAAACCCCCCGCTGTGACGCTTACAGTGTAGAGGTAGGTGTAGAGGTAGGTGTAGAGGGTAGGTGTAGAGGTAGGTCTGATCCACCTCCTCCTTCATTCCCTAAGGTCCCCCCTCCCCCCTCTCCCCCCTCCCTCCCCCTCCCCCTGTCCCCCCTTCCTCGCCGTCTTTCCCATTTGTTGAGTTGTGCGGGGTGTCCGCGGGGGGGGGGGGGGGAGGGGGGTTGGTTTTGTGGGTATAGGGGGGGGGGGGGGGGGGGGGGGGGTTGGTTTTTTTTTTTTGCTCCCCTAAGTTTTCCAGCTTTGGGGGCGTAGGCTCTAGGTTGGGGTTCTTTTCCTTTTCCGTTTAGGTTAGTTTCCCTCGGCCCCCCCGCGCCCCCTATCCGGGTTTGGGCCCCTAGTGGCTGGGGGGGTCTACCCCTTGTTAGTAGGGGGTTTACCCTACCCCCTCCCCTTTTAATAAAAAAGAGGGATCAAAAGATAGATTGAGGATTTGAAGTTCTTTTTCGGTTCCCCTTTTGGGTGGTCCCGGGGGCCCCCCCGCGTTTAGGACGAAAAAGGAGAAAATAGGTTGATTTTTTTTAGAAAGAGGTGGGTTAGGTTGGTTTATTTAGTTACTACCTTCTTTCTTAAAGAAGAGGACATTTGGGATTTCAACTCTTAAGCATTAAGAAAGCAAGCTTTTCAATTAGAAGTAGGCTTTTTTTTGGGTAGTAAGTCGGAAGACTAAACCCCCCCAATCTCTTTTCCCCTCTTAAGGTGCTGAAGTTAACTCGCTTTTTTTAGTTTTTTCTTAATAATAAGTATATTACTAGAATATAAATCTATTTATTCTTTAAGATATTATAATTAACTCTTTTTTAATAATAATAAATAATAAGCATATCGCTAAAAGATATAAGAATTAATTATTTTATAGACGAGATTTTAAATTAATAAATTCTCGAAAAAGCTTAAATTTATCTTTATATAAGACCTTAATAAATCTATTAACTATCTATTTATTAATAGAAATATATTTAAAATCTATATTATTATTAGCAATTTAATTATATATCTAATAGTATTAAATATCGATATACTTAATATAATTATAATACTAAGAATTCTTTATTAAAGCGATTATATTTTAATTATTATTAAAGATAATAATTATTTAAAGTAATTTATTAAGGCGGATTTAATTAAGTAATTCTCGAAGTTAAATAGCTTTCTTTATAATTTAAGTTTAATTAATATATTTAATTTTATAGATAGATAATATAATAATAGCTTATCGCTTAAAAAATTAATTAATTATCTTATTTTTTAGATTATAGATATAATTTAAAATTAATCTATAAGTATTATAATTATTAATTTAATAAAATAATTAATTAAATCTTAAAAAATCTTTATAAATAAGATATTAATAAATAATTATTTTAAGATATTAAAAGATATACTTAATAACTATATAATAGACTTTAATAAAGTTTAAAAAATATTATAAGATTATTAATATAGCGAATATAATATTCGATCTTATATTTAATATAGTATATATAAGAGATTTAATAATTAATTAATAAGTTTTTAGTAATTTAGCGAATATTATATAATTATTCTTAGTAGAAAGTAATTATATATTAATCTTTATAAAAGTAAATTATAATTTAGACTTTTATATTTTATAATATTTAAAAAATTATTTAATATAGACTAATTAATTTAAATATAATATTTAATTAATATAATTATAAGTTATAATTATATTTAAATAGTAATTATAAAAGTTTAAATTATTTATTTTAAATTTAATATTAAGTATATTCTTAATTCGTTAAATATTAAATCGAAAAGAGTTAATAATAAGAATATTATTTATATAGAGAATAATAATAATATTAATATCGAGATTAATAAATATATTATAATCGATATTAATAAGAATAAAATCGATTTCTTATATATAGTTAATAAAGATATTATATTATATATATAAGAATTACTTTAGACTATAGAGTATCTTATTAAGCTTATAGACTTATCGAAGGTACTTCTTTAAAATAAAATTAATAGATTATTTTATATAAATTTTCTCTTTAACGTCTTTATAGAGAAAAGTAATTTTAATATTTATTTATTTTAGATTTTAATCTTCGATAGTAATTAAGATAAAGATAATTTTATAGAATATAGATTTAATTATTAAAATAAAGATTTTATTATAATTTAAATCTTCGCGTTATTCGAAATTATATATTATTTAGCGAGTCTTATAGCGAGTAACTTTATTATTAAATTTATATTTTAAGATATAAACTTATCTATTATAAAGTGTAATACGCTTATAAAATAAATTAATAAGAGTCTAGATATTATTCTCTTTTAGCAACTTAAATTCTTCGATTATATTATCTTTTTATTATTTATAAAAAGAATTATTTATTATAATCTCTTTATAGATCTTTAATTTATATAGCTTTATATTTATAACTTAAATAATTATAATATAAAGTATAAAAAAGTTTAAAGAGAGATTTTAAGAGATTAAGTAAGAATAGTTCGAATATAAAAATATATTATTTTATATCGTCGGAGTAGATTAAGATATAATAATAGAAATATCTACATCGAAGTTGAAAGAAGTTATTATAAGCTTTAAAGGCCTTAAAATAAATCTAAATAATTAAATAAGTTTATTTATATTTATTATATTTATAGAAAGAAAATTTTTAACTAAGAGAGATATTATAGATTTAAATATATTTCTCTCTATAATTAGATTATTTAATAATTAAAAAGATATTAAATTAAATAAGAGTTTTTTTTTTTCTCTATTCTATATAATTTTTAATAAGTATATAATATTATTATCTAATAATAATATTTAATAAATATAATCGTTATTATAGTTTATAAGAATATCTTCTTAAATATAATATTATTCTTTCTTTTATTTAATAACTAATTTTCTTATTATAGCGAAGCTCTTAATTTTAATATATTTAATATATATTAGATAAGACTTATATTTAGTATAAGTCTTATATAAAATAAATTTATAATTTATAATAGAGCTATAATTATAAAGATAGTTTATTACTATTATAAGCTTTAATTAAAACTTTTAATTAATATTAATATTCTCTATAATAATATTAATAATATTAAAGAGAATTTAATTAAGTCGTTTAACGATTTTATTTTATTTAAGATTTTCTAATTAAATTAGTTTTTAAATAATATTATAATTAATATAATAGATATTAAAATTATAATTCTTATACTCGCCTTTATAATTACTTTATAGATATTTAATAATATAATTATTATATTTATTATAAAGCTAAAAACGCTTAAAGGCTATAAAGATATCGCTCTTTTATTTAATAATCTTAATTTTAAAGTATTTATTATAGTTATTTAGAAAGATAATAAAGTATTTATTTTTATCGAAGTCGCGTAAGGTAATAGAACTATAAATATCGCTATAAATTAAATTATTTAATCTTTTCTTAAGGCGAATATAGGATTTATATAATATATTCTTCGCCTTTTTAATAGTATATAAAGTATAAGACTTTATTTTTATAATCTTTTTAATAAGATTTATATTCTTAAATAATTTAATAAGTTTTTAAATATTTTAATATTCTAAATAATTTATATAAGTATATTAAAGATTAAGAGTTTCTTCGTTAATTTTATAAGATATCTTATTAAAATTAAAATTAAAATTAGAGTTAGAGATATTAGACTTAGCGGAGATAGAAATATCTTTATTTATTAAATTAGCTTTTTTTTTATATTTCGAAATAGCTTAAAGTATAGCGAACTTTATATTATATTATTTAGATATTAATATAAATATCGATTTAACTTTAAACGATATTAATATAGATTTTAACTTTTATATATAAAAGATATATAGATTATTTTTTTATAGCTAAGCGGTAATATTATAATAATTAATTTTAATATTATTTAAAATAAATTTTATAGATAGATTATTATATATTAATTATTTTTAAAAAATTAAATTTAGAGATAGTTTAAGAAGATAAAGAATATTAATAAGAATTAATTTCTTTTTTTTATTATTAATAATAGTATTAAGATATACTTTATTAATATTAATAGAGATAAAAAAGTTCTTAATATCTTTAATTAAATAAATATTATTAATCGCGAAATTAAGAAAATAATATTTAATAAAGATATTTTAATAAAGAGTAAAGTATTATAAGTAGATATAATTTAAAGTTTATTATATAGGCGAGCTATCGAATTTAGCTATATATATAATATATATTTTTCTTTTAATATCGATAAAATTATAATAACGCTTCTTATTAGACTTATAATTTCTATTTTTATTCTTTTTATTATTAAATTTAAAGTTATTATTTTAAATATTACTCTTATTATTATTATCGCTAATATCTTTATTTTAACTCTTTTTATTAAGTTAATTATACTTTATTTTAATATAATAATATTTCTTATAATAAATATAATATTTAACTCGCTTTTAAATTATATAATTATTAAAATTAGATATAGCTTTCTTTTATAATTTAATAGTAATAATAAGACTTAAATTATTTAAAATAAAATAATAAGAGTATTAAGTAATAAAGATATAGCTAAATTTAATACGCTTAGAAGATAAATTAATAATTATCTAAATAAATTAAGTAATAACGTACTTTAGCGAGAAGATAGACTCTATATTTATCTTATTTATTAATTTATAATTTTAAATATAATAAATAAAATAGATATTATAGATCTTATTTAACTCGATATAAAAGAGAAAAATAAAAAAGTTAATTTTTAATTTTAATTTAGATAATATATTAATAATATTAATATAAATACTCTTAAGACGAGTTATAAAATTTAATATATCTTTATATTAACTAAGATTTAGCTTAAGTAATTAATAATAAAGATTATTAAAAGTATTAAAATCTTTAAACTTATTATTAATAATAATAATCTCTTATAAAAAATAAATATTAATTTAACTTTTTTAATTTAATAATAAATTATTATTAAGATAACTTTAGATAATATTAATAATTAATTTATATCTTAGCTTTTATTTAGTAACTTTATCTTTAATAATATTAATAAACTTTATAATTTTAGCGTTAGAGTATATTTTTAACTAAAATAAAAAATAATAGAGCGATCTTTTTATTTAACTCTAATAAACTTAATAAAATATTATATCGTAAGATATTAATATATATCTCGCTATTATATTTAAAGATCTTTAGATTTTTTAAACTTAGTGATATCAAAGATAACTCGCTGAAAGGTTACATTTAAGAATTCTAGTAATATTATTTTATATTACTACATTATTAAAACTACTAATATAATTTATATTAAATAAACGTAATCTAACTTATATAGACTTCATTTAATTCTTTCTATAGTAAAATCGTTCTATATAAGTCTCTTTTTTTATGATAAAAAGATTTTATAGATAGCGTATCCCCCTCTAGTCTTTTATACTCCCTTACTATTACTACTTATTTCTTTATTAAACCTCATAAAATCCTTTCTTCTAACGATTTAAACGATATATAAAATATATATTGAACGATCTTTCAAGTCTTATTATTTATAATTATCTTATATTTAGTTTCGATAGAGTAGAAAATAAGATAAGAGATTAATCGAAGAGTATCGAAGTAATACTATTAAGTTCTTTAATAATTATAAATAGTAGAAAAGCGATAGATTCCTATATAGATTTTAATAGCGACGAAGATTTTTAGCTCCTAGAATACGAATAGATTTTTAGTAAGAATCTAAAGGACTCTACCGAGAAAGTATATAAATTTATATTTTTATAAAATATATTCTAGATAATAGTAGTTTATATAAGATTAAATATTAGATATAAAAGAATTATAAAGTTATTCGAAAAGTAATTAATGAGTATATAATATTCGATTTATAGTGGTTAATATTTAGGTAATATAGATATACGTCGAAGAAGAATATCACGTTATTTAAGTTTTTTCTTTCTTATCTTAATCGTAGGCTTTTTTTTAATAGTTTCTAAATCTTATATAGTTTAGTTCTTATTAGGCTGAGATAGAGTAGCAATTTTAGCTATATTAGACTATATTTAATAGAATAGTAAAAAGAATATAAAAAAAGTCGCGTTCTTGAAAGAATTTTTTAAGCTAAAATGTTACCTCGGCTCGACGATTATCGAATAGAGAGATAATCTACTAAACTTTATATTTAAGCTAATTTCTTTTAATATAACTTTAATTTTAATATATTATTTAAAACGCGAAGAAATTAAGAGCTTATAAGAGAATTAAATTTAATAAATTATATAATAATATTAAAGAGATTCTCGCTATTAATTAATTTAAGAGATAATTTATAAATTAAATTATTAAAAGTTATAAAGTTATTAAAGAGATAGATAGATATATAATCGCGTTCTTAATTTTCTAAATACTTTCTAAATTAATATTAAACTTTATTTAATATTTAATTATATCGAGAAAAATTATATTTAAAGATATATTTATTTATATATACTTTATTATATAATATATAAAATTATTTCTAAAAAAATATCTAGAGATATAATAAGTGCGTATAATTTATAGTAGTTTTTAGACTTATTTTAAATTATAAGAGACGTTAATAGATAATTACGTTTAAAGCGTTTAATATTATCTTAACTAAGAGAAGATATTAATATATAATTATATTTAAAATATATAATATTATCTTAACTAATATAATTAGATAAAGAATTTTCTTAAGATATAATTAAATTTAAAGATAATTAGATAGATATAGAGTTTATATTAAATAGAAAATCTAAAAAATTTTTATATTCTTTATTTTACGTAATAATTATATTCTTTATTAATTAAGTATTTAATTATTAATTTAATAATTTATTAATTAAGCGATTAATAGTATTAATATAATAATATTTTATTATAATCTATCTAGCTAATATAGCTATATTTCGATTAAAAAATAAAAATACTTCTTTATATATTATCTCTTTTATAATTATATTATTTCTATTTATAAGTTTAACGTTTTATAGATAGAATTAATATTATTTAAAGCGCTTAGTTAATTAATTAGCTTAATAAAATTTTTAATTAATTTAATATTTAAGCTTTTTATTTTAATCTTTTATTTTATAATATAATAATTAAAGATAATAATAGCGAGATTTTTATAAAGATTATAACTATTATATAATAAGTATAATTTATAATTTAAAGATTTATAAAGCTTAAAGAGTATTATTAAGTTATCTTAAAGTAAATTAATTAAATATTTAATATTATAATAGTATTACTAAGCGATATAATATTATAATAAAGCTTTTCTCTATTTTTTAAATACTTAATTAATAAACTAGTTAGCTTATAAATAATATATTAAATAAATACCTCTATAATTTAGATTTATAATCTATTAAAAGTAATAGATAAAATACTAAAGTCTACTAAATAGGCTAAATCGTACTAATCGTGCGAACCCGGCGGAAATCGTACGGAAATTAATTTTTCAGATTTATAGATGATAGAGTACTAGTACTTATTAAAATAAAGAATAATAATACTATTTATAAAATTTGAGAGTATACTAAGTACTTAGTTCTATCTAAACTCTTATCTTAGCATATTTAGAACTTTTAATATCGACCTTCGTATATTATATTAATATTATAATATTAAGAACTATTTCTTAATAATAAAGTTATCGAAGTAAATGCTATTTAAATATTACTCTATTATTAAATAATCTCTTTATAATTAAATCTACTATTATTAAACGAGTTTAAATCTATAAATTAAATTTATTTTTTATTTTTTTGATTAGAACTATTAAGTAAATATTATAAGTAAACTTTAATAGATAATATTTAAAATCTTTACTCTTAAAAAATTATAAGATTAAATTTTAGAATTATTAAAATATTAAAGTATATAAGTTATATACTATAATTTAAAAAAAAAAAAAAATTTAATAGAAAATAAAAAATATATTTTAAATATAAATAATATATTTATTTTTTCGATAATTCGATTAAGGCTATCGAGCGAACTTTAATAAGTAATATTTAAACTCCTTATTATTTAATAATTATAAGACTAAGTTTCAAAATTCTTAAATCGTTAAGACGCGTAATCTATACTCTATAATTTAAAAAAAAAATTAAGATTTTTAATAGAAAATAGTAAAGTTATTAAAGAATTAAAAGTAGAGTAAGAGATTTTAATAGTTATAGATATTAATTTACTTATTCGCGATATCTAACTAAAAACCGTAGCGAACTTAAATTTATAATTAATTATATATAAAAATTTAAAATTTTTAGCTTAGCTCTATCTTATTCTTTTATATATTAGTATATATAAAAGATTAAGATAGAATTAAGCTTAAAAATCTTAAATTTATATATATAGTTAATTATAAATTTAAGATTACTACGCTCTTTAATTAGATCGACTAAGTTATCGCGAATAAATAAATTAGCGTTCGTAATTATTAAAAAAATAGATATACGTTAATTATTAAAAAGTAGATATACGTTATTAATATATAGAATAACTTTTTTATTTTCTATTAAAATTTTAAGAGTCTTTTTTTAAATTATAGAACGAAATATAAACTTTTAGATAAAAAATAAATTTTTAAATTTAGTCTTATAATTATTAAAGCGTAAGGAACTCAAATATCGCTTATTAAAGTTCGCTTACTAAAGTTTAAAGATCGCCTATCTATTTACTCGATAGCTTTAATTTAAAAAAAAATATAAATTTAATTTATAGACCTTTACTCGTATTAATATAATTAATTAATATAAAGTAACTTAATTTCATTTATTTATTTATTAATTTATATATTTAAAATTAACTTATTAAAGTTATTTTATTAAAATTCGAATTACGTAACTTTTAAGATTACGTAATACGTCTTAACGCGTTTATATTAAGTTACTCTTTTCTTTATAATAACTCTATAGTTAATATAACTAAGTATTTTATCTTATATTTCTATAGATTTATAAGTTTAAACTTTACTTAATAATTATTATATTATAATTAGTATTTATCTTTATCTTTATATTAGAAACTTAATAATATATATAATAACTCTATATTATAGTATAAAGAGAATATTATCTATATAGAATTATTATAAGTATAAGTTTTATAGTAAGATAGAAAGACTAAAAGATTTTAATATATTAAGTCTAATTGAGTTATAATATAAATAAGATTATTAGAATTATAATATTATCTCTCTCTTTAATTTAAAGCTTCGGCAATAACTACTATATAGTAGATATCGAACTTATAAAAAGTATATCTAGGCGTATATAAAGTAATATTCTTAGATATATTAACTTAGTATTTCGTTATAGAGTTAAGATCTTTTTTATAAATTAATATAGTTACTATAAATTAGTAGCGCTAATAGAGAAGACTATTCTAAAAATCTTTTAAATAATAAATAAGAATTAACGGCCTCGAGGTAATAATAATAAAAGTCTACTATCTTAATAATCTTACTCTATTAATTATCTTC
This sequence comes from Letharia columbiana, assembly GCF_014066305.1. Taxonomy (NCBI): domain Eukaryota; kingdom Fungi; phylum Ascomycota; class Lecanoromycetes; order Lecanorales; family Parmeliaceae; genus Letharia; species Letharia columbiana. The sequence continues at coordinate 913,215 of NW_023501047.1, read as the reverse complement.
AAAGTATTCTTTAAAAAATCATATTTTAAAGTTAATAGATATTTCTATTAAGATAATATAGTAGCTAATTAATAATTCTTAAAAAATTAAATATAAGAAAAATAATACGGCGATCTTAACTTTTATTACTTATTTATATAAGACTTCTAATACTCTAAGATCGTTCTTTACTATAAAAGTAAATTCTTATAGATATAATAGAGTATTAGATATAATATTCATCTTATCGATCTTATAATAAACGAAAAGATTAAATATTAAAAGATATTAGAAGATATATATTAGACGTAGATTTAGTTTATTAATACTTAAAGTAATAAGATTAATCTAATATAAAATTAATACCGCAGCTAAGTAATCTATAAAAACTACTATTAATATTTTTCTAATAAATTTAATTATATAATATACTTTCTTAATTATCTATACTATATTAATAACTTTTAATTTTATAAATTAATAATTCTATTTAGTCTAATTTAATATCTTATTAAAAAATATAATTAACTATATATCTATTTATAAAAAGAATTCTTAATTTCTTAGATTTTTAGCTATATTTTAGATTATAATAGCGAAATTCTATTTTTTAAAAATATTTAAATCGATATAAAGTCGGTGATTAAAATCGAAGTAAATTAGAAAAGTTAAGTTAAAAAAGATTTTTTAAAGATTCTAGAAAGTCTTAATTTCGGCTTTTATAGATTTATAGTAGAAAGAGCTAGAATATTATTTTCGAATATAATCTTTAACTTTCTTAGAAATGACTTTTATAAGCTCTATTTTACGCTATTATTATTATATTATAAGTATAAGTATAGATTTTAATAGTAAAAGTTATAATAATTCTTCTAAGAAAAGTTACTATTAAGATATCGAGTGTTAAGCTATACTAAGCGCTAAACTATATTAAGTTATATTAAATTATAATATTAACAGATATAATTATAGCTATAATATCTTTTCCTCTTAAGAGAAAGCTCGTCTTAAGCGTTAAAGGAAATGAAAAGTGTTAATGAGTTTAAGATAGATATTCGATAATAGTGCTAGGAATTTCGTCGGTTTAGATATAATTCTCTCGGTTTATTTATTCGCCGAGTGCTAAGAAGATTTTAAAATCTTAACCCTTATATTAAGTAATTAGAGATTTTATATTTAAAAACTCCGCCGCGAGAGTCTTAATAGCGTTATTACTTTTTTATAGAACGATATTAATATTCTATTCGATCTACTCTCTATCTACTATAATTATTATTATCTTTAATATTAAGAATTTATTCGCTAGAATTACTATCGCGTTATTTTAATATAAATTAAAAATAATTAGAATTTAAATCTTTTAATTAATAAAGGCGATAATAATAGATAGCTTAGCGACTTATCTACCTTACGGGAGCTACTACACATGGGTATTTACTATTAATAGAAAATTAATAAGTCATTAGCTATAATTATACGATTTGTATAATAAGGACTACACACCGGATACATTCAGATTTTACGTTCTATATAACGTATGTCGAATAGAGTTATATAAAATTTTCTATTTATAGTAGATTCAGTCAAATTTATTATTAATGGATAGTTAATGGACAGTTAATGAAATACAAAAGAGATATCGATTTATTATTATTTCAATACTACGCTATAAAGTAATACATTAATATATTACTAGTAGAGAATTAATGGCTAGCGGTAATATATGAAATTTTTCGAAAATTTCTCTAAGTCCCACAGCCCTATAGGGCTATATATCTTACTTATATATCAAATTTCGAGAAAAATTCAAAAATCGAAAAATAAATCACGTGACGTTGATGAATAGGCTATTATAAGCGAAGCGAGATACCCGAATTAGTATAAACCTTAATATATAATAAGGGAATTACGAAATAATTATCCATTAATTTCGAATATCGAATAATTTAATATTATCGAAATCCTAATATTAATAAGACGTTGATTGAAAGTTGATTGAAAGTTATAACAAATATCGAGTTGATAGTACAGCCACGTGACATACCCCAATCGTGTATTTCCTCTAAGGTAGATAATTTAATCTCTATACTTTTTAACTCTATTAATATCTTATTCTTTAGATATTTAACTCTGAAGAGTCTATTATTAATAATATCGGAAATAAGATATCAATCGACGGAGTTTTCGATAAAGCCTATCTGAGAGAGCTTAGTATCGGAGTCATAGCCGATATTTATAAAGGCTGCGATTTCTCGAGTCTCTATCGTTTATTTAATAAAAAAGCTTTCTAGAATATTTTTAATCTTCTAAGATTTTATAATTATTTAAATAGACGTCTTTTAGATAATAATATTATATCGTTTTTTCTTTAATATTTTTTACTAATTTATTAAAGTAAGTTTTATTTTTTATACTTTGATCTAACTGCAGAGAGCATCACGAATACATATATCGCCAAGCCTCGGCAAACCTTCCTCGCCTCGGCTAACCTTCCAATTCAGTTAGGTAACATATTTCGACACTCCCATATGCTCGAAATGCAGCTCGAATCAAACAAGTAGAAAAACGAAAAAACACCCCCACCCCCCCTACCCCCCCATTCGAGCAAATAGCCATATCCGAACGCCGGGTGGCAAAGGTGAAGAGGGCATGTGCATGGGAAAATTCCATCCACCCCATACAAAAAATTCCATTTTTTTTTTATTTTTTTTTTTTGAAAATTTTATTTCCAGTCCACTTGGTGCATACCAAAGATCGATCGATTGGCGGCCGGAAGTTTGATAACGTCCACAATAGGGTAGGTAATGTGAAAAGTTGAAATCTGAAAAGACTATGTCACGTTTGGATCTGGTCCTTGGCGATATAGTAGTGATGTGCGCCCCGGTATAATGTGCGTTAATAAGATAAGGTATAGGTAAGGGCGTTCTAAAAGAGCTCTAAAAATTTAATAGCGGTAGTAGTAGTAGCGCTAAAGAAATAGCTATTTCGATATAAAATAGTAAGTTCGTAGAGTGTTAAGCTTAATATAGCGGCTCGGCGAGCGGCTTAAGTAGATTACCCGAGGTATAGGAACTAATTAGAAGTAGGCTCCCATATAAGTAGTAATATCGAAAATTCATATTTACCCCTTAAGATACTAAAGTTAACTCTTTTAATAATAATTCATCTACCCCTTAAAGTACTAGAGTTAACTCTTTCTTAATAATAAAAAAACTAAAAAAGCGACCTAATAAAATTTATTTACCCCTTAAGGTATTAAAGTTAACTCTTTCTTAATAATAAGCGTATCGCTAAGATATAAGAAATAATTATTCTATAGGCGAGGTTTTAGACTAATAAGTTCTTAAAAGAGCTTAAATTTATCTCTATATAGGGCCTTAATAAGTCTATTAACTATCTATTTATTAGTAGAAATATATTTAAGATTTATATTATTATTAGTAATTTAGCCGCGTATTTAATAATATTAAATATCGATATACTTAATATAACTATAATACTAAGAATTCTTTATTAAAGCGATTACGTCTTAATTATTATTAAAGATAATAATTATTTAAAGCGATTTATTAAGGTGAATTTAATTAAGTAATTTTTAAAGTTAAATAGCTTTCTTTATAATCTAAATTTAATTAATATATTTAGTTTTATAGATAGATAATATAATAATAACTTATCGCTTAAAAGATTAGCTAATTATTTTATTTTTTTAAATTATAAATATAATTTAAAATTAATTTATAAATATTATAATTATTAATTTAATCGAAATCGATATAATTAATTAAATCTTAAAGCGAATCTTTATAGATAAGATATTAATAAATAGTTATTTTAAGATATTAAAAAATACGCTTAATAGCCGCGTAATAGACTTCGATAGAGTTTAAAGAATATTATAAGATTATCGATATAGCGAATATAATATTCGACTTTATATCTAATATAATATATATAAGAGATTTAATAGCTAATTAATAAGTTTTTAGTAACTTAGTAAATATTATATAATTATTCTTAATAAAAAGCGATTATACGCTAATCTTTATAAGAGTAAATTATAATTTAAACTCTTATATTTTATAATATCTAAGAAATTATTTAATATAGACTAATTAATTTAAATATAATATTTAATTAATATAATTATAAATTATAATTATATTTAAATAATAGCTATAAAGATTTAAATTATTTATTTTAAATTTAATATTAAGCGTATTCTTAATTTATTAAATATTAAATTAAAAAGAGTTAATAATAAGAATATTATTTATATAAAGAGCGATAATAATATTAATATTAAAATTAATAAATATATTATAATTAATATTAATAGAGATAAGATCGATTTCTTATATATAATTAATAAAGATATTATATTATATATACGGGAATTACTTTAAATTATAGAGTATCTTATTAAGCTTATAGACTTATTAAGAATACTTCTTTAAGATAAAACTAATAGATTATTTTATATAGATTTCTTTTTTAACGTTCTTATAGAGAAAAGCGATTTTAATATTTATTTATTTTAAATTTTAATCTTCGATAGTAGTTAAGATAAAGATAGTCTTATAGAATATAGACTTAATTATTAAGGCGAAGGTTTTATTATAATCTAAGCCTTCGCGTTATTCGAAATTATATATTATTTAGCGAGCTTTATAGCGAGTAACTTTATTATTAAATTTATATTTTAAGATATAAATCTATCTATTATAAAGTGTAGTACGCCTATAAAATAGATTAATAAGAGTTTAGATATTATTCTCTTTTAGCGAATCGAATTCTTCGATTATACCGCCTTTTTATTATTTATAAAAAGAATTATTTATTATAATCTCTTTATAGATCTTCGACTTATATAACTCTATATTTATGACTTAAATAATTATAATATAAAGTATAAAAAAGTTTAAAGAGAGATTTCGAGGAATTAAGTAAGAATAATTAGAATATAAAGGTGTATTATCTTATATTATCGAGGTAGATTAAAACGTAATAATAGAAATATCGAAGTTGAAAGAAGTTATTATAAGCTTTAAAGGCCTTAAAATAAATCTAAATAACTAAATAAGTTTATTTATATTTATTATATTTATAGAAAGAAAATTTCTAGCTAAGAAAAGCGTTATAGATCTAAATATTTTCCTCTATATAGCTAAATTATTTAGCGATTAAAAAGATATTAAATTAAATAAGAGTTTATTCTTTTTTTTATTCTATATAACTTTTAATAAGTATATAATATTATTATCTAATAATAATATTTAATAAATATAATCGCTATTATAGTCTATAAGAATATCTTCTTAAACGCGATATTATTCTTTCTTTTATTTAATAACTAATTTTCTTATTATAGCGAAGCCCTTAATTTTAATATATCTAATATATATTAGACGAAGCTTATATTTAATATAAGTCTTATATAAAATAAATTTATAATTTATAATAGAGCTATAATTATAAAGATAGTTTATTACTATTATAAGCTTTAGCTAAAACTTTTAATTAATATTAATATTCTCTATAATAATATTAATAATACTAAAAAGAATTTAATTAAATTATTTAACGATTTTATTTTATTTAAGATTTTCTAATTAAATTAGCTTTTAAGTAATATTATAATTAATATAATAGATATCGAAATTATAATTCTTATACTCGCCTTTATAATTACTTCGTAGATATCTAATAGTAAAGTCGTTATATTTATTACGGAGCTAAAAGCGCTTAAAGACTATAAAGATATCGCTCTTTTATTCGATAATCTTAATTTTAAAATATTTATTATAGTTATTTAGAAAGATAATAAAGTATTTATTTTTATCGAAGCCGCGCGAGGTAATAGAGCTATAAATATCGCTATAAATTAAATTATTTAATCTTTTTCTAAGGCGAATATAAGATTTATATAACGTATTCTTCGCTTTTTTAATAGTATATAAAGCGTAAGACTTCGTTCTTATAATTTTTTTAATAAGATTTATACTCTTAAATAACTTAGCGAGCTTTTAAATATTTTAATATCTTAAATAATCTATATAAGTATATTAAAGATTAAGAGTTTCTTTATTAATTTTATAAGGCGTCTTAACGAAGTCGAAATTAGAGTTAGAGATATTAGACTTAACGAGAATAGAAATACCTTTATTTATCGAATTAGTCTTCTTTTTATATTTCGAAATAATTTAAAGTATAGCGAACTTTATATTATACTATTTAGATATTAATATAAATATCGATTTAGCTTTAAACGATATTAATATAGATTTTAACTTTTATATATAAAAGATATATAGATTATTTTTTTATAGTTAAGCGATAATATTATAATAATTAATTTTAATATTATTTAAAACGAATTTTATAGATAGACTATTATATATTAATTATTTTTAAAAAATTAAATTTAGAGATAGCTTAAAAAGATAAAGAATATTAATAAGAATTAATTTCTTCTTTTTATTATTAATAATAGTATTAAGATATACTTTATTAATATTAATAAGAATAAGAAAGTTCTTAATACTCTTAATTAGATAAATATTATCGATTTTGAAATTAAGAGAATAATATTTAATAAAAAGGTTTTAATAAGTAGAGTACTATAAGTAGATATAATCTAAAGTCTATCGTATAGACGAGCTATCGAATTTAGTAGTATATATAATATATATTTCTCTTTTAATATTGATAAAATTATAATAACGCTTTTTACTAAACTTATAATCTTTATTTTTATTCTTTTTATTATTAAATTTAAAGTTATTATCTCGAATATTATTTCTATTATTATTATCGCTAATATCTTTATTTTAACTCTTTTTATTAAATTAATTATATTTTATTTTAATATAATAATATTTTTTATAATAAATATAGTATTTAACTCGCTTTTAAATTATATAACTATTAAAATTAGATATAACTTTCTTCTATAACTTAATAATAATAATAAAATTTAAATTATTTAGAATAAAATAATAAGAGCGCTAAGTAGTAAAGATATAGCTAAATTTAATACGCTTAGAAGATAAATTAATAATTATCTAAATAAATTAAGTAATAATATACTTTAGCGAGAAGATAGACTCTATATTTATCTTATTTATCGATTTATAATTTTAAATATAATAGATAAAATAGATATTATAGATCTTATTTAACTCGATATAAAAGAGAAAAATAAGAAAGTTAATTTTTAATTTTAACTTAAATAATATATTAATAATATCGATATAAATATTCTTAAAATAAATTATAAAATTTAATATATCTTTATATTAGCTAAGATCTAGCTTAAATAATTATTAATAGAGATTATTAAGAGTATTAAAATCTTTAAATTTATTATTAATAATAATAGCCTTTTATAGAAGATAGATATTAATTTAACTTTCTAAATTTAATAATAGATTATTATTAAGATAACTCTAGATAATATTAATAGCTAATTTATACCTTAGCTTTTATTTAATAATTTTATCTTTAATAATATTAATAAGCCTTATAATTTTAGCGTTAGATATACTTTTAACTAAGATAAAAATAATAAAATAATCTTTTTATTTAATTTTAATAAATTTAATAAGATATTACGCTATAAGATATTAATATATATCTTACTATTATATTTAAAGATCTTTAAATTTTTTAAACTTAGCGATATAAAGAGATAGCTCGCTAAACTTTATATTTAAATTAATTTCTTTTAATATAATTTTAGCTTCGATATATTATTTAAAGTGCGAAGAGATTAAGAGTTTATAAGAGAATTAAACTTAATAGACTATATAATAATATTAAAGAGATTCTTACTATTAATTAATTCGAGAGATAACTCGCGAGTTAAATTATTAAAAGTTATAAAGTTATTAGAGAGATAGATAGATATATAATTATATTCTTAATTTTCTAAACGCTTTTTAAATTAATATTAGACTTTATTTAATATCTAATTATATTAAGAGAAATTATATTTAAAGATATATCTACTTACGAGTACTTTATTATATAATATATAAAATTATTTCTAAAAAATATCTAAAGATATAATAAGCGCGTATAATCTATAGTAGCTTTTAAGATTTATCTTAAACTACAAAGACGTTAATAAATAACTATATTTAGAGCGTTTAATATTATCTTAATTAAGAGAAGATATTAATATATAATTATATCTAAAGCGTATAATATTATCTTAACTAATATAATTAAATAAAGAATTTTCTTAAGATATAATTAAATTTAAAGATAATTAGATAAATATAAAGTCTATATTAGATAAAAAACCTAAGAGCTCTTTATATCCTTTATCTTACGCGATAGTTATATTCTTTATTAATTAGATATTTAATTATTAACTTAATAACTCGTTAACTAAGCGATTAATAGTATTAATATAATAATATTTCGCTATAATCTATCTAGCTAATATAGCTATATTTCAATTAAAAAATAAAAGTATTTCTTTATATACTACCCCTTTTATAATTATATTATTTTTATTTATAGATTTAGCGTTTTATAAGCGAAATTAATATCGTTTAAAGCGCTTAATTAATTAGTTAATTTAATAAAATTTTTAATTAATTTAATATTTAAACTCTTTATCTTAATTCTCTATTTTATAATATAATAACTAGAGATAATAATAGCGAGATCTTTATAAGGGTTATAACTATTACGTAATAAGTATAATTTATAATTTAGAGGTTTATAAAGCTTAAAGAGTATTATCGAGTTACCTTAAAGTAAATTAATTAAATATTTAATATTACGATAATATTATTAAGCGATATAATATTATAATAAAGTTTTTCTCTATTTTTTAAGCACTTAATTAATAAGCTAGCTAGCTTATAAGTAATATACTAAATAAATATTCTATAATTCGAGCTTATAATCTATTAAAAGTAATAGATAAAATACTTAATTAATTAGATCTAACTGTAGAGAGCATCACGAATATATATATCGCTAAGCCTCGATAAATCTTCCTTACCTCGACAAATCTTTTAACTTAGTTAGGTGATATATTTCGATAATATGAAGATGAGTTAGTATAGTCTAAAGTCTAGATATAATCTAAGTACGATCTGGATATCGTTTGAATATAATTTAGAGACGATTTGAAGATAGTTTAGGAATTAAAGATAATCTAAAAATTAAAGATGATTTAAGAAGTATTTCTTACTATATAGAGTATCTTAAAGTACTTTAAAATAACTTAAAAATAATATTATTCGAAGTCTACTATAGAATTAATAGTAATAATAGTTATAATATATAAAAATAATATTAAATAAAGTTAAATCGAAAGTAATATTCTATTAATATATCGCTTATTAAAGCCTTCGGCGTATATATTATTATATAAGCTATATAATATAAGAAAGAGTAGTTATATAATTTTATAATAAAGATTTATCTTATTTAATATCTTCGTTTTTCTATATAATATCGATATTTTCTTTTTAATTCTCTTTATCTTTATCTTTATCTTTATTATTTATTTTCAACTCTCTCTTTAATATATCTAAATCTTTATTCTCTTTATTTATCTTTTCGATATCTAATTTATACGAAGTATCGAAGTCTTAATTAATATCTAATCTTTAATAACGTTTATATTAAATCGCGTATAAGATAATACGCTTTATAAAGTAATCGAGAGAGTATAAGAACTTATTTCTTTAATAGAGAATATCGAATATATTAAAAAGATATATACGAGTATATTTAATTAGATTAGAGTTATTAAAATTATCTTTATAACGTTCTATAAGTTATTAATAAATTATTAATTATAAGAAAGTATCTAGTAGTTATTAGCTAGCTACCGAAGCCTTTAATAAGTATACTTATATTTTAAAAAGTATACTTCTTTAAATTTTATATTATTGAAGTTAATAGTCTTAATTTTAATTTTAAATATTATCTTTAACTAAGAGATATTAAACTTATTTCAAATCTTTATCTTAATCTTCGAAAATATCTAAAGTATTATTAGCTATATAGACTTTATAAATCTAGCGTAATATATTTAATGTTATATTTATATTAATATCGCGATTAAAATATAAGTCTTTTATTACTTATATATCTATTATATATATATCTTCACCTTCTTATAGACTAAATACTCAACCTTTATTCTTAAAAATACCTCTTATAACGACTTATTTATATATATATTTAATAGGTATATCAAAAAGTAGCGTTTAATAAGAATGTTTAGCTAAGCTATAACCCCTTTCTCACTCTTTTTAATCTTCGTTTTCTTTAACTTACTAACGTCGATATCTATCCTTATACTATATTAACTTTAATTCATATTAGAAAGTAGAGTTATAGTTAAGTTACTACGACTTCTCTTATCTCTAGATTTTATTAAAATTCGAATTATATAACTCTTAACGTCTTAACGATTATATAACTACGTTACGTAATATATCTTAACGCGCTTATATTAAGTCGCTCTTTTCTTTTATAAAACTCTATAATTAATATAACTAAGTATTCTATCTTTATATTTTAATAGATTATAAATTTAAATTATACTTAATAATTATTTTAATAATAATATAATCTATCGCTATAACTACGATTATTTTTAAATATTTATATCTATTATAATAAAGATAACTATAATTATAGAAGACTTTATTAACCTTTTTAATATAAAAAATTTCTACTTTAAAATAGTTATTCTAAATTTAAATAGCTATAATTCGCTTATAATTTAAGAATTAAAGGCTATTACTTAAGCGCTTTCGCTTTTTACTTAAAATAATATAAAGCGAGTTAAGATATATTATATTTAACTAGGATTATCGAAGCCGCTATATAACTAATTAAATTATATTATTATTAAGATTTTTAAAATATTATTAACTTTTCTATATAAAATACGCTAAATAAAGAAATAATACGCCTTTATTTATATATTATAAATATTAAAAAATTAAATAGCGAGTATCTAGACTTTATATTTATTTAATTATAAAATATTCGTAATAGAAGTTAGAAACTAGTTATCTTAGTTATCGCTAAAAAAAAAAAATTTAAAAAAAAATTTAACTTCGACGTTAATTACGTAGTTTTTAATTATCGTTAATAAAGATATATTAATTAAAAGAGTAAAAATCTTAATCTCGAAAGCGAAAGGGAAAAGAAATCTCTATCGTTATAAAGAAGCCTTAGTCTGAATACTTATCTTAAAGATAAGATACCTCGATAGTAAGTAAATAACCTTGCGATTGATCTCGATCTCGATCTTAAACTCTAGTCAAGTTAATTTTAAAGAAGATAAATAAAGCTTTCAGCTATTAAGATAGCTAATATAATTCTAATAATATAATACTATATCTATATATAAGAGATAAATCTTTATTATTATAACGTTCTTAAATTACTTTAATATCTTTATTATTTATTAATTATTTAACTTTCTAATAGAATATTATTTATTATTTTAAGTATTAATAAATAATAATTCTTCGTAAATAAAGATTTAAACTATATCGAGTTAATCTTAAAGCTTAATAAAACTTCTTTTATATACTTAAATCTCTAATATATTATAAAAAATATTTTAATAGCGAGAGTAAGTATATATTAAATTCTTTTATCGATTTTAACTCGATATTAAAATAATTTATTTCTACCTTAAGTCTCTATTAGAACTAATTTTTAACGAAAATCTCTTTAATCTTTAAATATACTTAATTTTATTAATATCGTTTATCTTAATTATTTCTTTAAATCTTATTAATATATAGACTTTATTCTTAAACTTAGATTTTAATAGAGCGAGCTTATCTAGCTTATTCTCTAATAAAAAAAACTTATTAAATCTCTAAGTATTATATTTTTTAAGAAATCTAAAATTTTAGCCTCTTTAAGTTATCTCGATAATATCGATAAACTTAAAAATATCTTTAACTATTAAATTTAGAAATAATAATTTAAAAATAAATTAAAGCTACTTAGACTATAGCGCTATATCGAAAAAGATTATATAAAATTAATTATTAGTATATATAAAAGAATAAGATAGGGCTGAACTAGAAAACCTTAAATTTGTATATATAGCCAATCATTAATTTAGGGTTACTACGCTCTTTAGTTAGACCGGCTAAGTTAGCCCGATAGCCCTTCCGCGTTTCCTTATCAAAAATTTATATGTAGAAGTCTTACACTTTAAGGTACTTAGCTTACGATAGATATAATTACTTTATAATTCCTTAAATTATAGAGCTCGCTTTACGCTTTCTAACGCTATAAAAATAATAAAGTTTAGCTTACTATTAGTAGATTAAACTAATATTTAAATATTATAGTTATATTAAACGCGTCCGGGATCGAATAATAATCCTTTCATCTATTTATGTAATTATTATTCTTTTATTACTCTACTAATTCTATTAATTCTATTAATTCTATTAATTCTATTAATATCTTCGATACCCCTCGCCTAAAGATTACTTTAAATACGTATACCCCTTTTACCCGCCTCTTAGAGCCTCTACTAACGCCTTTAAACTACTTCTCGACGAATTCGCTATTACTAGTAATCGAGGCCGTAAGCGAGTCTAATAGCTATCTACTACTACTTATAAACGCGTTGAAAGGCCCTTAAAAAGAGTTTAAACGAATACGTTCTCTCCTATATACTCCTCTTAAGTTAGTAATAAATGGGTTAAACTAATATTCAAATATTATAGTTATATTAAACGCGTTCGGTTTAGATATATATATCTCTTTTACTCGTCTCTTAGAGCCTTTACTAACGCCCTTAGGTTATTTCTAGACGAATTCGTTACTATTAGTAATTGAGACCGTAAGAGAGTTTAATAGCTATCTACTACTACTTATAAACGCGTTGAAAGGCTCTTAAAAAGAGCTCGAACGAATATATCCTCCCCTATATACTTCTCTTAAGTCAGCGATAGATGAATTAAACTAATATTTAAATATTATAGTTATATTAAACGCGTCCGAAATCGAATAATAATCCTTTCACCTATTTATATAATTATTCTTCTTTTACTATTTTATTAATTCTATTAATTCTATTAATTCTATTAATTTTACTAATTTCATTAATATAAATATATTTACTCTCGATACCCTCGCACTTAGTTAAATAAGAGAAGAATCTATAATAGACGAATACGGAGAATACTATAAAGAATATTGCGAAGATAGTTATTAGTAGTAGTAATATAATAGACTTACTCTTTACGATCTTATATTAATTTACTTAGCTAGTATAAGAGAAGTTAATATAGTAGACGAATGCGGAGAATATTGCGGAGAAATTAAGCGGTAATAAGGCCCCTAGCATTAAGAATACGGCTCAGCTCTTTAAGATCTCACGTTATATACTCTTCACGGTTTTATATTAAATTATTACTTAGTAAGCGGAGAATATTACTATAACTTAGCTTATTATCTCTATTATATTAATAATATCGTAAGAGAAGGAACTATAATAGGTAAATGCGGAGAATACTGCGGAGAATATTACGGAGAATACTGCGGAGAAACTAAGCGGTAATAAGACTTTCAGCATCAAGAATACGGCTTAGCTCTTTAAGATTCCACGTTATATACTCTCTATGATTCTATATTAAATTATTACTTAGTAAGCGGAGAATATTATTATAACTTAATTTATTATCTCTACTGTATTGATAATATCGTAAGAGAAGAAACTATAACAGGCAAATACGGAGAATACTGCGGAGAATACTACGGAGAATACTACGGAGAAACTAAGTAGTAATAAGGCCATTATCGTCAAGAATACGGCTTAGCTCTTCAAGATCCCACGTTATATACTCTCTATGGTTCTATATTAAATTATTACTTAGTAAGCGGAGAATACCACTGCAACTTAATCTATTATTCCTACTATATTAATATAATACATTACTATAATAACGTTATAAGAGAAGGATCTATTACGACGATCATAGCTAATTAGGCCTCTATAGGAGGAATATCGAACGATACATATTTAAACGAATTAAAATCGTCCGATATCTACAGCTATTTCTGTTGAAAGTAGAATACCAGACATGTTAGAAATTGAATGATTGTGACTAAAAGACTGATTATTAATTTATGGAATGTATAGATATTTATATACATAAAATAGGTGGCTAATAATAACTGATAATTACTAGCTCTAATAATACGCGATATGTTATGCGATAGTCGAAGGGGCTGATATTATAACACTCCCCGACAGCCTTAAAAGCTAGATTCCCTAAACCCCAATATATCATATCCTATATATATCAGTTTCCAAATCCACGCTTTATATTCGGGATTAATTATTTACCCGGCCTCGTTAAATCTATAAAAAACCCCGATAGGGAAAATAGAAAGAGTACCGGGGCTTTTAAATACCCGTTTCGGGACCTCGGAATAATATAAGGGTTTTTGATGTTTTGCCCGTATTGTTTCGGGACTAATGATTTACTCGTATTACTTTGGAACCTCGGAATAATCTAAGGGTTTTGATGTTTTACTCGTATTATTTCAGGACCTCGAAATAATATAAGGGTTTTAGTTCGACATTTTTTATATAGAAATTAAATGGCGATAGCCCTCTCGTCGGTAGATACGAGCTAAAAAAATAGGCTATCGCTATAAGATGTATCTATTTATAAACGATCACCGAAGATTTAATTTGATATCTCTTAGAAAGTGCAAGGATATTTTAATACTACCCTACCCGCTTCCGGGCTTATAACCTATTAAAAGTAGAATACCAGACATATTAGAATAATTGTGACTAAAAGACTAATTATTAATTTATGGAATATACGAATATTTATGTATATAAAATAGGTGGCTGATGATGGCTGGTAATTACTAGCCCTAGTAATACGCGACATGTATGCGATAGCCGAAGGGGCTGATATTATAACAATTTCATTATTCGAAAGATTTCACTACGATAAGAGATATTATGAAATTCATATCACTAATTAGCACGTTATCTCCATTTCTTTTCGATATTTCAATACTTCTTATCATGAGGATATAATCTTTCTCTGTTTTTTATAGGCAATTATTACGAATTAATTCTCTATACTATACCTTCCTAATTACGCCTTAGCGCGCCTCTTATCGTACATATATATCTATAGACTATATAGATTAAATCAATTTAATAGTAATAGAAGTAGGTTAAAAACGTATAGCAAGCGCGATTAGAGTTCGATTTATACTTAGGGCTAGGGCTAAAATTCGATTTAACTTAGAAAAATCCAACTCTATGAATTTAATTCATGGGCCTTTAATTATTAATACTACTATTATCGAAGTCTAGATCGATAGCTAGTTATAGACGTAAGATTAAATCTATACTATACTAAAATCGCGCTATAAAAAAAACCCGCGTTTTAAGATTAAGAATAAGATTAATATTAAAGAAGTTTAGAAGATTTTAAATAAGTTTAAATCTCGAGATTTAAGTATTCTTAATTTTATATTTAAAAAGATAAATAATATTACTCTTATAGAGTATAATAATAACTCTTAATTCTATATTAATAGATTTATAAAGATTCTAAATAAGTTCGATAATTTATTCTTAAAGCTAAAGTTCGATAAAAATTAAAAAATTTATCGCTTTTATTTAAACTTAGATTTTTTATATAATTTATATTATAAATAGTATAATTAAAATTATAATATCTTTAAAAATAACGATATTATAAAATTTAATTTAAATTATATAATTATTTAATTTATTAATATTATAATTAATTTTATTAATTTAATTAGTATTAAAGTCTATATACTAGCTATATTAATTAATAAATTCTTTATATATAATTTATAAAGCGTTATTATATTAATTACTATCGATAAAGTTATTAAATATAAAATTTAATAAAAAACTTATATTAATAACTCTTATTAAAAGTAGAATATTAGATATATTAGAATAATTAAATAATTATAACTAAAAGACTAATTATTAATTTATAAAATATATAGATATTTATATATATAAAATAGATAACTAATAGTAGCTAGTAATTATTAGTTTTAATAATATATAATATATTATATAATAGTCGAAGGGGCTAATATTATAATACTCTCCGATAATCTTAGAAGCTAGATTTTCTAAATCTTAGTATATCGTATTTCATATATATTAGTTTTCAAATTCTCGCTTTATATTTGAGATTAATTATTTATCTAACCTCGTTAAATCTATAAAAAACCTCGATAGAGAAAATAGAAAGAGTGCCGAGGCTTTTGAATACCCGTTTCGGGACCTCGAAATAATATAAGGATTTTTGATATTTTGCCCGTATTGTTTCGGAACTAATAATTTGCCTATATTACTTCGGGACCTCGGAATAATCTAAGAGTTTTACCCGTATTGTTTCGGGACCTCGAAATGATCTAAGGGTTTTATTGGTTTGCCCGTATTGTTTCGGGACCTCTAATTGATTCGGGTCCTCGTATGATATGAGAGTTTTTTACCCGTATTGATTTCGGGACCTCAGATGAAATAAGAATTTTAGTTCGACATTTTTTGTATAGGGATTGAATAGCGATAGCCCTCTCGTCGGTAGATACGAGCTAAAAAAATGGGCTATCGCTATAAGATATACCGTCCTACCCGTTTGTAAAGTTTCAGAACTAGCGTATTACGGTTGTAAAACGGTATTATAACGATTCTATACTAGTTGAAAACCCGTTCTAGAACCGATTTACAATCGATTTACAACCGTTTTATAACAGTCGTAAACTATAGACCTCTTCCCTTAGAACCCACAACGGTTATAGTTTTATAACCGTTCTACAACCGTTCTATAATCGTTATAATAATATTTTTTTATTTTTATTTTTTTACTAAGTCTCGAATAGGCTAGTAGTATTATATAATATATCTTCTAATATAAAAATTTCGCTAAAATTCGAAAAAAACGAATTTTAAGTTATTAGCGTTGATATTTAAGCTTATATATACTAAGCGAATTTTCAGCCCTATAAAGAACTTTAAAATTAAAATTTATTTTTAGTTATTATATAGATTATTTATAGTTCTATAAGAATCGTATAATCGTTCTATAACCGTTCTATAACCGTTTTATAACCGTTCGACAACTGTTACGTAACCGTCACGTGACCGTTAAATAACCGATGTGAAATTATAAGTTAGAATAATTCTTCTAACGAGTATGAATTGAGTTTTATATCGGTTATATATCGGTGATATATCGATTATTTATCGATTATTAGTTATATAATCGTTATATAACGATAATATATCTTTAGTAATAGCTAGAATAGTATTATTTATAAATAATTATCGAAGACTTAGTTTAATATCCATATTAGGAAGTATAAGAATGTTCGATACTATCCTACTCGCTTTCGGGCTTATAATCTATTAAAAGTAGAATATTAGATATATTAGAATAATTAAAAGACTAATTATTAATTTATGAAATATACGAATATTTATATATATAAAATAGATGGCTAATAGTAGCTAATAATTACTAGCTCTAATAATACGCGATATATTATACGATAGCCGAAGGGGCTAATATTATAACAACTCTCGCATTTATATTTAAACTTATAAGTATTATAATTACTATAAAAAGAACTAATATAATAATATTAAATATATTATTTTATATTTTAAATTTAATAAATAGAATAGTAATACCTTATAGGGGTCGATAGTACGAAAGACGATATATCTATAGATAGTGTATATAGCGTAGATAACTGGTTTTTAATATTGATCGTCCCCACTATCCAGTCACAACAGGCATTTTCTCGGCTAGTTGATAGACTGTTTCGTGTGATATATATCTTTACGATCAGAGAGTCGAATTGACTATTTTTATGAATCTTCTATTAAGATAAATAATTCGTCTCGAATAACTCTTCGTTCTATTTGACTCTATAATTTGTATAACCCTATGTTCGAATAATAGTTATCGACTTTAAGATTCTATTCAAAAATCTATTAAAGATCTATTAAAGATCTGTTAGAAATCTATTAGAGATCTTTCAGTTATATCTCCGCAGGTATCGAATTATTTAAACTAAGTATCACTTTTATTTCATATAATAAACCGAATCTAGTCGATGCTAAATCATATATATATCTCATATATTAATAATTACTATTATTTATAAAATACATTATATAAGTAAAAGTAGTTACCCTCTCCGCATCCCTCTAATCTTATCTATTTTATTCCTCTATACGTAATATTTATCTAATCTCTAGCTATTATAAGTTAATTAGTAATCTTTTATTAGTAGAATACTTATAGAGCGATATATTAGAGTTAAAAAGCGATATATATCTAATAATATTTATATATTTCTTATATTTACTAGATTAAGTAATTAGTAATATTAAAATATATATAATAGAAGCGTAGATAAATTATATATCTTAATTATATTATATTATTTATATTAAATAGAATTTTATTTATAATTTAATCGCGCTATAATTAATATACCTCTTCTATTTATAATATTAACTTATTATATATTTAAAGATTTTTTAAGTTTTAAATAAAGGCGCGCTAAGAATAAAGGGATAAAAAGAGATATATAATAGAAATATAATATTATTAAATAGGCGATATATTAGAGAGAGAGCTAATCTAAGGGATAATTCGTTAGCTTAATTCTCGCTAATAATATGAAAGAATATACTTACTTTTAAGTGGCTAGAAAAGAGAAAAAAAGTTAATCTATTTATAATACGAGATTAGCTATTTAGATTATTATATTATATAAATATTTTTAATATATCTATAAACTAGATTTATAAGTTATTATAATATCGTATAGATATTTTTAGCGTATTTATAAACTAGGCTTATAAGTTATCTAATTTATAGAATTATAAAAATTATCTATATCCCCTATATCCCCGTTATAATTAACTTATTACTATTATATAATCTAAAATAAAAGATACTTATATATAAGTCTATTAATATATCGATATTTATCGCTATAAATATAAATTATAATAGTTAATTATCTCTAGTTACCGCTAATTAAGAAGAAATATTAATCTAGATATAATAATAAATAATATAAAAGCTAAAAGCGTAAGAACGCTAGATAGTTATTAGTAAAATATAAAAATATTATTATATAAAAGAGCGTTACTAGCGAATACGAAGAGAGTATAAAAAAGCGGGAATAAAAGAGATATCTTAAGAATAACTTAAAAATAACTTACTATACGTTAAGAATATCTCATAATTATTTATTATATTTATCTATATAGCTAGATTATAAATTAGCTATATCTAATTACTACTATTATAATATTAAAAATCTAGAGAAGAGATAACTTATTCCCTTAATATCTTCTATTTTAATCTATATTAAGACTATTATTAATATATATAATAGAATAAGATAGAGGAACTAAAAACCTTAATTTATATATGCAGTCAATTATAAATTCGAGGTTATTACGCCTTTAGCTAGACTAACTAAGTTAGCCCGCTAGCCCTCCCGAGCTCCCTTATCGAAAATTTATATATAGAAGTTTTACACTCTAAAATAACCAGCTCTCACGGATGCTATTTCTTTATAATTTCGCAAATTATAGAGCTCAGTGTGCGCTTTCTAACGCTGTAAAAATAATGAAGTTTAGCCACTATTGGTGGATTAAATAGATATTTAAATATCATGATAGTCACACCAGACGCGTCCGGGATCGGATAATAATCCTTCCACCTGTTTATATAACCATTCTTCTTCCACTATTCTACCAATTCTACCAATTCCATCAATATGAATATAATCGTCTTCGGTACCCCTCGCCTAAAGGTTACTCAACGTTTCAGGCACATACACCTCTGTTACCCGTCTCTTAGAGCCCCTACTAACGCCCCCAGGCCACCCCTCAGCAAATCCGCTACTACTGGCAATCGAGGCCGCAAGCGAGCCCAACAGCTACCTACTACTACTCATAAACGCATTAAAAACCCTCAAAAAAGCCCGAACGAAACGTCCTCCCCTACATACTCCTCCCAAGCCAGCGATAGGTGGGTTAAACTGACATTCAAATATTGTAGTCACACCAAACGCGTCCGGTTCAGGCCATATCCCTTCCGCCCGTCTTTAAACCCCCTACTAACGCCCCCAGGCTACCCCTCGGCGAATCCGCTACTACTAGCAATCGAGGCCGCAAGCGAGCCCAACAGCTATCTACTACGCTTATAAACGCGTTAGAAGACCCTCAAAAGAGCCCGAACGAATACGCCTCCCCTAATACTCCTCTCAAGCTAGCGGTAGATAGATTAAACTGACATTCAAATATTATAGTCACACCAAACGCGTCCGGGATCGGATGATAATCCTTCCACCTATTTGTGTAATTATTCTTCTTCCACCATTCTACCAATTCTACCAATTCTACCAATTCTACCAATTCTACCAATTCTACCAATTCCACCAATATGAACATATTTACCCTCGGTACCCTCGCACTCAGTTGAACAAGAGGAGGATCTGCAACAGGCGAATGCGGAGAATACTACGGAGAATATTGCGGAGATAGTCATCAGCAGCAGTGATACAACAGGCCTACTCTTCACGGTCTCATATCAATCCACTCAGCTAGTGCAAGAGAAGTCAATACAGTAGGCGAATGCGGAGAACACTGCGGAGAAACCAAGCGGCAACAAGGCCACCATCGTCAGGAACACGGCTCAGCTCTCCAAGATCCCACGTCATATCAGTCATCCACTCAGTCAGCCACTCAGCTAGCCACTCAGTCTGATACTCTACAAGAGGAGGAGCAAGAGGAGGAACTACAACAGGCAAATGCGGGAACACTGCGGAGAAACCAAGCGGCAACAAGGCCACCATCGTCAGGAACACGGCTCAGCTCTCCAAGATCCCACGTCATATCAGTCATCCACTCAGTCAGCCACTCAGCTAGCCACTCAGTCTGATACTCTACAAGAGGAGGAGCAAGAGGAGGAACTACAACAGGCAAATGCGGAGAACACTGCGGAGAAACCAAGCGGCAACAAGGCCACCATCGTCAAAAACACGGCTCAGCTCTCCAAGATCCCACGTCATATCAGTCATCCACTCAGTCAGCCACTCAGCTAGCCACTCAGTCTGATACTCTCCCTACAAGAGGAGGAGCAAGAGGAGGAACTACAACAGGTAAATGCGGAGAACACTGCGGAGAACACTACGGGAACACTGCGGAGAAACCAAGCGGCAACAAGGCCATCATCGTCAAGAACACGGCTCAGCTCTCCAAGATCCCACGTCATATACTCTCCACGGTTCCACACCAAATCATCACTCAGCAAGCGGAGAACACCACTGCAACTTGGCCTGTCATCCCCTCTGCATTGATATGGTACATCACTGCAATGACGTCACAAGAGGAGGATCTACTGCGACGATCACAGTTAATTAGGCCTCTGCAGAAGGAACATCGGACGATACATATTTGGACGAATTGAAACCGTCCGATGTCTTGCTCTGACAGCTATTTCATTATTCGAAAGATTTCACTGCGGCAGGAGATAAT
The DNA here is from genome assembly GCF_014066305.1 of Letharia columbiana. Taxonomy (NCBI): domain Eukaryota; kingdom Fungi; phylum Ascomycota; class Lecanoromycetes; order Lecanorales; family Parmeliaceae; genus Letharia; species Letharia columbiana. Next base: position 891,626 of record NW_023501047.1, on the reverse strand, counting down.
GTGGGATTCACACCACTAATTGGCATGTTGTCTCCATTTCTTTCCGGTATTTCGATACTTCTTGCCATAAGAACATGGTCTTTCTCTGTTTTTGTAGGTAATTATTACGGATCAATCCTCCACACTCGATATACCTTCTAATTAGGCCTTAGCGCGCCTCTCCATATATAGTGCCTATATATAGGTCAAAAACGCATAGCAAGCGATTAGAGTTCGATTTGACTTAGGCTAAGGCTAAAATTCCATTTAACTTGAAAAAATCCAACTCCATTTAACTTAGAAAAACCAACTCCATGAATTTAATTCATGGGCCTTTACTTATATAGCTATAATATTTTATAATCTATTATTTTTTAATTAGATAATTTACTTATTCTTAACTCTATCTAATAATATACTATACTCCTTATAGATTTCTAAATAATATTCTTATATCTAAAGATAATTAGGTTAAGAATATCTCTATTAAAATATTAATATTTTATTTTAGAAAAGCTCTCTTTAAAATAGACTATATAGACTTATAGTTTCTACACTCTAACTACCTTAAATAAACTTTTTACTATTATTCTTTAAATAATTATTAGAGATAAAATTAGTAGTAAAATAGAGGCTAATAAATAAACTTTATAGGTAGAGTAAAGAGCCGATAGTTTAATACTGTAAATCTATGGAAATAATAACTATATTCTAAAGATATCTATATATATATATATCTAGAGAGATAAGAGTCTAGTTTATTAATTATATAGAGGCGTTAATACTATAGTAGCTAGCTTTTTAAAAAAAAATAATCTTAGAAAATCGCATTATACTCTCTGCACATCTGATAAAAAATTATTTAAAGTTGGCTCTATTCTTATAAGTCTAATATTTTAAACCTACTTCTTCGTTAAATTAGCTAGTTTATAATAGATAAAGTATAAATATAAAATAGAAATATAGAAATTTAATAAAGGGCTAATTTATCTATATTATTTAACTTATAATACATCTAATAACTTTCATCTCCTTATTACTCTTATCTCCGAGATACTCTACTTAAAATAAAGTATCGCCTACATTAATAGCTAATTAAAATATCTAAAAATAAAATATTTAACCTATATATTAGTCTAAAAATAAATTTATTAATTTATATAAATTAAATATCGTAATTATAGTTTAATAAAAGGGTTTAATTACCTCTCTCTAAGCCCCTCTTTAATTCTATTATTATACTCTTTATAATTTATATATAAAAAAGGGAAGCTTAAGTAAATAATACTATTAAAATTATTAAAAAAGTTATATAGAATATCGAGAAAGCTTAAGATAATAAAGAAGATTAAGGAAGATAAGACGAGATAGAAGATTTTAAAAATACTTTAAAGAATATTAAGAAAAGCTTATAAGCAACTAAGCTATAAATTAGAATATTAAATATATACTATAGATAAATACTATTATAATACTATTAGTCTATATCTAATATTATTATAATATTAGAGAAAATAGAGAAAGCGTAATTTTATATCTTAGTCTCTAGAATCTAGAGATATTTATATTCTATTTTATAATTATAAAAATCTATAATATCTAACTATTTCTATAGCTATTCTACTTATTATTAATCTTTTATAATTATATTCTATATATCTAATATCTCTTCTAATAATAGATCTAGAATAATAGATAATAGAAATAATTAGATTCTTATAATTCTATTTAAAAGATAAATTTTTAAAGTTTATATATAGTAGTTATATATAAGCTACTAATATAAATACTTCTCTACTCTTTAAATATATTAGATCTTACTTTCTTTAGATATATACTAAATAATAAAAAATAACGTTTTTAATAAAGAGATAATAAAATATTAAAGAGCTAATAAAATATAATTAATAATTTATATAAGAGCGTTAGATAGCGCTAGAATAAGAGAATAATCTAGATATTATATAATAATAATATTAATAATATAACTACGATAGATAGAAAGATATTAACGTTATTAGATATAAGAAAAAAGCTAATTATATATTTATATTTAAATCTATTAAATTAAAAATAAATAAGAAATATTTAAATTTTCTCGCCTCTCTAACTTTTTAATTTATTATCTTTATTCTTTAGATAGAGCTTATATTACTTATTTATATATTTAAAATCTAATATATAAGATCTTTTACTATCTCTATCTTAATATATTTATAATTTTAAATATATTAATAAAAAATATAGTAAGAAAAATCTTATCTAACCTTAATCTTAATTAAATCTTATCTTTTTTAAATTAATCTCTAATAAGAGATATTAGAAAAATATATTTAAGATTAATATAAAGAAGTAGAGAATTTAAACTCTAGATTAGATAAATAAATATTTAGTTTTATAAAAGAATTATTATATATTTGTTATAATATTAGCCCCTTCGGCTATCGCATACATATCGCGTATTACTAGGGCTAGTAATTTACCAGTTACTATTAGCCACCTATTTTATATATATAAATATCCGTATATCTCATAAATTAATAATCAGTCTTTCAATTATTCTAATATGTCTGGTATTCTACTTTTAATAGGTTATGAGCCCGGAAGCGGAGTAGAGTAGTATCGAATATTCTTATACTTCCTAACATGGATATCAAATTAAGTCTTCAGGTGATCGTTTATAAATAGATACACCTTATGGCGATAGCCCATTTTTTTGGCTCGTACCCACCGACGAGAGGGCTGTCGCTATTTAATCCCTACACAAAAAATATCGAACTAAAATCCTTATATTATTCCGAGGTCCCGAAATAATACGAGCAAAACCCTTATACCATACGAGGACCCGAACCAATCAAAAACCCTTATATTATTTCGAGGTCTCGAAACAATACGGGCAAACTAATAAAACCCTTAGATTATTTCGAGGTCTCGAAATAATACGGGTAAAATATTAAAAACCCTTATATTATTTCGAGGTCCCGAAGCAATACGGGCAAAACATCAAAAAACCCTTATATTATTTCGAGGTCTCGAAAACGGGTATTCAAAAGCCTCGGCACTCTTTCTATTTTCTCTATTGAGGTTTTTTATAGGTTTAACGAGATCGGGTAAATAATTAATCTCGAATATAAAGCGTGGATTTGGAAACTAATATATATAGGATACGATATATTAGGGTTTAGCTTCTAGGGCTATCGGAGAGTATTATAATATTAGCCCCTTCGGCTATCGTATAATATATCGCGTATTATTAGGGCTAGTAATTTATTAGCTACTATTAGTCACCTATTTTATATATATAAATATTCGTATATCTTATAAATTAATAATTAGTCTTTTAATTATTCTAATATATCTAATATTCTACTTTTAATAATATCTTCGTTATCTCGCTAGTAGAAGATAGATTCTAAAAATAAGAATAACGATAATAGCTTTAAGCGTACACTTCGAAATTCTACTATAAACTACTTAATTTAATTACGTTATTAATAAAGATTAATTCTAAATATCTAAAGTTATAATATACTATTAAACGAAGAAGGGGATAATAAGCTTAATAAGTTTAAGATAGAGATCGCTTTACTAAAAGATAGCTCTACTATCTAATCTTTAATATCTATCTCTAAATTTAAAAAAACGAGTATTCTTAAAGATTCTTCTAAAAAAGTATTAAATAGAGTTAGTAGTATCTCCGCTAATATATATATAACTTTTAATAAATTTAGAATTCGTTATCGACTTATATATCTAGTAAAATTTAGAATAACTTTTTATACTTTTATTATTAAGACTATATAAGAAGATAAGATTATAAGATAGAGCTAAAAATAAAAGAAGAGTAATAATAGAATTAATTAAAATAAAAGTAATTAAAAGATCTATACTATTTAGAATATATAGATATAATTCTTAGCTCTATACTTATTATAATATTTATATTAATAACTTATAAATTAAGATCTAAGATTATATTAAGAATAATAAGAGTTATACTCTCGAAAGTATCTTCGAATATATATCGCTTATTAAATTCTTCGCCTTTAAATATTCTCTTAATATATTTAGTTAGATCTTTAACTTTATAAATAAATATATTAATATTATAGAGTCTAATACGAAGCTAATACTTTATTTCTACTTTAAGAGTAAGTTCTTTTATTTTATTCTCTATTTCTTCGCTATATATTTATTTCTAATATATCTTAAAATATATAAATTAACTTTACTATAAGAGTTAAGCTTTATATAAATTAAGTAATAGACTTATAAGCCTTATATAACTCTAAATATAGTCGAAACTTTCTTTTAACGTAGGTTTTTATTATAACGAAATCTAAATAATAAGGACTACTCACCGGATTATACAAAATAGCCTATTTTAAACAATTTACATTCTCCATAATGTGGCAACACGAAGTACCTACCGTTCTCGCTCATGGTAAGTTCAATTAAACTTATTATTTTTTTAAACTTATATATTAATAAATAGTTAATAGATAGTTAATAGGCGTTAATAGATAATAGCATACTAATAGCGGAATAATATAGTATTAATTTTATATTAGAGGCTTATTATATATTAGTTCACTATAAGTAACTCTATATAAATTATATTTAATATCTTTAACTATACGCGCGTATTAGTATATCTAGATAATAGGTATTATTTAATAGCTATTATATTTATTATCTAAATAATTAAGATAAACGCTACGCTACGTCGTTAATCTATATAACGTTATTACGTAACGCTATCTCTTCTTTAAGCTTTAACTATATATTCGCCTATATATTAAATAAGTATTATATAATATAAATAAATATAACTAATCTATCTAAAGAAAAAATAGTACTATATTTAGTAGATATACGCTTAAGATAATTAATTTATAGTATTAACTATAGCGCTACTTTTTTTTTTTTAGATAAGCCTCTATTAAGATTAAAATAGCTTATCGTAATATTCGTATATTTAATAATATATTATATAATATTATAGAAGTATAATAGTATAACGAAATATCTAAATAGAATATAAAATCGTTAAATAACTTATTATAATACTTTATTAATTAATATAATTATAATTTATTAAATAAATTTCTTTATACGCTTTCGCTACTCGATTAAGTGAATTTAAGAGTACTCTAATAGCTTACACGCTACTATTAATATATATTAACTTCTTATTCTTACGCTTAATATAAAGATTTAGATTAGATAATAAAGTATTATATAATTTAATATTAACGAAGAAATAAAAATAATATTAAAAGTATATTTCTCGAAAGTCCCTCGATATAAATATATTATTTAAAATTATTTTATCTAATCTAGAATAGCTATTAGAATTAATATATAATATATTAATAAAATATAATCGAAATAGCGGAGAATATAGCGCGGTTATATATCTAAAAATAGAAAAAAATCTAAGAGAAAAAAAATCTAATATCTCGAAATTAATATCTATATTAACTACGTTATTCTACTTTCTCTTTTACTTTAAATAATTTTATATTATTATCTTATTCTAATATTTTATAAAATATAAATCTCTTTTTTATTTTAAGTTATATCGCCTTTCCTCTATCTATATCGCTATTAATATTATATTATAATATCTTTTTTAAATTAATAATAGAATACGTATAATAACGATCTATATATCTAGCTTATTTATTTTATTTATCTACTTTAGCTAATTATAAGGAGATAGATATATACTCTATATCTTATCGTTATTATCGCTATATTAGCTTAAAAACTTAAGCTTAAAATTCTAATTAATCTAAAATTAAAGATCGAGTTATTATTATTATAGACGAGATCTATAAAAATAAAATATAGATTAATAAATATCTAATTAATAAGAAAGTCGAAGAAGTCTAGAAAAAGTAGAAAAAGTTAAAGATATCTTTAGAGATAAATAAAGATACTTAATATATAAAAATATTACGCTATTATTAAAACCGTTAATAATTCTATCGCGAGATTTCTATATTATACTAATAAGAAAATACGTAATATCGCCTATTCTAGAATACTCGAAGATATTATTTATTTATATAATTTTTCTATTAAAAAAGTATTAATCTACTAATCGCTTTTTTTATATATCTCGCTATTAAAAAAGAGCTCTATAATTATATCTAATATCTTTTTATATACGTAAATTACGCTCGCTAGACTTCTATCTTTTAAAGAGATTATAATCTAAATTATAATATCTAAGAGATAAGTATTTATATTACTTTCTAACTTTTAATTAATTAAATCTAGCTATTTATAAATCTTACTTTTTAATATTTTTTAATAATATAAATACTTATATAGCTTTAAATTAAATATCTTAATTAAGAGGGGACTCTACTACTAAATACTTCTAAAAAAGGTTTATCGCTTAAATATATCTATTAATACTATAGAGCTTTACGCTAAAATTAGCTTTCTACTTTTTAAATTATTTTATAAAACTATCTAGATTAGAATATAGGCGTATAGATATATAATAGAGCTTAAAGTAATATCGTTAATAAATGAATTATATCTATCTTCTCGAAATTCTCTTAAGTTAAATATTAAGTATTTCTCGAATTTTTGTTAAGTTTATATTTTAAGAGTTTTCTAGTAGTTTTAAAATTAGGGTTTTAGCGACTTATACTTTAAGCCTTAATATCTATATTTAGATATCGTATTTCGCGTATTATATTTTATATTTAATAATTTAATATCGAGATAAATAATTTTAGAGCGCGGAAAATATAGCGGAATTTCCTATAGAGAGCGCTTATTTAATAAGTATTTATAAGTTTTATTATTTTATAGCTTAGATAAATATATTCTTTATTATTAAGATAAAAATCTTTAAAATAAAAATTATCTTTATTTTATATAAATTAAATATCGTAATTTTAACTTAGAAGTAAGATAATTTCTTCGCGAATTAGTCGTCGAGTTTTATTAAGTTACTTTATACGTTTAATATATATAATATAATACTTCTTATTTTTAATATTAGAAAGTTTTATAATATTTATAATTATAAATAATTTAAGATAGAAAGCGCTTAGAATAGAATTAATTTAAAAGATATAAAAGTTCTTTATTATAGTAATACGCGTAAATATTTTAATTTATCTATATAAAAGTTAATATAAAAATACTTTATTTAAGCGAGTAAGCTTTTTTACTCTAATAATAATAAAATTATTAATTTTAAATATAATTTAATATTTAGATTCTCTATATCTTAATAATTAATATTCTAATCTTATTTTAAACTTATTTTTAGCGTATTTAATATATTAATATAATAAACTTATAATAAAATAAAGAAGAAGTAAGATATATCTATTTATAAAGCTTAACTTTTAATATTATTATAATCTAGCACTATGAGAAAAGATTATATTAAACTTATTATAGTTAATCTAATATATCTATTATAATATTAAAATAAATAAATTATTATATTTAAGATTAATAGATTAGAGAGATTAGTTTAGCTTTCTAATAAACTTCTTATTAAGATAGTTTAAAATAATAAGCTTCTTATATAGTTCGTTCTCTAAAATAATTAATCTTAACTCGCTCTTTATATTCTTTTACTCTCTTTTAGAGAATAATAATAATCGCTTAAATAGTATTAAATATTAAGTATAAATTCTTTATAGCTCTATTATTAATCTTAATTTAAAATATTATATTAAGTTAGCGAGTATAAAGCGAAGCGTTTAATAAACGCTTTCTTTAAATAATAATATCTTAATAACATCGCGGTAATTTATATATAGAATAGATATCTTAAAGTCTTTAGATATTTAAGTTAGCGAAGTATAACGATAGTTATTAAAACGATCTCTTATCGATACTTATCTTCTTTAGAGAAGATTATTAAATTATTTAAAGTTATATACTCTTATATTACTTTAATAAAATATAATTTAATATAAATATTTAATCTATTTATAAAAGCTCGAAACGCTATCACTTTTTTTAATAATATCTCTTTTATAATAAAAGACTTCGTAAGATTCTTATACTTTAAGCGCTTTATTTTTTATATCTTATAATCCTCGAATATATTAAGAATATCTAATTTATTATTAAATTCTTATCGAGATTCTATTAATATTATATCTCTAGATAAAATAAGTTTTTTTTTATATTTAAACTTCGATAATATAGCGAGAGCGATATATTAAAATAGTCTTTAAAATAATTTTCTTAATTAATATAATAGAGTAATTATATTATTTCTATCTTCGCTAATTATATTATAAATTAGAATAATAATATTACTCTTTATTATATAAGCGTAGTATTATATAATAAAATTTATAGCGTTATATTCTAAATTTAAAGAAATAATACTCTCTATAATCTTTAAAAAGAGCGATATTATTTATTTTAAATATAATTATATTCTTAAAAGTAGTAATATAATAATAGAGATTTTTATATATTTCTATATTTAATAGCTTTATAAATAATAAGTAGAAGATTATAATCTATTTTAATCTAATAAAAAAAAGTTTAATTATATAGGCTTCGGCGTTTTCTATTATAAAAATAATCTCAATTAAAACTTATTAAGCTTACTTTACTATATTAGCGAACTTCGAGTATATTATATTAATTAAATTACTTTAAATAAGATTTAGAGAAGATAAGATTTTAATAAGAGAAGTTTATTTTAAATTTATTTCTAGCGTTTTTAAGTAGTTAATAGAGTTAGATAATAACTCTACTTTTAATCTCTTATATAGAACTCTCTAATAAAAGCGTTTATTAAGTCTAATATTAAATATTAAATCTAGTTTATACTTTTTAAAAATTAGATATTTTATATAATCTCGATTCACTAGTGAAGAGCTAAATCTTATATTCTATATCTATTACTTTATATTCTTAATAAACGCTATTATATAAATATATATTATATACTCTACTTCGTTAATCTCTATTAAGATTTTTTTATTTAATTTTATTATTTTAGACTTAATAACTTTAATAATATTTATAAACTCGCTTTTATAAAGCTTTAAAGTAAGCGATAAGATATTAACTCTCCTTTTTCTTTCGCGTTAATTTAATCTTATAATAATAATATATATTTTAAGAATTAATCTATATATATTTTAATATAATTTAAATATATTTATAAAAGTAAAAAGAGATATATTAATATAAGAAGATTTAGAGAAATTAAGAAGATAATATTAATTATAAATTAGAAGTTCTAATTTATCGCGATAAGAAGGGTAGAGTTATAAAGCGTTTATTAACTTAATTTAAATATTATAAATATTTTATATAATAAAGCGAGTCTTATAGATAGCTAGCTTTTTATTTAAATTTATATTCAAATTCTTATAGCGATAATTATAATATATTTCTAATTCTAGAAAATCGATTTAATCTTAAATAATATAATAAAACTTATTTTTTAAGAGGAATAGTTCTATAGCTATAGATTATAAAGAAATTAAATAATCTAATTAATTTAATTTAAAGCGAGATAAGAAGTAAAGAGAATTAATAATAAGCTTTACTATTTCTAGAGAGATTATCGCCTTAATAAAATCTTTTCTAACTTCAAGAACTCTATTAAGATAAAATTTAATATTTATTATAGCTAAATAATAGTAATTTAGCTTTTTATAATAATAATAAATTAAATTAGATAAGAGAACTATAAAAGAGTTATCGTAATTTTTAATATAATCTCTAGAATATACTTTTATTAATATCGTTTATATTATAGAATAATAGAGTTCTATTAATTTATTTATAAAATAAGCTATTTTAATATATATCTTTATATAAAAATTAGTAGATAATAGAACGATCTTAAAGAGATATAGAGGATTAAAGAAATATATATCTTTTTAATTAGTATAAAGAATACTCTTAAAATCTTAAATAGATAGTTTTTAAAGCGTTATAATTATCTTTTAATATCGTAATTTAATAAGTAATAATTACGCTTTAACGTATTTCTTAATAATAAAAATAGACTTTAATAGGTTTTTTAAAGTTTTTAAGTTTTTTAATAGATTAAATATCTTTAATAAGCTTTAATAGCTTTATCTACTTAGTTTAATTACTTAATATTATAATTCGAAAGCTATTATAAAGATTTTTAACTTTACGAAGATTTTCTTATAAAGAATCGTCTTAGAAAGATTAATTATAGAAGAGCGTTTTAATAGCGATAATATACTTATAATCTATTTACGCGAATTATTCTTAAATACTAACTCGTTAAAGTTATTCTTAAAGTTTTATATTAATATTTCTAAAGAAGCGAAAGTTAAAGGCGAGTTTAATATAAATAATAAAAAATCTTCTCTATTATTAGATTCGTTTTTTTAATTTAATATAGTATTTAAGTTATTATTTAATATAGTATTCTTAATAGCTTAATAGAGATTATTCGTTATAATAATAATATTCTTTTAAAATTAATAAACGTTTAAAGTTAATTAATAAATTAAAATATAATTTTATATACTTATATTTATTTCGCTATTTATAACGCTTTTTAGCGCTTTAGAATATTTATTAATATTATCTTTCTTAAGATATTTCAAAGACGTAGTTTTATTTAGACCCTTTTACTCTATTTAAGTCTCTTCTTCTATTACTATTTTCTATCATTTCCTAATATAATTATCTTAAAAAATAATAAATCTAAAATTAGAACGTTAGAGATCTAGCGCTTATATATTATTATCCCACTATATATTCACTAATTAGAAGAGATATATATTACGTAATATCGCGAGCTATATTAAGATATTTAAAGTAAATTAATTTAATAGATTAAGATTCTAATAGATTAAGAATTATAGAATAAATAAATATTAGGAATAGACGATAGCTATAAATTTAAAAAGGCGATTAATAATACACTATCTTTATAAGAAGATAAAGAAATAAGAAAGAGTCTCGAGGAAATAGACGAATATAGAAATATTTTAAAGATAATTAATTATATTATAATAGATATCTAAGCTTATTATCTAATTAAATAATAGCTTTTTTTTTTAGAATATTACTATTACTTAATTAGTTAAATTCTTATTAATATTATTATTAAAAGAAATAAAGAGATTATCTATCTATTTAATATTAATTATTTCTTTTTATAAAACTTAATTCTATTATTTATAAAATAATATTATTATTATTAATACTTCGCTATATTATATAAACGTATTTATTAACTCTTTAGATTATTATCTAGCTTTAAATATTATATAACTAAATTTTCTAAATAACTTAAATATTTTAATTAGCTTATTCTAATATTTATTAATAAATCTTCTTAAATCTTCTTTAATTATATAAATATCTTATTATTATAAAAATAATTAGTTTTAAGACTTAAAAATTAAATTTAGAATCTCGCTCTCGCGCTATAAAAAGCTCTCTATAAAAAGAATAAATATTTAGATCTAATTTTTAAAATATTAGATAGTTCTATAGAATATTCTAGATTAAAATATAGCGATATTTAATTTATATAGAGTATAAGATAATATTATTAGCGAAGAAAAGATAGCTAATTTTTTAATATTTTCGAGATATTAAAATCGCTAAGTTCGCTTCTTTAATAAATATTATTTTAGAAAATCTATAGTCTAAGAGTTAATCTATTTATACTATTTATTATTCTCCGTAATCTTCTACTTTTTTTATTCTTTTTATTTATTCTAATAACGATAATAGTTATTCTTTTATTTATTACGATATATAATAAGTTTTTTAAAATATCTAGTATAAAATAAATTAAGAGAATAAGTATATAATTCTAATTTATTTCTATAAGCCCTTCGTCTAAGTCTTTATTAATAAAGACTTTAAAAAAAAGAAAGATAGCTTTTTAACCCGCTAGTATAAAGAAGTTTAAAATATATAAACTCTTTAAGATAGAGTTAAATTATTAAGAAATTACTCTATTAAGTAATATAGAAGAGAGCGAGAATAGAGATAAGAGATTTAATAAGTCGAAGTCTATAAAGAATAGACGGGAAGTAAGTTTTCTTTTTCTAAAATGCGAATATTTTTAATATATAATATTTAGAGTAATAGTATTTTAAAAGAGAATAAAGTAGATAAAGAGCTTAATAATATTATATATTAAGAAGAGATTCTTAAAAAGAGTATTAAATAGATATTTAGAATATCTAAGTCGAAGTCTTAATAGAATAATATATTATCTATATTTAAGATTAATAGCTTATTATACTTTATTAATAATATTTAAATTAAATTTAATAAACTTTTATATAATTATTAAGTTATATATCTTATATATTTTAATTTAAATAAGATTATATATATTATTAGATCTATTTAAAAAGATAATATTAAGTAATATAATTAAAAATAAATTGAGAGTAGATATTATTTTAATTAAAATAGTACGAATTAAAAAACTTAATTTATTTCGAATATAATTATAAGTATAATTTATCTTAATATTATTTTCGTAGTTTATTTATTAACTAACTTTTATATATAAATAAAGATTATTAACTTTTTAAAGAAGGATATAATAAACACTTAGCTATTATCGTAGAATCTAAGGTTCTAATATATTAATTCGTAAGTAAATACTCGCCTAGTTCTTTCGCCTAAGTTTTTAACTTCTCTAATAATATTATCGATATATCTAAATTAGATAAAATAGATAAAAAGTAATACTTCTACTTTAAAAGTAGGTTAAGTTTAAATACTTATTTTTAATACTTTAATATTAACCTTTTTATAAGATATTTAATTAATCTTCGATATTAAAGTTAAACTATATATAAATTAACTTTAAAATAAAGATAGATATATTAAGTCTTTTTATTTTTATTATAATTTATTTCTTTAAATAAATAAAATAAACTCTTTATCGAAGTATAATAGCTATTAAGATAAGAATCTTATTATATTAAAGAGTAAGTAATAATATAGTAATAGAGTAAAGAATAAATTAGACTTCTCGAATAACGATTTAGACTATTACTTTAAGAGAATATCGTTATTATCTCTTCGACGTATTAAAAAGATTAATAATATCTTTATTAAAGGGAAGTAAGCCGTACGCTGAGTGCCTATCGCTACTCGAGATCTATATTTTATTATCTCTATATATACTTATCTATCTAGACTTATAATTTACTATCTATCTCTATTTTATATATATTATATCTTTAAAGAAATATAATTTATTAAGCTATTTAAGGGTTTATAATAAATAGAGAGTTAGAATTAATATCTACTTTTACGATAATAATACCTCGAAATATAATAAATAAACTATATTTTATAATTTAAGTAGAATATAATATTAAAATAACTTTTATACTTTTAAGATATTTATTTAGTATATATATATCGAGTAATTTATAATAATAAGATAATAGAGAAAAAGTATTTTCTTAGACTTTCTCGAAGAGCTATAATATTCTTTATATATATAATTACTTTAATATTTTAGCTATATCTCCGCTATAGAATAGATAAAATTAAAGTTTATTATAAAATATTAATAAGATTAATCTTAAATTCTAAAGAATAATTATTAAATAATATTAAGTATAAATAGAAATATATAGACTTTATATAAGATAATAGCGATAAGATAAGTTATTTATTTACTTCGTTTTATTATATACTATTATAATTTTCTTTAAATTCTACTCTACTACGTAAAAATTTAAATTAATAAAATAAGATTTAAAGTCTTATAACTTTTTAATTATTTTTAATTTTAACTCTATATTACGTAGATTATTTAAACTCTATAAATCTTATATTATTTTTATATTAATTAAATAGTAAGTAATATAATATATTAGATATTACGTATATTAATTTAAAATAATATCTTTTATTTTAGATTTTAGCGCTAGTATTAATAAGCTTTATTACTTATCTAATAAACTAGCTAGTTATACTATAAAGCGCTTTTCTAAAAGTATAAATACTATAATAATCGATATATTTATTAATAGTATATTTATCTATCTATCTACTATTTCTAACTCTTCGAAATTATAAGATTAAGTAATTAACTTATAATATAGTAATAACTTTAATTTCTCGAAGAATACTATCTCTTCGCTTTACGTCTTAATCTCTATTTAAAATAACGCGAAATCTAATAATATTATTTAGAATAGAGTATATAAGATTAAGTTTATCTTACGCGAGAAGAAGATATAGATATTAATATTAAGGAATAAGATTATAAAATTAAAGAGAGAGAGGGTAAAGTAATAGACTTTAGTAAAAAATAAATATAATAATATTTAAATAAGTTATAAACTAATTAACGCTAATATTTTAAATATATTAGAGATAAAGCTAATTATATCGTAGACGGGATTCTTAACTAAACTTTAGAGATATCTCTAGAATTAAATTATATTATTTATATAGTCTTTTTAAAATAAGATAATACTATTAGAATTACGAAATAGATACTCTATACTAACTATAATAAGGGGTTAAATAATAATTATAATAGCTAATATAGCTATTCTATTCTCTAATATCTCTAAATATAAAGAAGAATTAAAGAAGGTTTAATATATAGAGAATAATTAATATATCTTTATCGCTAAACTTAATAGATAAATATTCTATTAATAGAATTCTATTCTTATATCTATAAGTCCTATATTATTAATATATTTATACTTTTTAATCTCATTTAAGACCTAGAAAAATTATAATATCTCGTTGTTATCGTTTAAGCTACTTTTTAGCTTAAACGCTATTTATAATAGCGAATATCTAAGTTAACTATATTATATATATATTATATAATATTAATTTACGCTTTCCGCTATCTATATTTATCGATATTATAATTATAAATACGCTATTTCGATATAATAATAAAGTAAATCTATAGAGTTATAGAACTACTTATACGCTTTTTAATAATACTATAAAATTAAATTTTAGTTACGTAGTTTTTAATATATATAAATAGTAGAGAATTCGATACTTTCTACGATCCTCGATTAAGGTTTAACTATTTACACTTAAGGCTCTATAGATCGATTTCTTCTATTTAGTCTATTATAATAATACTAATATAGCCTTTTCTAGCTAATTCGCTTTTTCTATTAACTAATATACTATATTTAAGATAGCTATATCGCGTATTAATAATAAGAATAATCGAAATCGCCTTTAAGACCTTTCTACGTTCTCGCCCTTTACTTTTAATACTTTATACTCGCTCTCTAAGCGAAGATTACTTAATAAAATTAATCTTAATACTATTACTACCCGGCTTCTTAATTCTCTTACTACGCTTACGAAAAATAATTCTAAATGAAAGAGAATTAAGAAGTCTATAGCTTTAAGATAGTAGTAGCTAACTTGAAAGTATATAAAAGAGATAAAATAAGAAAGATATATAAGGGAGATAGAGAATACTTAAGAAATGTTTACTACGTAAGCGAAGAGATTAAAAATAACGTTATACGCGTAAGATAAAAAGAGTAATACGTCGTAAGATAACTTCTTCGAGTTCTCTTACGCCTATATCAAGTTCTATATCTATATCTATTCGCTATAATATATATAATATTTATAAATTATTTAAGATCGTAATACTATATCTAAACTCTATCTACGATATCTATAGAAAAACTAGATATTAACATATTAAGGCTAAAAAGTATAACGTCTTATATATATATTTCTTTCGTAATAGAAGAAAGTAGAGGCGATATTATAGTTACTATCTTCGTAGATAGACTTAAAATTAGTAGTCTACTACGTCCGCCTTTATTAAAGATAATATCTCGCTAGAAATACTTTAATCTTATATTCGAAATAAGAAAATATTAGCCTCGACTTATTTTATAAAGAATTAGAATCTAATCGCTAATTTCTATATTAAGCTCGATAAATTAAAGCGGGAGATATATAACGTTTATTAGAAAATCGAATTTAATATAAAGCTTTAAATTATCGAGTTATAGACTATTTACGATAGATATTAAAAGAATTATTTAAATAGCTCTATTCTTTACTTAGTCGAGAATATAATAGATTTAAAGTCTTTATCTTCTTATCTACTATAACTAATAATAGCGAAAGAGATATTAATTATTAAAGTATATATCTAAATAAATATATCTTATATTAAGAGATATTAGTATAAATATAAAGGCTATATAATTAGCTAAATATAGAATACCCCGAAAGTAATTCGAAGACTTTTATCTTTATCTTAAGAACTTTAGATATTAAATATAAAATTCTTCTCTTTAGATAGAAGCGAAAGCGAACTCAGTTATAAATATTAGCGAAGATTTTATATACGTTATTAATATATCGAGATCTAACTAGTTTACTTAATTAAATATTATCTTAACTATTAAGAATTTTATATCGATTAGAATCGCTTATTCTAGTTATTAATAGATAACTATATTATTAATAATATATCGAATATTCTAGACGATAATAAGAAGAAAGATAGTAAGTATATAAAGGAATATGAGAATATAGAGATTTAAAGGGATTTAGACTCTAAAAAGAAAGTTTTAAACGTAGGTATATAATCATAATATTCCCTAATCGTCTTTCTTTCTCTTACCCCCTCGAGTTTATAAAGATAGCCCCTTCGATAAAAGCCCTCGAAGAGCTCTCGAAGAGCCTTTAGAGGGTCTTTTAAATATTATAACTTCGTCCTTTTTTCCCCCTTAAAACCCTTTTATTCTTCTCTATTCGTTTTTTAATTTCGAGTTTATAAGAAGACCCCTTCGATAAAAGCCCTCGAAGAGCTCTCGAAGAGCTCTCGAAGAGTCTTTAAAATAATAAATTTACTAACTTTAATTACTCGATTTTAGATTATATTAGTAATTTAGAAGTCTTTATTAAAGAGTTATATGTATTAAATCTTATAATAAATCTATTAGAGCTTTATATACTTTAAGAATAGCTTAATTATATATTTCCACCTTTAATTAAAGTAAATATCTCTTTATACTTTTTAGAAAATAATATAATTAGCGAATATAATTATTCGTTAAATATCGCTTATATAATATTTCCGACGCTATTTCTAAATAATATAACCTCTTTTTATAATATTCGTTTAAAAGATATTAATTTCAAAGACTACGTTAGATACTTAATAAGATATAAAAATAATAGATTTATATAATACTCTCGCTTTTGCTAATAGATCTTTAATATTATAATAAGAGCGTAGTCTAGAAAGATTAGTAAATAAATTTAAAAACGCCTAGCTAATCGCAATATAGATCTCGATAAGCTATAAGATCTTATTATTAATAATAATAAAAAGATTTCGAATATCTTAATTTGAAAGATTTAGAGTTTATAAGATATACGTTTTTATTAATAGCGAGTAAAGATCGAATTAAAGTTATTCGTTTACTATTAAAAGATCTTAAGCGTCTTCTTTATTATTAATACTACTAATTTTTAATAATATAACCTCTATAAGTATATACTCGATAAGAATAAATACTTTAATATTATTAAAGCCTAGCGTTATAGTATAGTCTTTTATTTAATCTAGTAAAATTCTTATATTATAGCTAAGTATCTAGACTTACACTTTTACCTTCTATTTAAATATATATTATATAAGAAATTCGATATCTCGAATTATTAATATCGATTCGAATAATAGTTATAAGAGAGTAATTATATTTATAAATTTCTATAAATTCGTAATATATTAGATATCGATTAAATCGTTAAATATCTTAAGTATTAAGAGATTAAGGTTATTGCTATTAATTTAAATAACTACTTAACTTCTATAGTAAAGTATTTATCTAATTATACTTTTATAAATTATATTAATACTCTTTATAAGTTAGCGAAGCTTCTTAATTAAATATAGTATTATAGATATATATAAAAGTATTATTAACGATGTAATAAGGCTATTAAAGAGATTAAATATTAATTTATCTTCTTATAGTTAAAGTAAGAGACTTCTATCGTTAATAATTATAGTAATCTCGTCTATAGAACCTTTAAACTAGCCTATAATAACTTATAGCTTAATAAATATTAGACTATAATAAGTATAGCTTAATTATTAAATATCGATTTCGCTTTATATATTAACGAGAAGAGTATAATTTATTATCTCGCTAAATATATCTTTAAAGAGAAGAAGAAGTTTAATAAACTCGTCGATATAGGTAAGAATATCCTCTATAATCTTTTATCTAACGCCTCTATACTTATCTAAATTATAAGACTATATAATAAGATAATATTAAAGTATAATTAGTCTATTTAAGAGATATATTATCTATTACTTAACTATAATCTTTATAAGAGCTCTCGCTTAATAGCTAATCTTAATATTTAATTAAATAATATTTAATATAGAAGGCTTTATCTAAATAAAATAGTCGCTATTCTAAATAAGATTTAAATTAAATACTATTACTTTCGTAATGAGGCTTTAAAGAATTAGAGTCTTATATAAATTATATAAAACTATATCTAGCGAAATAAGATCTTTTAATCTATTAGAATTTAGAAGATTTTATATCTATACTCTTAATCTAATTAAAATAAGAATTACTTTAAGTAATATCGAGCTAAAATAATACTTTATTATTTCTTTTATAAGATCGATCTATCTAATCTATTAACTATTAAATAAGATTAAAAGTAAGTCTATAAAGACTATCGTTAAGAGAAATATAATTATTTATCGAATTTTTTAAAAGATTTATTTATCTATAAGCTATCGTCGTTAGATAAATCTCTTATTAATATAAATAGAGAAAATTTAAATTATTAAGATAAGAAGCTATTAGTCCTTCGAAATTTATATTATAATAACGATATAATTTTAATCGAGATTAATTTAGAATATAGATTAGAGAATCTAGATTATAACTAGCTATAAAGAGATTTTACTATTAATATCGATAAGATTATATTATATATTTAATCCGTTTATAATATAGTTAATAGCGATTCTCTATCTTTAGCGAGTCTTAGCGAGATTAATAATTTAATTACTCTTAATATTAAGTAAAGAAAGATATTTAATTAAGTTATAAGTTATTATCGATAAGATAATATAGCTTAACTTCTTCTTTATATTAATAGCGTGGCTAGTATAGGAAAATCGAAAGTTATTAATATAATATCGAAATATCTAGTTTATAACTTATACGGTCGAGGAAAGATCTATCTAGTTCTAAGAGGAGCTTTTATTAAGATAGCCGCTTACTTAATTTACGATTCTATCCTATATCGCCTACTATCGTTACTTATAAAGAGAGGTTTTTAGTAATTAAAAGAGAAGCCTCTATCTCGACTTTAGAAGATTTTTCGAAATTACTAATTATTAATTATTAATAAGAAATCGATAATAGATATATAAATCTTTTACTATATCGATCGTCGATTACGTTAAATTAGATATAAATCTAATATCTTCTATAAAGAAATAAATATTCTTTTTTACGATAATTTTAAATAGCTTTCTTTAATCCTTATAACCTCTCTATATAATACTCTTTCTTATAATTTCGAGAACGTTTTAATTAGCTATCGAGTATACGTAGTATTTAATTAGATCGTTATTCTTTTATAGATAATACGATAATAAGATAACTCGTCTAAGACTATTTAATTCTATAAGACTCTCGATTAACTATGTAATAAGCTTATTAGTATATCGAGTTAATAATCGCTTATAACTCGAATAAAGAAACGACTTAGTACCGCAGAGTAAGAGTTATTTTATAACGCTCTACGGTTATATACTATTAATTGTAAGATAGACGACTATAATATTTAGTATTTAAAGTCTCTTAAGCGTTTAGTTATAAATATTCGAGTTATTAATATAGATAAAGGCTTTAAGTAGGCGAGTTTAAATAATTATAGTAATCTCGATAATAAAGTATTACTATTAGAGGGAGTAAAGGTTATATTAACGTAAAATCTATATATTAATAAGAGACTAATTAATAAAAACGATATTAACGATATATCGAATCCTCTAGAGAAATAACGTTTAAGACCCCTTTAAGACTATATCGATAATGGTTTTTATTAAAGTCGACGACTATAGTAGGCGGGCTATTATTCTTATTAACGAAAGATATATAATTTTTATACTATTAAGAATATAGTAGTAAAAGTATAATAATAATATATATACTCGAACGTAAATCCCTCTTACTCTAGTATATACTATTATTATTTATAAGAGTTAAGAACTAACTCTCGATTAGATCGTTATAAATATAGCTATTAAGAGTATTATTATTACTCTTATCTATATCGCTCTATCTAAAATCCATTATATTATTAATCTCGCTATCGAAGTCTATTTCTTCTATAATTAATTTCTAAAAGACTAGAGTCTATATATTAAGATATGAATTAATAATAAATGCCGTCGATAGAGTAAACCCCTTTTATTTATTATATATAATATTATTAATAGAAGATAAAGATAAAGCTCTATCGTCGAGAAAGTAGAGAATATTATAAATTATCTAATAGCGAAGTTATTAGCTAAGTAAGCGAGACGCTAAGTCTATTTAAAAATTAGTATATAAGTTTTAAAGAGATGAAAATAATTATTCTATACCTCTCACCCTTTTATATCTTTTTATCTTATCTTAATTATTTTAATTATTATCTATTAGCCTCGCATATAAAGATCTATTAATAAGTTAATTATAGATATATTTCTAATACGGTTTAGCTATCTATTCGCTATGTGTAGAGAGCGTAATTATAGAGTATAATAGTAATAAGATAAGTTAAGCGAAATCGATTTTTATTCTATTAATTTTTATCTAAGTTAATCGACTAATTAAATAATAAATCCTATTTATATCTACGAAGAAAGCGTTATTATATTACTTTCTTTTATATTAATCGCTATTATAATATAACGACTATTTATTAGAAGTATCTACTATTACGATCGAAACGATATATATATTCTATCTATTACTAGATATACTCTATAGAGATATTTACTATATCTTATTATCGCCGTAGCTCTCCGCCGTATTATATCGTACCGCCGCTTCGATACGTTAAAAGTATATCTTAGTATGTCAAAAGCACGTTAAAAGCACGTTAAAAGCACGTTCTAGCACGTATAGACATACATTCTACGACTACGTACACGTGCTATAGCCCTAGAATATTAAAAAAAGAATATCTATAGGCCTATTTAAGAGTATGTTAGCAAGTAAGACATGGCAAATGCCGAGTAAATACGAATAGTATAAGAGGGTTTTTCAGATATAATATGTAATCATATATATTATAGATTTAACGACTTAAATTATTATGAAATTTTAGTGTATATAAACTTTTAATAAATTTAAACTTACTTGCTTGAAATTAGACTAGTTACGTAGCTAGTTACTAATTATAAAATATATAGTTTTTCGAGTAGTTTTCTACTGCACTATAAGGCCTAAATGTAATTTCGATTACTATTATCAGTTATAAAGATAAAAAAATTAAAATAGATTATATCTAAGTCTATACTCATATTACGTAACTCGATAAGCTTTTTACTACTAAGTAGTTTCGCGCCCTAGTATATATTTTTTTATTAGTTGATAAAATATTTTTAAAAAAGGAGAATATTCTTTATAGTAAAAATATATTCTATCTCGCTATTATTACTATAAGATTATATCTAATATCTATTAATCTTATCTATTAATCTTATCTATTATACTTACTCGAGTCTTATCTTCAAGCTCTAATATTCTAAGAGTATTATCCGTATCTCTATCTATTCTATCTTTATAAAATAAATACTATAACTTTAGATAGGAGACTCGCTCTCATAATCTCCTAGTGCCAACTTCAACCTGCTAACTCCAATTAGGATGTTAGTTTAATAGTATATCGGTATACTATAGTAGCTATGCGAAAGGGTAATATGATATCGATGCCTCGCCGTTATCTTATAACTTAGATTAAGAAAGATATATAAAGCTAGCTATAACCCCTATCTTTTCTTTTAGCCGATTACCCTAAGCCCGAAGATAAAATCTATTATTATAGATTATCGCTCGCTTAGCCTCGATTAACTTACTATATATTCTCTATTCTATATTATACGCTAATAGAGATATATATAAGAATAGTATAATAACATTTAATAATATATCTTCCAAAATTGTGCTTTAATAATATATTCCATTTAACGTCGCATTAATACACTATTTAGCTAAAGACGTTATTATATAAAATATAATACTAATAGACTCCGAAAGCGACTTAAGAAGCCTAACAGATTCAAGATAGATTCCGGACAGATGTGCTCGGCTAACCTTCCTTATATAGATCGTCCACTTTCCGCCTTATGTATAGATAAGCCCTCTAAGGTAGTAATAGAGAAGATTATAATAATTACGAAGATCGCGATAGTTATAATAATCAAGATAACGATAAGAAAGATAATAATAATAATTTCTCTAACTCGAGTAATAAAGATAAAAATAAAAATATCTAAAATAATAAGTCTATTATCGATTATTAGCTTAATAATATTAAGATTATTATTATATATACTTAATTAATAATAGTATATAATTTCATAATATATATTAACTCCAACTTAAAGAATACTATATACCTTATCGCTAATTCTTAATTCTTATAAAATTAAGTTTATTATTCCTTTATTAAAAAGGGCCTAAAGACTATAACTTAAACTTCTTCGATATTCATAGTCGTCGCTGTTATAATATTAGCCCCTTCGACTATCGCATATATATCGCGTATTATTAGAACTAGTAATTATTAGTTATTATTAGTTATCTATTTTATATATATAAATATTTATATATTTTATAAATTAATAATTAGTCTTTTAGTTATAATTATTTAATTATTCTAATATATCTAATATTATATTTTTAATAGATTATAAGTTTAAAAGCGAATAGAGTAATATCGAATATTCTTATACTTTCTAATATAAATATTAAACTAAGTCTTCGATAATCGTTTATAAATAGATATATCTTATAGCGATAGCCCATTTTTTTAACTCGTATCTATCGACGAGAGAGCTATCGCTATTTAATCCCTATATAAAAAATATCGAACTAAAATCCTTATTTCATTCGAGGTTTCGAAACAATACGAGTAAAATATTAAAATTCTTATATTATTTCGAGGTTCTGAAATAATACGGGTAAAATATTAAAACTCTTAGATTATTTCGAGGTTTCGAAATAAATTAACAATACGGGCAAATCATTAAAACCCTTAGATTATTTTATGGTCTTGAAACAATACGAGTAAACCATTAAAACTCTTAGATTATTTCGAGGTCCCGAAACAATACGAGCAAAATATTAAAAATCTCGAAACGGGTATTCAAAAGCCTCGGCACTCTTTCTATTTTTCTTATCGAGGTTTTTTATAGATTTAATAAGGTCGGGTAAATAATTAATCTTAAATATAAAGCGTAGATTTAAAAACTAATATATATAAGATATAGTATATTAGAGTTTAAGGAATCTAGCTTTTAGAGCTATCGGAGAGTATTATAATATTAATCTTTTCGACTATTATATAATATATCGTATATTATTAAAGCTAGTAATTATTAACTACTATTAGCTATCTATTTTATATATATAAATATTTATATATTTTATAAATTAATAATTAGTTTTTTAGTTATAATTATTTAATTATTCTAATATATCTAATATTCTACTTTTAATAGTCGTACTATCGGATATATAGTTTATTAATAATATTTATACTTAGTATATTATCTATAACTTCTTAATCTTTCGAATTTTTATTCTATTTAAATTATATTATTTAATTAATAAAGTTAATAGTTTAATTATAACTATTAACTTCGAGCGTATTAAGTTTAAATATAAAGGTTTTAAAAATAAATAAACTCTATATATAAAAGATATCTAGTATATTTCTAATAATAATTTTAATCTAATTTCTTAAGAATAACTCGAAAATTAAAATTATTCGCTTTAACTTATATTTAAAAATATTAAAATAAAGAAGTATAATATTATTTTTAGACGCTAGCGTAATTATCTTTATACGCTAAATATATAAATAAAAACTCTTATATACTTAATAATTATTAATAAAAATATTTTTATCTATAATAAGTTTACTATATTTATATCTATATCTAAATTTAAATTCTTATTCTTATTCGCTAATATCTTAAATTCTTAAATTAATAAAAAAATCTTATATATATAATATACTTATTATAATTATTTAAAATATTAGAATTTAAAGAAATTAGCTAAAATATATATTAAAATAAACTTATTTATTTTATTCTTTAAAAATATATATAAATTATATAGTATTATTAATATAAAAGTTAAATTATATAAGCGTTATATAATATTAAATTATTAAAAGAATAATCTAATTTATAGTAATCTTTAAGAGCCTTTCTCTATTTTTTATAATAATTATAAATAAATAATAATCTTTCTAAACGATAAAACGCTTTATTTCGCTATATTCTTATTTTCTAATAAAAATAATTTTATAATCCTCGCGGTATTTAAGTCTTTTCTAAATTAAATTAAATATAAAAATTATATTTATATTAGATTTCGTAATAACTATAATTTCGAATATAATAATTATAATATATATACTTTTTAATTTATTAAAGAAATTATCTAAGAAGATATTATATCTAATAACTCTTAAATAAATAATAAATTTAAATATCTCGATTAAATAATATAATATAAGATTAATACTATACTTAAAAAGAGTAAACTATTAAAATTCGAATTAGATAACTCTTAACGTCTTAGCGATTATATAACTACGTAATATAATATATCTTAGCGCGTTTATATTAAATTACTCTTTTCTTTTATAAAACTCTATAATTAAAAATAATTAAGTATTCTATCTTTATATTTTAATAGATTATAAACTTAAGCTATACTTAATAACTATTTTAGTAATAATATAATCTATCGCTATAACTGCGGTTATTTTTAAATATTTATATCTATTATAATAGAGGTAATTATAACTATAGAAGACTTTATTAATCTTCTTAATATAAAAAATTTCTATTTTAAAATAATTATTTTAAATTTAAATAGCTATAATTTATCTATAATTTAAGAGTTAAAGACTATCGCTTAAATACTCTTATTTTTTATTTAAAATAATATAAAATAAGTTAAAATATATCGTATCTAGTCGAGATTATCGAAATCGCTATATAATTAATTAAATTATATTATTACTAAGATTTCTAAAATATTATTAACTTTTCTATATAAAATACGCTAAATAAAGAAATAATACGCCTTTATTTATATATTATAAATATTAAAAAATTAAATAGCGAGTATTTAAACTTTATATTTATTTAATTATAAAATATTCGTAATAAAGATTAGAAACTAGTTATCTTAGTTATCGCTAAAAAAAAAATTTAAAAAAAAATTTAACTTCGACGTTAATTACGTAGTTTTTAATTATCGCTAATAAAAGTATATTAATTAAAAAAATAAAAATCTTAATCTTAAAAACGAAAGAAGAAAGAAATCTCTATTATTATAAAGAAGCCTCGATGCGAGTATTTACCTTAGAGGTAAAATACCTCGATAGTAAGCAAATAACCTTACGATTAATCTTAGTCTCGAACTCTAGTTAAGTTAATTTTAGAGAAGATAAATAAAGCTTTTAGTTATTAAGATAGCTAATATAATTTTAATAATATAATATTATATCTATATATAAGAGATAAATTCTTATTATTATAACGTTTTTAAACTATTTTAATATCTTTAATATTTATTAATTATTTAACTTCTTAATAGAATACTATTTACTATTTCGAGTATTAATAGATAATAAACTTTTATAAATAAAGATCTAAACTATATCGAGTTAATTTTAAAATTTAATAAAATTTCTCTTATACGCTTAAATCTTTAATATATTATAAAAAATATTTTAATAGCGAGAGTAAGTATATATTAAGCTTTTTTATCGATTTTAACTTAATATTAAAATAATTAATCTCTAAGTCTTTATTAGAGTTAATCTCTAACGAAGACCTCTTTAATTTTTAAGCGCGCTCGATTTTATCGATATCGCTTATTTTAATTATTTCTTTAAATTTTATTAATATATAAATTTTATTCTTAAATTTAAACTTTAATAAAGCGAGTTTATCTAGCTTATTCTTTAATAAAGAAAGCTTATTAAGCCTCTAAGTACTATATTTTTCGAGAAATCTAAAATCTTAATCTCTTTAAACTATCTCGATAATATTAATAAGCTTAAAGATATCTTTAACTATTAAATCTAAAAGTAATAGTTTAAGAATAAATTAAAGCTATTTAGACTATAGCGCTATATCGAAAAAGATTATATAAAATTAATTATTAATACTATTATTATCGAAGTCTAGGTTAATAGCTAGCTATAGATATAAGATTAAATCTATACTATACTAAAATCGCGTTATAAAAAAAACCCGCGTTCTAAGATTAAGAATAAGATTAACGCTAAAGAAGTCTAGAAGACTCTAAATAAGTTTAAATCTCGAGACTTAAATATTCTTAATTTCACGTTTAGAAAGATAAATAATATTACTCTTATAGAGTATAATAATAACTCTTAATTTTATATTAATAAATTTATAAAGATTCTAGATAAGTTTAATAACTTATTTTTAAAGCTAAAGTTCGATAAAAATTAAAAAATTTATTACTTTTATTTAGGCTTAAATTCTCTATATAATTTATATTATAAATAATATAATTAAAATTATAACGTCTTTAAAAATAATAATATTATAAAGTTTAATCTAGATTATATAATTACTCGATTTATTAATATTATAATTAATTTTATTAATTTAATTAGTATTAAAGCTTATATACTAATTATACTAGTTAATAAATTTTTTATATATAACTCGTAAAGCGTTATTATATTAATTATTATTAATAAAATTATTAAATATAGAATTTAATAAGAGGCCTATATTAATAACTCTTATATTTATACTTAAACTTATAAATATTATAACTATTATAAAAAGAATTAATATAATAATATCGAATATATTACTTTATATCTTAAATTTAAAAAATAAAATAATAATAGTAATAGAGAAAATCGCGATAATTATAAAGGTTATAATAATTATAATAATTAAGATAGTAATAAGAGAGATAATAAGAATAATTTCTCTAGCTTAGATAATAAAGATAAAAATAAAAATATCTAAAATAATAAATTTATTATTAATCGTTAATCTAATAGTATTAAAGCTATTATAGCGTATATTTAATTAGTAATAATATATAATTTTATAATATATACTAACTCTAACTTAGAGGATACTATATACCTTATTATTAATTCTTAATTCTTATAAAATTAAGTCTACTATTCCTCTGTTAAAAAGGGTCTAAAGACTATATCTTAAACTTCTTCGGTGTTTATAGCCGCCGTATTATTATATTTATAATTTATTAATAATATTTATATTTAATATATTACTCGTAATTTCTTAGTCTTTCGAATTTTTACTTTATTTAAATTATATTATTTAATTAATAAAGTTAATAGCTTAGCTATAACTATAGACTTTAAATATATTAAATTTAAATATAAAGATCTTAAAAATAAATAAACTCTATATATAGAAGATATCTAATATATTTCTAATAGTAGTTTTAATTTAATTTCTTAAAGATAACTCGAAGATTAAAATTATTCGCTTTAATTTATATTTAAAAATATTAAAGTAAAAGAGTATAATATTATTTTTAAATATTAGCGTAATTATTTTTATATATTAAATATATAAATAGAGGCTTTTATATACTTAGTAGTTATTAATAAAAATATTTTTATCTATAATAAATTTATTATATCTATATCTATATCTAAATTTAAATTTTTATTCTTATTTATTAATATCTTAGATTCTTAAATTAATAAAAAAATCTTATATATATAATACGCTTATTATAATTACTTAGAGTATTAAAATCTAAAGAAATTAATTAAAATATATATTAAAATAAACTTATCTATTTTACTCTTTAAGAATATATATAAATTATATAGTATTATTAATATAAAAATCGAATTATATAAGCGTTATATAATATTAGATCGCTAAAAGAATAATCTAATTTATAATAATCTTTAAAAAAAAAAAAAATTTTTTATAATAATTATAAATAGATAATAATCTTTCTAGATAATAAAACGCTTTATTTCGCTATATTCTTACTTTCTAATAAGAATAATCCTATAATCTTTCCGATATTTAAGTTTTTTCTAAATTAAGTTAAATATAGAAATTACGTTTATATTAGATTTTATAGTAATTATAGTTTTAAATACGATAATTATAATATATATACTTTTCGATTTATTAAAGAAATTATCTAGAAAGATATTATATCTAATAACTTTTAAATAAATAGTAAATCTAAATATCTCGGCCAAATGATATAATGTAAGGCTAGCGCTATATTTAAAGAGAGTGGGCTATTATAAAAGTATTAATCGAAATTCGCGTGAGCTTCTAATCACCTACGTAATTTGTAACCGATATTAAAAAGAAATATCACCTCTTATAAGGTCTTCATAGACTATCCACCTAATATTTCGTATCTTCGAATTATCGAATAGATTGATTTCTATTAAATATATCTATTAAACATCGACTAAACTAAATATAAGAATTACGCCTATAAGAGGCGCTTAATTAACTATAAAGCTAATTAGTTTTATTATATACTAATATTAAATAATAAAATTTAGATCTATTTAAATATAACTTAAATTAATAATTTTTTTTAAATTAATTTTAGTTAAGCTTAACTCTATTAAAGAAAAAGAGATTAATAATTAAAATCTATTTAAAATTTACTTAAGAATAGAAATAAGCGCTATATAAATATATTATAAAAGACTATATATAAGCTATTAATTATCTCTTTAATATTAATTCTAAAAGAAAAAACTTTAAAAAAAATAAGATAGAAAATATTTATCGAAGTAATAATTATCTTAACTAAAGCTATTAGAGAATTCGTTATTACTATATAGATTTCTATTAAAGAAGTATCTTTATAGATATCTCCGTCGTAAATATCTCTATAAATATTACTATAGATATCGTCGTAGATATATTTAAAAGAAATAAAATTAAAATTATTTAAAACTTTAAGTAAAAATATACTTATAGAATTTATCTTAATAGCTTTATAAGCCCTAATAAGGTCTATAATTAGATTTATAATTAATTAATAATCTCTCTTAAAATAATCTAGATAATATGAAGTTCTTAAAACTTATTATAATCTTTCGCTAGATCTATTTATTCTTTTAATTAAAGCTAATATTTTTAAATTATTTAAATCTCGAATATATCGAGAGATAATAGCGAATAAATATTAAAAAATAAAATAAAAACTTATTATATAAAAAGAAGTTAACTCTTTTATAGCTAATAATATCTAAATTTTAATAAATCTACTCTTAAATATATATACCCTAAGCGGTAAATAAGTTTATAAATTTAAGCGAAGCTTTATTAGAGAGATTATATAATATAAAGCTTAATAAATAATTTATAATTTTAAATAGCGCGAAAATATAAATTTTAATAAGACTTTCGTCTTTATAGTTAAGTCTATAAACTATAAAGCGATCTTTACTTTAATAATAATTCTTAATTAAAAATTAAAGTAAATAAATATTAAAATTACTTTTCTCTATAATAATATAAAGGAAATTATCTATATAATATAGTTTATAAGCTTTAAAATTAATAATAAATATAAGATATATAAGCTAAAGAAGGCGCTATATAATTTAAAGTAATTTCTAAAAATCTAATATAATATTCTCTTTATATATTTAAAGAAATTAGACTTTAAACTTATTACGATTAATTTCTTAATTTTTATTAATAATATTATAATTATTATAATCTATATAAATAATATTCTTTTAATTAATTTTAATAAAGTAGAAATTTAGAATATTAAAAATAAGTTTAATAATTATTTCGAAATAACTAATTTAGAATTATACGCTTATTATCTAAATATAATTATTATTAGAAATTATATTAATTATATTATTTAATTTAATTAAATAAAGTATATTAAAAAGTTTCTTACTAAATATAATATATAAGAATCTAAAAATATATTTATTTTTATAGATATCGAAAGATATTAGATATCTAAAGAGAACTTTTAAATCTTCGAAATCTCTTATATTAAGTATTAATTAATAATAAAATTATTAATATATATAATATTTAATATAAGATGAAATATTATATTTATAATCTTAATAATATTTCGATATAGTTTAAACTCTAATAAAGTCTATTAAAAAGCGATTAAGCGAATCTTTCGCTATTTTAAATAAATCGTTAATTATTAACTTATCTTTAGAGAAAATCTAAAATCTTTAAATAATTATATTAACGCCGATTAAATCGATAATTAAAATATCTATTACTTTATATTTAAGTATATATTTAATATTAATAATAATAAGATTATTAATTAATTATTAAAGTAATAATTTATTATAATACTCTTAACTTATAAGATTAAATATATTAATTAAATATAAATTATTAAAAAAGTAATTTAATTACGTAATTTATTATTTTTGTTTAATTCTAATAATAAATAAGAGTAAGTAATAATTATTTTTTATAATAATTAAAGTATTATAGTACTAGCTAAAAACTTCTAATTTTATATTTATATTAAATATATTAATATTTAATATTATTATATATAAGAATAAGTTATCGCTAAAAATATCGCTTTAGATTATATTTTTATCGATTAATAAATAATCGACGATCTTATTAAGGCTTTTAATAAGAATAAGTTTAAGAGGTTTTATTAATTTATTAAATTAAAATATTATTTATAATCTTACTATAAATTAATAGTCTTAATATAAAAGAGTTATCTACTCTAGAGAAGTTATTTTATTAATTTTTATATTATAAATAATCGACTTAAGCTATCTATTAAGTCGCTATATTAAGTTTAATACTCTATAAACTTATTATTTTATATTAAAATAGCTATTTCTTTAGCGCTATTACCGCTATCGTTATTAAAACTTCTAAAACTCTTTTAAAAAACTTATATTTATTCGTTATTAATATCTTAAATATTATATCTTTAAATTACTATTATTAGCTATTATTATTAAAAATTAATTATTTAAAATAATTTTTATAAGGATTTTATAGCTAGCGATATATAGCTAGAAGGATTTCTTCTAATTATTTTATTTAGTTACCCCTATAAATATTCTTTAATCTCGAATTAATCGATTTTTGATATATACTAGATAATCTAAAAATAAATTTTTTAAAAAATCGTTTTTTAATAAAAAGTAGAATTTAAATTATATTTAAATAGAGGTTATAATTTAATATAATTATTTTTAGATTTTAACTTTTTACTTTATCTATTCTATTTTAAATATTATAAACTTTAAATCTTATATTTTTTAATTTAATTTATAAAGAGAAGGTAAAGGTATAAGAGAGTAAAAGAGATATATTTTTACGCTAGCTATTTAATACTAACTTACTTTAACTACTTAATTCTAATATCGTTAATATTAAACTTTATATCTACTAGATTTCGCTTATAAGAGGATATATATAAAGAGAAATATTAAAATTCAAGTTTATCGAGGCTTAACGATATATATATTCGTAATACTCTCTATAATTAAATCTAATTAATTAAGTATTTTATCTATTACTTTTAATAGATTATAAATTTAAATTATAGAATATTTATTTAATATATTACTTATAAGCTAGCTAGCTTATTAATTAAGTACTTAAAAAATAAGAGAAAATTTTATTATAATATTATATCGCTTAGTAATATTATTATAATATTAAATATTTAATTAATTTACTTTAAAGTAATTTAATAGTACTCTTTAAGCTTTATAGATCTCTAAATTATAAGTTATACTTATTATATAATAGCTATAACCCTTATAAAAACCTCGCTATTATTATCTTTAATTATTATATTATAAAATAAGAAATTAAAATAAAGAGCTTAAGTATTAAGTTAATTAAAAATTTTATTAAATTAATTAATTAATTAAGCGCTTTAAATGATATTAATTTTATTTATAAAACGCTAAATCTATAAATAGAAATAATATAATTATAAAAGGGGTAGTATATAAAGAAGTACTTTTATTTTTTAATCGAAATATAGCTATATTAGTTAGATAGATTATAGCGAAATATTATTATATTAATACTATTAATCGCTTAATTAATAAATTATTAAGTTAATAATTAAATATTTAATTAATAAAGAATATAATTATCGCGTAAGATAAAGAATATAAAGAGTTTTTAAGTTTTTTATTTAATATAGACTTTATATTTATTTAATTACCTTTAAATTTAATTATATCTTAAAAAAATTCTTTATTTAATTATATTAGTTAAGATAATATTATATATTCTAGATATAATTATATATTAACGCTTTCTTTTAATTAAGATAATATTAAATACTTTAAATATAGTTATTTATTAACGCTCTTCGTAGTTTAAGATAAGTTTAAAAGCTACTATAGATTATACGCGTCTATTATATCTTTAGATATTTTTTAGAAATAATTTTATATATTATATAATAAAGTATACGTAGATAAATATATCTTTAAGTATAACTTTTCTCGATATAATTAGATATTAAATAAAGTTTAATATTAATTTAGAAAGCGTTTAGAAAATTAAGAATATAATTATATATCTATTTATCTCTCTAATAACTTTATAACTTTTAATAATTTAACTCGCGAGTTATCTCTTAAATTAATTAATAGCGAGAATCTCTTTAATATTATTATATAGTCTATTAAATTTAATTCTCTTATAAACTCTTAATTTCTTCGCGCTTTAAATAATATATTAAAGTTAAAATTATATTAAAAGAAATTAGCTTAAATATAAAGTTTAGCGAGCTATCTCTTTATATCGCTAAGCTTAAAAAATCTAAAGATCTTTAAATATAATAGCGAGATATATATTAATATCTTATAGTATAACGCTTTATTAAGTTTATTAAAGTTAAATAAAAAGATTATTTTATTATTTTTATCTTAGCTAAAAATACGTCTAACGCTAAAATTATAAGATTTATTAATATTATTAAAGATAAAGTTATTAAGTAAAAGCTAAGATATAAACTAGCTATTAATATTATTTAGAGTTATCTTAATAATAATCTTCTATCGAATTTAGAAAGTTAAATTAATATCTATCTTCTATAAAAGACTATTATTATTAATAATAAGTTTAAAGATTTTAATATTTTTAATAATCTCTATTATTAGCTATTTAAGCTAAACCTTAATTAATATAAAGATATATTAAATTTCGCGACTCGCCTTAAAGATATTTATATCGATATTATTAATATATTATCTAAGTTAAAATTAAAAATTAACTTTTTTATTTTTCTCTTTTATATCGAGTTAGATAAGATCTATAATATCTATTTTATTTATTATATTTAAAATTATAAGTCGATAAATAAGATAAATATAGAGTTTATCTTCTCGCTAAAGTACGCTATTACTTAATTTATTTAGATAATTATTAATTTATCTTCTAAGCGTATTAAATTTAGCTATATCTTTACTACTTAGCGCTTTTATTATTTTATTCTAAATAACTTAAATCTTATTATTATTATTAAATTATAGAAGAGAGTTATATCTAATTTTAATAGTTATATAATTTAAAAGCGAGTTAAATATTATATTTATTATAAGAAATATTATTATATTAAAATAAAGTATAATTAATTTAATAAAAAGAGTTAAAATAAAGATATTAACGACGATAATAATAAAGATAATATTTAAGATAATAACTTTAAATTTAATAATAAAAAGAATAAGAATAGAGATTATAAGTTTAATAAGAAGCGTTATTATAATTTTATTAATATTAAAAGAGAAATATATATTATATATATAGCTAAATTCGATAGCTCGCTTATATAATAAATTTTAAATTATACTTATTTATAGCACTTTACTCTCTATCGAAATATCTTTATTAAATATTATTCTCTTAATTTTATAATTAATAATATTTATTTAATTAAGAGTATTAAGAACTTTCTTATCTCTATTAATATTAATAAAGTATATCTTAATACTATTATTAATAGTAAGAAGAAGAAATTAATTCTTATTAATATTCTTTATCTTCTCGAGCTATCTCTAAATCTAATTTCTTAAAAATAATTAATATATAATAGTCTATCTATAAAATTCGTTTTAAATAATATTAAAATTAATTATTATAATATTACCGCTTAACTATAGAAAAATAATCTATATATCTTTTATATATAAAAGTTAAAATTTATATTAATATCGTTTAAAGCTAAATTAATATTTATATTAATATTTAAATAGTATAATATAAAGTTCGCTATACTTTAGATTATTTTAAAATATAAGAAGAAGATTAATTTAATAAATAAAGGTATTTCTATTTTCGCTAAGTCTAATATCTCTAACTCTAATTTCGATTTTAACTTCGATAAAACGCCTTATAAAATTAATAAAGAAACTCTTAATCTTTAATATATTTATATAAATTATTTAAGATATTAAAATATTTAAAAGCTCGTTAAGTTATTTAAGAGTATAAACCTTATTAAAAAAATTATAAAAATAAAGTCTTACGCTTTATATACTATTAAAAAAATAAAGAATATATTATATAAATCTTATATTTATCTTATAGAAAGATTAAATAATTTAATTTATAGCGATATTTATAGCTCTATTACCCCGCGCGGCTTTAATAAAGATAAATACTTTATTATCTTTCTAAATAACTACGATAAACGCTTTAAGATTAAGATTATCGAATAAAAGAGCGATATCTTTATAGTCTTTAAGCGCTTTTAGCTTTATAATAAATATAGCGATTTTACTATTAAACGCTTATAAAGCGATTATAAAGATAAATATAAGAATTATAATTTCGATATCTATTATATTAATTATAATATTACTTAAAAGCTAATTTAATTAGAAAATCTTAAATAAAATAAAATTATTAAATAACTTAATTAAACTCTCTTTAGTATTATTAATATTATTATAGAGAATATTAATATTAATTAAAAGTTTTAGCTAAAGCTTATAATAGTAATAAACTATCTTTATAATTATAGCTTTATTATAGATTATAAATTTATTTTATATAAGACTTATATTAAATATAAGCTCTATCTAATATATATTAAATATATTAAAATTAAGAGCTTCGCTATAATAAGAAGATTAGTTATTAAATAAAAGAAAGAATAATATTATATTTAAGAAGATATTCTTATAGACTATAATAATAATTATATTTATTAAATATTATTATTAGATAATAATATTATATACTTATTAAAAGTTATATAAAATAGAGAAAAGAATAAACTCTTATTTAATTTAATATCTTTTTAATCGCTAAATAATTTAGCTATAAAGAGAAATACGCCTAGATCTATAACGCCTTTCTTAGCTAAAAATTTTCTTTCTATAAATATAATAAATATAAATAAACTTATTTAGTTATTTAGATTTATTTTAAGGCCTTTAAAGCTTATAATAACTTCTTTTAACTTCGATATAGATATTTCTATTATTACGCCTTAATCTATCTTAATAATATAAAATAATATATTTTTATATTCTAACTATCCTTACTTAATCCCGCGAAATCTCTCTTTAAACTCTCTTATACTTTATATTATAATTATTTAAGTTATAAATATAGAGTTATATAAGTTAAAGATCTATAAAGAGATTATAATAAATAATTCTTTTTATAAATAATAAAAAGGCGATATAATCGAAGAATTTAAGTCGCTGAAAGAGAATAATATCTAAACTCTTATTAATCTATTTTATAGACGTATTATACTTTATAATAGATAAATTTATACTTTAAAATATAAATTTAATAATAAAGTTACTCGCTATAAAACTCGCTAAATAATATATAATTTCGAATAACGCGAAGACTTAAATTATAATAAAATCTTCGTTTTAATAATTAAGCTTATATTCTATAAGACTATCTTTATCTTAATCGCTATTAAAGATTAAAATCTAAAATAAATAGATATTAAAATCGCTTTTCTCTATAAGAATATTAAAAAAGAAATCTATATAAAATAGTCTATTAATTTTATCTTAAAGAAGTATTCTTAATAAGTCTATAAGCTTAATAAGATACTTTATAGTTTAAAGTAGTTCTCGCGTATATAATATAATATCTTTATTAACTATATATAAGAAATCGATTTTATTCTTATTAATATCGATTATAATATATTTATTAATCTCGATATTAATATTATTATCGCTCTTTATATAAATAATATTCTTATTATTAACTCTTTTTAATTTAATATTTAATAAATTAAGAATACGCTTAATATTAAGTTTAAAATAAGTAATTTAAATTTTTATAGCTATTATTTAAATATAATTATAATTTATAATTATATTAATTAAATATTATATTTAAATTAATTAATCTATATTAAATAATTTCTTAGATATTATAAAATATAAGAGTTTAAGTTATAATTTACTCTTATAAAGACTAGCGCGTAATTACTTTTTATTAAGAATAATTATATAATATTTATTAAATTATTAAAAACTTATTAATTAATTATTAAATCTCTTATATACGCTATATTAGATATAAGATTAAATATTATATTCGCTATATTAATAATCTTATAATATTCTTTAAATCTTATCGAAGTCTATTACGCGACTATTAAGTATATCTTTTAATATCTTAAAATAACTATTTATTAATATCTTATTTATAAAGATTTACTTTAAGATTTAATTAATTATATTAACTTCGATTAAATTAATAATTATAATATTTATAAATTAATTTTAAATTATATTTATAATCTAGAAAGTAGAGTAATTAGCTAATCTTTTAAGCGATAAGCTATTATTATATTATCTATTTATAAAATTAAATATATTAATTAGATTTAGACTATAAAGAAAGCTATTTAACTTTAAAAATTACTTAATTAAATTCACTCTAATAAATTACTTTAAATAATTATTATCTTTGATAATAATTAAGATGTAATCGCTTTAATAAAGAATTCTTAATATTATAGTTATATTAAGTATATTAATATTTAATATTATTAGATACGTAGTTAAATTACTAATAATAATATAAATCTTAAATATATTTTTACTAATAAATAGATAGTTAATAGATTTATTAAGGCCCTATATAGAGATAAATTTAAGCTCTTTTAAAAACTTATTAATCTAAAACCTCGCCTATAGAATAATTATTTCTTATATTCTAACAATACGCTTATTATTAAGAAAGAGTTGATTCTAGTACCTTAAGGGGTGTATAAATTTATATTCTAGCGATACGCTTATTATTAAGAAAAAGTTAACTCTAGTATCTTAAAAAGTAAATAAATTATTATTAAAAGAGTTAACTTTAGCACTTTAAGGGGTAAATAAATTATTATTAAGAAAGAATTAACTTTAGCACCTTAAGAGGTAAATAGAATTTCGATATTACTACTTATATAAGAGCCTACTTCTAATTAATCTTTATATCTCGAGTAATCTATTCGAGTTACTCGTCGAGCCGCTATATTAAGCTTAACACTCTACGGACTTATTATTTTATATCGAAATAGCTATTTCTTTAGCGCTATTATTACTACCGCTATTAAATCTTTAAGGCTCTTTCGAAATGCCCTTACCTATACCTCATCCTATTAACGTACTATACACGGGTATATTACTATTATATCCTCAAGGACCTAACATGATATAGTCGTTTTCAGATTTCGACTTTTCACTTTGCCTACTCTATTATAGACGTTACGAACTTCCGGCCTTTAATCGATCGATCTTTGGTGTGCACTCAAGTGGACTGGAAATAAAATTTTCAAAAAACCCTCTTTATAAAAAAAAAAAAAAAAAAAAAATGGAATTTTTTGTATGGGGTGGATGGAATTTTCCCATGCACATGCCCTCTTCACCTTAACTACCCGGCGTTCGGATATGGCTATTTGCTCGAATGGGGGGGTAGGGGGTGTGGGGGTATTTTTTTCGTTTTTCTACTTGTTTGATTCGAGCTGCATTTCGAGCATATGGGAGTGTCGAAATATGTTACCTGACTGAATTGGAAGGTTAGCCGAGGCGAGGAAGGTTTGCCGAGGCTTGGCGATATATGTATTCGTGATGCTCTCTGCAGTTAGATCTAATCATTTTAAAATTAATATTAAACTTCGTATTTATTAGATTTCGCTTATAAGAGAATATATATAAAGAAGAGTATTAAAATTTAGATTATATAACTCTTAACGTCTTAATAATTATATAACTACATCACGTGATACGCCTTAGCGCGCCCGTATTAAGTTGCTCTTTCCTTTCATAGAACTCTATAGTTAATACAATTAAGTGTCCTATCTTCATATTTTAATAGATTTCTCCTCGCTTTCTTATTTATTTCTAATTCTCTTATCCCTAATTCTCTTATTTCTAATTCTCTTATTTCTAATATTCTCTATTAAAGCCTTTAATATTTTTTCTATTATTTTTAATTATCTAGAGAAATTAGAGATTATATTAAATTTTAAAGAGGGAAATAAAAAGAATTATATAGTAGTTGAGAATAGCTTTAATATATTTAATAGCTTAAATTTAGAAGTTAAACTTAAACCTATAAAAATCTTTTATAAAGTTTTTAAAGTAGATATAAATTTAGATTTTTAAATTATTAAGGCTTTCGGCGTAGTAAAGTCTATTATAATCTTCTTCGATAGTAAAAGTTAAGATTTATACTATAGTATAAATTTAATAGAGTTTAAGATATTCTTAAAAGATACTTATCGATTTTTCTAAATTATTAAATAAAGATACTTTATTATTATTCGATATATTCTTATCTATATCTCTTCTACGACGATATAAATTATATATAAATCTTAATTAATTAAGTTTATTTCTCGAATTACTATTATTATTAATTTTTATAACGCGTTTTAATATATAATTTCGACTAGATCTAGATATCCCCGATATCTAAAATTTAAATATCTTAATTATACTTCGTTTATTATCTATAATAGCCCTTTATAAGATCTATTACAAAGCCTTTTATAAATCTTATTATTAAGATTCTCAAGTTATAATCTTCGATATTAATTATTTAGATTAAATAAGAGATAATACTTAGAAATAACTAATATTCGAATATATATAGAGAATAAAATATAGAATATATTTAAATATTAGAAATATAAGATATAGTTTCTTCGTCTAGCGTATAGAAGTTATATTACTATTATTTAGCGAAACTATATAAAAAGCTTTATTTTCTATTATCTTCTCTTTATAAAATAAAATTAAAATACTATACGATATTTAGATCTTATATTAATAATACGAATAGTATTATAATAAGTATTATAATAAAGTATAGTTTATTAATTACTACTATTATATATAGTTATATTCTCTATATATCTAAATATTTCTTTTAGAATTCTAATATTATTTTTTTATTTTTTTAAAAATTACGCGCTAGTTATTATTATTACTTTTTTAATTCTTAAATCTTTAATTTCTAATTTATACTTTTAAATTTAAGCTTTATTTTTTAATAAAAGATCTATTTATAAAAAGCTTTATTATTATAATTACTTTTTTAAGATATATATAAAAATCTTTAATCGCTTATTAAAGCCTTTAGTAGTAATTTATACTCGCTATATTAAATTAGATTATAGATATTTAAAAGAAGACTTTATTATAAAAAAACGAATCTCTTCTAACTTTAGATTTAGAATTTATTAAAGTAAATAAAATAAGAATATATCTACGCGAAGGCCTTTTTTGATTATATTTCGAAGAGTATATTAAGAAATAAATTTTTTCTTAATAGAAGAAAGTCTTAAATAAAGATAATAATCGAAAAAGAGAGCCTTTATTAAATAATATTAAAAGATATATAACCGCCGAAGAGCGATTTAAAAATAATAAATTCTCTAGTTATTAGTCGAATAAAATTAAGTAAAATAAAATCGATTATATAACTATAATGTTATTTAAAATTTATTACGCGAATATTAAGAATATTAATAATCTATTCTTTAATAAAAAGCTTTTAAATGATAAGATTAATAATTAGATATAGGCACTTACGAAATATAAGAAATTTAACTACGCGTCTATTAGAGTTAAGAAGAAGCTATTAAAGACTTCGAAGCTTAATTTAACATCTTTCGCAGATATTAAAAAGCTATTAAAGATCTCGAAATCTAGATTAAAGTCTTTTATAGGCGATTCGTTATTATAGCTATTATTAGAGATAGAGGCTATATACTCTATAACTTCTAATATTAAAAAAATAGAAATAATTAATTTAACTAGATCTAATAATAACGCGTTTATTAATATCGATTTATTTAATAAAACTATATCGTTATTTGCGAAGGAGTGTTGAAATTCGGATCACGTGACTCTTGGCGTCTTGGCGGTCACGTGACATAGTTACGTGACACGCCTTAGCGTGTCCGTATCTAGTCGCTCTTTTCTCTATAGTAACTCCATAGTTAATAACTAAGTGTCTTACCTCATATTTCCACAAGGAGCTTACGTTTTAACGTACTAAAGATAAACGCTTATCTTTAGATATTCTAAATATTATCGCGGAGGGTTACTTTAGAAATTCGCTAATTCTTATGAATATTAAGCGTATAACTATAAAAAATAGCTTATTTATTTTTAATATTAAAAAATACTTCTAAAAGTATTAATTAATTAATTAAGTTATTATAACTAGTTATAATTCTAAAATACTACGCGACTTTATAACTATTACTCGAGGTCTTAATTAATTAATTAATGCGAAGTCTTAATTATAATTAATATAATATATAAAAGACTTAAATTAGAATAATATTATTTATTAATTATTTATAGA
The DNA here is from genome assembly GCF_014066305.1 of Letharia columbiana. Taxonomy (NCBI): domain Eukaryota; kingdom Fungi; phylum Ascomycota; class Lecanoromycetes; order Lecanorales; family Parmeliaceae; genus Letharia; species Letharia columbiana. The sequence continues at coordinate 850,483 of NW_023501047.1, read as the reverse complement.
GGATATTATTAGAGAGTTTAATAAATAATAAAAATACTTTAATAATCTCGATTATCAATATAAAGATCTAAAGAATTTTTATAATTTTCTAAAAAAAAAGATCGAATAATAAGAGAAGTATATAATATTTTAAATATTAGATATAATACTTTTTTAATAACTATAATTCTAATAATCTTTAACTATTAAGACTCTTATTCTATTTTACGCTAATCTAAATATATATAAATATATACTTATAGATATAATAGATCTCGATAAGATCTAAATTTTTATAGGATAATTATTATAGATAAATACTACTACGAAAGCCTTTTATTCTTTAAATATTCTCTTATTACGCTATATAAAGCTTTCTTTATATAAAGCTCGCTTATTTATTCTATCTAATACTTTTTATTAAAGCCTTCTATAAATAATACTTTTAAGATCTTTTATAAATATATTATTAAAGCTTATTAATAGCTACTATCTAGCTATAAAAGATATATATTAATTAATTAATTAAGAAAAAATCTTATATTAACTTTATATTAATCGTTATATTAAAATATCTTATTATATAATAAATTAGAATTATTAAGCTTATTACGCTTAAGATCTTTATAATTTATAAATATTATAATAATAGAAAATATTATAATTTAGTTATTAATAAGAAAATTATTTAAAATAAGCTTATTAAAATATATCTAATATTCAATAAAAAAAAGTAAAATTTAAGAGTAATTATAATTACTAATTATAATATATTCTTAAATTAATATAGACCTTAAACTTTATAAAGCTATCGTATTAATTAATAATATATATTTAAAAATTAAGATAAATAAGATAAAGATGAAGTTAAATTCGAACTAGAAGAATAGTCTTAAAAATTATTTCGATATTATTATCTTAAATAAAGCTTATCTAATTAAGTCTCTCGTAATTAAAAATATTATAAATATAATCTAACTTAATATTAATTTTTATATTCTTATAATTATATTTTTTATATCTAACGAAATCGTAGATTAAATTAACTATATATCGTTTATTAAATATAAAAAAGTAGATTATTAATAAAAATCGAAATAGCTAAGAAAGCTTAATTTTGCGAAGAACTAAAATCTATTTAATCTCGTAGATAATTATTTAATAATTAAGTTATATATCACTTTTAAAACTATAAAAAACTAGATTTTCGTATTAAAAGTCGATTTTATTATAAAAGATACTCGTCTAATATAAATTTAAAAGAAAATTCTTATTCGATATATAATATTTAGTTAAATTTTATTTTATATCGAACTTAGTATTAAAGAAGCTTTATTAATTAATAAAGCTATTATAATTAATTATATATATAATAATTAAGAGAAAAAGAAATATCGCGAGATAGAGAATAAATTTATAGATAAGCTTATTATTATCGAATTAGAATTTATATAATAGAGAAAGTCTAAATAATCGTTAATTATATATTATTAACTCTCTATAACTACTATATAATTAAAATTTTCTTTTATTAATTAGAAATTTAATTTAAAAATAATTAATATTAAGTTCGTTTTAGAAAATAAGATATACTTCGTTAATTGATTTTATTAAATAGTTAATAGTAGAGTAGATCTAGACGAGTTTAAAAAACTACTACTTATATTTTATAGCGGTGAGTTTAAGATTAGAATTTTACTTTATAATATTCGAAGTTAGATAAATCTCTATCTACTTATCTCTATTAAAGGCTTTTACTTATCTCTATATAAAGCTTCTTATATATTAGCTATCTATTAATCTATTAAAAGCTTTTAATAAATATATATAATTAATATAAAATCTTTTATAGAAGTTATTTATTAATATTATCGATAATATTAAATAATTAGAAATAAAAAAACGTATATTATCTAATATTAATTACTAGCTATTACTATATCATTATTCGCTATTTTCTAAATTCTTAATATTAATATTATTACGATTACTATCTTTTAAAAGATAAAAAAATATAATCTTATTATAGATTAATTTAACGAATTAGATAATAAAGTAATAGTATATATAATAATATATACTATTAAAAGCACTAATCTAAATATATAATAACGATATTAATATATTTATATAATTAAGAGCGCGTAGAATTTTAAAGTTTTAGAATAGACTATAGATAGAGTATAATAATTTAATAATTCTTTTAAAGTTATATATTTTTATAAATACTACATTATTAATATATTTAATAATATTATAATATAAAAAAATATTAAAAAGACGGTTTTTAAAGCTATAGATAAGTTAAATTACGCTATCTTTTATTTAGTTAATAAGATAACTAGATAAATTAATTTAGATAACTAAGTGCTAGTTAATAATAGATTAATAAGAATTAATAATTTAAATCTAGCGTTAAAAAATAAGATATTTAATATTCTAATCTCTTATAAGATATTACGCTATATTCTTTTAGCTAAAAAAGAAGAATATATATAGCTATAAATATAAGCTACTCTCTCTATAAAATACTTTCTCTTATATTATACTAATATCCTTAATATATAAAAATCTCTTATAAGAGATATATTTATAAAGTTATAATTATAGCCTCTATTACGATACGCTTTTTTTCTCTATATCTTATTTTTAATATAAAGATAATTTAGTTTTATAATTAATATTATTAATATATTAAGTATAGTATAAATACTATAAAAGACTTTCTATAGCTTCCTTCTATTAGTAATTATTATATTATTTAAAATCTTTAATAAAGACTCTCTCTTTTCTTTTCTTATAATTATATATTAATTATAATTTATATATTTTAATAGTAGTTAAAAATTACTTTAATAATTTTTATAGAGAAATTTAATAGCTTTAGTATAAATTATATATCTAATCTTTAATATATATAGATATAATAGTTAGATATTAGACTAATTATATATATTAATAAACCATTTTTAAAATATTCTCAACGATAAGTAATATATATTATCGAATACTATATCTTAGATAAACTTATAATTTAAGATTTCTAAGACTTAAATAAGAATATATAATTAAGATCGCGATTTTCTATAAATATTATAAAAAGCATTTTATAACTTTCTTTTAAATTTATAAACGGCTTCCCCCTTTAAATATATATTAATTACTATTATAACTTCTAAATTTCGAAAGATTAATAGTCTATAAATATTTATATAAGACTTAAATAAGAATAATAAGTCTAAAGACGATAAGCCTAGAGACGATAAGCCTAGAAATTTATCCCTATATATTATTATTATAGATAATAATTATAAAAAATAGTAGGTTATATCTTTATATTATATTAGTTTAACGAATAATTTATCTTCGCTTATATACGCTATAAAAATCTTTAATAAAGAGGGTTTTTATATAAGTAATACGATAGAGTAATAAGTATTTTTAGATAAAAGTATAACTTCTCTAAGTATAGATAAATAGGAAATAAATAAATAAAAGTAATTAATATTTAATATTAAGATAAATATAAAGAGTAGTAAAGAGAAGAATCTATTTATTATAAACTTTTTATATTTATAATAATAAATTCTAATTATCGTCTAGTTAGCTAACGAAGTCTCGAATATATCTTAAGAAATACGCGTCTTAATACTACTAAATTATCTTAAAGATCTCAAATCTTCTAATAATATTAATAACGAGGATTTACTATTATAAGATAGTTCTACTAAATTTAACGACTATAAAGGGCTATTATTACTCTTATATATAATATCCTTATCTACGATACCCTTATTTACGATATTTTTATCTACGATATCCTCACCTACGATACTCTTACCTACGCTATTCTACGAAATAATTCTATAGTAAGATAAAAAAAACGTCTTTTTATTATCTCTATATCTAGTATTAAGTTTATAATTTAAGAAATTAGAATATTTAAAAATCAACTATATATATTTAAGAGAGATCTTTTAATTATAGAAGTCTTTTATAGAGGAAGTTAATATAAAGAATAATAAGATTATAAATTTAGATCTAATATAGATCTTATTAATAAAGCTTAATATACTAAAGCGCTAGATTTATCGCTATATATTATTATAATAATTAATAAAAAAGCCTTTAATAATTATTTTAGAAAAATAATAATTATTTTTATAAAAATAGAAGATAATAAAATATTAGAGAATTAAAAAATTAGTATAATAATAATAATATAATCTTATTAATCTTATATATATGATTTTATTAACTATTAAACTACGCGAGAAAATATTTTCTAATATAATTTATTATATAAATAAGTTTACTAAGCTTTAAAAGTTAAATATTTAAAAATTATTTATATAAATAATATTTAAAAACGTTTATTATATAAATACTAGTACTCTTATTATTTCTAAAAATCTAGTTTATATTAGATCTTTATCTTTTAAAATAAATTATATAATATTTATTAATTAGAATTATTAAAAGAGTATTAATAAAGAAGTAGTTATAACTATATAGATAGTTATAGAATAATAATATATATAATTTATTTTATACGATTTTAATTTAAATAGAGATAATATATATAAATTCTTTTTATTTAAGAATTAACTTCTTAAGATAAATAGTATTAATTATTATCTTAATATATATCTTAATTATAAATATAATAATAATAAGAAAGAGATTATTTATTTTAACGATTAATACTATATTTGAAGAGTTCTTAATCTTTATATATCGAGTATTTAATCTCTTCGCTATCTCTATTAAACTTGAGAAGAGTTAGAAATATAATATTTCGATTATAAATATATCGAAGTATTTATAATTAAATCTTATATATTTATACTATATCTTTTATTTATTAATGACTTTAGAATATATAGAAATATATATAAAGCTCTTAAGATATTTTATTTAATTTTAACTTATTTAAATTATAAGAAATATAGAAAGCCTATTAATATATTTATAATCTCGTTAGAATTATATAGCGTAAGGCTTAATAATATAATAGAAGTTTTTTATAAGCTTATTTAGAAATTAGATTATAATATAAAATTAAAGATTAATAAAGATCGAAATATAACGCTAATATAGATCTTTAATATAATATTTTTTAGCGATATACTTTAATAGATTAATAATAGTGGTTTTATATAGTATAGTACTTAAATAAATTATAGAAGTTACTATTATCTAAAGAAAGAATAAAAAAATCTTAATTATAATATTTTAGCTAATAGTAGATATTATATTAAGATATTTAAATAGAGGAAATATATATAGAATTTAAATAATAAGATAGAATATAGAGTATTTCTTCGAGATATGAGAGTGTAATTAAAGGCTTCGGCTATTGCGAAATTTATATTAATCTTAGATCTAGTCTAATTACGAGTATATAATATACTTTATTTAAAATAAAGAGAATTAAAATATATTCTTTAAGATTTTTTTATAACTTTAATTTTAAATAAATATAAAAATATTATTTATTTAAAAGTATTTTAATAATATCGATTTTCTTCTAGCTAGATATAAATTTAAAGTTCGATATATTATATATAATCTTAATTATTAATAGAAGTAGAAAAGACGATATTATTAGCTCTATTAATATTTCGAAGTTATATTATAATTAAATAATTTAAATTATTATTTCTTTAGACAATAGAGAGTACTATATCTATTTAATCTTTATCTTTAAGAGCTATTATATGAATATTTAATTTAATTATGTGAAGTAATATTTTAATAAAAAGCTAGCGCTATATTGAGCTTAATACGCTATATAAATATATAATAAAGATATAAAAAATATATTAAGAGTTAATTTTATATATTATAATAGCTAGAGAAAACTTTAATAGATAAATTATTAAAGTTAAAGAAGATAAAGAAGATAAAGAAGATAGAGAAGATAAAGAAGATAAAGAAGACGAAGAAGCCGAAGAAGATAAAAAATATAAGATCTTAAAAATTATTCTATCTAACGTCATATACTCTAAATCGAAAATAGTATTAGCGAAGCCGAAATTTAAAAATAAAGGGTGATTATCTAAGAGTAATAAATTTCGAAAACTTCTTAATTTTTCTAATATATATATAGATTTATATCTAATTAAAAACGCGAAGAAATATATATATAAATTTTAATATATTAATTAGTAAATTAAAGTATAAGTATAATATCTTAATATAAAATATAATAGATATTAATAATTTTATAGAGTTTTTAAAGATATAGCGAATATAGCTATATCTTTAAATCTTATAGAATATCTATTCGCTAAGAATATTATAAAATAATTATTATAATTTAATCTTATTAAAATATAAAAGTATAATTATTCGAAGATAATAAAGGTATTAAAGCTATTATATATTTAATATCTAATATTTATAAAAAGCTTTTTATTAATTAAAGAATAATTACTTAGCGAAAAAGATGATAAAAACTCTTATAACGTGATAAAAGATATTAACTATCGATATCTCTAGCTTTCTATAATAGGTTTTATTCTAGATATATATTTTTATATTAAGACTATTATAAATCTAATAAAGCTTTTATTGTAGTATAACTTTATTTAGTACTTAATAGCGATATATCGTTAAGACTATAAAATTCGAGTTCTTAATTTTAATATAAGAGTTTTAAAGTGATATTGAAGAATAGAATTTATAGATATATAAGTTATATATTTCTTAATTTAGATTTTATTAAAGTCTTCTATAGAGATAATAAACGTTATATATATAATATTAACGATTATCTTTATATAAATAATATTAAAATTATATAAATAATATTAAAAATAAGCTAAATTAATATTTTTCTTATATATACTAGCGAAAGAGGTACGCGTTTTTTATTATATATATCTATTTAGCGATAGAGAACGAAAATCCTATTATAGATCTAATTTTAAATCTTTTAATATATATATATAAGGGCGTATAGTAATATATCTATAAGCTCTTAATATTAAGGGATAAAAGTCTATATATAATTAAGATATTGAAAGAATCTAATTAGTTATATAAAGGTAAAAATAACTATATATTAGACTATATATAAGATATTAATTATTTATAAGATAAGTTTATATATAATAAGCTTTAATTAGGGTAAGTATAAGTATATAAAAGACTTAAGATAAGTATATAATAGGCCTTTAGATAGAGGTTATAATAAGAATTAATTTAAGATATTTCTAAGATATTTCTAATATATATTAGATATATATATAGTTTAAGTTTTTAAACTCTAAATTTTTAAAAGTATTAAGAAAAGATATAAATATTTAAATGGTCTTAAGATCGTTTTTCTCTAGTATTATACTAGTTAAAGACTATCTACCTTAAAGATAGTTCGAATACGATATTAGAAAGGTTGTAAGACCGGTTATAGACCGGTTATAGATAAGTCTAAGACCGGCCCTATATTATCTCAATATCGTCTCGAGACTTAAGATATCTAGACTATCTACGGTAATAAAATTTTAGAGTTAGACTCTACAGAACCTTTAATTATTAATAATAATATTAGATTAAATAATAAATTTAAATATTTATATAATAATCTAAAATAGCGTTATTTTAAAGATTATAATTTTTTTTATAATTTTTTTTATAATCTATAAAAACGAAAGATAAATTTATTTAATTATTATTTTATTATATAGAATTAGTAACGCTAGTAGAGTAGCTTTATCTATCTTTAAAAGTAATTATAATTAAATATTAAATATTAAACTTTAAATACACTTTTATTTAGAAGAGAAGTAGAATTTCTAAAATATCTTAAAATAGATAGTAGATCCACGCTTAATAAGAATTATAGTTATTAAAATTTTCTAAAAAATCCTCTTTAACCTCTCTACTCCGAGTGAAGAGCGTTATAAACTTTAAATTAAATAAGATTTAAAAATAGCGTTAATTTCGCGATTAGAGGGGTATTAAATTATATATTAATATTTTAAATAAACTTTTTAAATTTAATATTATTAAGATTTTAAGTAAATTCGTATTATTAAGTAATCTTTTAATAATATCTACTATTTTCTATAATATTAATATTAAAATTTATTTTTTTATCTTTTAAGTAATAGTAAGTGCGATAATCTATAATAGCGATATATCTTATAAAGCTATTATTATCTATCTATTAAGATATATTTCTAAAAAAAATAAAAGTGAAAATCTAAAATATATCTATAAAGCTATTAACTTTAAGCTTTATTTTATAATTTAGATTCTATATAAATTTATAAAAGACTTTTATTATATTCTTAATATTAATATTATAAAATTTTAAGAATAAAATAAATATATTTATAAGTTTTCTACGCTTCGCGTAGTTTAGATATATTAAAATAAGATAAAATACTTTAAATATATAATATATATTTTTATAAATATCGAAATTATTAATAAAGAGAAGATAGAAAAAACTAATAAAAGATTTTATAATAATAATTTTAAGATAATTATAATTAAAATATACTATTTCGAGCTCGCTATAAATTAGATATAATTAATATAAAAATTATATAATAAATAAATTAAAATTAAGAATTTTTTAAATAAAGCGATAATCGTCTAAATAGATAATCTCTTCTTTATTTTTTTTAAAGTTATAATTATAATAAATATTAAGATATCGAATAATAGATTATAAAGTTTACTCTAATAAAATATTCTTTATAAGAAAAAGCTTATATTTATTATTTAGATTTAAATTAAAATTATTAAGAATAAATACTTTTTAATCTATAACTATCTATAATATTATAATAATATATTCTATTATATCTTATTAATAATCGCGATTAATAAATATTATATATTCGATATAATATAGAGATAAATAAATTTATATTAGATTCTTAGAAATAATAAGTATTTTTTTTTAAATATAATAAACTTTCTCTAACGTTAATCGAATAGAAGATCTCTATATATATAATTATTAAAGCTTTATCGACTTATTTATATATTATATTATTTCGAAAAAAAAATTTATATAGATATATCGCTAATAGTATAGTATATATAAAGTTTAAGGATTTATATTAATATTACTATATTTAATATTTAATATTTTATTATTATATATTCTTCTCTTATTATAATAGTAATAACTATTTCTTAATTATAACTATAAAAGACTTTTATAATAATTATAATAAGAGAATATATTAATAAATCTATTACTTTAATATATCTAGCTTTAACGAAAAAGTATATATATCTAATTTCGAATTTTATTTCTTTTCTTAATTATAAAGCTTTCTACTACTAAAAGCTTCGATAGCTAAAAAACCTCTTATAATCTTATATAATCTATCCGCGATTTACTTAACTTCTTAAATTATAGATTTAATATTAAATATAATAATAAAGATAAGATATCTTTTCTATCTTATTAAATAATTATTTTAAATAATAAAGTTAGAGAGGAAGTCGATAATTAAGTTTAATAAAAAAGGATTAATAAAAATATTCGCTTTAAGTTCTATAATTTTAGACTTAATAATAGAGAAGCTAGTTATTTATTCTTATCGCTAAAAATATTAAAATCTTTAAATAATTTAAAAAAGATAAATAATCGAGATTCTTAAAATACTTTATTAACTTCTTCGATAGGCTATATAATAATTAATACGATAATACTATATCTTAGAAAATTAAATATAATAAATAGATTTTTTCTATCTTTATCGCTTAAATTCTTATTACTATCTATAGCTATATATATCTACCTCTATTTCTACCTCTATTTATATATCTCTTTATCGAAATTATAAGATAATAAATTAATACTTATATCGTTATTTATCTACTTATTATTCTCGTAATTATTAGAGGCTATAAATAAAATTATTTTATTACGAAAGTCTTTATTAGACTATTTAAAGAAATCGCTAGAGACTATAAATAAAAGTATCTTATTATAAAAGCCTTTATTAAACTATTTAAAGAAATCGCTAGAGATTATAAATAAAAGTATCTTATTATAAAAGCCTTTATTAGACTATTTAAAGAAATCTTAATTATTTTAGAAATATTTAATAGAAAAGTTATTTATAGGGGTAAAGTTATCGATAGAAGAAAGATTGTTAATAGAGAAAAGGTTATCGAAAAAGCTAGTAGATATCTTATTATTAATTATATTATAGCGGGTATAATAGATAAAATTTAAATTTAAAAATAATAAAGATTAATTATTAATATTAATATTTTAATTAAATACTCGTAGTTAATTTATTTTATAAGATTAGAATATTATTCTTTAATAGAGAATTAATAGAATAATTTTTAATAGATAATTCTAAATAAATATAAATCTATTAAAGGATTTTAAATAAGAGAGAGACTATAGAATTAAAAGATATAATCTTATTAAAGAGTTATATAAACTCTATAAATAAGTCTTAATATATTTTAATAGACTATTAATAATAATATATAATTTAAATTTATAATTCTTAATTAGATATTTAATTATAATAGAAATATTAATTATTAATTTAAATAGATTATATAAATTATTAAACTTCTTAGATATAATATCAGATAATATATATTATATTTTCGATATAGACTTTTTAAATTTAATTAATAAATTTATAAGTATAAAAAGTTCTAATTAAGCTTATATTCCTACGATCGCTATATATATATATAATAAGAATTTAATATAATCTATATTAGAGTTATTAACTCTCTCTTTAAAGATTATTATAATAATCTTTAATTATTATTAAAGTATATAAATTATAGTTATTATAATATAGATCGTAGAAAGAAAAGAAGAATTTCTCTATTAGAAGTACTAAAGATATACTATAATTAAATAATTATTATATCTTTAATTAAAGATATCGTCGTAGTATACTTTCTATTATAGACTTTATATTATAAACTTTTATATATTATTTATAGATAAAGAAATTAATAGAATAGAAGCTTTTAATAGAAGGGTTTAATATATCTAAAGAAGGATTTTCTCGTTCTTTCGCTATAATAGAATATATTAAAGTATCTTATATAGTAATAAGATATAAGATTTATTCTATTTATTCTATTTAATTTCATTATATTTTATTATCTCTCTCTTCTTAAATATTTATTTTTCGAGATCGATAATAACGTCTTCTATATTATCTTCGTTATTAAAGATTTATTAATTTAACTTCGCTATTATCTATAATATAGTCTTTTTAATATTTCTTTAAATTATTTAATTATTAAAATTATTAATAATATAATATTTATATATCTATATTACCGCGCTTAAGTTTTTTATATATATTATATATTTAAAAGCTTAAATTTAAATATCTAAATTATATATATACTCGACTATATAAACTCTTTAATATATCTATTATAAATTTAAATTAGTTAACTCTATTATATATATTATAATTAAAATCTAAGCTTAATTAATATACTTAATAAATATTATAATAATAATATCGCGCTCTTCTATTTATTAATAAATATTAAAAATTATATAATTAATTATAAGAAGTTAGAAGATTATGATAAAGAGTATTATAATAGCTAATAATTAATAGAAGATTAAGATCTTCTTTTAATCTCTTATAATCTATAGCGAAATTAATATTTATAAAAAACTATTATAGAGAGATATCTATAAAAGTTTATTATAAAAGTTTATAATATAAAGCTTATAATATAAAGTCTATTATAGAAAGTCTATTATATATTTATAAAAATAGAGATTAAAATATATATATATCTAGCTATAAATATTATAAAATAAAATATATAGCTTTGATATATTCTTAAGTAATTTCTAAAGTAATAGACTCGAGTTCTTTATACTCGATTTTATATAAATTATAAACTACTTAAAAAAGAAATACTTCTTATTAAAAGTTTTCTTTATATTAATAATTTTTAGATTTTAAATTTTATCTAAATTAAGGAGATTAATCTATATTATTAATAATAATAATTTACACTATATTACTAGCGATTACTTTATTAATTTTTTCTCTTCTCTAGAGATAAAAAGCTAGCTAATAAATTTCTTCTTAAATTTAATATATTATTCTCGCTCTTTTTTATTAAATAAATAATTAATAATAGTAACTTTAATATACGATAGAGAATTAGCGATCTTATAATTTATTTAAAAAGAAATTTAATTTTATAGAGTATAGCGAATTATTAGCTTTTTTTATATTTTAATTATTTAAAAACTTTATTAGATAAAATCTATTTAATAAATAAAAATCTAATTTTTTATAGCGCGAATTATAAGCTATAGCTTGACTGTTAGATATTTATTAAAAATAAAAAATAAATCTTTATTATCTTTAAAGTATATTTTTATAAATAATCTTTTTAATTATTATTTATTAGTGTTAAATAATTAAATAAAGAATATATAATCTAATTAATTATTAATATTATTAGAGATAAGAGTAACGCTAATTATAATATAGCGTAAAGTATTTAATTATAATATCAAATTAAAGATATTAATAGAGAGAGATTTTAATAGATAATATTTATCGTTAATTATTAAGTTAAAATAATTTTTTAAGCTTTCTTTTTAAAGAGTATTTACTTTAAAGCGAATCTTATTAATCTCTATCTTCGATATAATTAATTTATTAATTCAATATTTTTAAATAGTTATAAGATTATAGCGAATCGCGAATATTATATAATTACTTATAATTATAACTTTAGAATATTACTTTTTTTTTTTAAATAGCTTATATATATAATAAAGAGTTTCTATAACCACACGCTTATTTATAATAAACTTCAAATATTAAGAATTTTTATAATATTTATATATTTCGAAGGCGTTCAAAGCAATAAGATTAATAGCTTTAATTTACTACGATATAAGAGCTTTAGATATTAAGATAAAAATTAATTTTATAAAAGACTAATCTTTAATAGAAATATTCTTATAGAATTTCTAGAGCTAGATTAATAGTTAACGAAAGTCTATTATAAAAGTCTACTATAAAAGTCTATAGTAGAAAGTCTATAGTAAAAAGCTTATAGTAGAAAGTCTATAGTAGAAAGCTTATAATAAGATATATATATTAAAAAAAAAAGGCTTACTTATAAGAGATAGCTAATAATAATTTAGATTTTCTCTAAATCGATATAGTCTACTAGAAAGTAGGCTTATAAGTAAAACTATAAATAAAATTTAATAATCGCTTTTATTCTTATTAATTATTAAAACTTAAATTATTAAAATAGATTTATATTAGATATATAAAAGATAATTTTATTACTATATTAAAATATATAAAATAAATAATATAAGTTTTTAAGATCTTTTCGCTAATAGTCTTTACTATCGAAGTATAACTACTATATATTAAATTTTATCGCTACTATATTATTCTATAACTAATATTAAATAATATTTATTTTCTAATTATATATAATTTTATTAAATTAAATCTTTTAATTATAATTTATAATATAAATAATAATTTATTTAGCTAGTTTAAGACTTTTCTTAAAAGCTCTTATATTATTATTCTTTTAAATTAACTTATTAATAAACTATACTTTCTAAAATCGCTTCTTAATATTAAATTTTCTAACTCTATTCTTAATCGCTATTATTTAAATATTTATTAAAATCTTAATCTTAATATTATCTTTATTCTTCTTATTAATATTATAATCGAATTTAAGCTTTTAATTATTTAACTATATAATTTTTATCTATTTATTAAATTATAATATCTTTTAATTATAAGTAATATTTAATAGAAAGAAATCTAATTTAGGCGAGTTATTTATTTTTAGAAAACTTAGAAAATAAAGATAATAAAGAAGTAAGTTAAAGAGAGATTATAGAAGACTATAATAATATATTATCCTACTTAGAATTAATATATCTATAAAAAAATACTTTCTAAAGATTATTACTATAGCTAAATATCTATTAAATAATCTAATAGATTTAAAGACTATAATAATATATTATTCTACTCGAAATTAATATATTTATAAAAGAATACTTTCTAAAGATTATTACTATAGTTAAATATTTATTAAATAATCTAATAGATTTAAAGATTATAATATATTATTAACTTATTATAGATTAATCGAAAATTTATATATAAATAAATACTCGCTAAAGATTATAATAACTATATACTTATTAAACGCTCTAACTTACTCTCTATAAAAGAATCTTATATATCTTCTAATAAACGACGTCTAAAGAGAGTCTAATTATACTTTTTATATTTAATAAATAATTAAACTCTTAAATTAATTTATATTAATAAAAGTTCTTTATTAAAAAATAATCTCGAAGTACTTTTAATATTAATATAATAAATATCGTATATTATATAGATATAATAATCTATTTAATTTTAATTAGATTTATTAAAAAATAAATTTAAAAACTTATTAGACTTTAATCGCTTTTTAATAAATATATATTTCTTAATTATAATAAATTATAGCCCTCATCTATAAGATATACTTATATATTTTATAACTTTCTATTAAAATAGTATTTAGATATAAACGTAGATAATAAAGTATAATTTAAATTAATCACTTTAAATAAAGCGTTTTATTTTATTTATATTTACAAGTTCTAATTCTATATAAAGATCTTTATACTTATAAAAAGCTAGCTTTTTCTTATAAATATTAATTAATAAGAATATTATTATAATTATAAAAGGCTTTAAATATAAAATAATAGAATAGATAAATTAATTTATAAAGTATTTATTTATCTATATAAGACTTTAGTTAAACTAAATTATAGTCTTATATAAAGCGAGTTATAGTAATAATATTAAAGTAAGACAATTAAGAACTTATAAAATTAAGATTTCAAGAATTAATAAAATCTATTTTATATCTTTCTTATAAAGAGTGAATTTATAATTAAAATAAATATAGAAATTAAGTAATATATAAATAAGTAATAACTCTTATTCTATATATATAGAGAGAGATTTATAATTATACTTTTATAATTTTATAATAATATTTAATTTAATCGATAGATTACTTCGTAGTAATCTTCTATAGCGAGACTTATATCTTTAAATATATTATTATTTATTAATTTACTCGTTTTTCTTAAGTTATAATTAGAATTACGAGAATTAAAGAAGATATAAAGATATATTTAGATATTTTATAAAAGAGATAAAGATTAGATAAGTTTTAATATTAAAGTCTATCGCGAACTTAGTTTAAAGATATACTTTTTTTATAATATATCTTATTTTAATATATAATTTATCTAAATTCCTCTCTTCTTTAATTATTATAACTATAAAAATATTTTATTAATTACTTTTATAATAATAAATAAATCGATTATTTAGCGTAGATTATAGATATTAAACTCTTTAAATAATTATATTAAATCGTTTTAATAGTTTAAGCTTAGATTTAAAATATATAATATTATACTCGAGAAATCTTTTATCTAGAATAGCGAATTTAAGAACGAGCTAGTGAGAATAATATTTTAATATAATAAATATCGATATAAACGATTTCTTAAAGAGTCGAATATAGAAGAGATTAATAATATATCTCTATATAGTAATTCTATTAAAGTAATATATTATTTAATACTTCTATAGCTCTCTAAATTAATAATTTTCTTAGATTAAAAAATCTAATACTTAGGTTATATTATAGGCTTTTAAATATTTATATATAAAATCTTCTATAGCTATTATATAGCCTATATTAAAGACTTTAAAGATTTCATATTTAAAGCTTTCTATAGCTATTATATAATCTATATTAAGAGCTTTAAAGATTTTATATATAAAGTTTTCTATAGCTACTACGCAGCTTATATCGAAGACTTTTAAATTTTTATATATAAAGCTTTCTATAACTATTATTAAATCTTCTATTATTAAATTTACTAATATAATTTTAAAGATTTTAATAAAAAATATATAATATATTATAAGTATAGGGGATAATAAGACTATTAATAAGAAGAAGAGAAGTTAAAGTAATTTAATAATAATATTAATATTTAAAAATAATTTATAGAGTTAGATAAACGAATATAATATTATTATAAATTAATTTAATATTATAAAAAGAAGAATTAAAGATTTTATATACTCGTTAAAGTTTAAAATAAAGGTTTTCTCTTAATTAAATCTATTAATTAAGCGCTATTTTCTTATCTTTCTATTAAATACTTATATAAATAAATTTATTTAAGCTATTTTTTTAGATATAAAAAGTAATTATTAAGTATATAGAAAGATTAAATATTATATTTAATATTTATATAAGATATAAAAAGATAAGGTTTTTAAGTAAGCGCTATAGTAAATATAGCGATAAATTAAGAGTATTATAGATCTAAAGCGTTAAGCGCTATACTTAAAATTATTAATATTTATAAATATTAAGACGAAGATTTATAAGAAGTATAATTCTAAATAATTAGAGAGTATATTTAGATTTAAAATTAAAGTAGTAAATTTCGAGATAATTATCGAAGAT
This sequence comes from Letharia columbiana, assembly GCF_014066305.1. Classification (NCBI taxonomy): domain Eukaryota; kingdom Fungi; phylum Ascomycota; class Lecanoromycetes; order Lecanorales; family Parmeliaceae; genus Letharia; species Letharia columbiana. The sequence continues at coordinate 833,959 of NW_023501047.1, read as the reverse complement.
AGACTAAGATTTCTTAAATATAAGTTTTTTATTATATCTATTTATAGATTTATTAAAGCTTATTATAAATATAATAACTAATTATTTTACTATCTAGATATCTTTTTATAATTTATTATATATTCTTATTTAATAAAGCTATATCTTAAGAATTCGATTAATTTATTATTAATAAAATATATATATAAATATCTTTTAGATTTATTTAACGCTCTTTATTAGAAGAGTAAATTTAAATATTAATCGCTTAATTTTTATTTTAAATATATAATATTTTATAGCGTATAATATAAGAAATACTCGAAGATTAATATTAATTAGAACTTAAATATAATTATAAAAAAATCTAATATTAATATAGATAAAGATTAGATATTAGATATTAATAGCGATAAAAAAATAATCTTTAATAATAAAGAAGATAATAATAGCGATTAATAATAGTATATCGAAGGCTTTAATAATATAATTTATAAGGGTTATTATTTATATATAACTCTATTATCTATAACTTTACTATCTATTACTTCGCTATCTATTACTTTATTAATAACTTTAATTAATATATATTTATTCTCTAACGCGATACTATATATTTTAATATTAATTTAAGACTTTATAAGAGAATATAGTAAAATATTATATATAGAGAGTACTATAGCTTTAATTTATATAGAATATAATTATATATATTAAAGACTTCGATAGATTATATTATCTATAAATATTATATTAAACTTTTTATAATTATAAATAGCTTTAAGAAGTACTTTATTAACTTTAATATTAAATCTAATAATTAATTATTAAATAACTAATAGATTATAATTAAGAAATTATAAAACTTTATACTCGTTTTTTAATCGTTAATTAATTACTAATAGACTATTAACTAACGATTATATATCTTAAATAGTTATTAAACTATTATATAACCGTTAATTAATAGATTTAGATCTACGCGAGAGGCCTAGATAGTAAGTACCTTCCCCTTACCTTATATGATAATAGCTTACGATCAACTTTATACTCGCTTTATCGAAGTCTAAGAAAGACTTTAACGCTATTATATTAGTTATCGATAAATTTACTAAGCGAGTAATAAATATATTTAAAAAATCTATATAATCGATAGTCTAATAGATTAATATTTTACTCGATAAGCTCGAGATAGCTAACTAAGATATTTCTAAAGCTATTATCTTAAATAGAGATTATAAGTTTTTTTTAGAATTATAATAAGCACTATTTCAGCGCCTCGACGTTTTTCTACTTTATTTAATTATTTATTACTCGTAAATTAATAATAGTAGTAAAAGAATTAATTAGACTATAGAAATCGCTATATATTTCTATATTAATATAATACTTAATAAGACTTCTTTATAATTAAGAATTCTATCTTAACTTTAAAGATTACTTAATAATTCGATATTATTAATAATTAGAAATACTTCTAACGAAGTTATCTATAACTTTATCTCGAATATATCTCTTAATCTTCTTAAATCTTTAGATATATCGAACTTTCTTTATATTCAAAATTTAGCGAAGAATACTATTACTTTCGTTAATATAAATATTAAATATTATTATAATAAATATTATTAGCTCATATTTCTTAAGATTAATAATTATATATTTCTACGTCTTTATAAAGATTATAATATTTTTATAAATCTCGAAATTATTAAGAAACTATCTTAATAGTATATTAATTCTTTTAAAGTTCTTAATTAAGTTAATTATCTAATATATCGCCTTAATATTTTCGAGAATTAGTAAGTATATTTTATATTTATTATAATATAATTAAAGCTTACGCTATAGAATAATCTCTTTAATTATTTAAGATTAAATTACTCGCTATTAATCTTCGTCGAAGGCGATATTAAAGAATAGAAATTCTATAAGATTAATTAACTACTTAATAAGAGAACTATAATTAAGAGTAGCGACTTTACTATAAAATATCTTATTAAATAAAAAAATTATAATTTAATATACGATAAGTAATATAATAAGTATTAAGAATCTTAATAATATTATAGAGCTCGTTAAGGAATATAAAGATAAATTAAAACGTATAAAAGATCTATATTATTCCCGCTAGGAAACACCTTCTCGCTAGAAAACACCGCGATAAGAATTCGAATATCTTATCGAGTATTTACTTTCTTACAGGTGGAAGAGAAGGAAGTTACTGTTTCTTTAAGAAAGATATTTTTTTAAGAAGAAAGTTTCTTTAAGAAGGAAGTTTCTTTAAGTATAGATTTACTTTCTTATCTTATTATTTCTTTAGAAAGAAGATTTCTTCGAGGATTTCTTCGGAGGTCTCTTTCTTTAAGAAAGACGTTTCTTTAAGAACTTGCTTTTGCTTTAGCGAGGTCGCTATACTTTCTTCTTGTCTGCGGAAATATTATTACGTAAGATAAAGGGAAGGTACTTACTTTATTAAGCTTCGCTAAGCTTTATTAAGCTTACTATTATTATAAAGTAATAGATTTCTAGATAGAAAGAATTAAGTTTCTTATATACTATAAATAGCCTATATATCTACTATAATAATGAGTTTTTTATTCGTATTAATTTCGGGATCTCGAATGAAATAAGAATTTTAGTTCGATATTTTTTATATAGAGATTAAATAGCGACAGTCCTCTCGTTAATAAATACGAGCTAAAAAAATAGGCTATCGCTATAAGGTGTATCTATTTATAAATAATTATCGAAGACTTAGTTTGATATTTATATTAGAAAGTGTAAGGGTATTCGATATTACTCTATTCGCTTTTAGATTTATAACCTATTAAAAGTAGAATACTAGATATATTAGAAATTGAATACTTAATTATTACTAAAAGACTAATTATTAATTTATGAGATATATGAATATTTATATATATAAAATAGATGGCTAATAGTAACTAGTAATTATTAGCTCTAATAATACGCGATATATTATACGATAGCCGAAGGGGCTAATATTATAATATATATAAGATAAGATTAATTGTTGAAATTCGGATCACGTGACTCTTGGCGTCTTGGCGGTTACGTGATATGGTTACGTGATACGCCTTAGCGTATTCGTATCTAGTCGCTCTTTCCTTTATAGTAACTCTATAGTTAATACAACTAAGTATCTTACCTCATATTTCCATAGGTTATAAGCCCGGGCTCTGCTCGGCAACTATTATATTATGATTACTATTCGCCTCTATAGCTGCGGCTACCCTTAGGCTTTTAATATCTATCTTATAATATCTAAAGCCTATTATATAAAGACAGTAGCAGCTATAAAGGTATTCTTTTAATCTTCTTAATAAAAGTATTTCCCTCTCTTAAAATAGTCGTAAGTCTAAGCGAGTATAATTAATTAATAATATAAGGGGCTGAGAGTGTTATGGTAGCATAAGATCCTTAGAAATCTCATTTCTAAGAAAGACGTTTCTTAAGTGATAATAAAGATGATTCTTCTTCTATAAAATCTAGTTACCTAAGTATATCTTAATATTAAACTATATTAAACTATTAGTTACTAGCTTCTACTATAAGTATAATTTATAATATATATTAATAAGAAAAAGAAATATAGCGTTCTTACTATAAATAAAGAAATTTATTTCTTTAAACTTCTTATAGACTCTTATTATAAGTAAAGAAAGTCATTTTTTCTAATAAAGTATAAACTTTCTTTCTTTCATAGTAAGATTCTACTTTATAAAAGAAATCTTTTCTAATAAAAATAGTTTTTCTTAAAAGATATTTTACTAAGTAAGAAGTTATATATTACGACGAATAATAGAAATAATAAAAGAATTTAATAGCGAAGTAGATGATAATATAGGCGGCGAAATTATATTCTTTATAAAAATTAATATTTTTATTATAATTCGAACTATAGAAGTAAGTCTTTTCTAAGAAATATAATTCTTTTTATAAGAATAGCTATATTTTCTAGTAGTAATAGCTTAATTCTTAATAGCGTTAACTTTAGAAATTAATAGAGTAAATACTTTCTTCTTTTCTTAATAATTTTTTATAAAATTAATAAAAATTTAGATATCGCACTTTATTATAAAATTCTTTACTCTTAAGAGAGTATATAGTAGATATTAAGTATTATACTTCTTATTACTATCTTTTTAATATATTAAATACTTAATATTTCTTTTAATTTCTTATCTATTACTTAGTTTCTTAATTTTAAATAATAGAAATCTAATAGTAAGATTTAAATCTATCTATTCTTTTTCTTTCTTTACTAATTATAATAAATATAATTTTCTATAATAAAAATCTTTAGCTTAATCTAATACTAATTTTAATTAAATTATAAATATTATAAAATAAATATATATAATATCTAAAAGATTTAATTAATAAATAAGATTTTTAATTTTCTTTAATATCTTAAATAATTTAACTCTCTAATTAAAGAGCTTAGAATTAACGCTAAGAATAGAGTAATTATAATATAATCTTAGATAAATTAATAATCTCTTACGAAGATTAATAGCTTTATAATTATTATTATAGCGAGTTTTTATTATAATATTAGCGAAAGTAATAGTATTATTAGTTTTCTCTTATTTAATAAAATATAATTAATTAAGATTCTCTAATAATAAATCTATAAGTAATCTTAATATATCTTATATTTAAAATTTATATACGATTTTATTTAGTATAAATATCGTTAATATAATTAAGTTATTAAGATATATTTAAAGAAATAAAAATATATTTAATTAATTATTTATATTAATAATAAGATAAAATTATAAAATAATCTCGATAATCTAATTTATTCTTTTTAATTATTTATTTATTTAAAAATAATAAATAATCGAAGTTACTATAGTAATTTCGAGCTTCTCGAAAATAGTTTTCTAGAAAATATTTATAAATTTAATATTACGGTCGCTAATTATAGCGATAGAAATATTTTAATTATAAGATATTAGAGTAATAAATAAAATATTTACTTAATCGATAATAATTTATTTATTAAATTCTAATATAAGAAGTTTTCTTTTTAAGAATTTATATATTATAATTAAAAGTATATTCTTATCTTTTTAGAAAGAAAGCGCGATAATAAAATTTATTATTATAATATAAAAAGAAATTAGTAATATAGAAATTAAATTAAACTCGCTATAAATAAAATAATATTTAATTTAATTAAGTTAATACTTAGAATAGTACTTTAGATAAATTTAAAAATACTTTAATAAGCCTCTAATATAGATTAATAGCGAGATTCTAGCGTAGATAATATAAAAATCTATATAGAAATTTTAATTATATATTAATTAAAAAACTTTTTACTATATTAATTTAAAGATATAAAGTTATTACTTATTAATATAATTAAGTATTATACTATAAATAAGATTACTATATTTTTAAAAGCGAAGTTCTTTTAATAAATTAGATTATTTAAGTAAATTAAGAATCTTAATTTATTAAAAATCCTTACTATACGTCTTAATAAGATATTTTTTAAAATTATTATTTATTTCTATTAAAGTTATATAATAGATTAAGATTTCTTTAAGCGATATTATTTATTTATTTAGTTCTAAAATACTCTTATAAAGACTTTTTAGTATTACTTACTTCTTTTTAAAATTTATATCTACTTAAAGTCTAAATAATATATTAAAAATAATATTCGCTTTATTAGCCTTATAGCGTATAATAAAATTAAATTTTAATAAGTATTAAGAAGTATAAATTAGTTAAAGATTTAATTTATTAATAAATAATATAAAAAGCGTAGTTTATTAAGTAATCTAAATTATAGTAGAGTAATTAATATAAATTATTATTAATAATACTTCTAATACTTTAATTAGATATCTAATTTTATAAATTATTTAAATTATAATAATAATCTTAAATTTTATAAATTAATAATTATATTTTATAGTATTAATTAATTTACTTAGAAATATTATAATCTATATATCTTCTCTAATAGAAATAAATACTTTTTTTATACGTAGTAAATTATAATAGCGAATTTTTGTATTTTAAAGATATTAATATTAATATATAATTTTTACTTTTAATTAAAATATATTAGAAAGAAAGATAAGTAAAAAGTACTTTATAAATCTTAGAAGATAGAAATTTTATTTTAAGTCGATTTATAGCGTAGTTATATAGAACTTCGCTTATATACGAGTTTAATAAATTACTTTTTAGAAGTAATTTCGAATTAATCTAAGAAAGTAATAGATTTAATTACTATTACTTAAGTAAGAGAAGTCTTTTATTTTTATAATAACTAAGTATACTACGTATAGCGAGAAATCGAGTTTCTTAATTATTTTATTAAGTTAAGAAAGATTTTTAAGTTATAAAGACTTAGTAGGAATCGAAGTATAATAATTATCTTAATCTTTTTTTCTATTATAAATATATTAAGAAAGTTAATACGCTATTCTAATAATATTATAGATAAAAATCTTAAAAAGAATTTTATCGATATTAAAGAAGTATATTTTTCTTATAATAATTAAAATAGCTATTAAAGATAAGATTTATACTTCTAAAGATTCTATTAAAAACGATAATATTATTTATAAAAGTATATATAAAAATATAAAGTAAACGTAGTAGAGTATTTATCTAATATTATATATATAATAAAAATCTCTTATACTCTATAAGTGCTATATTAAATTTTTTCTAATCGCGATAATTAATAATAGTAAGTTTATATCTATTAGAAAGCTTTATATTAAATTAATAAAATTATATAACTTTATTTATAATAGAAATATAAATATATTTTATTATTAATATAATAATATTTAATTATAAGAATAATAAATAGTTTTTATTTTTTATTATAATATTAAATTCTCGAATATTAATAATAATTCTTCTCTTATAATTTTATAATATATCTCGCTAAATTATAAAGTAAGATTAGCTATAAAAAGTTAACTATATAAAAAAGTAAAGCTTTTCTTATTATTATAACTTATTAAAAATAATATTAATTATTTTTTAATCTTTATAATCGAGAGAATAGACTTTTAATAATTTTACTTTAACGTCTAACTTTAATAAAATTAATATTTATTACTCTTTAGAAATATCTATAATACTTTCTAAATTTATAAAAATATATTTAAATTCTATTATAATAAAATTAAAAGTATAATAAGTCTTATTCTTACTATAGACGATTATATTATTTAAAAATATATATTTAAGATTAGAATCTATTATAGTAGTATAATTTATATTAATAGAATTATTTATAATAGTAATAATAATAACTATCTTCGATTAATTTAAAATATATTACTTATAAACTATTAAGCTTATTAACTTATAAGAAATTTAATAATATTTATTTATAATATACTTTATTATAATATCTAATCTTATATTTCTAGAAAGTATAAATAATACTTTTATAGAATTTCTTATTTATATAAAGATTATAGTAAGATCTATAATATAAATAAAGATATCGCTTTCTTTTCTAAGAAAAGTCGAAAATTTAATTTTAAATAGATAATTTTAATTATTAGAGAGCGTCTTATAATATTTAATTAAAATATTTATTATATAATTAGATAGTAATATAAATATAGACTTTACTTTTATAACTCGCTTAATTTAAATATTAAAGTTTATTATAGAATAAGTAGAAATCTTAATATTCTAATAATTATTTATAATAGTAAATTATAACTTATAGTTTAATAGAAACTTATAAAATAAAATAAAAATTATTCTAATTAATATATTAGTCTTAAGATTATTCGTTAAGTAAATATTTATTTATTTCTTAATAAGAGTAACTTCTTTTATACTTTCTAGAATTTCTAGAAAATATAGATTTATAAGAATATACTTTATAGTATTAATAATTCTATTATTATAGTCTCGAATTAATATAAGAGATATTTATTTTTAAATTCTTTTCTTAAAATTAGATAAGAAAACTAGTAAAGTATAATTATCTAAAATAATTAAGTATTTAAAATTTAGATAAATTTCGATATTAAAAGAATTTAAATTTAGATAAATATTTATCTTAATATATTATAAATTATAAAAAGTAATTTTTTATTTATATTTAGACGATATTAGAGTAATAGACTTAATAATTTTAAATATAAAAACTATTTTTATAATATAAGTATCTACTTCCATAGTATATTTGAAATTCTTAGAATTCTTATTCTCGAAATTCTTAGATTTTCTAGAAATCTTATTCCCGGGTTTTATATAATTTTAATATTACTATTTAAAGTAATAAAATAGCTTATTTTTAAATTTAAACTTCTTATAATATCGCTAATAAGAGTATTCTAGTAGCGATAAGTTAATAAAATTAACTATCGATTTTATACTTTTATAAAATTTATAGAAGCTCGAGTAATTAAGATTTTTATTTTTTTACTTCTCGAGATTCTTATTATAGTTATTATAGAAGCTACTAAAATCCTTTAAATAACTTAGATTTTATAAAAAATCCTTAAATTTCTTTACTTTATTAATTAAGATTTAATAAACTTACTATTTTTATAACTAAAAAGATCGAATAGTAATATTCTAATAAACTTCTTTAGATCGATATAAAATACGACTAAACTAAAAAGACCAGCGAGAATTATATATATATTATTATTAATATTAATTTATGTGGAAATATGAGGTAAGATACTTTGTTATTTTAACTATGGAGTTACTATAGAGGAAAGAGCGACTAGATACGGACACGCTAAGGCGTGTTACGTGATTATGTCACGTGACCGCCAAGACGCCAAGAGTCACGTGATCCGAATTTCAACACTCCCCTTCGCACGTATCCTCTCATAAGCGAAACCCAGTGGACACGAAGTTTAATGCTGACGGGGTCCAAAACCGGGTAGCCAAGGTGAGTTAGTGCCGGGTAGCTAGCGTGAAAACACACCCCCCCCCTACGGACGAGATTGAAAAACACGAGATTCAAAGTTCGCGACGTCCAAAACAGGGTAGGTAAAGTGAAAAGTCGAAATCTGAAAACGACTATGTCAGACTAGGCCCCTATCAAAATTCGATCCAAATTCCACTTTTTGTTAAAAAGCGGTTTTTTAGAAATTTTATTTCCAGGCCATCTGGTGCACACCAAAAATCGATCGATTCGAGGCCGGAGGATATTTGTGAGGGTGGCTGAATGGAATGATTGGAAGAAATCCTCCTAGCTGCATATCGCCGGCTGCAAGGCCCCATACGGGGACCGTTTCAGGTGACTGGTCCTTAACAATAGTGACTGCGGCAGCGACAATTTAGAGATGTAATACCCGAGGCATTAGTAACGAATAGGTATGGGTTCCTCGAAAGAGCCCTAAAGGTTTAATAGCGATAGTAGCTATAGCGCTAAAAAAATAGGTATTTCGATATAAAAATGGCGAGTTCGTAGAGTGCTAAACCTAATATAGCGGCTCGATGGACGACTTAAGTAGATTATCTATAGTGCGGAGATTAATAAAAATAGCTCCCCTAAAGTAGTCGATAGTAGGCGATTTCTCTAGATCCAGATATAGATATAATAGAATAGCTTCTCTATAAAATAAGGCTATACTAAGATAATAGTAAGATTAGTAATTATTAAGGGGGTAAATAAATATAGCTTTTACTCTAAAAGCATCTTGAAAAGTAATGAATTTATTTAGATAAAGGGCCTTAATAAGCCTATCAGCCATTTATTTATTAATAGAAATATATCGTATATCCATAATATTATTATTAACCTTTTCCCGTACGAAATAATAAGTAATATTAATATACTTAGTACGAGTATAGAATTAAGCATTTTTTATAAGGGCAATTACGCCTTAATTATTATCGAAAATAATAATAGTCTTAGAGTCTATATCGTTAAGATAAAAAAGTTAATTAAGTAAGTTTTTTAGCTAGATTACTTTCTTAATAGCTTATATTTAATTAATATACTTTATCTTATAAATAGATAATATTATAATAACTTAATACTTAGATAATTAACTAATCACGCCACTTCTTATATTAAAGAGATAATTAGATATAAATCTTCGAGTTATATCGCTAGTTTAATTAGAATTAATATAACCAATAAGCTCTTAAAGGGAGCCTTTATATACGAGTTCGTAATATACTATACTTTTTAAATATCGAAAGATTTAAATAATTATATTTTAATACGCTAAAATTAAATTAATTAAGTAATAACTTATTAATAATATCGCGTAAGCGATATCGAAATAAGTATCGAGTATAATATATATAAAAAATCCTATCACGGATTAATAGTTCTTTTATAATTTCTTTAAAGCGATATAGCCCTCTTCGACGGAAGCTAATTTACGATTAGTTTCGAGGGACGTCGATATTAGAATAAGGTTTTAATAGTTAAAATAATTTAAGAATTAAGTAATATAAACCTCTTATCCTAGGCGAAGGATATTACTACGGCGATTTCTCTTAATAATTATATTCAAATAGTAGATATATAATTTTAAGTTCGATATATAAAACTTCGCGTTAAGTCCCTTCTTAATCCGCTAAATCCCGACTTTATTAAAATTAATAATTAAGATATTATCGATATAGAGCGCTATAATAATACTCTTTTTAAAATCTATAAATACGCTATTATTCGATTTAATAGGGAGGAGATCTAACTCCTTTATATACTTCGAGAAATACTAATATTAAACTCAAGGAGACTACTTTAAACTATAAAGTATCTTATTTAGCTTATAGACCTTAATATTATCTTTACTAAAGTTATCGAATTAACGTATATAAATCTCTTTCTTTATATTATTATATAGAAAGATAATTTTAATATTTATTTATTTTAGATTCTAATTTAGAGCGATTATAAGCGTAAAGATTATCTTATAATTTATAGACTTTATTATTAACGCGAAAGTATTATAATAATTATAGCTCTTCTATTATTTAAATTCTCGAATAATCTAGCGTATCTTATAGCGAGTAATTTCTCTATTAAGATCTTATTTTAAGATATAAATTTATCTATCTCTTAGAATATAAGCTTTAAAAGGCGTCTAAATAAGATATTAAGTATTATTATTTATAAGAGATTTATACTTATCCTTTATAAAAAATTCTTAATTTATTTAAAATAGCTAATTAGATATAGTCTACTTATAAGTAATAAGCTCAAAAATATTCGATTTATTAATATAATTAATAAGTAAAGCGAATATTATAAAGACTCTCGAAAGAGAGTTAGAGGATAAATCTTATAAATTCGAAATTATAAGATTCGAGTAATCGTATAGTATTCTTTAAATAGCGCTTAATTAACGATCTTCGCGGATAGCTTATATAACTTCGATAATAGTAAACGTTGAATCTAAGCCTAAGGATGTTAAATCTAAGTCTAAGGAAATTTCCCGCATAGGTAACGTAAATCGAATTATCGATATAGGTGTAGATATAGTATTTAATTAAGTAACTCGTATTAAAGGTATTTAAGCTAAGGGCTCTCGCGTAGTTAATTAAATTCGTTATATTAAAGACTCTTATATAGATCTTTATAAAGGCGCTTTCTTATTAATTAATTATAAAAAAATTTAACCTTAATCTTATTAATATTAGAGGTCTTAAAGCCGCTAAAGATTTAATAGCTATTTTAGTTATAGATATAACGTCTTCTAATACTTCTTTAGATTTAATATCTTTCGAAATATTAATAATATATTACTTATTTAGTATTTCCTTTATAGCGAATGTTAATACTATTAGACGTTAACGCTTATTTAAATACTTATAAACCTTAGTTTCTTCTTTTAAGTTTATAATTAAAAGTTGTTTTTCTATGAAGTATACGCTATTAGCGCGAATAACTATCTTCTTAATAAGATTATATAGTCGAAAGATATACTCCCCTTTATACCCTAGTAATATATACTTTTTACTTCGATTTATAAGCTTTTTCTAAATTTATTTTATCGCGTAAGTAATAAAATCGATTATACGTAAATAGAAAAGAATAGATTTTTATTAATAGAAGGCCTTAAAAGAGATTATAATAATTCTAATATTAAGCGATTATATCGTTAAGTAGTTAGCGATAATAACGATTTTAGATTAAAAGAATTTATTAAGATTAAAGCTTAATAGAATAAAATATATCTTATATAATAGGGTTTATTTAAAACGTTTAATTATATTATTTATCTAAAAATTATTAGAGATAATAAATTTCTATTTAATACTCGATAGAGCGAGATAATTAAGAAAGACTTTAAATATATACTCGCCCCTATTATTAAGGCGAATATAAGAGATTTTATAATTATATAACTTAAGATAAGTCTTAAATTATAAAAATATAGCGAAGATCTTACTTTTATAGCGAATATAGTAGACTTTAAAGTAGAAGATAAAATTATTTTTAAATATTATAAAGTATTTATAACTATTAAAACTAGTAAAAAATAGAGGCTCTATAAGATTACTATAAATAAATTCGCCTAATTATATATTAAGCGTAGTAGAATTAATATAAGAAATAATCTTCTAATATCCTATAATATAGTACTTATAAATATACTTATTCGCGATATTCTTAATAAAATCTATATCTATCGCTATAGCGAGGAGTTTATTTAAATTCTACTAATCTAAATAATCTATATAAGTATATTAAAGTTAATAAATCAGGTTTAAAGAAATACTATATATCGCTAAGATATTATTTAAATTATTTTAGAGATTAAGAAAGAATAGATCTTAATTACGAATATCTATAAGCTTTAGATTATCTTTAATTAAAGCGTAATTAATCTTATAAAAGGCGATTACAATATCGAAGTTTAAAAGTTTATTAATAAAAAGAAGATTAATATTTATATTAAATATATATAAGACGTTAAATAAAATAATATTTATATACTTATTTTAAATGAAGTAATTTAAGTTAATAGTATTATAGTCGAGAGATTAAATTTAATTATTTTCGATACCGCGAATAGAGCGAGAGTAGATCTTTTTATAAATAATAAATATCGAATAATTAGCGAAGAAATAGCGAGAATAATTAAAGTTTACTATTATATAAGAGTATAAATTAACGAAATTAGTAATTATTAGATTATACTTTAAATTAGAATTAACGATTATTAAGTTAATAACTTTCTTATTATTAATTATATCGAGGATATTAAAATCGTTAAAATTAGGATTTATATAGTATATAGTCGAATTTAGTTCTTTTAGAAAGGTATAGTTAATATTAAAATACTTATTTTCCCCTAGAATAAAGGCGTTAAAAGATATCTTTTCGATACACTTACGCTTAATACTAAGATCTTTTTTTATATTATTAAAGTTAATCGCGATAATATAAGTCTTCTTCTTCTTCTCCTTATTCGATATAAACTTTTTAAATTTTAGATAAGAGAACTTAGTTTAATATTTAACGAGGGAATATCTAAATTTATATTTGACGGCCTTATATAGAGAGTAAGTTTCGCGATTAGCTTTTAAACCGCCGGTTTTATAATATCTAGCGAACTACTTATCTTTACTCTTATCGCTACTATTATAAATAGTATATATAATAATATCGTCATCTTTAAATAATAATAAATAAGTTTCTTTATTTATCGCGATATAAATAATCTTATTAAATTTAATAGCTTTATCGTTATATAGTTTATAAATTTAGATATAAATAATTATAAAGATATTAAAAGAGTCTTTAAGTCTTATAAAAAAAGTTAAATTAAAAAGGGTTTTAATAAAACGAGTGATTTATATAGACTAGCGATTTTAGTAATAATCTTATAAAAGTTCTTTTTATATTAATAAATATCTTTTTTAAAAGTAAGGGTAATATTGAGTAATTGACGAATTAGCTTTATATAGAGTTTAAAGTCTTTAAATTTATAATATTTAACGATAACGTCTAATATTATCTAAGAATCTTTATTATTATAATTAATCTCGATAAACTAGTAATTATTATATTTAAGATATTAAAAAATAGTTATATAAGCTTTAAGCTTTATAATTCTAATAAAAGAATAAAAGATTATTAAGTATTAACTAGCTCTTAATATCTTATTTTTATTTAATATATTTTATATTAGATTCTAGAATAGCGATAAAGATTAGAGAGAAATTATTTTTATTAGATTAGAATTAAATCTTAGTTATAGAATATTATAACTAATTATTTAAATTTATTATCGCTAAAAGATAATCTAGATAAAAATATATAGAATATTAATAGAGAGGATAATAGCGATAATAGTAATAGTAATTTAGCTATTATTTTAGATAAGATAGCGAATTTAGAAAAAGATTTTAAGAGTAACTTTAAAGTAAATATAATAGACTTTTTAATATAAAGATTAAATAGCTTAATATCGCTTAAAGAACTAAGGATATTTTCGCTAGCTTCGAATTCGAGATTAATAAAACTATTATTTAATAAAGTAGCGAGAGTAAAATAAATACTCTAATTATCGTTAAAGTTTTTAAAAATCTTATTAATATTAGTTAACTATCGCCTTTAAGCTTCGAGTTTTTATATAAAAAATAAAAAGTATTTATATATAGAGTTACGATAAATATAGGCGATATAATTAAAATAAAAGATATTTAATAATAAAAATAATTTATAAACGAAGGCTAGTTTCTAGTAAAACTATATAGAGTGCAATTATTATAGATATACGAACCTTCTTCTTAAAGAGAAATTAATATCCTTCTTATACTACTCGTTTAGAGATTTAAATCTAGAATATTTATATCGCTAGCTATTATTGTAAGACTTCGAAGATTATTTTAACTCTATAATTATAATAATAGAATATAGATAAATATAGAAAAAGAATTCGATAATAAAGTTCTAGTTCTCTTTTTTAAGGGGCTTTTAAAGGTCTAAAAGCTAATATTAATAAGATATTCTTATTATTTTAATCTTAATAGACTTATAAGCGTATTAAAAGATAGTAGTATTAGCTTTAGAATACTCTAAATTATAATTAAACTATTAATATTAATATTTAACTACTTTTAATTAATAACTATTAATTCGATAATTAATATATAGTTTTAAAGTTAATATTAATATAAAATAACTTTATTTTTAATAAAGTTAAATATTCTAATTTAGCGAAAGCTAGTAAGATTTAAAGGGTCTTAGCGATATAACTCGATCGTATAACGATATAATTATATACTTAATATATTTAGCGAGTTCGATATTTCGGCTAGAGGCGATATATCTCGGCTCGCTTAGGGCAGGGGCGATAGCGGCTCTCAGCCCCTTATATTATTAACGAATTATACTCGCTTAGGTTTACGACTATTTTAAGAGGGGAAAATACCCCTATCGAGAAGATTAAAAGAATACCTCTATAGCTGCTACTGCCTCTATATAATAAGCTTTAAACATTATAAGATAGGTGCTAAAAGCCTGAGGGTAGCCGCAGCTATAGAGGCGAATAGTAATCATAATATAATAGTTGCCGAGTAGAGCTCGGGCTTATAATCTATAGAAATATAAGATAAGATACTTAGTTATTAACTATGGAGTTACTATAAAGGAAAGAGCGACTAGATATAAACACGCTAAGGCGTGTTACGTAACTATATCACGTGACCGCCAAGACGCCAAGAGTCACGTGATCCGAATTTCAACAATTTAGACTAGTAATAATCTAATACTATATTAATAAAGCTAATAAAGTTAATAATATTTACTATATTCTTTTTCGAGAATAGTTTTAATAAGTAAGATTATTATTTTAATAAGCTAATTAACGATTTTAAGATTAATTATAAATTTAATAATTTTATTAATTAGAAAAAGCTAAAGATTATTATTTAAACTACTTAGAATTCTAGAAACTAAAATTTATAAATTAATTAGATATATCTCTTACTTAATTATATTAATTAAGATTATCTCTATAAAATAGATTTAATATATAAGAAATATTATTTATATTAAGCTTTATTATTCTTAAAGTCTTTATTTATTATTAATTCTTTTTATATCTATAATTATAAGAAATTAATTTAATATAATTTAAATAGTAGATAAATCTATATTAAACTAAAATTTGATATTAAAATTATTCTAAATAATATTAAGCTAATTATACTTATTATTAAATTTTACTACTTTAATAACTCTAATGATAATTATAATATACTTATATAACTTATAATATCTTATTATATTATTAAATATATATCGTTTTTTAATAATAGTAGCTATTTCTGATACTTTAATAGACTTAAATCTCTTAAATAAAATAATACTTCTATTTATTAATGTTATTATTATAAATTAATAGATATTTCTTATTATTAATAAACTAATATATATACTATTCGAGTACTTCGTTTTAAAAATAGATTTATAGATTATTTTATAGTAGCTTTATACTCTTAACTCTCATAATATTCTTAATTCTATCGATAAAGATAGTAATATTCTAAAAATAGATTTCCTTTTTGATATACTCTATATCTGCTATTATATTAGAAGATTTATTATTATAGAAAGAATCGAAGAATCTAATATCGCTATTAAGAAAGTAAGATTTATTACTTCTATTAATAGTATTCTATCTTAATATTTCTAGATTTTTTAAATTTTCTAGCGAATCTAGCGAGTTAGAAGATTTTAAATTTAAATAATTTCTTATATAGCGATTAATAGTATTAATAATAATTAATTTTATATTAATAGCTTAAGAGTTTACTTTAAATTCTTTATCTACTATTCTATTATTATTATAATAATAAATAATCTTATTAGCGAAAATATTTAAGGTTTTTAGCGAAAGATATTATAAATCCCTAAATTTAGTAATAAATTAAAAATTACTATTTAGAAATTTAATAAATAAAATATCTATAGCTTAATCTAAAGGGGTATATCTTTCTACTTTTAAAGTATTATTAATAAAAGAAAAATCGAAAAAGCGGTATTTCTAAGTTATAGATTTTTAAAAAAAAACGAAGTATTATTTTTAGAAAAGTACGGTTAATAGCTTAATCTTCTAGTTAAGTTTATTAGAAAAAAATTAAATAAAGAAGAATAAGATTATATTTATTAATTTCTTAATAATAATAATATTAATCTAATAGATTTAAAGATATTCTTAATAAAATATTAGATAATCCTTCGAGTAATTTTATTAATAAGAGTACTTATTTAATAATCGAAGATAATAAAATCTCGTAGTTATTAGATTTAAATAATTATATTATAGAAAGCTAGCTTAATAAATATATAGTTATAATAAAAGATAAAGAAATAAAAGATAAAGAAGTATAAAGATTTTTTACTTCTTATATCTAAAGAAGTATAAGAATTCTTTACTTTAGATATTTAAAGAAGTATAAAAATTCTTAATTTCGAATTAGTCTAGTATTAATAGAGGACTTTATTAGTTTCTAGTAGTAAGTTATTATATAATAGCTACTACTATATAAATATTACTATTATTATTATAATAGTATAAGATTCTTAGAAATCTCATTTCTAAGAAAGATGTTTCTTAAGTAATAATAAAGATAATTCTTCTTCTATAGAATCTAGTTATTTAAATATATTTTAATGCTAAGCTCATACCAAGCTATTAGCTACTAGCTTCTACCATAAGCATAATCCATAATAGAGAGCCGCTTTTATTCTTACTCTAAGCGAGCTAAGATATATCACCTTTAGCCGAAATATTAAACTCGCTAAGTATATTAAGTATACGATTATATCGTTATATAACCGAGTTATATTACTAAGATTTTTAAATCTTATTAGTTTTCGCTAAATTAGAATATTTAACTCTATTAAAAATAGAGTTATTCTATATTAATATCAATTTTAAAATTATATATTAACTATCGAATTAATAGCTATTAACTAAAAGTAATTAAATATTAATATTAATAATCTAATTATAATTTAGAGTATTTTAGAGCTAATATTACTATCTCTTAATACGTCTATAAATCTACTAAGATTAAAATAATAAGAATATCTTATTAATATTAGCTTCTAGACCTTTAGAAGCCTCTTAAAGAAAAGAGTTAAAGCCTTATTATCGAATTCTTTTTTTATATTTATCTATATTCTATTATCGTAATTATAAAGCTAAAATAATCTTCGAAATCTTATAATAGTAGCTAGCGATATAAATATTTTAAATTTAAATCTTTAAATAAGTAGTATAAGAAGAATATTAATCCCTCTTTAAAAAGAAGATCTATATATTTATAATAACTATACTTTATATAATTCTATTAGAAATTAATCTTTATTTATAAGTTATTCTTATTACTAAGTATCTTTTATTTTAATTATATTATCTATATCTATTATAACTTTATATATAAATACTTTCTATTTTTTATATAAGAATTTAAAGCTTAAAGGCGATAGTTAACTAGTATTAATAAGATTTTTAAAAACTTTAATAATAATTAGAGTATTTATTTTACTCTTATTACTTTATCGAATAATAGTTTTATCGATCTTAAATTTAAAGCTAACGAAGATACTCTTAGCTCTTTAAGCGATATTAAGCTATTTAATCTTTATATTAAAAAGCCTATTATACCCGCTTTAAAGTTACTCTTAAAATCTTTCTTTAAATTCGCTATTTTATTTAAAATAATAATTAAATTATTATTATTATTATCGCTATTACTCTCTCTATTAATATTCTATATATTTTTATTTAAATTATTTTTTAATAATAATAAATTCGAATAATTAGTTATAGCGCTTTATAATTAATATCTTTAATTAATCTTAATTTAGCGAGAGTAGTTTTTCTTTAATCTTTATCGCTATTCTAGAATTTAATATAGAATATATTAACTAAAGATAAGATATTAAGAGCTAGTTAGTACTTAATAATCTTTTATTTTTTATTAAAATTACGAAATTTAAAGTTTATATAATTATTTTTTAACGTCTCGAATATAATAATTATTAATTTATCGAGATTAATTATAATAATAAGAATTCTTAAATAATATTAAACGCTATCGTTAAATATTATAAATCTAAAGATTTCAAGCTCTATATAAAGCTAATTTATTAATTACTTAATATTACCCTTATTTTTAAAAAAGGTATTTATTAATATAAAAAGGATTTTTATAAGATTATTATCGAAATCGCTAATCTATATAAATTACTTATTTTATTAAAATTCTTTCTAATTTAACTCTTTCTTATAAGACTTAAAAACTCTTTTAATATCTTTATAATTATTTATATCTAGACTTATAAACTATATAACGATAAGATTATTAAATTTAATAAGATTATTTATATCGCGATAAATAAAGAGATCTATCTATTATTATTTAAAGATAATAATATTATTATATACGCTATTTATAATAATAGCGATAAAAGTAAAAATAAGTAATTCGCTAGATATTATAAAATCGGCAATTTAGAAGTTAATCGCGAAATTTACTTTTTATATAAGATCGTTAAATATAAATTTAGATATTCTCTTATTAAATATTAGATTAAATTTTCTTATCTAAAATTTAAAAAGTTTATATCGAATAAGAAAAAGAAGAAGAAGGTTTAAATTATCGCGATTAATTTTAATAATATAGAGAAGTAATATTAAGTATAAGCATATCGAAGAGATATCTTTTAATATCTTTACTTTAGAGGAGAATAAGTATCTTAATATTAATTATATCTTTTTAAAAGAATTAAATTCGATTATATATTATATAAATCTTAGCTTCGACAATTTTAATATTTTTAGTATAGCTAATAATAAGAAAGTTATTAATTTAATAATTATCGATTTTAATTTAGAGTATAACTTAATAATTATTAACTTCGTCGATTTATATTCTTATATAATAATAAACTCTAGTTACTCTCGCTATTTCTTTATTAATTATTTAATATTTATTATCTATAAAAAGATCTACTCTCGCTCTATTCGCGATATTAAGAATAATTAAATTTAATTTCTTAATCGCGATATTATTAGTTTAGATTACTTCGTTTAAGATAAGTATATAGATATTATCTTACTTAATATCTTATATATACTCGATATAGATATTAATCTTCTTTTTATTAATAAACTCTTAAACTTCGATATCGTAATCGTTTTCTATAAAATTAATTACGCTTTAATTAAAGATAATCTAAAGCTTATAAATATTTATAATCGAGATTTATTCTTTCTCGATCTCTAGAATAGTTTAAATAATATTTTAGCGATATATAGTATTTTTTTAAACTCGATTTATTAACTCTAGTATATTTATATAGATTATTTAGATTAATAGAATTTAAATAAGCTTTTTACTATAGTAGTAGATATAGATTTTATTAAGAATATCGTAGATAAGTATATTTATAAATACTATATTATAGGGCGCTAGAAGGCTATTTCTTATATTAGTCTTATTACGCCTAGTATATAATTAGATAAATTTATTTATAGCGATTTTATAGAATCTTTATTTTCTATTAATTTTAATAGCTATAAATACTTTATAATATTTAAAAATAATTTTATCTTCTATTTTAAAGTTTATTATAATTATTATAAAAGTAAAATCTTCGCTATATTTTTATAATTTAAGATTTATCTTAAGTTATATAGCTATAAAATCTCTTATATTCGCCTTAATAATAGAGGCGAATATATATTTAAAGTCTTTTTTAATTATCTCGCTCTATCGAGTATTAAATAGAAATTTATTATTCTTAATAATCTTTAGATAAATAATATAATTGAGTATTTTAGATAGATCTTATTATATAAGATATATTCTATTTTATTAAGCTTTAATCTTAATAAATTCTTTTAATCTAAAATTATTATTATTATTAATTATTTAATAATATAATCGCTTAATATTAGAACTATTATAACTTCTTTTAAGATCTTCTATTAACGAAAATCTATTCTTTTCTATTTATATATAATCGATTTTATTACTTACGCGATAAAACGAATTTAAAAGAAATTTATAAATTAAAATAAAAAGTATATATTACTAAAGTATAAGAGGGAGTATATTTTTTAATTATATAATCTTATTAAGAAGATAGTTATTCGCGTTAATAGCGTATACTTTATAGAAAAATACCTTTAATTATAAACTCGAAAGAAGAAATTAAGATTTATAAATATTTGAATAAGCGATAACGTCTAATAATACTAATATTCGCTATAGAGAAGATATTAAATAAGTAATATATTATTAATATTTCGAAAGATATTAAATTTAAAGAAGTATTAGAAGACGTTATATCTATAATTAGAATAATTATTAAATCTTTAACGATTTTAAGATTTTTAATATTTATAAGATTAAGATTAAATTTTCTTTAATTAATTAATAAGTAAGTATTTTTATAAAGATCTATATAAAAGTCTCTAATACGATATATTTAATTAATTACGTAAGAGCCCTTAGCTTAAATATTTTTAATATAAACTTCTCGATCTACTTAATTAAATATTATATCTATATCTATATTAATAATTCGACCTATATTATTTATATAAGAAATTTCCTTAGACTTAAATTTATTATTTATTATTATCGAAGTTATATAAACTATTCGCGAAGATTATAAGTTAAGCGCTATTTAAAGAGTACTATATAATTATTTAAATCTTATAATTTTAAATCTATAAGATCTATTTTCTAACCCTCTTTTAAAAGCCTTTATAATATTTATCTTACTTACAAATTATATTAATAAGTTAAATATTTTTAAGTCTATTATTTACGAGTAGGCTATATCTAATTAGCTATTTTAAATAAATTAAAAACTTTTTATAAAGAATAAGTATAAATCTCTTATAGATAATAATACTTAATATCTTATCTAGGCGCCTTTCGAAGCTTATATTCTAAGAGATAAATAAGTCTATATCTTAAAATAAGGCCTTAATAAAGAAATTATCCGCTATAAGATATATTAAGTTATTTAAGAATTCGAATAATAGAAGGGCTATAATTATTATAATACTTTCATATTAATAATAAAGCTTATAAGTTATAAAGCGATCTTCGCGCTTATAATCGCTTTAAATTAAGATCTAAAGTAAATAAATATTAAAACTATCTTTCTATATAATAATATTGTCAGGACCAGCATAGGTGCGATACCAGTATGGGTGAGGTAGAACGAGGATAATAAGGCTACCGAACTATGTAGGTGGGAAGGAGGCATGATATAGTAGGAGATGCCTCCGCCAAGGCCCGCTAGCCATAGGGCTGAGTGGTGTGTCAAGGGTACGCTCGTAACACTACCCCCCCTCTCAATAGCCATGGCCCCCATGGCTGGTAGACCGGAGATGCACGCCCATTGCTTGCCCTGTGTCTCCAAACATCCATAGTCCGACCGGAGACGATTTGGCGAGGTGTAGTGGTAGTAGTCGAAAACATCGGATCGCATGCTGGTCTTGACTGTGCCATCCATGCCTGCCATACCCACATTGTCCTGCAGAGATCCTGGAGATATTGGCCATATCTTGCCTGCGTGCCAGCAAGATTCTCCGAGTTCTTCTCCTTGCCCAGTCTGCTTGTCATAGTCCTCCACTTTTTTTCGCCTTCAACACCTACTGGCAGCCTGGCCTGGGAGCTTCACTGTAGATTTGCCCTATATCTCCCATGCTCTTGCCATCAAGTCCATCGATAGAACTAAAGAAAATCCAACGCATGCATGTGTCATCCTCCAACACCTGTTGGCAGCCTGGCCTGGGAGCTTCACTGTAGATTTGCCCTGTGTCTCCCATGCTCTTGCCATCAAGTCCTTCGGTAGAATTGAAGACAATCCAACGCATACATTCACCTCCAACACCTTTTGGCAGCCTAGCCTGGGAGCTTCACTGTAGATTTGCCCTGTGTCTCCCATGCTCTTGCCATCAAAGATCCATCCTCCGTTCCATCTCCTTGTCGATTCGTAAGGTTTGGTAGGAAGGTAGGTGATAAGAATTTGAATGCCATTTGGTAGCAGGCTTCACTATGTGTGTTGTCGACATGCTCAGTGAAGAGGTCGGATCGTAATCGTGTTGCCGGGTCTGTTCCCGTCGCCATTGTAGTAGGCTCACTATGTGTGTTGTCGACATGCTCAGTGAAGAGGTCGTACGTTTGCTGCCATTGTAGCAGGCTCACTGTGAGTGTGGGGGTGTTGGTTATTTCTTTCGATTCGCTAGCCGTACGAATGGTCCAATGCCTTATTTATCCCTCGACCACTGTTTGCCGAGTCCGATTCGCTATGAAATCGAGTTACCCGTCTGGTGGGCTTACTTAGAAATACGATGTCTCATCCATTTAAGGCGTCTTAACAAAGCCCCTGCCAGCGCATTTCTTTGAATTCGTCCGCTAATTCGAATGGAGTGTGCCCGATTGTATTTCTCTTCGCCGGGGGGTACGAAGGAGCCTTATTATAATGTCAGGACCAGCATAGGTGCGATACCAGTATGGGTGAGGTAGAACGAGGATAATAAGGCTACCGAACTATATATGTGGGAAGGAGGCATAATATGATAGAAGATACCTCCGCCAAGGCCCGCTAGCCATAGGGCTGAGTGGTGTATTAAGGGTACGCTCGTAACAAATATAAAGAAAGAGATTTATATACATTAATTTAATAGTTTTAATAAAAATAATATTAAGATCTATAAGCTAAATAAGATATTTTATAATTTAAAATAATTCCCTTAAGTCTAATATTAGTATTTCTTAAAGTATATAAAAAAGCTAAGTCTTCTCTCTATTAAAATAAAAAAGCCCAAGACGGTGACATTGATTGGAGATCAAAACCCCTGACCCTAGCAGGACGAGGGGCTGTAAAGCAAGCGAAATATTATTAGTGATATTAATATTCGAGCTGCTAACAGCCCTCGACAGCCGGAGAGCCCAAAGACCGGGTAAGGATTAGGATCAACCCAGAACAGAGAACGTTATATTTCACGAGAATCGAGAGGACGTGAATTATTATATACAGGAGACCCAAAACCACCCTCCGAGGTTGGGCCCGCCGAAGAGGCTCTCCAAGCCATAAAAACTTATCAAATTCGCACGCACGTTAGAAAGCGTATAAAATAAACTCACGTACTAGTTTATTATCATATTTTATAAAGAAAAAAATCAAAAAGGAGATTGAGGATTGAAGTTCTTTCCAGCTTTCTTTGGACGTACTCGTATACACCCTTTAGCTTAAAAACGAAAAATAAGGTGAGTTTAGCTTAAAATACGAAACAAAGATCAATAGTCAACTTTAAATTTATAGTTATCGAATATTTATAATCAGTCTTAAGTAATAAAAAGTAAGCTTAAATTAAATAATAGCGTATTTATAAACCTTAAAGAGAGTATTATTATAGCACTCTATATCGATAATATCTTAATTATTAATTTTAATAAAGTTAAAATTTAGCGAATTAAGAAGAAACTTAACGCGAAGTTTTATATATCGAATTTAAGATTATATATTTATTATTTAGATATAATTATTAAAAGAAATCGCTATAGCGATATTCTTCGCCTAGAATAAGAGGCTTATATTACTTAATTCTTAAACTATTTTAACTATTAAAACTTTATCTCGATATTAATATCTCTTAAAACTAATTATAAACTAGCTTTCGTCGAAGAGAGCTATATCGCTCTAAGAAAATTATAAAAAAATTATTAATCCGCGATGAGATCTCTTATATATACTATACTCGATATCTATCTTAATATCGCCTACGTAGTATTATTAATAAATTATTACTTAGCTAACTCGACTTTAATATATTAAAATATAATTATTTAAATTTTTCGATATCTAAGAAATATAATATATTACGAACTCGTATATAAAGGTTTTTTTTTAAGAATTTATTAATTATATTAATTCTAATTAGACTAATAATATAACTTAAAAATTTATATTTAATTATTATTTTTAATATAGAAAGTAATATAATTAGTTAATTATCTAAGTGTTAAACTATTATAATATTATTTACTTATAAAATAGAGTATATTAATTAGATATAGATTATTAAAAAAGCGATTTAATTAAAAAATCTATTTAATTAACTTCTTTACCTCGACGATATAGACTTTAAAATTATTATTATTTTTAATAATAATTAAAGCGTAATTACTCTCGTAAAAAATACTTAATTCTATACTTATATTAAATATATTAATATTACTTATTATTTTATATAAAAAAAGATTAATAATAATATTATAAATATATAATATATTCTTATTAATAAATAGATAGCTAATAGACTTACTAAGGTCTTTTATTTAGATAAATTTATTATTTTTCAAAACGTCTTTAAGATAAAAGCTATATCTACTTATCTTCTAGATAATTATTAATCTTACTACTATCTTAGTATAATCTTATTTTATAGAGAAGCTATTCTACTATATCTATATCTAGATCTAAAAGAGTTATTTACTATCGTCTATTCTAGAAGAGCTATTTTATTAATTCTCGCACTATAGATAATTTACTTAAGTCGTCTATCGAGCCGCTATATTAGACTTAATACTCTATAAACTCGCTATTCTATATCGAAATAGCTATTTCTTTAGCGCTATTACTGTTATCGTTACTAATACTTTTAAAGCTCTTTTAAGAAATCTATATCTATTTATTATTAATATCTCGGGTATTATATCTCTAAATTACCGCCGTTAGCTATTATTATTAAGAATTAATTATCTAAAACGATCTCGTAGAGACCTTATAGCCGGCGATATATAGCTAGAAAAATTTCTTCTAATTATTTTATTTAATTTTATAAATATCCTTCGATCTTAAATTAATCGATTTTTAGTATACACTAGATGGCCTAGAAATAAAATTTCCAAAAAACCGCTTTTTAATAAAAAGTGGAATTTAGATCGAATTTTAATAGAGACCTAGTCTAATATAGTCGTTTTCAGATTTCGACTTTTTACTTTATCTACTTTATTTTAAACGTTATAAACTTTAAATCTTATATTTTTTAATTTCGTTTATATAAGAAAATAGAAGTATAGAGAGTATAGAGAGGATATATTTTCACGCTAGCTACCCGGCATTAACTCACCTTAACTATTTAATATTAATTTTATTTCTATTACTTAACGCTAATATACTCTAATTACTTAACTTAGATTTTACTTTAATTATTTAACGCTAACTTACTTTAATAACCCGACGAAAATCGATTAAGTTATTTTATCTTACTTACTTAATTTTAATATCGTTAGTATTAAACTTCGTATTTATTAAGTTTCGCTTATAAGAGAATATATATAAAGGAGAGTATTGAAATTCGAATTATGTAACTCTTAGCGTCTTGATAATTATATAATATAATCACGTAATACGCCTTAGCGTATTTATATCTAGTCGCTCTTTTCTTTATAATAACTTTATAGTTAATATAACTAAGTATCTTATCTTATATTTCTATATTAATTATAATATATAGATAATCGATATTTATAAAGAGATATATTTTAATATTAATATAGATAAATTTAAATAAGAATATAAGAAACTTATAATATATTAAATATAAATAAGAACGAAGTAAAGAGATCTCTGAAATTTTAATATTATAAAGGTGGTAGTAAGTCGAGAAATATAATAGATCTCTATATTAATTATAAATCTTATAATAAAGATAAATCTTTTAAATTTATATTAATCTACGCTAAAATATAATAGTTTAATATTATCTCTAATTTTATTATTTTTATTAAGTTTTTTAATATTTATATAATAGCTATCTATATCGAAATAGATATTTATATTTATATTTTTATAGCGTCTATATTAATTAAATATTATATCTAAAATAATTTTAATTTTATTAACTCTTATATTTTAATATAGATTTATAAATTCTATATTATTTATAATAAGAATTTTTATTTTATTAAGAAGTACTATTAAAATATAAGATAGAATACTTAGTTATATTAACTATAGAGTTCTATAAAAGAAAAGAGCGACTAGATATAAATATACTAAGGCGTATTACGTAACTATATTACGTAATCGCTAAGACGCTAAGAGTTATATAATTCGAATTCTAATACTCCCCTTCGTATATATTCTTTTATACGCGAAATTCGATAAGTACGAAGTTTAACGCTAACGATATTAAAATCGAATAGATAAGATAAAAATAACTTAATCGATTTTCGCTAGAGTTTAGCGCTAAATAGTTAAAGTAAAGTTCGAGCTAAATAGTTAAAGTAAAGTTCGAGTTAAATAGCTAAAGTAAGTTTTAGCGTTAAATAATTAAAGTAAAGTTTAGAGCTAGTAATATAAAGTAAGTTTAGCGTTAAATAATTAAAGTAAAGTTTAAGTTAAATAGCTAAAGTAAGTTTAGCGTTAAATAATTAAAGTAAAGTTAGAGTAAATAGTTAAAAGCTAAAATAATTAAAGTAAAGTTTAGCGCCAAAGTAAGTTTAAAAGTAAAAAGTCGAAATCTAAAAACGACTATATCAAATCCCAAATTCCACTTTTTATTAAAAAACGGTTTTTTAAAAATTTTATTTCCAGGCCATCTAGTATACACCAAAAATCGATCAATTCGAGGCCGGAGGATATTCGTAGGGGTGACTAAATAAAATAATTGGAAGAAATTCTTCGTCTTATATATTGCGACCGGCTATAAGGCTTCTATAGGGCTATTTTAGATATTTAATTCTTTAGTAATAGTGGTTAATAGTAATAGTAATATAGATAAGAGTATTTTAAAAGAGCTTTAAAGATTTAATAGCGATAGCGGTAATAGCGCTAAAGAAATAGCTATTTCGATATAGAATAGCGAGTTTATAGAGTATTAAGCCTAAGGCTCGGCGGGCGACTTAAATAAATTATTTAAACTACGGGGATTAATAAAATAGCTCCTCTAAAGTCGAAGTTAGCTCCCCTAAATAGATAATACTATAAACGATATTTTAGTTTAATTAATATATAAAACTTCTTAAATTTATTCTTAAATAGTATCTTAATAAGTTTATTAATTATCTATTATTCGATAGAAATATATTTAAGAATAACGATATTAGCGATAACTTATTCTTATATATAGTAATATTAAATATTGATATACTTAATACGTATATAAAATTAAGAATTTTTAATAAGAGTTATAGTATTCTAATTATTATAGTAGATAATAATAGTCTATATATACTTAGCGCTAAGATTAAATTAATTAAGAAATTTATATAATTAAATTATCTTCTTAATAGCTTACGTCTAATTAATATATTTAATCTTATAAGAGAATAGCGCTATAATAGACTATCGTTTTAATAATTAATTAATAATAATATTATTTATATTAAAGATATAATTAAAAGTAAAATATTAAGTATTCTAATTATTTACTTAGTTCGCGTCTATATAGCTAATAAGTAATTTTAGATCTCCTCTAAATATTAATTATTAGTTTTTAATATTATTTAGATATCGAAAAATACGCTTAATAGCCTTTTAATAGAATTTATTCGAGTTTAAAATATATCTAGAGATTATTAAAATAGCGAATATAATATTAAATTAAGTATCTAGTATTATATATATAAGTAATTTTATAATTAATTAATAGATATAGCGAGATTAATTAATAGAGATAAAATTATCTTTAGCGATATAAAATTTATTATTATTAATAAGAGTAGGCGATAGCGTAAAGCTTAATATATTATATTTCTTTAAAAACTTTTTAATATAGCCTTTTTAGTTAAGACGTAGAATTCGATTAATATAATTTTTAATAATTATTATATTAAGATAATAGATATAAGATTTTAAATTAATTATTTCGAACTTCTTATTAAACTTATTCTTAATATTTTATATTTTAATTTTATCGAGATTAGCGAGTAGAATATTATTTATATAAATAGCGATAATAATAATATTATTAGTAAATATAGAGAGATTAATAATAATAAATTTAAAATTTAGTTTTTTTAAATAGATTATAAGAGTATTATATTAAATTCTAGAGAATTATTTTAAGCTATAAAGTATCTTAATAAGCTTATATATCTTATTCTTTTAGCCTTTAATCTTAAAGCTAATAAATTAAATAATATAAATTATCTTCTTAATATCGCTATATAAAAAGGCGATTTTAATATTTATTTATTTAAGCTTTTAATTTAAGATAGCTATTAGCGTAAAGATTACTTTATAATTTATAAACTTAATAATAAAAATAAAGATTTTATTAAAGTCGATCTCTTTTTATTATTTAAAGTCGCGAATAATTTAGCGAGCTTTATATTATATAATCTTCTTTATAAGATTACGCTTAAGCTTATAAATCTATTAATCTTTTAAAATATATATATTTAATAAAAGATTTATTAGAGTTTAAGTTCTATTAATAATAAGCGAGTTAACTTCTTTTCTTATAGTAATTTTCTAATATATCTTATAATAAGAGTTCGATATAATTTTCTTATAGATTCGAGATTTATAGAATTTAAAAGAGAAGGCTTTTATTAATAGCGCTAGAGGATTTAAAGAGAGTTTTTTATATACTCTTAAGATATCGAATAAGCGACTTATTACTAGAATTAAGTTATAATTATTTATAAAGCGAGTAATAAATTTAAAAGACGCCGTTATAGAGGCTATAGAGAGAGTTTTATTACTAAGTATATTAGATAATTACTCTTCTAAAAATCTTAAATTAACTAAAACTACTAGTTAAGCTCTTTTAAAAATTTAAATAAAATTAAATAAATTATTAACTTTATCTTTAACGAAAGTTACTTATCTCTTTTAGCGATTCTCCTTTAAAACTATAAATAAAGAGAAAAGATAATTCTCGAGATAATTAATAGTTTTAATAAGCCGGCGATCGTTATAATAAATTATTATTTTAATATTATTATATATATTCTTCTTTAAAATAAAGAATATAGACTTAAAAGAGATATTATTAAATTACTTAATATTCGAGATAATAGCGATTTTATTATTATTTAAGAGTATATAATAAAAATAATCTTAATAGTTTATAAGTTATCTCTTAATTATATAATCTTAATACTTTTTTTAATTAATAACTTTAAATATAATCTAATAAAAGTTTATTTATCTAATAATATATAGATAAAAAATATTAAGAGAGAAATTAATATAAATTTTAAAAGAAGTAATATCTCGCTTAATTACGGGTTAGCGATTATATAAATAATTTCTAATATAAATAAACTCGATTTAATATTTCTATAATAAATCGCTTTTCTTAAATATTACGCTAGCTTTACGCTAAATAATAATATTTAATTATTTAAATTTACTATTTATTTAGAGATTTCTTAATATAATATCTTTTTAGATAATTCCCCTAGATAGATAAAAGACTTTTATTTTATAATTCTAATATTTTATATTATAATTAGAGCGAAGGCGAGTATAATAATAATTATTATATTTTATATTATCGAGAAAAAGCTTAAATATAATAAGAATAAACTTATTAAATTTATTTAATAAAAGATAGATATTAAAGTATAAAGTAAAATTATTTAAAAAGATAATTATAAATATATAGTCGTTATAAGAGATATTAAATAATCTCTAAAGATCGATATAAATTAAGTTATTCTTTTATCTCTCGAAAATAATATAGCGTTTATAAGACTTTATTTTAAGATTAACTACGAAATATAACTTATAAATATTATTAAAAGAAGATTTAAAAAGATTTATTTCGATATATATTTTAATTATCTTCTTAATATTCTAAGTATCTAAATAATTTATATAAGTATATTATATATATAAAGTCTTTTTATAAATTTAAGACTCTTATTAATTAGAGAGCTTTATAAACTCGATAGAAGATTTATTATAAGCGAGAATTTCTTTATTAATAACGATTAAGGCTAGAGAGATATCTTCTTAAATATTAAGCGTATAAAAGCGGCTTTAAATATATTTAAAGAAAAACTACTATTTTTCTATAAAAAGATCGCTAAAAATAAAAGAAAGCGAGTATTATTACTTCTTTAATTATCTCTTAAAAATAAAATTAAAATCGTATTTAGATATATATTAAATATTATTAAGAGTTTAAATACGCTTAATACTCTTTATCTTATATTTAAAATTAATATTATTAAAGTCGAAAGTTATATAACTATTATCGACGAGTTTATTAATAAAATAAGATTCTTAAAATCTAGAGAAGATTTTAAAAATTAAGAAATTATAAGTAATATATTAAGTATATATATAATTACGAAGCTAGAGAGAGAATATTATTATTATAATAAAAAGTGTAATAATAAAAACTTTATTTAAGAATTTAATCTTAAAAGATTTATAGATTTTATTATTTAAGATTTAAGAATTAGTAATAAATATAATAGCGATATAAGTAATAAAATAGCGCTATTATTATAGATTAAGTAGTTATAATAACTATCTTAACGCTAAAAGATTAATTCTTCTCTTTCTTAAACTTTTTAAACTTAAATTCGATATTAATATTATTATCTTTTTAATCGCCTTTTTTATCTTAATCGCTATAATTATCGCGATCTCTATTTTTAAAAATTTAAGATTCTTCGCGAGCGCGCTTATACTTTAGCTATTCGAGATACTTCTTAATAAAATAAAAATTCTTATTATAAATAATATAATATTTATAGATTTATATTTAGATATAAGAGTTATTAGAATTAATATTATTTTAAATATAATATTTAACTAATATAGACGTTATAGAAATAAAAATATAAATATCTATTTTAATATAAATAGTTATTATATAAGTATTAAAGAACTTAATAAAGATAGTAGAATTAGAGATAATATTAAGTTATTATATTCTAATATAAGCTAGCGTAAATTTAAAAGATTTATTCTTATTATAAAAGTTATAATTTTAATTATAGATCTCGCGATATTAAATATATTAATTATCTAAACTCTTATAAAAATAATAAATCTTTTAATTCTTATTAATAATAAAGGGATATTTCTTAGATAAACTATTAATCTCTTATAATAGATTTATAAATTAATTAATATAGATTTATAGCTTATTTTTATAGACGGTAAGAGTAAGAGACTTTAGTCTTTAAATAATAAAATTAAGAATATCTAATTTACGAGATTTATATTCTTTTAAATTCTTTTAAATAATTATAGCGTTAATATAGCTTTTAATAAAATCACGTAGATTATTTTTATAGCGAGTTTTTATTATAATATAGAGTTTATAATATACTTTAATTTATATTATAATATCTATATTAATAATAGTTTTAAAAATATTTTTTATAAATCGCTAATTTATTATTATTCTTACAATAATCGCTAGATAAGAAATTAATTAAACGATATCGATTTTAATATAATATTAAAGATCTAGTAATATAAAGAAATCTTATATATTCTACTTTTATTTATAATAATTAAAAGTATTTTTAAATATAGAAATTTAATAAAGTTAATTTAAATTAATTAAAAGCTTAATATTAATATATTTAGATATAATACTATTTATAAAAAATTAATTTAATTTTTAGAGCTTAATAGAAAAAAGCTTTAATAAAAGCTTAAATTTAAAAATAAGATTTATAATATAATAGAGCTTAATAAAATAAATAAGATAAATAATATTAATAAAACTAGCTTCGCTTTAAATTTAAAAACTCTTTATTTAAGATTAACTCTAATAGTAATTTAAGAATAAATTAACTCGATATAATAATAGAATCGATATAAGAAATTAAAATATACTCGCTATCGATATTATTTATATTTAAAATATTTATAATTATTTAAAGCGTATAAAGAAAATCCTATTAAACTTTAAGATTAGCTCGATATAACTTAAAGCGTTATTTAAAAAGAAATTTTATATTATAATCTATAATATAATTAATAATACTTTAAAAAGATAGACTTTAATTTATAGATATTAAGGGGAAATATAATATAAGTATATAAAATCTTTATAGAAAATTACTACTCTTTATACTTAAGGGGGGATTTAATTAAATTTTATTTTTTATATTATTATCGCGATTATTTTAATTATTTTTTATTATATTTATAATATAATATCTTCTATTAATTAACTCTTCTATCAAAGAAATTAATTAAGATTAAATATAAGATTATTTATAATTTCGCTTCGCTTATTTATTAAAATTAATTAAAGCTTCTTTATAAGATCGCTTTATTTATATAAATATAAAGAATAATTATTTTTTAATTACTACGATAAAGAGTAATTTTTCTTTATATATTAATATATCGAGTATATAAGATATAGATTATTTTCTCTTTTAGCGTTATATTATTATCTTAAACTATATTTTAATCTTTATTATAGAAATTATATAATAAGATATTAGAGTTTAATCGCTTAATATTAGTTTTTAATATAGCGAAATATAAGAATAAGAATATATTATCTCTTATCTTTAGCGTATTCTATTTAATATAAAAAAATTAATAATATTTTAGCGATTATAGCGATTATATAACGAAAAAGTATAAGTATATAATATCTTATTACGGCGTATAATAACTTCGATATTATATAATTAAATATAATATATCTTAACTCGCCTTAAATTATCTTATATAAAAAGCGATAAGAGAGTTTATATACTAAATTATTAATATAATATATTAATATATTAATAATTTCGATATAGCCCCCCTTACTCGTTATTTCTATTCTTTTAATTAAAAGCGTATTTAATGTATATCGTCTAATCTAAATAATTATCTTAAAATAAGAAATACTTATATTATAAAGATTAATAAAAGAGATTCTCCGCGATTATAACTACTATTATTTAATAAATATTAATATAATAAATACGCTAAAAGTAGTTATAGCTATAATAAATAGTAGATAAATTATAAAATAATTAAAATAGTTATCGAATAGAGTTTAGGCTTATAATCTATTAAAATATAAGATAGAATACTTAGTTATATTAACTAGAGAGTTCTATAAAAGAAAAGAGCGACTAGATATAAACACACTAAGGCGTGTTACGTGACCATATCACGTGATCGCCAAGACGCCAAGAGTCACGTGATTCGAATTCCAATTTTAATAAAAAAAAAAAAAAAAAAAAAAAAAATTTTTTTTTTTTTTTTTTTTTAAAAAATTAAAATAAAAAAAAAAATATAAACCCACCCCCCCCCCCAAAAAAAATTATCCCCCCCCCCCAAATAAAAAAAAAGGGTTTTTTTTTTTTTTAAAAATTTTTTTTTTTTTTGTTTTTTTAACCTCCCCCCCCCCCCCCCCCCCTTTTTAAAAATTTAAAATTTTTTTTTTTTATTTTTTAAAAAAAAAAAAAACACAATAATATTTTTTTTTTATCCCTTTTATAATTAAAATTAAAAATAAATAAATTTTTTTAACCAAAAAATTTAAAGGGGAAGGGCGTTTAAAAAAATCTTAAATCTCTAAAAATAAAGATTACGATAGTTATAATAATTAAGATAAAAGAGATAATTAAAAAGATAATAATATTAATATTAAATTTAAGTTTAAAAAATTTAAAAAAGAGAAGAATTAATCTTTTAGCGTTAAGATAGTTATTATAATTATTTAATTTATAATAATATACTATTTTATCGCTTATATCGCTATTATATTTATCGCTAATTCTTAAATCTTAAATAATAAAATCTATAAATCTTTTAAAATTAAATTCTTAAATAAAATCTTTATTATTATATTTTTTATTATAGCGATAATATTCTCTCTTTAACTTCGTAATTACGCGTATATTTAATATATTATTTATAATTTCTTAATTTTTAAGATCTTCTCTAAATTTTAGAAATTTTATTCTATAAATTTATTATTAATAATAATTATATAACTTTCGATTTTAATAATATTAATCTTAAATATAAGATAAAGAATATTAAATATATTTAAATTCTTAATAATATCTAATATATATCTAAATATAATTTTAATCTTATTTTTAAGAGATAATTAAAGAAGTAATAATACTCGCTTTCTTTTATTCTCGACGGTCTTTTTATAGAAAAATAGTAGTTTTTCTTTAAATATATTTAAAGCCGCTTTTATACGTTTAATATTTAAGAAGATATCTCTCTAATCTTAATTATTATTAATAAAGAAATTCTCGCTTATAATAAATTCTCTATCGAGTTTATAAAGCCCTTTAATTAGTAAGAATTTTAGATTTATAAAAAGACTTTATATATATAATATATTTATATAAATTATTTAGATATTTAGAATATTAAAAAGATAATTAGAATATATATTAGAATAAATTCTTCTAAATCTTTTTTTAATAATATCTACGAGTTATACTTCGTAATTAATCTTAAAATAAAATTTTATAAATATTATATTATTTTTAAGAGATAGAAGAATAACTTAATTTATATTAATCTCTAAAAATTATTTAACGCTTTTTATAATAGCTATATATTTATAATTATCTTTTTAAATAATTTTACTTTATACTTTAATATTTATCTTTTATTAAATAAGTCTAATAAATTTATTCTTATTATATTTAAACTTTTCCTTAATAATATAAAATATAATAATTATTATTATATTTATCTTCGGTTTAATTATAATATAAAATTATAAAATTATAAAATAAAAGTCTTTTATCTATTTAGAGAAATTATCTAAAAAGATATTATATTAAAAAACTTCTAAATAAATAATAAGTTTAAATAATTAAATATTATTATTTAGTATAAAGTTAGCGTAATATTTAAGAAGAGCGACTTATTATAGAAATATTAGATCGAGTTTATTTATATTAAGAATTATTTATATAATCATTAATTCGTAATTAAGTAAGATATTACTTCTTTTAAGATTTATATCGATTTTTCTTATAATATTTTTTATTTATATATTATTAGATAAATAGATTTTTATTAAATTATATTTAAAGCTATTAATTAAAAAAAGTATTAAAATTATATAATTAAAAAATAACTTATAAATTATTAAGATTATTTTTATTATATACTCTTAAATAGTAATAAGATTATTATTATCTCGAATATTAAGTAATTCGATAATATCTCTTTTAAGTCTATATTCTTTATTTTAAAAAAGAATACGCGTAATAATATTAAAATAATAGCTTATTATAACGATTACTAGCTTATTAAAACTATTAATTATTTTAAAAATTATTTTTTCTCTTTATTTATAATTTTAAAGAAGAATTATTAAAAGAGATAAAGAAGAATTATTAAAAGAGATAAAATAATTTTTATTAAAGATAAAGTTAATAATTTACTTAATTCTATTTAAATCTTTAAAAGGGCTCGACTAGTAGTCTTAGCTAACTCGAGATCTTTAAAAGAGTAATTATCTAATATATTTAATAATAAAACTCTCTCTATAGCCTTTATAACGACGCTTTTTAAATTTATTACTTACTTTATAAGTAATTATAATTTAATCTTAATAATAAATTATTTATTTAATATTTTAAAAGTATATAGAAAACTCTTTTTAGATCCTCTAGCGCTATTAATAAAAGTCTCTTTTTTTAAATTTTATAAATCTTAAATTTATAAGAAAATTATATCGAACTCTTATTATAAGATATATTAAAAAATTACTATAGAGAAAGAAATTAACTCGCTTATTATTAATAGAATTTAAACTCTAATAATTTTTTTTATTAAATATATATATCTTAAAAGGTTAATAGATTTATAAGCTTAAGCGTAATTTTATAGAGAAGATTATATAATATAAAGCTCGCTAAATTATTTATAATTTTAAATAATAAGAAGAGATTAACTTTAACGAAATCTTCGTTTTTATTATTAAATTTATAAATTATAAAGTAATCTTTATATTAATAGTTATCTTAAATTAAAAATTTAAATAAATAAATATTAAAACTATTTTTCTATATAATAAGGTAATATTAAAAAAATAATTTATATTATTTAATCTACTAGCTTTAAAATTAAAGACTAAAAAAATAAGATATATAAACTTATTAAAATACTTTATAATTTAAAGTAATTCTTTAGAGTTTAATATAATATCCTTATAATCTATTTAAAGAAATTAAATTTTAAATCTATTACTATTAATCTCTCTATATTTATTAATAATATTACTATTATTACTATTTATATAAACGATATTCTATTTATAGATCTTAATAAAATTAAAATATAAGATATTAAGAATAAACTTAATAAGAAGTTCGAAATAATCGATTTAGAATTTTATATCTATTATCTTAATATAATAGTTATTAAAGATTATATTAATTAAATTCTATATTTTAGCTAAAAAGATTATATTAAAAAGTTTTTAAAGAAATATAATATATTAAGCTTTATATTATTATCTACTCTTATTAATAGCGATAAGTTTTATATTATTAAAGATAATTTTATCTTTATCGATTAATCTTATTATATTTATTAGTTAATTATAAAATTATTTATATATATAATATTAAATATTTAACTTAATATCGTATTCGCCGTTTTAATAAACTTTAGATATATTTTAAATTTCGATAAATTTTATTAAAAGACTATTAAGCGTATCTTTTAATATTTAAATAATATTAAGAATTAATAATTAATATTTAGAGGAGATTTAAAATTATTTATTAATTATATAAATATGAATTAGATAAGTAATTAAGATATTTAATATTTTATTTTTAATTATATTTTTAATATAAATAGTATTACTATTAATTAGTTATCGAAATAATAATCTATTATAACGCTATTTTTTTATAAGATTAAATATATTAATTAGATATAAGCTATTAAAAAGATAATTTAATTATATAAACTTTTTAATTAATTTAATTTTAACGCTAAGTATATATAAATTATTATTATTTATTATAATAATTAGAGTACTATAATTCTTATTAAAAATTCTTAATTTTATATATATATTAAGTATATTAATATTTAGTATTATTATATATAAGAATAAGTTATTATTAATATTATTATTTTTAAATATATCTTTATTAAATAATAGATAATTAATAAACTTATTAAGATATTATTTAAGAATAAATTTAAGAAGTTTCGTATATTAATTAAATTAAAATATTATTTATAATATTATCTATTTAGGGGAATTAACTTTAACTTTAAAGAAGTTATTTTATTAATCTTCGTAGTTTAAGTAATTTATTTAAACCGTTCATCGAGTCTTAGATTTAATACTCTATAAACTCGCTATTCTATATTAAAATAGCTATTTCTTTAACGCTATTATCGCTATCGCTATTAAATCTTTAAAACTCTTTTAAAATATTCTATCTATACTACTATTATTATTAATTATTATTATTAAAAAATTAGATATCTAAAATAACTTTATAAAAGCTTTATAATCGATTATAATATATAAAATAGAGAATTTCTTTTAATTATTTTATTTAGTTATTCTTATAAATATTCTTCGACTTTAAATTAATCGATTTTTAATATATACTAGATAGCCTAGAAATAAAATTTTCGAAAAACCGTTTTTTAATAAAAAGTGGAATTTAAGGGTTTAATATAGTCGTTTTTAGATTTTAAATTTTTACTTTAGTTATTCGACGTTAAACTTACTTTAATTATTTAGCTCGAACTTTATCTTAATTATCTAGCTCGAACTTTATTTTAATTATCTAACTCGAATTTTATTTTAATTATCTAGCGCTAAACTTATTTTAATTATTTTATTTAAACTTTACTTTAATTATTTAATATTAAATTTACTTTAATTACTTAACTCGAACTTTACTTTAATTATTTAACTTAAACTTTACTTTAATTATTTAATATTAAACTCTAGCGAAAATCGATTAAATTATTTTTATCTTATCTATCTAATTTTAATATCGTTAATATTAAACTTCGTATTTATCGAATTTCGCGTATAGAAGAATATATACGAAGAAGAATATTAAAATTCGAATTATATAACTCTTAGCGTCTTAATAATTATATAATATAGTTATATAATACGCCTTAGTATATTCGTATCTAGTCGCTCTTTTCTTTTATAGAACTTAATAGTTAATATAACTAAGTGTTCTACCTCATATTTTAATAAGCTCTCTTATTAAAAAAATAGATATACGTTATTAACATATAGAATAACTTTTTTATTTTCTATTAAAACTTAAAGATTTTTTTTTTAAATTATAGAACGAAATATGGGCTTTTAGATAAAAAAAAGAATTTCTAAATTAGTCTTATAATTATTAAAGCGTAAGAAATTCAAATATCGCTTATTAAAGTTCGCTTGACAGCTCTAATTAAAAATAGATGTATATTATTTAATTTGAGAATAACTTTTTTGTTTTCTATTAAAATTTTATAATTTTTCTTTTCAATTATAGAACGAAATGTAGGCTTTCAAATAAAAAAAGAATTATTAAATTTAGTCTTATAAATGTTTAAAGGCAACGAATTTAAATATCGCCTATTAAAAGTTCGCTTATTAAATTTACTCGACAGCCCTAATTAAAAAAAATAGTTATGAATTTAATTTATAGGCCTTTACTCGTTCTTTTATATTAGTATATATAAAAGAATAAGATAGAGCTAAGCTATAAAACCTTGAATTTGTATATGTAGCCAATTATAAATTTAGGGTCACTACGCTCTTTGGCTAGACCGGCTGAGTTATTACGAGTAAATAAATTAGCGTTCGTAACCATCAAAATCTCGCCCTCCCGCGTCTCCCTTATTAAAAAATTAGGGTACGTTATTCATAAATAGAATAACTTTTTTGTTTTTCATTGAAATTTTGAAATTTTTTTTTAAATTATCAAATTATAAAGCGTTATTTGCGCTTTCCCAATTTTTAAGAATTATAAAATTTGGTCTTATAATTATTAAAGCGCAAGGAATTCAAATATCGCTCACTAGAGTTCGCTCGACAGCCGGACAGCCCTAATTAAAAAATAGATACACATTATTTGATTTTAGAATAACTTTTTTGTTTTCTATTTAAATTTTGACATTTTTTTTTGAATTATAGAACGAAATGTGTGCTTTTAGATAAAAAAAGAATTTTTAAATATAGTCTTATAATTATTAAAGCGTAAGGAATTCAAATATCGCTCATCTGTTTACTCGATAGCCCTAATCAAAAAAAAAATTATGAATTTAATTCATAGGCCTTTACGGAGGGTGATATTAAAAGTTCTATATATATACTAAATCTCTTAGCATACTTAGCAAATATTCTGAATATTTTAAATATTCTTAATATTACTACTTTTTACTTAATAGCGATATTAATACTATATATACGAGGTATATATATATAAAGTATATATATACGAAGTGTATACGCGTTATAGCGACGTTATAGCTATATATAAAGAGTATATTTATTAAATTACGACGTTAATACTAAACGCACTAATCTATAAGAAAAGAGGGAGAATCTTAAGACTTTATATTATATATAAAGTTCTTAATATAGCTATAAAAAATAATCCTCTCTATATTCTCTATATTAAAATATTTATAGATAAAGCTTAAGCTATTAATTATAATAACGATATCAAATTTTAGATACTTACTTTAGCCGAAGCTAGCATTATAGCTAAAATTATTACTACTATTACCAAGATCTCCCGCTTTATTATTAATCATCTATAGAAATAAATTTATAATAGAAAATTTAATCTTAGTAAGTCTTAGAAATTACTACTATTATATATAAGTAATATATCGAGATCTAAACAATTCTTAATTATTATTTCCGAGGTTAAGAGTGCTATTATAGTCGCTATACGAAGAGATTACTATAATTATAAGAAAATCTCATTTATATTAGCTACTAAATAAGAACTCTTATTAATAATAATTCTATATATACTTAAACGAAATAATTTTCAATTCTATAAGATTATTAAAAAACTCTCTCTTACGAAAGCTATAATAAAAGCTTAATATTAATTCGCTTTATAATATTAAGACTAGATTATAAAGAAGTAGAAAAAGATAATTTAAAGTAATAAAATTAGTATAATCTTGAATTCTTAATAGAGAAAAGTGCGTATATAACGGTAATTCAATGAAATCTTATTAAATCTACTATATAACGTCGTTTCGTAAATACTATAAAGTTTATATTCTAGAATTATTTCTCATATAATAAGAAGAAGTCGTATTATATTTAAAAAGTCGAAATTATAGCTAAAAAGAAAGAATATATCGCGAATCTCGCTAAAATTAATAATACTCTAAAAGCTAAGACTAAAGAAGCTTAAGAACTTAAGATTAATATATAATAAATAGGTTTACGAAATCTTTCTAGCAAGAAACCCGAGTGGAAGTTTACTATTAAGATTAGAAAAGTTATTATTAAGGGGAAGAAGAGGGGAATTAATTAGTATCGCTACCAGAAAAAAGTATATATACTTATATTTCTTATACTTCTCCTTCTTACTAGATATAGATTCTTATTTTAAAACTTCTAAAATTCGCTTAGGAGTATAAATAAGAGCGACTTAATATAATAGTTATAGAAAATAAGATCTTAATCTATATATTAAAGTATTAGAAAGTAATTTATATATTAATAAATATTATTCGAATACTCTAATACGATAACTCTTCGGATCTTAATATAATTAAGCTTTATTAACTATAAATAAAGCGTTAAATTATTCGAAAAGATATATTAAGAACTTATAAAGATATTAAGAAATAATAATTATATTACTAAAATTACGAGCTTATATAAAAGAGGATTTAGAAGTAAATAGAGTAAATATCGAGATATATTGCGAAGGTTATTCATCTTAAGAGCGATAATAAGTATAGAGAAGGTCGTAAAAAAGGTAATATACGATCTTATAACTCTACGAAGTAAGTAAATAAGTATATACGTAGCTATATAAAGCATCATCACTAGAAAAATAAAGCTATTCAAGAAAAAGGTCAGATTTATCAAAATGCCAAGCATGCCAAGAGATTTAGCGCATGTGCAGGACTTTTGGTGCCACCCTCCGTACTCGTATACTGATAATAAGGGAGGTCTAACCTAACGTCACGTGTCGTATGATAAATCCGCATCCCTACTCCAGCTAGCTTGGTATTCAAGGGCTTGTTGCTTGTCTGGCTGATATCCCTGAGCAATGTCGGTCAATTGTGGAGTATGTGACACCCACATGGCTAGGTATAAATGCCCGTCGTGTCAACTACAATAGTACGTACATGGGATCATTTTTGTGCGATCACACAGGCTGAAACCTCAAAGCTGCTCTA
The DNA here is from genome assembly GCF_014066305.1 of Letharia columbiana. Lineage (NCBI taxonomy): Eukaryota > Fungi > Ascomycota > Lecanoromycetes > Lecanorales > Parmeliaceae > Letharia > Letharia columbiana. The sequence continues at coordinate 791,631 of NW_023501047.1, read as the reverse complement.
TTGAGTGCTACAAGAGACACCAGATCATTCACGCTGGTTTACTATCCCTCGTCGCAACTCAGTTGGTTCCGAATGGCTTGCCACCAAAGCCCCCAGCAGCAGTAGCATTCACCGGCGCGCCAAATTCTCATGTTCATGGCGGTGGGCCTTCATTTGAAACATGTTCACCGTCTTCTCTTGAGTCATCTGCCAATCTTCAAATACTATACACTCGGTATCCTCAACTACAAGATCAGCTCAAAGAGATATACGAAGCCGCAACCGAACCTCGGGATGATCAGTTGAACGACCAATCATTCAGCAATGATCGTGGTGATCGAGGAGCTGGACGAGGAAGAAACAGGAGACGGGGTCGTGACGGTAGAACAGCGGAAACGTGGTCTCGACAGAAAGGGATCAAGTCTGGCATCAACCGGTTAAGAATACTGAGGCATCTCAAAGGTGAAGATGGAGATGGATTGAGAGAATTCTCCAAGCTTGTTACAAGCCATTTCGAAGCCAAACGCTCGACAACTAGATTGCCTGCAGCTTGACAGAAATGCTCGTAGAAAGCAGTTGACCATGTCAATGCTCAAAAGATTTGTACCCCAACAATAGCAAATTCTCCAGGCAGCGTGCCTGGGGTAGAGGCTGGACATACGTCCATAAGAACTTAGTGGGTGGGAAGGCATCGGTGGATATAGCGGTGAGGCTGATCCCTGTGCACGCTTGTACTACCAGTCTCAAAAGTCCGCAGTTGGCAAGGCAAGGAAGGCATCAGCCTCATCAATCAAGCTTCGATGATGACTTCATCTGTTCTGCATGATTAAATCGACTCACGACATTCGATAAACCCTTGTCCACGAAATTGAACAAGGCATCTCACGCCGCGGACGCCTCGCTAAATTTCTGTAAAAGCAGACACTTCATGTACACATGATAATTCGCGCTCTTGCCAGTGCTACTCCCATTCGTCATCGTCCCATGACCTGACTCACATCCTGCTCGTCGCGGTCAGGATCAAGTGCTGCTCACAGCAAATAGCTTGACAAATCATAGTTCGTGCGACTTTCACCGTTGGAACCAATTGAATTTTTTCTTGGTGCTTTCTCCGAGACCTTGCCCCTCTAGTTGTATGCTGCGCTCATAAAGCTCCTTGAAGCTTCCAGGTCAGCCTCAGATTCCAAAGGATGCAGGCATCTGCAAGTTGTTCAATGAAATAACAAGTCTTGCAAAGTTGGGCAACTCAACGCTCAGGACATAAGCATTGGCTTAGCAGAAGAGGAGCAGAAAATATCAGGCTTACATCTTCATCCTCGCAAAACCGTCCATCGAGGACTAACCGCTGCACCTCTTCATTCTTGTTGATCGTTGGATATGGGACCTCTTGACTTTTCTGAATGCCTATGATCACCTCCCCCATGATCTCAAACTTTTTCCAATTGATGCGCTCGCCTTCTGCACCGACGACGTATGTTCGGTTGCCTTGCTCAGCAAGAACAAGATCTCGTAGATGAAGCGGGAGAAATGGGATGCGCTGAGTTGGAGTATTGGTCCAAGCTAAGCGATATGCAGAGTGACTCTTTTGGGATCCCATGAGTATTTCGAGGCGCATAAACTGTTTCTGCGCCGGTGCTGGGATAAGCTCTCTGGTCTGCGCTAACCGATGCACCGCTATGCTATTTATCCCAGAGATCACTGCTCCAAGAGAATTGTAATTATTCAGGTAACGCAATTTCCATGCTATACTCATAAACTTCTCCAGGGCTCTTGCTCTGTGCTTCGGCTTGTCGCGAAGAAGTATGACATTGGCGACCCAGAAGGCGACGTGATTGAATTGGTGTATCATTCTATTGAAGTGCTCGAGGCTCTTGCACTTCTCCTTTTGGTCAATCGCAAGACTCACGTGTCTTATAAGATCGCGTGGTCTGATAGAACAATACATGACCCAGTCAATACGTGTGAGTTCTCGGGCAATTTTCTCTTCCGGAATTTCCATGAATTGATGCCACTGGACCTTTGTGAGCGAATTCCGAGGTATTGGAGTCAGGAGCTGTGCTTGGCGCTGGGCATTTTCCAGTGTGTTGAGGAGTGTCTGGAACGAGCCGTTAGATTGGCTTTCTGATCTACTATTGCTAGGCACGAATGATGGTGGCCCTGAGATCCTAGCAGGCTGAGCTTTCTCTGGTCCTATGTGTTCGACGACGTCTTCCGTAGACGAGTCTGCTGTAAGCGTGGGAGAATCTGCGTTGAGCGTCGAGGCCGCGCTTTGAACAGAAGACATGGTCAGAAAGCTTTCCGTCGTGTTTGCACGACTTCTACTTTTGTCAGAGCATGCCCATTGGGTGTCATCATCATCTGCAACCACATCCAAATGTGGGCTTATCTCTTTGCTAGGGATGGCGTACTCTGGAAACGCCGCCAAACCCTGCACAAAAATTGTAACCAGCCGACGGGTCAGAGGGTGAGCAAAGTCACCGGGGTAATCCGAGGCCCAATCCCTAAGAATGTTGAGATACCTCAGCTGCGAAGTCTTTCGGTTTAGATGGGGAAGGTCCCGGTCATTCAAACCCTCGAAGCGATGGACAATGGCCTTGATCAATGAAGAAGGCGGAGCGAACTTCCGATATAAACACAAGAAGATGGCTGCAAATTTCGAATCTGATTTCGACATAGGCTGTGCCAAAAGCCTATCCACTAAATCTTCGAAAGTGACCCCTAGATCCTTGGCGTCGTCATCTTCCGTCTCTGCATATTTGCTGTTCTGAGCGCTGAGGAGATCTTTAGCTGCTACGCTGCTTCCTTGGCCGCCGCGGCTACCTTGGAGGGGATCCGAAATAATGTTTGATGTATCCGAAGCCTGACCCTTGATTGGTACATCGAAATGATTTGGAGGAAGATCTCCTGGATCTAGATCTTCCATGCCCCTAATAGGCGACACAAGTTCATCACCGCTGTCGTCTGAGGACTTTCGTGAGTCGCGTGACCGGTCGCTACGAGGAAATACTTCTGAGTCTCTGCCAGTACTTGTTGCTCTTCTCGAGGATCCGGCCTGAGAGTCGATGGTCGTGGTGGTCCTGGGTAATGGTGACAATAGTGCGACTGGGTCCATATTTCGCGCCACAGAATTCGACACTTCGGAAGCAGCTCGGCCATGCTTGCTCTTTGCGCGAGCCGGATGTAACGAGTGGCGTGTATCGCTAATAATTGTAGTATGTGTGGTTGTTAAAGCCCGAGATCGTGTAGGGCACTTTAATGTGTGGGATTCTTTTGACCTAATTAGTCATGCCATACGGTATCATCACATGTCACGGTGATTCGAAGCAGACCTATAAAGATGGTCTAAGCAAGTGAAGGAAGAAACTCACCGCGCCTTTTCAACATGATATTACGCAAAATGATAGAGATGCATCTTTTGTGTGTCTCAGGTGCAGATAAGGAGACCGGAAAAGACTCGATCCCCGTGCCAGGACTGCAAAGCTCCTGTACCATGTCATGATCCACCTCCCAGGATCCGCGTGGACTATCAGACTTGGCAGATACGAGTACCGTGGGAATACCGTCTTTGGACAACGCTTCTAGAGACGGCGTGTAATGTAAGCTACTGCTTATTTCTGACCCATCATCCCTGGAGCACCTGGAGCTGATTCCCATCTCTTCACTGTGTCACTTGGAAGGAAGGACTGCCGACGCCCGAAAGACTCACTTAGTAATGCTGGGATGTGAAATATACTACCCTGGTCCATGACATTGTACAGAGCCAACACTCCATCAATGATCGGCGTGTTATGGTCTCCAACTTTCGTAGGCCAGAGTACATTCTGATTCGCCGTGATTTCCACATCTCCGAAGCCCAACTCAAGCAGTCTAACAACTGATATTTTACCCTCCAGAGATACCTTTTTGCTGGAAACGGGTGATGTGGACGCCTTTTTGAGATCTAACGAAGAACGCACAAAAGTCGACTTTCCGACGGCTGGAGCACCCAGTACCGCAAGGGTAACTTCATGAACACCCCCAGCCTTCGCACAAGGGTCAGCAAACTCGCTCATCTTTTATCAAGTTTAGGACATCTTTACGCGGCCATTGCTGCCGTGGCGCTGTACATGCCCTGCAGATTCGTTCGAGATTGGAGCTGAAAGCGGCCCCCAAAGCCTTGAGCCAGGTTCCGAAGTCTGACTTTCCCTCCTGGTCTTGCCTGCGGACGTCTGTTGGGAAGTCCTTTGCCGCTGTTGCTCTTCACTTTGAGGTACTCCCAAGGGTGCAGATTTTACGCGCTCTCTGTACAATGGACGCGCCAGTGAGCTTGGACTTGGTGGGTTCTGAGATGTTAGCAAGCTTCTAGGAGCTCCTCCGTAGGACCTGGTCTTTTTTGACGATTTTCGCCCCTCCATTACAAGGATCGGGTCAGCGTGGTTTGGAGCATCCTATCGAGCCCGGCATAGAAGTACGTGGACCCTGGGGAAGACCTCAAGCTTCAAATTGGTGATTTCGGGAGCTACAAATTGAAAGCCTGAAACAACAACGCGTGAGGATCTTCGCAATCATAGAGTCTTGCGGACATGGTAGCAAGATCAGTGTTACTTGGGTGGTTTGCGGACTGCGGTCATGGATGACCGTCTCAGTCAATGTAACCCTAATTCATTACTATCTAAACTGCTTTCGGAGCTCCGGGAGTGGAGTACTGTGGTGGAAAGCTCTAATTCTTCGAGAACTCTCTAAAAGCTCTTCGAGAGATACTATCGAATAAGCTATCGAAGTAAATTCGAAATACTATAAATAAAGATTTCGAGTCTACTTCGATAATCATTCGATAGTAATAATTAGAGAGCTCTTAGAGAGTTCTTAAATAATTAAAGTAATTTAAAGTATTTAAGTAATTCTAGACGAAGATTCTCTAAATCTAACTCTCTTCGAAGGCTCTTCGAGAACTTCTATCGAAGAGACTCTTCTTAGAAACTTAATAATTCTATATATCTAGAATTATCTATATTAATAGATAAATTAAGAGAGTTATATATTATAGTTTTTTACGTTTTTTACGTAAATAACTATTTAGCTTATATTCTTACTTTTAAATATAATTTTAATATCTCTATTAAAATATATTATTTAATTAAGTTAAAAGATTTATTAAGACGAGAAAAATCTATCGAGATTTAATAATATATATATTCGTAATACTCTCTATAGTTAAATCTAATTAATTAAATATTTTATCTATTACTTTTAATAGATTATAAATTTAAATTATAGAGTATTTATTTAATATATTATTTATAAATTAGTTAATTTATTAATTAAGTATTTAAAGAATAAAGAGAAGCTTTATTATAATATTATATCGTCTAGTAATATTATTATAATATTAAATATTTATTTTATTTATTTTAGAATAACTCGATAATACTTTTTAAGCTTTATAAATCTTTAAATTATAAGTTATACTTATTATATAATAGTTATATCTTTTCCAAAAATCTTATTACTATTATCTTTAATTATTAAATTAGAATATTAGAGATTAAGTATTTAATTAACTAAAAGTTTTATTATATTAATTAATTAATTAATTAAATACTTTAAATAATATTAATTCTATTTATAGAATATTAAATCTAGAAATAAAAATAATTAATATATTAGTATATATAATAGAATAAGATAGAGCTAAATTAGAAAATCTTGAATTTATATATATAGCTAATTATAAATTTAGAATTACTACGCTCTTTAATTAGATCGGCTAAGTTATCGCGGGTAAATAAATTAGCGTCCGTAACTATCAAAATCTCTTATTCTACTTTTAACCCTTTAAAAACTTTACTATTTTCTATTAAAATTTTGAGATTATTTTTTTAAATTATAGAGCGTAGATTGCGCTTTTGAATGCTTTAAGAATTTCGAAATTTAATCTTATAATTATTAAAAGGCAAGGCATTCAAATATCGCTCACCAAAGATCGCTCACCAAAGACCGCTCACCAAAGACCGCTCACCAAAGACCGCTCACCAAAGACCGCTCACCAAAGACCGCTCACCAAAGACCGCTCACCAAATTTACTCGACAGCCCTGATCAAAAAAAACGGTTATGAATTTAATTCATAGGCCTTTACTCGTATGAAAGAATAAGGTAAGGCTGAACTAGAAAACCTTGAATTTGTATATGCAGTCAATTATTAATTCGGGGTTATTACGCCTTTTAGCTAGACCGGCTAACTTATCGCGGGTAAATAAATTAGCGTTCGCAACTATTAAAATCTCGCCCTCCCGCGCCTCCCTTATTAAAAAAATAGATGTATATTATTAACATATAGAATAACTTTTTTGTTTTCTATTAAAATTTTAAATTTTTTTTTAAAAATTTTGAAACGCTATTTGTGCTTTTCGAATTTTTAAGAATTTCGAAATTTAGTCTTATAATTATTAAAGCGTAAGGAATTCAAATATCGCTTATTAAAGTTCGCTCGACAGTCGAATAGCCCTAATCAGATATACATTATTTGAAATATAGGCTTTTAGAAAAAAAAAGAATTGTTAAATTTAGTGCTATAATTATTAAAGTATAAGAAATTCAAATATCGCTTATTAAAGTTCGCTTATTAAAGATCGCTTATCTACTTACTCGATAGTTCTAATTAAAAAAATAATTATAAATTTAATTTATAGGCCTTTACTCGTATTATTATAAAAGAAATAAGATATATCGTATATAAAAAATAACTCTTATTTTTTAATTAAAATATAATTATACGAGTAAAGGCCTATAAATTAAATTTATAATAAAAATAGAAATAATATTATTATAAAAGAAATAAGATATATCGTATATAAATAATAACTCTTATTTTTTAATTAAAATATAATTATACGAGTAAAGGCCTATAAATTAAATTCATAATCATTCCTTTTAATCTTTAATAAGCGATTTTTAATAAGCGATATTTGAATTTCTTATCTTTGAAGAATTAGAAGATTAAATTTGAAAATAGTTTTATATATAGAAAGCGTAAATTGCGATCTATAATTTGAAAAAAAGATTTAAAAATTTTAATAGAAAATAGTAAAGTTATAAAAGAATTAAAGATAGAAAAAGAGATTTTAATAATTACGAACGTTAATTTATTTACCCGCGATGTCTAATTAAAAAGCGTAGATCTATCGAATTTATAATTAACTATATATATAAATTTAAGATTTTCTAGCTTAGCTCTATCTTATTCTTTTATATATACTAATTAATTAAATAGATTAAAGCGAAATATCTTTATTATTACGAATTTCTTTATTAAACGTCTCGATTAAATCTAAAATCTTAATACTATAGAGACTTCTTTTACTATAGATCTATATTTATAGAATTATTATACTATATATATATTATTTATATATTTAATTTTACTTAGAATTATTTCTTAATATTTATATTACTATTATTAATTACTATAATATCGAGTTATCGAATTAATAATCGAATACTTAATTAATAAAGAATATAAAGAGCTTTTAAGTTTTTTATCTAATATAAACTTTATATCTATTTAATTATCTTTAAATTTAATTATATTTTAAAAATAAAAAGATCTAATTATACTAGTAATTGATAGCGACTCTTATAAGAACTCTATAAAGACTCTATAAGAGTTTTATAAAGATTCTATAGAAGTAAGTATTTAAATTTAAATAGTAGTATTTAATTATTAAGTATAAATATTCTCGAGACTAGTCTTTTTTAACTAATTTATTAATACTAGTTAAAATAGTATTTAATATTATAAATATAATTATTATTAATACTTCTTATAATTTAAAATTACTTTAAAAATTACTATAGATTATTAGCGTTTATTATTTTTTAAATATTTTTTAGAAATAATTATTATAAAAGTATAAGAAGATATAATCTTAATAAGATATTTACTTTATTAAGTAAATAAGTTTATTAAGTAAATATCTTATTAAGCTTATTATTATAAATAATAGATTTCTAAATAATAAATATTAAGCTTATTATTAGTATATATAAAAGAATAAGATAGAGCTAAGCTTAAAAATCTTAAATTTATATATATAATTAATTATAAATTTAGAGTTACTACGCTTTTTAATTAGATCGACTAACTTATCGCGAATAAATAAATTAATATTCGTAATTATTAAAAAAATAGATATACGTTAATCGTATAAGAATACGCTATACTTAATATAAGCTATTCTAACGCTAAGACCGCCTTAATACTAATTTTTTAAATTATTCTATCTATTTACTCATATATATATTTATTTAAAACTACTATAATCTATTTTAATCTTTTTAATTACTTTAATCTTAATTAACTTTCTAATTCTTTATATAGTAGTCTTAAATTACTTAATATTCTTATTTCTAAATATATTATATACCCGAGACTCTTTAATATTTACTTACTTTAAAGTTCTTAAAGTTCTTTTAATTTTTATTTCCTTACGTGTAATAATCTAAGATCGAGCCTAATAAGAATAATAATATCTCTCTTTTAAATTATTATATTAATTTTATTTTTCGAGTTACTCGAGCTATTATAGCTCGTTAAATAATATCTAATTCTCGCTTAACGAGTAGATTTAAAAAAAAATATAACTTTTATAAATATCGAACGATAATAAGATATTCTCGATCTATCGAGTCGTTATATATATTAATAAAGAATTTATTTTTTAGAATCTATAGACGCGTAAGAGTAACTATCTTTAAGAGAGATCTTATTATAGCGATATAGAAGCTAATTATAAGTTACGTTAAATTAAATAATTAATTAAGTAACTTTAAACTTTATTTTAAAGATAATAGAGACTAAGGTCTATTAAATACGTTTTTAAATAACGATATATAAGTTAGATATCGTTATAATTATAATAGATAGATAAGAGATAAATAAGTTAAAAAATTAAGAAAATTAGTATTAAAGTAGTCTTAGCGTTAAGATAGTCTATACTAAGTATAGAATATCTATTTACTTTAAATATTTTAAAATCTTATAATAGAGATAAAGATAAAATAGAGATAAAGAAGTAAAAATATTAATCGAGTTTTAGATCTATATTCTCTCTTAGTTAATATAAAATCGTTAATAAAGATTCTTAATAGATAGAGAGTATTATATATATAATATACGAAGTAATAATAAATTAGAGATAAGTATCTTTTATATAAATCGTCGTATATAAGATAGAGCTAGTAGCGATATATAGATAAATAATAATATAAAGAAAGATATCTTAATATCGATATAGATGAATTTAAAAAAAAATAATATATTAAATATAGATAAAATCGAAGCGGAGAAGATAGACGTAAAAATAGCGATTTTAATTAAACTTCTTCGTTAATATTATTATAAATATCGAATAATATCTTTATTAAGTAAAATAGCGAAATAATAATATTTCTTCGCGAGAATCTATAATACTCGTTTTTTAATCGATTAAATCGTTATAAAGACTATAAATATTCTAAATAGTATTCTTTTAAATAGTAGAAAATTCGTCGATAATTTATTATTTAATTATAGATTTCTTATAAAAAACGAAGTAAAGAAGAATTTCTTATATTTAATATAGAGAACTCGTTTTTTAATAAATTAAACTATCGTTAATAATATAAGTTATTTAATATAGACTATTTAATATAGATTCTTTCGAATAATATATATAACTTTTATATAATAGAAATATCTAGCGTTTTCTTTATTAGACTCGATTACTTACTTTAAATAAAAAGTAAAAAACTCGTTAATTCTCTTCGTCGAATTAGAGAATATAAAGAAATCTTATTATAATATTAGAATTAGTATAGAAATATATTATATAGATAAAATAGAATAGAAGAATAAGACTATCGAATTATATAGATAAGAAGAAGATATAATATAATAGAGAATATCTTTATTAAGACTTACTAGTTATAAAGCTAAATAATATATTAAAAATACGCTCGTAATAGATAGTTAAAAACTAAGATATAGATATATAGTATTTAAATTTAAAATAACTTTTTAATTTCTATTAAAATCTTTTAATTTTTCTTTTAAATTTTAAAGCGTAATATAGACTTTTTAAAAGGATAAAAGAATAAAAATATAATCTTATAATCTTAGAAAAAATTATATACTAAAGTATTTTTACTCTTTAAGAGTTAAATTAAATCTTAAAATTAAATCTTAAAATTAAATACTTTTTATTAAATTAATTTATAGATATTTAAACTTTTATTAAGTCTATTAAGATAAATAAATATAAAGAAATAATAATAGCGAGATATAAGAGAGATAGAAGAGTAGAGAGAAATAATAATTAGTATATATAAAAGAATAAGATAGGGCTAAGCTTAAAAACCTTGAATTTGTATATGCAGCCAATTATTAATTCAGGTTCGCTACGCTCTTTAATTAGACCGGCTAAGTTAGCCCGATAGCCCTCCTATACCTCCCTTATTAAAAATTTATATATAGATATTTTACACTTTAAAGTACTTAGCTTACGATATATATAGTTACTTTATAATTCCTTAAATTATAAAGCTCGCTTTACGCTTTCTAACGCTATAAAAATTATAAAGTTTAACTTACTATTAATAGATTAAATAAATATTTAAATATAGTAGTTATAGTAGTTATATTAGACGCTTTAGAAATCGAATAATAATAATCCTTTTACCTATTTATTATTCTTTTATTATTCTATTAATTCTACTAATTCTATTAATTCTAAATTCTATTAATATAAATATAATTATCTTCGATACTTCTTATCTAATTAGAGCCCCTTATTAACGCCCTTAAATTATCTCTCGATAAATTTATTATTACTAATAATCGAGGCCGTAAGCGAGCTTAATAGCTATCTACTACTACTTATAAACGCGTTAAAAAACTCTTAAAAAGAGTTTAAACGGATATATTCTTTTCTATATACTTCTTCTAAGCTAGCGATAAATACGTTAAACTAATATTTAAAATATTATAATTATATTAAACGCGTTCGAGATTAAATAATAATTCTTTCATCTATTTATATAACTATTCTTTTTCTATTATTCTATTAATTCTATTAATTCTATTAATTCTACTAATTCTACTAATTCTATTAATTATTAATTATTAATTAATATAAATATATTTACCCTCTAACACTCGCACTTAATTAAATAAGAGAAGAATCTATAATAGATAAATGCGGAGAATACTATAAAGAAACTAAGCGATAATAAGACTATTATCGTTAAGAATATAGCTTAGCTCTTTAAGATTTCATATTATATTAGTTATTTACTTAGTTAGTTACTTAACTAATTACTTAATCTAATACTCTATAAGAAAAGAAGTAAAAGAGAGAAACTATAATAGATAAATATGAGAAGAATACTATAGAGAAATTAAGCGATAATAAAATTATTATTATTAAGAATACGACTTAGCTCTTTAAGATCCCACGTTATATACTCTCTATAATTTTATATTAAATTATTACTTAGTAAGCGAAGAATACTACTATAACTTAACTTATTATTTCTACTATATTAAGAAGTAAGAGAAGAAACTATAATAGATAAATGCGAGAGAATATAAAGAATATACGGAGAAATTAAGCGGTAATAAGATTATTATTATTAAGAATACGGCTTAGCTCTTCAAGATCCCACGTTATATACTCTCTACAATTCTATATTAAATTATTATTTAGTAAGCGGAGAATACTACTATAACTTAATCTATTATCTCTATACTATATTAAGAAAGTAAAGAGAAGAAACTATAATAGATAAATGCGGAGAATACTATAGAGAAATTAAGCAATAATAAAAGTATTATTATTAAGAATACGGCTTAGCTCTTTAAGATTTTATATTATATTAGTTTATATTATTATTACTTAGTTAATTATTTACTTAGCTAATTACTTAATCTAATACTCTATTATAAGAAAAAAGTAAGAGAAGAAACTATAATAGATAAATGCGGAGAATACTATAGAGAATACTATAGAGAATATTACGGAGAAATTAAGCGGTAATAAGATTATTATTATTAAGAATACGGCTTAGCTCTCTAAGATTTTACGTTAAATTATTATTTAGTAAGCGGAGAATACTATTATAACTTAGTTTATTATTCTTATTATATTAATATAATATATTACTATAATAACGTTATAAGAGTAGAATCTACTATAATAATTATAGTTAATTAGGCCTCTATAGAAGAAATATTAAACGATATATATTTAAACGAATTAAAATCGTTCGATATCTATAGCTATCTTATTATTCGAAAGATTTAACTACGATAGGAGATATTATAAAATTTATATTACTAACTAGCACGTTATCTCCATTTCTTTTTAATATTTCGATACTTTTTACTATAAGAATATAGCCTTTCTCTATTTAATCAATAATAGTGTTAGAAAATTACACCAGAAACACGCAACACCACACAAAATGATTACGCTACAGTAATAAACAATAACGGAAGAGGCCAAGGCCAATGAGACAAGGGGAGGATAATCCGTAATAATCCTATAAAAGAAAGCACTACAAAGGAAATACAAAGAAAAACAACGCCAATAAAACAAATCCCGCCGCAGGAAATCTTGAATAAAATAGCAGACATCGACGATTCATGCCAAAACATCGTCCGATGCCCCCCGAGCCCAATACCGATCTGCAAAACCTCCCCTTATAACGTCATTGCGTGATGACCATATCAATGCAGTAGGATAACAGGCCAAGTTGCAGGGTGTTCCCGCTCGAGTGATGATTTAACGTAAATCGGAGAGCGAGCCGTGTTCGACGAGGGCCTTATGCCGCGGTTTCTCCGAGTGTTCTCCGCATTATCTATTATAGTTCCTTCTCTTACCCAATAAGGGAGATAATAGGCTAAGTTATAATGGTATTCTTCGCTTATTAAATAATGATTTAATGAATACAAATATAATAATATTCTCACTACAAGAATGATTTAATAAGAATCAAGAGAGTAAAACGTGGGATCTGGAGAGCAAGCCGTCTTAAATAATAGTTTATACCGCTAATTCCATAGTATTCTTCATATTACTATTATAGTTCTTCTCTACCCAATATAGTAAGAATAATAAACTAAATTATAAAGACCCGCTATAATAATAATTAATAGAAACATAGAGTATAAACGATCTAGAGAGCAAGCCTATTCTTAAACGAGAGCCTTATTATCGCTTAGTTTCTCCGTAGTATTCTTCATATCGCCTACTATAGTGACTTCTCTTATACTAGCTAAGAATAGTATAAGATCGTAGAGATAGACCTATTATATTACCCAATAACTATCTCCGAATATTCTCCGTAGTATCCCGTATTCGCTATATAGATTCCCTCTTATTTAACTAAGGCGAGGGTATCGAGAGTAAATGTGTTTATATGGTGGAATAATAGAATGATAGAATAATAAATAATAGAATATAGAATGATAGAATTAATAGAATATAGAATAATAGAATTAATAAATTAATAAATATAGAATGATAAAGAAGAATAGTTACAAAAAAAAAGATATTATTCGATCCGAACGCGTTTAATATAACTATAATATTTAAATGTTAGTTTAATCTATTTATCGCTGCTTAAGAGGAGTATAAGGGAGGACGTATTCGTTCGAGCTCTTTTAGGGCCTTTTAACGCTTTATAACAGTAGAAAAGCTATGACCGCTACGGCCCGATTGCCAGTAGTAGCGATCCGAGGGAGCCAGAAGCGTTAGTAGAGACCTAAGAGGCAAGAGGGACGACCAACGAACGCGTTTAATATAACTACAATATTTGAATGTCAGTTTAACCACTTATCGCGGCTTAAAAGAAGTATAAGAGGAGAACGTATCCGTTTAAACTCTTTTAAGAGTCTTTAATATATTATAACAGTAATAGATAGCTATAAGCCGCTTACGGCCCGATTGCCAGCAGAGCGAATTCCAAGAAGAGTCAAGGGCGTAGTAAGGCAATAAGCAGAACGAAGACGATTATATCATATGATGAAATAATAAATAAAAATAATAGAATAAAAAAAAAAGAAAATAATACAAAACAAAAGATATTATACCGATTCAAACGCGCCAATGCACATTATTATATCATAACACTATATTAAATATTCATTTAATCCATTAATAGTAGATAAACTCATAATTTTATAGCTAGAAAGCAAAGCGAGCCATAATTAGAATAAGTAACATATATACCAAGCGAGTACTTAAAGTAAAACTATATATAAATTTTATAAGGAGGCGAGAGGGTTACGGGCTAATTAGCCGATCTAATAAAACAAGCGAACTCAAATTATAATAACCATATAAAATCAAGGTTTTAAGCTAATCCATCTTATTCTTTATATATACTAATATATCTCTAATAAGCCTTAGCGCGCCCCTCCATATATATACATAACATATAGATTAAATTAATTTATAATAGTAAAAGTAGGTAAAAACGTAAGCAAGCGATAGAGTCGATTGACTAGGCAGGCAAAATATTAACTAAAAATCCAACCAGAATTAATCAAGGCCTACTTATTAATATATATAATAAATAAGATAGACAAGCTAAAAATCAATATATATAAGTCAATATTAATTAAATCGCACGCCTTTAATAAATCCAAGCACAAAACCCCAACTCTCTATTAAAAATATAAAGAAGTTTATACTAAAGTACTACCATAAACAGTTACTCATAATTCTAAAATAGAGCCGCTACGCTCAACGCTAAAAATAAAGTTAACACATAGATAAAATATTCAAATAAAGCACACCAGACGCGTCCGGAGATAAAATCCTTACTTGTTATTCTTCACCACTATAATCACCAATCAAATCTACAATCACCAATAAAAAACGCTCGACCCCCGCCCAATAGAGCCCCACGACGCCCCCAGGCCACCCCCAGCGAATCCGCACCACAATCGAGGCCGAAGCGACCCAACAGCACCACACTACCAAAACGCGTAAAGCCCACAAAGAGCCAAAAGAACACCACACACAAACACAACAGGCCACCACGGTCCACACAATCACCAGCCAGAAGAGAAATCACCACAGAGGCGAAACGGAAACACACGAAAACAAGCAAACAAGGCCCCCACAAAGAACAGGCTCAGCCCCAAAACCCACGATATACCCACGATTCATATAAATATAACTAAAAGCGAAAACACATAACTATCATCCCCATAATAAGGAGAAGAGAAAAACTACAAAGCAAACAAGAAACACGAAGAAACAAGCGGTAAAAGACACATCGCAAGAACACGGCCAGCCAAGATCCCACGTAATACCACGGTTCCATATCAAATCATCACCAACAACGGAAACACACCAACTGCCGTTCCACATCAAATTATACCACAAGCAAGAACACCACACAACTGGCCTATCATCCCCACCCATTAAGAAGAGAGGAACACAACAGGCAAATCAGAACACTCAGAAACCAACGCAACAAGCCACCATCGTCAAAACACGGCCAGCTCTCCAAGATCCCACGCATATCAGTCATCCACTCAGTCAGCCACTCAGCTAGCCACTCAGTCTAATACTCTACAAGAGGAGGACAAGAGGAGGAACTACAACAGGCAAATCGAAACACTAGAAACCAAGCGCAACAAGGCCACCATCGTCAGGAACACGGCTCAGCTTCCAAGATCCCACGTCATATCTAGAGATATAGAAAAGATATTAAGATAAGCTAGAATATATTCTCTATTTACTATTTTAACTTTTTACTAATTAAAGAAATATAGCTAGATTAAATTAATAGCTCTTCGATACTATATACTAGCGTTAGCTAATATTTAAAAATATTTAATAATAAATATTTAAGATCACGTATAATAGTAAAGAAAAAAGACTCGCGAACTTTTTGATGTACTTTGCTACTAAGTTCAGATTCTGGATTAGAACGAATAGAAAGGCTGTTCTTTGTCTAGGTCTATGGTGTAGGTATAACAGGGTTTAGGAGAACCGTCGAGTACTGTAAATGTCTATTTGCCGTCCAGCTGAGCCTCAAACTCATCCTCGTATGCTCCCACAGATTGGTTGCTTCGAACACGCTCCAGCTGCTCATTAACATAATTTGCGACGTGCTGGTTGGCCTCGCTTCTTCGTCTCTCGCGGTCACCGGTATCACCTACAGAACCAACGGCTGATCTATCATGAATATCGCCGTTGACGGAACCGTTCAAACTGTTGCCGATGGATCGCGAGGTGGAAGAACGCCTGATGCGTGGCTTGCTTGATTTACCCCAGATCTCGTCGAAATAGGAGCCAGCGTAGTGGGCGGCTGCTGCTGTAGGAGTCCTAGGAGTCTGAGGTAGGCGACAGTTGATTCTAGAGTAGATCACTCAGCAAGATGGTCATTTCATTGTTAGAAGATAAGGAGTTGTTTGACACCCACGCGAACTGGAAGAAGACGGGAGCATACCCAGTATCATGAATCATCTTCGCAATCAGTCCGGTCCAGCCGCATTGATGGCTTGCACCTAATCCTCTGCCGGTATCCGCATCAAAGAATTCGTAGAAACTGAGATAGTCCCTCCACTGCGGATCAAAATCAAGCATGTCATTGCCATCATTGATTGCCCGCCGGCCATCATCTCCACGCGTGAAAAGATGCTGCAGTCGATGCTGGATCTCCTCTGCAATTTGACCTAGATGCATGAACACTCCCGATCCTGAGACGAATTGTGGATTCAGTATTGTAGATCAAGAGGGATTCCAGTCTTAAGACATTGCTTTAGAGTCAAAGCCTCCAAGGTGCTTCAACTCGAACTCATGTTCCTGAAGAGGAGAAGATACGTACCTGTCGGGCACTCCACCACTAAAGATTTGCCATAGAACATGTAAAACCGAAGCAGTGATTCTACAAGTAGAAAATTGACAGCCAACCAAATGGGGCCTCTCCAGTTGCTAATTCCGTCAGCCGAATTCGGGTACCAGAACAACGTGCGGCTTGCCTATTTCCACCGAACAGGCCGCTGTCGGAGTCACCTGGCACGTAGCTAACTTGGAAATGCTGTCCGTTGACATCCATCGAATATGGATTTTCCTTATGGTATTTTGAGAGCGACCGAATGCCATGATCTGCAAGGAACTCCGTCTCGTCCAGCATTCGCTTCAGAATCTGGACCAGACGCTCCTTGTTGACCAGTGATAACAGGAGTCTGTCGTCTTTTCCTCTTCTTCTAAGGGAGGCGATATTACGCTCCGCAATATCATTATGGTTCTCGATGAACCATACCAAACGCCTCTTGAAGGAAGGGAGCTTATTGATTATTTCTGGCTCTAGCGTCAAGACGGCAAACAGAGGTATAAGGCCCACGAGTGATCGAACAGGAAGCTGTTTGGTCCAAGGACCGCCCCAAGAGATGGCGTCATAATAGAAACCATCTGTCTCATTCCACAGGGACGCTTCCTCCCCTCCTGAAGACGATCGGTAGGTCATGGCATCGCTGATCAGGATGAAGTGCTCGAAGAATTTGGACGCAATATCTTCGTATATCCGGCGATGCTTTGCCAGCTCGAGAGCAATGTTCAGCATTGACAGACAGTAGAAAGCCATCCATCCGGTACTGTCCGCTTGCTCAAGGACGCCGCCCGTGGGTAGGGGTTCCGAGCGATTGAACAATCCGATATTATCGAGGCCGAGAAAGCCGCCCTCGAAGACACCCTTGTCGCTGTGGTCCTTTCGATTTACCCACCAAGTAAAATTGAGCAGAAGCTTCTGGAAAACCCTCTCTATGAATTTTGACGTCAGCATTCCTCCATGAAGGCAAAGACATAAATCCCGAAAGCCTTACCAAGAAAGTCCAAATCTGATCGGCCGTACAATTTGCGTTCGATCTTGAATACGCGAAACACCGACCATGCATGGACTGGAGGATTGACATCTGCATTCAGAATGAGCAAACTTTTTGCGATTATTTTAATATGATTCCGCACAGGAAGACGCCGAGAGAAAAGGGACAACACGGAGAACAAAGACATGGGAGCAGGGGAAGACTCCAAAATAAGCAAAGAAACAAGATGGGTTACTTACCTCCAAAATTCCATTCGTAGGCGGGAAGCTGTCCATTCGGATGCATATACCATTCTCTCGTTAAAAGATCTAATTGCTTCTTGGCAAAATCCGGGTCAATCATTGCTAGTGGTATGCAATGGAAAGCCGTATCCCATGCGGCAAAGAAGGGGTATTCCCACGAGTCTGGCATGGACAGGATGTCGTCGATAAAAAGGTGACGCCATTTGCTATTTCTAACTCCTTTTCTGCCAGGTGGCGGCGCTATCTGTCCCTTGTCCCCGTTGGCCCACTGATCCCAGACGAAATGATAATATTGCTTGCACCACAACATGCCTGACAACGCCTGGCGCTGGATGTTGCGTAGATCATCGGTCATGGGCAATGGACTGATTCTCCAGTAGAATTCATCGGCTTCAGTCCGGCGTTTTTCGATAACGTCATCAAAAATTTCCTCGTCTAGGTAGCCCTCGTATTTTTTTGAGATTCGAAACCGGACTACTGCACATTCGCCGGAAGGTACACCGTCATCTTCGTCGAATGCGTACCAACAACCTAGCTTGGACCCACGACAACGCGGGTTTACCGCTCCTCGTTCACTATTTACTATGTGTCGATGAAAGGCGTCTTTGACGAAAGCTTGAGGGTTCTTTGAGCCATAGAGAGTGTGGAGGTTGGTCTCGTTTTCTGTGAAAAGCATTCGTGGCTGTACATCCCGTCCGCTTTTACCTATTCCCGGCGAGGGCGAGAGCTGACAGAATTGGTGTCCGAGCTTCTCATGCTTCGTTTGCGCTGTCAGTGGAGCTATTTGCTTGATTGAGGGTTTCTTGGGGTTCCTTTCAGGATCCCAGGCCCATGTGTTTCGAAACCAGACATGGGGAATGACGTGGAGCTTTGCTGGATCTGGTCCGCGATTGTACGCAGTCACGCGGAAAAGAAGCTCCTCGTCATCCTCCTTTGCCATCTCGATAAAGCAGTCGAAATATCGGTCATCTTCGAAAACTCCCGTATCTATCAGCTGGTACTCCCTCTCTGTTTTACCGCGTTTTGCGTTTTCGGAGACCAGCTTCTCGTACGGAAATTCACGTTGTGGGTACTTATAGAGGTACTTCATATATGAATGCTGAAACCGGGATGGTCAGTCCAACATGTTTATTCAAAAAGGGGTCAATTTCCATACTGTAGGTGTATTGTCGAGGTGGAAGTGACATTCTTTGATACTTTCACCATGATTGCCTTCCGGATTCGAAAGCCCAAACAACCTCTCCTTTAGGTATCCGTCTTGCTGGTTCCAAAAGCTGAAAGCAACATTCAGAAGCCCGTGAGAATCGGACACGCCAGCAATGCCATCCTCTCCCCAGCGGAATGTTCTGGATCTGGCGTGTTCATGGGGAAAGTCTGCCATCGTAAAGGAAGTCAGCCAGGGCAGCTTTCCCTGAGGCGGCTTCAGAGCGGCTTACGGCTCCATGCATCTCCATTCTCACTGGTGGATAGATCAGTATGAAACACATATTAATGGTCGTTCTACTTACGAGTAGTCTTCCCTCACTAAAGAGTCAAGACATCAGCGGGCTGGGTATGCTATAACAGCATCTCGCGCGCACCTGTAGCCCATTGCCTCTCAGCCACGTAAGGCCCAAACTTCTTCCAGTATTTTGAACGCTCCCGGTCTTCCCTCAGGCGCTTTTCTTCCTCGCACAGGTACTCGTGCTGGTCGGTTACCACCATGTTCACTGGAGTGTACCCCCCTTCCAAAAGCTGTAGTGAAAAATCAGTAGTTTGAGAAGTCACAGAATGATAATGAATAGGTTTTAGGAGTCGTGGTAGAGAATTCTGGCTAGGATCAAGAGGCCGAAGAGGATGGGAGATTGGTCGGGGCTTGCGGCACTGACGGTCTGCTCATGACAGCGAAAGACCAGTCCGGAATGTCAATATGAGGGGAAGGCGCATTGGAACTTATTGGGCTGTTGAGGAACCACGGGGACATTAGCAGTAACTACTACGGTTGTTACTTTGAATTGAATTACAGCATTCACAGGTCAACAGTCTAAACTTATCGATAAGGTGCGAGAATTATGCCGGCGTACCGCCGACGGGCATACTCCTTTTTGCAAAACCATTTGCGGGAGCGCCCGTTTGGCAGCCACCCCACCAAATTTTCGCCGTAATCACTGTTAAATATATATAAGAGATATTTCGTTATATAGGTATCGTAGTAGCTATTTTATCTTTCTAATTAAATTAAAATTAAAGTTATTTAACTAGTAATATAATATAGATATATAAAGAGATTCTTTCTTTATTATATTTATAGACTATATTATCGCCGCTATATTATCTAAATTATTATTTAAAAAAAAACTTAATAGCTTTAAGAAGTTTTCTATAAGAAAGAGATATATAAATATTCTATTAGTTATTAACGATTAAAGGCCTATAAATTAAATTCATAATTTTTTTTTTAAATTAGAGCTATCGAGTAAATTTAATAAGCGATCTTTAATAAGCGATATTTAAATTTCTTACGCTTTAATAATTATAAGACTAAATTTAGAAATTCTTTTTTTATCTGAAAGCTTACATTTTATTCTAAAATTAAAAAAAAAATCTTAAAAATTTAATAGATAATAAAAAAGTTATTTTATATATTAATAATATATATCTATTATTTTTTAATTAGAGCTATTTAACTATCGAGCGAACTTTAATAAGCGATATTTAAATTTCTTATACTTTAATAATTATAAGATTAAATTTAAAAATTCTTTTTTTATTTAAAAGCTCGAATTTCGTTTTATAATTTAAAAAAAAATCTTAAAAATTTAATAAAAAATAAAAAAGTTATTCTATATATTAATAATATATATCTATTATTTTTTAATAATTACGAATATTAATTTATTTATCTACGATAATTTAGTTAATTTAATTATAAAGTCTAGATTTAATAAATTTATAATTAACGAGTAAAGGCCTATAAATTAAATTTATAATTATTTTTTTAATTAGAACTATCGAGTAAGTAGATAAGCGATCTTTAATGAGCGATATTTGAATTCCTTGCGCTTTAATAATTATAAGATTAAATTTCAAAATTCTTAAAAATTCGGAAAGCACAAACAGCGCTTTAAAATTTAAAAAAAAAATCTCAAAATTTTAATAGAAAACAAAAAAGTAATTCTATATATTAATAATATATATCTATTTTTTTAATAAGAAAGGCGTAGAAGGGCGAGATTTTAATAATTATAAACGCTAATTTATTTATTTATAATAAGTTAGTCGATCTAGCTAAAAAGCGTAGAGAACTTAAATTAATAATTAATTATATATATAAATTTAAGATTTTCAAGCTTAGCTCTATCTTATTCTTTTATATATACTAATTATATATATAAATTTAAGATTTTTAAACTTAATTCTATCTTATTCTATTATATATACTAATAATAAATAACTTTTATCTTTTTAGAATATAACGAGTAAAGGTCTATAAATTAAATTTTTAATTTTTTTTAATTAGAGCTATCGAGTAAATAGATAAGCGATCTTTACTATTTAAATCTCTCGCGTAAATCTAAATCGATTAATTAACGATTATATAACGATTTAATAACTATTTAAGATATATAATCGTTAGCCGACGATTAATTAGCGATTAATTAACGATTAAAAAATAAGTATAAAGTTTTATAATTTCTTAATTATAATCTATTAGTTATTTAATAATTAATTATTAAATTTAATATTAAAGTTAATAAAGTACTTCTTAAAGTTATTTATAACTATAAAAAGTTTAATATAATAACTATAGATAATATAGTTTATCGAAGTCTTTAATATATATAATTATACTCTATATAGATTAAAGCTATATTACTTTCTATATATAATATCTTATTATATTCTATAAAATCTTAAGTTAGTATAATTATACGAGTAAAGGCCTATAAATTAAATTCATAATCATTTTTTTAATTAGAGCTATCGATAAGCGATCTTTAATAAGCGATATTTAAGTACCTTATCTTTTAATAATTATAAGATCGAATTTCAAAATTCTTAAAGCATTAAAAAGCGCAAGTTGCGGGCTATAATTTAAAAAAAATCTAAAAAATTTAATAGAAAATAGTAAAGTTATTAAAGGGTTAAAAGTAGAATAAGAGATTTTAATAATTACGAACGCTAATTTATTTACTCGTAATAACTTAGTCGATTTAATTAAAGAGCGTAGTAACTTTAAATTTATAATTAACTATATATATAAATTTAAGATTTTTAAGCTTAGCTCTATCTTATTCTTTTATATATACTAATATAATATTACGTTAGAAAATAAATATATATTAATTAAAGTTATAGATAAAGTAATAGATAGCGAAGTAATAGATAATAAAGCTATAGATAATAGAGCTATATATAGATAATAGCCCTCGTAAGTTATATTATTAAAGTCTTCGATATATTATTATTAATCGCTATTACTATCTTCTCTATTATTAGAGATTATTTTCTTATTATTATCGATATCTAATATCTAATTCTTATTTATATTAATATTAAATTCTTTTATAATTATATTCGAGTTTTAATTAATATTAATCTTTAGATATTTCTTATACTATATATTATAAAATATTATATACTTAAAATAAAAATCGAGTAATTAATATTCGAATTTACTCTTTTAATAAAGAGCGTTATATAGATTTAAAAGATATTTATATATATATTTTACTATTAATAAATTAATCGAATTCTTAAAATATAACTTCGTTAAATAAGAATATATAAAAAGTTATAGAAAGATATTTAGATAATAAAATAATTAGTTATTATATTTATAATAGACTTTAATAGACTTATAAATAGATATAATAGAGAATTTATATTTAAGAAATCTTAGTCTATCTTATTACGAGCGTATTTTTAATATATCTCTTAATTCTATAGCTAGCGAGCCTTAACGAAGATATCTTCTATTATATTATATCTTCTTTTCACTTATATAGTTTAATAGTCTTATTATTCTTATTCTATCTTATTTATACTAATATCGTATTTATACTAATCTTAATATATCTTTAATAATTATCTCGAAATTTATTATTTTAATTTTAAATTTAAATATACTCTTTAATTATTTGAAATTATACTTTTTATAAATTTTTATTTTAATATTTATAAATAGTAATAATTTTAAGCGTAGCGCTTAACGCTTTAGATTTATAATATTTTTAATTTATCGCTATATCTACTATAGCGCTTATTTAAAAACTTTATTTTTTTATATTTTATACGAATATTAAATATAATACTTAGTCTTTTAATATATTTAATAATTACTTCTTATATTAAAAAAGATAATTTAAATAAATTTATTTATATAAGTATTTAATAGAAAGATAAGAAAATAATATCTAATTAATAGATTTAATTAGAAGAAGATCTCTACTTTAAACTTTAATAAATATATAAAATCTTTAATTCTTTTTTTATAGTACTAAATTAGCTTATAATAGTATTATATTTATTTATTTAACTTTATAAATTACTTTTAAATATTAATATTATTATCGAATTATTTTAACTTCTCTTCTCTTTATTAAGAGTCTTATTATTCTCTATACTTATAGCGTATTATATATTTTTTATTAAAATCTTTAAAATTATATTAATAGATTTAATAATAAAAGGTTTAATAATAATCGTAATAGACTTAATATATAAAGTCTTAGAAGCTTAAGATATAAATTACGTAATAATTATAGAAGACTTTATATATAAAAATTTAGAAGTCTTTAATATAGATTATATAGTAGCTATAAAAGATTTTATATATAAAATCTTTAAAGCTCTTAATATAGATTATATAATAGCTATAAAAGGCTTTATATATAAATATTTAAAAGTCTATAATATAATCTAGATATTAAATTTCTTAATCTAAGAAAATCATTAATTTAAAAAATTATAGAAGTATTAAATAATATATTACTTTAATAGAATTACTATATAGAGATATATTATTAATCTCTTCTATATTCGACTCTTTAAGAGATTATTTATATTAATATCTATTATATTAAAATATTATTTTTACTAGCTTATCTTTAAACTTACTATTTTAAATAAGAAATCTTTTAAATATAATATTATATATTCTAAATCTAAACTTAAATTATTAAAACGATTTAATATAATTATTTAAAGAGCTTAATATCTATAATTTACGCTAGATAATTAATTAATTTATTATTATAAAAATAGTTAATAAAATATTTTTATAGCTATAATAATTAAAGAAGAGATAAATTTAGATAAATTATATATTAAAATAAAATATATTATAAAAGAAGTTATCTAAAGTATTTTGAGATTAAATATTTACGATAAACTTTAATATTAAAATTTATCTAATCTCTATCTCTCTTATAAAATAAATATATTTTTATATCTTCTTTAATTCTCGTAATTTTAATTATAATTTTAAAAAAAAAACTAATAAATAATAATATATTTAGAAATATAGATTTTATTATAGAAGATTATTATAGAGTAATCTATTAATTAAATTAAATATTATTATATAATTATAAAAGTATAACTATAAGCCTCTCTTTATATATATAAAATAGAAGTTATTACTTATTTATATATTATTTAATTTCTATATCTACTTTAATTTTAAATTTACTCTTTATAAAAAATATATAAAATAGATTTTATTAGTTCTTAAAATCTTAATTTTATAGATTTTTTATTATTTTACTTTAATATTTATTATTATAACTCGCTTTATATAAGACTATAATCTAATTTAATTAAAGTCTTATATTAATAAATAGATACTCTATAAGTTAATTTATTTATTCTATTATTCTATACTTAAAGCTTTCTATAATTATAATAATATTCTTATTAATTAAAATTTATAAGAAAGAGCTAATTTTTTATAAGTATAAAGATCGTTATATAGAATTAGAATTTATAAATATAAATAAAATAAAACACTTTATTTAAAGTAATTAATTTAAATTATATTTCGATATTTATATTTATATCTAATATCTAGATACTATTCTAGTAAAAAATAATAAAATATATAAAATTATTTTATAGATAAGAATTATAATTTATTATAATTAAGAAGTATATACTTATTAGAAAATAATTAAAATCTAATAAGTTTTTAACTCTATATTCTAATAAATCTAATTAAAATTAAATAAAATATTTATTAATATATATAAAAGAATAAGATAATATTAAGCTTAAAAATCTTAAGTTTATATATATAGCTAATTATTAATTTAAGTTCTCTACGCTTTTTAATTAAATCGACTAACTTATTATAAATAAATAAATTAGCATTTATAATTATTGAAATCTCGCCCTTCTACGTCTTTCTTATTAAAAAAATAGATATATATTATTAATATATAGAATTACTTTTTTATTTTCTATTAAAATTTTGAGATTTTTTTTTAAAAATTTTAAAACGCTATTTGTGCTTTTCGAATTTTTAAGAATTTCGAAATTTAGTCTTATAATTATTAAAGTGCAAGGAATTCAAATATCGCTCATCAAAGTTCGCTTATTAAAGATCGCTTACCTACTTACTCGATAGCCCTAATTAAAAAAAAAATTATAAATTTAATTTATAGATCTTTACTCGTTTTATATATTTTAATATCTAGAATTTAAATAGAATTCTAATTAGATAAGAAACGATTAAATTATAACTAATTAAAAATATTATTTTTTAAAGCTTTTTTATATATAACTTTTTTATAAGATAAGAAATTCTCTAGACGAACTAAATATACTCGAAAAAATATTATTTAAAATATTTATAATTTTCTTAATATTTTAAATAATTAAGAAATAAGTATATTAAATTCTTATAAAGAAATAATCTTATTTTAAGCTTTATAATAAAAAAATTTATTCTTAATATTAAATAATTTCGATATATTTTAAAGAGATTTTATTATTCTCTAATATATCTAATATTCTTAATACTTATTCTTTCGAAGTATTTAAACTCCTCTCTATTTTATTTTAAATCTTTTTTTCTTTCTTTTTATAATAAAGTCTAATATTAAAAGAATAAATTAAATTAAGATCTTATTAAAATAAATTAAATTTTAATAGATATTAATTCTATTAGATAATATTTCTAATAAGATAAACTCGATAAATACGTTTTAAAATATTATTAATAATTTATAATTATAATATTAAATTACTAATAATCTTAACGAATTTATACTTATATTAAATAAGATTTATTAGAAATAAGACGATTTTCGAAAGATTATTATTTGATATTATATCGTTATAATAGAAAATAATTAGATTATAAATAATTTATCTTAAATTTATAAATTAATCGAGAAGATAAACTAACTAGCTTAGAATTTTTAGAAGAATATAACTTTTTTATAATAGAAAGTTAATAATCTTAATTTATAGTCTATAAAGAACTTATAACTATTCTTAATCGAAGAAGAATCTATATCTAGATATTTAGAGAAAAAATTAAATCAAGATTTTTAATTTATCTATATTTATTAATAATAATAACTTTATTTAAAATAACTAATTCTTTAAAATAGAAGAGACATTTAGAGTTAATAGCGATTATTATCTTATTAAAAGCTTTAAAATAATTTATATAGTCTTATAACTCGGCGATAAGACTATATAGTATATTATATATAGAAGACTTCGAAATTTTATTAATCTATATTAGTTTATTAGTAAGATTATAAATAAGTTAATCGATATTTATAAGAATTTAAATCGACGTAGTAATATATAGCGTGAGATAAATACTTTATAATAAAGAACTTAATTCTTTATTAACTTCTATTTAGACTTTATTCGATTAGATATTATTCTTAATATTAAGAAAACTCTTATATTAAAGAATTATCTTTTAAAGAAATTAAGAAAAAGTCTAAAAACGTTATAATAAATCGTAAAAGATTTTATTATCTTAAAGATTATAAAAGAATATCTTCGAAAATTAAATAACTTATAATATATTAAGTATAAAGATTTTAAATCGATAAAGACTATTATTAAGTTAATTATAATACGAATATTAAGAATAGTATCCGCGACTAATATACGTCTTATATCTATTATCGAGTCTAGTTTAAGTATAATTATAAATTGAAATTCAACGATAGCTTCGATAAAATGAAACTTCTAAAAAGTAGAATCTATTCGATGTTAAAATATAAATTAGAATAAATAAAGAAATATCTAAATGAATATCTAAAGAAGGGATTTATAATATTAAGTTATATACTATTTATCTTACTTATTCTATTTATAAAAAAGTTATATAAAGAATTACGTTTTTATATAAATTATTAAAAGCTAAACGTTATTACTAAAAAAAATTAATATCTAATTCTATTAATAGATAAGATTTTAATAAGAATTTAGAGATATAAATATCTTACTCGATTAGATATTATAATTATATTTAATAAACTACGTATATATTCTAATAGCGAGAATTTTATTACTTTTATTATCTCTCTTAGAATATATAAGTATTAAATCCTCTCCTTCGATTTAATTAATAGCTTAATTATATATTAATAATATATAAATAATATTCTATTTAAATATCTAAACGATTTCTATTAAATCTATCTCGATAATATACTTATTTATAATAAGATAAAAAAGAAATATATTTAATACGTTAGATAAATTCTCTAGAAATTAAGAGATATCGATTTTTAGATAAATATTTTTAAGTACGAATTCTATATTAAAAAAATTAAATTTCTAAGCTTATTAATATCTATAGACGAGCTATAAATAGATCTTATTAAATCTAGACTATTATTAAGTAAATTATATCTATTAATCTTAAAGAGATATAGATCTTTATTAGATTTTATAATTTTTATTAATAATTTATTAGAGACTTCTTTAAAATAGTTAAATTTATAATAAAATTTACGATAAAGAAGATTATATTTAATTAGTCTCTAATATATTAAAAGATCTTTTACTTTCTAAAAGTCGTTGTTATTAAAGCTTTAATTTTATATTATTTTAATAGAATAAAGAAGATCGTTTTAGAGATTAACTCTTTCGACTATATTAATAAAGATATTCTTTCTTAATATAATAATAAAAGAGTATTTTACTCGATAGTCTTTTATAGTAAAAATCTAATCTCTATTAAATATAATTATTAGATCTATAATAAGGAATTATTAGTAATTATTCGCTATCTAGAATACTAGCGCCTTAAGCTAAAATATATAAACGTCTTTATTAGAATCTTTATCGATTATAAAGAATTAATATATTTTATTAAGAGAAGAAATCTTAATTAACGCTAAGCTCGATATTTAGATATATTATTAGAATTTAATATAAAGATTATTTATCGATTTAGATCTTAGAATATTAAGATCGATATATTTATATAAATAGCTAAATATAAACTAATTAATTCTAAAAATAAACGATTACGTTAATAATATTAAATAATTCTTATTCTTAATTAATTAAAATTAAATAGCGAATATATTAATATATATATAATTAATAATTTTATCTATTATAAGATAGTAGAGGCTAATAAGAATAATAATTATTATATAGAAATTTATAAGACTATCGTCGAAAATAAGAATAAGTTTTAAGAAATTACTCTTAATAAATACTTCGTATAAAATAAAATATTTTACTATAAAAATTATTTATAAATATTCGATAATATATATATTAATATTATTTAAGAGATATATAATTAATTATCTTATAACTATCTCGAGATAATATATATTTATAAATTACTTAAAAGAGAATATTATTAATAAGAAATAATAATAATAATAGCTATTTATATTTAAAATTATTCTATCTATTAAAGAGCTAAAATATCTCGCGATTAAAAATATAATTTATTATAATCTTTATTAATTCTATAGAAATAATAATAAAATATATCGATTAACTTCGTTATAGACTTATTTATATTTAATAACTATAATACTATTTAAGTAATAATTAATTAGTTTATTAAGAAATATTACTACGTAATTTATTTTAATATTAATAAAAATATTATTATCTAGAAGATAGTTAACTTATTATTTAAAGAGATATTTTATCTATATAGTCTATTAACCTCGATAATATTAAATTAAAATCTTTAATTTATAATTACTATATAGAAATCTTTTTATAAATAATTAGATATTATAATTAAACTATTAATAGTCTTTTATTTTAAAATTAATAAATAGATTAAATAAGTAAATTAGAAGATAAAGTATTATTTTTAAATATATTATAATTATATATAGAATAATTAAATAAGATAGTTATTTATTATTAAGTTCGTTAATAATAATATTATCTTATCGATTATTAATATCTTATCTTTTTTTATTAATAAGAGATTTTATTTTTAAGTAACTTTTAGCTCGAATATTATTAATTATAAAATTATTTATAAGTATCTTAATATTACTTAAATAAAGAATATTATAAATTATATAAAATAGACTTTTAAGTATATTAAAAGTAATATAGATCGCGTTTAAAAGACTATAGTTATATAAGTTAATAAATATTAATAAAAAATTATCTTTTAGATAAACGATAAGATCTTTCTAAGTAGTAAGAATATTACTTTTAATTATCTTTTTTATAAATTAAATTATAAGAGATTTAGTTTATTTAAGATTATAGATCTTATTAGAATTTTATATTATCTAAAACTTTCGCTAAGTATAAAAATCTACGATATCTTTTATCTTAATCTTTTAAATTTTACGAGTAAAGGCCTATAAATTAAATTTATAATCTTTTTTTTAATTAGAGCTATCGAGTAAGTAGATAAGCGATCTTTAATAAGCGATATTTAAATTTCTTATACTTTAATAATTATAGAATTAAATTTAATAAGTTTTTTTTTCTAAAAGCCTATATTTTATTCTATAATTTAAAAAAAAATCTCGAAATTTTAATAGAAAATAAAAAAATTATTCTAAAATCAAATAATGTGTACCTGATTAGGGCTGTCCGACTGTCGAGCGAACTTTAATGAGCGATATTTAAATTCCTTGCGCTTTAATAATTATAAGACTAAATTTTAGAATTCTTAAAAATTCGGAAAGCATAAATAGCGCTTTAAAATTTAAAAAAAAAATCTTAAAATTTTAATAGAAAATAAAAAAGTTATTCTATATGTTAATAATATATATCTATTTTTTTAATAAGAGAGACGCGAAAGGATAAGGTTTTTATTATAATATTAGCCCCTTCGGCTATCGTATATATATCGCGTATTACTAGAGCTAGTAATTATCAGCTACTATTAGCCATCTATTTTATATATATAAATATTCGTATATCTTATAAATTAATAATTAGTCTTTTAGTTATAATTATTCTTTCTAATATATCTAATATTCTACTTTTAATAGATTATAAACTCGAAAGCGAATAGAATAGTATCGAATATTCTTATACTTTCTAATATGGATATTAAACTAAGTCTTCGATAATTATTTATAAATAGATATATCTTATAGCGATAGCCCATTTTTTTAGCTCGTACTTATCGACGAGAGAGCTATCGCTATTTAATCCTTATATAAAAAATATCGAACTAAAATTCTTATTTTATTCGAGATCTCGAGATAATATAAATAAAAAATTCTTATATTATACGAGAACTCGAATTAATTAAAAATTCTTATATTATTTTAAAATCTCGAAATAATACGAGTAAAATATTAAAACTTTTATAATTATTTCGAGGTCTTAAAATAATATAAGTAAATTATTAAAATTCTTAGATTATTTCGAGGTCTCGAAATAATATAGGCAAAATATTAAAAATTCTTATATTATTTCGAGGTCTCGAAACGGGTATTTAAAAGCCCCGGCACTCTTTTTATTTTTCTTATCGAGGTTTTTTATAAATTTAACGAGATTAAGTAAATAATTAATCTCGAATATAAAGCGTAAATTTAAAAACTAATATATATAAAATATAATATACTAGGGTTTAGGGAATCTAGCTTTTAAGACTATCGGAAAGTATTATAATATTAGCCCCTTCGACTATCGTATAATATATCGCGTATTATTAGAGCTAGTAATTATTAGCTACTATTAATTATCTATTTTATATATATAAATATTCATATATCTTATAAATTAATAATTAGTCTTTTAGTTATAATTATTCTTTCTAATATATCTAATATTCTACTTTTAATAGTTTTAATAATTACGAACGCTAATTTATTTATCTATAATAATTTAATTAATCTAATTTAAGAGCGTAGTAACTCTAAATTTATAATTAATTATATATATAAATTTAAGATTTTTAAGCTTAACTCGATCTTATTCTTTTATATATATTAATAATAAATAATTCTTTATTAGAATAGATAAACTTTTCGCTAAAATATATTACTATTAACGATTAGATTAAATAGATTATTAAAGAAATATTTATCTTTAAATTAATTAATAGTCGTTTTAAGTATAAAGTTAAATAGAAAGATTTTAATAATAATCTTATTTAGTATAATATAAATAGCGATAAATTAAAGAAATTAAAATTCGAAAATTACTAAGATCTATAAACGACTTTTATATCAAACGGAGGTCGGCATTAAAAGTCCTATTTTTTTGTAAGTTTCCAGAATCTCTTAGATCTCTTAGTCTATATCGATTATAAATTATTATATTATATAAAAATCTCTCGCGTAGAGTTTTCTTATTAATAGATATCTAAGTATCGTTCGAAGCTATAATATATATTATTTATAAATCTTATTCTTGTCATTATCGATAGCCTTTCCCAGCAATTAAATTAATTATATAATATTTTATAGAGAAACTTACTTAATATTAAATTGGTGTGCTTTAGCGCTTATAACCTTCAACTCGATTCGAATTAAAGGGTCTTCGAGTCTTCGATTAATTATAGTATATATATTATTTTATTAATATTCTATTCGCTTAAATATAAATTCGAAAATTAGCCCTATGGCTATCTCGACCTCCTACGTTAATAGATATTATTTTTATTATCTATATCATGCCTCCTTCCCACCTACATAGTTCGGTAGCCTTATTATCCTAGTTCTACCTCACCCATACTGGTATCGCACCTATGCTGGTCCTGACAAAACTAAGTCTTCGATAATTATTTATAAATAGATATATC
Organism: Letharia columbiana; assembly: GCF_014066305.1. NCBI lineage: Eukaryota > Fungi > Ascomycota > Lecanoromycetes > Lecanorales > Parmeliaceae > Letharia > Letharia columbiana. The sequence goes on along the minus strand of NW_023501047.1, from coordinate 759,337 downwards.
TTATAGCGATAGCCCATTTTTTTAGCTCGTACTTATCGACGAGAGGACTATCGCTATTTAATCTTTATATTAAAAATATCGAACTAAAATTCTTATTTTATTCGAGATCTCGAAATTAATATAAATAAAAAGCTCTTATATTATACGAGAACTCGAATTAATTAAAAATTCTTATATTATTTTAAACTCTCGAAATAATACGGGTAAATTATTAAAGTCTTTAGATTATTTCGAGGTCTTAAAATAATATAAGTAAATTATTAAAATTCTTAGATTATTTCGAGGTCTCGAAATAATATAGGCAAAATATTAAAAATTCTTATATTATTTCGAGGTCTCGAAACGGGTATTTAAAAGCCTCGGTACTCTTTCTATTTTCTTTATCGAGGTTTTTTATAGATTTAACGAGGTTAAGTAAATAATTAATCTCGAATATAAAGCGTGAATTTAAAAACTAATATATATAGGATACGATATACTAGGGTTTAGGGAATCTAGCTTCTAAGACTATCGAGAAGTATTATAATATTAGCCTCTTCGACTATCGTATATATATCGCGTATTACTAGAACTAGTAATTATTAGCTACTATTAATTATCTATTTTATATATATAAATATTCATATATCTTATAAATTAATAATTAGTCTTTTAGTTATAATTATTCTTTCTAATATATCTAATATTCTACTTTTAATAGTTTTAATAATTACGAACGCTAATTTATTTATCTATAATAATTTAATTAATCTAATTTAAGAGCGTAGTAACTCTAAATTTATAATTAATTATATATATAAATTTAAGATTTTTAAGCTTAACTCGATCTTATTCTTTTATATATATTAATAATAAATAATTCTTTATTAGAATAGATAAACTTTTCGCTAAAATATATTACTATTAACGATTAGATTAAATAGATTATTAAAGAAATATTTATCTTTAAATTAATTTATAGTCGTTTTAAGTATAAAGTTAAATAGAAAGATTTTAATAATAATCTTATTTAGTATAATATAAATAGCGATAAATTCGAAAATTACTAAGATCTAGTAAACGACTTTTATAATTTTTTTTCCCCCCTAACGATATTTTAAAAAATCTTATCTATAAGAGTTAACTTATAAAATATCGAAATTAATTCAAATATCTCGTTTTTAATTAAATTGAAATCGTTCGATATCTTTATAATAGTCTTATTTTTTTAGAAGTCGAGAATTAATCTCTTAGATCTATATCGATTATTAATTATATTATATAAGGTCTCTCGCGTAGAGTTTTCTTATTAATAGATATCTAAGTATCGTTCGAAGCTATAATATATTATTTATAAATCTTATTATTATTATCGATAGCCTTTATTAATATTAATTATATAATATTTTATAGAGAAACTTACTTAATATTAAATTAGAGTTTTTAGCGCTTATAACTCGATTCGATTCGAGAGCCTTCGATTAATTACGTCGTATTATTTTATTAATATTCTATTCGCTTAAATATAAATTCGAAAATTATTACTATTTATCTCTACGCTTATAGATATTATTTTTATTATACTATATCGATTTTCTCTTAATTAGATTTTCTATATATATCTATACTTTAATTAATAATATCGTTATAGCGTAAATATAATAAGCTATTATTATTATAATATTAGCCCCTTCGACTATCGTATATATATCGCGTATTATTAAGACTAGTAATTATTAGTTATTATTAGTTATCTATTTTATATATATAAATATTCGTATATTTTATAAATTAATAATTAGTCTTTTAGTAATAATTATTCTTTTCTAATATATCTAATATTCTACTTTTAATAGATTATAAGCCCGAAAGCGAGTAGAATAGTATTAAAATATTCTTATACTTTCTAAGAGATATTAAACTAAGTCTTCGATAACCGTTTATAAATAGATATATTTCATAACGACAGCCCATTTTTTTAACTCGTATCTATCGACGAGAGGGCTGTCGCTATTTAATCCCTATATAAAAAATATCGAACTAAAATTCTTATTTCATTCGAGGTCTCGAAATAATACGAGTAAACTATTAAAACCCCGAAATAACACGGGTAAATTATTATTCGAGGTCTCGAAACAATATAAACAAACTATTAAAAACCCTTAGATTATTTCGAGGTCTCGAAATAATACGGGCAAAATATTAAAAATCCTTACATTATTTTAAGGTCTCGAAGCAATACGGGTAAATTATTAGTTCCGAAACAATACGGGTAAAATATCAAAAAACTCTCATATTATTTCGAGGTTTCGAAACGGGTATTTAAAGCCTCGGCACTCTTTCTATTTTCTCTATCGAGGTTTTTTATAGATTTAACGAGGTCGGGTAAATAATTAATTTCGAATTTAAAGCGTAGATTTGAAAACTAATATATATAAGATACGGTATACTAAGGTTTAGGAAATCTAGGCTATCGAGAAGTATTATAATATTAGCCCCTTCGGCTATCGCATATATATCGCGTATTATTAGAGCTAGTAATTATTAGCTACTATTAGCCATCTATTTTATATATATAAATATTCGTATATCTTATAAATTAATAATTAGTCTTTTAGTAATAATTATTCTTTTCTAATATATCTAATATTCTACTTTTAATAATTATCGTTATTAATATTACTTATAGAAAAAAGTATAATATTAAAGTTCTCGAATATAATTATTTCTTTATTACTTTTATTATTTTTTAAACGTTAAGCGTATATATATATCTATTTTTCTATCTTTTTATTTATTAATTATAAAATATAATTTTATAAAGAGAGAAAATAATATTATAAGTATATTTTATATTCTTAATATATTATTTAACTCTCTTATCTATTTAAATCTAGCGTATTTTAATAAAGACATTTATTTACTATTTAATATCTTTCTTCTATTTATATAAATTAATAACTTAATTATCTTATTTAATATATTTATATTTATATTATATTTATATTTATATTAATATTAATATATATAATAGAATAAGATATAATTAAGCTTAAAAATCTTAAATTTATATATATAGTTAATTATAAATTTAGAGTTACTACGCTCTTTAATTAGATCGACTAAGTTATTATAAATAAATAAATTAGCGTTCGTAACTATTAACTATTAAAAAAATAGATATATATTATTTACAAATTAAATAACTTTTTTATTTTCTATTAAATTTTTAAGATTAAATTTTTAAATTATAGAGCGTAGATTTCGCTTTTAAGTGCTTTAAAAAACTTAAAATTTAATCTTATAATTATTAAAAGGCAAGGTACTTAAATATCGCTTCTTAAAGATCGCTTATTAAATTTACTCGATAGATCTAATTAAAAAAAAAATTATAAATTTAATTTATATACCTTTACTCGTAAATAAATAAAAGAATTATTATTTAATTTTAAATATATTTAATATAACTATAATATTTAAATAATATTTTAATTTATTAATAGTAAATTAAATTTTATAAATTTTATATTATTAGAAAGCGTAAATTAAGCTCTATAATTTACGAAATTATAAAGTAATAATATTTATAGAAAGCTAATTATTTTAGAGTATAAATTTTTTATATATAAATTCTTAATAAGAGAGCTTAAGAGAGCTTACGAGTTAACTTATTCGATTTAATTAAAAAGTATAATAATTTTAAATTTATAATTAACTATATATATAAATTTAAGATTTTTATACTTAGCTCTATTTTATTCTATTATATATACTAATATATATAATCGTTAAGAGTTATATAATTCGAATTTTAATACTTTCTTTATATCTTTCTTATAACTATTTTTTATATATTTAAAATAGACTTACTTTCTTTAATTATATTTTTTAATAATTTTAATAAATAATATTATATTATAAAAATTAAATTAAATTAAAAGATTAAAAAAATAAGGATAATAAAGTTTAAAAAGAAGAATATAAGCTTACTAGCTAATTATTTTTTAAGTTCTTCGTTATAGAATAGTCATCTACGAGGGTGTCAGATCTCGTTATATACTCTAATAAGATTTAGAAAAGCGGCTTAGCCCCTCTACAAAATCCTGAGGGAATATCCTATTCTCCATTTGGTTAGGGTGTACGACGAGATCTGACACCCCCGTGTCATCATAGGGTAGTAAGTACCGGGAGAGTTTAACCCGTCGGGGATACCCGCTAGGGCGGCATTAGTATGGACGGGGAGGGGGACTGTCCGGAGTCATGGAGCTGCTGCCGCCAAACAAACAACACCGCACCAGCTTGCATAAAAATTCCGGCTATATTCTAGCACGAGACATATTAAGCAGTAACCGAAGTTCAATTACTGAACCAAGCGAACATCTATATGTTCTCTGAGCAACCATGAAAGCATACTATTACAACGAAGATCCAGTAGGCTATATCACCTCCACACCCGTCTTGATCTCTGACACCATGCCAGAGCGATCAGCGCGAAGACCATGACTCTGGGCGCGCTGTAAGCACAGACTACCTCTCTCACCTCGGCGTCCTCTACCACCACTGCCCTTCGGTATCTACAGTTGACAAGATTGCCTCCGAGCGGTCTTACAAGAACAGAGATGAGATCATTGTATCGCCAGAGAAGATGGGTCCGGTATACGAGGAAAAAGTAAAGATGTTTTTCAACGAGCACCTCCACGAGGATGAAGAGATCCGATACATACTCGACGGCAATGGCTTTTTCGACGTGAGGAGCCACAGCGATGAATGGGTCAGAATTGGGCTGGAAAAGGATGACCTGATCATTCTACCATCGGGTACAGTCCCAGTCCATTTGATCTTGTCACCATCACCAGTGCTAGATCAGCGCTAATTGGACAACGTCGTAGGCATCTTCCATCGCTTTACCACGGATAACAAGAACGTATGCTTTGGAAGTGCGATTCCAGGGAAGGAAACGCTGATGATATGAGCAGTACATCAAAGCCATGCGACTGTTCAAGGACGAGCCGAAATGGACACCTCTCAACCGCGCCCCAGAGCTAGAGAAGAACCCACACCGAAAGAGTTACCTGCAGGATAAGAGCGCAAAGGCTGGGATGATGACTTGAATGGTCTACATTCTGGACGAAATGATTCGGGCCTGTGGATGCTAACATTTCACCACGACAAAGGTCGCAAATCCTCAATAGCCATGGTTGTAGAAGTATTCAATGATCTAGACCTAAATCTATTTCAGGAAATGGCTGCGGGACTGTTGATGATGTACAACGCGACGCAAATGGTGCTCCGATGTTGTCAGACCATTCGATCAAAAGCTCTCCCTAATATACCTCCCTATCTTCCTAAGAGGGTGAATTCTTATAGGGTGTCGGTTAAGAGCTTATTCATCTTCGAAATCTTCGAAGAAACACTCAGATCAATTGTCCGATCTCCAATCTCTACAACCAAGCCACCCTTGATTTCAGGGTTCACCTTTCAATCTGTTAACCTTTGCAGAGAGCTAGATCATCATTGTGCTTTACCTTTGGTATGACCTTGAGCTTTTTGCCTTGACTGTACTCTGATTTGGAGACGGCAGTCTCTAGCCTTTGAAGTGTCTTCGGATCAAGCTTCTGTAAATAAGTACGCTCATCAATTTAAAGAAGTCGCCATCGTTCAGCTGAAGACTTACCGAAGCGCTTGTGATGGTCAAATCGATCTCCCCTCTTGCAGCACCCATAAGCGTTGTAAACTTCTCGCACACGCCTTGTAGTATCCCAAGCCTATTGTTGTCGGCGAGTGTCTTCAGGAAGTTCTTGACCGTATCGCCCTTATCCTGCCCTCCCATGTGCCGTTGTAGCTCCTGAATAATCTGAGACTTGTCGCCAGGTGTTAGAGTTGGAGCGGTGAGAATGACGGGGAGCTTGGTGTCCTTTTTGAAGACATCGGCTAAGGCTGCGAGAGACTTCGACGTGGTTTCGAGTGCAGATGTTTTGACTGCGGCCGTATACTAGATTTAGGACAATCAGTTACCTTTGACGATGACTCAAGCTCGGCCGCCTTCAATTTCTGTAGGGAGTATGGATATCTCGGACATACCAATGCACTCGCGTATGTTCCGTCAAGGCCGTACAGAGCTACTGGTGGTTTAGCATCTTGAGCTGGCGCTGCCTGTGCGTAGGTCCTCAGGGCTGGAGGAGCAACTGCGCAAGATATGCGGGACGCTGCTGCTCTCGATGACACAGTCCTCACTTGTCTTGACAACATGTTGACAGATTACCGACGAAATAAAGAGTGGCAGATGCTGTGAAGTATCACAGACGGTACTTAATGCCGGGCGGATAGAGCCTTATGGTTTTGCTCCGTTCTACTAGCACCTGCGCCAAGCCTTCTTGCTATTTACGGGCTCCCCCTCGTCCTCATTTGCAATGTGGCATACGTAATTATGCTAAATCAAAGACACTACAAAAGTAGACGAGACCCAGACCTATCCCGCTGCCAAAGAATGCACCAAAATCCTGTTATGCATGCGTCCGTTTCACATCATAGATCTTCGCAACTCGGTTGTCGATTAACTAATCAGTCGCTCCTCAGCATGCTGTCAACCAGGTCTCCCAAAGGCCCCCAGAAATCTTTCCCGCTTGCTAGGCTGTGCTCGTCAATGAAGAGAACATAATGCTTGAAACTCGTGTTCAGATGAGGTTCTAATCCGAGCTGAACAACTACCGGATAGTGATGACAGTAGATATGGGCGTATACTCTGTAGAGTCGTTTGAAAATCTGACGGATCAGGACTGGAAAGGATTTTGGAAAGGGCACGCCTGGCATTTCAATCAGCATCATTAAGGGTATAGTATCCTGTCGAACCCACCTATCCTGCTAGGGAACATCGATTCGTTGTCGATATTACTCTGGACCCATGCCATCAAATGCTCGATATATTCAGGTGCAGGCATCTTGGTCGGTCGCTTGAAATTCTCGGAGTCTTGCCAGAGATATTCGAATCTATTTCATCAGCGACACCCGATTGATTGAGATGGAAGAACATTACTCATCAGTGGCTTTCATCTCAGGGCACGACTGTGGAGAGCAGAACTCTGTGATGGAACCGTAAAGAAGATTGATTTGGTTATAGAAATCGACGACTGTCAGACGTTAGCCGCTTCACAGGCAGATGCTGTATTCTCCTTACTATTGACGGCTAGCCATTCACTCAAGTCTTCTCCCTCGGGCAGTTTCACAGCCTTCCTCAAACTACCGCTCCCAAGAGTCGCCTCGGCGAATTGTCGTAATTGGTAGCTGCTTGTTCCCTTGTTTGCGTGTTTGGGCTTGAATTGACCTCTCGTTCTTGCATTTCTAGCGACATCATACGATAAGCTTAGATCTTCATTTTCGTGGGCTTGCTTCGGCTGCTTCGTTGCTGCCGCATAAAGTGTAGCATGAATAGCAAGTGACGTGCGGAATGGAGCGATTTGTACTGGGGTAGAGACGGCTGGAAGCGGCTTGGGAGATATATCCGGGAAGGGTGGAGAGACGAACATTGTGGTGATGAATGAAGCCATCTCACTGTCTGCAGTATCTGCGCCTTGGATGTCACGCAGAGGGTTTACTGCATTCCACTGGGTCAGTCAGGAAACATCTACTTATGGTAGCAGATCCCGCATGGAATGTTACTTACACCGAGTTGGATAGCCAAATGACTGCCCGTCTTGGCAATCAGCTGTTTGTTTGGTTTTGGTGTACCTAGTCTCACTGTTTACTGTTTGAGATCGAGGAATTGCCTTGGAGACGACTTGCCGCGATTTACGATTTAAGCGCCCGAAGCCCCACCCGGCTAGCAGCTGCTAGATCGATGACCTTATCTGATCTTGGTGAGTCGTTCCATTGGTGTCCTCTCCATACCAACTCCGAGTAAGCAGGGCCATCCCGCATACATTTCACACACAAATTTAGTAGTCTTCCCTCATTATCAAGCACAATGTCGTCGCCCGAAAGGCTTCAGGCTGTAATAGACGGTAACGGTCAAATGACTGGCTATTATATAGAGAATCATTCAACAATGTAGGTAATTCTGCTGGGAAGGCAGTCGTCTTCATTTGGTTAGGGTGTGCGGGCTTTTTTGCTACCCGGGTGAGCCCGTACTCTAGTGTGTACTTAGGGCTGCTTGGTCAACGTTTCAAATTCTTCTAAATATTTCATAGATTTTTCGAGCACTTTTGGAGACACCTTTCTGACCAGTCATCAGCCGGTTACGATATTCTGCATGGTATAATCACGGTTAAGGACCCGCCACAGTATGCATCTGGAATTCTAGGGGCATGGAATATCTCTCAGCACACTGACGACATTCGATGGGCGTATTGTACAGCGGCATTCCTATTTCCCATATGCCAATACCACGAAGACCGTGTGCCTGTCATCCCTGAAACGGATTTGGAAAGGGTTTGCTCCACCTTGATTAGCTAGACTTGGGCAGATAACATTAATATGGCTGCTCGGTCAACAAAACGGGATGCCTTCCACTACGGCATCCTCCTAAATGTTCTGGCACTAGGCTTCCAGACACATTTACCGTGGAATAGGTGGGGTTCTGGAGCTACGAACACCCCTAGAAAAGCTCTCGTTGTGTGCACGCTGCCTTCGACGGTCAATGTCGCTGCTAAAAGCGCCGACGAAAAGTGTATCAATAGTACTTTTCTAGCAGCATAATTCGCAGCTCACCGCAGGATCTTTGGCAGTGATCGACAACAACGTGCAATTCATATGGAAAAATCGCCTGCTTCAGTCTTCTCATCGAATTTTGCCGTAGCCCCATAGACCCTTAAGGGTACTGCGACTTCGAAAGTCTCGCACGGTAGCCCTTGCACAGCAGCTTGAACGCTGCCTCTTTCGTCTCTAGCTACCTCTTCCATGAGTCCCTCGATGCCTTCTTCCAGTTCCTCGGCATCGCCAAGCCGGCTGGTAACGAACTCGAACCGTAATTTCCATTCAAGGTTGATGCCGGACGTTATAAACTCTGGGGTTGATGCAATAGGAATTATCGGACTGAAAAGGACTTTTCTTGCAGAGATGGTAGACTCAAATTGAGACGCATGAATCCGTCTAGTCACCCGTTGAATACTGGCTTTAGACCGCAGTGCTATCGCGGGATCTATCGTCTCGGCAGTCTCCAAGGTAGCATGTAACGAGTAGCAAAAGATGTCTGAATCTTGAAAATCAACAGCGAGGGGTACAGCTTCGCCCAAACGGTAAGCGGGCCTTGCAAGCAGGATCACTGCTACTCGCTCTCCACTTCTTGTTATCTCAAATCGATTTGCGCTGCGATTCATCGATGTTGCAATATTGCTTCTCAGTATAGCAAGATCAATCGATTCTTTCATGGTACTTGGCTCTTCGCTCATGGGCGTATGTGATCGCGAGTCAATCTCTGTCGGAGAGAGGAGACCATGTCCTGACTCGACGCGAGGTGTGTCAAGAATCTTTTCTACATACGAGAGAAACTCTGTAGGGGAAGATTTCGAGACTTTTAGCGGAGAAGGATCTCCAGGGACAACTCCAGCTTTGTGAGAATTGTCAAGGCTCGAGGTGACTGCGGTATTCTGTAAGATTGTATGAGGAGACATCAAGTCATGCCCTAGGATTTCACCGTGGCCTACTCCGGCGTTAGAGCATTACAGGTTCCAACGAAGGCAGGATCTTACTGTTAACGCTAGGCAAAATCCTGAAGGGAATATCGGCACGTTGGACTTGGTGCTGCTGTGTGATATTGGACGCTCGCTGCGTGCCCACAACCAAATTGTAGGATATTTTCATAGCTCGTCCTTTATATGAAGGCGGTATGCCCTTGGGCAAAGGATGGCGATAATTATAGCTTTTGCTCTCCCCTGGTCCGAGCCGAAGATCCACGAACAAGATCGACTGGGGGGTTGAAAGAATGGGAATCGATCTTGCACCTTCGCTGTCATTTGTCTGTTTGAGGCTACTTAATTCGGTCCCACCAAGAAAGCCACCAAGAGATCCTCCGATGTTTCCCCAGCCTATAGATCCAAGAAGTCCACTCTCTCGCTTGGTTGATTTATGGCGTACCACACCTCCACCACCTTGGCCACCAACAATGCCCTTCCTCTTGACTTCTTCAAATGGCCCTTGATTGACCAGTGACCCATCAAGGGTGAAAGAGCCAGTAATCTGCCCGTAGCCCATCATTAACACTTGTGGCTTCGAAGCTTTGGCAGGCGCAAGACATGACGCTTGCCGACTATGAGCTGGCCTGTGAACCAGACGGCTATTTCCCTGATTAATATACTCCGAAGCTAGAGTCTCGGTTGAATTGTTGCTCATCGAATAGAATTCGCCGCTGCTCCGCGGTGTGCCATTGACACTAGAAGGCGAAAGGATTCTCGTGGCCGGCTTGAATTGGTCAAATCCATTGCCAACGTCTTGAGACCTCGGAGATCGAGCTCTCCTGATAGGATCATGCGACCGTTCGTTGGGTAACCAGGGGACTTGCCCAGAGACTTCATTTATAGGGGCGGGCACGTGAGGAAATCTGTAATTCGGATAGGAACTGCGATCCCTCGTCCCAGTCACTGGAGAGGCAAGACCAACGTCCGAGACCATTTGATACTTTGGGTGAGATATAGTTTGTAGACTCAGACGTTGTTCCGCATACGAGGTAGAAGCACGGAAGAGAGGAGAAGGCATGGTAAAGGCCCGCTCATTTCCTGGTGCTGGCCTAGTGATTAGCATGTAGTAAAGTACGCAGAATGAGAAGTACCTGATGATGGTCCATTGCTCAGTAACCCGTTCCTCCGGGGCATAACATGCAGACTGGCCGCACGAGTATGACCATGGCCTAAACGTCCGGAGCTCAGCAACTGACTATGCGGAGAGGTCTCCTGGTATGCCTCCCCACGAAAAGAGACAATCGAGACGGATCTCCTGTGCTTGTTTCCCTCCTGATTTGAGCTTCTAGATGTGCCGTCAGTGATATCAACTATGGGAGACTTCGGAGAGCCGTCGGCGCTGCTGAGCGACAATGCTTGCTTGTGTGTCCTGGCGTGGGATTGAGAAAAGCCTGTCAACGAGGGCGACGTTCTGTGCATAGCACTCGTAGGAGCGTTGGCGGAGCGCACAGGCAGAGTCTCCTTCCACCGGTCCCGATGTGAGCCATGGCTGGCAGTGTGACAGTTTGGGGATGGTGAGCGGCGGACACTGCCTACCAGCGCAATGTTCTTGAATGTTATTGTGCACTCGATGTCCTCGCCGGCGAAGACTGTTGGGTTCTTCCATTGCACAGACACACGGATGTCTGACATGGTAATGACCCCGGCCAAGCGTCACTCCATGCAGTGGAGCTCATGGGGCCAGGAATACTGACACCTGTAGCTGAACTGTGGGATGTAGTTGCCAACAATGGCGGCAGCGAAGCGTGGCGTCTACCGTTCACTGTGACGTAGCGGGCTCATGGAGAGAGCTAATGATGTTCTATGTACCACAAATGAGTCCATTTTCGCCGCAGGAAATCATCTGGAATTGCACGGAACTGGCTAAAACATTAATGGCTTGTGGTTGCAATAACATACTAGTCTTGACACCTCACAATGATGTTTTGGCTCAATGCTAGCGTGCGATATTTTTAAATCTACAGTATTAAGTATGAGTATCTGTATATTCCTACATATAGGCTCATAGCATCCTGTCACTTAATGGCACCGGAGAACCAGTCCCATGTCCGTTCGCTGGTATGGTATGGAGAATTGTAGTGGATTGGCCCAGCAGGCTAGATGTTACTTTGGACTCGGAATTGGACTCCAAATAAGACCCCACCGATTCTCTTCGAGCTGGCTTTCTCTCCCTGGACTTCCCCACACCCATATCTCTCCATTTCTTCGGCGGTTTGATCCCTATCTCGACCAGTTGACTCCATATATTCTCTCCACGCTTCTCCCATCTCTGTCTCCTCCTCTCCTCTTCCTCGTCTTTTGGTCGCCACTTGCTCTTCAAGATGCGGCGAATAGCTTCTGGCGAGACTTTGAATTGATCCGCGAGTATTGGCGTTGTAAATTTATCCGGTTGCTGGGCATGAAGAGCTCGAATGCCCTCCAAAGTGTCTGGCGAAAGACGCTTCCGGGGAAGCCAACCTCTGGGACCGAACTTCTCTGATAATGCGCTTTTCTGTGTCTGCCATGGTTCACGCTGGTCCTTGTAATTTTGAGTGCCAGTTCGAAAATACGCGGATGCCTTCGCAGACCGAGAAGAACGCATTGCCTCATTGCTCCCCTCAACAGTTCTGGAGGAGTAGTCCTGTAGCCGAGCCTTTCTGCTAGAGCCTGCGAGTTTAGAAGATCCTGAGTTTTCCTCACGAATTGAGTTTTTCGACCACATAGATGTTGCATCGCCACGCTGTCCTGGATTCCTCGCATTTTCTTTCAACCGAACCTGGTCGAAAGATTCTCCATCCTTTGGCGAAGATCGGGGCTTAAGAAACCCTGAAAATTTCGAGTCCCGCCTCGAACGCAACTCGACAGGTATTTTCGCTGTCTGCGCTACTCCCACTAAGTTTTCATGTATCTCAGTGGGATCTTCAACCCTTATCATCAAGCCATTCCTGTCGCGATGAGATGGCTCCTTTCTTCGTGTAGGGTCCTCGACTGGGGAGAGAGCAGCTTGAAAGCCTGGAACCTGCGACGGCTGTAACGTACTGATTCGATGGGTGCAGGCAGCCTGATTCCGTAGAAGGGACGAGTCGATGTGAAACAGGTGCCTTGATGAATCAATGGTCAAGCATCGAACATTGCGAATGCGCAGGCCAGCTGTTCTGGCGGCTTCGGTGTAGGTAAAGTAGCGTCTTAGCGCACCAGGAGCGCATGCCGAGCATGGCATGAATACGATAAGAAGTAAAGGAAGGCACAATCAAGACCGTAAGAAATATTCCAGAGCCTAGAGGTCGTTTCAAAATGGATGTAACAAGAAGGCCAAAGAGGCTTTTCCACGTATAGGCGCTCTCAAGCGAGGAACCGCAGGAGAAAGCCCACTATAGGATCAAAGTAGATCTGTATAGCCTCAAAGACTGACCAGTTCGGACTATTAAAAATTGATTGATGAATTAGATCTAGGTCATATCATCAATGATGGGTGGTCTACACATACAAAATTAGGAGGGGGCGGGACCTTGTGTGGATGCCAAGCTTTCGCATTCTGTTTGACTCCGAGGGGTCCGCAGGTCTTTAGCGGGTCGCGCGGTAAACATGTCTTGATTTCAGTTGCGGCACCGTGAAGAGTCTGGAGAACGCTACTGAGAAGTTTTAGCATGTCCCCGACGGGCAACCTCTGGCTCGATTGCACTTGCATCTGTCGCTGAACCAGCTCAATTTCTCAGGTTGCGCATCAGATGAGGACGAACTGCGCTCTTGAACTACCTAGGATGAGCTCGATGGGCCATGCTGGAAGCTCGATGCTCACACCGATAAGCAGGTTTCATGCTATCCAAACTCCCAGCCCCAATTCTACAAAACATGCTCGAGAGTATAACAGTTTACAACTAAGCCTCAAAAGCGTCGTCGGTACCACTTCAAATTCTGTTAATGCCTTTGATGCGCTTCCTGAACGCCACAGCTTTGTCTGTTGCGCCGGCTCCGCCACTGTGCTTTCTCGAGTCGATGAGCATCTCAATATCATCCAGCGACTATTCAGGGCCAGACCGAATGCATTACCAGTCAATGCAACTCCATCATTCTACAATCCAGCAACGCCACCCAGTACTCCGGGAAAGAGTCGACATGGATCGCCTCTCAAGGACGGAGGTTGTGGGACAATACAAAACAGCTTGCTGGACTATCCTCCAGATTCACCAAGTCATGGTAGGCCCAACAACCGGAGCAGAGAAACATCGTGCGTGTCACTAAGCCGCGGAGGTGATCTTATGGCTGTTGGAGAGGTAAATTGGCCAGCCCCTAGGTTCGCTATCCTCAATTAATGGGTACAGACGGGATATAATCCAAGAGTGCTTATTTTCTCTACAGCGTCTGATAGTCCATCGGACGTCCCATTGTCTATCCTTGGCGACCATAGCTTCGGGATCTCCTCCGTTGCATTCTCTCACGACTCCCGTTGGCTTTGCACTCTTGGAAATAATTATGACGGGTTCATACTTATATATTCAATCAATGCGAAGACCGGATCGGCTAGGTTACATTCTAGTAACAAGTGCAGTAATGTGCATCGTGTTACGTGGCTGGGTCACAGCGTAGTCAGTATTGGAATTCGCCATGCCAAGGTCTGGCGGATTCCTCTCGAATTGGACAATAATGGCATAGGACCACATGGGAGTCTAACGCCAAAGGCTTTTGCAGGGCGGAATTGCGTACTTGGACCTCTGATGGATGCAACATTTACCAGCGTCGCCGCGATATCCGACTGTAAGGCTATCCTCTGTACTGCGCAAGGCGATATCTGCCTTCTGGACGACAGCCACCGGACGCAGCGACTTGAGAGAGTTGCTCAGGTCGACTTTGGCATCCTCTGCGTTGTTTTCGATCATATGTACGGGCTTGTTTGGATTGGAGGCAGGCAAGGCACTATGAGGTCCTTGCATCTAGATACCTTGATCAAGCCTACAATACCAACAGTCCCACATGGTACCACTTTGCCTTTCTCCTCAACCAGCTCAGACATGGTGCCTGATATTATGGCTATTGGGCTCGTGCGCGGTAGGGTCATCACAATTGACTCCCACCGAATTATTGAGATTCAGGGAGCAGCAGACACCGAAAGAGCTTCTGGGGGTTCCGATTCCAAAAGACTGCCTGCCCACGAGAGTGCTGTACTTGGGGTGTCCAGCCTGCTGCCCAAATCCAGGGTCGATGGCCCTGATTTTCTTACCTTTTCAGCAAGAGGTACTGTACTATTCTGGTTGCTCGACGGTACATGCACTGGCAGCATGAAGATTCCTCTGGAGCAGCCAGTCTATCCAGAAGATGGCGATACCAATGATCTAAAGATAGTGGTTCCTTTAGGGTCTGACGAGCATCTGCTTTCAGGCGATAAAATCGGTGTTTTGCGGTAAGTTCTGACGCCATTTGCATATACAGTATCATCCAAGAAACATTCGCTGACCAATTTATCCCTAGACTCATTGATCGATCTGCCGACACGGACGTGGCTGTTCAGGCGCATAGCGGAGATATGAATGGCATAGCTGTCGCCAACACAGCGGGTTTGACTATCGTTGCGACTTGTGGACGAGATAGGACCTTGCAGCTTTTTCGGAAGCATGAATCCCGCCTGGACCTTCTTCAGACCTTGAATGACCATGCGGCAGCCGTTGGCGACGTTAAATTTTTAGACAAGGCCACTCTCATATCGATATCATCAGACAGGACGATAATTGTGCGAAAGCTAGCCCATGGAGAAGAGCAGTCGATAGCGTTTTTATCCATCAGGGTCATCACACTCAAGGCCAGCCCCGTGTCCCTCACAGCGGTACCTGCCGAGCCGAACGTAGTGTCGGTTTCCACATTGGACAGGCAAATTCTGAGATATAATGTGTCTTCTGGCCGTCTTCTGCACAGCTTCAAGCCTTCAGACCCTATGAGCGGCGACAGCGTGATGATGAGCTCGCTAGAGGTACACGAGCTCGATGACATGGCAACAGCGTCGCGCTTACTTTTGGGCGTCTCTTCCACCGACAAGTCCATTAGAATTCACGAATACGACTCGGGAGCAATGTTGACTAGAGAGTATGGACAGAATGCGGTTTCCGCTATCAAGCTCCTCCGAAGATGTGTACAAGGCGAGTCTCCTCGTAATCACCTAGTCAGCTGTGGCCTTGATGGTACAGT
Organism: Letharia columbiana; assembly: GCF_014066305.1. Lineage (NCBI taxonomy): Eukaryota > Fungi > Ascomycota > Lecanoromycetes > Lecanorales > Parmeliaceae > Letharia > Letharia columbiana. Next base: position 743,534 of record NW_023501047.1, on the reverse strand, counting down.
GATGACGTGGAGTTTGTCTTGCAACCCGCCAAAACCAACTGGATCTCACGATACCCCCAATGGCGAAGAATCACCTTCGAGACAAACACCGCCATCCGCCCAACCTCTGAGACAAATTCTGTCGAAGGCAGAACTCTCAGAGTTCCAGAAATCTTTGGCAAGCCAGGGCGACACAATGACTCCGATACGAGCATCTTCTTCGTCTCGCGTCCGACGCAAGATTTCCAGATATACTTTGGCTGCTGTGCCCAAGATCTCCGCTCCGGCATTTCCACTCCCTGTAGGCGCTTCGCTGTCTCCTGCAAATGGAAGAATTCAGCGCCAGACCTCGCAAGACCACTCACGGGCCCCATCAAGTCAGAAGAATGCTTTCAGCTCTAGCTCTAAACCTCCTTCTTTGGACAGTCGACGACGGACCAAGAGCGCAGCGAACCTCAACGATCTTAATGAGTTGGGGGAGCAGATGTGCATATCATTGCGTACGTTCCGAAATAGGATCACCTCGTCATCAGTGGCCAAGCTCGAGCATGGCACGCTTCAAGAGCTGGCTAAGGAGCTCAACCTTACCATTCGTGCTCTCAATCAGATTGCGAGTAGCAAGTGTGTAGGCGGCGAGCCTATGGGGGCCGACGTCCTAGATGTGTACCTGGCTAAAATGATCGATGAAAGATTGTCTATGAAAGCAAAATCTCAAGAGATTAAATTCGTTGATGGCCCGCAGACTGAAGCGAAGAGCCTTGAGGAGCTTGTTAACCCGAATGCTGGTGCACAGGAGGGAGCCTTGGAATTGGAATAATAGATAGTTAGGTCATTTGTGCTCTTACCACTTGCCTGGACACATTGGGACATATTTGTGGTTGGTGTTCGGTGGATTTTTGCATGAGCGATGTAGCATATGCTTCGGATGATGGTACTCCTGTATGAATATATGCAAGGTAGAATCATGATGTTGATGCCATATAGATTTGTGCACCCAGTGGCCAATGAACGTCTATTTCGTCTTCAAACCGGAACAATGTAAGAGCACTAAATAGTGCATGAAAGTCGTTACTGATACTGGTCTTTGTACACTTTAGACTGCCAAATCCTCTGGCACCTAGCCTGCCGGTCGATGTGGAAACGCAATAACATGCCCGGAATGACTGCTTCGCCCACAACTATGGATTTGAGCTTAGGCAATATATTTTGCGGCAACGTTACTGAAGTTCAAATTCGACATAGGGTATGCGTTATTAGTGGTAAGGCTGTTTTCCTAAGCAACCCAGGAGGAACTTGCCTTGTTGACTTAATTGCTCTTCCCTTGGCTCGTCGTCCGAGCGGTGCTTGCTGATACTGGCCACGTATTCTGGGGCTCGATATCCAAAGGAAGTCAGAAGAAGCGAGCTCCAGCAATTGATTCCTCTGGCATATTGAATTGCCGCCACTGTGAGTGTAACCGATGAAAAGGCTCTGTGTTCCTTATTCCCGAATCAATGTGGTGATCCTAATCAGATCATTTGATAAAAACCAAAGGGTTGCGGCCCCTAAGACCGCCAAGTCTTTTGACAGCTTGCCAAGCGCCAACACTGTACTCTGAAATAGGTGCTCATCTTCATCTCACCGACTCCTCTTCAGCAATCGGTATGTAATTCTGAGCATGCTAATAATAATAATGCCGACTCTATTCATGGATGAGAAATTCACTTAGGGTTGGTTCGTTGCCTGGCTTGATAAATCTAGACATTGAAATGATGACGACTCCATTCTTCTTTTTCTAAATTTTATTCCACCAACGTCCATGCTTTCGTCAGATTGACTTGACTCCACTCTATTGTTCTTGCCCATGAAGACTCAAAATGTCTTGGGCAAACCCATTTCGAAGACCGGATGCTCACACACGATCTGCGTTTGGATATACTTTTCAGTTGACAGAGCATCATTTGAATCCGGACCAAATGGACCCTATGAAGCAATCCTACGACATGTTAGGAGAGAAAGCTTTGGAGAAATTGGACAGGATATCTCCACCGCCAAGCTCAGGTCTTCCTCGCAGTTTGGTCAGAAACGAGGCCAAACCTGAGTTCAACTCCCACGGCACTGGTGAACAGGCTCCGGAAGGTAAAAGAGATCTTTACGCTCTGTTACGGCAAAATGCCTTTAATGATGAAGCTCTGGGTCAGTTGTGGGTCGAAGTCAATACGGTTCCTTCCTGGGTATGTTGGGATCAGATTGCTCGAGGACAAGACTGTTTCTATAGATACGGCGGCCCTGTTCTAACTGGCCTCGCATTCCAGTCTTTGCTTGGGGGCATGGTAAAGTTATTTGACCGTTTGAGTTGATGGGAACTAGCTGAACTGGATCTCCAGGGGGCGGCGAGAGTCGTAGAGACACTAGCGCGAACAGGTTTGCCCAGATATGTCTCCATAATTTCCCCTGATTTAATACTTTTTACCAGGCGGGTTTTCCACCAAAGTGGCAAGGCACCGGTTATTGTGCGTACCTGTGGTCTCCTTCCAGGTTTCGCTGTCACTGATAATCGCAGTGAAACCACACAGCATTTACTTCAGTGTACCCGATCGCTGGAATCCATCCAACCTGGTGGCGCTGGCCATGCCTCTTCGGTACGAGTTCGCTTACTCCATGCGGCTGTACGCCAAAGAATCATGAAACTCGCCCGACAACGGCCAGAGTACTATGATATCAACGCGTGGGGAATACCAATCAACGATCTAGACTGCATAGGAACCATAGGTACCTTTTGTGCTACGCTCATCTGGATCAGCCTACCAAGGCAGGGCATTTTCATGACGCAGCGTGAGGTCACCGACTACGTCGCTTTGTGGCGCTATATAGCCTATTTGACGGGCACTCCAACTGAGCATTTTGAGACGCCAGAGAAGGCGAAGCGCATCATGGAGGTCCTCTTTCTATACGAGATAAAGCCCACGGAAACCTCGAAGGTCTTGGCAAATAATATCATCAAATCACTGGCGGGCCAACCTCCCGGTTTTGCCTCAGAGGCGTTCCTTCAAGTCAACAGTCGATGGCTGAACGGCGGCGAATTAAGTGATGCACTCGGTATCGGCAGACCAAGCATTTACTACTGGGCCTTGGCAGTTGGGCAGTGCCTTTTTTTTATGGCCATCTGCTACACATACAGATCTGTACCATACCTTGACCGACGGAAGATTGCGGTAAGTAAGAACCTTGTGCAAACGTTGTACGCTTGCTGAAAAAGGCGACCAGGCGCTACGCAGGGTATTCTGGCAAGTCATTATCAAGAACAAAAGCGGTCTGGGGGAAGAGACGACGTTCGACTTCAAGTACATACCGAATCTCTCGAAGAAGACGCAGATGGAGGATGCCCTAGAGCCTGGCATAAAGAAGGCTGGGATAGAGCGGCGGAACCTGCAAGCATTGGGGATTGGATGCATCATGTTTGCGCTTGCCGGATTCTTTGGCTTGAGGATCGTGGCAGCTGTTATAAATCGCGCTGTAAAGTGGTTGCCTTGATTCACGGAGCTTGCAAAGACCAGAAATCGCCTTTGAACAGTCACAGGATTCCGAAGCCCACTGGACATGAACTGGATGATCCTTGAATGACCGGCTGGTATGTTAAGCATACAAGAAAGGACTCGATTCATACGTCATCACTTAGTACACTTCACGACTATAGACCCTACATTCTTCGCTTTCTCATTAGAACTCCACCAGCACCCCACAATCTCTTCGCTTGCAGGTACTCCAATCAGCTTTTCTTTGACGGAGTGGGACTGCTGGAGAAGCTGGCGTGCGGCCAGGAAAGTCGCAGTTGTTGCGGTACGAGCGCCAAAAACATCGAGACTCATAATCACGAGGAGTAAACGCCCCATGGCCGAAGGCTTTGTATTCGACTTGACACCCACAGTCTCTGTCACAGTTGAGAGGTCCTGCGCTTAAAGACTGCCACTTTTCTGGCAGCTTGCCCGGCACCCCGGAAGCCGTGAGAAATAAGAGGAACCAATGAGGTACATCCAGAGGTAGAAGGATGACTGGCACGCTGGCTATGTGAGAACGGGGGCAGAGCCAAATACCTAAAGTATGGTATCTACCTTACCTTACTGTGGCTAAGGCCCACTAGTTATGTTGGCTAGGCAGCCCCTACGAGTATGTAGATTAGGTGCTTGGCGGTGGGGTTACCTTCCTGCAGGAGGCTTCCATAGAATCTACATCCTTAGGGCTTTCTACCACGAAAATCCACATTTTCATACATTTCAACCAATCACACTAATTTCAAAAATGTAGGCTCAAAACGAGGCTAGTAGATTTCAATATATATAGATATATAACGGTTCCATTTATAGTACATTTCGACTGATTCAGTGAACGCTAAATATTACTAAGATCTTTCTCGAGCAAGATTTATATAGTAGATATCTACCAGTCTTCAACATGAATAGTCTATTATCCTATCACCTCTTATTGATATAGCTACTATGATAAAAGCCTTAGTAATCCTCTTATTAATTATAAAGTATCGAAAGAGATATTAGTTCGAGTGGGTAGACTATAATAGATTAATGAGATTCTCAAATAAATCACTATTATAAAGGCTGAATTATATCGTGAAATGAAATAATAATATAAGAATGATAAACGCTTAGATATAGGCTTTAAATCGAGGTATAAATATATATATTAGCTGCTATATAGGCTATAATAACTATAAAATAATAAGTTAAATAAAGTTAGATATAGAGGAAGATAACTCTATATAAGACTAAATAAACTCTCTATCGTTATTTTCGCTATAAATTAAGTGACTAGAACTTTAATAAGAGAATTATACTTTATATAGTCGATAATAATTAATAAAAAGCCTAAATTAAGGTATAAGAAGATCGTCTTATTAATAATACTTCGCTGATATTTTCTAGAAGAATAAGCTTATAAAAGAGCTTCGTTAGACTTCTCTTCTATACGTTAAAGAGTTTAATATTTACTTTATTAGGCGAATAGCAATAGAAAGCCATATAATACCTCTTAATCTTTTCATCGATCCACTCTCGAAATAATTTCTTTATCCCTACATATCAATACTTAGAAAGATACTCAGAAAGATACTCTATAAGCTGTCGATATAAACGTTACATTCGATATCGATGTATTATAGATTATAGCGAAAAAGAGATATACGAGCTTCGTAATAGCAATATCTATATCGTCGGTTAAGCGTCTTAAGAAGATAAGCGAATAGTTTATAAACTCTATTATTAAAGGAGTAGAAGATTCATTATAAAGATCTAAAATAAAGAGAAAGCGATGTATTATAAAGATAATAGAAGGAAATATAGCGGATTAAAGAAATATTATAAGCTATTATTAAGAAAGCTATGGCTCTACTAAGTAAAGATTTTAATCTTATTAATAATAATAATTATATGAAAGTCGTAAACGTATTTCTAAATTATAATAAGACCTTTATATATACTATAGTACTTAATAATATTAGAAAAGATTAATTATAGAGGTAAATAACAGAGGCGCGTAAGTAGATAGAAGAATATATTAAGTATATCGAAGTGAATTAGCTAAATACTATTATATTTAAATCTTATATATCGAAGCCTCTCTCATTAATAAGACTTCTTATATACGCATCTCCGTAATTATTCTTTAAGAAATATACTCTTAATAATCCTTCCATATTACTTCGGCGATTTTATCTCTTTTCTTATTTATTTTAATAGTCGTAGAGTATCTATTCTTTAATAAATCTAAATTACTAGTAGAGTTACTATTAGACTCGTTAGCTAGTTATATATTCGAGTTAATATTATTAAAGAGAGCGATATAGCGTAATAAAGTTATATATTATAGTTAAGATATACTAGTTTACTATCTAAGTAGAAATACTAAACTCTATAAAGTTCTTAATAGATTTAAATCGCCGTTTAAATATATTAAATATCCTTTTTAATAATATTTCGTAGCTGAGAGTGATGTAGATTAAATAGTTCCTTTATATTCTTAGACTTTATTTTAGTCTATTATTATTCCTTTAGATAATATCGTATACTATATAGGGAATTAGTAATTAATTATAATTAGAATATCTAGCGTTAACGAGATAATACTTACTCGCTAAGATAGAAAAGCTATAATTAGAAGTAATATCTCTTAGTACTAAGGCGTTATGTGTAGAGTCTTTTTAGCTAGATAATATATAGTAAAATAGTATATTAAAATCATATACGGCTAAAACGTTTTAAGTAAGAGTATTCTTTCTATTTCGCTATAATATATACTCTACTATAAGTATATAAATAGCGATATATATACGTCTAATACGCCTAGATAGTCGTCGAAATAAGATATAAATTTAAGACTAAATGAGATTTTTGCTAGAATAGAGTAGGATACTTTAAACAATTAAATAAAATGCTAATATAGAATATATATAACCTTTAAGACCTTATAATAACATCGACTAATAGTCTCGTCTAAGTATTAAAAACGGTTATATAATCTATTATTACTAAGATTATAACCTACTATCGAATAAAGATAGCGACTTTCTCTACTATTTTAATAGTATGAGACGAAGTTAAATGCGTATAATTAAAGAGCTAATTTTAAAGCTATTTAGAGTATATAAAGGCATATAAAAAGTCTTTTAAATATTCATAGAGTATTCTTCTCCAAGAAGCGACTATACGTATATATGATCAGAAAGAATAGAAGTACGTTACGAAGTCTTATTAAAATAATATAAATAGTACTATATAGTAGTTAAAATAATAATAATAGTAGTTTCCTCAGCTAGCTAACTGTTATTATCGATTATAGCTATAATATATATAATTATTTATGATAATTATAGCCTAAATTCAGCGATATAGTCTATCTATAGCGTATATTTCGAATGAAAACATACCTTATCTCAAGTTTTCAGAAATGTGAAATAACCCCTATATATTTCATATATATTTCATGCTTTATAAGCATTCAGGACGAAAATGTGGTTACCAAAAGAGTACTGAATTGTATAAGACGAAAATGTTGAAAATATTCTTGAAAATGTGGATTTTAGGTGGTAGCCAAACGGGCCCTTACTACCCACCCTCTCAGGTCTCTTTCAAATCTAGACACAAATCTCACCGATTCAAGGCTCTTCAAGAATTATCTGATGTAGTTGGTCGAGGTCAGATATAAGATGACTGGAGGCTAAACTGTACGAATGATAACAAAATAAGTATGAACTGAGTACTTTTGTCGGCTTGAAAAGGTGGTGGATTATGTACGGAAAAGTCTTTTGTTCACCCAGGAGTTTTTGGGTAGCAAAGAGGAACATAAAGTGTAACAAAAGATCCACGTCGCATATCCACCCTATCAAAACGACCCTGCAACCACGTGACTATATCATGACAAACACTTTCATCATCCTACTTCTGACACCTGGGCACAACCTCCTGGGATGAAATGAGGCTTTTTCTGTGTACTTGAATAGTGAAAATGTCTTCTCCGAACCTGTTGTCAACGGTCGAGCTGTCAGGCAGAAACGTCGTCGTTCATGAGGAGCCCACCGTGCACAATGGACTTTCAGGGCTAGACAGAGCCTTCCAGCCACGGTCTTATCAGCTCGAGATGCTCGAGGAGAGCATGCGGAGAAACATCATTGTTGCTGTGCGACATTCTCGGTCCCAGTTACTTCAACTGCTAACACATATAGATGGACACTGGATCAGGAAAGACATTTGTGTAACAAATCTACGCTTTGGCATTATCATGATCTGACCCGCTTCTAGAGCGATTCTGCGTATACAAGCCGAGCTAGAACGATGTCCATCCGGTAAAGTATGCGACATGGCTCTTCGGGAGCGGCGTTTTTGACGTCTTGACCCTCTGATGTTCTCCGTAGTTGGTCTGGTTTTGCGTTCCAACGGTTGCCTTGGCCATCCAGCAACATGACGCTTTATCGACCCAGCTACCTGCATTTCAGGCAAGGGTGCTTTCGGGAGCCGACAATGTTGAGTTCTGGACTGAACAGTGTATATGGGATGATGTACTCAAGGGCATCGATATCGTCATTTCCACACATCAGGTAATCCAGATGTTTGCTGTGAAGGCTTTCAGCTCTTGGTGCTGACATTGCAGGTGCTCTTGGATGCACTCGTCCATGGTTTTGTACAAATGAACCAATTAGCGTTGTTAGTATTCGACGAAGGTGCGCGAGTTCTAGCGTCATCCCTGTCCATTTACCCATCGTTAATATAGCTACCCTTAGCACATTCTTGCACGGGCAATCACCCATCAAGCAGGATACTGCGGGACTTCTACCATGCATCCCCGACTGAAGCCCGACCTTCGATACTTGGCCTTTCTGCCAGTCCGGTTGTCAATAGTAAGGCTGGAAATCTTGGGTGAGCAAAACATTTCAGTTTTACTCTCTGTGCTCTGCGAAAAATCCTTTGTCTACCCATCCCAGTGTAAATGTCCGGACATTGCTAACGTAGGCGTAGGTTACTTGAGTCCAACCTAAACGCATTTTCCCGGACCCCAAAGATTCATCGTGACGAGATGCTTCAATTTGTGCATCAACCTGAACTGATCAAGCTCGTGTATTTACCCAATGGTCCACAATTCATAGCTCCTCAAGCTTTAGAGAGCCTAAGAAAAGTTTATGAAGGCCTTGATATTGAGCAAGACCCTTGGATCATTAAGATGAAGTCTGATCCAAGTACTTGCAACGCTAAAGCTCTTAACAAAGCTTTGATAAGCAACAGGACGTAAGGACAAGCATCCTCAAAGTTTTCGGGGTACCTGGTGAGCCGAACTTTTTGCTGACATTGACCCAGATACTGCCACGATCAGATAAAGGGTCTGTACGACAAAGCACTAGCCGTTCAACACGAACTTGGGTCATTCGCCACCGAATACTATATACGACAATGTGTCGCCAAATTGCGACGGGGAGCGGGTCAAGGCTCCGTCATAGAAGGCCTGGAAGACCGCGAGAAGATATATTTACGGAGGAAATTTGCCGAAGTTGTGGTCTTCGAACGAGACGGTTGCCCGTTGGAAAGCCATCATATCACACCTAAAGTGCGGAGTCTGATTCAATGTCTGTGGAACATGGACTCTACAACATTCTCGGGCCTCATCTTTGTGCGCACAAGGGCGGAAGTGGCTGTGTTGTCCCATATACTTTCAATACAAGCCCCGTGGTTCAAAGTCGCAACATTCGTAGGGGAGTCTGGTTTCTCTGGCCGTCGAAATACAGTTGGCGACTTGGTGGACCTCAAAAACCAGAAAGGAACCTTGGATGATCTCCGTTTTGGCAGGAAGAACCTGATTGTCACTACTAACGCCCTAGAAGAGGGTATCGATGTATCGGCCTGCAACGTAGTCATTTGTTTTAACAAACCTCCAAACTTGAAGTCTTTCATCCAGCGAAGGGGTCGCGCAAGGAGGGCAGCGTCCAAGTATATCATCATGTTCGAGGATGACGGCCTCCAAAATAGCGCCGTGTCGACCTGGCTTGAGCTTGAAGACGAGATGAGAAGGACGTACATGGATGAATTGCGACTTTTCCAAAAGATTCAAAGGCTAGAATCTGTAGAAGAGACGGCCGATCGAATTTTTTTGGTTCAATCAAGTGGGTAAGCAGCCGAAGAAACGACTCGCAGGCATGGCCTTTACTGATGCAATGGTGCAACATAGGGCCAGGCTCACCCTAGACGACGCTGTTCAGCACCTCTATCACTTCTGCGCTGTTCTGCCAGCAGCGCCATATGTGGATCCTAATCCAATATTCACGTTTGAAGAACATTCCTCTGGTGGCGATGGAAAATCAATCTCGGCGAAAGTATTGCTGCCAAATTCGGTCGATGCCTCTGTTCGCAGCGCTTGCAGCAAATCCACGTGGATCACTGAAAAGATGGCCCGAAAGGATGCGGCCTTTGAGGCTTACAAAGCTTTGCACCATGCAGGTCTTGTGAACGATAACCTCCTACCATTAGGACATGTGGATGAAGCAGTAGATGAAGCGTATGGCGCTGTTGAGAAGCGTCCAAGTATTGTAAAAGTTTCCGACCAGATTGACGTATGGCCTTCTGTTGCACAGTGTTGGAACGATTCAGCCCATATTTACGGATCCCTCGTCAAAATCGCGGGACAAAGCCAGGTCAGAACTGATATGATAATGCTACTGCCAGTCAGAACCCCAGTGATTGCCGGTACAACCGACTTATATTGGGACCAAAACACCACGTTCCAATTGGTCATTGAGCCTGAATCAACGATCCTTTCCCCAGCGGTCACAGCTTCGGCTGCCCAGATTACGTTTCTTTTGCTGGAATCTGTTTTCAGAGGGAGGGTGGACTATGGCCGTTACGACTTCACGGCCCTTTTCATGCCTTCAAATGGTATGGACCGTCTAACGTGGCTGTCATCTCATTCAGGGGCATTAAAAGCTGAAGATCTTTGCGATCAGGACGTTGGCAGAGATGTTGGCCTTATCAGAGATCTTAGCCACAACGGAACATTGCATATCTTTCAAGACGTTATATATCCATCTTTGGAAGACACACTCCCTGACGACACCACCAAAGCTCTTCAGAATAAGAATACCGAGCCTTGCTTGTTGGAAAAGACGCAGTGCCAACCCTCTGAATGCGTGCATGATGGCAGCATGCAGCTCGATCGAGCTGATTCCAGCCATTGTGTTTATTTGGAGGTGAAAAGATTGCCGAAGAGAGCCGACTTTCTGCATCCGGTCCCCAGCGGTAATGCAAGTTTTGCCAAACAGTCTGGACTCCAGCGGCTGCCTGCGAACGAATGTGAGGTGGGCAGGTTACCCTTCAGCTACTCCCGTTTTGCGATGTTTGTTCCATCCATTCTTCACAAGGTCCAAGTAGCCATGATTGTGGAACGCCTTTGCAACACGGTCCTTTCCCCGCTACAATTTCAAGATCGAAGCCTTGTGACCACAGCGATCAGCGCTTCCTCGGCACATGAAGCTACGGACTATCAGCGCCTTGAGACGCTTGGTGACAGCGTCCTGAAGTATATGACCTCACTGACCCTAATGGCAGAACATCTAAACTACCATGAAGGTATCCGTACGTATTTTCGGCGTCTAAATTTCCTCCCTTGGATCAGATTGAGTCTTGAGACATGTCTTGGGAGTGTCCGACCTATAGACATATTTCAAGGCTCAATGTACCCCTCCAAATTGGCAATACTGACTCTGAATTTACGATCCAGTTTCGCATAAGAAAGACCACATAGTGTCCAACAGCTCGCTTGCCACAGCAGCCATGCGGACGGGATTGGACCGATTCATCATCACGAAACCATTCACTGGCCAAAAGTGGCGGCCGCTATACAATGGTAGATTAGCTGCGAACCAGCTCGAGCGCACTCGTGAGATGTCTACCAAGACACTTGCGGATGTTGTAGAGGCCCTGATAGGCGCTTCATATCTTGATGGGGGGTCACAAAAGGCAGCCACTTGTCTGGAGGTTTTTCTGCCAGAAGTACCGTGGTCCATAGCTTTGCGGGCGAGCCAGATACTGTATGGGGTATACAAGCTTCAGGTTCCGGTATCCAATCATGTCGTCGAAGCCGAAAAGGTGATCTCGCATGACTTTAGCCTCAAAGCTCTCGTTGTCGAAGCCCTCACCCATCCTTCCCACTATGGACCCAACACCAGCTCATCATACCAGCGACTGGAATATTGCGGAGACGCCATACTTGACATCATCGTCACCACGACTGCATTTGCCCGCAACCCCCCTCTCCCGACGCACAAATTGCATCTTATCCGCGCTGCTTTGGTCAATTCTAACTTCCTTGGGTTTCTTTGCCTCACTCTTTCGACCTCCATTAGTCGCTTTGAGGTTCTCGGCAACGTATCACAGTCAATCTCCACCACAGGTGTGTCCCGCCCCTTCTACCTATGGCAGTCAATGCGTCATGCCTCGCCGTCTGTTGGTCTCGCGCAACAAGATTGCCTTACGCGCTACAAGCTCTTCCACACGACTATATCAAGTTCTCTAGCTCATGGAAACCATTATCCCTGGACCGCTCTTGCGCGGCTGCAACCGCCCAAATTCTTCTCAGATATCGTTGAATCAATTTTGGGTGCCATATACATCGACACCCACGGATCTTTGTCTGAATGTGAAAGTTTCCTCGAGCACCTCGGGCTGATGCCCTACCTGCGCCGAGTCTTGGACAACGAGATAGCAATACTGCATCCAAAAGAGGAGCTGGGCCAATTGGCCGACCAAGACAAGGTCAGATATGTTCTCGGAAAGGAAGGTGAAGAGGGCGAGGAGCGTCTGACTTGTACCGTCATTGTGGGAGAGAGGTCGATTTTAAGGATTGGGGATGGTTTTAGCACCATGGAAGTGCAAACGAGGGCGGCGGATGAAGCATGTAATATTCTGAGAAGGGAGAGGTCAAGTTCGGGTCACGGAGGCTGTAAAGAAGTTGTCAAAGTAACAAGGGCGGACGGACAGGGGGGGGATGACGAGACATTGAGTGAGGACGAGGATGAAGTCAAGGAGGGTCAAATAACAGGAGGGGCAGAGTACGACAGTGATGAAATAATGACCGCTGACGAATGTTAAGAGTGATGTTTGGAGAAGAAAAAGTTCTCAAAACCCTTCTAGTTCGTCTAGTCTTCACTTCTTTTATACTGACTAGAACCCTACGGCGAAGGTTGGATGCCAAGGGAGCAAGAGAATAATAGGCCTAAACCCTGATGCTTTCACGTTGGAAAATGGTCGAATCAGGGCAACATTCCATATGCAGTCCCCTTAATACTCGAGAGACATACAGAAACGACAGACATCTAGTTTGAACTTTGATGCTACTGAGTAGGACAATGTCGAATTCAAGGCAACATGCCCATGCACAAATTCGAATGATGCTCGAGAGACATAGAGAAACGACACACATCTAGCGGTCGTTGCCCTACAAGTCAGGCGACTTGGAACGTGCGAAAGGGGCTTATGGCGGTTGATCCTCGGGCAGAGAGAAGATCGCCAACAGTGTCTGTCCCATCGTTGTGATCTCCTTTGATCTTGAGACGGTTTGGAGCTTCATCGCCAGTCAAAGCAGACTTCTGAGAAGGCTCGCACCCACGAAAACGTGGCTTACCTGGCTCAAAAACAGACGTTTGCTATCGATAGGTAATAATATGCATTTCTTTGCTCCGATTGCTCCATACAAATGCGAAGTGCTTCGGGCAAGAGACGTCTATTATTCGTCCATCACAGATTTGTAAGATAATCTTCTATCTCCTGCTCGAATTGCAAGGATTAGCATCACTCCTTCTCGAAATTTTCTACAATGCAAGACAAATATTGGGAGCAAATAGAAGTATTTTGCTCCCAAACCATGTCTTGATTCCATTGCACATAGAATGATGCCTCCGGAAGTGCGTACCTCTTTGCTCAGTTTCCGAAATCTAGGTCCGACTGCTCCTTCGACACCTTCATACCCGAGTAGCTCATTCGCAGGTGCTCCGACGATACCTGTATCATACTCATCAGCCTTACGTGCAAGTTCCTGCGGGCCGCTGTTAATACCAATTTCGACAGTCTCTCCGTTCATTTCGCCCTCAATTGTTTCCTTCAACGTCAACAGTGCAATATGCACTGCATCTTCCAGCTCCAAGTCCTCCTTATATCTCTTCTCAAGAAAGGTCTTCGCGCTAGTTGCACTTTTGCCAATGGCGGTGGCTTTCCAAGGAAAGTCTAAAGGTTCTCAAGCTTAGCATTCCCCTTCGAGATAAGTATCAAGCCATGAAACCATTCCGGGAGTAAATATGTCCCATGACTGCGAATACGGCGTGAATAAGGAAGTCAAGGGCTGGGAGAAACGCTTACAGCTGCCACTGGGATCCACCTGATAAAGGCTCGGACCGCCCTTTAAAATCCCTCCGGTCTTCCCACTCGCCTTCTTCTTCTCGGCATCCGTTTCTAGTCCTTCGTCTGCGAGCTCCTGCGTCTCGGGCTCCACCCCATCGTCCCACCCTGCTATCAATAGACTGACACCGTAAGGTCTTACACCACCACTTTGCGTTGCTTCTTGCATCACTCGAGCAACATCCTGGACGAGAATTCGGGTTGGTGGATACTCATTGTAGATTCGCTTGTAGCCTGTGTGAGAGACTTTACGGGCTTTGTCGACGAGAACGCGGTAATCAGGACCCATGCCGCTGTAGACCATGCCAATATTGGGGGTGATAAGAGAGACCTTAGAGAGCGAAGGAGGGTCGATGAGCGGCGAGGACGATTTCTTTTCAGTGGCGAGGACGATACCATTCGTGGCTTCGTCAGATATGAGCATAATGGAACCGACCGACAAATGATTTAGTGCAAGTACCTTTTATACCCAGAGATGTAACTCCTTGGTTAACAGCATTGAGGGCATATTCTAAGCTGCCGTTAGTGGAGCTTGCAGCAGCGGCGAGAGATGAGGAGATTCTACCTATTTGCACAAGCTTTCCACTGCGTATATATTAGTAAATGACCATGCGATGGAGGTAGGGAACAGATCTTGCCTCGGAGAGAAGGTGGTGAGGGAGAAGGAGTATCGGTCCGCCATAGCGGCTGACTTGATTATCTGATGAGGACAGCAACAGACAACGCACCTCGTCAAGCTATGGAGAGATACAGATGTCTAGACAGAGTCAAGGTTGGAGTAAGGTCGCCTTCACACACCGTTGTTGGAGGGAAATACGTGAGAGTTGATACAGGGCATAGGTAGAGTTGCACTACGCGTCCGTAGCATACACACGCCGAAGTTTAGCCATGGGTTCAAGCCGACTAGGTAATCATTCGAAGGACAGGCAGAGACGTGGCCTTATTATCATTTCTGTCATCATTAATTCGTTGACCTACCTTGCCCTGGTCATGTCTCCTCTCAGGCTTGTATGGATACAATCCTTTTCTACAAACCAGAAGAATTTAGATGTAGGATAGCAGGTCACTCCTCTTAATCTTCGTGCTGCCTCATGAAGGCATCATGACCTCCACAGGTTTCAACCCAAATCCAGAATGGCATTGGTCGCAAAACTCCCATTCAACTCTTGCGCCTCAAGCTTCTCGAGGCAGCTCATCCATGCCTGGTGCTTTCCATGAAGAGCCGCCATCTGCCCCAAATTCCAATCAGTCGCCAAAGCCAACATCAAACACTACTCCAAGGCCTAGGAAACATTGGCCTCCTAGAACATGTCGAATATGTCTCGAAACCGTTGAGCCAACTTTCCATCCGCCTTCCGAGAGTGTCCCGGAGATGTTTCAGTCATTACCATCAGTTACATATGAATCTCCTGATCCTGAAGCCGGTCGACTTCTGCGGCCTTGCAAGTGTAAAGGATCGTCGAAATACGTCCATGAAGGTTGTCTCCAAGCGTGGCGACATGCGGATCCTGAATACGGCAAGAGGAACTACTGGCAATGCCCGACTTGCGGGTTCCGCTATCGCCTAGAAAGAATGCAATGGGGCAGATGGATCAGTAGCACTGCTACACAAATAACTCTGACTGGCTTCATTTTCTTCATGGCTTTGTTCGTTATGGGATTCGTTGCTGATCCCATTATCAATCTCTATGTCGATCCATATTCAGTTGTCTCATCTGCGCCTTTTTCAAAAGTCGGAGCCCGCCTTGAACCAATGCTTACTGACGACGACGTCACAAGCTGGACAGAGCACTTCATTAAAGGACTCGCATCGCTAGGATTGCTTGGCTTCGTGAAGGTACTCTTCGCCCTATCGCCATGGCAATGGTGGAATATCAGAACATCTGGAATCATGAATGGTGGCGGCCGTTCTGGTAATACTGGGCGGGATCGCCTGGCAAGCATTAGCTGGGTGGTGGTCATAATCGGCATTGCCACATTTCTTTGGGTATTTGTTGTGTTTCTGCTGGTTGCTGTGTACGAAGCTGATGCCGTATACAGGCTGTTTACAAAGGTGTCCGCGCATGGAGTCGCCGAACTTTGGAAAAAGCCGGGGAAAAGGTCATGGATGTAGCAGCTGATGGTGATGATGACGATGATGAGGCTGCAGATCGGAACAGCCACGCTCCTAGCTCTTGAACACCGGGTTCGCCTGGTTTGGGTCAAAACCTATCGAAGCAAGACCTTACAGATAGTATGTCTTCTAGCTAAAAACGCATTGTCTACGAGCTCCAGAGGCTACTTGCAAGACTGCAGCAGCTTACACTGTAGATGATCTCTATTGATCTGCCAATCAATGTTGCTCGTTGCAAAGTTTGGAGAAGATCAATCTATTAGAGTGTTGGCCTTCAATTTGCAGGTTAGGCACCGTTAGCAGCAACGCAAAAACTTAAGTTGTCACGAACGCTTTCAATGGCGTGCCAATTAGTCAATCTGCGAAGAGCTACGCCTTGTCGATTCATGAGAGATGATAGCGTCCTGCTATACTCAAAGGGCTTCGCAAGCATTGCCGTTCCTTTTGCCAATAAAGTCATTGCTATTGCACTGTCTTGATGCAGCATTACCTTTAAATGGAGATCACAGCTCGCATGCGTGGCAGGAATGGTATATTCTCCTTTTCGTCTCCGCATTATTAATGATTAGCAGGTGTTGACCATGAGTCTTGGATCCTTCTTCAATCGAAGCATTATGACGCATTGGCAGAAATAGCAAATTCAGGTGAAACTTTTCGATCAACAGGCTTCTGGGTCCTCCTTTTGAGAACCAAGCATTGAACACCCAAAGCCATCATTTCATCAGAAAACCGCAGAATCAGATGGTTATTCCGCTGATTTTTTGTCATCTATGTAGACAGGAGTTACTGTAGTACTAAATGAATCAGTCGACCTAAAACCCCTCTGACCCTACTAGAATCTTCATGAGCCAAGGTGAAGAGCACAGCCGTGCTTAGAGAGAATGCCGCCTTCTCTTTCCAAAAGTGCTGCATTTCGTCAGCTTCTGTCCAGTATGTCTCGAGCCAAAGGAAGACCGACATTAGCATTATAGTCTCTTGGGAAAAGCGTAGCCAACGCCCTGGGTGCGACAAATAAGGCTAATTCCATCCTCCGCTTTTCGGCTTCGATCAAGGTGGACCATCCGCATAGCACACACCCAGTTCCGACACAGAGGCCTGAGTCCCACATCATAGGAGTGATCGTCTCTCGGCTGAAGATCCTAGGTCCAAGTCGAGTGCGTGATAAACACACGCCATAATAGAAGAGACCGACAAACGCACCCAAAAATGCTGAAGACCGCACGGCTTCTTCACACGCCCTTCTAAATGCTCTAAAAGACGGGTTCCTCGCTTTGACTAATAGCTGGAGCGGCAGGTTCGTCGCCAATGCGAATTGGAACGCCCGCGAAAACCGCACAGCAGCGTGCCAGTGACAAGATGGGCCGGTACCCATGTGCACAATTTCGCAAGGAATAGGAGTCGTCTTGACGGGATCGCCCCAGGCCAGAGGCCAGCCATAGTCGCTACACATACCTTGTAGTATATGAGCCTGACCAGTGTCTTCACCGTAAATGAATTCTCCTGCATGGGCTTTGCGTAGGACATCAATGAGGCGGTGATCAACCTGTGCGGCTTCACCAATCCACTTATTGTAAGCTCGGGGCAGGCGATCGGGAAGGTAGAACCAGGCCCACATCTTCAAGTTTACCAAGTCAGCATTACTTCTTTGAGGTGGAGAATGAATTAGGGGACGAGGTCGACGAGTACGTTGCTTTCGAAAAAGAATTCAGAATTCAAATTGGGGCATAGATCAGAAAGAAAGTGCTATGGAATGTTGACATACCACTGTGCCGGAACTTAGGGCGAAGACGAAAGTGTCTGCATATCGAGAGATGGCTGTCAAGGTTGACGAGGCGGATGCTGTGTTAGCAAGTGATGGATGAGAGCGACGACAAAGATTGACGACTAGACTATCAAGGGCGCGGGTGACGGTTAAAAGAGTGAGATCTACGGTCTTGCCTGCCAAAACAGGCGGAGAAGCCTGAGAAATCTTCGAGTCGAGGATCTTGGCAGTTTGCAATGTGGGACCTGTATCGTTGACGACATGTCGTTGCTGATCTTGTGCAGCTTGTTTTGACTTCTTTCGGTCAACCTTGGCGATGGCCTTGTAGTTCAATAAGTCCAAGCTGAACCAAGCCGAGATCACCGCAGCCAAGAACCGAGATGCCGCATGGCTCGCATTGCGCAAGCGTTTCGATGGTACCTTTCTGCCCATGCTAGGGATAGACGCATAGTCAAACAGTAGGCGTAGAAGCCATTGTAGGAAGGTGTAACCACCTACCAGCGCGGCACAGAAGGTGGGAAATCTACGAACAGCAAAAGATCCTGCCAGAACGGAGTATATCTGTTGTAAAAAGCCTGGATCAGCAGGTCTTTTTGTATGGTTGGTACTGGCGTTAACAATGTCACAGCAAAGTATTCGCCGTGCAATGGGTAAGGTATTTTAGGGACTACAAGATATGCGAATTAAGGAACCGCACTTACTGATGCGAAAATGTTGCCCCTTGCCGACTTCTTTCTGTAAAGAAGGAGGAGGAGTTTCAGCAGTCTGGGTGCGGTAGTAGAGACATAAGCCAGTCCGTAGGCCCTTAGCAGTCTATCATGAATTCGGTGTGTGAGCAAGAAGGCTCTAGTCTGTGATACAGCTTGACATGGCAGAGAAAATTTTCTATTTGGAGAAAGCAATTTCTTTAAACTCACGGAAAGAAGGACAGGCTTTGAACATTTCGAGCCAACAGAATTTCGTGATTAATTGCTCTCGCCATGCTGAGAATGGTGATTCGATATGCGTGGCCTACTGAATTCTAGCAGCAGGAGCCATATGGTACTACGATGCTTCCAACACTAATGCAAATCAGTCATCTCTTTCCTCACGCTTGTACACCGTCTAGGAAAGAAAGCAGACCCTTAGATTAAATGTGAGGCTCTTACTTATCACAGAAAGGAAGTTTCCCGAAACAACAGATTTGGTAAATTGATGTGATGCTATGGTGGGGGGGACTCTTCGTTTTAACACCCCCTTTTGTCGACGCGTTTAAAGAGTGTGCAAGGACACACTCGCAGTGCTGGGCGCGAAGTTCTCAAGTTAATGTTAATCTCATGAGTAGACAATATCATCATCAACCCATCAGAAGCGTTTATCTGACTGTGAGGCGAAATAGCATCATGCGAACAATAGAACGATGGGAAGGCTGAAGAAGTAACCCTCAAAGCCCACAGGTTAGAACCGTCAGATTAACCGAAATGCGGGTAGCGAGAGTGAAGAACAACCGTACTCGTGTTACAAAAGGGTATCGCATAACATGGCGTATTACAGGGCAGTAATTACCACCACCATCAGCCACCTATTTAGTACAAAAACGACATCCCAGAATCAAAATCAGTCTCAGGACAATCATTCAATTCTAACATACGGTATCCACTTCAACAGGATAAGCCGGAAGCGGGCAGGGTAGTATCGAACACCTACACTTCCTAACATGGATATAAACAAGTCTCGGTGATCGTTTATAAAAGATACACCCATGGCACAGCCCATTTTTGCTCGACCCACCGACGAGGGGCTGTCGCCATTCAATCCCTACACAAAAAATGTCGAACTAAAACCATTTCATCGAGGTCCGAAACAATACGGCAAACTATCAAAACCCTAGATCATTCCGAGGTCCCGAAACAATACGCAAACCACAAAACCCTTAGATCATTTCGAGGTCCCGAAACAATACGGGCAAAACATCAAAAACTCTATATTATTTCGAGATCCCGAAACGGGTATTCAAAAAGCCTCGACACTCTCTATTTTCTCTATCGGGGTTTTTATAGGTTTAACGAGGTCGGGTAAATAATTAATCTCGAATATAAAGCGTGGATTTGAAAACTGAATATAAAAATACGATATACTGGATTTAGAAATCTAGCTTCAAGGCTATCGGAAGTATTATAATATTAACCCTTCGACTATTATATAATATATCGCGTATACTAGAGCTAGTAATACTAGTTACTATTAGCTATCTATTTTATATATATAAATATTCGTATATCTTATAAATCAATAATCAGTCTTTAGTAACAATTATTCTTTTTTTAATATGTCTGGTATTCTACTTTTAACAACTCGAAGTAGTTAAAACAAATAACGGATTTCAGATTTCTTACCAAAACTCGACGTTTATAGCTTACGCTATACGATTACCTAGATAATAAACCTATCTAAATTTTTCTATATATAATAGCTATTAATAAGTTATATAATTTTATACGCGAATTCTATATATTTAAATTATATTTACGTTATCTATATAGTATTAAAATAAGATTAAAAGAAAAAAACGCGAAAATCGTTAAATTTAGCGCGTAAAAACTACTTTAATCTAACGCGCTCTCTTATTTAAATCTACTCGTGAATTCTAGAAGTAAGTTACTTAATAGAGTAAGAATATTAATAAATTAAATAATATATCGCTAAATAAAAATATCTATTAATATTCTCGCTCTATTAAGTAATTTACTTTTAAAATTTACGAGTAAATAACTATTACGCGTATAGTCTTACGCGAATTAAAAAAAAGTCTATATACGCTAAGTAATTCTTCTATCTTTATTAATTAAAATAATATCTTTAATATTCTCTTTATAAGCTAATACTTATTATAAGATTTATTATTTATATTAATATCTATATATTTTAAAGTAAAATATTCTTAATAGAATCTTTTATTAATAAATTATATTAGATTTATAAATTTTAAAAGTATATAAACTTTTTTTTACTCGCGTAAGCTTCTATCTATTAAATATATAGTTTTTTCTTTATATTAGATATATATAATCTTAAGAGCTTTAAAGCTAATAGTCTTATTTAATTTTATAAGAAAATACGAAATATTAGAAAATACGAAATTTTAAATTCGATAAGTCCGATTTAATACTTAAATGCTTACTTCTTACTAAAATTCTATAGTAACTTCGTATAATAAGAATGAAAATTTCGATTCTTTCTTACTATTAAGGCTTTTATATCGAAGAACTTAATTCCCCGTTTTTTAGATCTTATCGATCTATCACTTCGTGAAAATCGTATCTCTTCTTCTTCTATCTCTTCTTCTACTATCTCTTCTTCTATTATCTTATCTCTTTTATCTCTTTTATCGCTTCTATCTCTTTTATCTTACTATTATTACTACGATAAAGTTTATAATAAAGTCTTCGAAATATCGAATACTACTTAGATATATACGTCGCTAGAATAAGAATAGATTATATCTAAGTTTAAAGTAGAGATATCTACTATATTACGTCTATAAACGACGACTATAATATCGTAGTATTAATTATTATAATAAACTATAATAGTAGATAATAATAGTTATAATAGTAGTAGCCATCTAAGTCGAATTTATCGAATTTAAAAATTTTATACTTTTTAATATTTCGCGTTTTCTTATAAAACTAAGTACTATCTTATAAGAGTAAAAGTACTCGAAGCGAATTAATAGACTCGCTTATATCGCTTATTAAATTATAAGTTATATAGCTAGAATAAGTATCTAATATATTTAATAAAGTCTTAAATACTTATAAGTTCTCTTTATTTTTTTTAATTATTAGTTTATCTAATAATTAATCTATTTATTTTATTAACTATATATCTAAATCTCGTAATTATATAGCTATTATATAATTTTATTAAAAGAGATCTTACTATCTTATAATTCTAATAACTTTATTTATATAAAGTTATTTAATTTAGTTATAGTAAGTAACTCGCGAGTCGATTCTATTAATTTATAAAGTAGAAACGTCTTATTATAATTTATTAATAATATTTTTAACTTAGTAGACGACTCTTATTAGAATACGTCTATTATATAATTAAGCGATTATAATATTAATTCTAATATCGATAGAAATTCTAATAATATTATCGATAGAAATAATAATCGCTAAAGCGTTATATCTAATAATCCTTTATCTATAAACGAAGATTCTTATTTTATAAATTTAATTTAAATTTAACGCTATTAATTTCTAAAGCTTAATATTAAAAAATAATTAATTATTAAAAAATTTAAATTAATTAAAATATAGAATATATAAAAATATCGCTATAAGTATAGCGATAATTACTATTATAATTCGAGTTATAAGAAAATAAGTATTATTAAGATATTTAATATATAATATCTTAATAACTATAGCTCGATAATTATATTTCTCTAAAATTATAATAATTTTATTATCTTAATATTTTATATCGATTTTTATATAAATAAAGAAAAGACTTATTAGTTTTCTATTCTCTTAATAAATACTAAAAAGTAGATTTAAAGAAATATTAGAAATGCGATATTATACGATATTAAGAAATTTATTTAAAAGAAATATAAGAAATAATATTTAAATTAAGTTTATAATTTAATTATTAAGTCTTATAATATAGATCGCTAATTAGTTAAAATAATAATAAGAAATATATAATTAATAGCTAGCTTTAATAATTATCTTATTATACTCTAATTATAATAAGATTATTATATAATTAATTTAGAATATATAAAAGATTTATAAGATAGAATAATAGAGATTTTTTTTTAAAAGCTATAAAGGAGGTTATTTAATCTATTATCTATATTATATTATTATAATAATATTAAAATATAAAGTAAAGACTATAAAAAATAAAAGAGCTCTCTATTTTAGATAAAATTTACTTTAATAATAAGATAAGTAATTAAAGAAGTAGTAATTAATAGTATACTAAGTCTAAGAAATAATATATAAAAAATTAATAAGATTAAAAGAAGAGTTTATTCTCTTTAACGCTATAAGATTAAAAGTTTAAGCGAATTAAATTTAAAGATAGCGACTCTTATATTAAGTATAAAATGTCTCTTATTAAGATATAATATTATAATTACGAGTAGTTAAGATATTATAAGAATTCTTTTAAATATTTAAATTATATTATAGATAATAAAGTATATAATTATAAATTAAATAAGAGAAAAAATAAAGTCTAATATTTATCGCTATAATATTAAATATATTATTAAGTAAATAATAATCTTATTCTCTATTACTAAAAGGCGAAATTATTATATTAAATAAGAAATATAAGATAACTATCTTAGTAGATATCGATAATAAAATTTTTTTTATATCGTAATCTTTTATTAAAGAGATATAGATTTTTAAATCTAAATATATATTAATAATAATATATACTATTAATAATTATTAAATACTCTTATATAAAAAGTATAATCTAATCTTTAGTCTCGCGAATAGTCGAGAAAAAAAGTAAAAGTAAATCTTAAAGATATATATTATAGATATATAAGAATATAATCTTATTCTTAATTTCTCTTAAATCTATAATATTAATTTATATAATTTATTAATATAAATAATTTTAAATTTATCGCGATTTTTTTATAAGTAATAAGATATAGATAAATATCGTAATAATAAATATAGAGTAGTTTACGTTATTAGCTAATATAGTAATTATATATAATCTAAAATAAGCGTTTATTATCTTTTTATATTAGATTCTATTTAAAAGTAGTAAGAATAATATAAGAGTAAAAGTACTCGAAGTAAATTAATAAGCTCGCTTACGTCGCTTATTAGACTATAAGCTACGTAGCTAAAGCGAGTATTTAATATATTTAATAAAGTCTTAAATACTTATAAGTCTTCTTTTCTCTTCTTCTTTTTTTAGTTATTAGTTTATTTAATAATTAATCTATTTATTTTATTAATTATATATCTAGATCTTATAATTATATAACTACTACGTAATTTTATTAAAAGAGACTTTATTATCTTATAATTCTAATAACTTTATTTATATAAAGCTATCTAATTTAATTATAATAAGTAACTTATAAGCTAATTCTATTAATTTACGAAGTAGAAATATTTTATTATAATTTACTAACGACGTTTTTAATCTAATAAATAACTTTTATTAAAATATATTTATTATATAATTAAGCGATTATAATATTAATTCTAATATCGATAAAAATTCTAATAATATTATTAATAAAAATAATATTATTAATGATAATAATATTATTAAAGCGTTATATCTAATAATTCTTTATTTATAAATAAAGACTCTTATTTTATAAACTTAATTTAAATTTAACGCTATTAATTTCTAAAGCTTAATATTAAAAAGTAATTAATTATTAAAAAATTTAAGCTAATTAAAATATAAAATATATAAAAATATTATTATAAGTATAGCGATAATTACTATTATAATTTAAATTATAAGAAAATAAGTATTATTAAAATACTTAATATATAATATCTTAATAACTATAACTCGATAATTATATTTCTTTAAAATTACGATAATTTTATCGCCTCGATATTTTATATTAATTTTTATATAAATAAAGAAAAGACTCGCTAGTCTTTTACTCTCTTAGTAAATATTAAGAAGTAGATTTAAAGAAATATTAGAAATACGATACTATACGATATTAAGAAATCTATTTAAAAGAAATATAAGAGATAATACTTAAATTAAGTTTATAATTTAATTATTAAATTTTATAATATAGATTACTAATTAGTTAAAGTAATAATAAGAGATATATAATTAATAGCTAGCTTTAATAATTATTTTATTATACTTTAATTATAGCGAGATCGCTATATAATCGATTTAAAATATATAAAAGATTTATAAGATAGAATAATAGAGAAAATTTCTCTAGAAGCTATAAAGAAGGTTATTTAATCTATTATCTATATTATATTATTATAATAATATTAAAATATAAAGTAAAGATTATAAAAAATAAAAGAGCTTTTTACTTTAAATAAGACTCGCTTTAGTAATAAGATAAGTAATTAGAAGAGTAATAATTAATAGTATATTAAGTCTAAGAAATAATATATAAAGAGTTAATAAAATTAAAAGAAGAGTTCGTTTTTATTAATATTATAAGATCGAAAATCTAAGTAAACTAAATTTAAAGATAACGACTTTTATATTAAGTTTAAGATATTTCTTATTAAAATATAATACTACGAGTAAAGGCCTATGAATTAAATTCATAGTCATTTTTTTAATTAGAGCCTGGTGGGCTATCGAGTAAATAGGTGAGCGATCTTTAAATTCCTTACGCTTTAATGATTATAAGACAAATTTTTAAAATTCTTAAAATTTCGGAAAGTCCAAATAGCGTTTTAAAATTGAAAAAAAAAATTCAAAATTTTAATAGAAAACTATTAAAATTTTATTACTATTATAAATAATATACATCTATAATTTAATAAGAGAGGCGCGGAAGGGCGAGATTTTGATGGTTACGAACGCTAATTTATTTACCC
Source organism: Letharia columbiana (assembly GCF_014066305.1). NCBI lineage: Eukaryota > Fungi > Ascomycota > Lecanoromycetes > Lecanorales > Parmeliaceae > Letharia > Letharia columbiana. The sequence continues at coordinate 718,187 of NW_023501047.1, read as the reverse complement.
GCGATGACTTAGCCGGTTTAATTAAAGAGCGTAGTAACTCTAAATTAATAATTAGCTATATATATAAATTTAAGATTTTCTAATTTAGCTCTATCTTATTCTTTTATATATACTAATAATTATAAATAATTAGAATATTATAAAAATTTAAATATTTAAACTACGTTATAAATAATAAAATATATAATTATAAATTAAATAAAAGAAAAGATAAAGTCTAATACTTATTACTATAGTATTAAATATATTATTAATTAAGCGATAATCTCGCTCTTTATTATTAAGAGATAAAATTATTATATTAAATAAAAAGTATAAAATAATTACTCTAATAGATATCGATAATAAGAAAATCTTTATATTATAATCTTTTATTAAAGAGATATAGATTTCTAAATCTAAATACGCGTTAATAATAATATATACTATTAATAATTATTAAATACTCTTATATAAAAAGTATAATCTAATCTTTAATCTCGCGAATAGTTAAGAAAAAAAGTAAGAGTAAATCTTAAAGGTATATATTATAAATATATAAGAATATAACTTTATTCTTAATTTCTCTTAAATCTATAATATTAATTTAAATATTTATTAACGCGAGTAGTTTTAGACTTATCGCGATTTTTTTATAAGTAATAAGATATAAGTAGATATCGTAATAATAAATATAAAGTAATTTACGTTATTAATTAATATAGCAATTATATATAGTCTAAAATAAGTATTTATTATACTTTTATATTAGATTCTATTTAAAAATAATAAAGATAATTATAATAAAGCTATACGATATAATATTATATAGTTAAATAATCTTAATATATTTAAATAATTTAAAGATCTATTAGAAGTCTTTTTAGAAGAGTTATTTAATAATCTTAATATATATAATTAGATTAAATATTTAATTAATTTACTATCTAGAAAGCTATTTAAAAGCGATTTAATTTATAATATATTATATAATAAATTTATAGCGATTAGAGATTATTTAGATACTATATTTAAGAGAAAGTAAATTTAATTTTTAATTAATTAGATTAGCTTATTAATATTATTTATTAAGAAATTAAATAACATCTATAAATCTGAAAAGTTTCTATAAAATTTGAAATTGCTAATCGCGCGTTTATCGCGGAAATTACAAAATTCATCGAATTAGTAAATCTAATTAGAATTCGCCTAAATTCCGCCGGTTTAATAACTATCTTAATCTTTTTCGCCAGTTCTATCAGTTTAATAATAATATATACAAAAAAAGAAAAGTTCTAATAATCGACGTTATGACGGTAAGATTCTACGGTAACGAGTATTAACGTTAACTTAAATTTAGCTATAAAATTAAATAATTTAATAAAATTAATTACGTAGATAATACTCTAATATAGCGTATAATAATACGTATATTAATAATAATATATATTAATATTATATATATATAGAATAGTACTTAGAGTATATTAGAGTATATTACGTAAAATTTTTAAAGTTACTAAAATTTTTTAAAGTTGCTAAACTAATAGAATTAATAAAAAGAGTTAAATATAGATAAAGTTTATTAAATAGACTAAATCGTACTAAATCGTACTTATAATACGGACTCGGCGAAAATCGTATAAAAATTCACTTTTCAGATTTGTAGATAAACTCGCTATAATTATATATTAATTATTAAAAACTTAATAAGATAACTATTAAAAATAATTATCTATTATTACTACTTTTAGAGATTTTAAAAAGATTTATATATACGAAGTACTTTATTAAGATTAATATTTATAATATATATTATTAAATATAAATATAAAAGAGAGATAAATAGAAAATTATCTTTCGAACTCGCTATAGCTAGTTTAAATATTAAGTAATATCTTTTAGTCTTATAAATATCTTTATAATCTTTTAAGCTTATATAAATAAAATACTTAAGCTATATATTAATATCTTCTAATAATATATTTAAATAATATATTAATCTATTTTAAAATAAAAGAGTTATTATAAGAGCGTAGTTTACTAGTAATTAGCTAGCGGATATAGACTATAAAAGACGTAGTATCGTTATAGAGTTTAATAGTATATTTGATAATAGAATTAATCTCTAAGAAATATTAAAACTCCGAGATATGCGAAGTAAATCTATATTCGTTAAGTCTCTAGATATATGAGATATATTATTAAAATTAAACTTTAAAAGAAACTCTAACGTAGTATATATAATATTAATATCTTAAAAGAAACTCTAATATAGTATATACGATATTAGATAAGTAGTACTAAGGCCTATAACGTATTAGATCTAATAATTATCTTCTCTTCTAAGTCTTAATTTCTAGACGCTTAAGTAAAGATAGAACGTTTATTAAAAAATCTTTAAATTCTAATAGAAAAATAAGAAAAAAGAGTTAATCTATTAAGATTATAATATTATTTTAATAACGTAATAGAATTAACTATTACGCGCCGTAGGCGCGTTATTAATATATTATATAATAATATTAATATTATCTTCGAGAATAATATTACTTTTATAATATTAATTAATAATAATTTATAATAAATTAACGCGTTTAATATTAACGTTTTTATAGCGCTAGTTAATAACCTCTATAGCGAATAATATTAGATTTAAAAACTTATAATAAAATCTCGAAAATCTAATAGATGAGAGAAGGGAGAAGAGTTTTTTTATAAATAATATTATTTTTATAGCGTATTACGTTTATAGCGAAGTAACGTAATAATAATCTTTATTATAGAGATTTAAAGAAAATAATTAATAAAGCGACGCGTTTATAATAACGTCTTTAATTATTAATTAATAATAATAGTAGAAATAATAATAATAGAAATAATAATAGTAGCTAGGCGACGCGGTTCTATAAATAATAACGAAATATTACCGCGTCGCTACTATCTACGTTACTAGATACTATTTATTAGTATTAGCGCTACGATAAAGAATATAAAAACTTCTTTTAAATTATTTATTTTTATTCTTTATAACTTCTAACGTCTTTCTTATAAGTATTTACTCTAATACTATAATATTAATATTAATACTAATATAAATATAGTATATCTTATTATATTAGTAATCTACTTCTCTTTATTATAAATATCTTATTATTATTAATTACGTTAATACGTAAACTAATAATTTTATAATATTCTTTTTTAATAATAATAATAATTTTAATAGTAAGTATATAGTCGTTTTATAGGCGCGACTACTAACCCTTAACTATTTCTATTATTATTACTCTATATACGTATTTATTAATAAGTTCTAATATCTAATTTATTATATAGAACTTACTTTTATTAAAATAACGATTTATATATTTAAGATAAGTCTTCTCTTTATAATAACTATAAGATCGAAAAATGCGATATTAGTCGCTATATTAAAATTTCTCTATATCTTTAAATATAGATAAAGAAATTAATATAACGCTATCGCCGCGCTAGATAATTTTAAAAGCTATTTTATCGATAAGTTAAATTTAATAAGAAGATTATTTAATAATATAAATTATAAAGATATATAATAGCGATAACTTCGATTATTTTTATTATAATTATAGATTTTTAAAGTTAGCTTATAGCGATATATAAGCGTATAAAGAAATTAGAGAAAATAAATAAGTTATTAAAGAAGAAGCTTAAGAGCCTTTATCGATATATAATAAACGTTAACGAGTATTAACTTAAAGATTATACTTTAATTATCTTCTTATTAAAGAATTAGATTAATAAATTTAATTTGATCTTTAATATTAAGATAGTGGAGGATATTTAAATAGCGATCTTTTTTTAGTAATAGCGCTAGTATAAAATCTTTAGATAATTCTTTAATAATTATTTTAAGTAAAAATACGTCTATATTAATAGTATATACTCTAATATAATAAATCTTCTTTATAGTAGAGTTTAATAGATAGTTAAATAATATAATTATTTTATTAATCTATATTTTAATAATAATAAATATAGAGGAGTACGCGCGTAGTATAAATATTATCTAGAAATATATTTAATCTAATTAATAATTATATTTTATTTTATTATCTTCGCTTACTCGTCGTTAATTTATATAATTAATTAAGCTCTTTAGTAATAAGAGACTTATTATTTATTATTTAATACTTTCGCTTATTATTTATCTATTTATAAACTTAGATTAACTCGCTAATATTAATAAATTTATTATCTAATAATTATTAATTATACTTTTTATCTTAATTAGTTTATTTAACTTTATATTAGATATCTTTCTTATACTTAATTTTATTAATAATTTCTTTAATCTTTTAAAGCTTATCGTTATTAATAAGATCGAGAGTTTATATAAAGGCTTTCGCTATATTATCGTAATCGCGAAGATAATAAGACTTAAATAACGATATATAAAAGATATTATAAATTCTATATATCGGGGATAGAAGTAGACGATACGCTTACGCCTCTATCTTATCTATAATTTAAAATAATCTTATAAATTTATAAGATAACTTCTTACTTAGATATTTTTATTTTAGATTTTTAATCGCTAATATTATTAAATTACTTATCTTATAGCTTTAAGACTAATATATTTTATTATAATACTTAAACTAAGCTATAATAGCGCTGCGAAAGCGCTCTACTATCTTATTTCTTAATACTTATAACTTCTTTATTCTATTATTTATAGCGAATACTTCTCTCTTAACGAAGTTATTCTTAATCTTCTAACGAATTTTAGAATAATATTTATATATTAGAAAGAATAATATCGTTTTAATAAAGGAATATTAATTATTTATATAAGCGAACTCTATTATTAATAGTTATTTTATTTAAATATTTTACTTATTATTAGCGAATATATATAAGAAGTATTTTAGTATCTAATTTTATCGCTTAGTTTATTTATCGATTTATAAATAAAAGGCGATACTTAAATATTATTTAATTTTAAAATAAAAGTAAACGGCGAATTAGAAGCTATTAATAAATATAGAGTCTCTATTATTAATAATATTATTTAATATATTATAGTAATATATTATTTCGAAATAAAATACTTCTATTAGCTAAGCGATATCGATTATAGTAAATATAGAAATATATTTTATTATTTTTATAAATCGATTTATTATAATTAGAATAGTATTATAAATAATATTCTTATACTTACTCGCTAATAAGCTAATAATAAAATTTATAGAAATTTTCTTTTATAGCTTAATAGCGATAGAAAGCGAGCTTAATTCGTTATATAGATAATATTACGAAGCTTTAATTTATTAATAAATATTATATATCTTAATATAGTCGATAACTTACTTTAAGCTTTTATTTTAATAATATTTACGAGTAAATAGCTTATATATCTTCGCAGCGCTAAAGTATTTTAATAATAAATTATTATAATATTTACTAATAAGCTCTTCTTTTAAGATCTTATTTTTAGAGATATAAAGACGATTATTATATCTTAATAATTTTTTAAAATCTAAGATCTATATTTAATTATATACGCGACGCTTAATTACTAGCTTATTAATATTAATTTAAAAAGAGCTTATCTAATTATTATAGACTTATAAATCTTAAATTAATATTTTTATTAGCCTTTAAAGTGCGTTATAAATAATCTCTTATACGACCTTAAGCTCTCTTCTAGAAATAATTATCTAAACGTCGATAATATAAAATATAAGCGCTATAGCCGCTATAAGCTTCTTACCCCTTTATAATTACTTATTATTAATTTAAAGTATAAACTTATTTTATAATATCGATAAAAGTTTAATATTTAATAATAAAATTTTTTTATAATTAAAGCGCCGCGATAGCGAGTCGATAGAGTTTAATTTATTTATTTAATAAAAAATCTTAAAATTATAAGTAGCTAACTTTAGTATCTAATAAGCTTATCTAGAGTTTAATTTCTTCTATTTTATAAAATTCTTAAAATTATTATAATTCGTTAAAATCTTAATATAAAACGTATTATCTTTTAGATAATAACGTTATTATTTTATAAATATTATAATAATAAATAGCTCTTAATTATAAATCTTATAGTTTTACTTTATAAAAATTATTTTTTTAAATTAAAATATTATTAGTCGCTAGTAATTATTCTTATTTAATTATAAAAATATAATCTCTATATCGAAGTTAAAAGCGTCGATTTTAAGATATAACTTTAAATTTAAATTATAATAGTATAGAAATAGCGTAATTATAAAAGTACTTCGAAGCTATTAAAACGCCTACTTAGCGTTATCTATTCACTCTAATAATTTAAATTTCTTATTATTCTTACTCTCTTTAAGTAAGTTAGTAAATAGCGCTATTATACTAAAATAGTTATAGATAAATTATCGATAGAAATTAATAAAATCTAAAAAGACTTATATATCTTAATAACTTTTTAATTTTAGCTACTTCTTAATAATAGCGATACATTTTTAATTTATCGCGATATCTTCGATAGATATAATAAACTCTAGAAACTTAACTCGCTTAATATAGAATTAATATTTCTTTAAATTAATATATAGTTAAAACTAGCGTAAACGCTTAAATACTTATTTAATATATCGCTAATACTTCGCTGAATTAGTATTATAAATTAGAATATTATTTAAATATATTATATATATTATATTTATTAAACTTATAAAGACTTTATTAATATACGCTTAAAAAGTTATTAATATATTAATAAGTCTAAAAGATATAACTAAATATTCGAAGTGGCCGTAGCGACTACGAAACGCTATTTTCTACTTATCGCCTTCTTTAATTCAAATTTAATAATAGATATTCTTAAAGTTTAGCTTTATAAAGATTTTAGCGTTATATAAGCGATTTAGAGTCTTAATAATTAGAGGTAACGAATATCGATTTTTAATAATTATCGCGTTTAGATCTTAATAATCAACGTAAAAATAAAGCTCTCTATTCTTTTTAGAAATAAAAAGAATTAATACTTCAATTAAGAAAGTTAAGTAACGAATTTAATTTTTCTAAAGAAAATCTTTTAAATAGCGCTATAGCTTCGTTAACTTTATTTAAGATAGATTATATAAGAGACTATATAGCGGCTTTTTATCGCTTTTAATCTTAATAATATAATCCCCCTACTTAAGCGTAGATAAGATTTCTACTTTTTTATTAAAAAAAATATTATTAAACTTTAATAACTTCTAAGAAAGCTTTAGATTACGTCTATTTTTCGATTCGCTTTATATTATTACGACGTATACGATTATAAATATATTTAGCTTTTATTTAATAATTCGAGTAAACTTAATTAATTCTTTAATCTATAATTTATTAGCATTAATTTTAAATCGCTATTACTCCGCCGCTAAATTTAATAATATTTATAATTAATTTAGTCTAGATATATTTAATATAATATTAAAGTCTTTTTAATTAATAGTATAGAAGAGTATATTATATTTTCTACTCTAATTTTAATTATTTATTAATTAATAATTTAGCTAATACGCGTTATAGTAATATATACTTTAATCGCTTAACGCTTTCAATTATAATAAAATAATATTATAAAATTTTAAGTTCTATTAAATTACGAACTTTTATAAAATTAAATTAATATATACTTTAGTATTAAGTAGAGTAACGAGTTACCTCTATTTACTCTAAAGCTTTATCTATCTCTTCGTAAAAATAGAAGAAATTACCTCTATTAATCGTTATTCTTACCTCGCTTCTAAGGCGATTATAAGATTAAATCTTTTTTTATTAATACTATATTAATATACGCTATAGATAATTTATCGAGATCTAAATACTTAAATATTTAATAATTCTATTTTTTATAATAGAAATAACTATTCTTTTTATAATTAGAATTAAAAAATTTAATTTTATATTTTACGCTATCGTCTTAAATACGCGCTATATAAGCGCTATCGTTTAGAGTTAATTTAGACTTCGAAATTCGATTCTTTAAAGACTTATTCTTAGCGAACCCCTTCGAAGACTTCGAATAGAAATTATCGTCGAAGTATATATTCTAAAATCTTTTTCTATATAATAGTCTAGATAAGAATTTCTTCTTATTATTTCGATATACTATTAATACTTAAAATCTTATTTTTAAGCTCTAATCTAAGTTTAGCTAAGAAGAAATTAATTTAATATTTCTTAGAAAATAGAATTATATAAGCCTCTAGCTTCTTTAAATAAGTCTTAAAAATAAATATCTTCTAATCGAAGCGTTATTTAGCCTTCTTCTACTTTTCGTATATAAGAAAATAATAATTTACTAGATTCGCTATTAAATTAAGTAAAAACTATTTAAAAAATTTAAAAGTTATATTTTCTAGGCTATAGATTTAATAGTATTTATACTATTAAGTATTAAGATTATCTTCTAAGAATTATATATAATAAATAATTCTTAATTAGTTAATAATAAAATACTTAGAACTTATAAGAAACTTAATTTCGACTTCGCGGAATTAGCGTAGATACTCTCTCTTATTAATACTCTTATAAAAATATATTCTTTTAAAATAAAGTATTTTCGTTTTAATTAATATATTTGTTAAAGGCGCGATAATAATTAATATAGATAAATTCTCGCTAGTTATAGACGATAAGCTAGCGTTATAAAGCTTATAATTATAAATCTTTAACGTAGTTAATTTATATTCTTATTTTAGGCGACGATTTTCGACTTTAGTAATTATAAGATATTATTTTATAGTAAGATCTTTTACTAATAAAAAATTCTTAAATTTATTATTAACGCTATAGCGACTCTTAATATTATCTTCGTTTTCTATTATATAATTTAGAGATAAACTCGATATCGTAATAATAATAAATCTTTTTCTTTAAAAGATAGAGAGATTAAAATTATAAAAATATAGTTTACTAGTAATTAGCTAGCGAATATAAGCTATAAAAGATATAATATCGTTATAGAATTTAATAATATATTTAATAATAGAACTAATCTCTAAGAAATATTAAAACTTCGAGGTATACGAAGTAGATCTATATCCGCTAAGCTCCTAAGTATATGAGGTATATTATTGAAATTAAATTCTAAAAGGGACCTTAACGTAATATATATAATGTCGACGCCTTAAAAGGGATTCTAATATAGTATATGCGATATCGAATAAGTAGCGTTAAGGTCTATGACGCATTAGGCTTAATAGTTATATTAAGAGTATATATATAAAATACTACGCGTATTATTAAAGTATCGACTTTATATAAAATTATTAAAATATACTTTTAATTGTAATAAGATTATTTTTCTAGAGTTCTTAATAAATTAGTATAATATTTAAATAGAGCTATCGCGTATTAAGACTATTACTAAATAATTAGAATTAAAGTTTATTAAGAATATCTTAATCTTTCTAAAGTTCGTAAACTTCTATTAATAGTTTATATAAGACTTTTTATAAATAATTATATTTTTAATAGATTTAATTTAAAAAGTAAAGAAAGATAAGATTAGATTATTCTTTATATTTAATAAAAAAGTATATAAAACTTTTAAGATACTTAAGCGAGTATTTATTATCGTATTTATACTAAAATATTATAATTAAAAAATATTATTTATTATAAAAATTAATACTTTTAATATAGATATAGATAATATATTTAATTAACTAAGCGAGAATAAATAATAATATCTTATTACTTTTTTTAGCTATAAATTTAAAAATACTAAGTTTTACTAGAATATATATAATAAAAAGCTTTATATAATTATATTAGACTTTAAAAATTAAAGATATTATTTATAAAATAATAAGTACTCTATTTATATAATCTTAGATTATAATAATTTATATTATTTTATAATAATAAAAGAGTTTAATATAAAGTAGATTCGCTAAGTTAAGAAATTAGCTATATTTAACTTTATTATTAAATATTATAAAAGAAAACTTAATTCTATAAATATATTATTAAGAAAGTTTAATATTATTAAATTAAATAATAGCGAGAATAATAATAATAATTTGATTTTTATTTTATAAAATAAGCTTTATAATTAGAAATATTAATTTAATCTATAAAAATATAAAAATATATTTATTATAATTAAACTTATAGCGTTAATAAAGTAATTAGATAATATTATTATTATAGATATCTAAATTATTAACTTAGATAAGAGAATACTTAATAAATAAATATATATTCTAGATACTATAATATTATCTTAACTTTTAATTTATTAGATTTTAGAGTTAAAGAGATTTTATTTAAAATTATAAAAATTAATAATAGTATAGCTATTTAAATTATAATATAAAAATATTTTTATTATAAATAAGAAGTAGTATTAAAAGTACGCTATTAAATAGAATAAGCTTTTAAAATAAAGAGTTAATAAGAATAAACTACTACGTTATAGTCTCGTAATTTATATTTCTAATAATTCTATTATAAAGAAAGAGATTCTTTATATAAATTATAATAACTCTAATATTAGATATTTTATCTATAAGTATATTAAGAAGAATATTAAATTTAAATATTATTAAATAGATATAATAAGCGATATAGTAGAATATATTTATATTTATCTTAATTATTAAAGAATATAAATTTATTATTATAAGTCGTATAGCGAGCTAACGTTAATTCTCTTAAATAATATAGATTTATTTTATACTATAATATTAGATTTTATTATAAATCTATTATTTATAAGAAATTTATATATTAATAAAATTTATAATATTATTTTAATCTTAATAAATAAATTAATTAAGTATATAATATATATAATAATTACTAAGAATCTAAAGGCTAATAGTCTTATTAATATCTTATAATAAAAGTTTATATTACTACGCGATATAATATATAATTTAATTTTAAATCGAAATTCTTTATTTATAAATAAGTTCTAGATAATACTATATTAATATTTAAATATAAAGTATAAATTAAATATTATATTTTATTCTTAAATTAATAATTAAATTAAGAGATAAAATTAGATATTAAAATATTATTTATAAACAAGTAAAGGCCTATGAATTAAATTCATAAAGTTGAATTTTTCATTTTTCTAAGTCAAATGGAGTTGGATTTTTCTAAGTCAAATCGAATTTTAGCCCTAGCCCTAAGTCAAATCAAACTCTAATCGCTTGCTGTACGTTTTTAACCTACTTCCACTACTATAAAATTAATTTAATCTATGTGATATATAGATATATATATGTGAAGAGAGGCGCGCTAAGGTCTAATTAGAAAGGTGTATTAAATGTAGAGGATTAATTCGTAATAATTGCCTATAAAAAATAGAGAAAGGTCATATTCTTATGATAAGAAGTATCGAAATATCGGAAAGAAATGGAGATAACATGCTAATTAGTGATGTGAATTCCATATTATCTCTTGCCGCAGTGAAATCTTTCGAATAATGAAATAGCTGTCAGAGCAAGATATCGGACGGTTTTAATTCGTCTAAATATGTATTGTCCGATGTTCCTCCTGCAGAGGCCTAATTGGCTATGATCGTCGTAGTAGATCCTCCTCTTGTGACGTTATTGTAGTTCCTCCTCTTGCTCCTTAATGTAGTGGGGATAATAGGCTAAGTTGCAGTGGTGTTCTTCGCTTGCTGAGTGATGATTTGATGTGGAATTGTGGAGAGTATATGACGTGGGATCTTGGAGAGCTGAGCCGTGTTTTTGACGATGGTAGCCTTGTTGCCGCTTGGTTTCTCCGCAGTGTTCTCCGCATTTGCCTGTTGTAGTTCCTCCTCTTGCTCCTCCTCTTGTAGAGTATCAGACTGAGTGGCTAGCTGAGTGGCTGACTGAGTGGATGACTGATATGACGTGGGATCTTGGAGAGCTGAGCCGTGTTCTTGACGATGGTGGCCTTGTTGCCGCTTGGTTTCTCCGCAGTGTTCTCCGCAGTGTTCTCCGCAGTGTTCTCCGCATTTGCCTGTTGTAGTTCCTCCTCTTACTCCTTAATGTAGTGGGGATGATAGGCTAAGTTGTAGTGGTGTTCTCCGCTTGCTGAGTGATGATTTGATGTGGAATCGTGGAGAGCATATGACGTGGGATCTTGGAGAGTTGAGCCGTGTTCTTGGTGCTGGGGGCTTTGTTGCCGCTTGGTTTCTCCGCAGTGTTCTCCGCATTCGCCTGCTGTATTGACTTCTCTTGCACTGGCTGAGTGGATTGGTGTGAGATCGTGGAGAGTAGGCCTGTTGTGTCACTGCTGCTGATGACTGTCTCCGCAATGTTCTCCGCAGTATTCTCCGTATTCGCCTGCTATAGATCCTCCTCTTGTTTAACTAAGTGTGAGGGTACCGAGGGTAAATGTGTTTATATTGGTGGAATTGGTAGAATTGGTAGAATTGGTAGAATGGTGGAAGAAGAATGGTTACACAAATAGGTGGAAGGATTATTATCCGATCCCGGACGCGTCTGGTGTGACTACCATGATATTTGAATATCTATTTAATCCACTAATAGTAGGTTAAACTTCATTATTTTTATAGCGTTAGAAAGCGCACACTGAGCTCTACAATTTACCAAATTATGAAGAAACAGCATCCGTAGGGAGCTGGTTATTTCAGAGGATAAGACTTCTGCACATAGATTTTTGTAGATTTTTGATGGTTGCGGACGCTATTTTATTTACCCGCGGTGTCTAACCAAAAAGCGTAGACCTGACGAATTGATGATTGGCTGCACATACAAATTCAAGGTTTTCTAGTTCAGCCCTACCTTATTCTTTTATATATACTAATATATTATAATTATAAATAGAATAACTAGCTTAAAATCTTATTAATAGCTATATTTATATATAATAATAGTATATATATAAATATTAATAAGATCTCGTAAGATTTATTAATAAAATATATAATAGATTTAAAAAATACTTTTAAAGATAGAATCTTAAGAGAGAAAGTATTATTTATTATAGAGTAAGTAGAATAATTATAAAAAATAAGATTATATTTAAAAGAATTATAAAAGCGAATATTAAAGTAATAAGTAAAGTATTATAATAGTAATTATAAGATTATAATTTTTAAAAAAAAAGATAAAGTATTATTATAAAGTTTAAATATATATATTTTATAATTAAAAAAGAAACTTAATTATAAATAGCTTAAATCTTTTAAAGTATTAAAGAAAATAAATATATAGATTTATAAGCTAGATCTCTCTACTAGATATAAAAGAATTTATTTTATATTTTATATATCGCTATTAAAGTTATAATACTCGCGTAATAATAATTTAAAGTTATAAATAATTTTAATTAATAAAAAAGAAGAGTAAGAGATTAATAAGATATTAGATAAAAGAGTTTATAAGAGTAAGACTAAGTATTTTATTAATTAAAAAGACTCTTTATCTTACGAAGCTTTATAAGAATTAATAAAATATCTCGAAAATACTAAAGATATAATTAAGAACTTTATATAAATAAAGAAATTATATAAATTAATATCTAAGATAAAATTAAAAATATAATTATTAAAAAGAGTTAAAAAGTAAGAAAAATTATAAAAGTAGTAATAGTAAAGAAGTTTTAAAGAATAGATAAGTTATAATTAAAAGACTTAGCGAAAATAGTTAAAATATCTATAAATCGATTTTAAAGCGTCGAGATATTATATATAATAAGAAAAATAGTTATTAAAATTATATATAAGATTAATACTACTTAATATTAATTTATCTATTATCTTATATTAAAAAGTAATTATTTATTTAGAAGATTTATTAGATAATAAGAAGACTTAATATAAAAGATAATAAGAGAAATAGTCGAAGAAGAGGCGAAGATAATAATATTATATCGAAGTTTTTTAGTATAATAAATCGCTATATATATTAACTACGTATTCTAATATATATTAAATAGAATTTATATTAATTTAGCGATAAAGAATAATATAAATATTCTCGCTAGTACGAGTTATAGCGAGAATATTTATTTAATAAATAAGAATCGAGTTTATAATATATATATAACTCTCGCGAGAGTATTATTTATATTTACGCTAGCGCGAGCTAGTAGAAAACGCGATATATATTATATAAGAATTATATATAAGAGTATATATATAATAATAATAAAAGAGAACTAGTATACGTTAGCGTAACCTCTTAGTTATTTAATATCTCTTTTATTTATAAATAATATTCGAAGTAATAATAAGAAGAGTAGCGATAAGAAAAGTAGCGATAGAAGGGGCTAATAGTCTTCTTAGCTAAGTATATCTTTAAAATAAATATAAATATTTATTAATAATAGCGTAAGGCGTAGAGATTACGATAATTATAAGTATTTAATAACTCGTAAGATTATAAAAGCGAAGATTTAATATTATTATTAATATATTAATATACTTTTTATACTATCTAGAAAGTATCGTAAAGTATTCTTTAAGATACTTATTATATATAAAGTTAATTTAAATAATTATAATCTTATTTAACTATTATCTTAACTAATATATATATTATATTATTATAAGAATATATAACTTACTATCGCGATATTATAATAAGAATAAATAAAAATAAAGTAATAGATATAAAGAAGAATTAAATACTTATTTATAATAGCGTTAACGTTAATATTATTATTAAGAAGAATAAAAGTTAAATTAAAAATAAGTCTTTTATACTTATTAGCGCGACTTTTAACGATTATTATAATAAGATTATTACGATTATAAAGTAATAATATAATAATAATATATAGTAATAGCGATAATAGTATATCGTAATAAGATAGTATTACGTCTATATTCTATTAATTAAAATAATAATATATATAGCGATACTATCGCGATTTAGTATATAAATATAATAATATATTTAAGAAGATCTTAGAATATATAATATAAATACGCTATTATAGTATATATTAATTTAAATTATATTTAAATTAATAATAGATAGCGTAGATAATATTAATAAGTTTATATATATTTAATTATAAGATATAATAATAATAAAATTTAAGAATTAAATCTTCTAAGAGGAAATATAGTTATAAAAATAAAAGTACTTAAAGCGAATTAATAAGCTCGCTTATATTACTTATTAGACTATAAGCTATATAACTAAAGTAAGTATTTAATATATTTAATAAAGTCTTAAATACTTACGAGTTCTCTTTTCTCTTCTTCTTTTTTTAGTTATTAGTTTATCTAGTAACTAATCTATCTATTTTATTAACTATATATCTAAATCTTATAATTATATAGCTACTACGTAGTTTTATTAAAAGAGATCTTACTATCTTATAAATAATTATAATAAAACTATATAATATAATATTACGTAGTTAAATAACTCTAATATATTTAAATAACTTAAGAATCTATTAGAAGTCTTTTTAGAAGAGTTATTTAATAGTTTTAATATATATAACTAGATCGAGTACTTAATCGATTTACTATCTAAGAAGCTACTTAGAAGTAATTTAATTTATAATATATTATATAATAAACTCGTAGCGATTAGAAATTATCTAGATATTATATTTAAGAGAAAGTAAATTTAATCTTTAATTAATTAGATTAACTCGCTAGTACTATTTATTAAGAAATTAAACGACTCGCTATAATTATATATTAATTATCGAGAATTTAATAAAATAATTATTAAGAATAATTACTTATTATTATTACTCTTAAAGACTTTAAAGAGATTTATATATATAAAGTACTTTATTAAAATTAATATTTATAATATATATTATAAAATACGAGTATAAAAGAGAGATAAGTAAAAAATTATCTTTCGAACTCGCTATAACTAGTTCGAATATTAAATAATATCTTTTAATCTTATAAATATTCTTATAATCTTTTAAGCTTATATAAATAAAATATTTAAATTATATATCGATATCTTTTATATAATATATTTAAATAATATATTAATCTATTTTAAAATAAAAGAGTTATATTAGAAATATATATATAAAATACTATGCGTATTATTAAATTATTAATTTTATATAAAATTATTAAAATATATTTTTAATCGTAATTATTACGAGCGTATTCTTAATATACTATTTAATTCTATAACTAGCGAGTCTTAACGAAGATATTCTCTATTATATTATATCTTCTTTCTATATATATAATTCGATAGTCTTATTATTCTATCTATCTTATCTATATTAATATTATATTTATACTAGTTCTAATATTATAATAAAGCTTCTTCGTATATTCGACGAAGAGAAATATAATCGAATATACTTTATTCGAATTAGCGGACGAATTTAAAGAAATACGCTAATAGAGACTTTATTAAGAAATTAAGTTAAGTTATTATATCTCTAAGTAAGCTCATTAGACGAGTAACTCGATTTTATAGCGAATCGAACTCGATAAATAGTAGTCGAGAGATAAATAAGATATTAGATTATTCGTACGGCTAGCGAATCGAAAGAAATAATTAATAAATTCTATATAGTAAGTCTACTATAAAGATAGTAAACGTATAATCTCTTTATTAAGTATATCGATAATACTATAGTAAGTCTACTATAAGGCGACGGGAATAGTCTTAAAATAATATATATTAATCTCTTTATTAAGTATATCGATAATATATATAATAAGTCTACTATTAAATAACATTCAAGTTATTTAATTCTTTCTTTTCAGTCTCTCTACTAAATCTTACGAATCGATAAGTACTTAAGTTACGAAAGTAGTCTATATTAGTTAGATTATTAACTATTAAGTACTCGCTATAATAGCTTAAAATAAATAAGTTTATAGAGTATCGATAGTCGAAGCGGTAAATTTATAAGGCGAATAAATATAATAAATAGTACTACGAAGTAAGATAACTATAAGTTAAGATAAAGAATAGAATAGAGAATAAACTTAATAGTAAGAGTATAGAAGATATAGGGTAAATCTATAGTAAAGCTTCTAGGCTAGGCTACTAATAGATATTAAAGGATAATATATATATGCGTTGAATTTTCTTTAATTCTATTAATGGACTTAATAATAAGAGTATAGAAGACGTAGGGTAAATCTATAGTAAAGCTCCCAGGCTAGGCTATTAGTAGGTGTTGAAGATAAAAAAAAGTGAAGGACTATAATAAGTAGACTAGATAAGGAGAAGAATTCGAAGAATCTTGCTGAGATCTCTGAAGGATAATGTGGGGCAGGCATGGCATAGTTAAGACCAGCATGCGATCCGGCAAAACCTCGGACATGATGTTTTTGAACGAATTGAAACCATCCGATGTTCGACTGCTACCGCTACACCCCGGTAAATCTTCTCCAGTCAAAGCCGGCAGGGGCTATAGATGTTTGGAGAAACAGGGCAAGCAATAGGCGTGCATCTCCGGTCTACCAGCCATGGGGGCTATAGCTATTGAGAGGGGGGTAGTGTTACGAGCGTACCCTTAACACACCACTCAGCCCTATAGCTAGCGGGCCTTGGCGGAGGCATCCCCTACTATATTATGCCTTCTTTTATTAGTAATATGATAGGCTATATCTAATATAATTAGGGCTAGGGCTATATATGAATACTATGTAAATAAATCGCATATATAGATAGATAGAATATAAGGAAAGAACTTTATGCAGTAAATATAGGCTTAATATAAATATAAAAAGTCGCTCGCCAAATCACTAAAGATTCGTCTCTTTAAGTTATTCGATTTCGGCTTATGGCCTATAGTAAATCGAATTACTTCGAGAATTATATCTTAGTCTTCCAGGCGTGTTAGTTTTATATATACGCTAAGTAAATTAATTACTCTAGTATATTATAGTTATAACTATATAACTATTATCTATAACTATATTATCTATAACTATTATTACTAATAACTATATTATCTATAACTACTATTACTTATAACTATATTATCTATAACTACTATTACTTATAACTATATTATCTATAGCTATATTTATCTATAACTATATAGCTATAGTTCTTAGTTATATTATATCTAATAACTATAAGTTATTAAAATTAATACTTTCTCTTTATTTAATTATTAGAAAGATAGAGATAATAGAGTAAATAGTTAATATTACTCTTCGAAAAAATCTTTATAGAGAAAGTAGAGAAAGTAGAGAA
Source organism: Letharia columbiana (assembly GCF_014066305.1). Classification (NCBI taxonomy): domain Eukaryota; kingdom Fungi; phylum Ascomycota; class Lecanoromycetes; order Lecanorales; family Parmeliaceae; genus Letharia; species Letharia columbiana. The sequence goes on along the minus strand of NW_023501047.1, from coordinate 700,056 downwards.
ATAACGTAAACTTTTAATATAACTCTTTAGTTTGTTCTTCTAGAATAGATGACGATTTAAGATATAAGACGTTATTTAATACGATTAAAAGAGTTAGAGATAGATATAGATATAATAGATTATTAAATATTAATCTTAGATATCGTTCCTTAATTTATTATTTCCTTACTACTTAAGATATTAAGAGTCTCTCTAACTTCGCGAAGATCTAGCGGAGATTTCGATTTACTTTAGCATATATTTAAATTACTTAGTCTCGAATCTCTACTATTATTCGTATTCTCTAAAGAGTTAATAGAAACTTCTTTCTCTACTTAAGAATTCTATTAATAATATTAGAGTATATAGTTACTTATATAATAAGACTAATTACTAGATATAATATTCTTAATAATATCTATATCTAAAGAAGAAGAATTATATATATAGAGAAGGCCTTTATATATTAATAACTAGGCCGAATGAGTACTAGCGTAAGCGAGTGTTGAGTTATCGATACTAGCAAAAATCGAAAAAGATAAGACTATTAGCCTACTATTAAAATATTACTTCTTCGAATTCTTCTTCATAATACTTTCTATAGCTATAATTGCTTTCTTTATTATAGACGTAGATCTAATTATACTAGATATATTTCTAGTAATAATAAGAGAAAGATAAATTCTTATAGTTAAATTCTTAGATAGCTATATTAAGAATATATCGTTTATATACTTTCTATACTTATTCTTAACTTATAGTCTTTCGCTTCTTTATATAGCTAAGCGGAGAGGCGAGTTAAGAGACGAGAAAATAAGTATACTAAGAGGCGAAAAGTGAAGTAAGAAAATAAGTATACTGGGAGGCGAAAGGTAGATCGAGATTGCTAAGTGAGAAAGTAGGCTCTCTAAGAGTCGATATAGTACGTGAATATGAAACTATAGAGAGTTGACTCGTATTGATAGGGTTATTATCTTAAATAACTTAATAGAATAAGAATAATAGGTGTGAGACTCGGTAATCTAGGTTATAGTTTGTAATAAAGGGGGAAGAAGCGTAGTGATATTCTTAAGCTATTATTATTAAGGTTGATGTGGAGGGTTATCGCTTAAAGTAAGAGGAGGGTGAATTAAAGTAATATTCTCGACAATTAAAGTGAAGGGAGAGTGAATTAAAGTGATATCCTCGATAATTAAAGTGAGGGAGAGTAAACTAAAGTGGTATCCTCGATAATTGAAGTGAGGGGAGGGTGGACTGAAGTGATATCCTCGATAATTAATTGATAAGGTGGCTGCGAAGAGAGAGGAGTAGTATTCTCTAGTTGATAAGGCGGTTGTAAGGAGAGAGGAGTAGTATTCTTCGATCGATAAGGCTATTGTTTTTATATTGGTTAAATCGATTACTATAGCTAAACTAGCTATTACTAAGAAGAATAAGATTAAAACTACTTTAATAAAGGACGTTCTTTATTATTCGATGGCTATGAATCGTTCGATAACTATAGAATATCTTTCTAAATCATATTTATTAGTACTTAAACTATGGAAATCCCTCTTTCTTTTTAAATATAGACTTTATTAGTTTATAAATAATCTCGTAAACTAATAATAACGTTCTTACTAAGAATCTCGAAGTTCTCTTTAATATATAGAGTAAAGTCGTTAATAAAGACGTTAGAGAGTATTCTAAATTTATATATTATATATTATTATATTCTTTAATAAACGAATTTCTCGAGCTTCTCTTTAATATCTAATAGCTTAACTTCTTATAGTTTCTCTAGCTTATTCGTAATTATAGTATCTAATAATATCTCTAAAGAATTAGATTTCTTATCTTTAGAGTTTATTTTAATATATATTATATATTAATATAGTATAAAGCTTAATAATATTTAATATTTTCTAAATATTTTCTCTACTAAGTAGAAGTCGTAGAAATTATAGAAATTATAGTTCTATTTAATCGAATCGTTATAATAAGCGAAATTAATTAAGTAATATAAAATCGTATAAAGTATCGCGACGATATCGAAATAGACTTTCTTTAAAAGTATAATCTTATTAATCTATATATTATTATTAAAGTATATTAATTAATATTAATAATATTAGAGTATATAATTACTTATATAATAAGACTTATTACTAGATATAATAATCTTAATAATATCTATTAAGAAGAAGAATTCTATATATAGAGAAGGCCTTCATATATTAATGACTAGGCCGAATGAGTACTAGCGTAAGCGAGTGTTGAGTTACCGACAAATCCCGTATATCTTTAATTTCTTCGATTCGTGGCGACGGTGTGATGTTCGGTGTAGGCCTCTCATAGTCCTCCTCCTCATCGTCGTCGCTAGATACGGTCTCAATGCTATCCTGGATGAAGGCGTCACTGAGGTCGTTACCGTTCCAGCGAGTGGGGGCGATGTCTGCTCGCATGGAGTTGTAGGTTATTGGGAACGAAGTTAGAGTCATTAGTTGGACTCCCTTGCGGTTCTCATAAAAATGGACATTCGTAGGCCATTCGAATTGATTGTTCCGAGGGTCATAAACCCGGTACTGAGTGGATGAATGATAACTGGTATATATGCCCTGGTAGGCCATAACATGTAGCTTACTTTCTCGTTTCTCTTTTGATAGATAAACCAAGCATAGACAACCGAAGACTTTTTCGTGACTCAGGTTCGATTCCTTGTTGAACCATAGTTCGTAGGGTGACTTGCTCCCTCTGCTACCATGTGGTAGTCTATTTTTCAGATGATTTGCATAGACTGCGGTCTCTGATCAGAAGCTTATGGGTAGGCCTAACTGGCTAAGCATGAGTCTTATAAATCCTTTCGATGGTTTCATTTCCTCTATACCTCTTGCGTAGAGATGTAGGTCCTTTAGACGATACGCTTCAGTATAGCCTAATCGTTAATACATTAGTCGAAAATAATCGACTTATCCTTATTTCGTAGGTGCAGGTGTACTTTCATTAAAAGGTCTCGACTCTCTAAAAGCGAATGCTCTATCAGATGTCGATTTAATCAACTAATATAGGCTATTCCTCGCATAATCCCTTACTACCGTCTCGCCTATGAATATATTAATGATTCTAACACATAGGTTTTCGAATCGTATCTTAAAACTCTTTCGATCCAGTGCTATAATAGATAGCAGGTTACTATCCATTTCTAAAACATATAAAGCATCTATTATGATCTATATATAATTATTCATACGAATTCGAATAATTCTTCTATCTACCGCTATTAACTTATCTTAATTATCGAATTCTACTTCTTTCGAATAAGGCTATAAGTCGGTAAATAGTTTCTTATTTAATATTATATGACGAGTCGCTTCGAAGTCTATTAGCCAGCTACTGTCTTCTAAAAAATCTACTATTATAGAGGAATTCTTTACTAATAATATACTATCTATAAACTCTAGCTTTTTTCTAGCTATTTATAAGCCTTTCTTTCGACTATATATATCACTTATATTATTAACATTACTATCGCTATCTAATTTATTCGCTATTACTATAATACGATCTAAGCGTTCTTATTTACTATCTTTAGATATCTTTAAATTCTTTAATCGATCCTTTAATTTACGATTTCGCCCATTTAAATTCTTCGCCCTATAGTTTTTATCCTTTTTATTCTTATTATCCGAATACTTTCTCTCGTAATACCCGATTTTCTTATAGTTATAGTATTCTATCTTACTTATATTTCTAGAAAGTCTTTAATCTAGCTAGCCCTTTCGTTTATTACATATAAATAGATCTTTATTCTTAGCCTATCTATCTTATTTCACGATTTATAAATATTTTATAGCTATTTCGATAATAAGATTATCGTTAATCTCTAAGTTATATTTAGTTATATCGAACTTACTTTTCTAATAAGCGTTTATAATTATCGTCGCTATAGTAAGATTATATAATATATAGACTAAATTTAGATTTATAACTTCGTTCTATAGATTTCGTAAATCTACTATTATTTAATCGATCGTTTAATTTATTAACTTAGTATATCTAAGAAACTTCTATAATATAATTAAAAGACGTTCTTTACTACTTATTTTATAAATTTAATAAAGCTTATCTTATATAAACTTAAAAGTAATAAGATAGGCGATATAACTCTTTTAATTTTAATTAATATTATCTCTAATTAGTATAGCGATTTATTTATTTAAAATAATTTATCGTTTAACTAGCTCTCTATCGAATCGTGTAGATATTAATAATTTCTCTAACACTATTTTAAAGATACTACGTCCCTCGAGGAATTATCGGTAATTCTAGACCTATAGGTAATAGTTTAAGTCCTTTAGAACTTTTATTTTAACGTATAATTTGCTAATGAGTTCCTTATCTAATTTCTCTAATAAATCGACTATTAGTAAATTGTCCAAATCGAGTAAAAGATTCTCTTTCCTCTCTTCTTTCTTTTTCTTTAGATAAGAAAGGCTCTTAGTTAGTAATACTAACGCTATCTATTTAGCGAATAAATAATCTCGTTCCCCAGCCTACTATAGCCTTACCCTCGAGTATTCTTCGACGGAATTCTTAAATCGGCTATATTCTCTAGTATTTAGAGCTATAGCGGTAATAGATAGATATAGCGAAAGACTAAAATCTCGATTAATAGCTAATCGAGCTTATAATCTATTAATAATATAATAGGCTATACTTAATATAATTAGGGTTAGGGCTATATATGAATACTATGTAAATAGATCGTATATATAGATAGGTAGAATATAAGAAAAGAACTTTATGTAGTGGGTATGGGCCTAATATAAATGTAAAAAGTCGCTTATTAAATTACTAGAGATTCATTTCTTCGAGTTATTCGATTTTAGCTTATGGTCTATAGTAAATCAGATTGCTTTAAAAGTTATATCTTAGTCTTCTAGGCGTATTAGTTTTATATATACGCTAAGTAAACTAATTACTCTAGTATATTATAGCTATAACTATATAGCTATTCTTTATAACTATATTATCTATAATTACTATTATTAATAACTATATTATCTATAACTATTATTATCTATAACTACTTTATCTATAACTACTATTATCTATAACTACTATTATCTATAACTATATTATTTATAATTATATTTACTTATAACTATATAATTATAGCTCTTAGTTATATTATAACTAATAATTATAAGTCGTTAAAATTAATATCTTTCTATATATATAGTTCGATAGTCTTATTATTCTAGTTCTATCTTATCTATACTAATATCGTATCTATACTAGTTCTAATAGTAATAAGATTATCTTTCTAAGATTCTTAATAAATTAACGCGATATTTAAATAAAGCTATCGCGTATTAAGACTATTACTAAGTAGCTAGAATTAGAGTCTAATATGTGCTAGGGCGCGGGCTACCCAGTAGTGAAAAGCTAGCCAAGTATTATGGAAACTCTAAGAACATCGCTATAATTAAATATGTTTACGGTACTACATTTAATTAAATCTTCGAATTCTTCCCATAACGATATCTAAGAAATAGATTATATCGTCGATTAATCTCAGAATATATGAGATTCTCTACAGCCTCATGATTACCGTATCGAATTACAGTAGATATCGCCGAGTAGATATGTGTATTACGATTAAATACCAATCGTTCTAAGAAGGCCAAGCGAGACTCGCTCTATACCCAAGAGTATACGTCCTCGAGAGCGTCAAGTAACTGCCCGTGACGTATCCCGTCCTTATCCTCGTCGTCCTCGTCTTCGTCGTTCTTATCTTTACTCGTAGTAACGATATCGATAATATCGTCACATAGCTTCAGAACAGTATTCCGTTCGTTGAAAATCCGAGCTTCTTCCAGCTATTCTACCGTATCCCGAAGCTCTTTATCTCGCTATTTTTATTAAATACGAATAGAATTCTCGTAATCTTTCCAAGTGAGGAGACTGTAATCTCGATGTAAATTCTATACGTTAAAGGTTAGACGTTATATAGAATCTTAATAGCGAAATTTGAGATTACTATATCGAAGAGAAGGATTAGAGAGAAGTCTAATAGATGATTTATTAAAGCCTTCGAATATGTATTAAGAAGGTCTATAAGGTATTGCAGGCTAAACTTAATAACGTATTATAATATTATAGAGTGTGGAATCTCGACGTTGGCATGGATTTTATTGATTTCTCTGAAATTATAGCTAATTTTGAAAGTGTAATTGCGAGAGAGCTGAATTCTATTAATTTCTCTGAAATTGTAGCTGATTTTGAAAGTGTAATTGCGAGAGAGCTAGATTTTATTAATTTCTCTAAAATTATAGCTGATTTTGAGAGCGTAATTGCGAGAGGGTATACTCATTTTCCTATTATTAACGCTTTTTTTAATAACGATTCGCAGTACGTATAGTAGTAGAAGAAGAGATATTATAATCGAAAAGAGTTAACTGAGACATAATTTGTAGAGATAGAATTCTTTTAGAGAAGAAATGGAGAGAGACGGAGAAAAAGGTGAGATTACTAATAAAATTTGATGTTCGTAGCCAAGAAATTTAGTTACTTCCCGAATAGGTACCTGGCTTTCTCGATTCAGATCTTAGCAATACTTTTCAAAACTTGTCGACAGGAAGAAAGCTAGCTTTCCAATTAAAAATATCTTAATTTTTCTAAAATTTATAAACTTCTATTAATAATTTATATAAGATTTTTTATAAATAACTATATCTTTAACGAACTTAATCTAAGAAGTAAAGAAAGATAAGATTAGATTATTCTTTATATTTAATAAAAAAGTATATAAGGCTTTTAAGATACTTATGTTAGGACTAGCATAGGTGCGATATTAATATAGGTGAGGTAGAACTAGGATAATAAGGCTACCGAACTATGTAGGTGGGAAGGAGGCATAATATAGTAGGGGATGCCTCCTGCCAAGGCACTAGGCCATAGGGCTGAGTGGTGTGTCAAGGGTACGCTCGTAACACTACCCCCCCCTCTCAAATAGCCATGGCCCCCATGGCTGGTAGACCGGAGATGCACGCCCATTGCTTGCCCTGTGTCTCCAAACATCCATAGTCCGTGTAGGCCTCGACCGGAGACGATTTGCCGAGGTGTAGTGGTAGTAGTCGAAAACATCGGATCGCATGCTGGTCTTGACTGTGCCATCCATGCCTGCCATACTCACATTGTCCTGCAGAGATCCTGGAGATATTGGCCATATCTTGCCTGCGTGCCAGCAAGATTCTCCGAGTTCTTCTCCTTGCCATAGTCCTTCGGTAGAATTGAAGTAAATCCAACGCATGCATTCACCTCCAACACCTTTTGGCAGCCTGGCCTGGGAGCTTCACTGTAGATTTGCCCTGTGTCTCCCATGCTCTTGCCATCAAAAATCCATCCTCCATTCCATCCTTTGTCTCAACTCAGCCTTGCCATGTCATGCACTTGTCGATTCGTAGGTTTGGTAGGGAGGTAGGGAAAGAATTGAATGTGTTGAATGCCATTTGGTAGCAGGCTCACTATGTGTGTTGTCGACATGCTCAGTGAAGAGGTCGATATGTGTCGTTTCGGGGCTGTTCCCGTCGCCATTGTAGCAGGCTCACTATGTGTGTTGTCGACATGCTCAGTGAAGAGGTCGTACGTTTGCTGTAGGGAGGAAGGAAGGAAGGAAGGAAGGAAGGAAGGAAGGAAGAAGTATCTTGGTGTCGATGTAGGTGGGTTTAAGTCGGAATTTATGATGTGTTGAATGTAGGTAAGAACGGAGCGGTGAGTTATGGCGATTTCAATGTGGGTGATGCGGAGCGGAGAAGGATTTCTTGTATTCGATGTAGGGGACTCGTTTTTTGATGGATTGGACTACCGTTGATAATGTAGGTTGTTTGATGTAGGTTCTTTCGAATGATGTAGGTATTTGATGATTTGAATGTGTGGTGGGGTTTCTGTATGGTAGAAATACCCAGCGTTTTCTTTATCAGGCTCGGTCGCTTGCTCCGAGCAGAAAGTGAAATATTCGGTAGCTGTTTAGACTCTGCTATCCTCGAGTATGTCCGTTTAAGTTTCTCTTCGCCGGGGGGGTACGAAGGAGCCTTATTATAATGTCAGGACCAGCATAGATACGATACCAGTATGGGTGAGGTAGAACTAGGATAATAAGGCTACCGAACTATGTAGGTGGGAAGGAGACATGATATAGTAGGGGATGCCTCCGCCAAGGCACTAGGCCATAGGGCTGAGTGGTGTGTCAAGGGTACGCTCGTAACAACTTAAGCGAGTATTTATTATCGTATTTATACTAAAATATTATAATTAGAAAGTATTACTTATTATAAAGATTAATACTTTTAATATAAATATAAATAATATATTTAATTAATTAAGCGAGAATAAATAATAATACTTTATTACTTTTTTTAGCTATAAATTTAAAAATATTAAATCTCGCTAGAATATATATAATAAAAAGCTCTATATAATTATATTAGAATTTAAAAATTAAATATATTATTTATAAAATAGTAAATACTTTATTTATATAATCTTAGATTATAATAATTTATATTATTTTATAATAATAAAAAAGCTTAATATAAAGTAAATTCGTTAGATTAAAAAATTAACTTTATATAACTTTTTAATTAAATATTATAAAAAAAAACTTAACTTTATAAATATATTATTAAAAAGATTTAATATTATTAAATTAAATAATAGCGAGAATAATAATAATAATTTTCTCTTTATCTTACGAAATAAGCTTTATAATTAGAAATATTAATTTAATCTATAGAAATATAATAGTATATTTATTATAATTAAACTTATAGCGTTAATAAAGTAATTAAATAATATTATTATTATAGATATCTAAGTTATTAACTTAAATAAAAGAGTATTTAATATATAAATATATATTTTAAATACTATAATATTATTTTAACTTCTAATTTATTAGATTTTAAAATTAAAAAGATTTTATTTAAAATTATAAAAATTAATAATAATATAACTACTTAATTTTAGATTAAGACTTTCTATTTATAAGTAAGTTTTAAATAACGCTATATTAATATTTAAGTATAAAGCGTAAATTAAATATACGTTTTATCTTTAGATTAATAATTAGATTAAGAGATAAAATTAGATATTAAAATATTATCTATAAGTATATTATAATTATAAATAAGATAATTAATTTAAGATCTTATTAATAGCGATATTTATATATAATAATAATATATATATAAATATTAATAAGATCTTATAAGAGCTATTAATAAGATATATAGTAGATTTAAAAAATACTTTTAAGAATAGAATCTTAAGAGAAAAAGTATCGCTTATTATAGAGCGAATAAAATAATTATAAGAGATAAGATCGTATTTAAAAGAATTATAAAAGCGAGTGTTAAAGTAGTAAATAAAGTATTATAATAGTAATTATAAAATTATAATCTTTAAAAAAGAAAATAAAGTACTATTATAAAGCTTAAATATATATATCTTATAATTAAAGAAGAAATTAGATTATAAATAACTTAGATCTTTTAAAGTATTAGAGAAAATAAATTTATAAATTTATAAATTAAATCTCTCTATTAGATATAGAAGAATTTATTTTATATTTTATATATCGCTATTAAAATTATAATATTTATATAATAATAATTTAAAGTTATAAATAATCTTAATTAATAAAGAAAAAGAATAGAAAGTTAATAAGATATTAGATAAAAGAGTTTATAAGAGCGAGATTAAGTATTTTATTAATTAGAAAGACTTTCTATCTTATAAAGCTTCGTAAAAATTAATAAAGTATTTTAAAAATATTAAAGATATAATTAAGAACTTCGAGTAAATAAAGAAATTATATAAATTAATATCTAAGATAAAATTAAAGATATAATTATTAAGAGAAATTAAGAAATAAAAAAGATTACGAAAGTAATAATAGTAGAAAATCTAGATAAGCGAATAAAATTATAATTAAAAGATTTAGCGAATATAATTAAAAGCTTATAAACTAATTTTAAAGCGTTAAAGTATTATATATAATAAGAAAAATAACTATTAGAAGTTATATATATAACTACTATTATCTAATATTAATCTATCTATTCTCTTATATTAAGAAATAATTTTTTATTTAGAAAATTTATTAAATAATAAAAAGATCTAATATAAGAGATAATAAAAGAAGTAATTAAAGAAGAGGCGAAGATAGCGATATTATATTAAAGTTTCTTAATATAATAAGTCGTTATATATATTAACTATATACTTTAATATATATTAATTAAAATTTATATCGCTTTATACTCGAAGAATAATATAAATATTCTTATTAGAGTAAGCTATAAGTCTATAACGAGAATAATAGTCTAATAATAAGAGAATATTAGATTTATAATATATATATAACTCTTATAAAAATATTATTTATATTTATATTAGCGTAAACTAATAGAAAACGCGATATAAATTATATAAGAGTTATATATAAGAGTATATATATAATAATAATAAAAGAAGTTTAATATATATTAGCGTAATCTCTTAATTATCTAATATTTCTTTTATTTATAAATAGAGATAGAAATAATAATAAGAGAAGCTATTAAGCTCTTTTAGCTAAGTATATCTTTAAAATAAAAATAAATATTTACTAGCTATAGCGAGAGACGTAGAAATAATAACGATTATAAGTATTTAATAACTTATAGAGTTATAAGAGCGAAGGTTTAGTACTACTATTAATATATTAATATACTTCTTATACTATCTATAAAGTATCGTAAAGTATTCTTCGAGATATTTATTATATATAAAGTTAATCTAAGTAATTATAATTTTATTTAATTATTATTTTTTTTTTTATTTTTTTTTTTATTATTTATATATATATAATTAATATTATTTTTTTTTTTTTAATTTTTTTTTTTTTTTATTTTTTATTTATATTTTTTTTTTTTTTTTTTTTTTTTTTTTTTTTTAATTTTTTTTTTTATTTTTTTTTTTTTTTTTTTTTTTTTAAATTTTTTTTTTTTTTTTTTTTTTTTTTTTTTTTTTTTTTTTTTATTTTTTTTTTTTTTTTTTTTTTTTTAAAATTAATTTTTTTTTTTTTTTTTTTTTATATTAAAAAATTTTTTTTTTTTTTTTTTTTTAAAATAAATATATATTTATTTTAAAAATTTAATTTTTAATTTTTTTTTTTTTTAAAAAATTATTTTTTTTTTTTTTTTTTTTTTTTTTTTTTTTTTTTTTTTTTTTTTTTTTTTTTTTTAAAAATAAATATTTTTTTTCTCTATACTTTAAAAAAACTAGTATAGATGTGATATTAGTAAAGAGGAGGGAGAACGAGAATAATAAGGCTATCGAACTATATATGTGGGAAGGAGACATAATATAATAGAGGATACCTCCGCTAAGGCCCGCTAGCCATAGGGCTAAGTAATATATTAAGAATACGCTCGTAATACTATCTCTCTCTCTTAAATAGCTATAACTCTTATAGCTAATAGATCGAAGATATAGATTTATTACTTATCTTATATCTTTAAATATTCATAGTTCGTGTAGGCCTTAATTAAAGATGATTAAGATCTCGAAGATATAGCTATATCTTATCTACGTATCGATAAGATTCTTCAAGTTCTTCTCCCGTTCAGCCTATCTACTATAGGCCTTCGAAAGAAGTAAATAATTTCATCGCATACATATGTTTTATGCTCGCTGAAAATTTATAAAAATAAAGAACTTTTAATATTAGTATATTAGGCTAAATTAATACTTTTTTTTAACGGCGACGATAATAGTAATATCGCGTCCCGGAGATTCCGCTAGCGCGTCGTCTATAGCACTTTATTATAGCGTTAAGAGACTTCTAATTTAACGAGAATTTATAAAGAATTAAATAAATAATAATCGAAAAATGATTTATTATACGATAGTTATCTAATTTCATATTTATAATAAAGAAGAAATCGATAAAATAATATAATTTAATTAATTAAGGTCTCTCGAATCGAATCGAGCCGTAAGCGCTAAAACTCTAAATTAATATTAAATGATTCTAGTATGAGTTTCTCTATGGGATATTATATAGTCGATATCGATAGAGGCTATCGACGGCGATAGTAAGGCCTATAGATAACGTATTATAGCTTCGAAAGATCTTTACGTATATAATAATAAGGGAAGCTCGCTTAGTAAATCTAATATAAGGTAGTTATTAAGTAATATAAATCTAAGAAATCGATTTTACGAATATAAAAGAATAAGGCTATTCTAATATCGAATGATTTTAATTCGTTTAAAAATACGATATTCGAAGTATTATCGAACCGCATATTAGTCTTAACTATATTCGCCTACTACGTTCTTATAATTATATCGTTTATAGATCTAATACGTCCGTAAACCTTCTTATCTATATATCTATAAGACTCTTTAAGCCCTTTTCTAATATTCTTATTATTTATTCTCGATTATAGATAGCCCTAGTAACTAAGCTCGTATACTTTATCGAAATTTATAGATTCGAAGTATTTATTATACTTTTATATATAAGCCTAATTCTTATCTATAAGATTCTCTATCTTAGTAAGACTTAAATCCTATATATTAAAAGTAGGGCGAGTTATAATTAAGTATTTACCCTTCTTTACGTTAGCCTCGACCTTTACTTTTATATATTACTTCGCGAATCTTTTAGTCTTCTTTTCGACGAATCTCTTAATAGATTATTAATATTAAAGTTATATTTTTATAATATATTTCTTTAACTAAGACGTAGTTTAATCTCTTATTATTAGACGAATTAAGTTATAGAAACGAAGTTTTAATTTCTTTCGTATATCGTTTATTAGACTATTATTTCTAAGATCGTTAAGACTATTATTTCTAAAATTATATTTAATATACTTAATAAGATTATTGTAGAATTTAAGAAATAATTAACTTTCTTAATTTATTTTATTATAAGTATATTAATAGATTATTTTAAGAATAAATAAGAGTATCTTATATACGTTACTTAAATAATCTAGAAGATTATCGACTATAGAGTATAAGCGATATCGTCGTCTAATAGATATATATTAACTAGCTTTCCCTTTAAGTCTCGCTATAACGTAGATAATTTTAAAAGTATCGATAAGAAAATAATTATTATTATAAGTAAGCTTATCTTAAATTCTTATTTTCTAGTTATCGAATAATATTAAATTAGTATCTATAAAGATAGATAAATCTAGTAGCCTTAGACTAAGTAGCTATCTAACTAGCTATAAAGAGATTAATCGATATCGATATACTCTAAGTACCTCGAAATCTCGTAAAGTAAGTAGAGGTAGAGACGGCGGTGGAATGAGAGATGCTCAGGCGAGTTTTAGCCCTACGTCTCCTATTGATTATTCTAGAATAGAAAGAGAGCAAGGCGGAGCAGAGATGCTAGGCGAGTTTTGGCCTTATATCTCCGATGCTTCGTAATATCGCTAATATAGATTCTTAGTAGATAGAGATCGCTGCACACGTGGTATATAAAGTCGTAGCGAATTTAAAGGCGAATATCTCGTATATAGATCTTCGTAAGTAAGATAAGACTAACTACGATATATAGAAGATCGTAATCTAAAGAGAGTATTCTTATATCGACGATATAAAGAACGATATCTTAGTATTAATATAGATGAATTTAATATAGACTAAAGTAAATTATATTCTCGATCGCGAGATATCTTAGTTCTCTAATAGATATAGTAATTCTAAATATAGATAGCTACTATCGTTCTTATTTCTCGTTAATAATATTTTCTTTTAAGTAGTTTATAGATATATACTATCTCGAAATAGTCGTAGAATAGTTAATTATATATCTCTCGAATAATATCGATATATATATTATCGAATATCTATAAACGATTCTTATAATAAAGTATCTCGTCTTATATAAAGTACTTATTAAGAGTAATTCCTTAAAACTTATTCTTATCTTCGATAATAGCGTTACGAATTTTCATATAATATTCGTCTTTCTTATTAACTCCTACTACTTTATAATAAATAGAGTTATCGTATATAAGATAGGGCTAATCGCGGTATATAGATAATCGGCGATATAAAGCGAGATATCTTAGTAATAATATAGGTGAATTTAAGTTAAAATTTATAATATATTAAATATAGATAAGAACGAAGTGGAGAAGATAGGCGTAAAAATAGCGATTTTAACTAGGCTTCCTCGTAGAGATATTATCGATAAACAAAGAGATCTCTAAAACTTCGGTATTATGAAGGTGTATGCGAGTCGAGAAAGGTAGTAGATCTCTATATTGAGTGTTGAAATTTGATTTCTTCGCGAAATAGTTTATAACACTCGTTTCTTAATTGATTAAGTCGTCGTAAAGACTATAAGTACTCTAAATAGTATCTTTTCGAATGATAGAAAGTTCGCCGAGGGTCTATTAATTAGATGTATAGACTTTTTACGAGGAATAAAGCGGAGAAGAATTTCTTATATTCGATATAGGGGACTCGTTTTTTAATAGAATTAGGCTATCGTTAATAATGTAGATTATCTAATATAGATTCTTTCGAATAATGTATATAAGAGTTTCTATATAATAGAAATACCTAGCGTTTTCTTTATTAGACTCGGTCGCTTACTTCGAGTAGAAAGTAAAAAACCCGTTAATTCTCTTCGCCGAGGGGTATACGAAGAAGCCTTATTATAATATTAGGACTAGTATAGATACGATACTAGTATAAATGAGATAGAACGAGGATAATAAGGCTATCGAACTATATAGGTGGGAAGAAGGTATAATATAGTAGGGGATGTCTCCGCTAAGGCCCGCTAGTTATAGGGCTGAGGGGTGTATTAAGAGTACGCTCGTAACATACTCTCGCGAAAACGTTACTAAACGCTTGTTAGGAACAGTCCCTACGGGGGCCCTACGGGGCCTCTGCGGGCAGGTATTTAGGTCCAAATAGAGGTGTCTGACTGTCAAGTGCAGACACCCCCGGAACCAGCTTTTTTAGCTGAGTTGCTAACAATAGTGTCTGCGCTTTGTTTCCGGGTCGGTGACAGCCTAAAGAATCTGGCTAGCCACCCCGGAGCGACACTAGCCATTGCCGAGGGTGACACGCTTAGTCATTGAAAACTGAGGGTCGGGGGTTCGAGGACGCTTGGATTCCCCATCAAAAATCAGAAATTAGATTTTTTTCAGAGGGTCGCTCGGGTAATAGTCACGCCGAAGGCGGGCCCCGAAGCCGAATATTTTCGGGCAGGACGCCCTATACAAATGAGATTTTCGGGCAGGACGCCCTACTCCATTGAGGACATTTCGGGCAGAACAGCCCTATTCCATTGAGGACATTTCGGGCAGAACGCCCCAGGGCAAAAAGCCCAAGCAGACGCCCGGGAAAGAAACCCCGAGGCCGGCCAAAAAACAGGCCTGAATTTGATTTGTGTGCGCTAAGGCGGGGCCACAGGCCCGGAATACAGCCCCATTCCCACATTATGTACCGACGTGAAGGCGTTTCACTTGGTAGCCCCGTGGGCAAAAACCCCAGTGGCAAATTTCAAGCCCCGCAAAATGAGCGGGCATTTAGAAGTCTTCGGGGGAGTAAACCCCGGAGCACAGGGCATGTTGTCCTTAAGATCGTGGATCTTTCGGGGAGTGAGTCCCCGGAACGTTGCGATTTTTGCACCATCTTCGGAGCTCGAGGACGAGCCCCCTAGAGGGGGAGGCATTGTTAGGAACAGTCCCCACGAGGGCCCTACGGGGCCTCTGCGGGCAGATATTTAGGTCCAAATAGGGGTGTCTGACTGTCAAGCGCAGACACCCCCGGAACCAGCTTTTTTTGTTAAGGAATAGTTCTTAATATCATAATATTGATGTGGTGTAAAGTTATTCTATTAATCTATGTGGTCTGCAGACACATATGTGCGGAGAGGAGGCGCGCTAAGGCCTAATTGGTACTAGTAGCCCTATGTAAAGGATTCTCCGTAATAAGTGCCCACAAAAAACAGAGAAAGGCCATGTCCTCATGGCAAGAAGTATACATACATGATTTTTCGAATGTCGGAAAGAAATAAAGACACCGTACCAATTAGTGGTGTGAATCCTATGAAATCTTCTACCGCAGTAAAAACCTTTAAATAATAAAATAACTGTTAGAGCAAGACATCAGACGGTTTTAATTCGTCCAAATATATATTATCTAATATCCTCCTGCAGAGACTTAATTAGCTATGATCGACGCAGTAGATTCTTCTCTTATATGCTTATTGCAGTAATATACCATAATATAATATTATCTAGACATATGGAGATAGTAGATTAAATCGTAATAATGTTCTCCGCTTACTGAGTGATGATTTAACGCGGGATCGTAGAGAGCTAAGCCATATCTTTAACGATGATAGCCTTATTACCGCTTGGTTTCTCCGCAGTATTCTCCGTAGTATTCTCCGTAATTGTTTATAGTATTTTCTTCTCTTATTTAACTAAGTACTTTAACTAAGTAATCGACTAAGTAACTAACTAAGTAGCTAGCTAAGTAGCTAACTAAGTAACTAACTAAGTAACTAGCTAAGTAGCTTGCTAACAAAACTTATTGCGTAGTTAATTTATTTTAGTTCTTAGTATACTTATTTTAGTTCTTATTTCGATTTTAAATATAGTTATTTCAGTTCTTAGTATATTTTAAAATAGAGTTATTAAATTCTAAAGCTAATCGTTCGAGATATTAAGAATAAGTAGACTAAAGATAGATATAGTAATAATCTATTAAAAGATTTACTTACTTATATACTTACGTGTAATAACTCTACGTAATAAACTAAGTATTAATAGATAAGTAATAAGAGAATAATATTAACTACTTATATATAGTAACTCTACGTAATAGACTAAGTGCTAATAGATAAGTAATATAGATATTAAGATAGATAGAGACGTAACGTAACTAACTAGCACTATAAATAAGCGAATAAAATCAATAGACTTCTATTAAGTAATCTTCAGATATTACTATTATTTATTAAGAAATAATTCTTAATATTATAATATTAATATAGTATAAAGTTATTCTATTAATCTATATAGTCTATAGATATATATATATAAAGGAGAGACGCGCTAAGGTCTAATTAATACTAGTAATTCTATATAAAGAATTCTCTATAACATTTTTAGCTAAGTTGCTAATAACGCTTCAGATATATATATCTCTTTTACTCGCCTCTTTAAGTCTCTACTAACGCCTTTAAACTATTTCTTAATAATTTCGCTATTACTAGTAATCGAGGCCGTAAGAAAGCTTAATAGCTATCTGCTACTACTTATAAACGCGTTAAAAGACTAAAAAAAGCTCGAATGAATTTACAGCCATCGTCTTCGTCTTTTTCTATATACTTCTTTTAAGCTAGCGATACTCGATTAATCGCTTAATTAATATTATTTATTCTACTAGCTTAATAATCTACTTAATTAAATCGTTAGCTAGTTACTTAGTTATTTATTTAATTAGCTACTTAATTAACTACTTAATTAAAGTACTTAATTAAATAAGAGAAAAAGTTACTAGAATAGGCGAATACGAAGAATATTACGAAGAAAATTACGAATATAATTAATAGTAGTAGTAATATAATAGATCTACTCTCTACGATCTTATATTAATTTATTTAGCTAGTATAAGAGAAGTTACTATAATAAGTAAATACGAAGAATACTACGAAGAATACTACGAAGAAATTAAGCGATAATAAGATTATTATCATTAAGAATACGACTTAGCTCTTTAAGATTTCACGTTATATACTCTCTATAATTTTATATTAAATTATTACTTAGTAAGCGAAGAATATTACTATAACTTAATCTATTATTTCTACTATATTAATAATATTATAAGAGAAGAAACTATAATAGATAAATACGGAGAATACTACGGAGAATACTATAAAGAATACTATAAAGAAATTAAGCGGTAATAAAATTATTATCGTTAAGAATACGACTTAGCTCTTTAAGATTCTACGTTATATACTCTTTATAATTCTATATTAAATTATTACTTAATATATCTATAAATCTAAAAAGTTTCTTTTTATACGATTTTCGTCGGGTTCGTATTATAAGTACGATTTAGTTTATTTAGTAGACTTTATCTATATCTAATTCTTTTCGTCGATTTAGTAACTATCTTAACTCTTTTCATTAATTCTATTAGTTTAATAACTTTAAAAATTTTTAATAACTTTAAATCTTTTATATAATATACTTTAATATACTTTAAATACTATTTTATATATATATAATATTAATATATATTATTATTAATATGCGTATTATTATACGCTATATTAGAGTATTATTTACGCGACTAATTTTATTAAATCGTTTAATTTCGTAGTTAAATTTAAGTTAACGTTAATACTTATTATCGTAGAATCTTATTATTATAATATTAATTATTAGAACTTTTCTTTTTTTATACGTATTACTATTAAACTAATAGAACTAACGAAAAAGATTAAAATAGTTACTAAATCGACGGAATTTAGATAGATTCTAATTAGATTTACTAAATCGATAGAATTTAGGCGAATTCTAATTAGATTTACTAATTCGACGAATTTTATAATTTCCGCGATATACGCGCGATTAGCAATTTCAAATTTTATAGAAACTTTTTAGATTTATAGATATAAGCGAAGAATATTACTATAACTTAATTTATTATCTCTACTATATTAATAATATTATAAGAGAAGAAACTATAATAAGTAAATATGAAGAATATTACGGAGAAATTAAGCGGTAATAAAGTCTCTAATATTAAGAACACGGCTTAGCTCTCTAAGATCCTACGTTATATACTCTTTACGATTCTATATTAAATTATTACTTAGTAAGCGAAGAATACTATTATAACTTAGCTATTTTATATTAAATTATTATTTAGTAAGTAAAGAATACTACTATAACTTAATCTATTATTCTTATTATATTAAGAAGTAAGAGAAGAAACTATAATAGATAAATACGGAGAATATTACGAAGAAATTAAGTGATAATAAGATTATTATTATTAAGAATACGACTTAGCTCTTTAAGATCTTATATTATATACTCTCTACGATTTATATTAAATTATTACTTAATAAGTAAAGAATACTATTATAACTTAGCTTATTATCTTTATTATATTAATATAATATATTATTATAATAATATTATAAGAGAAAGATCTATTATTATAATTAATTACATCTTTATAAAAGAAATATTAAACGATATATATTTAGACGAATTAAAATTATTCGATATTATTAGATCTAATACGTTATAAACCTTAACGCTACTTACTCGATATCGTATATACTACGTTAGAATTTCTTTTAAGACGTTAATATCGTATATTCTACGTTAGAGTTTCTTTTAGAGTCTAGTTTTAATAACGTATCTTATATATTTAGAAACTTAGCGAATATAGATCTACTTCGTATATCTTAAAATTTTAATATTTCTTAGAGATTAATTCTACTATTAAATATACTATTAAATTCTATAATAATACTACGTCTTTTATAGTTTACAAGTAAAGGCCTATAAATTAAATTTATAAAGTTGGATTTTTCATTTTTCTAAGTTAAATAAAGTTGAATTTTTCTAAGTTAAATGGAATTTTAGCTCTAGCTCTAAGTTAAATCGAACTCTAATCGCTTGCTATACGTTTTTAACCTACTTTTACTACTATAAAATTAATTTAATCTATATAATATATAGATATATATGTATAAAGAGAGGCGCGCTAAGGCCTAATTAGGAAGTATATTAAGTAAAGAATTAATTCGTAATAATTGCCTATAAAAAATAGAGAAAGGCTATATTCTTATAATAAGAAGTATTAAAATATCGAAAAGAAATAAAGATAACATGTTAATTAGTGGTGTGAATTCCATATTATCTCCTATCGTAGTGAAATTATTCGAATAATAAAATAGCTATTAGAGTAAGATATCGGACGATTTTAATTCGTTTAAATATATATCGTTCTGAAGTAATAATTTGATATGGAATCGTGGAGAGTATATAAGGTGGGATCTTGAAGAGCTAAGCCGTGTTCTTAATGATAATAATCTTATTACCGCTTAGTTTCTCCGCAATATTCTCCGCATTTACCTATTATAGTTCCTCCTCTTACTTCTTAATATAATAGAGATAATAGATTAAGTTATAATAGTATTCTTCGCTTACTAAGTAATAATTTAATATAGAATCGTAGAGAGTATATAATATGGGATTTTGAAGAGCTAAGCCGTATTCTTAATATTAGAAGTCTTATTATCGCTTAATTTCTTCGTAATATTCTCTATAATATTCTTTATAGTATTCTTCGCATTTATCTATTATAGTTTCTTCTCTTACTTCTTAATATAGTAGAGATAATAGACTAAGTTATAGTAATATTCTCCGCTTATTAAGTAATAATTTAATATAGAACCGTAGAGAGTATATAACGTGGGATCTTGAAGAGCTAAGCCGTATTCTTAATGCTAAGAGCCTTATTACCGCTTAGTTTCTTCGTAGTATTCTTCGTATTTACCTATTATAGTTTCTTCTCTTACTTCTTCTCTTATAGAGTATTAGACTAAGTAGCTAGCTAAGTAACTAGCTAAGTAGCTAACTAATATAACGTGAAATCTTAAAGAGCTAAGTCGTATTCTTAACGATAATAGTCTTATTACCGCTTAGTTTCTTCGTAATATTCTTTATATTTATCTATTATAGTTTCTTCTCTTACTTCTTAATATAGTAAGAATAATAAACTAAATTATAGTAATATTCTCCGCTTACTAAGTAATAATTTAATATAGAATAATCAAGTTATAGTAATATTCTTCGCTTACTAAGTAATAATTTAATACGAAATCGTAAAGAGTATATAACGTGGGATCTTAAAGAGCTAAGTCGTATTCTTAATAATAATAGTCTTATTATCGCTTAGTTTCATCTGTAAATCTAAAAAGTTTCTATAAAATTTGAAATTGCTAATCGCGCGTTGGTCGCGGAAATTATAAAATTCGTCGAATTAATAAATCTAATTAAAATCTATTTAAATTCCGTCTAATTAGTAATTATGATTTACTTTTTATACGCTATTTATCGATTTAATAATTACTATTTACTATTAGAATACTATTCGTCGATTTAGTAATTACTATATACTATTCGAATAATATTTATCGATTTAGTAATTACTATATACTATTCGAATAATATTCGCTAGTTTAATAATTATTATATACTATTTAAATAATTTTTCTAGAAATAATAATCGTCTTATATTAATATTTTATTATTTTTATAATTCGCGATATTAATTTAACTTTATAAGTTGAATTTAACTTAACTTAGTTATATTATAAGCTCGATTTAATTTAACTTAATAATACTATCGTTAGATATTAAATTTATATATATAAATTTATATTATTATATTAAGTAATCTATCTTCTCTATTAAAGATAAGAGTATTATTATTTATAATATATCTCGTAAGCGCTAATTATCTAAGAAGGAAAATTATTATTAATACGCTTTTCTATCGCTATAATCGCGTTAAAGTTAATATAATATATATAAAAGTCGATAATATATATTTATATCTCTATTACTCGATTTTAGCTCTACTAATCTCTTCTCTTAATATCTAAATTTCTTCGAGATTTATATATATTAATACTCGTTAAAATATCGAGTATCTTTTTTATAAAATCGAAATCGACTTTTTTAAATTAGAAGTTTTAATTCTTAGATAATTATATATATAAGAATATAGCGAGTAGTAATATATATAAATCTCCCCTTATAATATCTTACATTAAAACTTTCTTCTAATTTATTATATTTTTAAAATAATATATCTCGATTCTAATATTATTATATAGATTATTAATAACTTAAGAGAATTTTAGATAATAGCCCTTATTATAGACGATAGTATTCTTTAAATTATAAGAAATCGCGAATTAGTTTAATAATAATTTTCGATATCGAAATACTTAATTAGATGCTTTTTAAAGCGTATTAATATCTCTCTAATTAAGAAAAAACTCGCTCTCTCTTCTCTTTCTAATTACGATATTTACGTATATATTCTATAATTATAAAATCTCTCTTCGCTCGACGAACTCTAAAGATAATTCGAAAGTTATTTAAGTCGAGAAGGGTATTTAAATCGAGAAGGGTGTTCGGGTTGAGAAAGATATTCGAGTCGAGAAAGGTATTCGAGTCGAGAAGAGTGATTGAGATCGATTTTGCTTATTGTATATTTAGTTTTATTTCTAATATCCTAAGATTTAGATTCTCGATATCTCTATTATCTTATAATATAATATATATTAATCTTTTTTATTACTTTATAACTCTTATTTAGAAAATTTAGATTATAGATATTATTATATTAATTAAAGTTAATAAAGCTATTAATATAATAAAATTCCTTATCTTTTATCAACGCGAATATGATATATATACTTCTCTCGATACTTATAAGACTATAGAATCGTTATTTTTTAAGAGTTCTTAAATTTCACGCTGTTGATAGCTACGCTTTTTCTACTTTCATTATACTATAATATTTCTAAATTTATTTATTATATTGATATTTAAATATCTTTATAAAAATATTCTATAAATAAGTCGATTTTTATCTGAAATCTCTGCGGGCTAGGTCTATTACTTTTATTACGACTAGTACTTTCTCTATTAGTTTTCTCGAAAAAACTTTATTAATATTAAAACTTTATTAATTATATTTATAAATCTAAGCGTAATCTCTACGTTATCTTTTTTAAATAAGTTAATTGATAGATCTATAGACGATAACGTCTTTAAATAAATGAGCTATATTTAGAGAATTCTTTTTAAGAGTCTTCTAATATCGAATATTAAAATAGATATAAATTGAATATCGACGTACTTATTTATAGTTCGCCTTATATATATTAATATTATTATCTCTCTTAGATAGATAATATTTCCTTAATTTTATTTAATTTATTTAAATAAAGGTAATTAGAGTTTCGAGAAAAGTATTTAACTCTAATTATTT
The DNA here is from genome assembly GCF_014066305.1 of Letharia columbiana. Taxonomy (NCBI): domain Eukaryota; kingdom Fungi; phylum Ascomycota; class Lecanoromycetes; order Lecanorales; family Parmeliaceae; genus Letharia; species Letharia columbiana. The sequence goes on along the minus strand of NW_023501047.1, from coordinate 676,959 downwards.
AGTAACGATCTCTATTAATTATTAATAACGACTATTATAATAATAAATCTATCTTATAATATTACGCTTTTTATTATTCGCCTATTAATCTTAGATATAAAGATTTAAAGAAGTTTTTATTTTAATCTTTTTCTCTTTCTTTTATAATCTCTTAATTATAAATAATAATACTTCTATATCTTAATATTTAACGAGATTATATATTATAATTATCTTCTAATATATAATATTATAATATATAATCTATTTAATATAGTTATTATACTTATTCGTTAATTTATAATACTTTTTAAAGAATTTAATATACGCCTTTTCTCTTATTTAAGTAATTAATTTATTAAATAAATTAAATAATTATATTATTTTAGATAAGTAATTAATACTATAAAACTTTAAGAAGTTAAAGTAATCTTTATTTATCGTTTTATCTAGAGGTCTATATACTCGAAAAATCTTTTTTAATAAATTAATTCGAGTTAAGGCTGCGAGTAGATATCGAATAGTATTATTATTATAAGAATAATATCTCGCTAGTATAATAAGGTTAAGGATAGTATAATTTATATATAGCGTATTCGAATTTAACTTAATTAAGATCGATATAAAGATAACTATTATTATCCTCTATAAGATTCGATTATTCTCTTCTATTTACTATATTTTTTTACTTAAAGACTCGATACGTCTTAAGTTAATATAACTAGAGATCGCCTAAAAGCGAGTATTAAGAAGCTTATTTATCTCGTTCTCTATCTTCGTAGCTTTAATATATTTAATTTACTATTTAAGTAGATAGTTTATAAGTTTTTTAATTATTAAGAAGTATAAAATATCGAAGTATTATAATCGATATATATTAATAGCGAAGTAGTCGTCGATAAAAGAACGACGATCGTAGAGTATTATATCTTATAAGTATTTCGATATCTTATTAATATACCTCTTTTATAATCTTAACTACTCGACTATACGCTTAAGTATTCGCTTAGAATATAAAATTAAAAGATATAATCGCTCTCTCTTTATAAATAAGACTATATATATAGAATAGTATCTATCACTTAAGATTAAAGTAATTATTATTTATTTTTTATAGTCTAGTATTATAGTAGCTAGTATTAAATAATATCTTCGAGTTAAATCGTTCGCGTATTATATATTAATATTATATTCGAAATATTCTTTAATTATTAAATATACTTCGTTAATAGATAATATATCGCGAGAGTATAAGAAGTTATTTTTAATTATTAAATCTAAGGCGTAGTAATAGATCTAGGCCTTAACTTCTTTTTTTATAATAATTAATATTATTCTTAAAATCGCTATACTCGATTTATTATACGCGTATTACGCGTTTTATTAAAGCTTTCTAATCGTAATATAAATCGATTAAGTATATTAATCCCCGTATATTTAAGAGAGATAAGTTTTATTTAATATTAAAATAATAAGAATAACGATAGAGTTATTAAATAGCTTATTCTGCGTTTTCTATTATTAATTCGTAATATATATCTCGCTATAAACTCTTACTTTATTAGTATTTTTTTAGCGTATAAATTAATAATATAGATTTATATTAAAAGATTTATATATTAAAAACGCTTTAATAATATTTATAATATCGAAGTAAATAATGTAATATATCTTCGACTCTAATTTAAGTTTAGAGTTATAAATTTTAAAAGATTAGCTAATTTAGCCGTCGTCGATATTATCGCTATATATATTTTATATCTTATATCTTAATAATTTCGCGTTATTAAAGTTATAGCTATCTTAAAATCGCTATAAATAAATATCGCGAAAGAATTTATTAATATTATTATCGAAGAGTCTTAATTTAAGAAATTATAGCGCCAGCGTATAATCTTCTCGAAATTTAAATGGATTTCAAAAATTGTTTATATTGAATATCGACTCGATATTTAATCTAGTTTAATAATTAAATATTAATTTTATTTAATTAAGAGACTTTAATTCGAATTATAATTTTATTAATCTTTTAGCATCTCGCTCTTTTAAATATAATTCTATAGAGTTAATTATTAAAGACGAAATTATAGTATTATAACTTAAGTTTATTATAGAGGTAGAGAATATTATTATCTTATTATCTAGGTTTATTATTTACACCGCGTTTATTCCCTCTTTCTCTATCTTCTACTTATCTAATTACTATTATAATATTAAATTCGTAGTTATATTATCTTCGAGTGAATATATATCTTCTTCTCTTATAGTGATTAGAGTTATTAGATTATTAATATTATTAACTATATCGCGATTTGTAATATCGAAAGACGTATATAAAAGAATTAGTTTTCGCTTTCTATAACCTCGTAGATGTCTAATAAGTCTACTATTATTTTTACATTATTTTTTATAAAAGCGATATACTCGATATATATTCTCTTATTTATTATTAATTAATTATAAGATATACGTTCTTTAATAATTAATAACGTATTAATACTTTAACGAATATATATTATTACTCTAGCCTTACTTATCGCGAAGTTTAATTTTAACTTTATATTCTTTATAATTATATAAAAGATATCCATAAATCTATATATAAAAAATATCTTATATTAATAGATATTTATAAAAAGAAAGATCTATAACGAGCTATTTAGAGGAGAAATACTTTTATTACTTTTAAACGTTTCTTCGTATTTAATACGTATATAATTAAAGCGCTTTTATATATATAAAACTATGTTTATATATTTACTTTAAAATAATAAAGCCGTCTATAGAGTATATAATTTAGAGATATATATTTTATATAAAAGAAACTAATTTTACTTTAATTTAAATCGTTTAATTTAAATAGTAGTACCTCTAAAAATAATTTTAAGTATTATAAAAGAAATATATTAAGTCTATTTATCGTTATTTATAATATATAATTATTTTATTATATTTAGCTAGCTAATATATCTTTATATTAGAATAAAAGTCTTTTAGATATAAATAATCGAAGTTAAACGAACTATTAAGAGTCGTATATATTCGAAGAGAAGATAATTTAATTAATCGATTTTTATAGATATAAAGAAGAAAGAAGATTAATATATCTACTGAAAAAGGAATTCGACTATCTATTAATCGATTAAAGAGTAGATGAAAATTATATAGATATAGTATTTATTAATCGCTATATCTTACTATTATCTCTTATATTAAAGAGTTAAAATAAGTATTAATTTTCGAAATATTAATTATCGAAGTAATTATTATTACTTAAACTCTATCGAAAATTATTAATCTCGAAATTATTAATAGAGAATAAATCTTAGAAAATTTATATTATTATTAAATAAATTTATATCTCTATTAGATATAGTAGCGAAATTTATACTCTTATTATCGATATATATATTACTAATTTTAACGCTAGTTAAAGCTTCTATCGAAGTTTTTATTAATAATTAATTAAAGTTAATCGAAGATATAATATATTAATATTTAATTAAGATTATTAAGATAGTTATTAATAAAGTTAATATCGATCGAAGTCTACTTATAATTAATTAAAGTTAATCGAAGATATAATATATATTTTAGAAAATAACGTTAAATATTCGACTCGAATTCTATAGTCTTATTTAAATTTCTTTTATCTTATATCTTACTTAATCTAACGCGCGTTTTCTTATTATCGTATTATATATATTATTATATTAATATTTATATTTTTTCTAAACGATATACTTATAATAATAGCGTTTATCGAAATTAATTTTTATTTTAAAATTAACGTCGTTAAGTTAGATATTCTCGCGAATCGAGATAATATTTATAAAGAACTTTAATTTTTAGAGCTTATATTTAAAGTAATAAAAGAGGAGTTCTCGCGTTAATTAAGATATAAAGACTTTTAAAAAAAGTTTATAAAATTATATAAGAAAAAGATTAATATTATCGTAAGCGAGATTATCTAATTACTATTTATTCTTAATTATATAATTATATAAGACTTTAGCTTTCTTTTTAAATTTTTATATAAATTAATTTTATTAATTAATAAGATATTTACGAAGTAAGAGAAGCGATTATTTAAAAGAAAATTAATAAAAATATAGAAAGATGAATAGATGAAGACTTAGAAGCTCTTAACGATTAAGAGATTAATAAACTTTTATTAATTTAGTAAACTATTAATCGAAAATTCCTCTAGTATTAATTTTCTCTAACTTATTATTATCGATAATCTAAATAAGTGTAAGCTTATCTCTATTTAGAAGTTAATAAATAATTTAATAGTAATCTCTTAGTTCTAAAAGTAACTTAGTTTTAAAGCTCTTATTATCTATCTTCGATTAAAATAATTCTAAAACGATATCGATAAAAATTCTATAATATTATTTTATCTAATCTATAGAGTAGATAATACGAGTTTAATTATAAATAATAATAATAATTTATAAGAGGCGTATAAGTATTAGAAGCGAGTATATATATTTAAGTAATAAATATTCTTATAGCGCGTAATTAAAGGTTTATTAATCTCGCTTTCTTATATTAATAATAAATATTAATATTAATTCTAGCTTTGATTAAGACGTTAGATATCGAAGCTAGTATCTTCGAAACTTCGCGAGATTTATTAATACGCTTATATTCTTAATCTTAATAACTCTCTAAGATATTCGAGTATTTAATTTTTTCTTCTATTAAGTTAAAATAAGTCTCGAAGTTTCTAATCTCTCTTAAATTTACTAATACCCCGCCTTAACTTAATTTTATCGAAATTCCGCTTTCTCTCTATTCTACTATCGCTCGATCTTCGATCTTATTATTTATCTTACTTAATATTTATAAAGGAAATAAGATAGATTCTTAACTTATTAATATTAGTTTAAACGAGAATAATCCTTAATTATAAGTTCGTTATTATTTTTTATAAAAGAAGTTTATTAATAATCTAATAGATAACGTTATTATACTTAAAACTTATAAGAGTAATAACGCGCTTTTATTATAAAAGAGAAGGCGTTTAATAATAAAAGATACTATACTAATAAAACTTTTAATTAAATAAGATTATATTTTTTAATTAGTTAACTCTTATAATATTAAGATTAATAAGATTATAAATTAAAGAAAGATATAGAATAATATAAAGGTCGGCGATAGAGACTTAATATTAGAGTATATATTTAAATACTATTAATTATCTATTCTTTATATTAATTAATATAATAAAAAGATAAAGCTTAATAAGAAAGAGAGATTTTAATAATTCGATATAATTTAATAAATTATAGAGTAAATCTTATAACTTAATTATAATAATATAAATATTAATAATACTTAAATATTTAGAGATTTAGATTACGTCTTAGATTCGCGAGGAATATTAATTTCTATTATTTTAATAGTTTATTAACTCTATAATTTAATATAGCGATATCTTTAAATAAATATCTATAAAGAAGCTATTAATATAAATAAGCTCGACTTTAATAAAATAAATATATCTAATTCTTTTATTTAACTTACTAATATAAATATTTCTTTAAACTCTAATATTATTAATAAGTTAAATATTTAAATAATAATTTATTTTACGATTTAATATTCTCGAAGAATATTAAAATATTATTATCGAAGTCTTTAAGAAATCTCTCTTTATAAGTAAATATCTTATATCGTAATTCGTTCGAAAGAATTAATAGTCTTAATATTCTTTAATCGAGATATTTAATATTATTTATTTATATAAAGATAAAGCGAATTACGTAGTCTAAATAATATTTAAAATAAAATTCTTTCTTATTATCGTTTTAATAAAGACTTTCGCGAACTAGCTTATAGAAATTACTAAGCTTATAGATCTCGATAACTACGATATTATATAACTTCGCGTCTTTTATATATATAAATTAATTTAATATTATAGTATTAACTCGAAGCCTTTAATCTCTATAAATATTAAATTACTTAAATATATAGTTAACGATAAAGCTTAATTTAGATAAGAGAGGTTCTTAGTCTTAATAATATCTAAATTCTATAAAAATTATATTTAAATTAAGATAAAGAGCTTATTTATATATAACTTCGCTATCGAATAGATTTATATCGATAAGTACTATAATATAAAGTTAGATATCTTCTTAATACTTATATTAATTAACGCTTATAAGATAGAGTAATCTAGAATTATTATCGAAGATCTCGCTTATATATAAAACTCGAATAAAAAGAAATAAGTATATCGTAATAGAATAGCGAAGGAGTTTAAGTATTATCTATTATTTATTTATAAATATTTAATTATATTATAAACTATATTCTTTACTAATATAATAACGATAATTCTATTAATTAAGTAGTTATAGTAGAAGATAAATACTATTTTATCTAAGATAATAGAGAAGAAATATCGTGATATTAAAAAGTATATAGAGAATATAAAGTCTCGCTTACGCGCTCTATCGAATAAGGAGTTAAAGAGAAATATTAATAAAATATAAATAATTCTAGATAAACTAATAATTAAATAAATAGTAAAATTAAGAATTATTAATAATAACGCTTTACTCGTAAAGCTTTTATCTTATAAGATAAAAAAGATTATCTATTTATTAAATAATAATTAGAGAAAAATTCTTTAAGATACTAATTAGATTATTTAAGATTAGATTAAAATTAAGTATCTTATATAATATAATAAGACTTAGAGCTAAGAATATAATCTATCTAAATTTATATACGAGTTATACTTTAATAAGATTTATAAACTATACGCTATAACTATTATTCTTAATATTCTTAAATTTTTTAAGATATATTAATTGAAGCTAATCGATATTAAGTGTTATAATAATAAGAATTATTATAAATTTAAATAATAGCGATTAGTCTTCTAAGTTAGATAATATAGAGAAGAAATATTTATAATATTTATAAGATAGTATATATAATTACTATTTATACGACTTAATAAAAGATATTCTTAAGCTTATCGCATTAAAATAGCTAATTAATATTCTCGATAAAGATATCTATAAACGTCTTAAAAAGCTAGTAATATTTATAAGTTCTTTTATAATTAATCTAATTATCGCTTTAATATAATCTTCTTCTCTACTCTATTAATTTTAAATAATATTAATAGACTTATAGTAATTTAAGTAAGAGTATCTAGATAACGAAATTCTCTAATATTTTTTAATTATTTAATTTAAAAATCGCGATAGTTTAATAGTATAATCTTTTAAGAATAATAATAAATTTCGCTTTTTTATCTTAATTAAGCGTTTTATAGATATAGATATAACGTTAATAAGAGTCTTTCGCTTTATTAATCTAGATGCTAATTAAAAGAAGTAATAAGATATTTAAGTAGATAAAAGAGTAATATAATTATTATAGGAAAATAAAAAGATATATAACTACTACTTAGTATTAAATGATTTAAAGAGTCTTAATAATAAGATTTTAAATAGAAATATATGAAGAGAGATAGTTCGTTCTTAGATGTATAATGATACTATATCGTCTTTTTAAATATACTATTTATAAGTATACTCGATTATCTTAAAGCTTCTATACTATTTTAATATATAATTATAATTTAATATTAGATAACTTATAAGGCCTAAATAAAAAGATTCTAAATAAGAAAATTAAATAAAAGATATTTAATTTAAGAGTTAATATTTATAATAGATATAAGAATAATAATATAAGTGAAGAAGTAAAAGATAAGGTAATTTAGATATGCGATAGATAGGGGGGTTAAGAAAGATATATATTATTCTTAAATAGATATTTTAAATACCTAAATAATATATAGTATAATTCAACTTCGTATTATATTATTTAACTTTAACTATTTAATTTAATTATTAATTAATTTTTTAAATAGATAAAATAAATAATATAATAGGGTTTATTAGATAAAGATCGATCTATAAGACTTATTTCTAAATTAGAATCTTTATTAATTCTATAATATTCTTTCTAATATATTCTTCTCTAAAATCATCTTACTTCTTCTAGAATTCTATAATTTAATTAATCTTAGATATAAAATATAAGTCTTTATAAGTTAGCGTCGTATTATCTTTATCTATCTTATTTAAATTATTCTATATTAATGTTAATCTAAGAATTTAGATAATATTAATTATCTCGCGTAATTTAATAATAGAAAAGTCTAACTATAAAAAGATTCGCTTCTTTTTAAAATAAGAGATAAAAAAAAGATATCTAATTAGAAGCGCGCTTAACGTTCTTTATAATTAAATAAAACTTAACGAGACCTTTAAGTAACTAAAGAATATCTTTTTAAGAATTTTTACGTCTAATATTCTAAGAAAATAATTAAGTAATTACGAATTAAGTATAACTATAAAAATTAACTATATATATATATATAGGCTTATAAATGTAAGCGATTAAATAAACGGCCTATCTCTATTAATAACGTCGATCTTATATTATAATTATATACCTTTAATTAAGCTAGTTTCTATATATATTTAAAAAGAACTATAATCGATATACTAATATCGTTTTTTGATATTATTAAGACTTAGATATTAATTCGCGTTATAATAAATAATATCGATTTTGATATATTTATAAATATATTAAAAGAAGATAAAGTATATAACGCTATAATAGATCGAATTATATATTATATTAATAATAAAGATATTAAAATTAATTATTCTCGAAAGTTTAAGATAGCTATATTATCGATATACGAGTAAGACTAAAATCCTATATTCTTTATAATTAAAGAATATTAGGCGAGTAAGTATTTATTTTTTATATATATCTACTATTATTAATACGTGAAGAGATTATTTATCTTAAGAAAAGGAAAAGATAGCGAAGATATTAAGAGAAATACGAAAAGTAATATAATAGCCCGAGTTAATTATTCTCGCTATTAACGAAAGGATTTAAAGTTATAATATATATATATATAAGAAATAGTTAGATATTTATACTATAATCGTTATATTCTTTAAAGCTTAATTAATTTTAAGAAATTCTATAATATAAAAAGTCTATCTTATTAAAATAATCTATAATCTCTACTTTCTCTAAATATCTCTTTATATTTTATATAATATAAAATCTTTATCTTTAATATAGTTAGCGCCTCGCGTTATTTAATAATATTAAATTTAAATAACTTTTAGAAAATTCGCTAGTATAAGTTTTCTTTATAGATTATATTTTAATAAGCTTTAATTAAAAAAAATACGTAGTCTTTATTAAATAGAGAGAGATAATATAAAAAGCGCTGAAACTAATATTTAACCTCTATATCTTATCGATAGAGATTATAAAAAGACGATATTAACTATAATAGAAATATATTATTATATATAAAATAACTTCGAGTCGCTAAAAAGAATTATATATTATTTTTAATAGTTATAAAGTTTATGATAGTATCGTTATCGATAATTATATAAATTATAACTTTATATATAATATTATCTAAAAAATAAAATATATTATCGATATATTAAAATAATTATTATCGATAAATATTTATATTAAAAGATCTATAATTATATATATTAAAATAGATATTATTTATAAGAAAATACTCGAGAATAGAAAAGTAAATAGAGAAGTATAATTAGAGTAATAATATTTAATAATAGATAATAATTAACTTGACGTTAATTATTAATAGAAAATTTATCTAATTCGAATAGAAATCATTAGTGGAAATATTATTTAGTTTGAATAGAGTGTCTAAGTTAAATAAATAATCGAATTTAAATAGGGATTCGACGTATTTTAATTTAAATAAGTTAAAAACGCGTTAATTAATAACCCCCTTTTTAAATTAATAACTTCTCTTCACTCTTTTATTTTTCTATCTATTTAAATATATTTACTTTTATATTTTATCTATTATCGTCTTTAACGTTTAATATTAATTTTATTCTAACTTTTAATAATAATAGAAGATTTATAATACTTTATATTCTATTAAATAAGTTTACTACGTTTAAATTATAGAGATTATAGAAATTTTAAAATAGAACGCGAAAAAGAGAATAGTGATAAAGAGGGTTAAAAACGCTAGAAGAGAGAAGAAAACTAAGAAGGTAAGAAATGTAAATTATAGTTTACTTATTCGTGAAGATATTATTAATTATATATTAGTAGAAAGCGAGTAAAATAAAGAAGATTAATAAGAGAAAAAGATACGTTAAAGAATATAGATAGATAAATTCTAGATCGCCTAAACGTTATAGAATATATAAACTCGAGAAGAGTATATATATAGTATCTAATTACGATAATAATAAATTTTTAGATAATTTTATTAGTTTATAGAAGATAAAGAAGTTATTAATAATTATAATTATTATATATAATAAAGCTTCCTCTAATATTAACGATATTCTTTTAATTTTATATATTATTATAAATATTAAAAAAGATCCCCCTTTTAAAATTAAAGATAAAGGTAAAGGTTATAAACTCGATATATTTTTATTTAATTTATATTTTCTATTAAGTTAATATCTTAATAGAAAGCGATAGAAAAGCTTTTATTCGAATCTCGATTAAGTATTAAAATTATTAAATCTAGAATAAAAAATAATAATATTAATTACTAATTAATTAATTTTAAAATTAAATAATATCGATATAAACTAGCTAATATAAACTATAGAATTTAAAATAATTCTTATTAGCGATAAAGAATTAAAATTAATAGGGCGAAGTAAAAATATACTATATAATTAAATATCTAGATCGATAAATATATATTAAGTCGAGATAGAAAATAATTTATCGAGAAAAACCGCCTTTATAATAACGAAGTTAGAGTACTTCGTATAAGGCTTTAATATAAGAATAAGTATATATTTTAAATATTAGCCGGAAAGGTATGGTATATCCCATGAAATATTCCATATCAAGTGATATCATATCGTACCCGGGTATGGTATGGGTAGGGTCGGATACCATTTCATTTTTCTGGTATAGGTTCGGAATCTTAGCGGGATATTTCACGGTATAGTATATTTATAGTATCATACCATGGAATAATATATGTATAAGATATACCGGTTGAAATTTCTATATTTATAGAATAATCCGACTAAGATATATAGAATATATTTATTATTCTTTATTAAGAGAGAGAGAATATAAATAGTAATTTGATATAGCTATTTATTTTCTTATTAATAGTAATAATTAGAATAATATTTAGAACTATAAGCGTTTTTATTCTTTTTAAAATTAGAAAATAAAAGAATATTCTAAATTTTAAATCTTTAAATATTATAAAAATAAAAATCTATAACTATCTCTATTTATATATTTATTTTAACGCGTTAAATAAGCTTAATAAACTTTATATTCGTTCTTCTCTTAAATTCTCTATCTCTCTTCTAGTCTACTCTATCGTAATTCTTCTAAATTCCTTAAGTCTACCTTTATCTAATTAAATTTATTAATTATTTATAAATAAATTCGCTTTCTAAATTACCTTAAACCTCTTCTTTAAAATTAAATCTATTATTATTAACGCTTTCTAATTATAAGCTTATTAATTATCTCTTTATAATATAAAGTATTAGCGATATATCTTAATAAATTTATAAATATTAAATTTATCGAAATACTTTTTATAAGCTTATTATCTTCGCTAATATAATTATTATAGACGTTAATTAAGTTTTCACGTAAAGTACTATTAGCTCTTTTAGTCTAATTCGATATATTAAAATCTCCTTTAAGATTAAGTTCAATTTATTTAAGCTCGTTTTCTCGATACTTCGTATAAAGAACCATTATTAGAGTATAAAATATCGCTAATGAATAATACTTCTAAGCACTATAATATCTTTTAGCTATTAAGAAGTACTACTTATATATAATAGCCTCCGCGAGAGAATAAAGAATATTATAAGTTATTCGAGTAACTATAGCGTATTTAGATTTTAATTTTTTTTATTACTTTAGAATTAAAAGATTCGCTAAATTATTAAAAGAAGCTTTATAAAGATTAGAGATAAGATTATAATTAGAATAATAATTAGAAGACTTATTATTTTATCTATATTACTAAAACTAATTATATTTATTCTTATTATCTAAATTCTTAATCTTAGATTCTATCGCTTAATTAAACGTATTCTTATTTGGTTAATTTATTCGCTTAACTCTTTATAATTAACTACTTATATTAATATTTTAATAATTTTAGAATATTCTTTTAAGCGCTTTCTAGTAGATCTTCGCCTATAACTTCTCTCTAATATTAATCTTTTAATTCGATTTCTTTAACTTTATATTATTATAATTTAAATATAAAAGCGTAGCTTATTTATATAGATAGTCTAAATCTAATTAAGTTCGATTATAATAGATAATTAATTTCTCGCGAGCCGTCTTAAAAATTTTAAGAAATTCTTTTTTTTAAGAAATTCTCTTTCTTCTTAATTTTCTAAGTTTTTTATTTATATGATTAAATAGATAATTATAAACGTTAAAGACGTAATAAATTATAATCTTCTTTTCTCTACTTATTAACTTTATAAATTTATAAAAAAATCTAATAAACTAAATTAAATATTAAATCTATTAGAAATTAATTAAAAATTATTTAAACGCCTAGACTATAGTTTTTATCTATAATTATTTCTTATTACTTAATCTTAAATAAATAATTAATCTATTCTCTAAAAAGCGTATAATATCGATATAAAGAAGTAAAGCGCGGATTAATATTTAATAAGTTAAATTCTAGCGAGTCTTAATATTCTAAAAGAGCTTAAAAAAGCATCTTTAATAATATTACTCTTTTTTAAAAGATTAATATTCGTCTAATACTAAAATATTCTTATCTTAAAGCCGTTTAACTTATAATATAAAAAAGATTTTTTTACGCTAGCCGCTAATATTAATATATATAGCGATTTTTCGAATCTTAATATAATTAATAATATAATAATTAGAATAATAATAAGAAATATTATATCTTTATTAGAGTTATCGATAGATTAATTATACTTATTTAAACTTAGTTTTTATCTTCTTTATTATCTTAGCTTTTTTAAAATTTCTTATTTATTAAAGTAATTCTAATATTATCTAGAAGTTCTTTTAAAATTAATTAAATAATATACGTTATATAGAGAATATATTATAAATAATTTAAGAACTTAAATTCTTTAATATTAAGCGGGTTTTTTATTATAGAAATAGAAAGATAAGTAATTAAATCTTTAAAGAGTATATTATTATTACTAGCGTTATTAATTATAAGTCTAAATATACGAGTTTAAATCTTATATTCTACGAGAATTAAATTAATAATACTTATAAGTTTCTAGCTAGTATATTTACTTTCGATATACTTAAAGCTTATAAGAATCTTATATTATTATTAATTAACATTAATAAAAAGATTAGAATTATTATAAATAATTAGTGGTTATAAAGTAACTAATAATTTAGAGTTAGAGAGACTTTAATATTATCGACTAGTAAATCCTTTAGTAGTTCTATCTCTAGCTCTATAGCTTTTCTTATTAGTCGATTCTTTATAATAGATATCGACTTTAATTATATATTAGAGTTAAAATAGCGTAAGAGTTATAGTATCTTAGAATTATTAATAATCGTAAATAGAATATTAATATTTATAATTTAGCGACGAAATTATTTTAAGAAGTCTTCGCGTGTAAGCTTTCGGCCTTCTAGTATTATAAGAGAATCTTAATATTATCTTTTCTAGAGTAAATAGTAAATTAGATATTCTATTTATCGTTTTATTTATTAATAATCTATATTATCTAGCTTAAAAATATATCTAATTTTTATAATTATCGATTAGATTCGTTTATTATAAACTACTTAAATTAGATTTCTTAATATATCCCTTAGACTTAATATACACTATTATATCGCTTATTTCGTAATTTATAAATAAATAAACTAGAATCTCATTGCAGTAATAACAAATAATGTGTAACTCCTTAAAACCGATGAGCGCACATTCATTAAATTATATCTACTTTTAGGATTTTCTAATTCCTAAGCCCTAATAAATAGATTAACGATCGCTACTAAGTTTAAACTAATTCTATATAACTTATATTATCTTTATTTACTACTATATTCATTATTTTTTATTATTAATATTAAAAAGAAAGTAAGGTTTATTACTATCTTTACGTCGAAATATATTTATTAATATTTTATACTAAGTATCGTCGATTAAGGAAGTTAAGCCTACGCTAAATAAAGATCTAATTAATATTTTAAGATTAAGATATTTAAAGAGGAACTAAAAGAGATATATAAATAAATAAAATATTAGAAATAAAATGAAATTAATATTTAATATATAAATTCTATTTTCTCGCTATAATAGAAACTTATACCGCTTTAATAACTTATATCGCTTTAATAATATATTATTATATTATTTCTAATATTTTAAATTAGAGATTAATTCTTTCTAATTAATATTATAATTAATAATTATATATTTAAGAATATATAATAACGCTAATATAGAATTAGTATTTAACTTTATTAATTTAAAACTCTAATTAGCCTAGCTATTAACGCTTTTCTACTTAATATAATATATACTTAATTCGCTTTAATACTACTTATTCGTCGCTATATTATTTTAAATATTAAAATTAAGAATTATATCTTTTTAATTAATATTCTAATCGCTAGCTATATTAATAAGAGTATATATTAATATCTTAGAATTGCTAAATTTATTTTATTAGATATTAATATAGAATTAAAATCTAGTTTAAACGCTTTAATAATTTAATTAACTAAATTAATTATTATTTAAATCTCTTATATATAAAAATTAAATCTTTTATCGCGCTAAGACTATTCTTAAGTTCTAAGATCTTTCTTATTAATATAACTCTCTCTTATTTAAGTAATATTATAATATCTTTTACTTAGATATTAAAATATTAAAATATTATATTCTTCGCTTTTAATTAGGCGATATTATCTTTAAGTTAATATCTTTAGTCTCGTAAAAACGATAACTAGTTCGTTATAGACGAAGGCGAAAAAGAAATAATATCTTTTTCTATCTTTATAGTAGAAGAAGAAAAGAGAGCAAATAAATTAATTATAAGCTATACGCGACTCGATATCTAAGAATAACGAATTAATAAAGTTATAATATTAGAATAAAGAGCTTTTCTTATAACTAGTAAATATAAGATTAAATAAAAATTAATTAGATTAATGAGATTATCTTCAATAGATATACCGCGTATATAAAGGATATTAGAATATATGGAATACGTATAAAATATGAGAGAGAGTGTATATATGCAGCTGTGGATATCTAAAGTATATTTAAAATATAGAAAAAAGCGCTTATATATAGCTCTACGATATATATTAATAAAAAAGAAATTAACTTCTTTTTCTAGTTAACTTTCTAATTAACGTTTAAACTTAATCTATCTTTAAATAGTATTTTATTTTAATAAGATTTTAATTATATAATATTAGTTAGCTCGATAATAAATACTTAGTATTATTCTTTTCTAATCTACCCTCTTCTTTCTTAAAAATTCTTTTTATTATTATAATAATTATATTATAATACGCTCGTTTATTATAATATTACTTATATCTAAAGAAAATAAAATTATTTTCTCTATACTCTATAATTAAATTAAATTAACGATATTATTTTTATAAAGTAAGTATATATCTAATAGCGCTATATCTCTTAATGCGATAATTAATTATAATACTAATTATAGTTCGTTAATATATAGTATTATTATCTACTAAAGCCATTAACTTAATAATCGCGAAAGCTTAAAAAATTCTTAATGATTTATTAACTACTAATTTAGGCTTATTTAAATTATTAAAGCGAAGTAAAGATAAGACTTCGCGAAGGTAAAAATTAGGAGGTTATACGCGAAGTTTAAGAAGTATAGCTATAAATAAGAAAAGTGCGTAGTTACGTCGATTATATATATCTAAATTAAGTAGTAAGTTAATTATATATGTTAATTATATTATTACTAATTAGACTTTAAAGCTTATATATTAAAGGAAATCCGCGAATAGTAGAGATTAACGAATTTAATTATTTTTTAAATCGTATTCGCTTAGATAATAAAGGAGATCTTAATTTATATAACTCTAAATTCGATTAATTCGCTTCGAATTTAATTCTCTATATTAAGCGCACTTTAAGAAGCTATAGAGATAAAATTAGCGAGCGATTTTAATAATATAACTTACTCTTTAATAATTATAAATAAAGAAAATTATTAACTAATATCTAGTGGCTTAATTATATATATTTTATATAAAAAGAATTACTTTATAATTGAAAGATATATAGCTTCTTAGATAATTACGATAAAATATAAGCTTATAAGTAATAATATAGTGTTATTAAAGTCTAAATATAGTTTTCACGAAAAGAAAATATATAATAAATAAAAGGAAAACTATTCTAAGTTGAGGATAAGATATTCTAATTATTATTCTACTTATCACGCTTAATTAATAATATTTAGCTATTATACTTAACCTAATAACTTTATATATTTTATATTTATAGAATAAAACTTCTTAAATCGATTTAAATATAGGTATATATCTGTAAAAATATTATTGCTTTAGTAAAAGAGGTTCCTTATCCTAGAATCTATACTAAATTAAAGGTTATATTTCTATGTCCGATAGCTTTAGTTCCCATAGTTATTATTAATATCGCGATTAAATTTATATAGTAATAGCACGTCTTTCTTATTAACGGGTATTTCTATATTCGATAGCTTTAATTCCTATAATTACTACTAATATCGCGATTAAATTTATATAGTAATAGTATACTTTTCTTATTAGCGGGTATTCTTATATCCGATAGCTTTAGTTCTCATAATTACTATTAGTACCGCGATTAAATTCGTATAATAATAGTACGCCTTTCTCATTAGCGGGTATTTCTACGTTCGATAGCTTTAGTTTCTATAGTCACTACTAGTATCGCGATTAAATTCGTATAGTAATAGTATATCTTTCTTATTAGCGGGTATCCCTACGTTCGACAGCTTTAATTTCAATAATTACTACTAGTATCGCGATTAAATTCGTATAGTAATAGCATGTTTTTCTTATTAGCGGGTATTCTTATATTCGATAGCTTTAATTTCTATAATTATTATTAGTACCGCGACTAAATTCGTATAACAACAGTATACCTTTCTTATTAGCGGATATCCCTATATTCGATAGCTTTAATTTCGATAGTTACTATTAATATCGCGATTAAATTCACATAGTAATAATACGTCTTTCTTATTAGCGAGTATATTAATAATCGTAAATAGTTAAAATATGATAGAAAATAGTAGATAACCCTTAGTAATATCCGATCTCAAATCTATAGCTTCTTTATCTTATCTAAAAGTAAAGATATTTATATCTAGAATTTAAAATAAGTAAATTCTAATATATAGTTAATAAATATTTAGATATAAATCTTCTAGTATTTCTCGCTAAGCGTTTAACGCTTAAAAGAAGAATATTAACCTTTAATTACGCTTATATAAATCTTTTAAAAAAAACTATATATTAATAGAAAGTCTTAGTTTATATTAATTATAATCGTAAAGATAATTATAATTATAATTTTAAACGTAATTAGATATATAAGTTATAAGACTTATTACTAACTAGTAAATAAAAGATTAGATTCTATTAATTATTCTATTTAATATCTTATTTATTATAAGAATATAGAGTTATTTTTTAAAAGCGAAACTTTAAAGACGATAGTCGAATAATATAATATATATATAATATAAAATTTTACGAACTACGCGCCAAAAGGAAAGCTTCGAAATTATAAGATTAATTAAAATTTAATAATAATAAATCTCGCGTAAAGTTTAAGCTATAGCTCGCGTTAGTAATATATAATAAGAATAATAATAGCTAGAAGAATATTTTATCTAATTTCTATTAATACTTTAATATTATTAAAATAAGAGCGATATCTATTAAAGCGGCGGCGGTATCTATTAAAGTAGCGGCGATATCTAATAAACGCTTTACTATAACGCTTTTAAATAGATTATTATCTCGCGTAGTCTAAAATAATATTAGCTTTTTCGAGGAGCTATTAATAATAAATTAAATATATATAAGTTAAGCTCTTTACGCGGTCTATCTATATATTAGCTTAAAGTTATTAATAAATAAAAAATAAATATATAACTTAACGTCTATATTATACTTTAAATATTATTATAATAATATTAGATTACTTAAATAGAAGTTTAAGATATAAAGAAGATAGTTTTATAAGAAGAAGAGTTAATATAAAAAGAAAGTCTTAGAGAGAAGAGAAAGCTTAGATATTTATCGCGTATACTAAATATTTAGATTACTTTAAATTATTTAGTTTATTTTAAGTATTAATAGATAATACGCTTTCTCTTCGATTTTGAAGATTTAAGCTTAAGCGAATTATACTTATTAAGCGCTATTATTTAATATAATCTTATCTACTTCTATAATATTTATAATTATTATTATAGTTCGTATAGATTAAAAGATAAGATATTTAAAAGAGCGAGTTAATAAATAATTATTCTTATCTAATTTAATTAAAATAAAACTATTATAACTTATTAAAATTTTCGCGTATTTCGTTTTTATTTTCTTTTCTTTATATAAATAATTATTTTTTTAATTTAAACTCTATAATTAAAATAGTATATGATATATACTCTTTATTTCTAACTTCGATACTTACTAGAATTAATATACTTTTTAATAAAATAAGTATTAATTAAAATTAAGTATAGCTTAGTATCTATAGATATCCGTATAAGCCCTTTAATTCCTTTATATATATCTATTAATTTATCTTTTTATAGCGATTAAAGTAGAAGATATTAAGTCTAATAATTTATTATAATAAGTATTAAATATTAATAATAATAATGATATTAAAGAGTCTTAATATAGATTAATTAGATAGCGATTAGATTTTTAATTAAAACGAAAAATAAAGAATAAGCTTAGTAAAAATAAAAATATTAAGAGATCGCGATAGCGAATAAATATATTTATATTTAAGAAGAAACTAATTAAGAAAGTAAAGAAAGTCGATATCTTAATTATTAACTACGCTATAGCTTATAATAAGTATAAAATTAGATATATTAATATATCGTAATTAAAATAGAAGTAAGCTCTTAAAAAGATTAGATAAAATATAATAAATAAGCGATAAATAATTTTTAATTCTAGTTATTATTCTAGTAGACTTATATTTTAATAATATTATATAAGAAAAATACGTAAGCGTAATTTAAAGAAAGTCTAGAGTTTCGCTCTTCGCGCGAATTATTATATATATAAATAAAGACGAAAGTTTAAATTAAGAGAAAATAAATAATATCGAAGCTAAATAAGATATAAGTATTAAGAATAATTTTATTATACGCGCTAATAATTAAGTAAACTTTATCTTTTAAGCTATTTAAAAGCGCGATATAGAATTTAATAATAAGCTCTATTATAGCTTAAATATAAAAGTATTAACGCGTTAACTAATAAGTATCGAGCTATTATAGAAATCTTAAGATATTAAACGCGATTACATTTAAAAGATAAAATTATAAATCTTTATTAATATATAATTAATCTAATATATAATAATAAAAAGTTTACTACGAAAGCTACGCTATTTAAGTTAATACTTTAATCTTAATTATTACTCTTATTATTATACGAGTAATATAAAGTTATCTCTTATTCAAGTATATTTAATTCTTAATTTTAATTATTATTATAGATATCGTTAATCTATTCTAAAATTATTAAATCTATTTTTATATACTTTTTATATTTTATCTTTTTTTTAATTAGATAGTAATTAAACTCTAAATTAAAATAAATATTTAGAAGAGAAAAGTTTATAAGTACTTAATTATATAATTTTATTTCTCTTATACTTCTTATAACTACTTAGATAATTAATAATATATAATTATATTTTATAGTTATATATATAATAACTAATTAATAAATTAGCTAAATTATATAAAGATAAGTATATTTTTATCTTTAATTTAAATAGCTTAACTAAGATAATCGCGAGATTTAGATTCTTTTTTTATAATATAACTCGCTTTCTATATATCGTATAAAGATAAATATTTATTTAAATAGAAATTATTAGAGCTAATTATAAAGTGTAATAATAAAAAGCTTACTCTCAAACTAACGAACTAGAAAGACTTCTATTACCTTATATAATACTTTAAAAGCGAATCTTTAAATATAATAGCGCTTTAATAAATTCTAAGTAAGTATAATCTAACGAACTAGGCGCTAAAAAAGAAGCTTTAGAATTATAAGATTAGTCGATTTTTAATAATAACGAATCTCGCGTAAAGTTTAAGCTATAGCTCGCGTTAGTTATATATAATAAGTATAATAATAACTAGAAGAATATACTATCTAGTTTTTATTAACGCCTTAATACTATTAAAGTAGAGGCGGTATTTATTAAAGTAAAGGCGATATCTATTAAAGTAATAACGATAGCGATTAAAGCGATAGCGGTATCTAATAAAGACTTTACTTTAATGCTATATCTAGCACTCTAGAATAGTATTAGCTTTTTCGAAGAGCTATTAATAATAGATTAAGTATATATAAGTTAAGCTCTTTACGCGATCTATTTATATATTAGCTTAAAATTATTAAAAGATAAAAAATAAATATATAATTTAACGACTACGTTATACTTTTAATATCGCTATAATAATATTAGATTACTTAAATAGAAATCTAACGTATAAAGAAGATAGTCTAATAATAAGAAGAGTTAATATAAAAAAGAAAGTCTTAAAAAAGAAGAAGGGGAAGAAAAGCTTAGATATCTATCGCGTATATTAAATTTTCAAATTACTTTATATTATCTAGCTTAAATTAAATATTAATAAAGCGCTTTCTCTTTAATTTTAAAGATTTAAGCTTAAGCGAATTACGCTTATTAAGCGCTATTATTTAATATAATCTTAGCTACTTTTATAATAATTATAATTATTATTATAGCTTATATAGATTAAAAGATAAAAGATTTAAAAGAGCGAGTTAGTAAGTAATTATCTTTACCTAATTTAGCTAGCGCTAAACTACTATAACTTATTAAAATTTTCGCGTATTCTATTCTTACTTTCTTATCTTTAAGTCTTATTATCTTTATAAAAATAATTATTCTTTAAATCGAACTTTATAATAATATACTTAAAATAGCGCGTAATATATATCCTCTTTATTTCTAATATTAATACTTGCTAGAATTAATACACTTTTTAATAAAATGAGTTTTAATTAAAACTAAGAATAGCTTAGTATTCGCAGATATCTGTATAAACCCTTTAATTCTTTTATATATATTTATTAATTTATTTTTTTATAGTAATTAAAGTAGAAGAGACTAAGTCTAATAATTTATTATAATAAATATTAAATATTAATAACAATAGCGATATTAAAGAGTTTTAACGTAGATTAATTAAACGATAACTAAGTTCTTAATTAAAACGAAAAGTAAAGAATAAGCTTAGTTAAAATAAAAATACTAAGAGATCGCGATAGCGAATAAATACGTTTACGTCTAAGGAGAAGTTAATTAAGAAAGTAAAAAAAGCTAATATCTTAGCTATTAACTACGCTATAACTATTAAAAAGTATAAAATTAAATATATTAATATATTGTTATTATAATAGAAGTAAGCTTTTAAGTAGATTAAATAAGATATAATAGATAAGTGATAAGTAATTTTTAGTTCTAGTTATTATTCTAGTAGATTTATATTTTAATAGTATTATATAAGAAAAGCACGCGAGCGTAATTACGAAGAAGTCTAAAGTTTCGCTTATCGCGCGAATAATTATATATATAGATAAAGATGAGAGCTCGAATTAGAAGGAAATAGATAATATCGAAGCTAAATAAGATATAAGTATTAAAAATAATTCTACTATACGCGCTGATAATTAAGTAGATTTTATTTTTTAAGCTACTCGAGAGTATAATATAGAACTTAATAATAAGTGCTATTATAGTTTAGATATAATAATATTAACGCGCTAGTTAATAAGTATCGAGCTACTATAGAAATCTTAAAATATTAAATACGATTATATCTAGAAGATAAAATTATAAATTTTTATTTATACGTAATTAATCTAACGTATAGTAATAAAAAGCTTACTACGAAAGCTGCGTTATCTAAATTAATATTCTAATCTTAATTATTATTATCGCTATTATACGAGTAATATAAAATCACCTCTTATTCGAGTATATTTAATTCTTAATTCTAATTATTATTATAGATATTGTTAATTCGTTCTAGAATCATCAAATATACTTTTATATACTTTTTATATTTAATCTTTTTTTTTATATATCGCGAGAAGATAGCTTAGAGAAATATAGCTTATTATATTAAGCTACGATATTTTCGAGAGGATATTAAGAAATATATTAATTTTTCTAAATTAACAATTTAATAAAAAGGCTATAACTATAATATATATAATTTTATATTAAATAGCGATATCGAAAATGCGTAATAGGCGTATAAAATTATCGTCGACGGCTTTGATTATAAAGTGTCGGCGGATTTCGCGCGGCTGACATTAGGGGAAGATAAGCTTTTCTTATTATTAGTAGATATAGCTCGCTTTCTTTCATATATATAGAGCAATAAAATATAATCGCATTTAATTTTATATCTTATTAATTTAGCGTAATTATTAATTAGAATAATAATTAGAATAGCTACTTCTAAATATAGAAATTCTAATCGAAATATCTCATACATATATCATATCATGATATGATCTCACAGATATACTATATCGTAGTATATATCGCCAAGATCTCATATTATATCAGGTATGGAATTCTATAAATCTTAATAACTTATACTATATTAGAGTATAATATAGTAGGTCAATATCTTATATTATATTATATCTTTCCGGCTAGTAATTCTAAATATAATAAAATAATAATTAAATCGCTATAGATAATTTAATATTAAAAAGTATTACGCTAAATAGAGTTATTAGACGCTATTATATCGAAGTCGCGTTATTAATATATAACTCGTTTAAATTCTTTATCGATATATCTATTAAATAAAATAAAGAAATTTAAAGCTTTATTAATATTTTTAATAATATTAAATTATATATTATTAATAGATTAGAATAAAGAAAGATATATAGATTATATTTTATAAGATAATTTAAATAAAGATAATCGTTAGATCGCGTTTTAAAATAATTTAATATAATAAGAAAAACGCGATTATAATATTAAGAAAGAGTATCTTAATATATTCGAGGCGATAAGAATTATCTTACTTATAATAATTATAATTAATGAAGATCTTAAATATCTAAATCTTTAAGAGTTAAATTTCTAGTCGAAATATTATATTAACGCGCTTAGTTAAGTAATAATTAAAATATAAAGAGATTAGAGATAATAACTCTATAAGAATACTCGATTTATACAAAGTATTAATAATTAATCTATAAGTTTTAAGATAAGAAAGATATTAATACTCTTAACTAATTATTATTATTAATACTTCGAGCTCTTTTTAATAAGAATATAGCTTTTCGACTATATAGATAATTTTTATTTAATTTTAATAAAGAAAATTCGAGATATCGTTTAATCTTATCTTAAGGTTTATATAACGTTATCGCTTAAAGATCTAAAGGCGATAATTAGCGATTTATTAGTCGATCTTTAATTTATATATTAAGATTTATAAAATAGATAGAATATAGTATATTTTATAAAATTTAGATTAATTAGCTTTTTTAGCTAATAGTCTTTATAATAAGAAATACTTCTTATTCTAATTAATAGTTATATTATTATATAAAATTTTCTTCTATAATAAGAGAGTATTTCTCGAATTTAGATAAAGAAGTAAGTATTTTTAATTATTCTTATTCGATAATACTATAATTCTTATAATAACCGCTCTTTATTATAATCTAAAGAATTATAATTCTAAATATTTTTATATTAAAAGATGAGATAGTAAGAAAGTCGAAGATAAACTCTTTATTATTATTTCACTACTTATATAATTAGAATACTTTTTAGAAATATATAAGTATATTAAGAAGTTCTAGAGAGATATAAAATAATAGAAAAAGTTTATCGTATACTATATATTACGATAGTGTATTCTAAAGATATATTTTAGATTAATAAGAAAGATATAAAAACTCTCTAAATTAAATAACTTATATAAGAATTTGTTAAATAATATTATTAAGGAATTAAGCTTCGTAAGCGCCTTAAGAAAAGTTATATTAAGGTTCGCTAATACTAAATTATTTAAGAGATTAAATTTAAGCTTATTTAAAGATGATAAGAGAATCTCGCGAGCTATTAAGAAATAATCGATATATAAAATAACTAAATAGAAAGGAATTAATTTAATAAATAATAATTAGAACTTAGATCTCTCTAAGCTCGAAGTATAAATATTTTATATCTTAGTGAGTAGAGAGGATAGATAAAAAAGATTAAACTTTAATATATTATCTATAACTTTACTATAGCGAATAAAGAAAGAGACGACTTATAAAGAAGATAAGTATTTATAGATTAATAAAATTATACTAGATAGGGAGGAAAAATATAAAGAATATATAGCGTAGTAAATAGAATAGAGAGAATTAGTCTCTTTATTTATTAAGCGAATTAAATAAGAATTAATAAAGGATTAAATATCGCTATAGCGCTTAAAATTCTAATTATTTAAGAATTTATATCTTAGAAATTATAAATATTATTAATATTACGATAAGATATCGCGGTAAATCTTAAATCGATAATTTTTATTAGATATTTAAGAATATCGAGTTTAGTTCGAATTAAATACTCTAGAGACATTATTATAATCGACGATATCGTTTAATTCGAATACGTTATAAATATTAATATTACTAGCGAGACTAGCTAATCTAGAATTTTTATAAATATTATTATAATTAATAATACTATCTAACTTAAATAGTCTCGAAAATCTTTTTAATATATATTTAATTAGTCGAATTAAACTTTTAATAGATATTATTATTATTAATAATATTATTTAACTCGAATAATCTAAAAAATCTATCTTATATATAGTCCCTCGAATTTTTAGATATATACTATTAAATTAATAGCTTATAATTACTTTAAAATCTAATTAACTTAAATAAATACTATCTTAACTTATTAAATACGAAGTTTATTATATTTAATTATTAAATTAGCGAAAAGAGTTAGATATAGATAAAGTCTACTTAATAGACTAAATCGTACTAAATCGTATTTATAATACGGACCCGGCGAAAATTGTGCGGAAAGGAACTTTTTAGATTTGCAGATGTTCTTCGTAGTATTCTCCGTATTTATCTATTATAGTTTCTTCTCTTACTTCTTAATATAGTAAGAATAATAGATTAAATTATAGTAATATTCTCCGCTTACTAAGTAATAATTTAATATGAAATCGTAGAGAGTATATAACGTTCGAACGCGTTTAATATAACTATAATATTTAAATATTAGTTTAACTTATCTATCGCTAACTTAAAAGAAGTATATAAAGGAGGACGTATCCGTTCGGGCTCTTTTTAAGAACTTTTCAACGCGTTTATAAGCAGTAATAGATAGCTATTAAGCTCGCTTACGGCCTCGATTACTAGTAGTAGCGAATTCGTCGAGGAATAGCCTAAGGGCGTTAGTAAGAGGCTCTAATTAGACGAGGAGTACCGAAGACGATTATATTTATATTAGTGGAATTAGTAGAATTAATAAAATTGATAGAATTAATAAAATAATAAAAGAATAATAAATAGATAGAAGAATTATTATTCGATCTCGAACGCGTCTAATATAACTATTATAACTATTATATTTAAATATTTATTTAATTCACTAATAGTAGGCTAAACTTTATTATTTTTATAACGTTAGAAAGCGTATATCGAGTTCTATAATTTACGAAATTATAAAGAAATAGCATTCGTAGAAAGCTAGTTATTTTAGAGTATAAAACTTCTATATATAAATTTTTAATAAGAAAGCTCGAGAGAGCTAGCGAGCTAACTTAGTTAGTCTAGCTAAAAGGCGTAATAACCTCGAATTAATAATTGGCTATATATATAAATTTAAGGTTTTCAAGCTTAGCTCTATCTTATTCTTTTATATATACTAATATCCGCTAATTAATCGTTAATAGACTACGCTTTTATAATTCTAATCTCTCTATCTTTTAAAGAAAAAGGCCTATTATTATTATAATATCGAGTTTATCTCTAAATTATATAGTAAAAAATAAAGATAATATCGAGAGTCGCTATAGCGCTAATAATAAGTTTAAGAATTTCTTATTAGTAAAAGATCTTACTATAAAATAGTATCTTATAATTATTAAAGTCGAAAATTATTATTTAAAATAAGAATATAAATTAGCTACGTTAGAGATCTATAATCGCGAGCTTTATAACGCTAGCTTATTATTTATAATTAATAAAGACTTATTTATACTAATTATTATCGCGTCTTTAATAAATATATTAATTAAAATAAAAATACTTCGCTTTAAAAGAATATATTCTTATAAGAGTATTAATAAGAGAGAGTATCTACGCTAGTTCCGCGAAGTCGAAATTAAGTTTCTTATAAATTTTAAGTATTTTATTATTAACTAATTAAGAATTATTTATTATATATAATTCTTAGAAGATAATCTTAATATCTAATAATATAAATATTATTAAGTCTATAGCCTAAAGAGTATAACTTTCAAATTCTTTAAGTAGTTTCTATTTAATTTAATAATAGATCTAGTAAATCGCTATCTTCTTATATATAAAAAGTAGAAGAAGATTAAATAACGCTTCAATTAGAAGATATCTATTTTTAAGATTTATTTAAAGAAGCTAGAGGCCTATATAATATTATTTTCTAAAAAATATTAGATTAATTTCTTCTTAACTAAATTTAAATTAGAGCTTAAAAATAAGATTCTAAGTATTAATAGTATATCGAAATAACGAGAAGAAATTCTTATCTAAACTATTATATAGAAAAAGATTTTAAAACGTATACTTCGATAATAGTTTTTATTCGAAGTTTTTAAAGGGGTTCGCTAAGAATAAGTCTTTAAAGAATCGAATTTCGAAATCTAAATTAGCTTTAAACGGCGGTATTTATATAATATATATTTAAGACGATAACGTAAAGTGTAAAGTTAAATCCTTTAATTCTAATTATAAGAAGAATAATTATTTTTATTATAAAAAATAGAATTATTAAATATCTAAGTATTTAGATCTCGATAAATTATCTATAGCCTATATCGACGTAGTATTAATAAAAAAAGATTCGATCTTATAATCGTCTTAAAAGCGAGATAAGAATAATAATTAATAGAGATAATTTCTTCTATTCTTATAAAGAAATAAATAAAGCTTTAAAATAAATAGAGATAATTTATTACTCTACTTAATACTAAAGCGTATATTAATTTAATTTCGTAAAAGTTTATAATTTAATAGAATTTAAAATTTTATAACGTTATCTTATCGTAATCGAAAGTGCTAAATTGTTACGAGCGTACCCTTGACACACCACTCAGCCCTCAGCCCTATGGCTAGCGGGCCTTGGCGGAGGCATCTCCTACTATATCATGCCTCCTTCCCACCTACATAGTTCGGTAGCCTTATTATCCTAGTTCTACCTCACCCATACTGGTATCGCACCTATGCTGGTCCTGACATTATAATAAGGCTCCTTCATACCCCCCGGCGAAGAGAAACTTAAACGGACACACTCGAGGATAGCAGAGTGACTAAACAGCTACCAAATATTTCACTTTCTGCTCGGAGCAAGCGACCGAGCCTGATAAAGAAAACGCTGGGTATTTCTACCATACAGAAGCCCCACCACACATACAAATCACAAACCACCTACATCATTCGAAAGAACCTACATCAAACAACCTACACCATCAACGGTAGCCCAATCCATCAAAAAACGAGTCCCCTACATCGAATACAAGAAATCCTTCTCCGCTCCGTTCTTACCTACATTCAACACATCATGAATTCTTCAAATCCACCTACATCAATACCAAGATACCTCCCTCCGGCCAGCCCTACCTTACATACGACGACCTACATAACAAACAAACACCCCCACACTCACAGTGAGCCTGCTACAATGGCAGCAAACGTACGACCTCTTCACTGAGCATGTCGACAACACACTCATAGTGAGCCTGCTACAATGGCGACGGGAACAGACCCGGCAAAACGACTACGATTCGACCTCTTCACTGAGCATGTCGACAACACACATAGTGAAGCCTGCTACCAAATGGCATTCAACACATTCGATTCTTTCCCTACCTCCCTACCAAACCTACGAATCGGCAAATCAGTTGAGACAAAGGATGGAATGGAGGATGGACTTGATGGCAAGAGCATGGGAGACACAGGGCAAATCTACAGTGAAGCTCCCAGGCCAGGCTGCCAAAAGGTGTTGGAGGTGAATGCATGCGTTGGATTTTCTTCAATTCTACCGAAGGACTATGGCAAGAAGGACTATGGCAAGAAGACTGGGCAAGGAGAAGAACTCGGAGAATCTTGCTGGCACGCAGGCAAGATGTGGACTACATCTCCGGGATCTCTGCAGGGTAACATGGCAGGCATGGCACAGTCAAGACCAGCATGCGGCCCGGCAATACCACTACACCTCGGCAAATCTTCTCCAGTCAAGGCCTACAGGGACTATGGATGTTTGGAGACACAAGGCAAGCAATGGGCGTGCATCTCCGGTCTACCAGCCATGGGGGCCATGGCTATTTGAGAGGGGGGGGTAGTGTTACGAGCGTACCCTTGACACACCACTCAGCCCTCAGCCCTATGGCTAGCGGGCCTTGGCGGAGGCATCTCCTACTATATCATGCCTCCTTCCCACCTACATAGTTCGGTAGCCTTATTATCCTAGTTCTACCTCACCCATACTGGTATCGCACCTATGCTGGTCCTGACACTAAATAATTAAAGTATATATTATTATAGCGCGTATTAGCTAGATTACTAATTAGTAAATAATTAAGATTAAAATAAAAAATATAATATACTCTTTTATATTATTAATTAAAAAGACTTTAATATCGTATTAGATATACTCGAGCTAAGTTAATTATAAGTATTATTAAACTTAACGACGAAGTAATAATAGTTTAAAATTAACGCTAATAAATTATAGATTAAAGAATTAATTAAATTTATTTAAATTATCGAATAGAAGTTAAATATATTTATAATCGTATATACGTTGCGATAGCGCGTAGCGAATCGAAAAATAGGCGTAATCTAAAGCTCTCTTAGAAGTTATTAGAGTTTAACGACGTTTTTTTTAATAAAAAAGTAGAAATCTTATTTACGCTTAAATAGAAGAATTATATTATTAAGATTAAAAGCGATAAGAACATCTGCAAATCTGAAAAGTTTCTGCAAAATTTGAAATTGCTAATCGCGCGTTTGTCGCGGAAATTACAAAATCCGCCGAATCAGCAAATCTGATTAGAATCTGCTCAAATTCCGCCGGTTTAGTAACTATTCTAATCTTTTTCGTTAATTCTATTAATTTAGTAGTAATACGCATAAAAAAAGAAAAGTTCTAATAATCGACGTTACGACGGTAAAATTCTACGGCGATAAGTATTAACGCTAATTTAAATTTAACTATAGAATTAGATAATTTAATAAAATTAATCGCGTAAATAATACTCTAATATAACGTATAATAATGCGTATATTAATAATAATATATATTAATATCATATATATATAGAATAGTACTTAGAGTGTATTAGAGTATATTACGCAAAAATTTTAAAGTTACTAAATTTTTTTAAAGTTGCTAAACTAATAGAATTAACGAAAAGAATTAAATATAGATAAAGTCTACTTAATAGACTAAATCGTATTAAATCGTACTTATAATACGAACTCGGCGGAAATCGTATAGAAATTCACTTTTTAGATTTATAGATGAAGTTATTATATAGTCTCTTATATAATCTATTTTAAACGAAGTTAACGAAGCTATAACGCTATCTAAAGAACTCTCTTTAGAAAAACTAAATTCGTTATTCGACTTCCTTAGCCGAAGTATTAATTCTTTTTATTTTTAAAAAGAATAAGAGGCTTCGTTTTTATATTAATTATCGAGGCTTAAACGCGATAACTATTAAAAATCGATATTCGCTATCTTTAATTATTAAGACTTTAAATTATTTATATAAGATTAAAGTCTTTATAAAGCTAGACCTTAAGAATATCTACTATTAAATTTAGATTAAAGAAGATAATAAGTAAAAGATAGTATTTCGTAATCGCTACGACTACTTCGAATATTTAATTATATCTTTTAAACTCGCTAATATATTAATAACTTTTTAAGCGTATATTAATAGAGCTCTTACGAGTTTAATAAATATAATATATATAGTATATTTAGATAATATTCTAATTTATAGTACTAATTTAGCGAAGTATTAGCGATATATTAAGTAAGTACTTAAGCGTTTATATTAGTTTCAATTATACGCTAGCCTAAAGAAGTATTAATTCTATATCGAATAAGTTAAGTTTTTAAGATTTATTATATCTATCGAAGATATCGCGATAGATTAAAAATATATCGCTATTATTAAAAAGTAGCTAAAATTAAAAAGTTATTAAAATATATAAGTCTTTTTAGACTTTATTAATTTCTATTAATAATTTATTTATAGCTATTTTAATATAATAGCGTTATTTATTAACTTATTTAAAGAAAGTAAGAATAATAAGAAATCTAGATTATTAGAGTAAATAAATAACGCTAAGCTAGTATTTTAATAGCTTTAAAACACTTTTATAACCGCGCTATTTCTACGCTATTACGATTTAAATTTAAAGTTATATCTTAAAATTAATACTTTTAACTTCGATATAAGAGTTATACTTTTATAATTAAATAAAAATAACTACTAACGATTAATAATATTTTAATCTAAGAAAATAATTTCTATAAAGTAAAATTATAAGATTTATAATTAAGAGCTACTCGCTATTATAATATCTATAAAATAATAACGTTATTATCTAAAAGATAGTATATTTTATATTAAGATTCTAACGAATTATAATAATCTTAAAGACTTTATAAAGTAGAAGAAATTAAATTTTAGATAAACTCGTTAAGCGCTAAAGTTAGTTACTTATAATTTTAAGATTTTTTATTAAATAAATAAATTAAACTCTATTAATTTATTATTATAACGCTTTAATTATAAGAGAATTTTATTATTAAATATTAAACTTTTATTAATATTATAAAATAAGCTTATACTTTAAATTAATAATAAGTAATTATAAAGAGATAAGAAGATTATAGCGGCTATAGCGCCTATATTTCGTATTATTAATATTTAAATAATTATTTCTAAAAGAGAGTCTAAAGTCGTATAAGAGATTACTTATAACGTATTTTAAAGATTAATAAAAATATTAATTCGAGATTTATAAGCTTATAATAATTAAATAAACTCTTTTTAAATTAATATTAATAAGCTAGCGATTAAGCGTCGCGTATATAATTAAATATAAATCTTAAATTTTAAGAGATTATTAAGATATAATAGTCGCTTTTATATTTCTAGAAATAAGACTTTAAGAAAAGAACTTATTAGTAAATATTATAATAATTCGTTATTAGAATACTTTAGCGCTATAAAAATATATAAGCTACTTACTCGTAAATACTATTAAAATAAAAATCTAAAGTAAATTATCGATTATATTAAGATATATAATATTTACTAGTAAATTAAAGCTTCGCGATATTATCTATATAGCGAATTAAGCTTACTTTTTATCGCTATTAAGCTATAAAAGAAAATTTCTATAAACTTTATTATCGATTTACTAGCGAGTAAATATAAGAGTATTATTTATAATACTATTCTAGTTATAATAAATTAATTTATAAAAATAATAAAATATATTTCTATATCTACTATAATCGATATCGCTTAGCTAATAAAAGTATTTTATTTTAAAATAATATATCGCTATAGTATATTAAATGATATTATTAGTAATAGAGACTCTATATTTATTAATAGCTTCTAATTCGCTATTTATTTTTATTTTAAAATTAAATAACGCTTAAGTATCGCCTTTTACTCGCAAATCGATAAATAAACTAAGCGATAAAATTAGATATTAAAATATTTCTTATATATATTTATTAATAATAAGTAAAATATTTAGATAAAATAACTATTAATAATAGAGTTCGCTTATATAAATAAATAATATTTCTTTATTAAAACGATATCGTTCTTTCTAATATATAAATATTATTCTAAAATTCGTTAGAAAATCGAGAACGACTTCGTCGAGGGAAAGATATTTATTATAAATAATAAAATAAAGAAATTATAAGCATTAAGGGATAAGATAGTAAAGTATTTTCGTAATACTATTACGACTTAGTTTAAATATTATAATAAAATATATTAGCCTTAAAGCTATAAGATAGATAATTTAATAATATTAGCGATTAAGAATCTAAAGTAAAAACGTCTAAGTAAGAAGTTATCTTATAAATTTATAAAATTATTTTAAATTATAAATAAGATAGAGATATAAATATATCGTTTACTTCTATTCTTAATATATAGAATTTATAATATCTTTTATATATCGTTATTTAAGTTTTATTATCTTCGCGATTATAGTAATATAGCGAAAGTCTTTATATAAACTCTTAATCTTATTAATAATAATAAGCTTTAAAAAATTAAAGAAATTATTAATAAGATTAAATATAAGAAAGACGTTTAATATAAAGTTAAATAAACTAATTAAGGCGAAGAGTATAATTAATAATTATTAGATAATAAATTTATTAATATTAGCGAGCTAATTTAAGTCTATAAATAAGCGAGTAATAAGTAAAAGTATTAAATAATAAATAATAAATCTCTTATTATTAAAGAGTTTAATTAATTATATAAATTAATAGCGAGTAAGTAAAGATAATAAAATAAGATATAATTATCGATTAGATTAGATATATTTCTAGATAATATTTATACTATATACGTACTCCTCTATATTTATTATTATTAAGATATAAATTAATAAAATAATTATATTATTTAATTATCTATTAAACTTTATTATAAAGAAAGTTTATTATATTAAAGTATATACTATTAATATAAATATATTTTTATCTAGAGTAATTATTAAAGAATTATCTAAGAATCTTATATTAGCGCTATTACTAAAAAAAGATCGTTATTTAAATATTCTCTATTATCTTAATATTAAAGATCGAGTTAAATTTATTAATTTAATTTTTTAATAAAAAGATAATTAAAGTATAGTCTTCGAGTTAATACTTATCGATATTCGTTATATATCGATAAAAGCTTTTAAGCTTCTTCTTTAATAACTCGTTTATTTTCTTTAATTTCTTTATATACTTATATATCGCTATAAGCTAATTTTAAAGATCTATAATTATAATAGAGATAATCGAAGTTATCGTTATTATATATTTCTATAATTTATATTATTAAATAATCTTTTTATTAAGCTTAATTCGTTAATAAAATAGCTTCTAAAATTATTTAGCGCGGCGATAGCGCTATATTAATTTTCTTATCTACGTTTAAAGATATAAAGGAATTTTAATATAGTAATTAATATCGCGTTTTTCGATCTTATAGTTATCGTAGAGGGGAGACTTATCTTAAATATATAAATTATTATCTTAATAAAAGTAAATTCTATATAATAAATTAGATATTAGAATTTATTAGTAATTATATATACGAAGCGATAATAATAGAAATAATTAAGAATTAGTAATCGCGTCTATAGAATAATTATATACTTACTATTAAAGTTATTATTATTATTAAAAAAGAATATTATAAAATTATTAGTCTACGTATTAATATAATTAATAATAATAAGATACTTATAATAAAGAGAAGTAAACTACTAATATAATAAGATATACTATATTTATATTAATATTAATATTAATATTATAGCGCTAAAGTAAATACTTATAAGAGAGGCGTTAAAAGTTATAAAGAATAAAAATAAATAATTTAAAAGAGATTTTTATATTCTCTATTATAGCGCTATTATTAATAAATAATATCTAATAATATAAATAGTAGTAACGCGATAATATTTCGCTATTATCTATAGAGCCGTATCGCCTAACTACTATTATTATTTCTATTATTATTATTTCTATTATTATTATTAATTAATAATTAAAGACGTTATCGCGAACGTATCGCTCTATTAATTACTTTCTTCGAATTTCTATAATAAAGATTATTACTACGTTACTTCGCTATAAACGTAATATATTATAAAAATAACATTATCTATAAAGAAACTCTTCTCTCTTCTTTTACTTATTAGATTTTTAAGATTTTATTATAAATTCTTAAATTTAATATTATTCGCTATAGAGGCTATTAACTAGCGCTATAAAAATACTAATATTAAGCGCGTTAATTTACTATAGATTACTATTAATTAATATTATAAAAGCGATATTATTCTCGAAGATAGTATTAATATTATTATATAATATATTAATAACGCGTTTATAACGCGTAAGAATTAATTCTATCGCGTTATTAAAATAATATTATAATCTTAATAGATTAACTCTTTTCTTTTATTTTCTTATTAGAGTTTAAAATTTTTTTAATAAATATTTTATTTTTACTTAAGCGCTTAAGAATTAAGATCTAGAAGAAAAGATAATTATTAGATCTAATACGTTATAGACCTTAGCGCTACTTATCTAATATCGTATATACTATATTAAGATTCCTTTTAAGACGTCGATATTATATATACTACGTTAGAATTTCTTTTAGAATTTAATTTTAATAATATATTCTATATATCTAGAAGCTTAACGAATATAGATCTACTTTATATATCTCGAAGTTTTAATATTTCTTAAAGATTAGTTCTACTATTAAATATACTATTAAATCTTATAATAATACTACGTCTTTTATAGTCTATATCCGCTAGCTAATCGTTAGTAAACTATATTCTTATAGATATTTATAGCTATTTTATTATTTAAAAATTTTTATTATAATAAAAGATATTATAGAATTCATATTACTAATTAATATATTATCTTTATTTCTTTTTAATATTTTAATATTTCTTATTATAAGAATATAGTCTTTCTCTATTTTTTATAAATAATTATTATAAATTAATTCTTTATACTTAATATATCTTTCTAATTAAATCTAAACGCGTTTTTCTTTATATATATATATTTATATATAGATTAAAAATATATAATAAGCGATTAAAGTTTAATTTAACTTAAAACTAAAGTTAAAATTTAATTTAACTTAAAAAAATTTAACTTTATAAATTTAATTTATAGATCTTTATTTATTAGTATATATAAAAGAATAAGATAGGGCTGAGCTTGAAAACCTTGAATTTGTATATATAGCCAATTATCAATTCGGGGTTATTACGCCTTTTGACTAGACTAACTAAGTTAGCCCGCTAGCCCTTCCGAGCTTTCTTATTAAAAATTTATATATAGAAGTTTTATACTCTAAAATAACCAGCTCTCTATAGATGCTATTTCTTCATAATTTCGTAAATTATAGAACTTAGTATACGCTTTCTAACGCTATAAAAATAATGAAGTTTAACCTACTATTGATAGATTAAATGGATATTCAAATATAATAATTATGGTAGTCATACCAGACGCGTCCGAGATCGGATAATAATCCTTCCACCTATTTATTATTCTTCCACTATTCTATCAATTCTATCAATTCTACTAATTCTATCAATTCTATCAATTCCATCAATATAAATATAATCGTCTTCGATACCCCTCGCCTAATTAGAGCCCCTTACTAACGCCCCTAAGTCACCTCTCGGCGAATCCGCTATTGCTGATAATCGAGACCGCAAGCGAGTCTAATAGCTATCTACTACTACTCATAAACGCGTTGAAAGGCCTTTAAAAAGAGCCCGAACGGATACGTTCTCCCCTATATACTCCTCCCAAGCCAGCGATAAGTAAGTTAAACTAATATTTAAATATTGTAGTTATATCAAACGCGTCCGGTTTAGATACATACACCTCTTTTGCCCGCCTCTTAAAGCCCCTACTAACGCCTCTAGGCTATTCCTCGGCGAATCCGCTACTGCTAATAATCGAGGCCGTAAGCGAGCCTAACAGGTACCTACTACTACTTATAAACGCGTTGGTACCCTTATACTCAATTAAATAAGAGAAGGATCTACAATAGGCGAATGCGGAGAATATTACGAAGACAGTCATCAGCAGCAGTAACACAATAGGCCTACTCTCCACGATCTCACATTAATCCACTCAGCCAATATAAGAGAAGTTAATATAGCAGGCGAATACGGAGAATATTACGGAGAAACAAAGCGATAATAAGGCTCTTAGCATCAAGAACACGGCTTAGCTCTCCAAGATCCCACGTTATATACTCTCCACGGTTCTATATTAAATTATTACTTAGCAAGCGGAGAATACCACTATAACTTAGCCTGTTATCTCTACTATATTAAGAAGTAAGAGGAGGAACTATAATAGGTAAATGCGGAGAATACTACGGAGAAACTAAGCGGTAATAAGGCTCCCAGCATCAAGAATAGGCTTAGCTCTCCAAGATCCCACGTTATATGCTCTCCACGATTTCACATCAAATTATTACTTAGCAAGCGGAGAATACCACTATAACTTAGCCTATCATCTCCACTATATTAAGGAGTAAGAGGAGGAACTATAACAGGCAAATGCGGAGAATACTGCGGAGAAACCAAGCGGTAATAAGACCACCATCGTCAAGAATACGGCTTAGCTCTCCAAGATCCCACGTTATATACTCTCCACGGTTCTATATTAAATTATTACTTAGCAAGCGGAGAACACTACTGCAACTTAGTCGTTCTACATCAAATCATCACTCAGTAAGCGGAGAACACCACTGCAACTTGGCCTATCATCCCCACTACATTAAGGAGCAAGAGAAGGAACTACAACAGGCAAATGCGGAGAACACTGCGGAGAAACCAAGCGGCAACAAGGCCCCCAGCACCAAGAACACGGCTCAGCTCTCCGAGATCCCACGTTATATGCTCTCCACGGTTTTATATCAAATTATTACTCAGCAAGCGGAGAATACTACTGCAACTTAGCCTGTCATCCCCACTATATTAAGGAGTAAGAGGAGGAACTACAACAGGCAAATGCGGAGAACACTGCGGAGAACACTGCGGAGAACACTGCGGAGAACACTATGGAGAATACTGCGGAGAAACCAAGCGGCAACAAGGCCACCATCGTCAAGAACACGGCTTAGCTCTCCAAGATCCCACATTATATCAGTTATTCACTCAGCTAGCCACTCAGCTAGCCACTTAGTCTGATACTCTATAAGAGGAGAAGCAAGAGAAGAAACTATAACAGGCAAATGCGGAGAATACTACGGAGAAATCAAGCGGCAATAAGGCTATTATCATCAAGAACACGACTTAGCTCTCCAAGATCTCACGTTATATCAGTTATCCACTTAGTTAGCTACTCAGCTAGCTACTTAGTCTAATACTCTATAAGAGAAAAAGTAAGAGGAGGAACTATAATAGGTAAATGCGGAGAATACTACGGAGAAACTAAGCGGTAATAAGACCATTATCGTCAAGAACACGGCTCAGCTCTCCAAGATCCCACGTCATATGCTCTCC
This sequence comes from Letharia columbiana, assembly GCF_014066305.1. Classification (NCBI taxonomy): domain Eukaryota; kingdom Fungi; phylum Ascomycota; class Lecanoromycetes; order Lecanorales; family Parmeliaceae; genus Letharia; species Letharia columbiana. Next base: position 638,979 of record NW_023501047.1, on the reverse strand, counting down.
ACGGTTTCATATCAAATCATCACTCAGCAAGCGGAGAACACCACTACAACTTAACCTATCATCCCTACTGCATTAATATAATACATCACTACGGCCTCTATAGGAGGAATATCGAACGATGTATATTTAGACGAATTAAAACCGTTCGATGTCTACAGCTATTTCATTATTCGAAAGATTTTACTACGGCAGAAGATATTATGGAATTCACACCACTAACTAGCACGTTATCTCTATTTCTTTCCGATATTTCGATACTTCTTACCATAAGGACATAGCCTTTCTCTATTTTTTATAGGCAATTATTACGGATTAATCCTTCACTTAATATACTTCCTAATTAGGCCTTAGCGCGCCTCTCTCTACATATATATGTCTATATATCATATAGATTAAATCAATTTTATAGTAGTGAAAGTAGGTTAAAAACGCACAGCAAGCGATTAGAGTTCGATTTAACTTAGGGCTAGAGCTAAAATTCGATTTAACTTAGAAAAATCCAACTCCATTTGACTTAGAAAAATGAAAAATCCAACTCCATGAATTTAATTCATAGGCCTTTACTTATACTATTATAATAATATATAACTCGCTATTATTAATATATATAAAAGAATAAGATAGAATTAAGCTAGAAAACCTTAAATTTATATATATAGCTAATTATTAATTCGAGTTCTATACGCTTTTTAGTTAGATCGGCTAAGTTAGCCCGATAGCTCTCTTATATCTTTCTTATTAAAAATTTATATATAGAAGTTTTATACTTTAAAGTACTTAGCTTACGATATATATAGTTACTTTATAATTCCTTAAATTATAGAGCTCGCTTTACGCTTTCTAACGCTATAAAAATTATAAAGTTTAGTCTACTATTAGTGAATTAAATGAATATTTAAATATAATAGTTATAATAGTTATACTAGACGCGTCCGAGATCGAATAATAATCCTTTTATCTATTTATTATATTTCTTCTATAATTCTATTAATCCATTAATCTAAGACATATATCTCTTTTATTCGTCTTTTAAACTTTTTATTAACGTCTTTACTATTAATAATCGAGATCGTAAGCGAGTTTAATAGCTATCTACTACTACTTATAAACGCGTTAAAAAGCTCTTAAAAAGAGCTCGAACGGATTTATAGTTATCGTTTTCTTTTATATACTTCTCTTAAGTTAGCGATACTCGACTAGCCGCTTAATTAATACTATCTATTCTATTAGCTTAGTAATTTACTTAATTAAATTATTAGCTAGTTACTTAGTTAGTTACTTAGTTATTTACTTAATTAATTACTTAGCTAGCTACTTAGTTTAATACTCTATAAGAGAAGAAGTAAGAGAAGAAACTATAATAGATAAATACGAAGAATACTACGAAGAATATTACGGAGAAACTAAGCGGTAATAAGACTATTATCGTTAAGAATACGACTTAGCTCTTTAAGATCTCACGTTATATACTCTCTACGATTTTATATTAAATTATTACTTAGTAAGCGAAGAATACTACTATAATTTATTTTATTATTTCTATTATATTAATATAGTATATTACTATAATAACGTTAGAAACTATAATAGATAAATGCGGAGAATACTATAGAGAATACTACGGAGAAATTAAGCGGTAATAAGATTACTATTATTAGAAATACGACTTAGCTCTCTAAGATTTCACGTTATATACTCTTTATAATTCTATATTAAATTATTACTTAGTAAGCGAAGAATACTACTATAACTTAGTCTATTATTTCTACTATATTAATATAGTATATTACTATAATAATATTAGAAACTATAATAGATAAATACGAAGAATACTACGGAGAATACTACGGAGAAACTAAGCGATAATAAGACTCTTAGTATTAAGAATACGGCTTAGCTCTTTAAGATTTCACGTTATATACTCTCTACGATTCCATATCAAATCATTACTTAGCAAGCGGAGAACATCACTGCAACTTAGCCTATTATCCCCACTGCATTAATATAGTACATTACTATAATAACGTCAGGAACTACAATAGGCAAATGCGGAGAATACTGCGGAGAACACTGCGGAGAAACCAAGCGGCAACAAGGCCACCATCGTCAAGAACACAGCTCAGCTCTCCAAGATCCCACATTATATACTCTCTACGGTTCTATATTAAATCATTACTTAGTAAGCGGAGAACACCACTGTAACTTAGCCTATTATCCCCACTACATTAATATAATATATTACTGTAATAACGTTAGAAACTACAATAGGCAAATGCGGAGAACACTGCGGAGAATACTGCGGAGAAATTAAGCGGCAATAAGGCCCTCAGCACCAAGAACACGGCTCAGCTCTTCAAGATCCTACGTTATATGCTCTCCACGGTTCCACATCAAATCATCACTCAGCAAGCGGAGAACACCACTGCAACTTGGCCTGTCATCCCCACTGCATTGATATGGTACATCACTGCAATAACGTCACAAGAGGAGGATCTACTGCGACGATCACAGCCAATTAGGCATTGAAACCGTCCGATGTCTTGCTCTGACAGCTATTTCATTATTCGAAAGATTTCACTGCGGCAGGAGATAATGTGGGATTCACACCACTAATTAGCATGTTGTCTCCATTTCTTTCCGGTATTTCGATACTTCTTGCCATAAGAACGTGGCCTTTCTCTGTTTTTTATGGGCAATTATTACGAATCAATCCTCCACACTCAATACACCTTCCTAATTAGGCCTTAGCGCGCCTCTCTCCGCACATATGTGCCTATATATCATATAGATTAAATCAATTTTGTAGTGGTGGAAGTAGGTCAAAAACGCACAGCAAGCGATCAGAGTTCGATTTGACTTAGGGCTAGGGCTGAAATTCGATTTAACTTAGAAAAATCCAACTCCATGAATTTAATTCATGGGCCTTTACTTGTAATATTATAATAGAAATAAATAAAGATAAAATAAAAAAAAAAAAAACTTACTTATAATAACGTTAATATTAATATTATTACTAAAAAGAATAAAGATTAAATTAAAAATAAGACTTTATATTTATTAGCGCGACATTTATAATTATAATAATAGAATTATTATAATTATTAAAGTAATAATAATTATAATAGTATATAATAATAATAATAATAATATATTATAATAGAGTAATATTATATTTATATTCTATTAATTAAGATAATAAAATATAAAATAATACTATCGCGATTTAGTATATAAATATATTAATATATTTAAAAAGATCTTAAAATAAGTAGTTTAAATATATTATTATAGTACGAGTAAAGGCATGAATTAAATTCATAATCATTTTTTTGATCGGGGCTGTCGAGTAAATTTTGGGAGCGATCTTTGATAAGCGATATCTGAATCCTTACCTTTAAATATCTATAAGACTAAATTTAGTAATTCTTTTTATCTAAAAGCTCACATTATACTCTATAGTTTAAACCTAAAATTCTAAAATTTTAATAGAAAACAAAAAGTTATTCTAAAGTCAAATAATGTACACCTGTTTTTTGATTAGGGCTGTCGAGCGGATTTTGGTGAGCGGACTTTGGTGAGCGATATTTGAATTCCTTGCGCTTTAATAATTATAAGACGAAATTTCAAAATTCTTAAAAATTCGGAAAGCGCAGACTGCGCTCCAAAATTTAAAATTTAAAATCTCAAAAAGTTAATAGAAAACAAAAAAGTTTTTCTATATATTAATAATGTACACCTATTTTTTGATGGTTGCGGACGCTAATTTGTTTACCCGCGGTGTCTAACCAAAAAGCGTAGACCTAACGAATTGATGATTGGCTGCACATACAAATTCAAGGTTTTCTAGTTCAGCCCTACCTTATTCTATTATATATACTAATATATTAATTTAAACTATATTTAAATTATAAATAAATAATATATATAAAATTAATAAATTTATAGTATTTAATTATAAGATATAATAATAATAAGATTTAGAGATTAAATCTTTTAAGAAGAGATATAATTATAAAAATAAAAGTACTTAAAGCGAATTAATAAACTCGCTTATATTATTTATTAGATTATAAACTATATAACTAAAATAAATATCTAATATACTTAATAAAGTCTTAAATATTTATAAGTTTTCTTTTCTCTTCTTTTTTCTTTAATTATTAATTTATCTAGTAATTAATTAATTTATTCTATTAATTATATATCTAGATCTTATAATTATATAACTATTATATAATTTTATTAAAAATTTTATTATTTTATATATCTATAAAGTAATTATAAATAAATAAAATTCTCTCTTTTTTCGAGAGATCTCTTCTATATATACTCGCTTTTTCGCTCTTATAATACGCTAGAATTTAAATAGATTAATTCTATCGAGAATTAACGATTAAATCTTAAAGATATAATTTAAGCGTAAAGAATATATATATTTATTAATTAGAGATTATATATATAATAATTATCTTAATCTATTATATAATTAAATAAATTTTTAAATAAGATTATAAATAGATAAAATTAATATTTTAATATAAATTAACGAGTTTAAATCTATAAATTAAATCTATAATCTATTTTTTTAATTAGAGCTATCGAGTAAATTTAATAAATAATCTTTAATAAGTAATATTTAAATTTCTTATCTTTAAAGAATTATAAGATTAAATTTTATAATCTTTTTAATAATAAAAAGCGTAAATTACGATCTATAATTTAAAAAAAATTATTAAATTTTAATAGAAAATAATAAAGTTATTAAAAGATTAAAAGTAGAAAAAGAGATTTTAATAATTATAAATATTAATTTTATTACTTATAATATCTATTAAGAAATTATTATTAATATTATAATTTAATTTATATATATATATAATATAAAAGATATTAATTATTCTATATAATTTATAAATATATATATATATAATATTAAGCTTACGCTAATAGCTCTATAAGTATTTTTAAAATATCTTATAATAATTATCTATAAAAAAGAGAGAAATATTATATTCTTATAATAAGAAGTATTAAAATATTAAAAAGAAATAGAGATATTAGATTAATTAGTAATATATATAATATATTTTATAAATTCTTCTATTATAGTAAAAGCTTTTAAATAATAAAATAAATATTAAAGTAAGACTATAAGATATCGAATAATTTTAATTTATTTAAATATATATTATTCGATATTTCTTATCTATAGAGATTTAATTATTATAGTTATAGTAATTTAACTATAATCGTTATAGTAGATTCTTCTCTTATATATTTAATTTAATAATTATTAGTATATAAAAAAACTGAATTGGCCCATCATAAAAGGGAACCCTTGTAGACCACGAGTCACGGGTAAAAAAACGCCCAACCACAAAACCGCCCTCCCCCTCATCAAAAAAGGACGTTATCACAAAGTAAAACTTTTGTTTCATTAAAATGAAATTTTATTTTAAATTTGAAGCGCTATTGCGCTTCCGAATTTTAAGAATTTAAAATTGTCTATAATCATAAAGCGCAAGAAACAAAACGCCACCAAAGCCACCAAAGTTCGCTCACCAAAGATCGCCACCTATTTACTCGATAGCCCGATCAAAAAATATAGAATTTAATTCATAGGCCTTTACTGTATATTATAATAATATAATAAAAATAATAAATTAAATTATAATAATATTCTTTTATTAAATAATAGTTTAATATAGAATTATAAAGAGTATATAACGTAAAATCTTAGAGAGCTAAATCGTATTCTTATTAATAATAATTTTATTATTATTTAGTTTCTTTATAATATTCTTTATATTTATTTACTATAGTAATTTCTTCTCTTACTAAATAATAGCTTATAGAGATCTTCTCTTATATTACTAGTAAGTCTTCTAATTTTAATTCTTTTTTTTCTATTATATTATATATATAAATAAATACTTCGATAATTAAATAGCGTGAAAATTAAATAGATTATTATTACTATTTTAATTATAGAGATTAAGATTATATAATAAATATATAATAAAATTAGAAGATAAAAAAGTAAGATTATATTTTTAATAAAAGCTAATATAGACTATAATAGAGATATTTAAATATATATATAATTATAATATAAATAAGATAAGTTTTTTAATATATAAATTTATAATAATATTAATAAGTCTAGCGAAAGAATTAATATAGATATTATTTATTAAAATTAATTAATAAAAGATTAATATTTTATTATATTATTAAGTTTTAAATAGATATTATAATTATATCTTATAGTAATAAATAGTTTTAATATAACTTTATATTATAAATAGATAATTATCTTTATTCTTTTTATATACTTCTTTATAAAATATAATAATAAATAATTATTTTTTATAATATAAGATTATTAAATATAAACTATTTTATATAATATAAGATTATTAAGTATATATTATTTTTAATATTATTAAATAGTATTTAATAATTATAAATATATATAAGAGTTAATTTAAAGCGTTATATTAACTTAACTTTAAATAATTTTTTTTTAATAATTCTTTATTTATATTAATATAGTTTATTAATTATTTATAATTATTTAATATAATATAGATTTTAATATAATAAATATAATAATATCTAACTAATAAGTATATTATCGATATTTCTTTTATTTTATAATATAAATATTTAAATAGAACGTTATATCTTAACGAGTAAGAGAGATTTTATAGTATAGATTTTTAGCGATAACTTTTATTATAATTCTAGAAAGACTATAAGTTCTAACGCTATAATTAGTTACTATAATAAATTCTTATATATAAAATTAATTCTTAAGACGTAGAATTATAATATCTTTATTAGAAAAAATCTTATTATTAATAGAAATACGCTTATAAATAGCTAAAAAGATAATAAAAATATATCTCTTCTTATTTATAACGATTATAATATACTCGATAATATTTATAATATATAAATAAACGAAATAAAAGTTAGATTTAAATAGAATATAAAGATATAAGAGAAAGATAGATATTTATCTATTTATAAGATTTATTAATATTAATCTTCTTATTAATACTAGCGATTTATTAATAATAATTTTTTAGAAAGATAATAGTATATTAATACTCTTATATATATTAGCGAATTTTAATATATACGATTAATATTATAATTTAATAATAGTTATATATAATACGAGCTCTTATTCTATTATTATTATACTATTTTTAAATTATTTATAAATTATAATAAATCTTAAGTATTATATTATTATTATAAATAACTACTTCGAAATTAATAAAGTAAAAATTTTTTATTTAAATTATAAATTTTTTATAATATAATATATAGAATTAACGCGATTTTTAATTTAAATTAAATAAAATCTAAAGCTTAATATATAGATTATACGCGGAAAGCTATATTAATATAAATAAGAAACTATTAAAAAAGATTATTTAAAATTAAATTAATATTATATTATTAGATATTAATATAAATTTTATATAAATCTTTAATAATATTTAGATATTCTATAAAATAAAGCTAGATATTATTATTAATTATTAAGAAGTTATTATAATTTAATTTATATATATATATAATATAAAAGATATTAATTATTTTATATAATTTATAAATATATATATATATAATTTTAAGTCTATATTAATAACTATATAAATATTTTTAAAATATTTTATAATAATATCTAATTAAAAAGTATAGCGAACTCGAATTTATAATTAATTATATATATATATTTAAAATTTTCTAATTTAGCTTTATCTTATTCTTTTATATATATTAATTTATATAAAAAATCTTATATATATAAAATTCTTAATTATAATTAAAATTACTATATAAAATATCTCGATTTAAATATAAAATATAAAATTTATTATCTATTTTAATCAATTCTAGTATTACTTAAATTTTAAATTTTTTATATCTCTATATTAATAAGTTTTAGAAAATTAAAAAATTATTATAAATATTTTTCTTTTAAAAATTCGAATATTAAAATTTCTAAAATAACTTTATATCGATATTAAAAAATTTATAATTTATTAGAAAAATATTAAATCTATAAATTTTTAATTTATAGAGAATTCTAATTATTTATTATTTTATAAAATAAAAATTTTATAGAATTTAATTAATTTCTTTAAGATAGTCTTAGCGTTTATAAAATAATTAAGATACTTTTTAATATTAAATATATTTTTTATACTTTATAATTTTATTTAAAATATTTAAATTAGAATTTTTTAAAAATTTAAAAATTAAGTTAATTAATTAATTAATATAATAAATATAATTTATAATATTTTTAAATTATAATAAGTCGTAGCTATAAAATTATTTAAGAAGATATATTTTTAATTTTTAATAAGAAGTATTTATAATAATTTTTTTAGTTTTCTAAAATTTATTAATATAGAGATATTAGATTTTTCTTATCTTCTCTCTAACTCTCTTTTTTTCTCTTCTCTTATAAGATATAATAAATATATACTTTATTTTATAAATATTAAGTATAATTTATTCTATTTTAATATCGATTATAAATATATAGTAAGAATTCTATTAAAAGTAAAATATTAGATATATTAGAAATTAATTATAATTAAAAAACTAATTAATTAATTTATAAAATATATAAATATTTATATATATAAAATAGATAATTAATAGCTAATAATTATTAGCTCTATTATCTTTAATTATATAATTCTTAAGAAAAAAAAAATTCTATAGTTCTAATATATCTTAAAATTAAAAATTAAAAATTTTAATTTTTCTATATAAGTATATATAAAAGAATAAAATAAAATTAAGCTTAAAAATCTTAAATTTATATATATAATTAATTATAAATTTAAGTTTGTTATATTTTTTAATTATATCGACTAAGTTAGCTTAATAACTCTCTTATACTTTTCTTATTAAAAATTTATATATAAAAGTTTTATATTTTAAAGTATTTAATTTATAATATATATAATTATTTTATAATTTCTTAAATTATAAAACTCGCTTTATATTTTTTAACGCTATAAAAATTATAAAAATTAATTTATTATTAGTAAATTAAAATATTTAAATATTATAATAATTATATTAAACGCGTTCGAAATTAAATAATAATTCTTTTATCTATTTATATAATTATTCTTTTTTTATTATTCTATTAATTTTATTAATTTTATTATAATTATCTTCGATATCTCTTACTTAAAGATTACTTAATATTTTAAATATATATATTTCTTTTACTTATCTTTTAAAGTCTTTATTAATATCTCTAAACTATCTTTTCGCGAATTTATTATTATTAATAATCGAGATTATAGCTTAATAGCTATCTATTACTACTTATAAATATATTAAATTTTTTTTAAAAAAATTTAAATAGATTTATAATTATTATTCTTCTTTATATACTTCTTTTAAATTAATAATAATATCTTTTAATCTAGCGATATTATCTTTTAAAACGCGTTTTTCTTCTTAATTTATTCTTTATTACTTTATTTTAAAGTCTCTTAATATTATTAAGAAAAAGCTTTTAAATAAGAGAAAGATAATCTAAAAATTTCTCTATTATAAGATTTATTAATAAGCTTTTTTAATAATAACTTTTTAAATAGTTTATATTCTTTTTAGCTTTTATTTAAATTTTATTTAATCTTTAATAAAATTCGTTAACTATATTATATATTATTTATATATTATAAAGTCTATATAATATAATTTAAAAAAGTTAATCTATTATTAATAGATTAAATTAATATTTAAATATAATAATTATATTAAATACGTTTAAGATCGAATAATAATTCTTTTATCTATTTATATAATTATTCTTCTTTTATTATTCTATTAATTCTACTAATTTCATTAATATAAATATATTTATTCTCGATATTCTTATATTTAATTAAATAATAGAAAGATCTATAATAGATAAATATAAAGAACTCTATAAAGAATATTATAAAGATAATAATTAATAATAATAATATAATAAATTTACTCTTTATAATCTTATATTAATCTATATAATTAGTATAAGAGAAGTTAATATAATAAATAAATACGAAGAATACTATAAAGAAATTAAGTAATAATAAAATTCTTAATATTAAGAATACGACTTAACTCTTTAAAATCTTATATTATATACTCTTTATAATTTTATATTAAATTATTATTTAATAAACGAAGAATATTATTATAATTTAATTTATTATTTTTATTATATTAAAAAGTAAGAGAAGAAATTATAATAGATAAATATAAAGAATATTATAGAGAATATTATAAAGAATATTACGAAGAAATCTAAGTAATAATAAAGTTTTTAATATTAAGAATAAACTTAACTCTCTAAAATCTCATATTATATACTCTCTATAATTCTATATTAAATTATTACTTAATAAGCGAAGAATATTATTATAACTTAATCTATTATTCTTACTATATTAAAGAATAAAAGAAAAAATTATAATAAATAAATATAAAGAATATAACGAAGAATATTATAGAGAATATTACGAAGAAATTAAGTAATAATAAAACTTTTAATATTAAGAATACGACTTAGCTCTTTAAGATTTCACATTATATACTCTCTATAATTTTATATTAAATTATTATTTAATAAGCGAAAAATATTACTATAACTTAGTTTATTATCTCTATTATATTAAGAAGTAAAAAAAGAAATTATAATAGATAAATATAAAGAATATTATAAAGAAATTAAGCGATAATAAGATTATTATTATTAAGAATACGATTTAACTCTTTAAGATTCTATATTATATACTCTTTATAATTCTATATTAAATTATTACTTCGAAATAATATATATTTAGATAAATTAAAATCGTTCGATATTTATAGCTATTTTATTATTCGAAAAATTTTACTATAATAAAAGATATTATAAGATTTATATTACTAATTAATATATTATCTCTATTTCTTTTTAATATTTTAATACTTCTTATTATAAGAATATAATTCTTTCTCTATTTTTTATAAGTAATTATTATATCTTTCTAATTAAATCTTAGCGCGCCTCTCTTTATATATATATATCTATATACTATATAGATTAAATTAATTTTATAATAATAGAAGTAGATTAAAAACGTATAGTAAGCGATTAGAGTTCGATTTAACTTAGAACTAAAGCTAAAATTCGATTTAACTTAGAAAAATTCAACTTTATAAATTTAATTCATAAGTCTTTACTTATTCTAAATACTATTAAGAGTATTTCGTAAAATTTACTATTATTCTATTTTATAATATAACGAATAATTTAAATCTTTTAAGAATTTTATAATTTAATCTATGTTCTATTTATTAAATTTTAATAATTTTTTAAATTATAATTAATTCTAATTGAGAACCTATATAGAAAAATTGAAATTTTTGATTTTTGATTTTGGGGTGTGCCAGAGTTGAGGGAATTTTTTTTCTTTCTCAAGGATTGTATGCGATAGCCGAAGGAGCTGGTATTGTAACAGATTCATCCGAGATCTCTTTTTTGCTAGTTGATAACTATAACCATGACCACTCCTTATGGTCTTCGGATCGTATGGGAATCATTAAACCAAAATCAGTCTTGGACAAGGACTCATCTTTTCAGGACTGCTCGTCATTTACGGATGGCCGTGAAGAAGAGATTCAGGTAGAAGACCAACACTCGAGTAGGCTCAACACCAGTGCAAACTCTCTCTTGGAGAGATCGAGAGCAGTTTTGTCAATGTTTTGAGAGATATCCAGAACAACCATACCTACATCACAGTAGAGAGAAGCACTACGCCATCGCGTTTTTCTCAACATGGCCCCCATGTGTCATATTTCAAGAGTATCATTGTCTAGACTACGTGGTCTGGCCAAAGACCAAGTGTATGAAAAGTTTTCAATGTGATGGGACCTGGAGCAATATCTGCAGAAGGGCAGTACCGCCTTCAAATCAAACATGGGAAGCTCCTGCAATGATACATGGTCATGCTATCCACCTATATCTCTTGAAGAGACAAATCGTCTTCAACAGTCAGGCCCATTTTCGAAATAGAGAAGACTTGCACCCTGCTGCACACGGGGTGCTGGTGCATGGAAACATCAATGAGCTCGCAGTCACAAACTAAATTGAACACCATAAACCGGCGAACTGAGCCCAGGGTGATAGTTGATCCAGCGCGGCGAATCGATAGTGTCTGCATTTTCGTCTCGAAGACCTCACTCTTGGGCAGGTCACAAGGTATGGCACGAACCCGGTGTGAACATTCCTTTCGGGGGACACTTGTCGCTCTTTTCGATGATATGGTTCCACTTGATACTTGCTCCACTGGACCCTGGAGCATTTCCCTCACGAAAAGATCCTGTTCATCTGTGCACGATATATCAATGCAGCCGCATCCCCCACTGCTTGATTCAGCCGACCACTCTTCGGTCTGCGGATCCAAGACCCTCAAGTTCGTGCCGTTCTGACGAAAGAGCAAGCTTCTGCTTCTCGACTTCATTGACAAGTGACAAATTGGACTTCACTGAAGTAGCTAATGACTGCTGCAGATCGCGCTACGTGAGTATCAGTATTAGTACGTCCATGATAGTCGCCTTAAGCCTACATTATCTTTCACAAGTGTATCGTAATCAAAATGTATCTCCTTAGTCTTTGGAGGAAATGGCATCCGCGGAAGGCATTTGCACAGCCTAGATGATGATTAGCAACACGGCAAAGCACCCTCCTAGGATGCTACTCACGTTCCGTTGATAGACCGTAGAGCTATTTGTGCTACAATTTTCCGTTGCTCCGAAGAGTAACTAGCAAGGACTGGTAGCTCTGTTGAGCGCAACAGCTCTTCTACCTTCGCTTGAGCGTCTCCATCTAGAACCGTCCATTTCGAACGTATGATGTTTTGGGATACGTGCTTCACCCTTGATTTCATAAACCCGTCGCCTTTCAATCCTGGTCCTATGAGTGGCTTAGACGTTATACAAGAGCTAGACAGGCTCTCTTACGCTGCCTGCCGAATCTATCTGCCTCCCGCTTCCTTAACAGGGAGTTGTCAGACGGCGGACTCCGTATTGAAAGTGGTGGTCTAGGCCGTGGAGTTTTGGCTGACACTGGAGACACTGAAGGCGACGAACCAACGGTCGCGGATCTCACAGAAGATCCCACCAACATGGTGGTCCTTTTGGGTCTCTTCCTTACACAAGTAATGCTTTTGCGTTTCCCCTGGCACAAATATGAGCCGACTATACGATCCGTACAGCGACATCGAGGTAAAAACGAAAAGCTTACCATAGTAAGAAAAGTCCTTCGAGAAAGGAGGCCGAGGAGTAAGGCTGGAAGGCACAAGGAAGCGTAGGGTACCGTACGTAGAGAACGCTCTGGAGACTGGTGGACAGAAACGCGTCTCCTAAACAAAACATACTCTAGCCTTTTACGTGGTTTGGGACGAGTCGCATGGAGAAATTTAGTGCTACAAGTTCGCAAGACATGGCCGAATGGTTTGAAGAAATCGAGAGTTGGTGTTGGGTCTTATTTTGGGTTTGAACAATCGTCGATACCCCATCCCTTTGGCTACAAATCACCCCAATGACAGCCAAACATCAACGGCGAACCTTTGCATTGTTGTCAGCGCAATTCTAGGCCTACCGGGAAACGGGGTAATGGAAGACCGATCGACATTACGATGGCGTCAAAAGATGAAAGTTCAAAGACGCAGCGCACAATCTCTCCACAGGCGGACCATACGAGCCCGAAGAAGAGGCGCAAAGTGAATCACGGTGGGTATGATCAAAGGGCGTCCCCATACACCATCAGTCCAAATGCTAATATGGCATGCGAAAAGCATGCATCTATTGTAGGCGCTCGGTGAGCCATAATCCTCCTCAGCACTCCAAGCCAAGCATGACCTTCCCTCAGCTATATGACATGGCATTCGCCCCAACGAGAATCCGAACATGAGACTGATCTTCGTTTTGCTATGGCGATCATAGCATATGACCTGCGATCTGGTAAGAATAATGCTTCGATAGGCCTCCTACCAGGAGCCCCAGGACTACATTGAGGACAGGTAGTAATGATGGGCTATAGGATCGACCATGTGCCAGATGCGTGAAACGGAGCATTGGCCATTTGTGTCACGATGAACAACGAGACTCTGGGAAGGGGATGAAGAATGATCAAGCCAACACCACGTCAAATAGCGGAGCTGCTGTCAAGCAGGAAAATTCTCTGCCGTACATGCTAAGTCCTTCTGTTGACCAGCAGCAACTGGGTCACCAGGCGCTGCACGACTCCGGCGCGAATGTAATCACAAGGACAGCAGCACCGGATAGTCAGGCAGACAATCCGCAATTCTTGCCGCAGTCGTCAGATCCTATTTCTCAAGGCCAGGGCCAGGTCTTCGGAGACAAGAATCAGCAATGTGAGAAGCATACCAAGTCCTCTCATCCTATGACTATACCCACTGACTGAACAAGTTCCTGGCTACGGCGATTGGAGTCTCGGAAATCAAAATCAGTTTTCGGATATGCATAGCTTTCACCCATCCTATATGTTCAATGCACCTGACATCACCAACGAGTATAACCTTCTCAACGAGTTTCTAAGCAGTAGCTTACTTGATGATCCAACCGTCTTCCCGAACGACGAGATTCAAGCGCTCAGTTCAGACACATCATTGAGCAATACTCTAGCGGCCAGTCTCAATGGTGGTAGCGGTCAAAGTTTGTTGAACTCACAGCAGACCCAGGCCTCTGGCCTAATCCAGGGCCCTCTAGGACTAGAAACTGGCATATCGCGCCCAAAAAGTGTCAAACCCACCGACAAAGAGGAGGAGAAATACTACATGACCGTAGCCGATCCCTCTGGTAATGATACTCCTGAGGAACGCATGAACAAAGTCTTCATGGCCAAGTACAATGCCGGCATGCTTAGGCCTTTCAACTACATTCAAGGCTATGCACGCTTGCATCGCTACATGGATCAGAATATGCAGCCAGCATCTCGTCAGCGAATCCTGCGCCAACTGGACAAGTTCAGACCCAAATTTCGCGAGCGCATGCAGTCTCTGACGGATATGGAATTGACGTTCGTAGAGATGTGGTTTGAAAGGAGCTTGATGGAATATGACCGGGTGTTTGCAAGTATGGCAATACCCGCCTGTTGTTGGAGACGAACGGGTGAGATTTTCCGAGGCAATAAGGAAATGGCGGAGCTTATACACGTTCCGATCGAGAAGCTTAGGGATGTAAGTATAAGTAGCTACGTCATATGAATACTTCAGGTCCGGCTGACGAAGTCTTTCAGGGCAAGCTAGCTCTTCATGAGATAATTGTGGAGAAAGACCTAGTCAGCTACTGGGACAAATTTCTCGCCATCGCTTTCGACAATTCGCAAAAAGCTATGTTGACAACTTGTTCCTTAAAGAACCCAGACCTTAAGGCCTCTGATCCCGAAATAAAGTGCTGCTTCTCTTTCACGATCCGCCGAGACAATCATAATATGTAAGGTTGCCGCATTATTCTGTGCGGAAAAGTGCTGATGGCTGAGATAGTCCTTCTCTGATAGTGGGCAACTTTCTCCCTCAGGGCCCGAGGAAGACATAAGCCTGTTGAATCTCCTGATGAGGAAACGCACTCGAAACTGTATGATGGATATGATTTGGTTCTTGTTTTTGCATAGCGTGGGAGTCAATAGGCCTGTCTTTCGAAACGCGAGGTTGAAATTGCTAAGACTGGCCGCGTATACCTTTGGAGCACATTCTCTGTCCGGGTTTTGGTCAGTGGACGTTTGGTGTTTGATACTGATCTTGCATTTGATACTCGAATAAGAACGCCAAGCCGTTTTGGTAGCATTTGCCGCATCGAACTCTAAGCCTGCTTGACTCCCGTGATTTCATGCTATTCCAGCAAAGCGAATACGATGGCACCAGTTATCAAACGAGCTGAAAAGGAGAATGCGTTGCACTCGATCCTCGGTCAGTTCTATTGCGGGACTTACTGGCTCGAGGACTAGCTAATCAGCGACTTGCACGTATAGTGTTTGCGAAGCTCCTCGAAGAATATCTTACTTCTGCCAGTCCTGAAAAGCCTCTACCAGCGGATATTTACAATAAAATTGAAACCGCAGTCTCGATCCGTAATACTTTAGCAGCCTGTAGACGGGTTGATCTTGACAAGCGCGGGACTAGACTCTGGAACTTATCCTCGAAGCTCAAGAACACAGTCGAAGATGGGGAACTGCTCTGCTTGGGCAAGGATTCACTTTCAAGGCGTTTTTGCTCATGCTGACCAAGACAGTTCGCGTCTTCGCTTTTCTTCTTCTCGACTGCGCTCAACGATGCACCCAAGGTTCCGCTTCAAGTACCAATCCAATTTTGTCAAGATAGACTACGAGTGGGGGCTGACATGGCGCCAGATGATCTTCGAGTACTAAAGTCTTCCTTGAGGACGTCAAGGTACTGTCTGGGTAAGCCATCATCGATTCAAGCCATCGTCTCACCACTCAGCTCATGTTAGAGCAGACAACCGCCAGTTGAGTCTTGCTGAAATAGCTGTCGAACGAGCTGCTTTCTACGAGGAGAGGCTGAAGTGCTGCCGAGATGTAACTTCGCAGGAGCACGGCCGGCTTGTCAGTCGCCTTTTAAATGAATACTTGAGTTTGAGGGTTGCTCTGGTGAGTCTTTCCGGCTACCTATGGAAAATTCAGTGGAGGGATTAGCCTCACTGACGAACTTATAGGCGTGGCGGCAAGGTCGTCTCGATATTGCAAAGCTCATGCTGAACAAAGTGAATCTTGATACGAACAATCTTGAACTCTCTTCGGCGGAGGAGCTTGCCGATCTCTTCTTCGAAATCGGTGGCAGTCAAAGCAAGAATAACCAATGGGCTGAGGCCGTACATTGGCTGGAAAGGGCCCACAACATACTCTTGAACCAAAGTCAGGACTTGCTGAGTAGCGATGCTGGAGAGCTTCGGATCAGCATCATGCACAGCATGGCCAGAGCTCTTCTGAACCTAGAGAGTGACGGCAGCCAAGACAAAGCATGGAACATTGTTCGCGAACTGGAGCTGGACTGTGGGGATAGACTAGTCGTCCTACTTCTGAAGCTCGAAGTTTTTGCGACTGATGCCTCCCACTCCGCCCAAGATTACTGCGACATCCTCCACAAGATTATCTGCACGGTCTATCTTACCGACATGAACGTCAAGACCATATTACATCATGTGCATAAGCTTAGTTCTCGAAGTCCGCTCATGGCGCACCACGTGCTCGTCACGCTCCTCTCCGAAAGACTGCTAGGTGCAGAAGAAACGAAATGGATTGAGAAAGTATTGATCACCATCATCTGGAATTGCACGAACTCTACAGATATCTTGGATGTTCTGACTTCACTAAGCGAGGTCTTTGACGCCCTGGCTCATAGCGCTGCCAAAGCTCTAAGCCCCCATGCGACGCACGCAGCGCAGATAGTACGTGCGATAGAAAACTTGCAGACCTTGTGCTGACGCCCGTAGCTTTTGTGGAAGCGCATAGAAGCGAGCTACAATCACGAGACATATGACACTGCCGAAGCTTGGTGCCGGCTTTCATTGCATCCAGTATTTCGCAGTTCCGGCGAAGTGAACGTTGGGAAGTTGCAAAGGTGATACGTCTAAATGCCCTTGTGATGAAATGATACCTAACTTGCTCTCAGGAAGCTAATACTCTGCGCTCTGAGCATGTCAGACCAAGCGAAAGCCCGAGAGGTGTATTCGCAAATGTCGCCCCCCAACAAGAAGGATCCGTCAACCATGTACGTGCTCTACAAGGTCGCACTGAGATGTCGTGACTCAGGACTAGGTGACTATGTTCCCGTCTTTTCTAGGGATGAGTGGAGTTGACGATGACAAGCTGCCGAATGCATTGACACCATCTGCACTGCCTCAACTAAGGACGCTACTTTGCTCTATGCATGTGTCCTGGAAGCGCAACAGACGGGGGACCACCTTCAGATAATAAACTCATTGCAGCGGGTCCTTGAGAAATACAGTTATAACGCTCCCAATGAAATTCACCTTCCAGCTTTGCTTCGGTATGCAAGCAATGACTCTCAGCCTAATTTCATTTACTAATGATTCCAGATGCACCGCTCGTCTTCTCATTCGTGAACTCGAAAATCCTCCCTCACACGTCACAGATTGCATTGATGAGATATGCAAGCTCTTCGAGGGTGGTTAGTACGTCTGATGTTTGTAGCGTGCCACATACTGACGCTTCCAAGCTGCTGCCCAGGCAAGAACCTCAAGGCGCAGTGCCGCGAACGACCTCTTCTCGCTGGCAGAGCTTGATTGGTTCTCAAGAAACACTTATAATCTGGCTCTCAAATATTGCACGAGCTGGAGTCCAGAACAAACATTGCGGCTCGTGCAATCTTGCCTTAGAGTAAGTCAAACAAGTGTCGGATGTTTCAAATCTGATGATCGTGCAGTTCATTGGGCTCTATCCCGCTGCCATCGACCTCAACGTGACAGCAGACTTGTCTCTCCGAAGACTTTTCTGCGATTTCTTGTGCGGCTCATTATTGATTGTGCTTGCCCGATGCGAAGATAATGTAGAACACCAGGTAATCAAACTAGAGCCTTAGTACCTTTCTAAGCTTACTGTTGTCAGCTCCAACACTATACCAACGTGCGCAAGGTGATCGATGACTTTCGAGTCGACGTAAAAGGCCAAGTCAACAGGTTGGAGGGAGGCGCTAAAGGCGACCTGCAGCACAAGTATGCAAGTCTTTTGGCTTTTGATTACGAGGCAGCCGCACGGCTCAAAGCCTGGGATAGCTTGGATCAGATCATCAAGGTGTGTAAATTCGATGGCAATGTTTGGACACACAGCTAAAAGGCGGGTTTAGGAATCCCAAGATTTTGAAGATCCAAAAATATATGGTTTATTTGCAGACATCACGCTTTCTTCTGAAGCACCAGGTGACGGCAAGCCTCCCTAGTAACTGTCCAAGCCCAATTGACCTGACACTTAGAACAGTAATGATCACGACGATACAGGTAAATGTTTCATTTTCGACGTGTATCGTTAGATAGTAGATACTCATGCCTTTGCAGCAAATTATCAACATCACCTGGCAGCACAATAACGGCGGCACCGACAAGCTTTCTAGGTGGATCAGATGTCTCTTCTCATTGGCTCTTTCGGAAAGAGACATAGCGGTGCAGCTTCTCGACCAAGCTGTGACTATCGCAGAAGACGCGAGAAAGGTGAGAGACTCAACTCCTTCGATATGTAGTTCGGATGACCTGATACAGGTGATTTCGTCACCCTTACAGCAGTCAAAGCCGTATCCACCAGAAGAACTCGAATGGCTTGCAACAACGACCTTCAATCGCGCAATTGACTTTTATTGTACTTCGCAAGATGTGCCGTGCAGGCTTTGGGCTGAGAAGGCACTGGCGCTGTCGAATCTTTGTGAGGATGGGGGAGCTTTGCATGAGGTACTCCAACAGAAGTACCAAGGACTGTCGTGGCATCCATGATGGCTTTAGAAAAGTACGGAATGCTGCTGGCTTTAATCGCATGGATCCGAAAGTCATGCTTGGACTCCGAGCACCCTGAGCGAAAGTTTTCAATCCTGTTGTGGGTCCTCACCCAAGAGAACAATTGCATATGTGAAACAGATGCGGCATGTATGGATAAGATGGACATCGCAGGAAGGAACAACGCGACGTGAGTTATCGTCTCCTGGCTCGTGCGTCCCTTGCTCAATACCATTTGAATCTCCTATTTCAATAATATTCGCATGTGTTCGGGTGTTTGGGTTTCATGCCTGAGAATCTGTCACTGTTCGGGCATTCCACCACCAGTGGCCGACAATTTTGTCAATGCAGGAAATTCAGAAAAATTGTTCGTGGGCCTCAGACTTCGAAGAGTTGTCAGGCGCGGAGACTCGGGGTAACTCACCCTCTCACCCTTGCGCTTTGATAGAACCATTTTCATCAGGATATTTCCGATATACAGAATGATGCCTTGTTCAATGCAGCGGATATAGTGTAAGGGTTGCTAAAGCTTCAGCTTTGCAGAGGTAATCACAGTGGTATATAACATGACATGGTAAACGCCAGACACCGTCCACCAGCTTTCCTTTGACTCCATTTAACCAAAGTACTCAGTACAATTCATCCCGTACCGGTGCTTGACGTCCTACTAAGTGTGACTCTCAGGATCGTCATAGCCCAAGTCCTTGTCTTCTGCCGTATCCTCATTGTCATATAAACGTTCCGGCTCAACGTGTTGCCGTAGCAGATACCGCCGGAAGAAGTACGGAATCTGTCTCAAGCCATATGCAGCATGGATATGTGTCGGCACTGAAAACACCTGGTCCAATTCCTCGAGCGTCTTGCTTTTTGTTTCGGGCATAAACAGGAGCACCAGAAAGAACCCCACGATGTTCCAGCCGGCGTACCATGAGAAGGCGCCTTGTGTGGTAAAAGCAGCTTGGAGACTGGGCCAGGTGATTGAGAGAACGAAGTTGAAGAACCAAGTCGTAGAAGTCGCAAGGGACATACCAACCGTCCGAATATAGAGTGGGTAGGCTTCTGCTGAGTAGGTGAATGGCACTGGACCTTCTCCTGGTGAATAGACAACGCCGAAGAGATAAATACCAAGAGATATACAGGCGACTCTGGTGGTATGCATGGTATCCTTTGGTATCCAGAAGCTGAAACCTGTGAAGAACATGCAGATTGACATGAGCGGAAAAGTTGTCAGAAGAAGATTCCGCCGTCCGAATGTATCAATAGTGTAGACCGCGGGAATGGCGAAAAGCCAGTTCACTAGTCCAAATCCGAGAGACGAAGTCAGGGCTGATATGGGCGAGAACCCACCATCTAAGAAGATTTGGGATGAGTAGTAAGCAATGATGTTGACCCCGCAGAACTATGTCAATATTAGTGAGATATTTCACCAGAAAGATTTCCGGCCGTGACAGACCTGCTGCATAAACATCACGATCTCAGAAGCTATCATCGCTCGACGGTTCCGAGGAACCTTGACCAATTCGAGCAGTGGATTTCCCTGGTTTGCTTCGATCTCCCTTTCAGCCTCTAACAGAGTGTGCATATAGTAGACGTCTCGGGCCGCCTGCACTTTCTGGTATCGCAACCTGGCCATAGACTGGTATGCTTTGTAATGCCGGTTCTTGCTCATGTACCAACGTGGAGATTCGGGGCACATGAAGACGAAAGCGATGACGATGAGCGCGGGCAGCATGGCTGATCCCATCATCAGACGCCATTTCAGCCCGACAATGCCTGGTGGGTCAGGCACGCTGTAGAATGCGAGATCTGCGACGTATCCAAAGAAGATACCGAAAGCAGTCCACATCTGCCATTGCATAACCAGTGCACCTCGAATCGCCGGCGGAGATGTCTCCGCAGCGTATATAGGAACCGTTGCGGATTTAGGGCCAATACCGAATCCGAGGAAGAATCTCGCAATAAACATGTGCCACCAGGTGTTAACGAACCCTTGCCAGAAGCAAGCCAGAGCTGAGAAGACGCAAGTAAGGAATATAGTACCCCTTCTACCAAAGAGGTTGTTAAAAGGCGTGGTTAGCCAACATCCAATGAAGGCACAACAAAGGTAAGGAGCAGAGTTCAATAAGCCGGTAAGCCATGTTGAGCGCGGATCTTTGCCGTCAATACCAAATTGATACCTGTAGAATAGCTGGCCCCCGTTGACAACGGCCTCGTCTGCTCACAGGTCAGCTGGAAGGTTGGTGCATGATGGCAGATAGATGTCACTGACCCATTCCTTGAACGGCGGCGCAGGTGGAGCAAAGTATGATGACAATATACATGAGCTTAGGCTGGGCCCAGCGATTGTCGAACTCCTTTTGAAGTACATCCAACTCCATTCCTGTCAGACCCTGAACCTGGGCGAATCTGCGAGGGTCTTGGGCAAGGACGGCGCCTTTTCGGAAAGCCCTGACATCCTCTTCGTCCCCAATGTGATGCTTCCTTGCGTATGTTGCTCCCATCTCCTCCAGTTTTGCATGACTTATGCCAGCCAAGGGGTTGGCCAACTTGGCAGATGCGTTGCGGCGCATGAGATCGGCTGCGTTGAGCGAAAGTTTCCTGGTGGATGGAGCAATGCTGTGGTTCCTTTCATCGTACTCCATGGGCTCAAAATGCGTCTTCATCTCTGGGCTCGTGGCGGACGAGCCGCTCCAGCGGTCGAAGCCCATTCTTGCGGACTCTGACAGAAGTCAAAGCGGTGAAGTAATCAAGTAGCCCAGCGCGACGCCCGTATCACCGCTTGCAGTCCCGTTGGCGAGAGCATAGGCAGCGCGCGACGTCCGAGACTCTTGGTATATTGGGGGTAAAGTGTTGTGGAAGTGATGGGGGTAGATTCTTGACGACGTACGGTATCTCGGGCAAGTCGGAGATCTGAGTGAATATGGAGTGGCGTCCAACAGTTGGAAGAATGCTAGGGGGAAGGGGGAAGGGGGAAGGTAGGCCAGTCAAGGTGAGGAGGAACCCTTGACCCCACAGCCCCGGATGGACCATTACATGCTGCCAGCCTGCCATTGCGAGATCTGCGAATGCTATAGCTAGTTAATTGTACGGTAAAGTTGTCATCATCTGCAGGTACGAGGCATGGGCGGCGTGGGCGGCATGGCTGGTGTTTTAGGATTTTTCTTTTTTCCACGGGAATTAAATTAAATTAAATACGTAAGCACGGTAAGGTACTCAAGCCGGTTTTTGATATTGGGCCACCTAACTTAATTAAGTAAAGTCGCCTATAAACTCCCACTTCACAACTCGATAACAAGAATCAATTCGAAGACATTTTCTATTATAAAGATATAGAGGGTAGCTAGCAGAGTATCTTTCATATCACTTTTGTTTTCATATGATTGTTCGTTGACAAGTTGTTTGGGATGCAAAAAGAATCGCTTTTCCTAGAAAGGATAAGTGGCCCAATATTAAAAACCGGCTTGAGTAGTCTATTGCTCTTAAGGTAGGTAAGATACTTAGTAGGCGAGAAAAGGGAAAGGGATGACTGTGAGTGGACCATTTATTACGAGCCTTCGAACCCTAACTTCCCTGACTTCGAACCCTAAGGAACCCTAAGGAACCCTAAAGCACCACCCCCCGAGCGACCCCCAAATGTTCAGTCTCAAACCCTAGCAAGCAATCATTCGCATCAAAGCGTCATGTTTCAGACTCTGAAAGCTTCGTCGGCCTCTCCACCACCACCAGCCACCCCTCGTCCCCTCCATTAGCGCCTTCGCAATTCAACTCTGCTCCCCTGTCATCCATGATTATTATTCAACATCACCCGTATGCTAGATGTTTGCAAAAAAGGCACAGTGGTGTTGGTTCACGACAGAGGTAAATCGAAGCATTTGTGACTCTGTCTTCCTGATTAATGTACTCGTAATTAACAGCGAACATCTTCTGCAAACGAATAGAATGGAGGACCCGGTAGAGGGGGAGGGGGAAGGGCACAGCCTCGCTCTAAGGGTCTGATTGCGAAAAGGATCCGTCTGTACTGCTGCAGCAATAAGTAGCTACTCGAAAAATCCTTTCCGTGGGAACTTTCGGCCCACCGCGATTCATGGAGCTCTTCAAACGCCATCGCTGATGCCGCGCCGCATGTCGTGAGAGCAAATCCAAAAATCCGTCCTGCAACTCAGGGCCACCATGGGCGAAGGTCATCAAGGATTGCCTCAAGCGGCAATAGCGCCACGGCTTGCGCAATCGACTGACTCTTGAACAAGGCTCCAACGCACAGAACAAGGCTACCACAAAACAAACACTTCAGATGTCGCCTTGGCTCTAAGGGGGACGTGGATAGCCATCGCCTGCAGCTACTATTGGATGCTCTTAGCATATGCAAACATGTACGCGCGGGCAGCGAGAGATTACAAAGTTCAGCTCATCAATAGAGCCAGAAGTAGCTGCTTCACCCATACCTCCGTGCAGCAATTCCAGCACAGCATCCGCATTCCTACTTCTTCCACCTCGCCTTCCCCTTTGTACCGGCACCCTTTCGAGGCTTGACGTCCTCGCTCCCATCATCCTCATCGTCCAGCTCCTCGTCACTCTCCTCATTGGCCTTTCCTTTCCCTTTTCCCTTCGCAGCCCCCCTCTTTCCTTTGGCCGCTGCTTGCTTCTTTTTCTTCGGAGCTGCAACGTACTTGTCCTTCTTCAGATCCAGGGGTTCATCATCATCGAGAATTGCCTCCTCGCCGCCAGAGCTCACCCCCGAATCCGACTCATCCAGAGCCTCTTCAATGTCTGGCCTCTCCTTGCTCTTCTTCTTTGGGGCAACGATTGAGCTTGCCTTCATGTAGGGAAGAGGATGTGACACCTGATTGTATGTCCTCGTGAACGAGGCTTTGACCTGTGTATCGATCTTGATCTGTTCCATGTCCATCGGACCAATACCAAGCTCCAGTATTGCATCCCAGTCGTCTTTCGTAAGGTAGTAGCTGTCCATAAGATCGATGATGCTCCCCAATGCATCCTTGCCTTGTAACTGAAGCTCCTTCACAAGCCGGTACCATAGCAGGGGAAGGTACTGCTGGCGGATCTCGTGCCGGTCACCAGAAGCTCGAAGGCGCATGTGACCTTGTATCTCTTTGACGAAACGCATAAGCTTGCCTGACGAACGTTGTTAGCATGACGTGGAGCGTGACAGCGAATGCCAATTCTCGTACCTAGCTTGCTGTTATTACCTAGCCAGGAGGTGAATCTAGTTTGGCTTCCAGCTTGACTACCAGCGACGAAACTAGCAGGCCGCACAAAACTGAATACAGCATGAGTTGGCATGAGAGCCCATTGCTGCTGAGATCCGTGGATCATACGGTCGACAAGGTCCCCATCGCTGATACTCTCCGCCGCGCTGTCCGTGAGCTCGAGCATCTTGAGATTCTTTTCCCTACCACTGTATGTGTTCGACAACATTGGATTGGTTCCGAGATAGTTTTCCTGCAACATCAGGGAGCTGAATTCGTGGTCATTGAAATAGAGCTCTATCTTTTCGTTCAGTGTCGTTGTGCTATTCGGAGCGAAGAGACCTCCTCCGAGAATCTTGCTAACAATATCCCAAGGCTTGAGGATGACGTGCTTCTCCCATGACTTGGACATTTCTTTGCCAGAGTCAAAGTCCATTGCATCTTGGTCCAGCTTGGCCGTCGACAGCATGTTGATGACTTGGCGGATATCGGCGTGGCTTCCTTCAATTAATGAGTTGATAACATTCGGAGGAACCTTCAGTTTCTCTCGAAAGCAGATCGTCATGATCCTCTGACGAATCTGATCAACGGTTGGTCTCCGGAAAGGCAGGTCGAAGGCCACGTGATCGAATGGTTTCATCTTGGGTAATCTTCGATCATTGCAAATCAAGATGATGGGGATGTTGGTCTTTCTGCAAACCGCTGCCAGAGCTCCAACGCCACCTCGATCACCAGCGGACATGCCATCGACTTCATCCATGATCAGAACGAGTCTTTTTTTTTCTGCATCCACCTTCTTTCCGTCTCCCGCAAAATAGCCAAGTAAGGATGTTGTGTCAAGTACACCTTTCAGTCCGGTCTCGACCAGCTTTTTGCTCCTAGTGTCGCTAGCGTTGCTTTCGCGGATGTCGTATCCCTCAAGTTTTGCGGCGAGATGAGCAGCTGTAGTCTTGCCTATTCCAGGGGGCCCATGGAGGATCATGGCACGGAACGTACCCCACCCTTCCTTGCCTGGCTTCTTGAATTTGCTCTTCACGTTGATAGGCCATGCCCTCAACCAAGCCTCCAATTTTTCGACTTGACCCTTGTTGCCACAGATCATGCTTATAGCTGTGGGCGCGTACTTGACAGTCCACAAGCGACTATCAGAAATTGTGGAGCCGTCGATGTCGCCTTTTAAAGCAGGTTGAGGACTAGCAGTAATGCTTGCAGCTTTCTTGGCCTCTGCACGCTCCTGCTTAACCATATCTGCGGCAGC
The DNA here is from genome assembly GCF_014066305.1 of Letharia columbiana. Lineage (NCBI taxonomy): Eukaryota > Fungi > Ascomycota > Lecanoromycetes > Lecanorales > Parmeliaceae > Letharia > Letharia columbiana. The sequence goes on along the minus strand of NW_023501047.1, from coordinate 612,954 downwards.
TTTCTCAACTTTGGCCTCCTCTTGCTTTTTCTTTGCCTCATACTGCTGCCCAGCCTTTCCATCACCGCCGTGAGCGGGTAACTTACGGATCAGCTCAAATAATCCTTCCTCATTGATGGTTTTGAGGTCAAAGTGTTGAATGGTCTCAAGCTTTTTGGGCCCTGCATCCGCACCCAGCACGACAAAGCTTGTTTTCTTACTTGGGGCACTGGTGACCTTCCCTCCGTGGCGCTTCACGAGGTCCTGACCCTGGTTGCGTTCTAACGAGTTGAGTACGCCCGTGAAAACGAAGGTCAGTCCAGCCAAACAATTTTCGCGGCCAACAGGGAGCTCGACAGACGCTCCAGAGAGTGGTGCCTCGGTTCGGTTTGCATTGAAAGCGGCAAAGTTGAACTTCTTCCCCTCTTCGCGAGGCGGCGGCGTCGGCGCTCTGACTGTTTTGATACTGTCGAGAATATCATCAACGGCTGTTCTTACTTCAGGCTCTTCTTCCTTCTTGCGGCTCTTTTTTGGTTTAGCCTTCTTGGCTGGAGACTTCGCTCTTGAGCCCTTTGCCTTCTTCGAGACTTGCGCGAAGTCTTCCTCCTCATCATCTTCCAATTCAACAGACTTTCGTTTTCGCCCTCTCGAAGCCTTAGTGCTGCTTTTGGAATCTCTGTATTCTGGAATATCCTTCATTTGGATGTCACTGTCCTCCTCGCTAGCACTAGCATGCCTTTTGGATGACGCTCCATTGCCTCCTTTTTGAGTTCTCCGGGATAATTGAACGACTTGATCCTCGTCGTCTTCGCTTTCGTAGGCATCTTCTGCGTCTTTTCTTCCAGTCTTGTAGTCTGCTACAAAGATGTCCTCTCCGGAGTCGGCATCATCCTTGATGATCTTGGGATCGAAATCACTTTCCTCGTCCTCATGTACCTCCACGTAGTCTGGCTTACTCTTCTTTCGAGATGGCGTCTTGCCATTTGTGCCTGATGCGGGTTCTGGTGTAGCTTTGGCTTTTGGCGTAGACTTTGTGGACGGCGCTTTCACATCCTGGGGGACCTTCTTCTCGGAATGGGCCTTCGAATTCGCTGGCGTAGAGCGAGTCGGCTTGGATTTGCCGCTAGAAGCGAAGTAATCTGACGTTGTGGTGACTTCTCCGACGGGAGATATCCTCTGGCTAGAGTGTTCGTTAGCAATTGAAACTTCCATGAAGCTTGTGTTGCAAGCTCACACTTGTTTCTGCGGGGGGACCTTCTTGGGTGTTGATTTCTTGGCCGGCTGGACCTGGACATCATCATCGCTGTCACTGAGGACCTTTCGTTTTCCTAGCTGACTTGAGCTTCCACAGCAGGGCCATTGGCAGTCTTGTGAAGCGTACCTCTTCTTTTCGGTTTCTTGTCCTTCATCTATGGGCGAGCGAAAGCCAGGTTAGCATGCACTCCACGGCTTATTCAAGCGAGAAAGAGCACAAAGAGGGCCGGAAGGCAGAGGACTAAGTAACGAGATGAGAAAACAATCAATCGTAGCTACCGTGTAACAACCCTTGCCGGAGTGAACAGAAGTGTGGAGTTCTGGCAAGGGTGTCTTTACTTACAGCTGCTTCTTTGGATGCTGATTGTTCTTGACTGGAAGCAGTACCTTGGCCTCCCTTGCTACCAAAGAAGCTTCTGATATCTGGGGGCATATTGTCTGGCTACTTAATAGATCAGAGAAAAAGGTAGACGGTCATCAAGGTGATGACGCCTGAATTGTGCAGTATTGGAGACGCGCTTCGCGTTTATCATAGATCAGCGCCAAGAATTGCGGAGCTTTGTGCACACGCTAATTTGCTGCCTTGTCGAGAGAAAGTTCGCTCTCTCCCCAATCAAACGATTGATATTCACAATGAAGCCTCGATCACTGCCTGTACTGTCGCCTTGCTCGCTGCGAACAGTTCCTTCATCAGCTCGGTTTCCTTTCCGTAAGATTTGATTTTTGCATCCACTTCCGCCTCCCACTTCTGATACTCATATCTCGCAGGTTTCTCCACATCTTGCTCGATTACTCCTTCGGCCATTCGCACCTTCTCAGCTACTTCACATGCCCAGAGTTGGCTGATTCCGAAACGTGGCCATACTCAGAAAAACCGAAAGGGGCGCTGCCGGGTCCCCACTGGCGGCTCAACCCGAGGCACAACAGTGGTATGGGGCGACTACGGCTTGCGCATGCGAGATCATGACCGAAGAATATCATCTCAACAATTGGCTATTGGTGCAGAAGCCATTAAGAAAAGATTACGAGGGGAGAGATATCGTTTATATACCAGAGTAGCCGCGAATACCGGAGTATATAGTAGTGGAAATGAGAGCAGGATGGGCAAGGGAAAAGGCAGTTTTGACTACTGGGCTGCAAGGGTCGCAGTATCACAGATCGTGTTCGAGATCAGTGGAGAGCTCCATGAGCAGGTGGTCAGAGATGCAATGAGGTTAGCAGGGAATAAGTTGCCCGGTATGATCATAAGTCTCTTCTTTGCCATTTGCAATTGAAGATCTTTATGCTAATAATGGGGCCAGGACTGTATGAATTCGTGAAGAAGGGGGATCCACCTGTCATGGGCCTTACGAAAGTGGAAGCTGGGGTCACGCTGGACGAGATGAAGAGACCCTGGAGGAGATTACCAGCGGACATAAAGGCAGGGAGAATCTCAGCTTCAACGCCAGGGAGTTTGCCCGCTGCAACTCCAACTGCTGCCTAGAGCCAGCACAAGTAAGATGCCCATTACTACCTCAGGTTCTTCGAGATCACGAAAGACCCTATGCTCCAATGCCAGATCCTGGCCCGTAGCCCTGGTCCCGCCTGGACTCTTCAGCATCTTCTGTTCCTCCCTGTGCGCCCAATGGTCCAAATCCGTCTGCAGACACGCTTCAGCAGTTTTCCTAGCATCATAGCATATTACGTGTAGTCCACTCCTACCTTGGTTCGCACTTCCTCCAGCTTCTGTAGTCTTGCCTCCCATACCCCCTTCTGAGATTGTCTGTCCATACCTCACGTTCTCTGCTGTTTTCGCTCCTCTCTCAGCCTTCTGCTGTTCTTGTTGAGAAGTCACGGCATCTGGCTGAGTTTCCTCTTCTAAAGTTGTCTTTTGAGTATTGACTAGTTGCTACCAAGGTTGAGATTGAACTGACCACCCATTTGTCCGCCTTGCTTAGAGTGGGGTTCTGTGACTGTCTGGATTGACTCGTATCTGATTGAATGGTCAGCTGCTGCTAAACGTCAACATTGGGAACTGCGTACTGCGAGCCTTCACCGCCTGCTTCGGTATCCATAAGATCTGAAGACATGGTTGTGGTTTGGTGATCTTGAATGTATTACAGAGGGATTGTAGACGGAGGGAAACTGTAAGAAAGATCTTATGAGTTTGTTCTGTTGATTACTCGTATCGAGCTTTCAATCTCGGAAGCTTAAAATGACGCACTGTGGAGTGAATTGCCCTGAGCTAGCCGTTCTAGAACACTGCAGACAAGAATATGCAAGTAACGCTGCTTCACTCCACTCGTTGTTGGGAATTCTCCTAGAAATCCATCCCCATTAAGTAGCTACAATCGAATTAGCTGAGATATCGAATTGCGCTTTGCGGCACATGCCTTTCTAGTATTCTCATGAATTTTGCAACAAAAGCCTCGAGATGGAAGATGTGTTTCTAGAGTCCTTCATCAGTACTTCACATCCATGACCGGGATGTCACTTACGCTGCCCATTCGAATGCGATGCTCATAGAAAGCCGACCACTTGATCACGTCTGCTTTCAGTGCGTCGTCAATCTTTGGTATGAGTTTGAAGGTCAATGTCTGTACCGGATTAGCATATCTAGGTCCATTGAATGTAGCTGTAGGCAATATACCTTCAATACCGTTGTAGGTGGTATACAATGACTGAGCAAATCGTAAAACTTCGCACGGACTTGCAGAAGCCTCGCAGGCGTATGTTCTGCCATTATCTCATCGGCAATCTGAGCGACGAGAGCCTCCCAATCCGGCGGCGGGACAGGCGTCTTATCCGTGACTTTCTCGCTGTGATGTGCCGTTAGCATTCCGAATGAGATACAGTAGCACTGCTCCCCACTTCTGTGCGTGGACAGCCTCAAACATCAGCAATGCCCTCCTCAGGTTTCTCGCACTGTCCTTTGCAATCCTCCTGTTCAAGCCTTCCGCCTCGGCCCATCCTTCCTGCGCTCCAACTTTCTCCAGAACTTTGCAAATATCGCTCTCCGTCGGCGCCGCTACCCTCACCAACAGCGTTCGCGATCGAATTGGCGCAATGATATTTGCTGTACTGTTTGCCAACAATATCAGCCTCATGTTGGGGCTGTATTTCTCCATAGTCCTTCTCAACGCTGCCTGTGCGTCTCGGGTAAGGTGGTCCGCTTCATTGATGACAACGACCTTGAAGCGTTGTCTAGCAGACTGGTCGACTTGTTGGGTTTGTGCCACTTCCTTGAGAAGATCTTGGATGACTACCCTGTCGAAATTGCCGACGTCTGAAGGCGTTATCTCAAGGTGGTACACAGAAGCCACGATATTGAATTCGAGCTTGCGGTTTGAGGTGGTTTGGAATACACGAGAGTCGATTTTGATCTTTTCCACACCAGGCCCATAAAGCTCACGTAACGTTGCAACAATCCTGGTCTTTTTTCCCGCGCCTGACGGCCCGTAGACAAGAAGATGGGGAAAATCTCCGCTTTTTGCCTAGCATCAGACATCAGTAACGTTCTACAAAGCGAAATGGGGATCCTTACGAGACTTTTGAGCCGCTCGGAGAGGTCTTCGTGGTATGTCAATGCCTCCAGAGAGCGTGGGCGGTATTTGTCTACCAGTAATGCCATGTTTTGTAGCACAGAAACTTATTGTACTGGTGCAATTGTTTTTAGGAAGAGTGGATAGACAATTCTTGAAGCTGACGCGCCTCACGCGTCTAGCGCGTTTATGGTTAAAGTGGTTCCTAAATATGCATATTCAATATCGATTCTCTGATCCTTCTAGGACGTGATCGGTCTTGCAACATGACTACTAAGCTATGCCTCTCCAAGTTTCACTTATGTGAAAAGCGAGCTACAACGGTGAACCTTCCATGCTCACAATGTCTTCGCCCTGCGATATTTAGACCCCACGCGGCTTCTGCACAGAGGAGGCAAATATCGAGCACGCGAAAGACCAGGCAGCATCTTGCTCCCACTATGGAACAATTACGAGCCCCGTTCTCCCACAAGAACAGTTCCACTCTGTACGTCTTTCTCGAAAGTTGTCAACGCCAGCAGCTAAGTTTCAAAGCTACTACACTCTGAGCGTCATTCTTGGGACGGTGGCACTGTCATATGGCTCGGTACCCATGTACAAAATGGTACGTTCCGTCTGGATTTTGTCTACATGAGGGCTCACTGACACGTAGGGCTAGATCTGCCAACAGACTGGTTGGGGTGGCCAACCTATCAAGGCTTCCATTCATTCAAATGCCGAAGACCCAGCCACTCGACTTACGCCCGTGACCGACTCCCGTCGTCTACGCATAACTTTTAATGGATCAGTATCGGACATAATGCCTTGGAAGTTCACTCCGCAACAGCGAGAGGTCCGAGTCCTGCCTGGGGAGACAGCGCTCGCGTTTTATACCGCGACGAACAAGAGTACTGAGGACATTATTGGGGTTGCTACCTATAGTGTAACTCCAGCACAAGTGGCGCCATATTTCAGCAAGATTCAATGCTTTTGCTTCGAAGAGCAAAGGCTCAACGCTGGGGAGACTGTCGATATGCCGGTTTTCTTTTTCATCGATCCGGACTTCGTCAACGATCCTACGATGACGAAAATAGATACGATCACTTTGTCTTATACATTTTTCAGTACGTCTACCATATGAATTCAGTTTTTCATGGATAGACGACTTGAGCTGACCCGTTTTTGCAGAGGCACGATACGATAAGAACGGGAATCTAACCCCAATGCCGATGACAATGGGATGATGCCAGTTACTACAACGTGCGATCTTCGACCATCTGCCATGGTTCAGGGGTCTCAGGGATCGTCCCGGTTGGTTTCATGGCTGAGATGTGGCATAATAATCACCTCTGCCCGTACGATACTGCCTCTGAAGGCATACAAATACGATTCCACCTGCGAAGGGGTCGCCAGACAAGCTGGATACCAACACGGACAGCGCCGCGATTGTCCCATGTGGTAGCCCGCTATGATGATGAGGTGCCAAATACAAAGAGCTCATTCTGATGCGAGACTTTAGTGCTGGAAGATGACTTTGGTTCCCTGGACTGGTTGAGAGGTGAAATGTATCGGAGGAGGTTAGTACAGAACTTGGCAATGAGGCAGAGGCGACAGGCCCCAGCTTTATTGGAGTATGGGATTCCTTCGTGCATCGCGTCTACAGGCAGTTCATGATATGGGCGAATCTCTCTATATCCACGTCAGTGTCATATAGCAACTGGGACGGTGGACTCGGACAAATACTAACGCCGAACCAAGATAGGTTCGATTGGAGGCTGGAGCATTCTCCCTTCCTTTCCCCTTTCCCGCTTCTTGGATTAGAGCATATTTAATCACTCCAGGCCATGACGCTTCGGGTTCAAGCTGCGATATTTTGCTTGCCTTAACGTGCATTGGTTCAGATCGAAATTCCAAAGGCGAAAACCCAAGCCTTCTGTACTTTCTGTAGCATCCTTGACACCACCTCGGACTTCCCCACAAAAATGTCCAATATATTCACGATCTTCACCATCTATGGCTTCCCATTCAGAATTTGGCAAGGAGACCACGTCTGAGCAGGTTGTTGACGCTTTCGCTGAGAACACCTGAGGCAAATCAGGTCTCACTATGCCCTTTACTCCTCGCAATTTAGGAGAGTAACTGCGTGCAGTGATCATTACCGGAGTCAGTCCAAATGGCCTTGGCGAAGCTATGGCTCGAGCTATAGCATCCAAGGGCCCATCACTGCTGGTTCTGATCGCCCGGTCCACCAGCAAAGCCGAGGCAGTATCAAAGCAGCTAGGGGTAGACTTCCTCTCAGTGAAGAAACGAGTCCTTTCCCTCGACCTATCTTCACAAAAGAGTGTACGACAAGCCGCCACAGAGCTGGAAAATATAACGAAAGCAGTCGATGTACTAATAAACAATGCCGGAGTCATGGCCGTATCAGAGAGGACTTTGTCGAAAGATGGGGAAGACATACAGTTTGCAACAAATTACGTTTGTTCTTCACAAACGTGATCATAAACAAGCTTCTGATCTCTGGCATTCAGAGCCCTCAAAGTGGTGCACGGACTGTCAATATTACGAGCGCTGCACATGTCCTCACCCACTTGCGGTTTAGCGATCATATCTTTAAGGGAGTACCGATCCCTTATGAAGAGCAACCAAACACAGCCATAGCATCCCAAATGGATATGCCCGAACTTGATACACAGGGAGGGTACCATCCTATGATTGCATATTGTCACTCGAACACGGTCAATATGTTATTCACAACGGAGCTTGCAGAAATGTTGAAGGACAAGGGCATATATCCCTTCACTTCAGCCCCTGAAGGTAACCGCACAGGACTTAGACCTCGAGGCGCCTTGATTGCTAACCAGCTCCGCAGTGGTTGAAACAGAGCTCCAGCGTGACATGCCCATAGGGTTCAGAAATCCGCACATGTTCTACAAGACTCCAAACCAGGGCGCGGCGACTTTCTTATTCGTTGCATTTGATCCCAATCCGAAAGGTAGCGTTTCAGCCACCCTTGCGAAAATTCATACTCATGTCTTGTAGATCGGTCAGGCGCAATGACTGTCAGATTGCTACCGCTGCCGAACATGCAGTAGACAAGGAAGCCACTGCGAGGCTGTGGGCTCTAGGGGAGAATCTTGTGGGCGAGAAGTTCAATTTCAATCAGGCCTTGTAAATATGACTGTATCAGAAATAGATTGGGAAAAGGTGAATCTGTAGGGATTCGCGCAAGACTTCTGTGTTATCGGTAACCAAATCTCCGCAATGATAATTTCCATCGCTTCATTTGATCATCCCGGCCATAGCTGCATCCCAAGAAGCCTTTGTTTGTGCATGTAGTGATTGGTGCGGCATGTTGCTCTTGGGAGCAATTTCCCTGCAAACGAGTGAGGAAAGGGCAGAAACAAAGATTTCGACCCAAGGATAAATATTAGTCTGCTAACATAAAGCTTGCATGCTTGGACGAGTCAGCGATTGTGGTCTGTCTGGTAACGCACAGAGGAGATTTCTACGAACCGCTTTGTCCTTTGATGGATCATAAGCTCACGTCTTGTATTTACAGCTTTGACCCTTCAACCGGATCTTGCTGTTCTCATTTGCCAGTCCACATTCTCCTCAATGTGTCCTCTTGCAAATCCACCCAGACTTTTCTCGCCCTATCCAGCCCGAGGCCCTTCTTCTCCTTCCTCCTCTCTCCTCCGCTCCCATAGACCACAGTATTATCATCGACTACCATCCCCTCTCCAATTTCCACCCCTGCACAGACTTTGCTATTCGCACCAACCACCGTCCCTTTGCCAATCTTGGCTCCAGCCTCGATGATTGTGTAAGCACCTATGGATGCGCCTTGGACAACGGCACAGGTTTCGATGAGGACACCCGATGAGAGCCTCACTCCTTTTGCTTCTTTCTCATTCTGAGGGGAGCTGAGGAGGCCGATCGAGGCACGCTCGCTGATGATGCATCCGTCTCCTACGCTGATGGGCCCATAATTTGACGTAAGACGAGCACGGAGCTGCACGATTGATTTCGATCCAAGTGTGATCAGGTGGGTGCCAGTGCAAGAAGCGGATGCGGATATCAATGTTGTGGGAGTAGAACTCAGGGGCGGCGTCGGGAGTTTGGAGGTAGAGGAGTGATTTGTAAGGCTGGGTCGAGCTGTCATGCTTGATTAATATTATATCGTTTTCACGTTAGTATCACGAATTTTTTTTTTTTTTCCCTTCTGGGGGACCCCCTTATTCTGATACCCGCAGTGGACACGAAAGCTATGTTTTATATTGTGTTCATCCTACAACACGAACCATGTATTTCAGTTACGTAGTATACTATGCCAAATGCTCCTATCAACAAGGTAAAGCGACCACGTAATATTGATACAGTCGAAGCTAGAGCAGTTCTGTGACGCTCTTTTCCATAAGAGTATGCCCCCCCGCAAATGCAATGCCGCTCGCTGCGTCAGATCTTTTGCCATGTATGATATCTCGAGTACATCTACGCTCTTTGCTCAGGCCGGACCGCCATCACCTCTTATCCTCTTCCCGTTACCACCGTCACCTCCCTCCTGGCCGTCATCCCTTGGCCTCTTGTTGCCAGGTATGAACTGCCTAGCCCCAGCATTTAGCCCTGCACTAGTTGGACTTCCCCTGCCTCCTTGCTGCCCTTGCGATCGACTAGTGTCGAGGGTTTGTGGGCCTCCTCGACTAACGGCCGACCCTCTACCCCTCGAAATCGGGTTGCCACGCATTGAACCTCCTCTAGCCACAGGGAGACCAGACTGCTGCAAGCCTTTGAGTGCGCCTGGTCCGGTGCCTGGATTGGGATGGTGAGTGGTGGCACCTTGAGCTGGCCTCTGGGGAGGAATCGATCCTGGCTGAGGGGATATCACCATTGCCGGTTGAGGCCGACGCTGATCGTTGCTCGGTTGCGGCTGAGCGTGTGAAGGTCGTTCTGCAGGACTCTGTCGTCCGCTTTGCGCCGCGGGTGGAGGGCCCCTAACGGCTGGTGTTGGCCGCCCAAATGTTGAAACGCCGGATAGTTGCTCTTGCGCATTCGTCAATCCTTGCCGTGCAGGACTCTGTCGTCCGCTTGCCGCCGCCCCGGATGGAGTTGGCCGCCCAAACGTCGAAACGCCGGATAAATGCCCCTGTGCATCTGTCTGTCCTTGCTGTGCAGGATTTTGGACTATGGGTGTTGGTTGCCCAAAATTCGACGTTACGGGCGCCTTCTGTGCCTTGTTGGTATTTTGTTGAGACTGTTGGGGCTGTTGGGGGGTGACCGGTGGTGGTTTAGCATCCTTCGCGATAAGCCAGACTTCCTCAACCGGCTTTAGCGGTGTATCTTGAGCTGCCTTTTTAACGATATCAACTCTGTATTGTAGCATCCTGGCTTTGTTATTCGCCATATTGATCTGTACGGCGCTCTTTTTCCCTTCCATTAGCACTGCATGCTCCTTTGCAGTGTTCGCTTTGTTCTGGACTTCTGTTATTCGTTCGGTCATGGCCTTTTCATGATCTTGATTTAGCTGAGTAGATACTTCCTCTTTGGCTTTATTGACATGGATGCCAATGTTTTTCTTGACGATGCTTCGGACGATTTCGTTTGACTGGATCAAAGCTCTGGCTTCATCTTCAGATGGCTGCCATGGACCGCGAGGAGTATGATCTTCGTCTTTGACATTCGGATCATCATTGATGGTGTGTTTAGCTTGATGATTCATGCCCCATTCGTCTCTGAGCTTGGAAAACTTGGAGTCCGCACCTCGTCGAAGCTCTTCAATCTCATCTTTATGCCTGGCCTGCAGCCTGCTCATTTCTTGCTCATGCTCCGATTTGATTGATTGCAAAGCTTGTTCGTGCTCGGCTGTTAAGCTTTGCCGGAGCTGACCTTTGCCATCGGTCAATTTCTTACTGAGTTGAGCTTTCATTATATTCGTTCGTCTCTCCAATGTCTCGTCGTTTTGTCTGACTCGCTCGTCGTGTCGGGACTCTAGCTCGACACGGACTGCCTCGACATGCTCCGCGACTTGTTCTGTTACAGACTTGGATCCACTTTCGGTTGGAGCAGTAGACACAGCTGCATTGATCGATGCATTTGTGCGAAGGTCTTGAGCGTCTTGCTGAGCTTGAGCAAGATCAGCACGCAGAGAGCTCATGTGCGCTTCTACTTCACTGTTTGCAGGAACTGCTTGCTGCTGTTGGATCCTTAGCTGGGCCAATTCAGTGGTAGATGCGTCGATGCCCTCCTGCATTTGTTTCTAGATGGTGGTCAGCATTTCGTCAATACTACTCGGAAGCTTCAGTACTGACTATTTGCAGCTCCAATTCGGTAATTCTTGACCTTGACACATCCAGTTGGCTTCGATTGTCGGCTGATTCTGATGTTGCTTCGTTGGCCCTCATCTCCGCTGCAGTAAGTTTCTCCTGAAGATCCTGTAAGTCCGGCTTGGAGGCCACCTCTTCTTCGACTTGGCCTTCCTCACTCCCGTCCCGTGCACTTGAATCGGCAATTGCTTTCTGTGCAGTGGCCTTTTCAACGGCGGCATCTCTCTGCGCCCTGGTCGTTTCAAGTTCGACTTGTAATCCCGACAGAGCGGTAAGCCGATGCTCAAAGCTTGCTTTCTCGGTCATAGCTGTTTGCAGAGCGGTGTCCTTCTCCTTGATTTTGTCGCTCAGTTGTCTCGATCTGGCCTTGTATTGTTCGGCAAGCTTTGCCCGCATCGTCTCGATCTTTTCATTGCTCTGCTCCTGAACCTGAGTGATCTGGCCAGAGGCATTGTCTACTTGATCCTGCAAGCCCGTCTTTGCTGATACTAATTCATCGCGCTCAGCTTCTAGCGACTTGAGTTGCTCCTTCAAAGCTTCCAGTTCTGCGGGATCGACTCGATCGTACTTTTGGAGGACGTTCTGAGCCCGTTGCTGCCAGCGGTCGGAGTTCTCTTTGAGAAGCTTCATCTCGCCGTCCTGAGTTTCACGTTCGTTCTTGAGTTCCAAGATCTCCGCCTGCAAAGGCTCGATCTGAGCTTTGAGTTCTTCGACTTCTTTCGCCCTTACGGCCAATGCACTTTGTGCTTGACGAGTTTCGGCGCGTAATGTTACGCTAGACTCACGGAACGTGTTCAACTCATTGATTGTATCCACCAACTTATGGTGGTCGAGATTCGAACGCTCATTGTCGGCCTCCAATCGTCTTTGCTGGCTAAGTCGCAAACGAGTGTCGTCCAGCTGTGACTGGGCGTAGTCAAGTTGCTGCTTCAACCTCTTTCCTTCTTGGGCAGACAACTCTAGTTGAACATCAACGATCTCCTTCTCGCGCCGCAAGTATTTGATGACCTCTTGCAGATTTTCCAGACCGGATGCTGGAATGTCCTCGCTTGGGCGCTCATCGCTGTTTGAGGGATGCTTTTTCAAACTGGCTATTTGAGCAGAGTAGGTCTCAATTTGTTGATGGAGGTGGTTGTTCTGAGCTGTCAGATTTTCTCGCCCAATCTTGAGTTCTGCCAATTCTCTCTCATATCCCTGTCGCGACTCCGCCCAACTGTCTTCGCTCTGGTTGAGGCTTTTACGGGCAGATTCTGCGTCAGTTTTCAACGCTTTTATCTCTAGTTTCAATTCGTTGTGATCCGATCGGACCTTTTGCAATGCCTTTGCAGCATCCGCGTGTTTGACTAGTTCATTCTCGTAATTCTGTTGAGCTTGCTGAGCGATGTCAGCCTGGACCTTGAGATCTTCTTGAAAGAATTGGGCTGCAGCCGCGTGACGATCGTCTTGATCTTTTAGTTGTGCAAGCTCTGCTTCGAATCCCTTTTTGTGTTCTTCTAGGCGCCGCCCGTTTTCTGCTTGTGCATTGCGAAGGCTTGAGAGCTCCGAATTGGTGGATGCGAGCTCGGAGCTGGTGTCCTCAATTCGTTGCTCAAGTTCTTTGAGCTTAGAGTCTTTCTTTTCAATAAGCTTATCTGTTTCTTGCCGATACAAGTCCTGCGTCTCGTTTAGACTGAGCAATTCTTCTTCTGAAGCTTGACTGATCGCTTTGTATTGCTCGACCTGGCCTTTGACATTTTCGAGTTCACTGCGAGCTAGGTCAAGGTCGCGTTTGAGCTCCGAGACCTGGACTCTCAATCCCTGCTCTTTAGTCAAATTCGAGTCTTCACCGTCGAGGGATTGGTGTTGTAAATTTTCACCATCGTTGGTGTTCGGACGTCCTGAAGGTGCTGGTCGTAATGCATTGACACGTTCTTCTGCGCTCCGAAGCTCAATTGTCAACTCATCCACTCTAGTCGAAAGATGGTCTCGTATTGTCTTCGCGGCGACGAGCTCTTCGCGAGTGTTACCAAGGCTGGAGACTAGATCATCAATCCTCTTTTGACTCTGCTCATGGTCATATTCGCGCCGTTGAGCAGATCTCTTGTTTTCTTCCACCTCGTCGGAAAGCTTATTCTTCGTTGCTTGCAATTCTCTCTCGAGATTGTCGGCCTGGGTTTGGAGTCTTCGACGAGCTTCCGTGTCCGAGTGCTCTCGTTCATTCAACAGGGTCTGCAAATTAGCGTTCAGAGCGTTCAGCCGACCACGCTCGTTCAAAAGGTTCTCGTTATCCTCGGTGATTCTCTTCTCAATTGTTTTCCAGAATTCCTTTTCTGCTTTTAGATTGGCTGTTTCATTGCGCATGCTGTCTGCAAGGCCTTTAGCTTCGACAAGTTCTTCAGCAACTTGTTGAACCCGCATATCCTGCTTGGCGGCCGTGTCTGATAATGCTTGCGATCTCTTTTGCAGTTCCGTATTCTCATTCTTGAGCATCACGTAGTTGCCTTGAAGCATTTCGTATCTTTCATGGGCAAGTGTGACCTGGCTGCTGTTTCGTACCACCTCGCTTCGAAGTTCACTATTGACCTTTGAAAGGCCATCCACTTGCTCCTTTAATGTTGATCGGTCTGTCGCAGCCTCGTGCCGATATGCATCGAAGTGCGCTTGAATATCTTTGTACAATTTTGCGTAGTCGGCTAGGTCTCTTGTTGTTGGTGAATCTTCAATGCTGTTAATGACAACAGCAGGCGTTGGAGTTTTGGGCGTTGCGGCTCCGTTGACAGACTCCCCAAACAATGAAGTGACGTCGGTGCCGGGAGGTAGTTGACCCCGGTGAGAGAGCATACGTCTGAACATGTCTCGCTCGCGAATGTAGCTTGAAGACTGAGTCATCAGAGACTTTATCTCGTCCTTGCAACGTTCGTATTTCTGCTGGAGGTCATCCCAATCTCGAGTTCTCTCTGACTGCTTTTGGACGGCCTCCTCGTGCTCCATTCGCTCGCCAATTTCTCGGGTGATCCTGAGTAAGTTTGCGTTCTGTTCTTGAAGTTCGCTGACGTTCCTGAATGTGACGAGGTTCTCACTGATAAGACGACCAGTTGCGGTCGTGCCCTCCATCGCTTCCCCGTCAGCTTGCCCTTGCGCCAGGCGCTCTAGACGTGCTCGGCCATCCGCACCAAGGTCATCGAGGCCTTGATCACGTAGGTGGACTTCCATTAGGAAGACCTTGACCTGAGAGCTGAGATCGCGAAGCTGCTGCCGGAGTACTTCTCCTTCTTTGACTTTAGCCTCTAGGTGGCCTTCCCATTTCTTGGCTCCTTTAAGAGCCTGATCTCGTTCCTTGCCGATGATCTCTACCAAAGAAGACATCTCGGCAACTTCTGATTCTAAACGGATGTGGTCTGCACGTAGCTCCTCGATCTCTGGCTGCTCTGTTTCTAGGTCCTGTACCATGTCGTCAAGTGTCGAGGTGAGCTTCTCACTACGTCGTTTTTCCGCCTCAAGTTCGCTCTTCAGGTCATTGTAACTGCTGTACATCTGGGTAATGCTAAGACCCCCCTTAAAGCGCGATGGACTGGATGGAACCATAGGCGCGGAATCACCGCGAAGAGGTGTACTAGGGGCATGCCCGTTGGTACCCTGATGAGAAGCATTGTGTTTTGATGCTTGGCTTTGCAGTGTCGATAGATCAGCCTGGAGTTGCTCAACCTGGACCTCGAGTTCCGCAATCTTCGCATCCGCGCCTACTCTTTCCCTATGCTCGGTTTCAAGCTCGGCACCGAGTCTACCGAGCTGCTCCGAAGCATCTTCTTTAGCGGAATCTAGCTGGGCGAAGAGATCCTGCTGCCGTTGACGTTCCGTGTTGGCCGAATTCCTGGTCAGCTCAGTAAGGCGATTCGCCGCATCTAGCTCAACTCGAAAAGACTCGTCCTTCTTGGCAGCGTCTTCTTGCAACTGTTGGACGCGGGTGAAGGAGTCATCAGCTTTCTGACCGAGCTCATCAAGTCTCCTGCGTAAAGTCGTCTCGGTGCGATTTGCGGCATCGATTGTGCTCGTGGCATCATCAAGTTGACGTTGTAGATCGGTGATACGTAGACTCTTTTCTTTGCGGTACTTCGTGTATTCCCCAGACTTGGTTTTCAATTCTTTGTCCAGCCAATCGTTGTTTCTCTTTAGCGATTCAATTTCCTGCTGAAGACCTTGTTCGTGGAACCTTGCGCTGGTCGACGCGGCGTTGGCTGATTGTGCTGACTGTTCCAGGTTTGAGACTTCACGGCGGAGCTCCACCGTTTTCTGGTGCTGAGCATTGAGCTCTTGGGCCAAGTTGTCATGAGCTGTTGTTTTGGATTCAAGAAGCGAGAGAGTGTCCCGGTTTGACGACTCCAGTGACGTAATCCGAGTCCTCAAAGTAGACAATTCAGTAGTGATGGTGGAGGTGGATGTTCGCAGATTCTCAAGCTCAGTCTCCACAGACGCCCTCGCCGTTTCTGGAGAAGAAATTAGCTCACTGAATAGGCACAACCTGGACACCACCTACCCTCCGCTTGAAGTTTCTGCCTCAGATCTGTGGCCTCCTTGAGCCCCTTGTCGATTGAGCTTTTCAGAACCCGGCTCTTGGTTTCACCGCCACGCACTGCATTTTCCAATTCCACGCCTAGCTTGAGTATTTCAGACGCGAGATCATTGTGCTCATGTGCTTTCACAGATATGTTCTCCAAAAGTGTACGGACAAGGCCGGCAGTAGGTGCGTCGAGAAGTGTGTCAATTGATTGCTGTGGTAAGGAACAAAACGACGAAAGCTGTGCCACGTCTAGTTGCGCGACTGCCATTGTGATTACTCAAATTCAAGCTCAGTCTCGTCGATTTGGCCGTGCCATGAAGTTTGAAAGGTTGATTCACGGTATGAAAGTGCACTCGTTTTGAGTGTTGTTGGCGATTCTAAAGGAATGTAGGCCTCCTCAGGCTGAGTCAGTGAATGTCTTCTTCATACGCTGTCGAAACTCCGCACAGGCATCCAGCCATAGCGTGTGTCAAAGCAGGCCAGGAAAGTGTGCTTGGAGGATTGATCGAAGCCGTGTCTTTTGTGTTGATCTCATGCTTTACTTCCGCATCTTTCACCAGACAAAGCCGGCTAGGCTAGCTTAGCGTGTCTCGGCGCGCTAATTAAGGTAGTGACACTTTCCAACGAGGGATTCTGTGCTTACTCCTCTATTTTATACCGTGTGTTCAATATATTCATCTTTGGGCAAGGTAGCCCGCAAAGTCTGCTTAGCCCGCGGGCCATTCATCTACAAGCCATGTCGTACCTCGACAACCAAATTAGCGCTTTCAAGTCAAACCTCACTTCGTCCTCTAACAAACTCTCAAATAAGCGTACGGCTGCTGCTCCCGCAAACTCTACCACATCACCTGCACCATCACAAGCCTCAATAACAGTCAAGAACGATCTTAAGCGCAAGCGGGTGGAGCAGCCCAACACGGTCTTCTCGCAGCCAAAAGACACAGGCACCGGCTCCCATATCATAACTCAGGTCACCTATGCGCTAGAAAAGCTCAAGGAAAAGGATATTCAGTGGACGTGGCAAAGGTTGGGCGAGTATTTGTCTTTGCATGGCCGTGAGGAAGGGTACGGGCAGGCTTTGAAGAGAATATTGATCACCCATGACAAGGTGAAGTACCAGCGAGTTGATGGCAAAGGGGAAGACTTTTTCTCTTTCCGGCCAATCCACGATATTCGGTCTGCCGACGAATTGCTGGGATTTTTACAATCTCAACCTACAGCTCAGGCCCTTAGCGTTAAGGATCTGAAGGACGGATGGCATGGTGCGTTAGATGCGATAGACGATCTTGAGAAGCAGGGCAAGCTTTCCGTGACCCGGCATAAGAAAGATGACAGTCCCCGATTCGTATGGCCAAACGATCCATCCCTATTTTTCCCAATCGATCAGGAGTTCAAAACAATGTGGCAAAAGATAAAATTGCCCGAGCCTGGAGCACTGGCAGATGAACTGGAGCGCGAAGGCTTAACGCCTGCGAACAAGAGTCGCTCCATCAAAGCGAAGCCAGTAAAACATGAGAACAAGACGAAGAGAGCGAGGAAGGGTGGAAAGACGACGAATACTCACATGGCGGGGGTATTGCGAGATTATTCGCATCTCAAAAAATGATGGATCACGTACTATCGTGCAAGCGCCTTGCTAGCAAGGTGTCCGGCGCTGGAAATGCATCGATGATCCCAGGTTTGAAAATATTGCGGATTCGGATCGAGACCATGATACCCCAAAATAGAAAAATTGAAGCCATACACTGCATTACATTCGCAACTCATTAGACGCAATGTTACGATCGCGTTGGATCTTTACGCGCACCAAGGAAGTAATTCCCCCATTTCTCCCCACCCGGCACCATCCTCCATCCTACCGCGGGCATATACATGCACCCTTGGCTTTTCAGTCCCCCGTCTCTTCCCCATCCATCTTGTGCGCGAAAGAATCTCCTCAACTCCTGCTCATTGATGTATTTGGTCCAATCGTGCGTTCCCCTCGGAACTAACCTCACCACCTCCTCGGCCACGACGTTAGTCGTCAACCAACTTGTCCATGTCCTCGCGATTGTGCTGAGGATCAGCCATCCACCAGGCTTGACGAACGGTAGACAGGAGCTTAGAAAAGGTGCAGGCCGATTGATATGCTCAATGACTTCAAATAGACTCACAACATCAAACTGTTCTTCTGGTATCCGAGGGATTGGCAAATCCTCGACAGCTTTGTTCTGATATTCTAGCCGTCCCGGCTCAAGAAGGAGAGGGTCTTGGCGTGCGTGAGCCTTCGCAACTGAAATGACTTGGCTGCTTGGGTCAACACCCACCACGCTCTTTGTCCACAAAAGTCGAGCAGCACTCTCGGCGAATATGCCGCCACCACAGCCCACGTCGAGATAGCGCCTATTGGTCGAAGAAGTCGGGTCTGGTTGTGACTCAATGCAAGACGAGATGAAGTCATGACGGAGAGGATTCATTTGATGAAGGAGACGAGATGAACCATAAGGATCCCACCACGTCGAGGCTAGATTGTTGAAATGAGATACTTCTGCTGCGTTTACAGAAGAGCTTTGAGAGCTCGACCGGCATTGGGTGGGTATGCGGAGAAGTCTTGAGAGATTGCGCGAGGTTGTAGGTCGAATGACCATGACTGGTTTTTGAAGTGAACCTGTGAGAAGCCTCTGTTTGGTGATTATGTCGAATGGTCAAAGACAAAGACTAAAAAGTCAAGAACCATGTATGATAGAGAAACAACATGAGGCCTTTTGCTTTATCTTAGATAGACAATACAGTCCATGCTCTCCACACTGGTTGAAAGTCTTGAAGTGGAGGAACTCAATATTTGAATTTGAAACGAACTTTCCGAGCGCAGCAATGGCAGGATAATACCTACTTAACTTAGAATGATCACTTTTCATACTTCAGGTTGTCAGCGCAACGCCGCAAATGCAGAACGCCACTGCTAGGCCGCGATAGCCGCGCGTGTAGAGAATTGATTTTCGGATGTCTTTCTCTAGCTCTACTTATTAACCAAGGGCGGGTTTCTGGTGGACGATATGAAGCTTGCAGCCACCGGCAGAGCTGTGAGGCTCGCCTGGGTTGAACGGTCGGGGATCGAGTTGAGGTACAAAACAAGAATTTGGATTGGTGGCAGTCATTATCAGCGCAGGCATCAATCTACAAGTAAACATGGCCAATTTAGCATACAGAGACAGTACTAATACCATGTAGACGCTCCGAGAACTCCTAGTCTCGAAATCGATGGCAAATGCTACGTTACCGACGATTGGACCAACGTCCCATCCTCGATCCTTTCATATCTTCCCCACAAATTGCAGCTCCAGCCCTCACACCCGGTATCAATAACGCGCCAAGTCATTGAATCTAACTTTCCGTCCCCAACATATACACACTACAATGATCTTCATCCGATTGTCACAGTCGCCGAAAACTTCGACTCCCTCGGCTTCCCTAGGGATCACCCAGGCAGAAGTCGTACTGATACGTACTATATTAACAAAGATACTGTATTGAGGACGCACACCAGTGCTCATGAAGCAGAGATCTTTCGACGTAACAAGAGTGAAGGTTTTACAATCAGCGCAGACGTATACAGGAGAGATGCTATCGACCGAAGCCATTACCCTGTCTTCCACCAGATGGAGGGAGCGAGGATGTGGGATCGACGAAAAGTGCCAGGAGGGGACGTGGCGAAGGCCGTCAGGACCGATTTTGAGAGGCTGCCGAAGCACAGTCTATCAATCGAAGACCCAAACCCGACGACTCACGCGGAAAGAAATCCCCGGCAGGCAGAACATCACAGCCCAAAGGAAGTGGAAGCTATCGCCGCCCATTTGAAAAGATCGTTAGAAGGAGTTGTGGTGGAGCTTTTTTCGAGGGCTCGGAAAGCTGCTATTGCCGCTGGGCACGTCGATGCGAATGCTCTGGAACCCCTCAGGGCTCGCTGGACCGAAGCTTATTTTCCATTCACGAGTCCTTCCTGGGAACTCGAGGTCTTTTGGCAAGGGGATTGGTTGGAGGTTCTCGGGTGCGGCGTCACCAAGCAAGACGTCCTTATCAATGCTGGGGTACCAGATCAGATAGGCTGGGCGTTCGGTGTCGGACTGGAGCGAGTCGCTATGTTGCTCTTCTCAATACCAGATATTCGACTGTTCTGGTCGAAGGATCCACGATTTTTGAATCAATTCTCGAGCAAAGAAAATGTCAATACCTTCGTCCCGTTTTCGAAATATCCCGAGTGCTATAAGGACGTATCGTTCTGGCTTCGAAGCTCCAGCAGCAGCACCGGTGGTGGAATGAGGAGCAATGCCCAGGACTTCCACGAGAATGACGTGATGGAGGTTGTTCGAGAAGTCGGAAGCGACTTAGTCGAAGATGTGAGGCTAGTCGATAACTTCCAGCATCCTGTTTCTGGGCGGAAGAGCCTTTGTTATCGAATAAACTATCGAAGCTTAGAGAGGACGCTTCGGAACGAAGAAGTCAACCAGCTGCACGACAGTGTGAGGAAGCAGCTTGTCGAGAAACTGGGTGCTGAGCTGAGGTGACATGGGTTAACATGGAATATGGGTTGATGGGCGGAGCCAGTGTTTGCATACTGTATGAAGGAGAAAAACGAGCTCTATGACTCGAGTGTTGCTTCATGCCGGCAGAAATGCAAGGATACCCCCAACATAGAGGGGAGTAGTAACTGTACAGCGCTTCGCCCAGCCCCAACGCAAGAAAATAAATACAAGAGCTGCACCTATGACAGGCACTCATCACAAAGTCGTCTCGTCACTCAGCCATTTTTTACCACTCCAACCTTAGCAGCCTAACAATAGAATTAGTCTCAATACCTCAGAAAGTACAAGCCAGATACACTCACCCTTATGACTCTGCCGTTCAGCATGAAGCCCTTTTGTTGCGTCATAAAGACACTCCCATTATCCTTCCCCTCCACCGGCGTTTGGAACGTAGCCTCGTGCAAATTCGGATCGAATTGTTCCCCAATCTCGCTCGGGTCGAATCTCTCAAGTCCATGCTTCTTGAGCGTTTGCATCAATATTGTCTCTGTCATCCTCAGCCCGTCATGCAGATGCACCAGCTCTTTGTTACTCTCAGCTTGCCCCAATTTCTCTGAAGGCACGGTGCCGAGGGCTCGGTCAAGGTTATCGACGCTCTCGACCAGGTCTTGAGCGAAACGGGAGATGGCGAAGTCGCGGGCTGATTGAACGTCGCGCTTTGTGCGTTCTTGAAGGTTGCGGAAGTCTGCTACCGAGCGGAGATACTTGTCCTACATATCGACGTGTGAGGTTGCGAGAGGAGATTAACATTGGGGTTTTCTCAGCTTGGGGCGGACCTTTAAATCAATGATCTCTTTACTCTTTGATTCGAGTTCTTTTTTAACCGGATCGTTGTCCTTGATCTCTGAGTGTGAGACCTCCGCCGCCGCTGTAGCATCGGAGCTGGCACCATCTTTGGGCGTGTCTGTTGAGGAATAATATCTTGCAACTATCCTCTCCTGAAGCGGATGTATACGTGATGGGGAAATTTGAGATCTTATGGGTGAGGCAGTAGGTGTGTAGCGCGACTTTGCACAAAATGCTCGTGACTGTCGAAGTAGACTTCGCTGGATCATAATGTGGATGCGAAGTGGACGCTTGCAATGCTTGGGAAAACAGCAACGCCCGAAGTTTTTTGGTTCGACTTGAGATCTGCGTCATTCGGCAGTGGCGACTATCGCGTCAATGGGGCCAGAGCACAAAACTTCATTCCTTCCTACGTGATTACCTTGACTTCGAATTCATGGGTTCATTAGTAGCTGAAGAGAATCTGATTTCCCCCGTCGATTCGCAGAACAGATGTGCCCTGTCAAAGGCTCAAACCCGCTCCAAGTCTCCCTCAACTTATCGCAAGCCTTGCGACATTTGTCACGCCCCAAACGATGTCCTGGTACGTTGTAACATCGACGACACATCCGTATGGTACTTCGTCTGCACGAAAAACTGCTGGAAAAAAGTCTCCGGTGGCGTCATTGATGGAAGCCCGCATCATCTGTACTACAGATACGGTGGTATGTGGAAGAACAAGCACGCAGGTGTTAGTGCGAAGAAGCCCAAACCCAAACAGCGTGTAGCTGTTCGAGATTGGCAGGATCATACAAGCTACGTGTTCAATGACAAGGTCACATACGAAGGAAAGGTCTGGAGCTGTCGAAGAAGCCACACAAGCTCCGTAGCAAACGTACCGGGCAAAGGCTATGGCTTTTGGAAGGAGGCTGAATAGCATATGGCTGTCTATGGACAAGTGGTGGACGTCCTGTGGCCACTGGTGGTGCTCCAAGCAGAATGAGTAGACGGTTCCTGGCAATCGCGTTTACTATGGGTTGGCGAAGAGACTGCGCACGTCTTGTTGAAATTCAAAGATATAGCAGAGGAAAGGCATCAGATCTGTTAATCTTTTGATGTGCTCTTACCCAAAATGGAGCGCTGTCTTTTGGACCAATTCCGGCCCAATACAAGCAGCTAGCTCTGCCGCGATCCCTTTAATCGACGACGAATCGGATGTCTGACTTTCGTCCCAGCCAGCTAGGTTCTGTTCGACATGTTAGCAGCATTCGTGATGACAGAGCGCTCAAATATGACGCTGTCTTTACCTTCAGCTTAAGGAGGCGTTGCCCGAGTTTTAAACTCCACTGACCAAGGTCGACTTTCTCATCTAACTCCTCCAAGGACAAAGCTCCTGGCGTGCCTGCGTGAAACACATTCGATACTTCTTCGCCCTCGGAGTCCTGTTTTTGGTCCTGCCCATTAATGTACTCAAGGGCGAACTTGAATTTGCTGGGACCCATGTTCAACTCTTTTCGAAAGCTCGAGGTTGTTGTCCGGTCAGACTGCAGGAAAATCGTAAGAGAATTGGAGGAGACTTCTAGTACCCGCTCAGCAGCCATAGACACCCATTTACGTGTTGAAAGACGTTGCATCATCTCCGAGTCCAGAGGATCCCAGACGTTTGACTGAGGGTCTAGTATTGATGGACAATAAGCAGACTTCTACGTAGAACTAGTGGAAGACTTACCGACCTAGGATGTACGTTGGATGGAATGTTGCTTTGTACCGCATCTTGATACATGAATGGATGTAGTAGCCTAGTCGAAGAGTCAATCGATCGGGATGAGCTTGGAACTCTTTATAATATGTACCGACCCATGTAGTAGTACTCATAGTCGCCTTCAAGCGCTAGAGAGATTTCTCGAAGTGCGGAAATTTTGCCAAAATTCCATCCATTGACCTCTTCATGGTACCTGTCTTGATGTGAGCAAGACCGCAGTTCGTATTCTATGGTTAGGCAAGCTACATGAGATAAACAGAGCTCACACAGTGAGGAAGGAGATCGAGTACACCTAGAGCAATCAATTTTCCATCTAATCGGTAGCACTGGTGATAGGAGCCGATCTTCTTTGCTTTGCCATGATGAATACGAGTACTCCGAGGTAAGCCGGAGCAAAGGAAGCGCTTGAAACCATTTTTTGAAATATCAGAAGGACCTTCATGATGGACCTTTTTCTGATAGTTTGCAAAGAGTGCGTATCTGTATGGGGAATTGTCAGAACAGCATACGTCAAAATAATCAGGGGCATTTCACACTTCTCCTCGGTGAAGTTGTCTGGCTCTAGGGCTACTTCAAATTCGTGGGCTGGTTCAATCGGCTCTTTCGTCCGAGTGTCGATTGGCCGTCGCATACAGTGATACTCGGACTCATGAACAGCTTCGTAGACATCAAAGTTGTTTTTGCGATGCCTCTTCTCTCTGTCAAGGGGCGCGACGACGTCAGCCGAGACTCAGCCTCAATTCCTGGTCCTAATCTTTGTCTTGGTCGACTTCCCAAGCCGTCTGCACTTCGATCAGGGCACTTACTCCCTACTCTTTGGGCAGAATCTAGCAGCCTTATGGGTGTAATCTTGTCCCACTACGTACTTGTTCCATCGATTGACCGCTTGACGTTGGTCTCTTCTTGAATCAAATGCCGTCGCATCTAAGCTGGATGACTGATAAGTAAATATCATGGAAAGGACTGAATCTCAAGATACCGAATAGTGTAATGTGGACAGCACGAATGCCGATTGTCAGGCTTGTAGTAATATGTGCCAGATCTAAGAGACGTCAAGCATAAGCCAGACACTCTCCAAAAATGCCGAGGACGGAGAAGATCAAGATATAATACCGGCGCCAGCCTCGATCTACCAAGATCTGATAGACAGAAGGGTGTAGAGAAGTAGACACGAGCCCTACAGAAGCGCCTGAAGAAGGACTGATAATCAGCTTGGACCTGAGGCTGATATACGAAGACAAGGGAGAGGCAAGCCGAAAGCGGGCGTGGTACTGGAAGGCTGACGGGTGCGTTTTGGTTTAGAATGGCAATAGCCGCAACTACTTCGCTGATAGCCTTTATCCCAATCAGCATGCCACTGCTGAGCCATAAAATTATGCAGTTGTTCGGAAAAGGAACGTGAGAGTGAAGGACATAGGGTGGGGGAAAATATGAGCCAGCCAAAGCTGCACGGGGGCTTGATAGAGCTCGGGTGGCGTGGTATCAGGGGCAGCTCACCGGTAGGAGTGAGAAAGGAAAGGGAGTCTTCCATGGCGGGAGCTGGGAGAGACTGCATGACAAGCCTGTTCTTCTAACTTGGACGGATAGTATGGAATTGAGATAGCCGCCGAACTTTCTACTTCAAGTACTTGAATCTGGTGGGGGTCAAACTTGAAGTGTTGTATGATAACCTTCCACCATGCCAGCTTCCCTGGACTCGAGTGTGATTATTGTAAAGTGAAGTATTATTTATGATGAATAAACCCGAATGTTCTATAGAAATACCGTAGATGCCACCTTATTACATGACACAATTAACGCGCACGGTCCTTAGACGAAATTCGTTCAAAGTCCTACCGTCCTAAGTACGGAGACTGGTCTGACCATTTAGCAATTACATAGCACGTTTAGCATAGTAGGGTGGTGCGGATGCACCTCGATGATCCAATCGGAATATTGGGCCTGCATAGAATG
Organism: Letharia columbiana; assembly: GCF_014066305.1. Lineage (NCBI taxonomy): Eukaryota > Fungi > Ascomycota > Lecanoromycetes > Lecanorales > Parmeliaceae > Letharia > Letharia columbiana. The sequence goes on along the minus strand of NW_023501047.1, from coordinate 588,319 downwards.
ATGCGCCCCCATGCATAGAATATCCATGACGGCCGAGAATGAGTGATGATAGGTCAATCTGAAGCATTACCTTTGCTTTCCCACAAGCTGTGCGATGGGAGTCGGTGCTACGAGGGAGTTGATTCATAACTGCAGACGATGGAGAGAGGAGTGCGTGAAATCGACGGAGACCATCCGCATGCACATGCCTGCACTACAATCTGCGCAGCTGTACTCTACTCTCATTAAGGCAGGACAGCGTCGAGAGAGTCGCGAAGACGGATTGCTGATTCAACGAATTGTGTACTAGCAATTACTTGGTGTCTATCATAGCATGTGGGGGTCGACGATGTCGGAGCAAAAACATGCAGCCCAGGCGAGTGCCTGGTGTGATGGTCCCTTCCACTTCATCTCCCCGCCCACGTTTATTGTTCCGTGTTCCATTCTAAAATTCAATAATAATATTAACACTTCCACCAAATAAATAAAAAATGCAGACGCCTTCTGACGACAGAATAATACTCCATCCTCAAACCCGTCCCCCACGGGTTTGAAGGAACCTGTTCTCCAGCTTCCGAAACCACTGCCTTCCGCCTTGACCTCTCCACCTTCGTGTTGTCTTCCTTCCCTAACCCAAGCCTCTTCAATTGCCCTACCGCCTAATTGACATACTCCGGTACCCAGAGTCATCCTCCAGTGTGTCTCCAAACAAGGTCACTACTTTAGCACCGCAGTCTCTCGCTTCAACACCCCAGATACAGCGCACGAGAAGCTCTCCAGGACCTATCACCAAAGCCACAGTCAGACTCTCAACATGGCTCAGAAGCTTGCTTCTACTGCTCGCACTGGACGGGACAATCAAAGTGAGTCCAGCCTCAGACTTCTAATATAGACCCACTACTTGCAATTTTCCGAGGCAAGCACACTGCGGTAGATGTTCAAATTTCTGGTCAGCTGGCTAACATTTCTTCCTCGACAGGGTATGGCGCTCATGGCGAGCGACTCGTTGCTGGTGTAGTCCCTCTCTCTAGCGACAAGAAAAAGGTTCTGCTCATTCAGTCTGCACGTCGAGGTGGCTGGGTACTCCCCAAGGGTGGTTGGGAGACCGATGAAGGGACCGCGGAAGAAGCAGCTTGTCGCGAGGCTTGGGAAGAAGCTGGGATTGAGTGTAAGATACAGCGCGACCTCGGCAAAATTCCCGACAAACGTTCGCCAGAACAGCTTACGGCCCATGCACCAAAGGCGATCTTCCAGTTTTACGAGGTCAGCGTTGAGAAAGAGGCAACGCAATGGCCGGAGAAGCACAAGAGAGGAAGGCAGTGGATGTCGTATCAAGAGGCCAAGGATGCATTGGCTCCAAGGCCTGAGCTGCTGGATGCCTTGAACAAGAGCTCGATCGTGCGGTAGTCGTGGATAGATGGGGCCAGAATCGAGACCACGGAACGGAAAGAATATTTGTAATGGATATGACAGCTTACTAGCCGCTGCTTTAAGCCAGCATGCTGGAGACAGTAAAGCATCATCACATAGAATGGGCGGCTTTTTCAGGTGGAGTAGCTTCCTCTTCCGTTTCCTTGCTGCGTATACATTACCACTATCCTCCACCAATAGAGTGCTAAGAGGTGGCTGATGCACTCGTCATTGCGTACAATTACCAGTCTTCGTGTATGCACACACATGAAGCCAGTGGCGACAAACATTACATGTGCCACGACGTGTTGTGAATTGGACTCCTATGTTCACTATCATAAGGCTTCCAGGCAAATCATGTCATGATTGGGCTAAGAGCAAGTAATGTTCGTGCAATGCGGGAAAAGTGCTGTAACATGCCTTTCCGACCAGGTAATCCAAAGATCCAGAATTCCCGAGACCTTGTGTCACCCATCCACATCTCTCTAAATCCCATCAAACCACATTTTCCATTGATTACTTGGTGTGATTCAAGTCTTGCGAGGAATGGGCCACGCCAGAGTAACAGTTCCTTCGACAGAAATGACTTTGCATTGAAAGCTACATCAATACGCAAGACATCCAGCCGATTCACAATTCTAGTCAAGTGTTGTTGGAGGACAGAGTTTGCCTGCTCTAAACATTTCGCGTAGGCACCCACGCCTTCCGTTTCTTGTGAATACCTGCACCCTGCCTCTTTGGGCCAGCACTTCAATATAACACTTCGCCTTGGACAAACATTCTCAAGACTGAGCACATCCTCACAACAAACAGGTTTCTGCGACAGAGCCACTCGTCTGTCGCATAATGGGCAGACTCACTTACATCAATGTAAGCAATAATGCAGCTTCACTGTAGATACAAGACTGATACCTATTGTCACAGCGGAAGATCGAGGGGTTGAAGCTTGGAACGGCGATATCGAGAGACCTGGTATTGCCCTTCGGACTCCACGCTTGCGGAACTGTGCAGCTGGACCTGACTAGGCTAATGCTTCATTAGGTCAAACGGATTCCACCAAGTGCTGGGTCAAAGGCGGCTTTCAGAGACCCAGTTGTCGAGCTTGATGTCTCTGGAAAAGGCTTGACTGATGAAGGTTTTGCTGAAGTAGCGTCGGCATTAGTAGAGTCCCTGAACTATGACGGCGACCAAGGCAGAATAGTCCGGCTGGAGGAGCTTTGCTTGACAAACAATCGGCTGAGTGCCACGTCACTCCAGGCTCTATCCCCCATTATCAGATTGGCAAGCAACGACCTAAGAGACTTGGACCTTTCTGGAAACAGCATCACCATCAACACAGAAGCCGAGGTTGCGATTTGGGAAGATTTTCTAATGTCTTTCAGCTCTTGCTGCCTTCTTCGGAGAATAGACCTCAGCCGCAATGCATGGGGGCCTAGGGTTTTCGAGGTGATGATTAGAGTCTACGCAAAGCAAGAGGCCGTGGATCTAGTGCTCCCTGCAGACCTTGAGCAAATTCAGAGTAAAGAACGAAGAACGTCTACGGATATTGCTGGGCTTGGGCGAGGAATGAGAAGAATGCGTGTTGTCTCGGATCCAGACGATTGGGGAAGCGACGAGGACAACAGCCCGAAGTCTGACGGACATAAAGGCTCAGGACATGGTTTGTCAACGGCCTCGTAGTTGGCAGAGCTGGTTGACTTTCTGTTCAGGTTCGAAATTCCCCCAAAAGGCTGGTCTTCCTCCTTCCCAACTAGAATCGCCACTCACATACGCTACCACTCGGGGACTCAGATCTGTCCCCTATATTGTGCTGTCTAACAGCGAAATGACAGAAGCTGGCGCATTGCACCTTTCTTACATACTTGCAATTCACCACGTCCCCAAAAGACTCCTGACTCGAGTCCCTCACGCAAAGGCTGGTGCTTCCGCACAGCAATTATTATCTTACGATCAGTCACAATGTCGAGGCATCATCTATCTCCCAAATCCACTACTTGGCAGTGCAGGTCACAAAGTGTTAGAGCTTGCGGAAGTAATGCGGGATGGCTATTCAGACTGTTTGACGGACGATTCCCCTGAGTTCCCCAAGACTCCAATCATGTCCACCAACATGTTGAAACGGGCATCTGGGTCTCACCCCGGACTCGGGGCTGGTGCATACGACAGACGATGTCGTAATACTGCCTCAACAGGGCTTTCTGACCAAGCAGGACAGGATGGTCTTATGGGAAGCGAGCTTGATAGAGCGAGAAGTAGGATACAAGGAACCACGCTGCAACACGCTGGACCCCAAAGCAACGATCTCTGGCGAGCAGCGTTTAAGATGCTTTCTTTGGGCCGGGAAATCCGGCCACAGACGAGAAACGAACCACTGCCTCGACCACCGGCGCCGAAAACTAAGACTCCAATCGTCAGGACACTCAAAGTCCCCGGGATTACTCCCAAGACACTCAAACCGTTGACGCCGCTGACATTACAACGGGATCCTAACCAGCCAATCACACCCTGGACTACACAATTCCCCAAGAAGAGCGGCTGTCTTCCCTCTACACCAATTGTCATTCCACTAACTCCATTGACTCCCAGGATTCCGGTCGTCTCGGCCCCGCTACTTACGGAGACAGCAATTTATCGCACAAAGCTTCCCTGTGGGCTTCCGGAGTATATTTGGAGGCGGATCCTTGGGCTGGCTGCGGGAGCTGAAGGTATCATGAGTGTATCTCAGCAGCAATCTGTACTAAAATGGGCAATGGATAGAAAGACACTGAGACAGGAGAGTGAGTCACTAGGGCTTAGAACGAGCGCTCAATGCTGGAAGATTCTTGAAGCCACAGGATGTTTGGCGTATGAAATGGACAAGCCTTGAGAAAGGAAAGAGTGCTGTCAGATACCGGTTGCTTTAAAACCCAAGATCATTTGTTGCAGAGCTAGATCTTCCAAGAGCATTTGACAGCTCTCGCGCTTCTGTAAAGTAATGATTGACCCTGAACTGAAGATTTCCATCATCAAACATGGAGAAAAGCTCTCCGCCTAGGGCATTGATGTAGGGCTGAGTCCTTTCCACGATGCGCCCCCTCGGCCGTTGGGGAAATCTCACATTTGGATATATGAATCAAGCAGTCCATAACATCACATTCCTTTACTACAGATCAGACGTTCCTTCACACTATCAGACCAACCTAAAACAAGTTCCCCCCTACCCATTCTCGCTATTTGGTGGTCATCTAAGAAGAGTTGGAACAGGCCCACAATTGGATCGACAGGACCACCAGGACTGCCGAGAAAGCTGCCACGGTCTTGATATCTGCAGACGAGCGGTAGCAAAGCACAAGGACTATATCTAGTATGGGCCTGGGGGCGATGCCCCGACGTCAGTACGAGGCCACGTGGCTCGGCTTCCCCATGAAGCAGGTCTCTTTGGTTACGGTGGGCAAGCAGCAACCATTTGAAGACAATGGGAGTATACTGACAACGTTGCAAAGCTCACTATCCAGAATTCCGCACTTATCTTAGTATGTCGCTCACAACTGATTTCCGGCAATTTCTGCTCTGACTGCCTATTTAGCTTCTACATTACTCACGCATCATGCCACTAATAGCCGGCCAAAGATATCTTACATCCACGGCAGTGTTCATGAATGAAGTTATCAAGCTAACTGTATGCCTCACCTTTGCCCTCTACGATATATCACGCACCATTTCGCCTTCCCTGCCTGCCACCAGCCTGTTCAGCGGCGTAACAAGCGCAGTTTTCACAGGAGACAGTTGGAAGCTGGCAGTTCCTGCTAGCCTTTATGTTCTACAGAATTCCTTGCAGTACATAGCGATATCAAATCTGGACTCTGCAACCTTCCAGGTCACGTACCAATTCAAGATTCTCCCAACCGCGATATTCAGCGTCTTATTGCTGAAGCGAACTCTGTTCCCACGGCAATGGTTGGCTCTCGCACTCCTGATGGTGGGCGTCGCCATCGTGCAGATACCCGCAAGTGACCCTGCATTGGCGCCGTTCGAGGCTCCGCGATCCAGATTTTATTTCTCTAGGTCTTTGCACAGTTGGAGGCACATTGGAGGCTCGGCGGCAGCTCCTTTGCACAAACGATCCGCAACTTATGAGGGCATACAGGAAGATGAAGGACTGATCAATCCGCAAATGAACGCGATACTTGGACTTGCGGCTGCAATTTCAGGCTGTATTGTTTCTGCTGGGGCTTCTGTTTACTTTGAGAAGATCCTGAAAGATTCAAACACGCCAGCTTCTCTGTGGATTCGGAACGTGCAGTTAGCATTTTACTCGCTATTCCCAGCTCTATTCATTGGAGTGATGTTCGTGGACGGAGAGGAGATCGCCCATCATGGCTTTTTCGTTGGCTATAATTGGTTCGTATGGATCACCATCGCCTTTCAGTCATTGGGAGGCATCTTGGTCTCGCTTTGTGTCAAATACGCGGATAACATCGCCAAGAGCTTTGCAATGAGCATCAGCATCTTGATCAGCTTGTGTGCCAGCGTTTGGTTCTTTGAATTCGCTGTCACTGCAAATGTAAGCTTTCACCGTCACCAAGCATCAGTGGGTGGTGGTATGAACATCAGCTAACCTCCGATGCATAGTTCCTCATTGGCACCTCCATAGTCGTATTTGCAACCTACTTATATAATAGCGTCTACGAGCGAGCGCCACCTCCACCTCCGATACAAATACACAGCTACGAGAAAACAACCATCGATGAGCAAAAGTCAAGAGAGAATGAACCACCGCTCAGGTTGCCCACAACTCCATTGAAAAGCAGCGAGGGGTTGTCGTCGTCACGGCCCGGTTCGCCTTTGGGTCACCATTCGAGAGTCGGATCTGCAAGAGCGTATTTCGGCGCCAAAGATCGAGATGAATAGGCTAATCGCTCTGAATTGTACGTTCTCATCACCGGGCGTTTCTGGAAGTACCCATCATGACGTGGATGGCTTTCTGAGGTCGCATTACGAGGCTGCATAGCTCTATGTGTATATGTGTCCTGACTCCTGGGGATCAAATGATAGTCTCCATCGTCGCTTGTTCCACAATTACTCGCTGTGGTCATTAGAACCGGCGGGCGGGGGGTCGGTATGCAAAACTGGTCCGTGGCGTTCAAAAACTTCGCAAGACAATGAGGTACTGCTCTTGGAAATCAAGTCATATCTCATAAGAACGATGAGACTCTTTCTCAAAGAACAGTTTCAATGTGGTACTTCTATCGCTTTGACTTGGTAAATTTACGCTAGTCATTACTGTACAATAAGTGCGTCTCCCCCATCTCTTGGCAATCGCTTCCCCTCCACCAGTTAAGATGGTGCAAACAATGAGTACCGTAATTTATCTCTTATCATTTGAAAGTCCCACTCATCTTAATTGCTAATTAAGCACAGCATGGAGGGCTACCAACCAGATATTCAAGCTCTCCTGCAAGACATCAGTAGCAACTATGGAAATTCTGAAACTAAACAGCCACCTCCCCCATATTCGAGACCTATCTCAAAGTCCTACCAAACTCAAGCAGAACGTTCTTTAGTGCCAAGGCATGCTTTAGCCCCCGTCTATGAACAGCAGCTGCTCCATGGAGCCCAGGCTTCGAGACCTTCAGATGCCTACTTTCACAGCAGTAACACCGACACTGGCCTTGATGCATATGGTAGCTGCTCAACCCTGGGAACCGAAAGAAGAACCGCTGATTACTGCCTAGATCGAGCCCTTCTAGCCGAGCCTCAACCTCATTCGTACTGGCAGGCGAACAGTAGCATGAGAATGCTACCAGCTGGACGTCTCTCGTTACCTGGCCACACAGCACCGCATCCGCCTGTGAATGTATTGCAGCAACCAAAGGCTCAAGAACGGCGACGCGGTCGGTCTCGCCCAGGCTTGCTTATGATTCGTTGCTGACAGTCACTAGCTCTGCCTGGGCTCTCTCCACCCGAGGTTCAGTTACGACTAGGTTAGCCCAATGCTCTGTCCCTTGGCATTCCAAGTCTTACAATGACCACAGCTCGATATGCACATACTCCACCTGCTCGGATTCGTGAGAGCTCACCTCCCTCGGACGCGCTTCCATCAAGTCCATCTTTCGTAGCCACTCAGCGGCGAATCCACCACGAAGCTCAGTGTGACAATCCTCGTAATACTCTTGCTTCTTCCCGGGATCCTCGACCAGTTGTTGTATCATCTGTGAGGGATCCCGAAGAGGGGATTGTCAATGAATATCGTCCTCACAATTCTGACATTTGCCATGACAACAATCTTTCTACAGTACCTTCACCTCCGTCGTATCAACGACGGCTCAATTCTCAGATCGAACCTGATCATTCCCAGCCAATCGTTCAAGGCATCCCACTTGTCTCTTTGAATGAAATGCCGGATCGTCTTCGTTCTGTGTTCCGTTATCCCCTCTTCAACGCCATTCAATCCAAGTGCTTTCCTACTGCTTACAAGTCCGATGATAACCTCGTCGTCTCTGCACCAACAGGTGGCGGGAAGACGGCTATATTGGAGATGGCTATCTGCCGCCTAATCCACGGCTTCAAGACCGATCAATACAAGATTGTGTACATGGCGCCTACGAAGTCACTCTGTTCCGAGAGGCAAAGGGATTGGCAGGCAAAATTCGTTGCGTTGGATATGAAGTGTGCTGAGTTGACTGGTGATACCGATCAGGGACAGCTGCGAAACGTGCAGAGCGCGAGCATTGTCATCACGACTCCAGAGAAATGGGATAGCATGACAAGAAAATGGAAAGACCATGCAAGGCTAATGCGAATGGTCAAGCTTTTCCTCATCGACGAGGTTCACATACTCAAAGACTCCAGAGGTGCTACATTAGAGGCTGTGGTTTCTCGGATGAAGTCTGTGGGTTCCATCGTTCGATTCGTAGCTTTGAGCGCTACAGTTCCTAATTCTGAAGACATTGCAACATGGCTTGGTAAAAATCATACATCTCAGCATCTACCTGCGATACGCGAGAAGTTTGGAGAGGAGTTCAGGCCTGTCAGACTACAGAAACACGTTGTGGGAATATCATATAGAGGCAACGACTTCGGCTTCGAGAGCGCGTGCGATCCGAAAATACCAGATATCATCGCGAAATATTCCCATAAGAAACCAATTATGGTCTTCTGCATCACCAGGAAATCTGCTATGAATACTGCGAGGCTGCTCGCCAATGTGTGGGCCAGTAAGGGATCGCGAGACCGCCATTGGGAGGGCCCCACGCAAAGACTCATCGTGCAGGACCCCGAGCTGAAAAACACCCTGACCTCTGGTGTTGCGTTCCATCATGCTGGCCTTGAAGGTCCCGACAGGCACACAGTCGAGAAAGGATTTCTCGAGGGACAGATAAATGTCATCTGCTGTACATCCACGTTGGCAGTAGGAGTCAACCTGCCTTGCCACATGGTCATCATTAAGAATACTGTGAGCTACCAGGATGACGGTATGAAGGAGTATGCGGATCTGGAAATTATGCAAATGCTTGGACGTGCTGGGCGTCCCCAGTTCGACTCGACTGCTGTCGCAGTGATTATCACAAAACAAGAGAAGGTTAACAAGTACGAAAAACTCGTGTCAGGTGAAGAGTTGTTGGAAAGCTGTCTTCACCTTAATTTAATTGATCATCTAAATGCAGAGATAGGACTTGGTACTGTCTACGATCTCTACACTGCGAAGAGATGGCTTGCGGGGACTTTCCTATATGTTCGTCTTGGATTAAAACCCGAGCACTATAAGCTCGACGGTGACGCAGTGGCACAAAGTCTTGACAACAGAATCGAGCGTATATGCAGGAGAGATCTTGGGCTTCTGAAGGACACCCAGTTGGTCAATTCTGGTGAAAGACTCAAAGCTACGGAGTTTGGGGACGCGATGGCCCGATATTACGTCAAGTTCGAGACCATGCAGGTGTTCATGCGTCTACAGCCTCGGTCCAAAATGTCGGACATTGTGAGTTCGATCCCCAGTCCTGACTAAGTGGTGCTGATGACTCGAGCTCTATGCCATTGTTCAAGCAGAGGAGTTCCGTAATATACGTCTTCGAGTGAATGAGAAGAAGCTGTTCAAAGAGATCAACCGCGCGCACGGCATCAAATTCCCTATCAAAGTCGACCTTGCTATGCACGCGCACAAGAGGAGTCTCATAATTCAATCTGAACTTGGCGGAGTCGACTTTCCTACGGACGAGCAATATGTCAAGCATAAGAGACAATTCGTTCAAGACAAGGCGAGTCTGTTCTCCGCCAGTCATCGATTGATATGTTGTGTGATCGACTGCCATATACACCTCCAGGACGCCGTCACTGTACGACATGCTTTGGAACTCGCTAGGAGCTTTGGTGCTAGAGTCTGGGATAACTCGCCCTATCAGATGAAACAGATAGCGCAAATTGGTCTAGTGGCTATCCGAAAACTCGCGATTGGGGGAATCAATAGCATTGAGGCTTTAGAAGCTGCTGAGCCACACCGGATCGAGATGCTCATGAGCAAGAACCCACCATTTGGTAACAAATTACTAGCGAACCTAAGGGACTTCCCGAAGCTTCGAGTGTCCGTGAAAATGATGGGCAAGGTGAAGCGCACATCCTCTCCCAAAGGAGGGCAGCTACTGAACATGATTCAGGATTCCACGCGAGGACGGCCAGTCACTATCAAGATCCAGGCTGAGTGCGGTTTCATGAACGACACAGTTCCCATGTTCTTTCATCGCAGGCCTATATACATCTGCTTGCTAACCGAAAGATCTGACGGCTTGCTGGTGGATTTCCGACGCATCAGGTGAAGATCTTACCGAGCTTGTCCCATATTTTATGCTAACGCTCGGGAGTGCGAAAAAACTCAACAATGCCCAAGACATACTCATGTCTGCCGAATTGCTCAATCACACACAGTGTATTAGGTGCTATGTCATGTGCGACGGGATTGGTAGGTGTCACTGACAGATCCCACGTCTAATTTTGTGCTTATCAGACCACAGCTGGCACCACGCGATCGGCAGAACTCAAGCATGAGTTGCCAGCGTATCTATTCCCTCCGCCATCTCCACAGAAACAAGCCCAGGGACTCACATACCCGAAAAAGGACACTAGGCCTGGTGGCAATATCTCTACAAGCACGTTCCACACAAGTCCAGAGACTTTGGAAGATGATGAATTCGGTGATGATGATTTCAAGGATCAGGAAGTCATGAATGCCGGTAAAATTAGCTTCTTCTACCTTTATTAGTGTCCAAATACTGATGATGCATCCAGTCAAAGAGACGGACTTTAGTCACATCGATGAGTTCGATCCTAGATCGAAGGAGAGGAAGCTTGAGCCAAGGGTACGAGAAAGCAAGGCTCCTGAGACCGAGCAAATTGTTTGGAAACCAGAGAGGCTTGGAAATGGGAAGTGGGCCTGTAATCACAAGTGCAAAGACAAGACAGCGTGAGTAATCTCATGCTGACGCTGATTACCAAGTTGATGGCTTTCCTAGTTGCAAGCATATGTGCTGTCGAGAAGGAGTCGACAAAGCACCTAAGGCCCCCAAAAGTTCTTTCATATCTGCGGCAACCTTAGTCGATCCGTCCCACCTCTCAGGTCATAAAGGTAAGAATGGACGTGTGGCCACCGCGAACAGTTCTGCAGCTCCTAGTGTACCCGCAACAGAACAGAAGGCGGAGACTGAGACAGTCGATCTTGCAAGCCGCCAGACATTGGGGGGCTGTGAGAAAATGCCGTTCAAAGGATTCGGGAGCCTGAATCGTCTGCACGAAAATGTGACTAAAGGAAGGACCGCGTCGGTGGTGATGAAGAAGCAGCCATCCTTTGATTATACGAAAGGGGGAACGCCACATATTTCGTTCCTCACCAAAGATGCTGGCGCTGAAATATCGAGCGACAAACCGTCAACTGACTACGACGCGGATTGTATGGGGGACCTCCCTTCTCCATCTGCCCTTTTAAGAGAGCCAGCGGGAGACCCCGACCCTCTTCCCGAGCATACATCAACAGATTATAATAGCAGCTGGCCTGATGGTCTCACGTTCCCTTCTACTCTCATCCGCCAGAATGATGCGGCTACCGGCAATTACCCAGACAATGATTTGCTGGAAGGTTTCGATCCGTCGCAGTCCAATGACGATGAATCCGACCTTGAAGCGGCCATGGTGGGACTGAGCGACTCGGTAACCATGCAGGAGGAAAAGTCGCAAGTCCAAGCAGCGACCCTTCGGACGAGTTCCCAAGCAGAAGCTTTCCCGCATTGGTCGCCACCTCCAGACGAACCTACTCCTAAGCTCGACCACCGTCCTGCATTCAAAACGGAGAGCTCAGGCACGTCCGAGCTGTTCTCCGCAACAGACAGCGCTGAAAAGGTTGGGGAACTACGGCAAAAGCGCAAAGCAGCGGTCAGTGTTCAAGCGGAAGATCTATCCCACTCTGCGCCGGTACCGAAGAGGCCGAGAGACAGCGATGAGCGCGATCAGGCTCCGAGATCTTCGTCGAGCGCAAAGAAGGAGTTCAAAGCACCAGCCCCAATGATCAAGTCGGGACAGCCGGCGTGGGTGTATGGGTTTGATCCAGGCTTCATTGCAGAGTGGCAGGACCTTGTCGACTTTGTTTGAGCCTTCGATTTGAACATTTGCAGATTTGCTTCTTTCGCTCTTGGGTTGCTTTGTCGGCGTGACATGGTCTAAGTATCGCTGCAGCAGCTGAATAGAGTAATTGCTCTGTAAATGTATTATTTGATGTGGCAATCTCCGGGCCACTGAGGCCGAGATCAAAGGCTCAAATTAAGATGGAAAAGCTGAGGGTGATTAAGGAAGCGAGGGAAGATGAAGCCTGCTGCCTGGATTATGCCTAGGCCCCTCGGTACCTTATAATTACCTTAGGTGCTTACCGTAAAGTAAGGTAAGGTAGGTTCTAACTTATAAGGTACTTTAGATACAGTACTTTAGATACAGTACTTTAGATACAGTACTTTAGATACAGTACTTTAGATACAGTACTTTAGATACAGTACTTTAGATATAGTACTTTAAGGTATCTTACTTTAGAGCCCCTTCTACAACCACATATTTTGGAAATAACCCCTACTTATTTCCACTAATTTTCAGCTTAGCGTTAAATATATACAGAGTATCGTTCTATAATCATATTTTCACATATTTTCGCTTATTAAGCGAAAACAGGCTCGGAAATATCTGAAAATAACTCTTAAGGGTTGTTTTCAGCTAAAATAAGGCTAAGAACGTCAAGAATAGTAAATATCTATAACCGATATATATATATTATTCTCTTTTTCTTAAGAATATCAAGTATAAATAACTTAGACTGTGAAGAATAAGTTTTAAAAGTTATTCTTACTATCTCTTAGTACTATTCTTCTTATTTTAATAAGTAAAAACGAAGAGCGTTTATTCTTTCTAATTATACCTATATAAAAGAGCTTCTTATTAATTATTCTACTATAATATAAAGCGTCTTTTATATACTATCGTATACTCTTAATTAGCTAGAGAGCTAGTTATTTAATTATACTTAGCTAGCTCCGTCTAAGATTATTAATATAACGAAGAAACTCGCTATATTTATATATTTCGTAGGCTATAATCTTAGTAATAATAGAATTAATAATCGATTTTAACACTCTACTAGTACTATATCTCGATATTTTTATAAGATATCTAACGCTCTTATTATTCTTTATAGATATATAATATAATTATCTAAAGCGCCTTATCTAACCCCTTTTAAAATCCTCTTAAACCTTAAATTTACATTCTATTTCGACGATTACCTGAGAACACTTAATGGAATATATATTAATATATATATGCTAGTAGAAGAGTATATACTATGGCGAAATAGAAAGAGGGAACTTAGTTAGAATATTCTAGCTATGTGTGATTTTAATATATTATTTTACTATATGCTTTTAGAATAGAAAGAATTCGTCTATAATATTAAGATACTATAGAACGCTATCTTTAATTAAGAATTTACGATTTCGAAGAATAAATACTATCTCGTCGATATTAAATATTCTAATTATAACTTTCTAATAATATTATATATAAGAATACGATATTATTTAAAAGAATAAAAAGGAGCTAAAAAGAAGCTCGAGAATATAAAGGAACTCTTTAATCTACGATACTCTCAGCTACGAAATATTATAGAAAGAATCTTCGATATACTTAAAAGACGCTTTTTATCTATAAACTTCTTAGTAGAATTCGATGTTTTAACTTAGATATAGATATAATTCGATCTTATAGTTCTATATAACTTTATTACTCTATATTATTCTATAAATAACGAGAATATATATATTACTAAGGTATTAGATAGTAATAACGCCGACGATTTTAAGTCTTTAAAGATTAGCTTTAAGACTAATATAAGAATAAATACTTTAAGAGATTAACTCGCGGAAAATATATAGAGGAATTATTAAGTATATCTTACTTAATAACTAAGATACTTTATTAAATAGCTATATTTTTTACCTATAGCGTATAAAGCCACTCCGCTATTTTAAATGCTTTCTTCTATATACTTTCGAGTTATATTTTTTTTCTTTCTAATTTATTAACTTTCTCTTATAATTAGTTATTTCTTATACTCTTAGAAAGAGCGATATATATATATACTTTCGTCTTATCTAAAAACACGTTTACGGCCTATATAATAAAGCTAGAATTCTTTATATCTATTATAGTCTATAATAGAGCTAAAGCCTTCTTAATTGCTATCTACGGTATCTCTTTTATATATTATTTTTCTTTAATTATACGCTATATAAACTTCTTCTCTCTTTATATAGTAGCTCTATTTATTTATTTATTAACTTTATTAATAGCTATACTCATATACTATCTTCTAATCTTCTTCTATCTCTTAATAAGAATCGATATCTTAATTACGAAGCTGATATATCTCTTTTTAGCTACGGTCTAAGGTATATTATCATTCGACTACTTTAAATATTCGATATTACTTTATAAAGTATTCGAGAATAGAAGAGAGAAGGGGGTAGGATTTCGGAAAGATTGGGATCTATCGGAATTGCGCCTAGAGAATATATAAACTAAACGTAATTTTCGATAGCTATTCTACTTAGAAATAACTCGTCGAACTCGATAATATACTAAAGAGGCTTAATTCGAAGTTCGCTTATAAGCTTATTCTTCTAGAAAGTGTTATTTAACTATATATTATTTCTATATTATTATATACGCTTATTTATATTCGCTATTAATTATTATCTATTAATAATATTAATATATTATTATCTTATCTTTAGCTACTTAGCTTATAGCGAAGTACTCTCTATAAAGCTTATTTAGCTTTATAATTAGTTATCTTTCTCTAATATTAAAATCTATTTATACGATACTTTATTAGAGTTATAGCTTAAATAGTAGCTAGAATCATCGCCTATGCTTTAGATTTAAAGCCGATATCTACTCTCTTATTAAGACGATATTATTATATTATTTCGAGATATAATATTATCTTTATAGTCTAGCTTTAAATTATAGATAATAAGATATCGGTATCGATAGATACTATAAGAGTAGGCTTATTTAGAGTAATAATGGGAGTAATAGAAGTATTAATAATAGCTAAAGCCTATATAGTAGTAGTAGCAGGTATCTCGACTATAATAATATGAAATGATAGGAATATAATAGTTTTTTACGGAGAAGATAATTTTTACGACGATTCTAACTCAGCCTCAGAAATAGGATTATAGAACGGAATCGTATATATATTCTACTTGTTTTGGAAATATCCATAGCGTATTTTCAAGCCTTGTTTTTATTAGCTAAGTGGTGGCGTTATTTAGTGGAAATAAGTAGGGGTTATTTCCAAAATATGTGGTTGCAGAAGGGGCCCTTAAGCCGAAGCACCCATGCCGTGGCAGCCGAGAACCTGCTGGCGCTTAAAATATGTTTGATTGGGCATAAGTTAAGGTATGCAACATAAATTAAAGTAAAGTACAGAGGTCTGTACCGAAAGTCCTGCACCCGCACTAGTGTAGCCCTAACCCTACTTTCGGAAAGCGGCCCTGTAGAGGGGAAGCCTAAAAATATCTTCTTACAGCGCATGATGAGACTTAAGATATTTCTTTTAGCCTTGATAGAGGTAGTAAGCCCCGAAACCTGGCTAGGGCTAGGTGCGATTCCGAAGAACTCCAGACGTATTGTCTAGGTAACCCTTTAGGTGAGGCATTATCCGAAGTCTGAGCGTAAGAGTCTTGGCGGGTGCAGGACTTTCGGTGCAGACCTCTGTAAAGCTCTCCAAGCAGAGCGGATGACCATCGGCATCTGCTCGCATACTAAGTACTTTATTACTCAAAGTACTTTGTCTTTGATTTTGATGCGTAAAGGAGAAGGATACTTGGTGGTGTTCGGAAGTGCATTTGTATTCCGTACCATCATTGCATTCTATCCATCTACATCTATCTGCCCGGCTCCTTGGATTGGGGACTAACAATGATAACAATAATAATGATGATGATGATGATGATAACAACAACAACGATAATATCAATCTCTCCCCTGCCAATTCAATTCACATCAATTCCATCAATCTAGGAAGCACCAACATCCTCACCACCTACGAACCATACCATTATCCCCTGGTCAAACAACTTGCAGACAATAATGAGAACCGACAGTGCCTATAACCCCAAACTCAAGAGCAGACGATTGTGACAAAGCCCACTTCCGATGACTTCGAATCCCAAGGAGCAAAGTAGTAGGTATACGACACAAATCTGGGAGACTCCGCTCACATTGCCAGTGTCTTACGTATCCCGCCGAGGAACAGGGCGGAATCCTTCGAACCCTGCCATTCAATCCTATCTCCAGGACCATGAAGGTTCAAGGATGCCTCAAACCATAGCGCAACGCTCCACCTTGCCGCGTTCCCAAGAGCTCCAAGCCTCCAGCTATCATGGTCCTCCACCAAGTGACGTTGGAACTTCAAGACTCCCTGCACGCAGCGACTTCACCCAAGATGATTCGCTCCCTGGTCTCACCCGCGCTAATAGTTCAAGGCCTTCCCAGTCTGTTTCTGATGGAATGGGAGAGAGACAAATGAATCGCGCTTTGAGAATCATGATCCCAGATCCTGATGGCGCATTAGAGCCTACCACCCTCCCTCCCCTTCGCAGACCAGACCAAGGTCCTGTCCTCGAATGTCCATTCACCTTCCTTAAGTGCTTCAGACAATTTGCCGTCTCAAACGAGCGAGAATGGATCCAGCACAGCTTGGAACATTTTCGCATTATCGATAGAAGACGGTCGAGCAGGGTCGATCCGCCGAAGAACAATTCGTGTTGCTTCTGCTTTCAAACGTTCCAAGCGTCCAGTGGTGTTGACAGTTGGCGAGATCGCATGGACCACGTCAAATTTCATCATGCACTTTTGGGCCATCGTCTGGCGGCTGCCCGACATGACTTTGCCCTCGTTGAATACCTCTGGCAAAATGGGGTGCTGTCGTTGGCGGACTATCGGGAGTTGAAGCCGAATGCCGCTGCAGCATCACGCAGTACGCAGAATATCCCGACTCCGCCAGACTCACCACCTGGAATGGGAGCGGTGGCTGTCATACATCCGAATCAACGGCGCGAAGGAAGATAATGGAGACGACAGTTGCTTTCTTTCCGAAGGAAAAACAGTAAGAGATGATGTTGGTCGGTCGAAGTCAGCGGACGCACCTTGCACCATGCTTGAAGGCGTGCAAAGAAAAGCGAGGACCAGGAAAAAGGTCACGATACATGATTACACACGCCAGAGGTGAAGCTGGGCTGGACACAGGGACCGGCATTCAGCTTTATATTCTATCGCCACTCTCGGCTATTTCGGGCCAGGAGCTGGGGTGGCGAGAGGTTTGCCTCTTTACGAAAAGATGGAGTTTGGATCGCCATTTCTGATACGAATTTCTTACCGAGGGCTCTTCAAGCCTTTTAATCGATGCCGGAGGCTGAGAATGTTCTCAGGGTATCTCTTTGGTTGCCCCCTTTGCACAGCCGCCGGGAACTTCATTCTGCGTCAAAGCGCCGTGTCCATAACAAATCATCTCTCAGCTTCATCATAATAACACTACAGTATAATTCAATCGAGGCTGCTGCCTGCTCTGAAGCCAATCATTCCCCAGCCTCGCCAGCTGTGCCTTCGCCTTCCCTACCCGCATCATGGAGCCTTCAACAGCTAATCAGTAGCATCCCATCCCTGCTAAAGGCAAGGCTGTGCTTGCATATATTAGCGCATATCTGACGCATCGTCCCCGGCTGTTGTCCAGGTCTCTCCTTTCTTACTCAGCACTTGGTAAAGTCACTTCGAATCCCTTGAAAGAAAGCCTCGCGTCGGTCCTTCTCGAAGACATCTTTCCCCAACACCTCTTTTGCCCTCTCTCTTCACCCAATGGCCTTTCCTTCTCTTTGTCCCAGTCCATCTCAGCCAGTATTGGCAGAGAAGCACCTGCTCAGACCAGTCCACAGACACCTATCCCTTCCTGAATGGCAGCCTTGATGCTACGAACATCATCGGTCTGTAGAAAAACCACAATGAAGAGAAAGGGCCCCCAGCCATGGCATTAGATACTAGGCGATGTTTCCCAGGTTCTTCATTCGGTGAGGTGTGAATCCGTAGAGGACCCTTGGTTGATGGATGGGCGAGATCCTCTGAAGCTGCTCATCAGCATTATCATAGGGAGTATTTCTCAAATCTTCGGATCTAATATTAGACAGAATATCCGTATAAAGGGAAGAAACTCGGTAAACTTCCGTGCCACAAGAGACAGTTTCGACCACTCTCGATGGTCCAGCATCAAAATCTGATGACGAATCTTTGAGACGTAAGCAGAAGCCTCCCCGTAAGACGAGAAAAGGACAGGGCAGAAGCATAGACAAGAAGCGTTTGTCCGAGAGGATACTGGCATGAAAGAAATCGAAGGGTTTGACCGACACAAGGCGACACGGTCTGTAGTGGAAGCTCTTGAAACCAAGAAAAATAGAGATTGATATTCGGCACTTTGCGTGCTTCGCTGACCATCCTGGACGCCACGCTGCTGATCCCATCAAATGTCGAACTGCGTTGCCTCAAGACTTCAAGTGTCTTCCATCAATTCCACAGGCGGCCTCGCTGTATGCGTTAGTATCCGTCCTCCTCCCTGGCCCCGTCCATCCACAGGACTCGAGCTCCCGGGGCTTTCCTGACCTTCCTCCTCTGCACCGGCAGTAGTGTCTATCACCATCACCGCAGGTAAACTCTCGTTATCCCCATGGTGCTTCGGATGGTAAACCATCATGCTCCCCGTCCCACTCCTTTTCCGATTTCCCTGTAACTCCTCCTTTTCATCCTCGCTCATTGGACTCCCCGCATCATCCGCACTCGCCCTCCTCTCCTTCCCATGATTACCCAGCCCCGCCAGCGCTCGTTGTAGATCCTCAGCATGAACATCTTTGTTCGGCGGTTCCTCTTCTCTGATTTCCCATCCGGCAGGCGGACTCGGCGGCGGACTGATGAACAGTAACTTCCCCAAACTCGGCGCTTTGAGGTGCTGATCCTCCCCTCCATCGCCCAGTATAGGTGTCGGTTCTCCAAAGTATATGCGTACCCTGTCATTCTCACTCAGTGGCGATCCGTCGAGCAGTTGCCGAATCTCAATCGCGGCTTCAACGGTAGGGTAGGACACTATGATCCGGCGGAAGGAGCGGAGGGGGGAGAAGGAGTTGAGGGGCGTGGGCGTGCTCAGGAGGGTGTGAATGTGCTGCAGGTTTTGGGGGAGGAATGTTGCGAGGGAGTTGAGATTCTGGGACAAGGTTAGCTGGGCTTGCAAGGGCTGATTCGGAGGGCAAAGCATACCGTTATAAGGAGTGTATTTGACGGCGGCGAGGGTGTAATCAATGGAGGAAGAGCGGAAAGGTCAAGGGAGAGTGGCGTTTGGGTGCCATTTGATATGGATGTGGATGTCGGGCTTTCTGATGGAGAGGCAGGCGGAGATTTGTCTTGAGCAGGCATAGTTGGAGAAGCGCGGGGAGAATTCATGATTCGTAAATCGTAAAGGGTTTGGTATGCTGGGTTCTATGTTGTAGAGTGTGGAGAAAGCGCAAGTCTTTATTCTCATGGGGCTCTGAGGGCGGCTCGGTGGCGCAGCAGGCCGACGACAAATTCTCGAAGCGCCGAGCAGTTTTCACTTTTCTGAATATCTCCCGGCCTGCTCCGCCATCCATATTGACTCAAACATTCTCTGCTTGAATCGACTTCATGTGAGGAGGGTCGCGCAATGCCTCAAATCCTCAAAGATGGCAGTGCTGAAGACAAGTCAATATGCTCGAGGGGCTCCGAGAGTATGTCACAGGTAGAGTACGGGGTAGAAAATTGGAGAATTAGTCCATCATACAGACAATGGAGACATGGTCTCTTCGTCTATAGTATATGTCTTGCTCCAAATGATGCCTCCAAAACGCCTCGCTTGCAACCGAAGCATTGTAGAACACGCCCAGGGGCCCATCTGTCAGGCATTCGTCTCTGCGCAGTCATGCTGAACCCTTGGTCAAAGATCTCCCGAGACCGTCAGCTCTGCCCTCGGGCTGACTGATCCGCCCTTCTGCGCGACACTTAAAGCAGCCTGAGAACTTATTGTGTCCTTCTTCATGACTCCTTCACCTCCTTCCCATACCTTCTCCTCCATTCCCTGACCCCTCTATCCACCTCTGCCCTCGTAACTCCATCCCTGACCAAGCACATCACCACTCCCAGGCTCTCCACATTCCGATTCCGTACCTCATCATCGAAGAAGAGCATTTGGTCATACGGCACCCCACTCGCTTTATGTATCTTGGAGAAATGCTGCTTCTTGTCCCCAGGAAAGATCTGCATGTGGTCGAAGTACTCAATGGCGCGCTTGTTATTAGGTTGTACGTGAAGCTGCTTGAGAAGGGTATTTGCGAGGTCTGGAGCGTGGGTACGAGAAGCTGTACCAAGCAGCAGCGGCGTAGGGAGCGCTTTGGCGGCGTGAAGGATACCGGGCACGTCGCGATAGAAGGTGAACGACTCACCCCATCTTCGGATCATGTCAGCCATACTTTCTGCAAAGAGGCCTAGTATTATGGGGGTTGGTCTCGCTCGCATACCGATCTACGGATTTGGCCCCTCCCTCCTTGGCTTTCAAAGGCGGCGATACATGTGTATCTACCCAAAACGGCCAAAGCGTGTAATCCAAATCGAACACCATCATCTTGGGAAGGGGCAGTCCGTCGCTGAAGGTATCTGGAGCAATACCTTGCTCAACCATAACGCTGGCGTTGGACGGTTCGAGTTGTTTTACCGGCTGTTTAACCATGTTCGCAGCCAGGAGCAGAAAAGCGGACAATATCAGAAACGGGGCTACTATGAGAGACAGAGTGCTGGATACTCTTTGTGTCGATGTTGGGAAGTGATCTCGTCTCATGGAATTTATAGATTTCTATGTAGACAGAGGTTTGCCATGCGATGCAGAAAAGACTCACCAATTTTGATGTACGGTGACGTTTCAGGGTCTGTTTTATTTTTAGCGTTGCTTAGATTACCTTAGGGCTTGAGCCTTACGAGTAATCTAAATCCTAAATCCTAACTCCTCGGTAAGAGGTCAGCGCTGTCACCACTGTGATAATTAAGAGACATTGAAGTTTCTGGCACATAGGTCTAACATTTTGCCCCATGTACATTTTTGAGTATATGCCATACATACGTCCAGAATCGAACGGAAGGTTATTCATCGATTTCCTCCCAGATCAGAGCCCAACTCTTATTCATACACTGAACACTCCACCATCTTCCCAAACCTCTTTCCCTACCATCTATCCATCACCACCCAAGACAGCCCATCTTCATCCATGACCTGAGCCTGCTGTTCCACCCCATCAAGGTCCACCACACTACTACTTCCAGTTCTCTTCCTCTCATGACTGATCTTGTTCATCGTTGTAATCCCTCGCGGTGGAGACAGCGTCAGGCTACGACCATAAGCGCTCAACGCGCCGTGCCCAGGAGGCGGTGTAATAGGTGAGTTATGACTCGCCGGTGTCTCAGGTAAGATGTCCGAGGGGCTGAAACTCAAACTGGGGGATGGTTTACCTGGTGAAATAAATCCAGCGGAGCCTTTTCGATTCAACGGTACCTCGGGAAAGGGATAGGCGTCTTGGATTCTAAGATCCTCCGCGGAGGCAGAAAAACGGGGATTTGCTCTGCTCATTTGATTTGCATATTCTTGTGGTGGATGCGATGTCGAAGACCTAGATTCGTAGTTCGAGGATCGGGAAGCTCGTCCATCCGCACCTGCAGTATTTGGCCTTGCCACGATGTCCTGAAGCTGCATAGCCGTTTTGAATCCTTTGTCAAAGTCGTCCTGGCGGATGCTAGCTCTCTTATCTCGCATGGCCTCTAGTAGCTTTTCTTCTTCCGACGTGACCTTCATGAATTTGCTCCTGCGGATAGTCTGCTCTACTCTTGTTCTTGCTCTTCGTGCATCCATACTACCACAAAGAGAACTCTCCCCGCTGTCGACAGTGCTTTCGGTACTTCCTGCGTTGTCTTCCATCATCTCGCGCCATCGCACTGAAGAAGCTCTTTGACTGAGCCTCGGCTTGTCTGGTATCTTTGGTACGGGCGGTACCTTTTCTGAGCTGTTGAATCTTCTCGAAAGAGGTCTGGTGCGTCCGTTAATTACTGACCGTGGCCTGACGGGCTGAGCCCGTTGCGCGTTACCGACCGAGACTTCATTATTGTAGGTAGCCTTTTCAATGCTTGCTCGAATGCGATGGCGTCGACAAGGTTCGTCGGAACGGCTTTCCGTTTCGTCTTCGGAGGATGAGAGCTCAAGGAAACTGACCAATTTTAGATCCATCCCCGGGGGTGGTCCTTTGCTGCTGATCGTTGGTTGTATACTCGTAGCATCGGGACTTCCGGGCGTGCTTCCGGGAGTGCTCATCTCCTCTGGAGCTTGTGATGACGACCCACTATAAAGACTGCGTATAGGAGGAGAATTGAACCGAAAGCTCATTCTTTGATCTAAGAGTGTAGTTGGTTCACCCTTGTTGCTGTAAGAGCTTTTCCTCCGTAGGATCTGGGGAGACTGGGCTCCTTGTGTCATGATCTCCTGTATACTGAGGGGAGGATTGTATGGCTCGGGTATCCGATATTCCGAAGCCTCAGTATCTCGACGGCCGCCCGATGAAGCTCTTTCGTCCTCCAACCCATCAAACCAGTTCCGCATACCTGCTTTTGGCTTCGCATTTGGCTTCTTCACATTGAGTTTGATGAATGGTATATCATCATCAAAGTCTTCCTGGCGCTGCTGGTCTTCGATGGGAATGGGCGGGGGCATTTGTGTCTTTACCTTTGCCCACCACCTTGGCCGGCTGAACAACATTTTTTGTTGGCTCTGTGGACCCAGAGGCTTCGGTAATGCTGCTTTTATTAGAGCTGGCGGCGGAGAGACTGCATGAAAAGCTCGATTGGCATTTGGATGTAGCGTTGGCGGGTCCATGACCGATGGTCTTCTCCTTGGAATACTATTGATCCTCTTGACTGAGTTTCCAGATAATTTGGAGCTCTCGGAGACTTTAGTGTCCGTAGATATATTGCGCGAATGTAGTCCATCAGGTTCGTTAGATACGACTGCCTCTACCATAGTGAGGCTCAGTGGACTAGAGATTGGCGGGAAGCCTTTCCTCAACGCCATATCTCGCGCCGAAGAGGCAGATGTTTGTTGTGAGATCGACAGCGGTGACTTTTTTGGATCATAGTGAGACCGCAAGGTTGGGGATGAATCGGCGCGGCGGGCTCGCGGGCTAGAGGCGTTGCTGAGAGTACCCCCATTTGTAGACCCAAACATATAGTGCTCCCCAAGCAAGGGTGAGGATCCTTGCCCGCCATTGTTTTGTGTCGGCTGGGACACCAATTCACTTATTGGGGTGTACATGCCTGGAAACGGAAATTCATCCGGAGTCTTGACAGATTCGGCATCGACGTCAGACAGGGTCACGCTCATGAAGCTGGGGTATTTTCGCAACTGCTTCTTCCCTTTTTTCGACTGCTTCTTTTTCAATATAGGACCGTCCGATTCTAAGGATCCCAGCACTTTCTCGGCCTTGGCACCTGGATGAGATAGAGGAGAGTCATCGATGTTGCTTTGGTTTGAGTACTGTGAACCAGGTGTCGCATGAGGAGAGGCACTCGGCCTTCGAGGTAGGGGAAAGGAGATCTTGAAAGAACGAGCCATTGCGGTGGAATCGTCGACGGCCACAGCTCAAGAGTTGATGGGATGGAAGTAGGAGTTTCTGGGTTAAGTGGAGGCGCAAGTCATATGTAAGAAGCTCGTTTCGATCGCACACAACAGCATTCTTTAATTGTGGCTCTGTGAACTTGGCGTCACTGACGCTTGTTCGTCCAATCTTGAGTGGATCAGTATCTCCGCGTTTCCCTGATGGTAAGGAGGTCTCACGTATCCGTGTACGCCAGTGTCTATTGCCAGTATGGTAAACCAGAGACTTGATGCTGGAGAAACAGATGAAGAAGAATGGCAGCTGCGGGCTTAAGGCGGAGCTTTGCACACCTCCCTCTCCACACACACAAGCAACATGGTGTGAGAGCGCATCCCTGCCATCCCTGCCATGCCTGAAATTTCGTGGACGGACATGGGGGCCAAAGGAGGCTAGAAAGTAGAGGGTAAGGTAGCACTCCTTACTTTACTCTCTAGACTCTAGCCCACGGCCCACGAGGCACACACCATATTTGGCTTTGAGCCTTTTGGATACGGAGGCCGAAACGGAGACGGAGACTTGCAGTGGGGAGAAATTGAGAATGGCGTCGTTGAGCCGAGGATCCCGCTCGGAGCTAGGCGCAACTCATGCTATTGGTCGTCTGAGTTGAGTCTAGTCGCAATCCTGATACCGACTTCTCATTCCCCCCTTTACTCAATAAAAGTCCGCGAGAAAGTGAAGCTCGTAGATCCAAAGGCTACCTGTCTTGACCTTGGGATTATGAGCAGTGGTAAGGCTGCGTGGGCAGAGTTGGAGAAGGAGAAGAATAAGAATAAGACGCTTGCCACAAAGGCAGTTCCTGAACTAAAGTAACGCCACGTGGGCTCGCCACACAAGAACCTGAAGCGCGAGAAAAGGGGTATTCACATGCTTGTCGACGAACATCATACACTTTTCGGCACACATCATTCACATGACCGTCCATCGAAATGGGAATTGGAAACAACAGCCACGAGGCGCTCAAGTGGAAACGAACTGAAACCTCGGCACACACCCGATAGTTAATACAAAACTCAACTCTTGGAATCGCCACCACCTGGCCAAAGCCTGCGTCACGAGATAGGGGATCAGCGAGTGCAATGTATAGCTGTGGAATATGTGGGTAAAGCCGCCAGGTTACTCCTGCAGCACATGATTGACAGGTCAGCTAGCGCCTTGATTCTTAACTCAAGAACATCTGAAGCATGGACATCTCGACCGAGTCATGTTCATGTGCGACATACTTCTGCATGCCTCTGGGAAGGAAGAAAGCGTCAGTGATGGCTCGAACGCTACTGTGGATCATAAGAAATGCTCTTAAAATGTGTCATGCTTCCATATGGTGTAAAAGGTAAAGGCGGCCTCAGCGCTTGTACATCAAGGTAATGCAACAGCCAGATATTGGGATAGCCATTGAAGCATCAGCAAACCAAGCGTAAATAAGTCCAGCTCAGCTAGGCAACTGTACACAGAGTCCTCCTACTTCTCGTGACGTCCGGTCTTTATACGTTTGCACCGAGGGTCCTCATCGTCGGTCTCTGTATTCGCAGGTACGGTATTGTCTCGAGGCTCATACTAAAACGGTGAGCGCTTGCGATGCTTCTTGGGATGGCAGCGACAGCCGGAGCCCGGGGAGGTACTTACGAAACCACTGATGCTCGTGAGAGGATCACAGTAGAGTTGTCTCCTGAACATTAACTGCTCAGGGGCGGTCACTGGAGATAATCGCGTCCTTCCAGAAGCCAGGTAACCGCCTTCATCCAATCGCTTGATCAACCCCTGTGTCGTCTTTCCATCGAAACCTGCAGTGTTTTAGCATTCTGCCCAGTCCAAGCTTTAGGCATCACTAACGCAGCTTTTGAGCGAATTCTGCGGGTGACGAGGGGGTTTTTTCGTACAGGATCCATAGTGCTCGCCTGAAAATGGCGATTCTCTTCATGTCTCCCAAAACCGGTCCATGCGTATCTTCAAGAAGACATTGATAGCAATGATGCTCGTGTACGTGCGTCTCTAAAGCAAACCCATAGCAGTGATAATGCTGCAACTTTTGGCAGCAAATGCATTGGAGCTAAATGACTTGATGTTAGCATGGCAAGTAATGGCTGTCGCTGGGTCAAGAAGTACCATAGGCACTTCTTCCAGATCGCAAGAGCATTCGCAGCGAACGACTCGATCAGCAACCCACTGTTGGTTGTCTCTCTTTACGCACATCTCCAGTTCTTTTCCTGCCCGCAGCTTCCAATTCCATGTAAGTCGTGTTGGCGAGTCACGGGCTTCCATAACTTGGGTCGGCAGAAGACTATCACCCCTCAACGTATCGTATATCTGTTAAATGTGACATTAGCCAGGAATAATCCCCAAATAATTTAGGGTTCGTGCTCACCTTAACGCTTTCTCCCGAGTCCTTGCTAGGAGGTCCTGGGCTAATGGTCTGTCTTATTGCCCTCGTCGATCTATCTGAATCTCCAGTACCACCTTGCGAGAATTCCAGCCTAATTGAATCTCCCTGCTCATCTGCTTGTCTGATGCCTCTAGGACGCTTTTCCATCCAGGTGCCCACTGGCGGAGCGGCCTGATCTGTAAAGCGCCTTTCGAGATCGGGCTTGAGGGTCCTTGACACAGTCCTTGTGTACTCCATACTCTGGGAAAGCACTGGCCGATGGTTGGGCTCTTGCGCGGCATCGGTGCGAGCCATGAAACCTATTTCCAGGCGCATGCTAAGCCAATCAGTGAGACTTCAAGGAATCAGATGCTCGAGGAATTGTACCGATGAATGCCCGAGTCTATTGACCCGAAGCTTCGCTGCTTCATATACCATAAACCATTCTCGATGACAGCCATGTTGGTGTCTGTACAGGTATGGAACCCCGGTGGTCGATGGTGCCGAGGAGCATAGGGTGAATGAAAGAGGTGACACATCAAGTATCGTTCCTCTTCACAGGTTTCATTAGTACAGATGATCACGGCACTTTCCCCGAGACAACTTACTGGGAAGTGCGGGGAGCTGCTGCTGATAATTTTTGAATTGGTCGATCACATTGACCATGCCAGATCTAACGCTTCGAATGGTAATCAAGCCGCTGCCACCACCCGGAGCCGTCAACCCCATAAGCCGTCGTTCACCGTCCTTCCCATCACGGTATTGGAAAGAGAATGTGTACAGCTCCAGGATTTCGGAAGGTCTCGATTTGTCCGCACATATGCTGAACTGAACGCCATCCAAAGAGCGTTCGAGTAGACCCTTGGATATCTCATCCTGTGCAAGGAAAATCAGCAAGTTCCCAAGCATCTGAGATTTGATGCTCACGTACCAGCCAAGCTAGCAGTGTGTCAACGCCATCTGTCTGGCCTGGAGCTAAGACTACGAGAGGTTGATCTCGTTGTGCCAGTGCAGTTGCTAAATGTGTCATTTCATTATCGCTGCTGGTTGTGTTTGAGCGAGCGTGGGCCTGCTTGTAAGAGCGACGGACTTCTGTGCGGATCAATGAGGGTGATCGCATCTCGAAACACGATTTGGGGAAGAGATTCCTGTGAATGGAGTCAGCTCACGGGCCGCGACAGCCAATGAGTCACATGATGTACCGTTGGTACGCAATGCTGGCTAGCTTAATGTCGCATGAAGAGGTTAGCGGGAGGTCTTTTGATGCCGGGACTCCGCATGTGTACCAAAACTTGAAGAAGTCCTGTTACCATGGCATAGCTTTGCTTTTCTTTGACGGCCTGATCTTCCACGTGAAGCGAGATGGCTTCTGGTGTGACGAGTGAAGTGCCTTCCTGATCCCCACGTTGAACAGTCTTTTTGTTTTGAACCATATTTAAGGAGCCGAGCAGTTTTAGGGGTTGGTGGTTGGAGATGACGGGTGTTTGGTAGCAGGAAGTGTATATTCAACTCATCGATCAGCAACGGAGGCCAACACCAAAGCACCAGAGTTACCGAGTCCCGTGAGTACGTTTTATTGAACAGTGACTGTATTATCTGGGGAAGCTTTGGAACTGTGAACTCACACTGGCCTTGCCAATTCGTTGTTCCGTTTCTGTGGTATAATGCAGTTGTCATGGGGAGTTTCGAGATGGCAAGAGTCGAGATGGAGGAAATGGAGGACAGCGCCTAAGACTACTAGCGCCTGAAAATAGGGATAACTTCGACCACGCTTATGGACCAATCTTGGACGCCAGGGATCATGATTTTGGACTGTGTTATCGAAGAGAGAGATTGACCTCAAAAATCAAAAAATCCGTCTCGATTATCAGTGTGTGTTGTAGAGTCTGTCCTTGAATGCCAAGCCACGAACGATCTCTATGTAGATTGTCACTAGACCTCGACTAAATCAACTACCTTCACCACCTCCTTCTTTCCCAAATCCTTCTCGTCCACATTTCTCTTCGACTTACGCCTCTTGTTTGACTCTTGCCGCCATCGAGGCCTGTCTTTGCATACGTGGTTCAAGTTGTCGACAGTCTTTTAAGGGACCCATACTTTGACCTGGCTCAACACATATCTTCAAGGGCCCCACACAACCATCAGCCGTTGTGCAATATCACAGAACCAAGCATTCACTTGTCCACGATGTGAGTAGTGTCTCATGACCCCTCCTAGTACTTGCAGCTGTTATCATAGCTTTCCGCGAATGCCGTACACTTTGGACTTTCACGATGTGATTCGCCAATAGACGGGGAGATTGCCTATGTCTTTAGCATATCTTCCGTTGCCGAAGCTTACAAGATGCAATAGGTCGATACTACCTTCGGATTACTCCAAGCAAGGAGATACTCCATCTGCGCGGCTCTCCAAATTGGGCTGCGGACCATATCGTCGTCAAAAACACACATCAGGCTGGACTCCCGCCAACAAGATTCCAGATGTCGAGCCGTTTGATTATCGAAAGGATTCTCGAAAGCCGAAGTACATCGAGAAGGGTGATCCACTGCAAGATGAGGAGATACTCCTGCAAGGTCTGCCAATCGTCGAGCCGGGAGACGAGGCAATCAACACTATCAGAAAGGTACCAAGCGATCAGGCTCTTATGCCGTTGAGATGGGGTAGCAGTCGCAGGGCAACCGGCCGATCCAAAAGTGGACTGCAGGTACGTCTACGTTTCGGAGCAATTTCTTCCAAATCCGTACCCCAATGAGAACCCAGAGGCATATTTCGAGAGTACCATACTCACATGCCTTGTGTTGTCACCCCTTTGCCATCTCGAAGAATAACGACTGACTCCGAACACTGGAAGATCCAAGTACCGAGTAGCAACGCGCCAACATCATTAATTCTTGGGGAAGCTATCACCGGAAAATCCATCATTTACGCATACACCTCGTCTTCTTCCTCATCGAGCGGGAGAACAACGAGCAGCTTCGGTGCTGTAGGAGATCATCTTGCTTCGACTAGATCTGCCGTTTTGCCTAGGACCTTGGCGGCGATGGGAGATCAGAACCCATCTGTCAAAGTAGAGCGGTCCGTTATGAGTGCTAATTGTCGTACTCGGTCTCCTCTTGCGGATCTAGTCCTCAGCTCAACGCCTGATGAAGAGTCGTACCAGTTGCTAGCTCTCGGTCAGGTTGGACCGTGGAAACGACCCTTCACACCACAGCTTGTCAAACCCTCGAGACTTTGTACTCTAATTCAACGGCGAAGATCCCTCTCCGACTTGAAAGAAGCCCCGCAGGCTCGACAATGTTCTGTAGGCGTAGAGCTGGAAGCTCCAAAACCGCAGGTACCAGCAAATATGAAGGTATTGGGACCAGATGATATTAAAGCCGTCAGGAAAGATAGCCTTGTTCAGACGGATGAAGTCAGCTCCATCGAGGCAAAAGAGCCACCAGTATGGTCACGCAAAGGTCTTCCATTCGAAGAGAACCGCCGAGCACGGAGTGGGCTGCGCGTTCATCTGAGGTACCAAAATTATAGTCTTGATCCTGAAACACTCTCTCTTCCCTATGGAGTAGGTCGCAGTTGCTGTTGCATGTGGACATCCATCAGCTGACGGAATGGCAGTCGAAAGTGTTCATCATGAAATCGACCAATATCCATAACCTGCGAGCTTCGGTGGAACACGAAGTCTGGTCATCAACGAAGGGTGCAAATAGAGTGCTCCAAAATGCTTGGGAGAGCAGGAAGCCAGGGGAAAAGATCATTTTCATGTTTTCCATCACCCATAGGTATGGTGTGTTTCCTTTGGTGGAGAGAATTTCGTTGACCATTTAAGCAGTCATAGATATGGTGGAAAGTACTGTGGTCTGGCGGAAATGTCCGGACCATTCGATCCAGAGAGGGAAGTTAATATTTGGACAGAGGGACTTCAAGGCAATGAAGGAGTGATTCCGACGCGATGGATCGTTGCCAAAGATGTTGAATTCTCCGCCTTTGACGACTTGAATTACAATGACAAACGTGTCACCCAATTGAGACATGCAGTGAGTTACCTTTTCCGACCCATCATTCCCCTTTTCAACATATCTTGGGGGCCAGGGACCTTTTCCGCCTCCTGAGACATGTCTCCTGACTCTATAACCATGCGACAAGAGAAGTACTGACTCCGAAATCTTTTAGAACACGTAAGGAGGGTTCTCATCGGTTGGTTGGGCTGTGCTCACGAACGTCTTCTCTAGGGTTCCTGGCGAAGCAGGTCGCAACCTTGTGCAGAGGTACTTCGAAGCAGAGCATTCGGCGACCGCAATCCTCCACCCCAAGACAGAGCTTGCATCTTCTACTCCAGACAGACGAGACAGGCGATCAAACCCCCCGAGCGCTTCCAACTCCAGTAGACGAGTTCCTTGGGGATTGCCGCCACGCCCCACAGCACCAGCTCAGGGCCCTCATCCTGCCTATAGATCCATCTATGGGCAAGCAGCTCCGGCATACCCGCCACATCCGGTGTACACTCCCTTGGACAATAGACTGCCACATTCTCAGATGCCTTATGGTGCCGTCACGAACAACAGGGGTGATTCCACCACTTACCCAATGTACGGACACGGGCCCTTCTCATTTCGTTATTGAGTTGAGTGTATGATGCGAGGAAGATTGTACGGGGAAGTAGGACATGGTTAACTCTCGATATTGAGCTCAAGCATGTACTAGATCCTCGGTGAATGTCGAGCTGAAGGAGGGAATTCCAGGGTTGGTAGTGAAGATGAGCGAAACCATTCTGTAATATGAATCTTTCACGAGGTCAACAGTTCTAGGCTTTGACAACTGCGAGGACAAAACGGCTTGATGTAACAATGTTAGCGAAATTGAAGAATATTTTGCAGTATGACAGTCTGACAGTCTAACAATAGGAAAGTCGAGGGTAATTAATAGAATGCCTAAAGTCTCCTTCAGAATTTTGGCGTTTTCAAGGGTCGTTGCCCCAATTATCAGCCGCGCTCCGTCACCGCCCCTCTCAGCAGCGTTATACTGTACCTCCCAACAGCAGTAACTCCCAGACCTTCTTTTCAGCTTCAAAATTCCTTCTCCCTTTCTCATCCTCCTTATTTTCCTGTTTATGCTAGTCAAAGAGTCAATAACAGCCAAGCCGGAATCTGTGACAGTACTTTAACACTGGTCTGTCCCTCACTGAAACGCCACTGTTCTCGGCTCAAGCCTCTTCACGAGTTACCGTTAATCGGCTGGCGCGAGTACTCCAATTTTCCCGTAATCAGTCCTTATGCGACTTCCCCACCTGGCTTCTGTCCACCGCACCACTCGTGGCACCTTTACTTACACACTTGGGACCTCTCGGAGCGGCTCCGATAATACCGTCATGAGCCGCTGAACATGACAGACAAACCATAGCGTCCCATACAAGATTGTTCGAGTACAACGCGCTCCCGCTCGTGTCATCTTCGTGTCTGATGGTCTCTTCCCCCTTCAAGACGGCTCTATGGTACCTCATCCTACTATGAACCCTCCCTCTCGGGGACTTGAAACTGTCCTTCCCACGCAGTCGAATGCTACTCCACCGACTATGTTGACAGGTCAGGCAATGCAGGAAGAAGCATTACAGCCACTAGAGGGTATCCGGTCCGAGGATGCGCTGGGACAATTCTCCTACGCTCCAGCTACTCAGACTACAGTCGTCACTACGACTACAACGACTACCACCAATTTCCCACCTATCATGATGAAGGCTCCCCAGCATCTATATGACTTGGATCCAAAGCTGTATCCCTTGGCTTCTTCACCAACACCGACATCCATTAAGAAATTGTGCTTCGATGTGGATGGGACACCAACATTATTTCAGGAAGCAGACGACACGCTTGAAACTCTAGAGAAGGTGTGTGAACCTATGAAATATCGTTTTAGCTAGGTGAAAAAAGCTTCTGGCTAACAATCTGTGCTCCTTTATAGCTCAAGCATCAGCAAAAAGCCTTAACAGCGTCTGACGGTGCGCTACGCTCCGTTGCAAAATCCGACCATGCTTTTGAGAGACCCAGACCAGAGGAGTTACGAATGGGAAGCTCAGACGCGTTATCACATCAGCAAGCGTCCAGCACAGCTCCGAGTAGTAGGCGGAAGCGATCGGCGTCACCAGTATCCATCTCAGAAGCCGTTACGCTGGCTAGTGGGCAAGTCCCCCGCAAGAGAAGATTAGTGTCAGGAGGTAATACAAGCTCAAGCTTGGGAAACGCTGACTTTTCAACACGAAAAGCTTCACAGTCAAGATTGCAGATCGTTCAGACATCGACACCAATCACTCCGCATCTTGGTAGGAGCAATACTGTCCAAAACCAAACACCCCCAGTGTGGCTGTCAGAAGCAATGGAGGAACACGAGAGGGAAGATCCGGTGTCAAGCACTTTCGATGCATCTGCAGCAAACGAGGATGATCCTCAGATCTTGAGTCCCAGGTCAGAGACCACAAGAGGAGTAACATCTCGAGAGGACGGTGTTGCCAATCATGAAAATGACATGATCGAAGATTCAGAAGTCCAATCGGCGTGGCGAGATCTGGGCATCGGATCCGCCATGACTCCTCGTATGGAGAATGATGAAGATGAGGTTTTTCCACAATTCCGACAGCCAGATCGTCCAAGGCCAACTATACTCGATACGACTGCTGCACAAGATGTTAGCCTACCTAGTCCAAGTCTGTCTCCAGTCACTGCGGCGGCGAACATGCAGAGTCGCAGAGGGTATTTTGAGCAACCTATTCTGGGACGTACAAATGCCCCTGGAAGTTTTCAATCTCTACTCTCTCAGAGTCAGAACAGCATGAGATCAAGCATTTCCGACGAAGCTTTGCACATTTCCCTGAATGGAGAGACATCAGAACCAGCATCCAAGGAAGTGGCCCCAGCCAACGGCCAGATCTCCACACGATCTCTTCTGAGCCTGCCGTCAATGGTCGATACTTTCGAAGCCATGCCCGAGGAAATGAAAAGTTATCTCATGTATCAATTCTTACGTCGTTGCTCAAAGCCAGTACTTCATTTTGTCGCTGACGTGGTCAACCCGGCACTCAAGTGCGATTTTCTAAGGCTTCTTCCTGTGGAGCTCTGTATCAATGTGATCGGCAACCTTGATGTTAAGACGCTTTGTCGTGCCGCTCAAGTTTCGAAGAGATGGAGGCAGCTCATTGATTCTTCCGAGAAGATATGGAAACGTCTCTTTGATGTCGATAACTACGTTTTGCCAGAAGGCGAGCTCCCAAGGGCAATCCGCGAGGGATGGGGCTGGCAGTCTGAATCTCAGACAGAAGACCATGAAAAGGATCTTAGTGCTTTCTCGACAAACCCCTCGGATACGGATTTGTCGGTCTCGTCACGCATGTACCGAGAACATTCAGGGACGAGTCCATTTGCTGCCTCACAGAGCGGTTCTGCGACTCCACAGACCAAGAAATCAAAGCGAAAAGCAAAGTCAAAGTCGAAGCCATCAAGTCGCAAGTACCAAAAGAGGATTCATTCGGCCTCGGTCGATTCAATAGACCTCGAAGAAGAAGCTTTGCTGGACATGGCATCGGCCGACGGTCCATATGCAGCTGCCAATGCGGCCGCTGCAGCAGTGCCATATCCTCGCATTGGGCTACCGAGTCTAAAGAATTTGCATCTGTTCAAGTCGATCTTCATGAGACATCACATCATTCGTAAGACCTGGATGCAAGACGAAGTCACACCTCGCCACATAGCCTTCAGAGCACATCAACGGCATGTGGTAACATGCTTGCAGTTTGACGCAGATAAGATTCTCACCGGCAGTGATGATTCTAACATCAACGTCTATGATACGAAGACCGGCGCCCTCCGAGCCACACTCGAAGGACACGAAGGAGGCGTCTGGGCATTGCAATACGAAGGTAACGTCCTGGTCTCCGGTTCCACCGACCGGACTGTCCGAGTGTGGGATATCGAGAAAGGTAAATGCACGCAAGTATTTCAGGGGCACACATCTACTGTACGATGCTTGCAAATCCTGATGCCCACGCCCGTCGAAGGCAAGAGTCGAAATCAAATGATGCCGAAACAGCCACTCATCATTACCGGTTCTCGAGATTCAAACCTTCGAGTATGGAAATTGCCTAAACCTGGAGATGCGCCACTCTTCCAAACAGGACCAGCACCAGACGAAAACGCCGATTGTAAATACTTTGTCCGTACTCTATCTGGTCACCATCATTCGGTTCGTGCAATTGCTGCTTACGCCGATACGCTCGTCAGTGGAAGCTATGATTGCAGTGTACGAGTATGGAAAATCTCAACGGGGGAAACCCTCCACCGTCTACAAGGGCATACTCAGAAGGTATATAGCGTTGTCCTAGATAACAAAAGAAAGCGTTGCATCAGTGGCTCGATGGACAACCTCGTCAAGGTCTGGTCGCTCGAAACTGGGACCGTGTTGTTCAACCTCGAAGGCCATTCATCTCTGGTGGGTCTTCTGGATTTGCAGCAGGATCGTCTTGTGTCTGCCGCAGCTGACTCGACTCTGCGAATATGGGACCCAGAAAACGGGCATTGTAGAAGCACATTGAGTGCACATACTGGCGCGATCACTTGCTTTCAACACGACGGCCAGAAAGTCATATCTGGGTCAGATCGAACTCTGAAGATGTGGGACGTCGCAACTGGCGACTTCGTCAAAGATTTGTTGACCGATCTAAGCGGAGTATGGCAAGTTAAGTTCAATGAGCGAAGATGCGTTGCTGCCGTCCAGCGCAACAATTTAACCTACATCGAGGTAAGATTTCCGATGGGTATGCGTTCAATCAACTGCTAAGAACTTCATCTAGGTACTGGACTTTGGCGCCTCTAGGGACGGTGTTCCGGGACACAAGCGAGGCCGCCGTATCGTTGTCAATATGGATGGGCAAGAAGTTTCTGACCCTCACGATACCTCCGCCGACGCCGATATCATCGTGGAAGACTAATCTACATCATTCTGCGTTACCCGTCATCGTCTTCCAAGACGACTGCATAACTGACGAGCTCCAACTGTTATACACATACAGGGATAGTCGCTTCGCGGAAAGATTGTCTTTATTCTTTTAAACAGCATAGCCTATGTCCCAAGCAAGATACCCGAAAAGCTTTACGCGATATCGATACATTACGAATAGCGGTTCCCTTAGAAGAGCATAGCGATAGCAAGTACAGCAAGCATAGCATAGCCAAATATTATTCGAGTACTCGTTTTCATTCCCTGTCCACCATTTTCAGGCATGTTCGCCTCAATGGACGGAGGTCGACTTACGATCACCTACTCACATACAATGATATAGAGAGGACCAATATTACCCAGGAGACTAGTCGTAGTATTACGTTGATAAGTAAATGCCCTGTGTTACTACCTTTGCTATTGTCTTGTAATCTGCGACCTCGTTGATAGTCGATTAACAGCTATTTGCAGCGGTCACCAATCATCGGTAGGCAAGTTGGATGGCCGTTCACGATCTGTGATGCGAGAAACCTGCTGTCTTCTGGGATATTCACACCAACTTCTATTTTCAATATTACTCCTCAAGTCAGCACTTCGCTACTGCTGGGCAATTATACATATACACGCAACACATGGAGTAAGCAGATTTAAGCACCAGTACTTTCAAAATCTAGGTCCCCTTGACAATCTCACAAGTCACCATCGGTCCACTTTCTTTTTCTTCAGCAGCATCTCCATCCTCATAGCTAGCTTACGCTGGCTATGGTCAGCCTCTATCGATCCTTAGCGAGAGAGCTGTCCAATTCCGAACTTTCATCTTGTTGGCTTGAGCTTTACGAAGAGTATCGGGAAGAGCTTATACCAGATTCCTGCTAATGACTTTCAATCGATCAGTCCTTTTCGTTCAGCATCCATTCTTCCCACATAACACTTCCTGCTACTCCCAGCTCATACCATTTTCACCT
This sequence comes from Letharia columbiana, assembly GCF_014066305.1. Classification (NCBI taxonomy): domain Eukaryota; kingdom Fungi; phylum Ascomycota; class Lecanoromycetes; order Lecanorales; family Parmeliaceae; genus Letharia; species Letharia columbiana. The sequence goes on along the minus strand of NW_023501047.1, from coordinate 552,317 downwards.
CCACAATCATGAGGCACCCTGAAGCAATGTTTACCCACCAGGAATTGCCCTCACCCCTCTCTTCGTTGGAGCATGGCGGATCTCTCATCCATACCGTCAATATCGCTCCACTTTCTCTCCTTCTCGGTAGTCCAACCCTTTTGCTCTCACCTCTCTTTCTTTCCCCACCCAAGATCATTGAGCTTGGTTTCTAACCCATATACAGCATCGATGGATCCAGCACCTACAGCCAATCCACACGCCGAACTCGTCACCGAATGCTTCCAGGAATGTCCTGCACTCGAGACCCCAACTCGGAACCGGTCACCTACGACGCCTCCAGATGTGAAGCTGCTGAAAGGGTCAGGGTGGGGTGGCGTTATAGAGCCTGCAGTCGATAAGGAGGAGGATCATTCCCAAGAGGGTAAAGTCGCTGACGTCTTGCTTGACGAAGGCTGTGAAGAGGGCAATGTGCCACTGGGCTCTCAGGGTTGGTTGCCAGGCTTGGCCGGTCATGGTGGGGATCGCATTAGTCAAGGACCGCAGACATCTGCTGTTGAGGACTTGAGCAGGTTGAAAAAGGTCCGAGGCTGCACTCTACCGAGCTTGAAGGAGCTGGGTCTTGATATGTATGTCAAGAAGCAGTATTAGAATGGATCTTGGAGTGCGGTTATTTGAAGCACGTGCTATTAAATAAGGAAGGTCATGAATGGTGCAAAGAAATTGAAATTATCGTACTGTAGCAGAGAGATACCTGAAAGGAATGCGTATGCACGCCTGGGTAAATAATTTGAGGAATGAAGAAGTGGTATAACAGATAAAGGGCAACCTATGGAAGCTCTTGCAAGACTCTATGGAAAAAGGCAATTCGGTTGCCCAGAATCTGGGACTCAGACCCATATACTTGGCTGACAATTCGTTCTTTACCATTCAACTGCTGCGCGATTTGGGAATCAGACCTGCAAAGTTTGCTGGTGTGAGGATTGTCAGAGTCCGCTTGAGGGATAGTTTGGGATCAGATTGATTACAGTCGCTGACTTGAGGATGAAGAAGATTCAATAGCTGAGGAAGTGAGGAATCACATCCAGAATACCCGGTGATGTGAGGATAATCAGGTCTTGATCGTCAGGTCCATATCGGTAATTTTTCCAACGGTAACACCATCATCTGCTACAGAAATTCCGATCGACATCGGGATTCGATTGCTCGAAGCTTTAGAGCATTAGACCCGGTACATTCGGTGATCTGATATGATCAGCGTTCGAGACTAGAGTCCGGATGGACAGTGTTCCCAATGGAAACACCATCATTTGGTGTATCGGTCGAGATCTCTGACAACGAAAGCTTCCTCTTCTCTTCACCAAGGCCTGTGGCTGCAAGCACTGCCCATCTGACATTGTCGATACCGAGCTTCTTCCCCTCGAGTGTCACTTCAGCACTGCACGCCAAGATCTCACCGAGAGCTTCCGGGCCGTCTCCGTTCCCGGGTTGTATCTTGACCTTCAATTCTTCACATATGCGATCCAACTCTGGGGAGTTCTGTTCCATGCGGGCTAAAGATGGGCGAGACTTTTGAAACAATATACGATCAACTTTGGACAATATGATCTGATGAGATATTGCGTTCTGACGGAACAACGAAAGAATCTCTTCGTCTGAGCGTTTGAGGCCGTGTAATGTATCAACCAGCAAAAAGGCTCGCCGTAATCTACACATTGTCAGCTAGTTGTAATCATTTCCCACGCTCTGTAGCTCTTGCGTACTGCTTCCTCCCGACAAGATATTTCATGATCTCCTGTCCCCACTCTTCTCGACTGCCCTTTCCATAGCCTGGCATGTCTAATACTGCCAGTTTGCCTGGACTACCACGCCCATCTTCACCTCCAACTCCGAAGAAGTTCATAGATCTCGTTCTTCCTGGCTTGCTGCTCGTATGACATATCTTCTGCCCCATCAATGCGTTGAGGAGGCTGGATTTGCCTACATTGGACCTCCCAAGGAAAGCAACTTCAGGTATTGCACTGTTGTTTACTGTCCGGAATTTCGTCGCAGAGAAGAGTAGCTTTGGGGGCGCTGCGCCGAAGAATTTCTCAGCCCGCCGGAGCTGGGTAGGTGTCGGCGGAGCTGTGTCCCAGTAATATGCAAGCTCGCGATTTGGGCATTTGGCGGAGCCATTATGAGAAGGAGCTGTGGATGCACAACGTGTATTCAGCTCCTTGAAGAGCCAAGATACACGTTTGCCGCAAGATCGAGTCCTCCAACAGATTCTCAATGACATAGAATCAAGTGCACTGGGAAGAGGGATTGTGCTGCAATTTTGCAGCTAGAGATCGAGAAGTCCGTAGGGCTGAGCTAGCGGGCTCTCGGACATGCACTCCGCAGAATTTCTAGAGCTTTCCACCTCCTTATTTGAAGAGCTTTCTCTCTGTGACGGCAGTTCTCCTCATTGCTACATTGGTGAGTGATTGAAAGCAGCCAACAGTATTACTGGCAAGGAAAAGATTTCTGACCTTATTGACCTTAGTAAGTAAGCCGTACATTCTTCGCTCCCTCTACGTTACGTCCAATACACGATGATACATTCAGCTGGCACCAGTCATAGAAGATTTGTACTCTTTTTCTGCTGATTAGCTTTGTCGGAGCTTAGATCTCCATTTATCTGATAGACCACCGTTTTGTCCTTTTCAGCTTCAACAACTGGTTGGGATCTGTAGCTGATCGCATTCCCCAGGTTTCTATACTTACTCCAGCTGAGCTTTGCCCAGCATGGTCCTCCACAATCCGAACAACTGGCATTGGGTGAATAAAGACGTCAGAGAGTGGGCTCGACAGTATCTAGAACAATCTCTTGTTGGGACATCCTCTGAACAGGGGGATGTCTCCGCCACTGTTTCAAAGATATTGAGCATGGATGGAGATGTGGACGTCAGCCAGCGAAAGGGCAAAGTGATCACACTGTTCGACGTGAAGCTACAGATGGAGTACCAAGGTACTGGTGTTCTCAAGAGCAATTGGGGCATATGTTGACTTGTTGCAGGCTCGGCCAAGGATGAAGAGGATGTCAGCGGGACTATCACAGTCCCAGAGGTAGCACATGATACGGAGGAAGATGAGTACGTCGTATGTTCCCTATCTTTCCCGTGAGCTAGTCTCTTCTTCGAAGCTGACCCAGTGTGTCTCTACAGTTCGACATAGACATCTACTCAGACTCTTCTTCCAAACAGCCTGTGAAGGATTTGGTTCGGTCCAGAGTAGTTCCTCAACTTCGACAAAAGTTGTCTCAACTTGGTTCCGCCCTCATCGCTGAACATGGCAAAGATCTTCAGCATGCGACTGGCGCATCACCCTCTCTGCAGCCCACGACCATCACTACTTCCTCCACTGCCTCCCAAGCGAACGCCAAGCCTGCCACCGCCAAATCTGCTCCCAAAACAACCACAACCAACACACTTGGCCATCCCTCTGTGAATACTACGTCACTAACGTCGAACGAAGAATTCCGTACCACTGCTTTAGAACTCTACAAAACATTCACCGACGCTACCCGCATCGCCGCTTTCACGCGTGCTCCTCCGAAGCTGTTCGAAGGCGCTCACAAGGGTGGCAAGTTCGAACTCTTCGGGGGTAACGTTTCTGGTGAATATCTAACTCTTGAAGAGCCTACGAAGATCGTTCAGAAATGGCGATTAGGGCAGTGGGTGGAAGGACATTACTCGACGTTGACAATAGGGTTTGATCAGAATGATTCAGATGCCGTGACTGTCATGAGGGTTCAATGGGATGGGGTGCCTGTGGGACAGGAAGAGGTTACAAGAAGAAATTGGGGCGAGTACTACGTGAGGAGTATCAAGACTACTTTCGGGTAAGTGGAGTCACAAATGTCCAAAGTCTCTCTGGACAAGACAGAAACTGATCTTCATGTACACAGCTTTGGCACTGTTCTGTAAGGAGTGATGAGTGAACATGGTTCAAGATGGCCGCGCAACTGAAACGCACAGTGTAACCGAGCGACTTGAAAAGCGGAAGACACCTGCATCATATGATAGAACGACTAGACGATAGATAGCAAATAAATCACCCACAACTTCATGTCCTTGGCTTAGTGCGTTCATTGTCTGGCTTCCTGGCTTCCTGGCTTCCTGGGATTAACTTCTCTCTCTGCCGGTTTCCCAAGGGAGACAGTCTCCGAATGCTACGACTCGTCGCTGATTTTGCTCATCGTTCAAGAGACAGACACCTAGCGTGAGCTTGTCATCTGACCGTCGGAGTCCACTGATAGCGTGTCTAAAGTCATGAACAGCGGTGTCGCTTGATGTGGCTTCTTGACGGCCTGTACCCTGTTTACCATCATGATGGCTATTAGCGCTCAAAACGCTTTCGAACACCACCTCAGGATACAAGCAAGCTGAATAGAAAATTCTTTGACGGTACAGCTCATATATAGCAAGACAAATCCCGCCTTTAGCGTCCTGGGGTATTTGATGGCTGATGTCCCAGGCGCTCTTTCAGCCTTTCAGCTCTCCGCCATCGGTGGCGTTCTTTACAACGTCGCTCTAAGAGGAAGATAGATCCGTTGAGATGCAAAAGGAAAGCTCTGCATAGCAACAGAATGGTCCGCGGCATTACCTCGATTACGTGGGCCATACTCCATAAAGGGGTAAGAGCATTGAGAGACCAGGCTATTCCGAGTGATGATTCTCGCTTACTAACAGCGGCTAAAGGCCATGATTGGCTAGACGCGAGCACGCAGCTTTAATGCCGCCTCACAATATTCTTATTTCTTGTCCGTCCCTAAGTAATACGAAGAATCACGGTCAGCTTGAAACGGCCAGCGACTGGCAACATGAAATAGGAACAGCGCCTAATTAGAACGGCATCATAATTACGGGGGTTTGAAATAAACACGCAATTATTTTTATCGAGTACGGGATGTTGGAGAGGCAGAAAACCGAATCTGAGACCCTACGCCGTAAATAGGACCGCCTTGGCCGGTGTTCTTTCTTCATGGGCAGGGCATGGTGCAGATTGCAGATCAGCGCATCTGAGCCAGCCGAGCCGCCTTTGACGTTTGGGGCTTGTGGGGGAAACACAATTTTGGACTCACTCAGTGATGATGATGCAGTCAGCTTAGCACTCTGTCTCAAATTTGCAGAAATTAGAGTCATCGGTTGGCGCGCATCATACTGCTCTTACTTTCAATTCCGTCTACAGAGCGGTCAGGGGATGATAAGATGGATGAGGATGTTGAGAATCTTTACAGCGGATACTAGTACTACTTTAACCATCGGGCGCCGAGGACTAATCCTGAAGGAAGATGTTCGTGTCGTTCGGACATCGTGTATACAATTGGGGCTCAATAATACTTTATGCGAGGAAGTCGGCAAGTAGCTCCGTATGTTTTGCGTGCGTAAACAAAGGAGCCGTGTCGGTGGGGAGCAGTTCGTCTCGGGGAAGTGGGAGATGGAAGAAGAGGCAAAAAGATCTCGCCTCGAGTTTGCTCCGTAAGGCAAGTCCTTAAATATCTGCCGAGGTTTGCATGGAATGAGCGGGGATAAGCCAGCGCGAATTGGTAGAGCGCCACGATGGAGGGGCTCTTCTCCGCAGCAAACCAGCCACAATACGGTGTCAGCCTCAATCTTGGCGGCGAAGTCCAATCATACTGGTGATACGCTACGCTTCTTCTCCATCCTCCATAATCGAAATCCAGACCCGACTCCCGGATGAAGCACCTACCATCTCTGGCCAAGTATTACCGGACAATTAGCAGAAGATGGGCACTGGGATCTCATGAGTTCGGACGCCATGAAATTCAAAGCTATTTGAAGCCTGAACCGCATGGCCATTCTCTCCGGCTACTGGCGGAAGCCAAATAGTGGAGGGGCTCATTTCTTGAAATTTGATCACAAGGCCGTCGAATGAAATGCTCAACCACTGGGTCTCCTCAGCTGCCTGCTCCAGATCATCGCCGACGATTCAGCCGACAGCCACTACCATAATCGACAATGTGTAATAGGTATCTTCTTCCTTCGTGGGCCATTCACCCCTTTGCGCACACGGCAAGACCATGGGACACGAGGTCCAGAGTATAAGGTCAAGATGGATCCTTTCCTTCATTCCACTTGATAGCTTCCTTCGATAGACATCGAAAGATCTTCATATCTGGCCATTCAATTATCTACTGGTTCGTGTTAACGCTTCGGAGGTCTTGCTTGCTGGAACGCGTCTCAACCTCCTTACACGTTGACGAGTGCGATCAGAAATTCATCATCTCTGTCGAGCCAGTCAAGCCTCATCTTTACACTCCCGCCGCAGACCCGCATTCGGTCTGCTTCAAGAGTTGACCGCCTCACCAACTCTGCATTTTGGCTCATCATCGATTTGACGTTTCAAAAGGTGCAGAAGATTGGGTGAAACCAAAGGCAGTGGGTGGAAAGAGTCATAGCGACGCACAAAGCAGCGGCCCAACCCCTTCCCTTCTTACTATTTTAAAGGTATGTGGAAAATGCATGTCTGATTGGCTGTCTCCAAGGCCGCGCGCTAAGTGAAGCAGAAGCGAAGACAAGGGAGTGCGGGTATCCAATCAACCCCTTCGTTTCAAGTGCTGCTTGCAGAAGGGCACTTCTCCACCACCAAGCAAAACAAGGTCGTCGAAATTCCTCCAACCTAGCCACCCGCCGGGAAGGGGGGAAGACCCCAGGTCCATTGATTCCATTCTTATTATACTCATTCATTTCTCAACCACTTGAATCTTCACTTCACTTTAACCTCATACAAGAGCGGGGCACCAAGCATAGGGGCCCGTCTTTGCTTCATCTTCACGCCAAGGGCGATCCTCATCACTGCAAATTGATAAAGAAGCTTCCCCTCCGCTGCTCTGCCTTCTCTTCCCAACATCAACAACTCGATCCTCAGTCAATTGGATCTACTGACCGCTTCATCTTTTCTTCTGCCCTCTTCTCACCACTTCGCCCCATCACCCTCAACTGGTTTGAGGTTCGCATTTCATCGTGGACAGACTTTGGGCACAAACTTTATACTTATATTCCTCGACAGCCCATCAGCTAGCCTTTCCACGCAGCTCGGCCAACTCGTTCTGCATTCAGCCTGTCTTGTTTGCCAGATTTGCTCAGTTCGCGTTACCAACTCGCACTAAGACTTTTGGCCCCTGAACATCACCAGGCACCGCCCGAGGCTCCGATCTAATACGGCAAAACCAACCTAATCCCAACTCTCTTACACTGTCCGTCTCCAAGGCGGAGAGCCCCCACTGAAGCCCCTCCAACCGCTTCACTCCTCCAATTTGCTTCACGGCATTCAAACTACAACAATCTTTTACGCTTTACGAGCTCGACGCTCTAAGCACACACGACACGACTACCTCGAATTTAGGAGACTGTCTTTCCGCAGGCCGGGAAACGGTAGACATAATCCTCCACCACTCCTTCAGCACTCTGATAGTCCGCTACTTCGAGAAGAGCCACCTTCTCCTTCGATCATTCGGCTCATAGCCCCAGCGATCCACGACCTTCACCACGACCTGACCAAATATTTATTGCCCCATTCGGCATTTCCGTGGCCCCCATAAACCATAATCCTTCATCCACCTTCGATAATCTGCCCTAAACCAACTTGGGATCCAGCCGACTCCAGATCAGCCTATCCACAATATCTGTCAAGGGTCCTTCTGGCATACTCGCCAACACAACCAATCCCCCTACGACGTCACACCTTATATTGGATTTGTCCTAGAGACATACTTATCTGCAGCTGCCGCTCTCGTAATCAAAGCTTTAGATCTTCATCATTACCACCATGGCGGCTTTCACATCCTCGCAGAACCGAATGGCCCTGGATCATTTTGTTATGATGCCAGTAACATCTGAGATGGTTTCGTATCTGGCACAGAAGGCGACCTCTGTCATCCGTTGCGAGAATCGGCGTGCTCAGACAGAGAAGACACTTCCTCCTACTCCACCTGCAACACCGCCTCACGATGCAGAGCCATTATCACCCTTACAACCATCCCTTCCGTCCTTGGAGGCATTCATTCAGTCTCTGGTGGACAGATCCCGCGTTCAGGTCCCCACCCTCATGTGCTCCCTAGTCTACCTCTCAAGGTTACAACAACGGTTACCTCCAGTCGCCAAAGGAATGCGTTGCACCGTCCACCGCATTTTCCTCGCCTCTCTCATCCTCGCGGCCAAGAACTTGAACGACAGCTCCCCCAAGAATAAACACTGGGCACGGTATTCGTCGGTGAAAGGCTTCGAGGGCTTCGGCTTCTCCATCACAGAAGTTAACCTCATGGAAAAGCAGCTCCTCTTCCTCCTTGACTGGGATTTGCGAATCACAAATGAGGATCTCTTCACCCACTTTGAGCCCTTCCTCGCTCCCATCCGCCTTCAACAGGAACAAGCCGAGCTCAAGCGCAGAAAACATGCCCGCGAGCACGAGCTGCTCCAGCAACAACGAGCATATTACAGCAAACCCCAGTCAGGCCGTGCCTACGCTTCCACAACAGCTCTTCCTACACCTCCACCATCAGTGGGCGTGTATGCTTCGCCGACCGCTTACAGCTCCTCATCCTACATTTCCGACCTCGAGCGCTTCTCTTCAACATCCACTACCTCCATCTCTCAATCGTCTAATCTCCCAGCGCGCACACCGCGCCGCCCGATCCGTCAAGCCCGCTCCATCTCTCCTCCTGCAGCGGACAATGTCCCAGCTCTTAGTCGTCCTGGCACATCTACGGACAACTACAGCGTCTCCTCCCGTTCTGCTTCCTCTTCTCCACCTTCAACAACACATGGAACGCCTGCTTCCACCATATCTTCATACGTGGATGACACTTACGTGCCAATCATTGGCAAGGATGATGGCTATGGTGGGGAGTACAAGCTCAGGCCAATGCTGGGGAATCATCAGCTGAGCAGCTACGGCGTAGAGGAGAAGCCTGCCAAGAAGATGCGAACGGGGATGATGGGCGGAAGCATCATCTCACGCTTCTTGAACTCGACTCAGCCATACCGAGTCCGGGTGTGAGAAGCAACACGGTCTGGACCGTTGCATAGTCCCAACCTCATCACACATCTACATTACTATCATGAGCTCTTCACCCTCATCTATACTGCTTAAATCGAGCGTTTTAGCAAGCGGCATTGTGACGGCGTTCCATCTATACGAATCTGTTTTGAGCATCTTATGTGCGTGCATGGATAATGGAAGTTTGGAATGACACCATCAGGCGGTGGCTTTGGATCGAATGATGAAATGCCTGGAAGAGGCATGTGATTGATCTAGCTAGATGCTTAGCTCAATCAGTGATGATTCAACTGTCCCACCTTGACGTGTCCCATGCGCAGGTGATATTGTCAGAAGCGTAGGTTGATGTCTAGATCTTGAGTCGTAGGGGATGACATCTTTTGGCTCGAGGCCATCATCCTTCACCTGTATGGTTTTCTTCCGGAGAAGAGAGAAGCTTCGGCGTCTGTTACGGAGAATGTACTGGTAGCATCAATCTTGTTGACAAGCCAAGAGCAAATTCGCCGAATCATGTCTAGATAGAATCATTGATGAATAGTTTGAGAGAAGTGGAAGATTTCATTGAACGTCCTCGATCTTTCCTATCCGGAAGCTGATGTGTTGCTACATTCCTCAGCCCGCTGTGCTGATCTTAATCCCTTAAAGCCCGTACCATCATCCATCCGCAGACTCGCGTAGTTTTGTAGCAAATCTGGCCCACCCGTTCAAGCACTTGTCGCTGGTCCGCGTCGCCGAATTCGTCAATCTGCGTCGAGTAACCCATTCCTTTCACTCGCTGGCAGGCGTTTCTCATCTGCTTGAAGATGAAAGTAAGTATGACGTCACAGCAAAGAGGCTTCGGAAATGTCCGCAACAGTGACAGTGCAGGAATTATGTCAGATCTGATGCCCGGTCATGGGCAATCTCATCAATGCTAGAGTGTAGCTATGCCGACCGTCGTGAGATTGTAGAAATTTGATCATCATTTGAAGGGGGCTATGGATTGCAAGTAGGGAAACATACCGGACGTTAGAGATGTTCACAGCTCGACAGGCCAAAGAAGTGGATAACAAAACCTTCACCGAGTATGTCAGTACCTGTACTGGCTCATGGTGTTATAGCCGATTAAAGATCGCGAGAAGCGGATCAGTACGAACAGTCTCTTCTTTGATAGCGGTCAAGCTAACTTGGACATATGCTTGTCTTTTGATTGTTTGGAATCATCATTTAAGAAGGTTGAACGCATCGAGAATGGAGGACGTACCGCTTTCAAGGGTAGGGATGCTTGATCGGGCCTCGATCGCACCAATGCGACAATAATTTGTGACCTGTGAGCTTGGAGTGTTGTTAGCACACGCACAAAAGAACAGGTCTTAAAGAAGGAACAGTATGGCTTCGTCAGATATGCATGAATGGTATATATAATAAGTGTGTCTACATCGGAAACCCGAATCAGACTCGTCATCTAGGTGATCATCACAGAAGCATCTAGGTACTCGAACAGGGGCGGCATACCTTACTCAGTCTCCCCAAAGGTGAGGCTGTCGTTACTGATTCGCCCACCGTTTTGTGTAGCGGAGGTGTGAGTTGCCGTCTCTGTATGTACATACTAGGGGGGTCTGGAAGCAGAGACGAGATCTTTGGGTTGAGGGTCCCTCGACGTGAAAAATTCAAAAGAAGACTGTAATCTAGGATCAGCTGCTGCGTTGAAAAAATTCCGAGACAGTAACAGGGAACAGGTGTGTGGTATTCAGTGGGCGAGGTTTTCTAGGCCTGCCACAGAAAGGCATATCTTCTTATTGCTTTTATCGGAGCCCAGTGCCATTCATCATAAGATCCGTGCTGGAAAAGAGGGCGGATATTTGGCCCAAGGTCGCTTACTGCTGATTTCCCTCTTCATGATTGCCAAACGTCTTTAGGTTTTCAAGGGCAGGTTCCCATGTTCAATGAGGTGCCAATAGATGTGCTACCACCAGGAGACAACCGACTCAGCTCCTGGCCTGTGACGCTCGTCCAGTCAGTCAAATGTTCCTAGCCCATGTTATAGATGGCATGATGTATAATTGTAGAAGAGCTCAGTCTAAGCCATTTATTGTCGTCAAAGACCTCTAGGGTCTCAGTCGGTAATTTCCAGCGTACATAGTACGAATGATCATCGTCGCTCAGTTGTAGAAAGGTAGGCAGGTGTGCTAGGCGGGGGAGACGAGATTTGAGGATGCGTACCGTACGTATGAGGCTTCCAAACTTGACCGTGACCTGCATTGCCGTCAATTTGAGGATTGGCGTCAAAATTTCAATGATATGAAGCGAAAGACAATGACACGGATCAGACTGACGTGTGCAATAAAAGTTTCATGCCCCGGAAGGGTCAAAGACTCTAGTTTTGCGGTTTGAACAAATCATCAGGTAAGGAAGGGGCTTCGGAAGGGAAGATATAGGACCAGAACACTTACAATGACAACGACATATAGAATTATCTATTCAGCATATGCTCGGGGGTGGCTTTGTGATGTCGTGAAATGATGCTCGGGCTGTGAAGTTGCTGAAATTTTGACTTGTAGAAAAGAGAGTGCGACTAAGTTGCAGCCTTGCCAAGAAGCTATCACGTGATTCATCTTGGATTTGAACTTGAAACGAGTAGTTGTTGTCAGACTCTCAGACTATCAGGAACCACATAGATTCAATAGATCCAGGCTTCCCATTCATTGCACCTGCGGACGAGCCCGCTACTTTCCTGCCGAGCACACTCTTGTCTCTACATACTCTACTGGAAGATGATCGGATGGAAGCGGGTACTTGCGGTCTTTGTGGAGACATGGCTGAGATGGATGGGAGAGGGGCTCAGTGGTGGGGCAGAGGAAGTTGAGGGAAAGCCATGACTTGTAATTGATCCGAAAATATCGAAAATATGGAAAATATGACATCCGCCCAAATGTACCGCTTGTATCCTATCCATGCATTCGGCTTTGCTTGGAAATTGACGTTGTGAACACCGTCTCACCTCCCTCCCAGCCATATCTGCCCTAATAAGTACAGAAAATCATCCTCAATATCCAACTTCCAGGCATGTCTCTGAAAAACAGCGAAGCGGCTCCTGTAGCCCAAGAGAAGATCAACACTGATATTGTCACGCTTACTCGCTTTCTGACCGAAGAGCAATCGAAGCATAAGGAGGCCACTGGGGACTTCACGTACGTTTTCAACCCCCTCTCCATCAGCATCCGCTCTCCTACCATGCTAATCCCCGTCTACAAGCCTGCTATGCCATGCTCTACAATTCTCCTTCAAATCCATTGCCTACTATATCCGTCGAGCCAGTCTCATAAACCTCAGTGGTCTTGCCGGTTCATCCAACAGCACAGGTGACGATCAAAAGAAACTCGATGTTATTGGCAATGATATCTTTGTGGCCGCCATGCGGACCTCGGGCAAATGTCGACTCCTGGTTTCCGAAGAGGAAGAGAGGTGTCTTGTCTTCGATGAAAACCCAAAGGCGCGGTACGCCGTCGTCTGCGATCCTATAGACGGCTCAAGCAATTTGGATGCAGGTGTCAGCGTGGGAACGATCTTTGGAATATTCAGGCTGGCAGAAGGGAGTCAAGGAAAACAAGAAGAGCTTCTTCTTCCCGGATCGGAATTGGTAGCCAGCGGATTCACTATGTATGGTGCGAGTGCTCAACTGGTCATTACCATGAAGGGAGGCAGCGTCAATGGCTTTACCATGGACAATGCTTTGGGTGAATTCATACTGACCCACCATGACATGAAAATGCCCAAGTCTCGTGCGATATACAGCGTCAATGAGGGGAACAGCCTATATTGGGAAGAAGAGGTCAAAGAGTACTTCAACAGCCTGAAGTACCCCATTGAAAAATCTGGAAAGCCATACAGCGCTCGATACATCGGCAGTATGGTGGCAGACGCCTACCGGACGTTATTGTACGGGGGAATATTCGCGTATCCAGCGGACAAGAAGAGCCCAAAGGGAAAGCTGAGGATTTTGTATGAATGCGCACCTATGGCTATGGTCTTTGAGAACGGTACTTCCTGAACGCCATTCCTATTGATGATTTCCTCATGTACTGACGCGATCAAAACAGCTGGAGGTCAAGCAGTCAATAGCCGTATGGAACGTATGCTTACTGTTGTTCCCGAGCATATCCATGACCGATCTGGTATCTTCATGGGCAGCTACGACGAAGTACAAAAAGTGATCGACGTGCATAAGAAGCATAGTCATTGAGCGAGATAGATCAGTGACTTTGAAACACGCGAACCGTTGCACGTGAACACTTCAGTCTCTTCGCGACTTAATGGGGTTCGAGTCAGGAGCCTTCTCCGGCGTTGCCTCAGTGTTTAGTGTTGGAGGGGCCCTGCATGAACCTGTCAACCGTCTGACTCACCTTGCTGTGTGATTATACTTGGCCGTGGTCATGTGTAAGCAAAAGGCAAAGAGTGATCAAAGGTCTGCTTCCTATATAAGAACTTGGCTTGACAATTATTTGCAACCAGATAGAACGCCTCGAGCGGAATACCAATCCTAGCAATAGACGCAAATCGTTGTCAATCCTTTATTCGAGGAGGACAATTCATTAGTATCATCTTCAATGGCAATTACCGTTCAGTCTCGCTCGCGTGTCTTTCCAGACTCTCATGTCCCTTCTTCCCAGCCCAAAGTCGAACCCTTATCCATCATCGATGCAATTGTATTGCATTTCGCGAAAAGCGCCTGCGTTTGGTTCTACGATGTATCACAGGACACCGATCGACTGATGTCCAGTCTACGCAAGACTCTCAATGCTTATCCTCAATGGGCGGGCCAGCTGCGCTTTGCTGAATACGACCCCGATGCTGGACACATCTATCGCTTAGGGCGAATGGAGATTTCTCATGGATCAGACTCTGATCCAGGCGTCGAATGCATCCTCGCCGAAGCTGACTCTCCTATGGCGTCCATGGTTCCTGCCGATAAGACCGAGAAACACTGGGATCCTACGCATGTCAATTACGAAGAGTTTCTAGACATGGAAACCGAATACGCTCTTCACGACTCGAAAGAATGCCAAGGTCTACCATCCATGAAAGTTCAATTCACAACCTTCAGAGACGGCGGCATAGCCATCGCCGTCGGTATAGTCCACTCTCTCGCAGACGCCGCCGCTCTACTCACCTTCATGAAAGACTGGGCCGCTACGAACCTTGCCCTCTCGTCCTCAAAATCTGTCCCAAAGCTACAACCTCTCTTCGACCCCTCCCTCATCGACGCTGCTGCAGCCGGCAACATCGACGCCAAGAGACCCGACCCGTACATCCTCGAAGTCGCCGCCAGGTTACCCGTGCACCGCTTCGACCACTGGGCCTCTGCCGGTCCTTCAACCCCGGAATGGGCGCTGTCATTAACGAAAATCCCACCGGAGCTCGCATCTCAATCTCATGACATCAAGCTCGGCAGACCCGTACCGTACCATACCTGGGATGCCACAGCCCCCTGTTCGCACACGACGTTCTTCTTCTCGGCCGCCGAAACGCACGCAATCTATCTCCACGCCGCTGCGCATACTCAGACACGAATATCGCATCAAGATGCCCTGCTCGCCCACCTATGGGCCGCCCTGATTCGCGCCCGCGGGCTGAAGGAAGGGGACGAGCATTTCCTTGACGTCAGCATCGACGGGCGGCGACGCCTACAGAAGCCCTTGCCGCCTTCATTCATCGGCTCACCAATCCTCAACGCTGGCGTCCGCACCGAAGCCGCAGCCACCGCTTCCCCTGCAGGCAGTGCGAAAGACGTAGCGGACAAAGCAGCCGCCATTCGCAACACCATCGCCGAATTTGACGGGGAAGCTGTAGCAGCGCTGTTGCATGAAATGTGTTTTGAGCTGAGTGGGCAGAGGCGGTGGAACTGCTGTTTGGGCGATTATCATACTATCGTTACGAGTTGGGTGGGTATTGGGGTGGGGGAGGTGGTTTTTGAGGAGGGGAAGAAGGTGAGGTGGGCGGAACCGCTGATTCCGTCATGTGATGGGGTTGTGATTGTGGGTGAGGGTGGGGTCGAAGGGGATGGTGCAAAGGAAGGACATGACGCAAAGAAAGAATGGTGGAGCAAGGGGGTGAATCTCAGCGTTTATCTGAGGAGCGATGTTATGAGGAGGTTGATGGAGGATGAGGGAATCAGAGCTTTTGCGGAGAAGGAGTGATGGAGGCCGTAGGCTTGATTTTTGGACGAAGTCAGGAGGTGGAGATAATTTTGAAGCCCAGCATTGATTGGATGAACTGTAACAATCCGATCCAAATGTGTAACCCCTCCATGGTCTCGTATATAACGAACGCCATGATGGGGCCGCCCAGCATCAACGAAGTTTCTCATAGCATGGCCCACACATTGACAAAAGAAAGAAAGAAAGCACAGGGAGGACCGCAAAGGAAGAAGGTGTCAATCAACCTGTGCTACGAGACTCATTTGTGCTACAGCTACGAGAGCAATAGATGGCAGAGATAAGCAGCACATTTGAAGACGATGGCTGAGAAGGTGGCTAAGTATAGATGGTAGAGAAACATGTTGTATGTGAAAGAAAGAGATAGTAAATTTAGGGGCCATTTGGACAGTAGCCCGGGATGATTGGTAGATATATTTGTAGATAGTAAGACATGTAGACAATGGGATTTGTGGCCGTATGCGGGAGGAAAGTATGTGTAGGCGTATGTGTGAAGGCGGAGGGAAGGACAAAGAAGAAGAAAAAAGGGTGCAAGGACGGAAGGATAGGGCAGGCACAGACGGAGAAAGCAAGGGAGTATAAAAAAAGAGAAGGGCAGGCAAAGGCGGAGAAGCGGCAGGGGCAGAGCAAAGATGAAGAAGCGAGTATGGAGTATTGAGTATTATGAAGGAGGGAGAGAATTTAGGGAGATCAGGTGGTTTATAGGCATTGTCAAATGTCAAGCCTGGTAAATGGAATTAATTGGCAATGCACCAAGTGAGCAGGTTTGAGAGTGACAAGGGCACAGTGAGGTATTTGAAGGTATGCAATGCTTGATCTCGAAAGCCTCGAATGATGGAGATCGATGGATAGCCGTTAAGCAGTAAAGGCTCCTTCGCACTCGAGAGTGCGTCAAGTCTACAGGACTTGAGGCTGGGGACATGGAATCAAGACCCAGGTATTTGGTCCTGAACGACCAAGAATCTTGCTCTGGCGCATAGACTTCTGGATCATGGTCGCCGCTCTCTCTGTATATATCCGAGCTCATGGACCGGCAGCAAGAAGTACGCCAAGTTGATATGCCTCTACCAAAGCTTTTCTGCCAAACGTTGGCCCAGGTTTTTCCATGTCTCTGTGACCGAACGCTGTCCTCAATCTATTTCGCAATCGAAAAAGCAGCAATTTGCTGCTGCGGCACTTGATGCCGGGCCTCTGTAACCCCAGGTTCGAAATGATGTGGTGGAATCCTTTAGTCGTATGACTCTTTTCGATTCTGCGTCCTGGGCGGCATGGCGACTTCCCATCCCAGACCTTAACTTCTCTTGCATGCTGAAGTCCAAGAAGTATCTCGAATAGGGCTGGGTCTTTCTCCTTTTGGCCCTCCAGTCAAGCGAAGCTTGCCAGATTTTGTCAACTCAGCTCTGTGTCCGGTGGACTTCCAACGTCTGTCGAGCTTTGTCAACATCAGCAATTGACGACTGGATTGATACGTGACGCTGTGATACACACTCTCACGTTTCCCAATCACGACATGTCCAATGTACGACGCTCCATCAATTCTTCTTCCCAGCCCGCCACTCCTCAGGCAAATCCATACCCACCCTCCTCGCCGTCAGCCGAACCTTCTCTTCCTCATCCATCGACATTCCTGGATTATACCTCTCCAACAGCGTAGCGTACATCCTCTGTGCCTTCACGTACTGGATATATTGTTCGGCTTCTTCGACTTGCATTGGGGCGGAATTGGAGGAAATGGAATTTCGGATGCGTTGCTGGATTGGGGAAGGAGTGGAAAGCGGTCGATGAGGTAGTTCACGTAGGAGAGAGCGGTAGAGAGAGCGGAGATGGGAAGGTGATGCTGCCATGGCTTGATGAAGGATTAATTGGCTGGATGTAATGGGAGTGGACATATCGAGTGAGGCTGTGGGGATGGAAGGAACCGGGGATAAGGTAGTATATATCCGGTCAACCCTACGGGAGACTACTTTTCTGAGCCGTCAGATACTGCATAGTGCATTCACATTGCGAGGTATTGGTCGTTGCACATACAACACGAAGCATATTGTACGATAAAAATGCCTCTAAAACAATGATTGTTGAATCGAGTCAACAAGTTACCACATGGTCAGCGTTTGTGATGTCAAAAGAAGTCTACTTTTGAGGTTCCCCGTTGCTATGGGGCTGAACGCAGCTCCAAGTCCACTTGCCATTTCTGCTCACATCGAATTAGCCGATCTGATCCTTCATTCGAGAGAAAGAACCTTGAACATACTTTCTTGAAACCCAGATTCCGTCCTACTCTTGCCAGCCTTGCTGGATGCTGCTCCAACTTTTGTACCCGGAGCAGTACTTCGCAGAAACACCACTCCCACTCGGACCGGCAGCTCCGCCAGCTCCGGCTCCTCCACTTTCGCGAAGGATTATGGTGTGATAATCGAACGTCGATTGCCAGTCTCTGGTATGGTACATCTGATCCAACAACTTCTGGCATGAATAGTCGCATGGAGGTCGTAGTTGGGCCACCACAGCCGCCTCCGAGTAGTTGTTGAGCTGTTTCATGAGGTCGACGGTGGGCCTCAATGCGAAATCATGGACGTCGGCTTTGTCAATCTTGTTCCTGCATGAAATCTGTTAGAAACCTAAACCGGAATTGGGCCTCTGTCTCTGCCTACTTCATCGCAACGATGAAGAAGAAAGTTTCAGCGCAGCCGCCAAAGCCTGGATCACCATGCGTGCCATCCTTTTGATTCTTCTGCCTTGATACGTCCTCTGTCTGGGGAATGGAAATATCGGGAGCCCGGAAGCCCGCTCTCTCAAGATACTCTATCCTCTCACGTCTCATGATTAGGCCTCGGTCTTTGACCTGTGGAACAGTCTGGCCTGTCACCTTGTCCTTGTTTCGTACAGTGTTTCTTGTTTCTGGCTGGCCGAGTGTGGCGCCAAGAAGAACGTCCGTGCCTTTTGACTTGGTGTTGGTGAACCAAGTAATGTGGGTCATGCCCTCGAATCTGCTTTCGCCCAGGACTGAACACCATTTCGAATACAGCGCCAGCATTGGCAGATAGTAGTTCTTCGCCGTGGCACCTGGAGGGCCTGAACCACAGACGGACAAAATCCATCCTAAGACGTCGAAGGCAGTGTTCACCGGCAATTGCTCTCCTTTATACTGCAGCGCTAGGGCCTGATCTAGGTAGTTGTAGACAGCGTTCCTATTTCTGTGCACTGATCTTTAGTTTAGGGAATCGCTTGGGATTTCCAATCCAGACTTGCATCTGACTGATCAATTGTTCCGTTGCTTCCTTGATACCAGGACTTCGAATGTACTCTGCCGCCACGCCCCAAGCTTGTGGACTGGCCGCAATTTTCTTCATGCATGTTGAGATCTGCTCATCAATTCACGCAAACACGTCAGCTTCCTCTCTATGCCACCTCCATGCTTTGAAAGTACAATAGCTTGTGAACGAAGACGCACCTCGTCTTTAGTGTATCGGAATGCTGTTTCTGGCCCTTACAACGGAAGTTGGCGGTTCCCGGCCGCTAGTAGTGCCATATTTACCTACTAGAGCCACCAGAGGGGAAGATAAGTTGTTTGGGGTCAGTGAGGTACAGAAGCAGACAGAAAGATAGCGGACTCGGATTGTATGAGTAGTAGTAGTGGTTCTTGAAGGTCGGTTACAAGAAAAAATCATTTGAAGTGGACTTTCTTCGGCCCTTGAAATCAGGAATGATTTGTTTAGAATAATAGCAAATTGAGTAAGCACGAGAACTCGGCGAAGTTAGCATGGCTCAATAGGACTTTGCAGCAAGCATGAACCGCTTGGAATAGTGAGCCTCACCAACCACGTTCAGCTTGAATTGCGCCAGCTAGAAAGCACTAATTAAAGTCGCATTCTTACAAGGCACGACAGTCAGAGCCAATATCAACGGGCAGTGCGTTAGCAGATACCGTATCTGATAAGCCCTCCGACACTAGAGCGAGCCTTTCACCTCACTCATGGACTTGACTCGTACATGGCTTCAACATAGCCATTCACAGCGAGAATTATCGCAACTACTTACAATGCTGAAAAGCGAAAAGGGTATCGATGCTGAAACTTTTTGCCCAACGATTATCCTGATTCATTGGACTTTCCGATAAAAAAATAGTGCGACAGTTCGTATAATGCATTCCATCTCTTACGTCACGCAGGCTCCCCCCATAGCCAGCATACATCCCAGCAAAGCCCACCCCGCATTAACGGCTTTGTCGCTGGAAGCAGCTCCCTTCGAGGGGGTCGGACTTGGTGTAGACGTTGCAGTGAAGACACCAGTCAGGACTGCACTAGTTGTACTCGGAGAGCTGCCCTTCTCAGTAGGCGCTGGCCCTGTAGTCGTTGTCGAAGTCGGGTAGGTCCCAGGGTAGCCTGCCATCACGGAAACCGAGGACGGAGGTGGTTTCCAATCGCTAGCCTCGTCGTAAAGTTCACCGTTGACGATGACGCCCTGGCCTTGCTGTAACATCACCTTCTGGTCATTCGTACACGTGTTCTCGATATTTCTAACCCAGCAAGTTGGGTCCAATTGTTCAGGGGCCTTGCGGGTCTCCGTGGCATTTGCGGTACCATTGCTCGTGTAAGTTGATAGATCAGCAGCTTCGCCAAGCGAGATGTCATTGCCCATGATAATCCTTGTGAAAACGGTAAAGGCAGTTTCGGGCTGGTATGCAGGTATGAGATGGCCGGCATCGTAAATTCGGGAGAAAGACAGATTGCCGTATTGACGAACTGCACCACCAATGTAGGTGGTGTTGACCACTATGTCGGCGTAGCCGGCTGTATAGAATGGCGAGTACCCGGCCGCTTGCGCTGCGATAGAAAATGAGACTGCCTCTCCACCAAACCAATTGCATATGTAATCCCGATCTCCGTACACTAGAGCGATGCGGACACCTAGTGAGAGTAAATGAGCCATCTCGCCGATGTAGTCGCCACGTTCGTAGTCCCCCGTCTGAAGGAAAGCGTTTGCCACCGCTGCGTTCGTCTGGGTATAGTTTACAGCCACACCAATCGCAGCTTGGACATCTGCATTGTTGAGGTACTCCAAATATGTGCTTGGAGGGAACGGATCCGGCATGTTCTGAGTGATATCGTATACATCTCGACCAGACGAATAGTAGGGCCCAAAAACCTCGTTGTTGCAGGTGTTCTGGGCGTTTGCGCAGATCTGATTCACAGAGGCCACATCCCCCTCATTTTGAGGATCTTGAGCAGTGACCGCATTTCTACAGGATTCGATAAGCTGCTGGCATCCGTTGGCACTCAAGAAGCTGCTAGCAACGGCTTGCTGGTCGGTCAGCGAGAGTGCCTGGATCCCGTAGGTATTGTTGTTGGCAAATATTGGGTAGAACCTCCCTTGAACCAGATCATCGACGCATCCCTGCATGATGCCTAGAGAGGACAAACGTATCTCCAAAGTTTTGTTACTTGGTATGGAGCCATTCTTGCGCAGCAGATTTTGTTGCTCCCAAAGTGTCGCAAAGGCGGGACCATATTTCCCTCCATAGCTCTCCGCGAAGAGGTTGACACCGACAGCCCCTGGTTTTGAACTGTTCGAGTACCTGCCCGGATTGTATTGGGGAAATGCTCCAAGGAAGCCTTGCAACATGTGCCATACTGCGTGTGCAGCAATTTCAGTGGTATTCGCCGTCGAGTTGCCGCTGTTGGAGCTGAAAGTACCATTGAGGTAGGTATAGTCTGGCTGGCCGGATGGTACGTCCGAGGGTGGCTCAGTCGTGATGGAGGTGAACAGATTCATAGATCCATTGGTTGGCGTATCGTAGGAGAAGCCCACTTGATTTGGCTGGTCCACGTACAGAATGTTGGTGCTCCGATCCCATCCCCAGTCATTGGGCTTTGTACCAAGCTTATCCTGAGCTATCTCCACTACCTGGCAGGGTCCATTCTCTTGAAATAGCCCGACCATGCTGCTGCTTCCCGGTCCGCCGTTTATGTATATTGTAAGAGGAGCTGTGCTTGACTCCGTCCGAGCTTCAATGAACCAAAAGAAAGTATTAATTGAGTAATTTTGCTGTATGGGGGCGAGTGTGAACGGCGGCAGAGAAACATATCCGGTGTATTGCTTTTGAGTTTGGAATGCTGTTGTACATGTACCTGCGGGCGGCGATTTGAAGCGTATGGTGATGTTGCCATTGACTGGAGAATGCAGAGTGGTAAAATTAGAATCTGGTATGATGGACGAAGAGAATTGGCCACTTGAATGTGGGACTTGAAAGAGGAAGATTAAGACCAAGGCGAAGATGCTTGAGAAGGCTGTGAACTTTTGCTGCTGAAGTTAGCACCTCAATAAACAAGCATCAAGAATCCACCCACATTCATTGGATATGCCATTCTGTATTTTTTTCTGCTACTTGGATCGCTGCAAACTTTTCCAGGACCGTGGATTTTAGCGATGTCCAACCCATGGGAACTTGTTGAAATTGGGCCCGCAAATGCTGGCGCCGAGAAACAAGGGTCGGGTTTTCTGAGCTTGTCTCAGCCGGCGGTGTCTGATTATGAACACAATATAACAAAGAGAGATAAACGGCCAAGGAGCGTAGGTGAGTAAGGACTGAATACGGGATTCCTTGCGGCAAGACACAGCCTGAGTGATTCCCTAGGTGATTTACTGAAGCGGCGAGAGCGGCAGAAAAGTTACAATCAACAACTGATACTGACAGTTTACTCGTACAGCAAAGAAGACAATGGGAGTGACAGAGTATAAGGCAGGAAGTAAGATATACCTGGAATGCTAATACTGCATATACGAGCCAAAGAAA
Source organism: Letharia columbiana (assembly GCF_014066305.1). NCBI lineage: Eukaryota > Fungi > Ascomycota > Lecanoromycetes > Lecanorales > Parmeliaceae > Letharia > Letharia columbiana. The sequence continues at coordinate 530,309 of NW_023501047.1, read as the reverse complement.
AGCCCGGAGAAAGAGTTAGCTCCGCCGGGACGCTAGAAACTCAAGGTGCCGCTGATGCCCGAGATGCCCAAGGAAGCCTCCAAGCAACTTAGAAATACCACATTACTCATGCCCTTCTTACGCCGTCCGCAGACTACTTCACGAAGTTGCCAATTACATATGGGAATATCCTGAGGCTTGTCTCAATTCCAGTATGATTCGGCGAGGAAGGACCTAGACTTGACTGTACTAGAGGTTGGATGACCTCTATTTTTTTTTTTTTTTTTTTTTTTATTTTTTTTTTTTTTTTTTTTTCCAAAAAAAAAAAAAAAACCCCCCAAATTTTTTTTTTTTTAATTAAATCCCCTTCTTTCAAAAAAAAATATTTTTTTTGGATTAATTTTTATAAGAGATCTAAGATTCCATAATGAGAAAATAAGTCTGTACAGAGGTTCAAAATCGTTGTGTATGAACATAAAATATTTGATATTCTGCCAAGACATTTTACCCCCAGGCGCCAGACGATGGGATAGAATCTACCATTTTTCTGCCATGTGCACTTAGACCTGGAACAATTCGGATCGATCATGACGAGAGGGAGGTGAGGCATCCCGGCGGCTGACATACTGTATTTGTCTCCTACAAATCTTTGAAGCACGTTTGTATCCCTTGATAGAGCATAAGTACCTGCTTTATTTAAGTTCCTTTGGTGAAAACCCCATCTTGAAACGCAACATCCCCTTTTCCATCAAAAACTAACCTGATCGCTCAAGTTCCACAGCACAGGGCTGCTGAAACGTATTTGCGAATTGTACAAGCCCAAGGATCGCACCGCCTTGCAGTTATGCGCAGTTGTGAGTAACGCCTTGGGAGCAGGCGTCGTCATACATGCATTTTAAAAAAAATGTGCAAGATTAAAGCTTTCTGACGGAGGCTGAAGGCTATTATTGTGGCCACATTGATGTTTCTTCGCGCCAATCCCAAAAGAGAGGTCTCATCGGTCTAGGGGAGGCAAGTGGTTCATGCAAGAATATGGCCCGCAAGGCTGTTACTGGCATAGCCCCCAGCTTGTCTTCCATCATGCTCTCTTCCTGTGGTCTTTTGAGAATGGAAGTTGGTGAACCTCGCATGCTCTTTCGGAATTATAAGGACTATCTTGGAGATGCAGATGTCCGATCGTGATTTCTACAGGGCCCCAGAAGTCGGACAGGTGCACAGTACTTTGGAGGTAGGGCATCAACCTGATCCGCCCCAGATTTATAGTACTTTGGAGTCCCGACAGCCCGATTCCTCACTATTCGACACATACAAGCAATCGACTACCGTGTTACCTCAACCTGAGATCTTTGATGCCTCGCTCGATACACCCAGCAATATAGAGAGCGATAATCATACCACACTCGTCCGGGAAGGTCGTGGCCCACGCAAAAGAGCTATCTGGTTCCTCGTAGCACTGGGCATTGTCATCATAAGTGCCGCTGCTGCAATAGGTGGTGGTATTGGAAGTACCCGTACAAGCCATCGCTCGGTCAGCTCAGGTTCTTTGAGTGATCAAGCGCCTTCGTCAACAATGACCAAAATGAGCTCATCGGCAAAGTCGTCGTCAACCATTATTTCTAGTGTCTCAATCCCGACCATGTCGACCGCGTCTTCCTTTCCCACGCCAGCAGCAAAGCTTAACACTACACTACTCAACACCACAAAACTTGCCTCTGTAGTTTGGAATATCAATGGCGTGACAGAATATCGAATGTGGTATCAGACGGAAGACAACATGATTAGGGAGGTTGGGAAGAATGACACGGGAAATCAGTGGTATACATCCGGCCAATCGCATGGACCGGCGAAACGTGGCTCGCCAATCGCAGCTTCCTACACGGGTCCTCCGGATTGGCTGCTCGTAGGTGATTTGAGTCACTGACCGTGATATGGGCTAATTCACTGTTCCTTGCGGCTCATAGGAAATTAGCCTATTCTACCTTTCTGAGGATGGTAGTATAATCTTTACGAAATTCGAGGAGAAGGACCAGTCCTGGAGTCCGAGCAGCCTCAGTGAGATTCCTGCCGATGGTGCAAATTTAGCTACACTCTGGTTTAGACACGATGAATGTAACGATTGCTCGAACGATCTCCTGCTTGTGTGCCAAAATAGCGACGATAAGTTAGCATTATTCAACTCGACCGCTAACGCGGGGCCTCAATGGATAACATTGGACGCCAATCCAATGCCAGGAACAGGATTGGCTTTCAACCTCGTGCATGGAACAGACGATACGGGAGGTTTGCTTGTGTTTTATCAGCCCGCTAATCAAGGACTCTGCTCAGCCAGCTTCAATGAATCCCAGGGCTGGACTGTCAACGAAGGCAACCCTATTTCCGACCTATCTACACAGGCACCCCTCGCCGGCTTTACCTGGAATGTATCCGGAGCTGAGTATCTGGACATTGTGAGCACAGGCCCAAGCGGTGTTACTGTCAATTACTTCAATTTCACGAACGGCGACTGGACCTCAGTACCGAGTTCTGGAGTCTTGGCCCAGGTCCAAAACTACTCCTCCATTGCTGCCAACGCCGCGTCGCACATCTATGCTTTCCAGGATGGGAGTGTGAAGGAGTATCAACTTGCACCAGGTATGGCATATTTCGGGGTTTTCTTCTCCTGACGTCTATCCCTTTCTGAGTCTCAAGCCATGTTCCTGAGCTTACACATGTGTTTCGTCTTCGACACTGCTCTCAGGACTCGTCCTGTGACTTGATTTGCATTCTGGTGGAGAAGCGCTGACTTTGAAACATCCGGTAGATGGTGTCACTTGGTCGTACGTGGGCGATGTGGACACCTTTTGAGTTCGGTGCTCGAGCCGGTGTATTAGTATAGGAAGAGACTCTGGACATTTGTGTTTTGGAAATGGGTTGCTAGCCGGTAGCTTGAATTGAGTCTTGTTCATTGATACTCATTGCGACGGCATTCTCTGGGCTGGACATTATCGACGTGTACGCGACTGTTGTTGTTTTTGGTCAGCTTATCGGACTTCTCATGATGCTACTTCGAAGGGGGCGGTCTACGTAAAAATTCTTGGTTTTCATTTACTTGGGCTCATTGGTTAGCTAAGCATGGAGAGGCCTAGGATGCACGGAGGCGGTGGGAGGCTTTCAAAAGCCCTACAGGCATATCATCCGACAAAATAGCAGCCGTGAGCTGTATCGGTTGCTTGCCAACGTAAACCATCTCACGACACCTTCTTGATCCAGGCGAAAAGTGACATTTCACAGCACACGGAAGTAATTGGTATTTAGCAACATTGTAGCAGTGTGTTTGACGATTGGAAAATACAACGCCTGCGTCGTCGTCAAGAGCGTTGTGAAAATGTGGAGGCAGATTTGCGCTAGGTAGTAAAGTACCGAGGATACCTTGGAGTAAGGGAAGGGAAGGTAAGATCCTACAGAAGAAGTTCACGATAGAGGCCACCAGCCAGGCGTCAATGGTCAATCGTCGAGCTTCAAGGCGCGTCAATAAATAGGGGTGGTGGGGGTGTGGTGGGGGGCTTCAACTTCAACAGGGCCCGTGCTAGTGGCGGATATACCCGTACTGGGCTCTACCTTACTTTAGTTAGTAGCTACCTTACCTTACCTTACTTTACCTAAAAAGTTCAAAAGTACCTGGGCGAATTATACTTGCTCTGCCAAGAGCACTGCCACAATTCCGCCAAGCCGGCGTCAATTTTGATTCGCGGGATGCATGGTAGCGCATCACCATCCACGTCAACCATCTGGTACTGCATTGAGCAATCTTCACGAGGACGTCAGCAATAATCGCATACCTTCCCTCGCTCCCTGAAGTCCCGACAGTGCCAATTAATTCCCTTGCGCAGCAGAAGCAGCATTTCTCAATTGGCCTCGAGAGCCCAGAGTCTGTCAGATACAAATACGAGCCCGGTACCGTGGATATGTGTAAGTAAAGCGCTCAAACAACGACTACTTGCCACCCCTCTTCCAATGCGATAAAGGGAGCTTTGTCGTCCTTTGCATCTCTCACCCACACTGGCACATTGGCGCAGTCCCTTTGTCCACAGCCGTCCCCTTCCCTCGTTCTTCCACCCACCGTACAAGACTGACAAGCGCTATGGACAATCCAGCTGCCACCGGGATGAAGTCCAAATTTCGAAATCATGGAAGGCCATCAAATAGCCGGAGCAATAGCATGCGTAGCGGCCGTAACGTATCTCGAGAAAACGGCAATTCCTCAGGTGCTACAGGTGGTGTCATCAGTCCAATAAACGAACACACCAACGAACACACCGACGAACAGACTCCCCTCCTTGCGAGGCACTTTAAAACTTCAAATGGTGTCTATCTATGGGAGGACGATGCGAGACCCTTCGTTAAATGGCCAGCATATTTCGGGCTCAAGGTGCAGCAGACTTTGACGAGCAATTATGTTAATGTGTTTTTGGTCTTCGTGCCGTTGGGCATCGTCTCGGGAGCAGTGGGATGGAGTCCAGCCGCAACCTTTATACTGAATTTTCTCGCCATCATACCACTTGCCTCATTGCTAAGCTTCGCGACGGAAGAGTTATCAGCCAAGCTGGGCCAGACACTAGGGGGTCTGCTCAATGCAACGTTCGGGAACGCTGTCGAGTTGATTGTATGGGCGCGCTACCTTTCAGTGCGCCACAGAAGCTGATTGAATCTGTAGGTCAGCATCGTTGCACTCAAGAATAACGAGATCCGCATAGTCCAGTCGTCTATGCTCGGCTCCATTCTTTCCAACATCCTTCTCGTCCTCGGCTGCTGTTTCCTCGCCGGCGGCATCAAATATCCACAGCAAAGATTCAACGACGTAGTAGCCTCGACCATGTCCTCCCTCATGGTCGTTTCGACCGCTTCCCTGATCATCCCGGCAACACTATACGCTGTCATGAAAGGCACAGACGCAAATCAAGACAACAATATCTTGATCCTCTCTCATGGGACCGCTGTCATACTTCTATTGCTATATGTGCTGTATCTGCTCTTCCAGCTGAGGACTCATTCGGATCTTTTTGACGCAGAAGGCGAGGCGGAACAGGACGGCGAGCCAGAAGAAGGCAGAGTTCTTTCTCCTCCGGCTGCAGGCGTCGCCCTCGTGCTCATCACTGTCCTGGTTGCCGTCTGCGCAGAATATCTCGTGGACAGCATCGACAGCATTGTCGAAACGGCGCATATCTCCAAAACCTTCATTGGTCTTGTGCTGCTTCCCATCGTTGGCAATGCGGCTGAACACGTAACCGCAGTTGTGGTGGCTCTGAAAGACAAGATGGATCTGGCAATTGGAGTTGCGATCGGAAGTAGTATGCAGATCGCGCTTCTTGTGACACCTTTCCTGGTTATTTTGGGGTGGATTATGGACAAGCCAATGACACTGCACTTTGAGACCTTCGAGACTGTGGTATTCTTTCTAAGTGTGCTGATTACAAGCTATGTGATCGCTGTGAGTTTTCCCTCTTCTCTCGGGCAATTAGTTCCACGGAAGCTGACGACTGGCCAGGATGGAAAATCCAATTACCTTGAGGGTGCCATGCTATTGGGTATGTACACTATTATCGCTCTCGCATTCGTAAGTCTTCTGTCACTAGCCTCTTCCATATTTGAGCTCGTGCTTACAAATCCTAGTATGTCTACCCGGACGATGTGAAGAATTCAGGACTCAACCTGCTGTCATTGCTGCCAGGAAGCTCGTCATAGCCTTCCCTTCCAATTTGACAATCTTCTATAAAATAAATCTTGTATATACTTACGGTATTTCCTGGGCCAATGGCAACGACATGAATGACCCGCTGTTGCAACCTACTCCTGGTTTACGACATTTGTCCCAAATATCGCGACTCAATTGGTGCCATCAGCGATATCTGAGGTGAGCGAGAATATCATGGCCTTTGATGCCACCCTTTGGCCGAACTCTCGAGATTGCAGCGTAAGCATTACGCTACTTTTGGAAGTCCGATTCGTATTCGTTTTCCCGAGTCCATGTCGTCAGAGGGGTCCAACAGTTGAACCGATCCCGAAAATGTACATAAAGTAAACATGCACAGGCACCTACATGTGCAACCCAGTCTCCTTCCCATTGTAACCTCGCCCTCCAAATTTCTCCTGACTCTCTTGCTACCACCACAACAATGGCCGTCCTCTCCACCCTCCTGCACGCCACCGCCTTCTCCCGCCCCTTCCTCTCCACCATTGTCCCCTCCATCGCCCTCGCCTACACCCTCCAAGCCGCCGTAGCGGTGCCCTCCATAATCGCCCAGTCCGAGCGTTTCTATGACCTCTCAGGCTCCCTCACTTACCTATCCTGCACAGCGCTCAGTCTGTACCTGCCTACGATCAGAGCACGATATGCAGCGGCTGCCGCCGGCGCAATCAAGCCCGCCTGGCCGAGCGTTTTGGGAGCATTGAGGGGTGCGAGCGGAGCGGGGCTGAATTGGAGACAGCTGGTGCTGAGCGCGGCGGTGAGCGTGTGGGCTACGAGATGTGAGTCTCCTGATCCCCCGTGAAGGGTGTTGTATGCTTGGGCACTGTCTAAAGTACCCCTCCATGGGGCTTGGGCAATGGGCTAAACAAACCGTGCACGTTGCAGTGGGAACCTATCTCTTCCAGCGCATCTCCGCCGACGGTTCCGACTCCCGCTTCGACGACATCAGACAATCCCCGCCCAAGTTCCTCGGCGCCTTTTTCGCCCAGGCAACATGGGTCTCCCTCTGTCTGATGCCCATCCTAGCCATCAATTCCCTCCCCGTCTCGGTCTTCGCCTCACTGCCCGCCGCAGTCGGCATCACCGACGTCATTGGCATCTTGCTCTACGTGGGCGGCTTGTCCTTTGAAGTGGTGGCCGATCGCCAAAAGAACGGATGGGTGCAGGAGAAGAAGGAGAAGAAACACGAAGAGGATTTCTTGACGCGGGGACTGTGGAGTAAGAGCCGTCATCCGAATTACTTTGGCGAGGCTACGTTGTGGACCGGCATCGCAACCGTTGCTGGAGGGGTCCTGATGAGTGGACCTGGACAGGTAGGCATGGGATTGGCCGGTTGGGGGTTGTTGGGCAAGGCCATCGCGGCGGGTGTGTGTGGTGTGAGCCCGGCTTTTGTCAGCTTCTTGTTGCTCAAGGTCAGTGGGGTGCCGATGAGCGAGGGGAAGTATGATAAGCGGTACGGTGATAGGGAGGACTACAAAAAGTGGAAGAGGGAGACGCCGATGTTGATCCCCAAGCTATGAATACAGACCTAGCGGACGACTTTGGCCAAGCCGCTTAGATAGTCGGCCGTATATATGGCACCGGCTCTCGTGGGCAAATATGGGATTATTTGGTATGTTTGAAGGAGCAACTCCATTCTATAGACCTTTCCTCTCTTTCTTGAAGGCGCAATAACCTCAATCCGAAGCAAGCCATGGTCGTCGTCGTCTCATGAATCATGACATCTGTATGCAATCTGTCCCGCACAATGCTCTATCCAACACCAATGACCCATATGCCATACTACTTACCTGATTACTTACCCTCCACCTCATCTCATACTAATCTCTCCTTTCCTTTCCTTACCCTCTCTAGAGTCCCCCAATCGCAGCAGCAAAAGCCATATACCACGTCCTTGACGCACCACCATCCAACCATGACCCATCAAAATTCTGCTGCGCGAAGAAATTCCAGCTCTGCTGCGGATCTATGCACGCCAAGTTCCCATACAGAACACCCTTCCAGCCGGCAGCGATGGTGGAGGCAGGGTAGGGCGATGTGCTGTTGAAGTAGGCTTCCCATTCTTCGGCTATAAACTTTGGATTTCGGGTCAGGGGTGAGGAGGGGCTGAGAGGGAGCATGTGAATGCCTTGGATATACTCGGGGTTGGCGCCGAAGTAGGTGGTGTGGTCGATTTTGTTCTCGAAGAGCTGGAATGGCTCGTTAGCGAGGGCCTATCTGGGACGGGAGGCCGGGAGAGGACTCACAATGCCAGTGACTTTGTTGCCAAGGAAATTGGCTGGTTGGTTCTCATTATCACTTGACAACAGAAAGTAATTGTCCAGAGTCCTGGCCAAGATCGATAGCATGAGATTACCTCTCGCCTCCATGGAGATGTCGCCGATAACATGGCCCCACATCTTCATTGCATACGCGAAGAAAGCGTCTTCGGATGAGGACTCCTCATCTTTGCTATCTGCTAATGGGAAGAGGCCTGGGGCGAACGAGTGGCCATGATACCAATCGAACATTCGAGAGAAGGGAAACGCGTTGTCTTGCGTGCTTGGATTGGCAGCATCGCGGACGAGGGTGTTGACCCAAGCCTTGTTGAGGGAGAGCCAGGAGGGGTCGAGATAGCCTATAACGGCAGCCGAGTAGATGAAGTAGCTGTAATGGAAATGATGGTCGTCTTCAAGAATTCTGGGTCAGCATTCCTTCTATGGGTAGAAGTCTGAGGTGATACAGGTAAGAGGAGTACATATACTCTTTGGACATGTCTGATGACTCGGAAAGCGGTAGGCTTCTGGTGGGGGGGTAGAAACAATTCGAAAAGTAGACTGACTGTAATATGTATTTCCGAAATCCTGGCCGGGGTCACCCGTAATGTAGCTCACTGAAGACACGACTCCGTTCCAGACTGTATCATATACCAATGGGTATTTTTGCTTACGCAGATTTCAGAGTCAGCATTTCTTATTCGAGGTAGGTAACGGAGCTGCAAGCCAGGTCTCGGGGGCAGAAAGGTCCTCTTGCGACTCAATTCCAATGTTGTATGGGAACGATCAGCTCCAAAATGTACGTACCTGATTGGTCGAAAATACAGCAAAGGCTCCTTTTAGTTCATTCAGTCCCTGAGTCGCAAGGTTGGGTTCGTTCAACAGGTCGTGGGTCGTGTATATGATCATTGCGAACTTGGCTAGAGCCTTGCCACTGAAATACATGCCTTTATGATTTCGGAGTCAGCATTGCTCTTTCGGGAGAAACTCTGAATCGTACTGTCTAGATTGGTCTGGGCGTTGTAGTCTTGATTGATCTCAGAGACTGCCACCTGTTGGATGAGCTGCCTTGTCGCTGCGGACAGGGTCGATCTGCTTCTAGTTCTTGGAGTCCAAGGTGCAAAACCAATGTCTAAAGGCAGGCTTTGCTCTTGCATCGTCCAGCTATGGAAATTTTCAAGTCAGCTTTGTTTCTTCGAGAGGAACTTCGGAGGAACGAGACAGCATGAGGGGGCTTAAGGCCATTGGTGCTCCCAAAATAAGTCTTGCACCTCAAATTGTGGCGTCATTTGGGAGAGGATTGCTCCGAAATGTACATACCTATCAGCGACAACCGCTGTTGCCACTCCTTTCGTAGTTGTCTGGAGCTGTAAATTTGTTTTGTGCTTGGTGGTAGCGCTGTCAAAAGACTGAGTATGATGCGGTAAAGCGTACATCAGAAGCGAACGAGGTGGATATGTTATCAGTCCCTTAATACGCCATGAGATAGTATAGGTACCAAGCTTATCCAATGTAGAGCCTGTGACCGCTGCGCTGATGGGGTAGATTCCCGCAGATTTATCATAAAGTTCCTCGCCCTCTGAGCCAGCAGGGTTTTTCGCAATTTGAATCGTACCTGACCAGAATCGTAGACCTTGTATTTGTGTGTTCGACACAAGCTGCAAATTAGGGTCTTGGTGGTTGCTTGGCATTGCGTAGAGAAGCCAGTTTTTGTTGTCTTCGAGAATAATCCGATACTTGAAGACACCAACCCTTGGAGAGGCTACTAGAGTGACCGATTGGAAGAATACACTGCTTTGAATCGCGGGCATGAGACTGTTGTAAATACCGGTTACGAATCCCATGCCTTGAACGAGCGGAAACGTGATATTGGAGGAAGAGCCTGCCTGGGGCGAAAGAATTGCATTGGCCGAGAATGCCTTTAAGCTGGAGGTAGTCAAGACCGCGGAAGGTCCCAGCTCTACTGCGGATAAAATGACGGATTGAATGCCAATAGGATTGATGAAATACTGTATTGGTGCTCCCGACAGGGCAGTATTCTGTGGCCCATCGGCTCTCTGGTTTGCATCAATATGAGAGACGGCCATGCCCCAACTACCAATGTTGCCGCTTCCTTTGCTCCATGTCACAGAGTATGGATGAGTCCATACCCCTTGGCTCTGAATTCCAAGGAAAAGGTTGGCATAGAACTTGTTGGTAGAGACTGGGCTGCTCTGCGGGGCCTGTGGTTGTATCAGCTTCTCTGGCATTTTCGAATGACCTAGGGGTATGTGGAACTTACTATACCAAGTCTAGGGACTGGATGATCTCCTCTCGATGGTAATTGTCTGGGCAATGCTCCAGTGGCAACCGGCTGGAAACAGTCTGTGGCTCCTCTTCTCTCCATCTTCGTGGATGGGAGGTGGCTCTTTGGCAACCACAATACGCTACTAATGCTCGTAACCTTGGTAGACAACGCTTTCGATGACCTATCCGTGATCAGTGAAAGATCTCGGGAGAATGCTGTTGTTAGTATGATGGGTGGTGGTATATAGGTCGGGAATGGTTGCAATGATGGCTGGCCCTGTGTCTCAAGGCTTGTAACAACGGTCTGATCCAAGTAAGCTCCCTATTTTTCTGAAGGACAACTTGAAACTCTACGTTTCCAGGTGATGGAAGGAAAAGCCACTGACCCCTATTGTACCAGGAATTGTGTTTTGTACTGTTGTTGTGGGTGGATATTGGGTAGTAGTTGTATTTTCCCAGATATTTTGAATAAGTGTCTTGCTAAGTATGGATGTGGAGAGTAAGCCCGTTGCGTTGCCGATTGGTAAAGCGCTGACTTGAGTTTTCTGGGAAAATATCAGCAAGAATATTAATACACAGGCTCGCGTGAAAAAGGCCATGTTTGCGAGAGCAGGGAAGGGGAGATGATTGTAAACAATCATCAAGCAAAAGCCAAAAGCCAAAGACAATGTTTCTCGTTCAGAGTCCTAGAGGCCGGGTCTTGTCGAAAATATATCTTCATCGACGAGTAAAGTCTTTTCTCTTGAAACAAGCCGCAAAATCTCTTGTCTTGTGCTTCGAACGGAGTCGAGGGATATAATAGGTGGCTTCTCATGAAATGCTTGTAGTATCGGTGTAAAACAGGATAAATAAATCTTATGTAGCACGCTTTGAGGCCAACATATAAACATAGAGCATTCCAGGGGGAATGGGCAACGCGAACCACGTGGGCACAGAATAGGCAAGGAGTGTATATGAGACAAGAACCTACTCAATTGAGTAGGGGAGCCATCCCAACCAGGACTACATTCCAAGAGACCAGAGACCTCGTGGATGGGCAAACGCTGGTGACGCTGCAGTGCTGGAATGCCAAAAACGGTAGAGCATAGGATTGGAGAGGATAGAGATATGGATATCAGACAGACCGTCTACAGTATCAAAAAACTGTTAGACAGGTAAAAGTAAGAAGTAACAACAGCTTGGGCGCACCAGGGCTCCTATCTGTTCTCAGCCCTATGGTTCGGCCGAGGCTCGCCGTCACCACCGTCTTCTTCTTACACATCCAGCGAAAGGATCAAAAAAGTATGAATCGCTTCCTCCGAGCAGCGAGCCAAGCGCGAGCCTTGTTTTTTGAACAATTTGGTCCTTCCTGATCGCTTTGCCCTTGCTAAAGCCGTAAGAAGAACAGCTTTGAGGATAGGGTGCATCCACAGCTTTAGCCATCTACTGGCAAAATGATAGCTAAATGAAATTTGACCTAAGGAACCCTCGGGGGAGGCTTGCTATCTTGGGGGCCGTCTCCCTCATCCTCGCCTCCGCACTATACTTCGCTTCGAGGAGTTCAAGCTTCAATGCCTCGAGACAGCAGGGGGCGAATGGAAATTCATTTTCGAGCACCCATAGTCACCAGTCAACAACCACAGGCAGCTATGTTCGTATTGCCCAAGAGGCTACCTCCGCCCTGGAAAGCTTGCTTGAACAGGATATAGATGTATCAGATCTTGGGGGCAAAGGTCGGCGCGTTTCCGCCCTCTCTACTCTACTTGGGGCCATCATAGAAGATCCTACTATCCCTCGAGACAGCTTCTTTGGCTTTCGAACCGAGGAATTTGGCTGGTGGAGGCTTTCGAGCAAAACATACCTGCCATGGGGAAACACATTGGAGTCAGAAGTGGGCATAGTCATGTGCGTAGGTCAGAAAGATCTTGTCCTGGCTGCGCAGAACATCCGAATCCTTCGCAATGTACTTGGGTCAACCCTCCCAATCCAGATCTTTTACGCTGGCGAGCATGACTTGCCTTGGGAAAAGCGGAAACAGCTCTGGGATCTTGCCCCCAATATCCAGACTCTGAACATACTCGATTTCTACGATGATACTGTTGCTGGGATAAACGAGAGCTTGACGGGTAACGGCTGGGTCATGAAGCCGTTCGCCATGCTCGCCAGCCGATTTCAGAAAGCCATACTCGTTGATGCGGATACCATTTTCTTGCAACGGCCTGATGCTTATTTCGACGATGATGTGCATTTGAGGGAGACGGGAACGCTTTTCTATCATGACCGAGCGGTCAAAGGAGGCTACACCGGCTGGATCGATACCCTGAAGTGGATTAAGAAGGTGCTCAAAGACCGGAACCCTAGCGCCGTGCTTAAGAAAAGCATCTTTTGGACTGAAAAGCTGGAGCACCAACAAGAGTCCGGCGTTGTCTTCATGGACAAAGAGAAACCCGGCGTCTTCACTAGTTTGATGTTTGCAGCCTGGATGATGACTAAAGCTGCGAGGGTTTCTGTAAACAAGCATGTCTTCGGCGACAAGGAGACGGTACGCACATTTCAGAGTTACTCTTCCCCGTTTTGTACCAAAACTTGAGTCGCAAGACATAGTCTTGGAGCGAAGCCCTGCTCATACTCCTGATATCTATGTCATTAACCCAGGTTTCGTGCCTTGACTAAGCAATGCTGACTCTGAATTGTGCTCAGTTCTGGCTCGCCTGCGAACTCGCCTCCACACCCTACTATTTTAACCCCTTCTACACCGGCATGATAGGCCATTACGAGGCGGGAGCAAAGGAAATGTGCAGCGTCCAACTCTTGCATCTTGACTCGAAAGGGGACCCATTCTGGCTAAATGGTGGCTTACGAGATAACAAAAGGCTGGATCAAGAACTCGGCCAAAAGGACTTTGCAACACTTACAGATTATATTCCGGCAGGCGTAACATGGGCAGAGCAACCCAGATGGCGGTACTTGAAACATGGTGTATTTTGTACGGATACGAAGGCGGAGAAGGTGAAAAGCCTTGAAAAAGCAGGGTTGACTAAAGTTATGGAGAAAATGATCATTGAAGCCACTGAGGTGGATAACATGTTTCCGAGTTGAACAGAGGAGATGACATACTTTGCTCGCGGGAAATAAGCAGTCAGCTCTCTCTGGCGTGGGAAAAGTGCCACCGGCTACACTCAGAACCCTGGCCTTACGAAACCACACAGATCGGTCAACCGTCCTCCCCAGTGGATTTGCAGGGGAAAAGAACCCTCCAGATTAGCGGACTTAATGGCCATAAGGTTAGCGCCTGGTCGAACTTCAGAGAATTGATCTCCCAGAAACCGAGGTGTCTACTTGGACATGAGCTTTGACCTGCAGTCTTTCATCGGCCTTCTGCGCGTGAGTCGACGACCCTGGGGCCGAATCTCCCGCATCCGAAAGGGCAGCAAGATGAAGTCACGCATCGTGGGCTGCCCCGCCTTCGAAGACAAAGATCAGTCTCGATTGGCATATGCGATTATCTCAATGTGTAAATAGAGATGTTATAATGGAACATCATCAAAGCATCTAAAGCCTGCACGCTTGCACATTGAAGCGCATTAGATAGCTACGTAAGTCTACATAACCCATGTCCTCAAAGCATAGGCTTACTCATAGGGGCAATGACCCCAGGCTTCATCAGAATCCTCGGCTTCGTCATCCCTTGAAACGTCTCCTTCGTCGTCCACTCCGGCCCCACTGGCAGCCTCAAGCTCCTCTCATACTGCTGTCTCGTCTCAAACGGATGCGGCAGACTACTTGCCAAATATTTGCTATTCTTCTTCACCCTTTTCTCATTGATGATAACCCTGTCCAGCTTCGCATCCTGCCTTTTCTCTGCCACTATTCCGGGTATCTTGGTGAGAACTTTGCCCTTGTTGCGTCTTTCGGCTTTCTTGCCAATGCCGGCACCAGTCCAGGAACCCCAGCCGGGGAGGGTACTGTCGATGACCTTCTCGTCTTCATCTTGGATAGTGGCGCGCTTTTCCTGCTCGAAGTTGGCGACGACTTCGTCGCCGGCAAAGGCTTTGCGCACGAGGTCTTGGTTGCGAAGGACGAAAGGCAGATTTGCGGCATCGTCGGACTCATTTTCGCTGTTGGGGTTGTCGGTGTTGGGGATAGCTGGGGTGGATGCTTTTTTGGATGGTTGGACGCTTTGACGAGAAGCTTCTGCTTGCCGTGCTCCTTTAAGGGCGGAACGTGGTCTTATCTTCTCAGCAGGAGGTGGAATAGCGTTTACTGCTTGATTGTTGGAAATGATGGCGCCTGCATTGGGATTCTGTGTTCGTCGTCTACTGACACTTGAATCTTTCTTGGTACCCATCAGCCACGGGTTCTCGCTCGCTTCTTGTATGGGGACTTCTTGGTTCTCGTAGGGTTTCCTCCTAGGCTTGTCACCAAGCGATGGCTTTACTACGGCGTTAGCTTTTACCTGAACGCTGGAGTTGTCGACCACGATGTCAACATCTTCGTCTTTGGTTCCGTCCTGATCTTCCTCGTCTTCGTTGTCGGAGTCAGGTCGCTCTTCGAACTCGTTCTTCTCAGCCTTCCGATCTGATTGACGACCTTTTGTAGATGAGGTCTGGCTTTTCATGGGACCATACGACTTTCTCCCTTGGCCCTCCTGACCCTCTTCTTCGCTAGGAGTCTCCTCACCGGCGAAGTCTCGTCGAAGGTGTTCCACATCTGCATCATTTCTTGTCTTGCGAAGTGTTTCTGCTTTCTTCATGAAATCCATCGATGCGAGCCTGGAACCTTTGTCATTAGAGTCGAGTTCATTACCGTCCTCATCAAGTCTCCGCAATCGATCCTGGAATTTGCGACTGTTCCTGGTGTCTCCGTCCTCGATGTCCTCCTCCTCTTCAGACTCGTCAGACTGAGACTCTGATGAAACCATTCCATCATCATCTCCAGCCACTGTTCTGCCTTCAATTCTTCGTCTGAGATCCTCTCCTCTTCTCGCCATTTCGGTCATTCCACCACGAGCATCTTCATCCCACTTAGCCCTCCCGCTATCCTTGACGCCCTTCGCCCACCTGCTCTCTCGATGCCGAGCTCCCATCCTCTCTTCAGCTCGTCGCCGGTCTTGTCTTTCTTTTTCACTCTCAGAGTCATCCACACCAGCCGCTGTGAGCGTATCCTTCTCTCGTTGCAGGTTTCTCTCGCGTTCCTTACGGTGTACCTTCCGGTACGATTTGCTCTTGATTTTTTTGATCCTCTTCGCACGGATTTCTTCTCTGAACAGAAGCTCCCGAGCTCTTCGCAATTCTGCTCTTCGCGCCTGGACCTCTTCAAGGGGCATTTTGTTCGTTTCCAGCTCTTCGAATGCCTGCATCTGTTCTTCCTCGGATCTGCCATTTGGACCCACTAGGCCGCTGTCTTTTAAGATATGTTGTATGGTACCCTCGAGATCTGTCAAAGGCTGCGAGTGAGAAACAGGCATCAAACGCTGCGAACCCGGGGGAGCAGTCGCGTTAGGGTCCTTTAAAGGGAAAGAAAGGTGTTCTGCTCTCCGATTGTGCTTTACTGTGTCTATCCAGCGGTTGAGAGTCTCTTTGCTCTGTTCATAGGCAGCAGCTCGGTTCAAACGATCTTGTTGCCTCTTCGGAAGAGGGACATCTAGCTTCTTCGGTATCCCACCACGTTTGCTGGTGGGTTTGGGATCATTGTCCGCGAGAAGTTTGAGCGACTTTCGTAATCCAGGATCCGTCACAGAAGGAATCATATCAGCGATCGTGAGCTTGCGCTTCGATTTCAGTCCGAACTCTGACGGAGTGGTGGACTCTTGAGCATCAACAGGAGCTCTGCTGCGACCAGTATTCAGGTTTTGCTCATTCATAGTAGAGACCATGGTCTGTAGCGAAGCTAGCTTCGCAGATTCTTGAGCATCGTCTTCATCCCCGGAGTACGAAAGCACGGACTCTCCATCCTCTGTTGATGATCCGTTGTCTGGATTTCCGTCGCTCTCTGACCCATGGAGACTTTGGCTGGATTGACCTGGGCTTTGATGTAGGTAATTGTCGTCATAATCATCATCACTAGCATCTAGCATAGTATCCAAGTCGACAGCACCTTCGCCCAAGCCATCACTTTCTTGATCCGAGCCAAGGACCTCATCGCCATCCTCACGTAGATCAACGTCTCGTAGCTCATCATTATCTACCTCCGGGTCTGCTCTTCTCGAATGAGCCTTCCTGCGCGAAGTCTCATCTTGAGAACCTGGAAATCCAAATCCTTCAAATCTCTCCTCATCACTCGAGCCCAAGGCCTCATCGCTGTCTAGGTCGCTGTCGTCGTCACTGTTGACTTGACCAACTACCCACTCGTTCCCACTGCTATCATTCCCGTGTTCGATTTCACCCCCATACTGATCTTTGCCCCAAGTTTTCCGCCTTTTTTCCTTCCCATCACCATTTTCAAACTGGCCATCTTCGTCATCTTCCGGCCTCTTGCGCTTGGTTGGTTCGGGCTCAGACTTGCCAAGGCGACTTTGACGGATTTTAGATCTTGTAGGATTCTGTTGCTCCGCTATAGCGAGAGCATTCAGGGAGCGTTTGGCCTTTTGCCTCTTAGGTTTAGGCTTCTTGAGCGAAGGGGCCGTAGTAGACTGTCTGCCAGGCATTTCGTGAAGCCGAAAAGGTTGTTTCGAGCTTGTCACTCCTCTTGCGTCTCAAGAAACAGAGAGACTAGTCAAAACATGGCTTCAAGCTTCAGCTTCGTTCAAGCGTCTCAGTGTGAGAGGCTCTTTGTGGAGGGAAACTTTTCCCGCGAGATAGGGCTGAAAATTTTGCGCTAAATACAAGTAAATGGTTCTGAGCTTTGCCAAAATCTTCTAATTTCAACATCCCAAGATCTCGCAGCCACGCAAACCAGCATTCATCATGAAACCCACAGCAGCTTTATGCAGCAGAGTCAGGCGCCTGCCACTCACGACCAAGCAAGTCAGCAATGGCTTCTACAAAGGCACAGGCACAGGGGCAACGGGTCGGCATACGAAGCATGGGGGCTACGTGATCGAATGGCGTAAAGTCCGGACCTACGTTGTGCCAGAGCAGTTGAAAGACTGCAAGGTACGCAGATTCCGTATTCTAGGCCTCGTGGGGATTGCTGATTCGCTGTCGCAGCTCACACCATTTGTTACGAGGAAGATGAGACCTTCGAAAGGACGGTTCGAAGGAGAATTCAAGGGCCCATTGAGCGGGGAAGCGTATCTGAAAAGATGGAAAGAGGAAAATGGAACCGATTGAGCTGGCAACGTGATGACGCCGGGCTCCGAATGGTTTCGGAGGAGTGTAAAGGATGCAGGGCTCGAGGGCTGCCAATTGTCCCAAGGCAAGGCAGGGCATCGTAAACATGTCCTAACTCGTTGGAAGAGCAGGAAATGGGTCGGCTACGGCATGATACGTATCGATCTTGCGGTGGCTTGGTTTGCTGTGCCAACGGCGCCCAAACAATCGCAGAGCATACAAAGCATAATTGTTAGAGGGTAATCGTCTAAGTTCTGCCCCACAAATGTACAGCATGGGCCTCTACTCATTCCTTTGGCCTGCCGACAATATCGATACTGCCTCTAGTGAGACCATCAAAGCCGCAACAAAGGCTGATTCAAGACCAACAAGATGTGTTAGCCATTCTGGAGACCGCGGTAGTCGTCCGAGTGCGTACTGGGCCTTTGAGGTGGACAGTGTGGTAGTTTCCACAAATGCATGCAGCGCCAATGGAGATCTTAATGCTATTTTCCGTCGCCCGAGTCTTTGGCCATGTACTTTTCACTCAGGAGCCGAAAATCAACTATCTCATTGTAGCCTCCACGATTGTGTCTAACGCAAGATCACAATGGGAGCATATTGTGACGACTTGGGGAGTGGAAAGAAAGGAGCGAAAGCCAAAAACCGAAGCAGAGTCCTCAATTGTCATGCAGGTATACACTACAGCTGCGACGTCCGGATGCCTCTGCACATCAAGAGCATGCCACAGCCTTTTCGCCGCGGCACCGATCCTGGCAGACTCTATCTTTTTACCAACGGCCACGACGAGCAATTAATTGAGCTTTACCGTTACCATGAGGACTGCTGGACGTTTCTTCCCAAGGCCAGAGACGAACGTCTCGCTCAAGGTTAAGATATATATTACAAGCCCCAGGAGTTTGTTCATCCACGTTAAGTGGACGTTTGCCGAAAGGAGAAGCCCCGAGCTTTCAAGCCGGGAAGACAATGAGCAGGTCATACGGGATGTGTGAGATGAAATCGGGTCACTGGAGTTTACCTAGTAGGGAAGGAATAGGAAAGGAACGAGCCCTACCATTTAACATAGCAGAGGAGTGTGGAATTAGAATTCTTGATACGGCGCTTTTCAGGGGTTTGCTTTATAGAGCGATAGGGTCATCAGGATATCGTTATCATTAACTACGACTATCAATTACATAAATACTGCGTCGGCAGTCTTCCCAATTGCGAAGTTGCAATAGGAGCATACTCTCCAGTCGTGCACGAGAGAACGCAGGCGCGGCTTTGCCGCGGGCTTTGAGGGGTGGTCCTTGCTGAGGAAATGCTAGAAGGTGCTATGATTAAAGGCTATGATCATGGGAAGAAATCTAAATTTTCAAGCATGTGGGAAACCTGCGACATCCTGAGTGTGGTATATGAATGGCGCGGGGCCCGAGCGTTGGGGTTTCGAAAGAGCGGTGGTGGCACTTTGTGTTGGACGGAATCATGGGATTGGGCTTCACACAGACGGAGAGCAAGGAGCCCCGGAGATTTCGGGAGTTGAGCTCTGGTTTTGTTTGGAGTAGGTCCGTATACCCATCGGTTGTTCCATCTTTTTCGTGGCTTTGAGGGACGGAGAAGGTGATGGGAAGGAGTTGGTGGAGTGAATGGGACGTGGTCAGTGCTCGAGTACCGTACCTTCACTGTCCTGACAGTTTCTAATGTTTCGAACGGTATCCACCGCACGTAATAATATCAGTCTGGTCGTTTGTGGGTCTTTGAAAGATGAAAGGTTCAGCTCCAAAACAGCAAATTGCTGGCTCATCTCACCAATGAGCCTCACTACAACTGCCCTGAACAGAAGTCATCTCAGAGACTTATATTCTACGAACTTTAGCAGTGAGACATTTCTTTGTATATCTGATAGATGCAATGATGCGCTGTACAACGTTCACTGAATCTCTAATCCTGTCCTATGCCGCTGAAATACTTTGAAAGCGTCATAACACGTGTCTCATTCCCATATATCTGTTTTCCACACCCGGGGTGTTGTCGTCTCCACTTAGCTCAGGTTAAATCCAGCTCCAGCATTCACACTATACAACAATCTCTCCCTCAAAACCTTTTCTTCCCTATACACTGGCAGCTTCAGCAGATTGACGCACGTGCTCGTACTCGGTAGCCGCGTCTGATCGCTTCCGCTGTCTCGGATACTAAACTTCGGGTTCAGATTGCCGAATCCAAGCAACGGCGCTCGAGGCGTGCTAGTCACAAACTTCAGCACCTTCTTCCTGTCACTATCTTCAAGACTTTGCAGGACTTTCCAGAACATCTGTACGCAAGGATGTTCGGCACCGTCATCTCCAATGGCATAGAGACCTCCGTATTGTGTATTGGCTCTGAGATCAGAGACAGAGATCTCGGAGCTAGCGCCACCAACAAGGGTTTGCAGCTCAGACTGGTTGAACATGCTCAGCCAGGACGGGGAGATGATGGTGCCGAGGCCACGGAGGAAAGCTGAGGTCTGGAGATGTGGTTGGATTTGGAGGCGATGACGAGCCATGTAGGAGATGTAGACTAGGCGATTCTCATTGGTGACGGAGATAGAAACTCCTGAGGGACGGAGTTCATGGGTGATCTGTTTGGTCTCTGTGGGGGAGGTACGGATGGTGTCCGTTACGGCAAAGTTGAGGGAGAAGTCTTCAACATCTCCCGGGTAGTTCTTCAGTTGCAGCTGGGAAGAAGTATTAGTAGTAGTAGGGGAAGGTTTTAGCTGGTCATTTTTGAAAGTATTGGTACATACCAGTCCTTCGTAGAGCCCTTCATCAAGGTCTCTCAGGTCATTGAGATTGGCACGATAGCCTGATTCTTTGGTTGCAGACCCAGAGCCTCCAGTTAGGGCCCATTTCAGAAGAAAGAAAGGTGCAAAATGTATATCGACCAGAATGCCTTCGTAAAGGCATTTACCAATGATGCGTCCCAGAAATTCGTATCTTCGTAGTAAGTCTCTTATATTTTCGTTCCAGTCCAGGGAGCCTTCCTTGTACATGGCTTGCTGAAGGGTCGCTTTCCGCTCTTCCACAGCAGAAGGGTTTGGATAGAGCAGGTGCTGATCGTTCTCGATGAACAGTGCTTCCATACCATTGACAGCGCCAAAAGCTTCGTTGGTCACACTGGTGAGGAATTCTTTTGTCACACCGCCGCCGTCGATGCCCTCCTCAATGGTATCGAACTTGTCCACGAATCGGATCTGAATCGGTTCTTTGAGGCCTTCACCTAGGTCATAGAACTGAGCATATGCGTCTTCGAAGATGTGCTCTCTTCGAACCTTGGCGCGGTGTTTGCTTATATCTCCAGCTGCGGAGTTCATCTGCGCAAACCTCCACATGTCGGGATCTGACGTGCCCCTTCTTCGGTGCTGGTCCAGGGCAACAAAATGGCGGAAGATTTGAACACGAGTAGCGAAAGGTATGAAAAAGGGCATGTTCTGTAGAATCTCCAGTCTCGGTGCAACAGACTCGAGCTGCTTTCTCCTTGAGGTCTTCCGCTGCTGCCTTTTCAAGCGCTCTGCACGCCGGACTTGCTGTACGTGTGAATTACCAATGAGGGCGAGCCCATCGTCATCATCGTCATCATCGTCCATGTCAACATCCCCTCCGCCCTGACTATTGCCATCGGCCTCATAAGATTCGTAAGACTCCTGTATCTGATGTCTATGTTCCTCCTCTTCTACCACGGCAGAAATAAATCGGTCCATCTCGAAATACTTTGTCATCAACCAATGGTCTCTGGGTAGGAACTTTCGACGAGAGCTAGGATACTCTCAGCCAAGTCTGAACATAATCATACTGCCACGATAGGGACCTACTCTCGCTCGTATACCATGCGGAGTACACCAGTGACCAGACCTTTCATATAGACTAGAGTCATGCCACTTACACCGGCAATTGACATTTCTTGCAATTTGGCTGAACCTTCGTCTTGTCGATATTCATTCTGTGCTGCTTTGTTGCCGCCAAAGTACTCTGCAAGGCTCGTCTTGACTTCTGCTGCCTCAATTCCGGCAATTTCTGAAGCGTTCCAGTACATAGAGAATGAGAGGTTCTTAAGGAAACTGGTCAGCTCTTTGACTTGATCGAGTGGTAAAGCGCTCTTCCTTGTCCACGACCATTGGTCATTATATGCAGAAGTGCCAGCAAGGAATTCTTCGTCATCCATTATTTTAAGGACAAATGTGTACAGCTCCAGGAAGAGGAGGATCACACGCCATTGCTGATCTCGGGACTCGTCTGCAATAGAATATGATGGTTTGTTTTCTCGGATCTGAGGCTTATCTGGCCTCAACATGCTTACTGTTTCCCGAGGGTCCTTGCTGATCATTTGGTAAATCTTGCTTTTGCTTGCAACCTGGTAGAAGTACTTTATAGCCGGGAGTGGCTCTGCAGCGTGACTTGCCTGGCTGGACCCTCTTGCTGTTGAACCACGGAAGAGCCACATCCGTATCTCGTCCCCACGACGTGGAAAGGCTCTCAGCAGAGTTAAGGCATAACTTGCCAGCGCAGATGCCTCACTGGGCGTACCCGACACACCCTCACTTGAAGCGGGCACCACGTCAAAATTTGCAAGAAGGCTGCTTACGTTCTGCTGATTTATCAGGGTTAATATCTCGGAGCTCACAAAGGATGGCAATGGTTCAACAGGACTTGCTGCAGGAGTGGAGATGCTGCTACCAGACGAAGGTAGCCGATTGGACACTTCTATCCGTGAGCCGATGTCGTCTGCTAGGAATGATATTAGTCTTGATACAATCTTAACATATTGCACATCCGGCGAGTCTGTAGACTTTTGCTGGTCAGAGTAGGCCAACCGGCGAAAATATATGAAGTAGGCCAGTAGCCAAAGAAGACTTTCCCGGCTTTTAAGCTGTAGTATATCGTCGTGTGATGAGGGTGACAGAACTTTATTCAGTACATCAGCCAACGTATGGTATCGTATTCCACGACCAAATCCTTCCAGGCCACCGAACACTGCAGGAAGATCTGGTGTGGCCAGAAATTCAGACACAAAACCTTCGTAGCATTGTTCGGTTCTGTCACTGGTCGGCTGGAGTAGTGCAAGAGCTGCTGACTCTATCGAGGGTGAATTGGAGCATCGACGGCCGATTCCTGCTTCGGCTAGCGTCCGAAAATACTGATGCGAGTAAGAAGCGAGCTGTCTCGGGATAGCAGTAGCCACAACATTGAGAAGAGCTATCAAGTTGTCCACGGTGCAAGTAGATAACGGAGGAGTCCGCTTCGCACTCAGTGTTGCTAGAGACAATTTCGCCAGACGTAGCAAAGGGTATGTCCATACGTTTGCCGGATACCCACATGGCTGCATTTGAAGGGACTGGAGGTATCTGGTTGTGAAACGATCAAGGCGCTGGATATCAAGCTCGTTCCTCAGCGAAGCAAACTGTACGAGCAGTCTGAGCGAGCCGAAACACTCATCTTCCGAAGCGTAAGCAGCCGGCGCAGCAAGCTGGGATAGAGATCCACGGGTCTCCGAAGGTCCTCTAGATTCCCACCCTTCTCTGTTGTCCCACTCTTGCCTCCAAATGACCTTGGCCTGCTTTCGCCCCTTGTGCCCTCTCCATGTCTTCTGAATTTTAGTCGCCGCAGGTGGACGTTCCCTCTCTTGCTGTCTCAACATCCGCTCATGCTGAGCTTGAGCGAGCGCATTTTGCGCGGTCTGCGGGGATGAGGAGGTTCGAGAGCCAGGTAACGCAGCGAAAGGATTGTTGTTACGACCTGAGAGGTTCACCTGTCGCTTGGGCCGTGTGCTGCCTGTAAAGGACGGAAACATTGCTACTGCTGGACTTCGGATCGCGAGGCGGCCCTGGACGGGTGAGGATAAACTTGGAAGTGACACAGAAGTAACATGCTCGATGACAGTGATCGAAAGAATCTTGTTGTGGTCTAATTCGCCACAAGACTTATTAAGGCGAATTCAAGCACCAGATAGGTACGCGCACGGTGTTACTTCTAATAGAATCCTCGGGCTTAAATTTTTTATATCCGCCACACCACAGTGTTCCGCTGTCAGTGAAGAGGCTACTAATGGAAGTCGCTACCATCTAGTCTTAGGAGGCCGGCGTTGATGTCACACTGCGGTCTATATATTTCTTCCCCTAGTCTTCGAGCTGGTCGGAGCTTCGTTGAAGTACATTGAGTGAAAGTTTCGCCGAAAAGGGCTACACATTGGGCAATATGTCAGATATGAAGTTCACCACCTATTTTGCGACAAGCCTCCACAATGAACCGCGTTGTCAAAAACCCATATACTCGAAAAAGGTAATAGCTTAATCCGACTGAAGAAAGAATTTATGATTGTAGTTGCTGTAATCGTATGAGGAGAAAACAAAGGTAAAAAGGGTACCGGTTAAATATCGGTCGGTCTTGCCATGCTAGCCGGACACGCTAGAGAAGAATTTCCTCTTTCACGATAATCTCTTTTTTCTGCAGCTTGCTCTCACATTATAAGTGACACAACACCACGTCCACCGTCTGGAACATACATCGTACACCTTCCTCTATCTTTGCACTCCTCCCCTATCAGAAAACCCTCGTGACATCAGAAAAAAACTTGAAAATACCCCCAAAAAATCAATAGTAAACTGAAGCTGTGTAAGTGTCACTTGACCGCTCAACAGGCTCCACCAAAGCTACTTCCGCACACTTCTCCATCTATCTCATGGCAGAAGGTCATCTCTAGTTGCTTCTAACTAACACTGCATCATCCAGCACCCCTCTCCACGCTCTTCATACCTCATACCGGTCCATATTGACCAGCTCAATCCTTGTACCTCCTGAACACATTTCTTCCCAGTCGCTTCACGAAATTTCTACAAACTTCGGTCGCTGCAGGCTCCTCTGGCATATAGTCCCCCAACCGTACTAATTAAAGCAAGCATAACAGTATCATCACCATGTCTGCCGAAGCTGCCTCTGGCTCCCCGCCTTCGCTTGAGAAGCTTTCGATCGATGACAAGTCATCCGCTCCTACCAACGGACTGCCCAACGGTATCGACACTAGCGTTGGTGGACCACAGTCTCCAAGCGATCAAGATGCCCTCCAAACTCCAAGCTCTGCAGCTCCAGGCGGAGCTAACCAGCCTCACTCTGCGTCACTCTACGTTGGTGAGCTAGACCCCAACGTGACCGAGGCTATGCTCTTCGAGCTCTTCTCTTCTATCGGTCAAGTTGCTTCAATCCGTGTTTGTCGCGACGCTGTGACTCGTCGCTCACTCGGTTATGCTTACGTCAACTACAACAACACTGCGGACGGCGAGCGCGCCATGGAGGAGCTGAACTACACTGTCATCAAGGGGCGTCCTTGTCGTATCATGTGGTCCCAGCGCGATCCTGCTCTGCGCAAGACTGGTCAAGGGAACGTCTTCATCAAAAACTTGGATACTGCCATCGACAACAAAGCCTTGCATGACACTTTTGCATCTTTTGGTAACATTCTCAGCTGCAAAGTTGCTCAGGATGAGTTTGGGAATTCCAAGGGCTATGGATTCGTTCATTACGAGACTGGAGAGGGAGCAACAAACGCCATCAAGTCCGTAAACGGTATGTTGCTGAACGAGAAGAAAGTGTTCGTGGGATACCACATTCCGAGGAAGGACCGCGACAGCAAGTTCGATGAGATGAAAGCGAACTTTACCAACATCTATGTGAAGAACATTGAGCCTGAGGTGACAGACGAAGACTTTCGAGCACTCTTTGAACAATATGGAGACGTCACGTCAGCTTCCATTGCTCGAGACTCGGAAACGGGCAAGAGCCGTGGATTTGGTTTTGTCAACTACATCAATCACGAAAATGCGGCCACTGCCGTGGACGAGCTGCACAACAAAGACTTTAAAGGCCAAGTCCTCTACGTCGGTCGTGCACAGAAGAAATCTGAGCGTGAGGAAGAGCTTCGTAAGCAGCACGAGGCGGCCCGTGTCGAGAAGGCGTCCAAGTATACAGGCGTGAATTTATATGTCAAAAACCTGGACGATGATATCGATGACGAGAAGCTCCGGGAGATCTTTGCAGGTGCTGGAACGGTCACTTCTGCGAAAGTCATGCGAGACTCTGGGCCTGATAGGACCGATTCTCCAGACAGTGAGAAGGGCAAAGAGAACAAGAAAGAGTCCACGAAAGAGGCTGAAGAGGAGGATGGCGGAAAGAAAGATGACGAGAAAGAAGATAGCGAGAAGGACACCGCCAAATCCACCAAGCGCCCACTCGGCAAGAGTAAGGGATTTGGTTTCGTCTGCTTCAGCAATGCCGACGAAGCTACGAAAGCCGTTACCGACTTCCATCAGAAGATGGTGAATGGAAAGCCACTGTACGTTGCAGTGGCTATGCGCAAGGAAGTCCGCAAGACGCAATTGGAACAGAGCATTCAAGCACGTAACGCTGTTCGCATGCAGCAAGCTGCCGCTGCCGCGGGAATGCCAAATCAACAATTCATCCAGCCTGCGATGTTCTACGGCCCCGGCCAGCAGCCTGGCATTGTAGCGCCCAACGTTGGGCGCGGTGGAATGCCTTTCGGACCCCAGCAAGGCATGATGCTTCCGGGCATGCCGAGTGGTCGTGGTGGCCAATTTTCTGGCATGCAGCCTCAACAAGGTGGCCGTGGTGCTATGAATCAACAGCAAATGCCACCTCAAGCCTTCGGTATGCCTGGACAGGTGCCGTTCGGTGCCATGCCTCAAGGTGGTCCTGGCGGTTTCCCCACCGGTCTAGCGTATCCTCAGGCTCTAGCACAAGTACAAGCGCAACTAGGTCGCGGTGGGCAAGGTGGTCGCGGGCAGATGCAAGGTATGCAGGGTCTCCAGGGAATGCCGCAACAGATGATGGGTCTTCAAGGTATGCGCGGTAGAGATGGCCGTCCCCAACAGTTCCCCAGCCAGTCAGGTCGTGGCGGCATGGGCATGAACATGGGTATACAGCCAGGTCAGATGGGTGGATTCCCACAGCAGGGACGTGGAGCTATGGGATTCGGAGCTGGCCAACAAGGTATGCCACAGGCATCTGGAGCTGGAGCACCGTCTGCCACTCTCGAAGCTCTTGCCGCGGCACCGCCAAACCAACAAAAGCAACTACTTGGCGAAGCAATCTACCCCAAGATCCAAGTCCTGCAGCCAGATCTGGCTGGCAAGATAACTGGCATGCTACTGGAAATGGACAACCCAGAATTGATGTCTTTGTGAGTAATCCCGTTAATCGCAATGAGCGATTTCACGTGCTGACAAAATTAGGATTGACGATAACGACAAGTTGCGCGAGAAAGTCGATGAGGCACTTGCAGTCTTCAACGATTACGTCAAGACTCAAAATCCCGATGGTGTCACAACACAAGAGGGCGTCTCTTCAGAACAACAACCTAATGGCGAAGAAGAAGAGACGAAGGCATAGACTATGATATCCGGCCCATCACCCAGCAGCACCTCCTGCATACCCGTACACATCCTCTAGCATTTTTCATGATTAGGTTCTCTCAGCATGTCGCTAAGCGGATGGTTCTATATTCTCTTCATAGCCCACATTGTCCTTGGCAGCTGAGCTGACAAGGTGCTTGGGCCTGGCTCTAAAAGCCATACCAAGACTACCTTTAATATTTCTAACGACTTCGCTGAGAGGGTCATGTATCATAGAAGGTGCTCCCGGCCAGACTGGTACATCTTACAGGTGGACGTGAGCTTAGGCTTATCTCGCAGGGATGGAAGGAGATATGGAAGCTATCGTGCTACCATTGTATGATAGACGTGCCAGGTACCTATTAATGAAAACTAGACTTCATTCAACGTGCTACGGAGACTTGATGTCACAATAATGCTCAACGCTCCAGGGCTAGCGCGATTTGATGGGATCTTTGTGACTGAAGTGTTTTGTGTTGCCGGGTGGATCGAGTCTTCGTGGCTGAGGTTTTCTATTTTGCCCGGTAAATCGAGGACTAGCGCCACCTGGCGGCATCCTTGTGTACCTGTACCTCATTAAACCCTTTACTCCACGACAACACCACCTCAGGACTATCAACATCACCCAGTCTCTTCATTTTACACTCGTCATGCCTGATCATAACATAGTCTATAGATCATAGTCCTATCCGGAGCCTACCAAGCAGACAAAAGTAAGCCGTATCCCAGTCCCAATCTCTCACTGCAGTCAAGATCACCTCCCCCTGGTTTTCTCATTTGACTCCCACCCTCGACTCACAAAGCGCAAGCCAAATTCTGTTCGATCGTCAGACGGTATGATATCAATTGCTCTGGCAAAGTGGGCAACGTTCACTCAGTACAGCTTGTCACCTTGGTATTGCTTCTCAATTTGGCTCAGTCAGAATTCTCCCCATCCAACCCTCTTCACCTTCAGGAGCCCCGAGACATTACTGACGCGCGAATTCTCCACAGAAGTCATCAAGCTCCAAAGCTCCCGACTTTTACGTCACCTCGCAAAAGAATACACCTTTGTAATTACCTAATACTCTTTGCTCGGCTTCGCATTCATTGACTAACTTTCTCAGTGATAGCACGTTCACTATGTGTTCATGAATGCAATAATGTATACATGCATCTATATACGCGTCTCGGTAAGGCGGAGACCGGTAAGTTACGTCCCTAATCTCCGCGAACTATGGGCTTATACACTTCAGGTGCGGGAACGACCTTGTCGTACGGAATCCCTCTGGTAGAGTTCCTGCAGACTAGACCTCGCATCCAAAAGATGCAAGTTCGATGGGGATGGCTGAGCCATTCGACGTGATCATTGCACCGACGCACGAGCTGGCGATTGAGATTCATGCCACTCTGCTTGACTAATGCTGGAATGAGAAAGTCCGTTGTTGCGTGGTGTACGGTGGAGCTCCATCAGTGCCCCAGATGAACAAGCTCGGCCAAGGCTGCGATATCTTGGTTGCTACAACTGGACGACTCCTAGCCATCCTGAGGGAGAAGGCACTGCAGTTCGGCAACCCGAAGTACCGTGACATCCTTTCTCTGGATAATTTGAGTTTCATTGTCTACGATGAGGCCGATGAACTACTGTCGGAATCCTTAAAAGATGTCTCGTCGAAGATGTCCAAGACGAAGACATTCAAAGACGAAGTCGACGAGGTTGAACTGCGCCTCCCAACCAAGAAACACCTCTACCATTGGTACTTCTCTTCCCAGTACTCCAAGGAGCAGAGTCTTAGAGCTGAGGGGTTTATGCGCCTCGAATAAGGCCACTACGATGAAATTGACTTCGACCATCCGAAGGAGGACGCCTTACAGTGCTACACTCTTGTCAATCAACAATTCGTCAAGTATGGCAGAGTGGTCAGACCGAAGCTAAGTCGCAACGGAAAAAAGCTTGGCTAACTCCATGGCATTCATTTCGGACAGTCTTGTCCACGCGAAGGCAAAACACTCATTCTACTCCGCAAGAAGAATGATGTTGACATACTCGAAAACATCATCGCCGGAGACATGGTGATCAAATGCGAGAAGACGCACGGCGAGATGATGCAGCTCTATCGCGAACAAGCGATGTTCTCGTTCAAACATGGACATGTAACTGTTCTGGTCGCCACGATGAAGCTCTGCGGACGAGGGATCAATGTCCATGGTGTGAGCTCGCTCATTTTCTCGGATCTGGCAGACACGTTGGCTGAATACAAGTCCTGCTTGGGTCGTGTCGGACGCGTGGGATACAAGGCTACAACCATAGCCTTTTATCAAGATTTCTCCGGTGTCATGGACGAAGAACTATTGTTGTTCCTACAGAAGAACAGGCAAACAATTCCTCCAGGCAGGGTTGAGGCCTTTTCGCCGTACTCGAGCGATGATATGTGGGCGCATTACCCTGAAGCAGCCGCGAGAATAGTCGCAGACTCCGACGCTGGGCCGGGTTGGGGTACTGCAATGGATGCTTGGGGCGCTGGTAATGCATCTGCAGACACGGTCGAGGGAGTTGATGCTACTGGAAACGACGCTGGACAGGAATGGGGTGCTACAAACAATGCCTGGGTCTCACGTTGACTTCGTGCATTGGGGCAGATAGACAAACAGCAAGAGCTCAATTGGTCTATCAAAGAACCTGGCGGATGGAAGACGACAGTATCGGATAGGAATGGCATTGATTTTGAAGGTTGAGCTCAGACTACCACGCTATAATTGGGTGATGCCTCTACCATCGAGATGTGTCACGATCTAACAGAACTTCCTCACGCAGAATTCTGAGAGCAAGTCAAGTGTAAAGTACCTATCGCAAATGTCCAAGCCCGCCAAGACCTCCGTAAGCGCCCAGGGTTTGTGACCTATCCTCCCATTGGCCAGCCATGCCAACCCCTGATGCTCCAGTTCCCGCCCTAGCAGAGCCCTTTGGCTCTAGCTGATGCAAAGAATAGAACGCCCTCCTCATGGGATGTGATCTAGAACTCTCCCACCAATTGCACGCCAGAGATGGCACATTGGAATCTCGCGCTTCTTTCATCCTGCCTTTGCTTTGCGGTGCGCATTCTGTGTCTGCAGCATGTCCTCTCCATTGACCCTGGTTGATTTGGCACATCGCATTGCCTTTGAGCCCACTCTCACCCTGGTGACCCTGTCGATGCGATAGCCAACAGTGGCCTCACCGCAGGCCTCTATTGACCCCTGGCCCAGTGGATATGAGTCTCCCTCACCCGTATAACGTCTCGGGAGGACCAGCAGGAATAGAAACACCTCCTCGACAGCGTCAGACCCCCAACCAGCCCCCAAACCTCCTCACGACAAGTCTGGGAAATGCACGCAACGCTGGTCTTGGTCTTGGACTTGGAGGAGTGGTACAGACACCCATCTCCAGCACTACTCTGAGTAGCCCATTCTCTGCATATCCATCTCCAGGTGGAGCCATGAGAGGAGCATCGCCCACGGCCTCCCGGTCCGCTTCTGGCTTCAGTGGTCACTACAATCCTCAACAATGGGGTGCGGTGAACAGCGTCAACATCTCCCCCAATTCAATGTCAATGGCAGGAGAGCACAGGCAGACAAGTCAATCATCGAGGACAGCGCACCTAGCTCCCCGTCTTGTGGGACCTGATGGTAAGGGTGACTCCTATCTGGCCAGGACCCAACTGATGAAGACCGGTATAGAACCAGTCGCTTCTCCACCACCACCGTATTCACCTCGTCGAGATCAACAACCTCAGGACTCACCACGCCGCACTTCAGATATTATCTCTCCTACCGATACTACATCACCTGACACCGAATCCTCACGTTACGGTACGCCAGTGAGCGCCGCTACAACCTTGTCGCCGGACCTTGTCCCACGATTTCCTGGGGGTCGGTCTCCTTTGATCTGCCAACACACATCTCCAAATCAGTCTCCAAACGCTGCATCGGCGCCTTCATTTCCTCCTCCTCCAGGACCAGGGCAGCGGATACGCGCAGGTTCCAAGAACCATGCAGATCGTCTACTCTCTTCATTGACCTTGAGAGGAAAAGCCTCGAAAGTATCATTGGCCGGTGATGCTATTGATGCACTGCAGGATCATACAGCTCAAATGCTTGCTCAAGCATCCTCAGCTAAACACAACGATCCAATGGTACACCCACCAGCAGCTAGAAGGGCTGCATCTACAGGTGGAATAGGCCTAGCTGGGGGATCGTCGCGCTCCAGCAGTCATTCACCTAGTCCAGTCACCTGGGAGCCGAATATGCCCCTGCCACCGCCTCCACCAGGGCCTCCCCCAACATCTGCGCGTTCACAAAGTCTAAATCGACCTATGGAAAGCCCGTCTTCCGGATTGGTACCCACGCTTCCATTCCGGTCCAGACGTCCGCCTGGCACAGGAACTAGCCTTGATACGGTACCACCGACTCCAGCGGACTGGAGGGATGAAGATGGCACAAATGATCAGGCACCCCGTTCGCATGGGCCATCGCCGTTGCATATAGATACTGGTAGTGTACTACAAAAGAGACGGTTGGGGACTGATTATCCATTGACTGCCACCGCTGGGGCCTTAGCCCACCCACGGAGAGACTCCTCAGCCGGAGGGTTGTTTCGTAGCCCTGCAGTCAGAAATCGTAGTGCGATGGGTATCCGAGAGCGGCGCAGTGAGAGCAGAAATGGCAAGGGTAGAGCTGTGGAGGATTCCGCTGTCGAACCTTCAAGCAGTGTGGCTCCATGGGCAGACGGTCTCGATGTGAGACCAACCAATCTGGTTCTGTCAGCTTCTCAAATGGATGCCTCGAAGCAAAGGATGACCGCAAGGTCTACTCCTAAGAGCGGTAAGAGTATGCAGAGTCTGGATGGCGCATTGAACAGCCCGGAAATCCAAAAATCCTCTGGTAAAGCTGTGTCGTTCGTCTCGTCGTGTAACACGCCACAGCCAGGATCTAGCCGGTCACAGCACTTCTCAGGCACTTTGATCTCTACGCCTCTTTTCCCCCCCGGCAGAGAGACTCTAGACCGATCCACCTCAGCTGTCGCATCGCCTTCTTTACCGCTGCAAACGTTCTCAGTATCGCCCCCTAAACGACTGAGTGGTCCTTCCAAAGCATTGTCTTTGATTGTGCCGCCTGGGCCTGAACAGCGTCCTGTGTCTCATATTCTTCACACGCCAAACCTCGATGACTCCATGCAAGTTCCTCTGACCCCATCGACTAAGGCAGCTCAAGAACCACTAGAAGACCTCCTAGGCCCTGAAAGCCCGAAACTCTTTGCTGGACGAGCCATTGAACGACATCGAAATTTTGCAGAACGTGAAGCAGCAGCTGCCAATGACTCTGAGAGGCTCGATCTCTTTGTCCATTTCATGAAAGCTGAGTCGAGGATACGGCGAGAGCAGTACGCCTCTGTTTTCGAAGAAGACGGCATAGAGGTTGATGAGTTGACACAAGGCCTCTTCGGGCATTCCAGCACTGATAAATGCCTTCACGATCGGCATCAAAGTCTATCAAGGCAGAATATGTCGAAGCGGACAAGCATTGCATCTAGTGCTTTGGGAGACTCCTCCTCACAAGATGATTCCTCCGCCGTCAGTCGGAAGCACGAGTCTCCCAGTAGCGCCACCACGAACAGCAGCACTCAGCAGCGGCCAGAGAGTGCCTATTGGAAAGACTATGTACCATGTCTTTCGCCTATAGCAAGTATGAGTATTGTGACTGGGCAAGATGAAGATTCAAGGGGCAGAGCTGCTAGCCGTTGGTTCGAAGATCATTCTCATCCCGGCGATGGCCCACTGGGTGAAGCTTTCAGGGTTCTCGAAAGGTCAAAACGCGAATCTAAGTATATGGGGGTCCCTCAAGAAACACGCAACCCACCAGCATTTTATGGAAATCTAACTTCCGTATCAACAGGGGGCGGGCAATGGCAGCCCTCAGGAGCGAGTCGACAGCCTTCATATGGTCCAAACCAGTACCCCCCAGAAAAGACTGGTTTGCATGAAGAAGATTCCTCTTTACCTCCACCACCTTTCCTTCCCCCAATACCCTCGTCTGCACCAATCACTCCTGACCCGAGAAGACTAGACATCTCGCGGCTTGTGACACTCCCCCCACCGTATCCGCGACATCACCCAGCAGTCAACAACAGTCACCCAGATCTAGCAGACGTACGGGGCGTGGTTCGATCACTTCACGAGAAAGAGGAAGCAGAAACTATTACAAGTTCTTACCGCACGCAAGTCCTCGGAAAAAGGCAACGAGCCGAATCATGGTGCAAGCATCAACACTCACTGCACAGACAGGATATCGAGTTCCGCATTGAGCACGGCGAAATCTCTCAAGAGGACTTCGATGATGCTGAGAATGAGCTAAAGGAGAAGATTGCAAGTTCCGAAAAAGAGATCATTCAAATAGATTTCGACCTTTACCAGCACATTGTCCTCACACCGCTGCATGCACTCTTCTCAGACCGCATCAAACTAGCCGATGCCTCCCTTGACAAGCTCAGCAGCCGCCTCTTCTCGGATTCACAGTCGCAGAACCCGAACCTGCCTCAAGAAGAAGGCGATTTTCAGCCCGAATTGCTGGAGAAACTAACCCAGCTAAAATGGTACGCACATTTCAGAGTTATTCTTCCCTATTTTCTACCAAATCTTGAGCCACAAGACATAGTCTTGGAGCAAACCCCTGCCCCTACTCCTGAGGTCTATGTCGTTAACCCAGCTTTCGTGCCTTGATTAAGCAATGCTGACTCCGATATCGGCTTAGGCTCTTTGAAGCCCGCGAGACTTTGCATCGGCAAATCTATGATCTCCTAAGCGAACGTAATGATAGATATAAAGCTATCGTACTCTTGCCCTACAAACAATCCCAGAACCGGGAGAAGCATGTCGAAGCCGAATTCTTCTTTGCAAAAGACGCGCAAGAACGCAGATCCACATTTCAACAAGCCGTTTGCAAGCGTGCTCAAGCTTTCCAGTCTGTCATAGAGAACAATGTGAGCCGTGGCGTCGAACTCCAGCTTTCCGCTTTCTGGGATATTGCCCCCTCGCTCCTCGAAGTCCTGCATAAAGTGCCCTTGCAACTGGACGGCTTCGAGGTCCAGATCCCAGCGGACGAATATGCCGAAAACCCATCCTACTACGACCATCCACTTCAATATCTCTACTCACTCCTCGGCCACGCGGAAAAATCGACATATCAGTTCATCGAATCCCAGATCAATCTCCTCTGCCTCCTCCATGAGATACGTTCTCACGCTTTAGCGGCTAGATGTAAGGTCGAGGCGCAGGGCAAGGATGCGAGCTGGGCAGCGGAGGAGGAACAGAGAAGGGAGGAGACGAGGTTGACGGAGGATTTGAAGGAAAAGGTTGGGGTTGTAGAAGGCCAGTGGGAAGAGGCGTTGGGAAGTGAGCTTAAGGAAGTTAGGGAGAGGGTTCGAGGAGCGTTGTTGGAGGAAGGGGGGTGGGATGATGAGGGGGACGAGGTTTAGGGAGTGTATAGTGTCGACAGAATATAGTCGATGGGTTATTCTTACAGTCACTTCCATGGCCTGAGGAGGCAAGGCCTTGGTTCAGCTATGTGGCAAGGACGAAAGCTTCGTTGACAACTTGCATGCCTTTCACGACTGGATGGCAATGTTCCCTGTAGTCGATCCCAACAGAAAATGAAGCCAAATCATGACATAAGCAGAGCCGTGATACTCATTGTTTTACAATAAAGGAAGGCACCCTTATAATTCCCGCTGGCTAGCACTCGACAGACCTCCAATCGCAGGCCACTCAAACACTTCATCATCTGGCGTCGCGTTATGATCAGGGCTCCCCGTGAGAAGATTAGGGGTATCAAGGGATATCTGCCGATGCACGAGGGGTGAGTCTTCCTTCGGAGTCAAATTGACATCAAACTCCTCTTCTTCCAGCGCCACTCTACCATATATACAGCGTATTTTATCCGATATCGACGGGTCTGGCTGCCGTCCTCGATGTTGTTGCGAAACGTGCTCGATGAAAGCTTTCTCGCCCCGATATACGTTGTTCGAAGGTGGCTGGATGCCACAGAAGACGCATTGGTAATCATACTGCCCATTCTTGACTTTGGATAAAGCGACATGGCATTTGGCTAAAAAGGCCCATCGATACTGCACAGCGTCGGATACTCGAACGGTATCATCGAACGTCCAATTCTTCCCCTTCCTACAAGCTGGCCCTTCGTATGCGCATTTGGAGCTAGCACAGGCCCAGTAGTTGGATTGGCCTGTCATGGATGTTGATTGGTTGCGAAGATTGACGCTTTCTTTGTCGAGGCCTACTTGCAGCTTGTAAGCGCCTTTGCAGTAGCCACCGTATGGGTGACGGGAGCCTAGTAGGGCGCTTTGGTTGGTCTGGGTTCGTGAGATGATTGGCGAGATTGTGTGGGCTACGTTGTGCATATGGGGCTGTGTTGCATCCTGAGTTACGTTTGCCGTAGTTCGTCTTCGAGGCATGAATGGGAACTTCTTCTGCGTCCCTTTCGATTCTGGGCGCGTTCCGCTCTCTGCCACAGGTGGAGCATCTGATTTCGGTTGTTTCCGAGGCTTGTAGGCGGCTACCCTCCGCATGGGTTTCGGCTCCCGCAACGGTCTTGGGGGGTCTTCAACCGAGGCGGCTTCTCTTCGTGGCATGTACGCCATTATTCCTGTCGCTGGGCTCAATTCTGGAGCAGCGGCTTTCTTAACGCCACCGTTCGAAGTAGAAGGCTCTTCTCGCCATGGGTTCTCTTCATCAATTGACAACTCAGAAGATAACTTCCACAGATCGTCAGCAAAGTCTCTTGGGGGAATAGAGCCTTCTGAGGTCACCCGCGAGGATGAATTTCCTGTTGACGATACATTTCCTCCAAATTTGATGCCTGGCGGAGAATCATCGAGCGCTGATTCTCGTGAGTTGCTAGGTGCGAGGCTTCCCGAAGCTATTTCCGATTCAAGTTTGCGCGTGCTTGAGGGAAATACTCCCCATTTTCTCCGTGCAGAGACAGGCGATTTGCCGGGGTCTTTCTTCGATGTCGAGTCTTCAGGTGGTAGGTTTCGATCAAACAAAGTTGGAACAGGCGGACTTTTCGCCAAGACCTGGGATGCCACCTGATGTGAAGGAGCAGCACTGGTCGGATTTGCATATTCCCATATGGATCCTGAGTCTGCCGTAGGTTCCCCTATCGGCAGCTGCATGTTTTGCAGAGGAGCTGCTTGTGCCATCCGCATATACAATTCATTGAGGACGGTGACGGATTGAATACGTCCAAAATCAGAAGCGTCTACTAACATGTGGAAGTCCGTCATATTGTCATCTTCTGATGCAGACCACAGATGTCTTAGGAGAGTCCCTTGGAGGGCAATGAGGATGTTCCTGAGAGCTTCGGTGGCTATCTCTAAAGCCAAATGTCAGTAAATGGCTTATAGGCTACTACGCATCAGTACTCACGGTCTCCAGTAGCAAATAGAGACCCATATCTCTCGATTCCATTGTCCTTTGCTTGCTCCACGGCTATAGGACCTCGCTCCAATGAGCTCTCAAGTGATTTTGTTGGCGTCAATGCTTTCTTCGCAGCTCGTTTCGCTTTGATCTGTTTTACAATCTTTCCACCGTCTTTGTAGGCTGATACCACCGCGGCAACGCAGCCAAGGACTGCAACAACTTCCATCCCACTCATGATGAACGCCCGAAAGGTAAGATGTCAGAGGTCCCGCCGAGGTTCTGCTGCCAAGGTTTAACGTGTGGAGGAGCGGCTCCCATGGAAGTTAGGATGATCGTGTCAAATAGGCGCCCGGAGGCTCAAGGCTGCCGTCGATGATGATAGGCCAAAGAATCGTGCACGGCATTGAGTTGCATATGCAAGCCATTGGCAGCCATAGTTCCAACCAAATTATGAGGATAAGACATCAGCTTACAGGATGTCATTGAAGGTCTGCTTCATGTATCATCACCCTGCCTTTTGTCCGATGATCTTATCTTTACAGACCTCTTCCAGTGACGCCTACAATCGATAATGAGGTTGATGCAGTCAGCCATGTACCTCCACCCTCTACTTGTAAGGCTGATCGGCGTTTGCTTCAGATTATGTCCGTGCCTCGGCTCCTCTTTTTCGAAGCATTCCATCTTTTTTGGCGTTTTTGGCCCGCTTCAAAAGACCATTAATTCCCCTCAGAATCGCATCCTTCTCCTTGAGCAGTAGAGACTTTGATAAACCTAATAACATCAAACATGTCGAAAGCACACGAGCGTCTCTCCCAGGTCCAATCTCATCTCGCCTCTTCCGAAGCCGACATCCCCCTCGGCCGCGAGTCTATCCTATCCAAGTCCCCCAATGATATCGTCATTACCTGTGCTCTCCGCACTCCTTTCACTAAAGGTGGGAAGGGTGGGCTCAAAGACACTCCAGCCGCCGATCTCTTAGTCCATGCACTCAAATCCCTGCTCGCCCGCTCGAAACTCGATCCTTCTCTCGTTGAAGATATAGCTGTGGGAAGCGTGCTACCGCCCGGCGGAGGAGCTACTGAGTTCCGGGCAGCAGCACTCGTTGCTGGATTTCCTGAGAGTACAGCTGTGAAGAGTCTGAACAGACAATGCTCGAGTGGATTACAAGCATGTGCTGATATTGCCAATGCCATTCGTTCGGTACGTAGATTTCCGACCTGTTCTTCCCAATTCTTTGCCAGAATTTGAGTTGCAAGATATAGTTCGGGAGAACCCCTCCTTCTACTCCAGAGACCTGTTTCGTAAACAAGCAATGCTGACTCTCGAATCTGCGTAGGGCATGATTGACATAGGCATCGGCTCAGGTGTTGAAAGCATGAGCTCTCAGTATGGTCCTGGGGCAGTAACCGAATTCTCCGATTTGCTCGAATCTGACCCCGAAGCTAAAAACTGCAAAGTACCTATGGGCGTGCTGTCCGAGCAGATGGCAAAAGATCGGTCGATATCGAGGAAAGATCAAGATTCATTCGCAGCGTCGAGCTATCAAAAAGCTCTTAAAGCGCAGAAGGAAGGGAAATTCGATGAGGAGATCGCCCCACTGCACAATGTGAAGTTTGTGGATATGAAAACGGACGAGGAGAAGGTGATTACAGTCGATAAGGACGATGGGATACGAGATGGCATTACAGCCGAGAGTCTAGGCAAGATTAAGCCTGCTTTTGCTAAGGATGGTTCTATTCATGCGGGCAATGCTTCGCAAATCACCGATGGTGCCGCTGCAGTTCTGTTGATGAAGAGGAGCACAGCGGAGAGGCTAGGTCAGAATGTTGTTGGTAAATTTGTGTCCAGCTCTATAGTTGGAGTCAAGCCACTCCTTATGGGAATTGGCCCATGGAAAGCTATTCCTGTTGCTCTGGAGAAAGCAGGGATATCTAAGGACGAGGTGGATGTCTTTGAAATTAATGAGGCTTTTGCCAGTCAATGTTTGTGGTGTGTTAAGGAGTTGAAATTAGATGAGAAGAAGGTATGTTTACTCTGCTCGTGAGTTGCGCTGTGGTTCATCGCTGATTCTTCAACAAGGTCAATCCCAACGGAGGTGCAATTGCTTTGGGCCATCCACTGGGCTGTACCGGTGCGAGACAAGTGGCGACGCTCTTTAATGAGCTGGGAAGGACGGGAAAGAAAATCGGTGTTACATCCATGTGTGTCGGTACGGGGATGGGTATGGCTGCCGTCTTTGTGAAAGAGTGAGAGGGAGAAAGAGAAGAAAGGTGTCAGCATATTTGACGAGCTGTTGTAAACCAATAGACTATGGTTTTTTTTGTGCTATCGTCATCTTCCCTTGAACCTCAAGCATTCTTCGTTGTGACTACTCGAGTCTGACGCTAGTCCCAATATGACTTCTACATCAGCCCTACTTCATGTCAGCGGCGAGGCTGCTGTCTTTCAACCATATTACATAGCCTCTAACGGTATCAGCCTGCACCACTTACGAAGATGAGCGCGAATATTCCGTTGCAGCAGAGAGAATGCCCGGCAGATATCCTCCTACTAATGTTCGAAAAAGTTCATCATACTGCGCCGGCTTCCTTATGCAATCTGCGTCTTGCTTCGAGACAGTTCAACGTCTTAGTCAATCTTATTTTCTGCCGTCATCTGAAGCTCTCTGATGGCCTCGTCGGGTGCCTCAAGGTAGACGATAAGCCTGACGTGCCTCCCAAGATGTTTCGAAAAAGAACATCTCTTGGCCAACTCGGTTCAAAAGTCAGCGAAAATCATGGACGTCGTATTCACAATTCATCATCGTCTGTCCGTCAATCGCACAAATAGCACCGCACGCAATCTCCGAAGCTCTCCGACTCTCGATTCTTAAGCACGTGCCCCAGTATGTACTCCAAAGACTGCGCTGCCCCCTCAAAACACTCCATTTAGATTGAAAGTCCCTCACATCCTCCACCACCCAGGGGTCTTTGAAAACAATTCCCTAGGTCTCCAAGAACTTGAAGGCTTCTCCGATACCCTCACCGCCTCTGCACCGTCTTCTAGATTCGTGACGGCGGGAAAGTCTCCAAAGCCAGTCACGCTGGAGGTCTCACTCTCGGGCCCAAGTTTCCTGATTGCAATTTCTGTCTCCTGATCCTTCGCCTTGTTCTTTCTCATTTTCCTTCGCCGGTGTGAGAGGCCGAATACAAGGATGCCTATGATGAAGAGCGAGAGGATTGGGATGGCGATGGAAAGGGTGGTGACTGCACATTTATGGTCACATGTTTGAGACGCTCTGGATGCTTTGCCGCCGGACGTGGGCTCGTTGCTGCCAACGTTGGCTGTAATTGGAGGATTGCCCCTTAATGCGACCATTTTACTTGGACTGGGTCTGGTTATTCAATAATGAGAAAGGAATGATAAGAGTAGGGCCCGGCTTCACTAAGGATACTGATGAGAGGCTCGGGGATAAGGCGACCTTCCAAAGGGTCAACAGGCAATGGATATGAAGATAGTGGTTTTGGATGTTCTGTTTCGCGAATATTTTATGTCAGGAGAAAAAGGCAAAGATGGAAGAGAAGTGGAGCTTTTTATAAGCGAAATGAGACTGATGTTTCCCTTCATAAGTCACCGTCTTGCCACCGGTTTGCCTATGCGAAACAACGATGCAAGAGGCATAGAACGTGTGCAGGATTCAGCCGTGATAGATTAGAAACATGAGACTTAAGCACCAATTGCTTCGACCACCCGTGATTGGGTAATGCCAGATCATGTTGGTATTTCGAGTGCCTGCATCGCATTCTTCGCTCCAACATCAGGCTGTATCAAAGCCGAAGGATGCATGCAGGGGCAATTCAGCCTCCAATAGGGCGAAGTAGAGGGCTTGGCACCGGCGGTTGTACGTTATTTGTGGACAAAGAAGATTGTTTCAAAGCCTGAAAAAAAGATGTTGAGAAATGAGCCCGCTGTATGAGTGGATCCAAGTCTTAAGGAGATGCTTGGTGTCCGAACGCAAATAGCGAGAGTAGTTTACAGAAAGGAGTTGCCTCAGTCCTCGGACGCTTCCCTCACCCTTCTAGGTTAGCTTCCGTTTCTAGCTCAAGGTTCAAGATTAAGCGCCGCGCCAACCCACATAAGGTTTAGATGCGCTCGATTCCGTGCTCGGGCTGGGAAGCCCCTGCTGTCGGCTAGATATCGGGAACTACCCAACAGAGTAAAACGCGGCGCTAGAAACTTAGTAATCAGATTAGTAGCGCGACTAGCCAGTAGGGGGGATGGAAGCAGAGTAAAGTACTGTACTTTAAGTTTAAAGTAGTGGATCTCCGGAGGAACTTCGGAGACTCCAAGCCACGTCTGACGCGTGGCTAGCGCGCCAAGCGCGCTGCTTTCTGCCTCGCTTCTTCTGCCTGCTGGCTCACAATGACTTGAACGTTGCTTTCGATGCGACCGTCTGACTGTTTGGCTATTGAAGCATGTTTGATGTTAATTTGGACGGTCTGCTGGACAATCGCCCTCTTCTAAACCGATCTGGAGATCCTTTGGGGCCACCAAGGCATCTCTGTCCTACTGGAATCTGCCTCGCATGTAGCCAGCAGCATTTGGTTGCCTTGCGTTGAGGGAGGCCTATCTGCTGCCTAAAGAGCTTAATTTGATCTTTGGAATACAAATTGAAGCCTCTCGTCTGTCTGATAACTTCAAATCAACTTGACAGACTTTGGATACTCTAGTTCAAGTCCACACATTGCCATTGTGATATACCCTTGAATTCCATCACAGCATTTGAAGATACGCCTGCCGGGCCGTCCGTTCTGGCTTTTGGCTGCTGTGATATAGCTTTTGAATCCAAGGACTACTGTCATCATGGCTGAAGAAAATATCCACAAGCAAGAGTTTACGGTCCGCAACCTGCAAACCCGTAACGTGACTTTCTACCCGACTAGAGCGCACATAGTTCGAGACATAAATGACATTACTCTGAAGGTGTGTCCTCTGTTCTTCTTGCTTTAAACTGAGACTAAATGAATCGTCTGCAGCCAGGTGCGAATGAAATAACCATTTTGGGGCTCACGCCTACGGCAGACGAAACCTCGATCAAGGTCGATGGCAAAGGCTCAGCCACCATCACAGACATGATGGTCGAGCTCATACCAAATCCAGACATTTATGAGAATGTTTACCCAGAGTCTGAAGACGATGTCGAAGAGTCGGAAGACGACCAGAGTGAATCAGAACCCGAGTCAGATGCCACCAAAGCTCTAGCAGATGAAAAGAGACGGAATGATGGATCTGTCATGGAAGCTAACGAGGAGAAGAAAGCCGCTGCGAGCCGCTTAGCGATGCTGGAGAGTTACGGGCGAAGTTTCGAGAAAGACCGACCCAACGACCTTAAAGGCTGCATCTCTGCCTATCGTGAAGAGCGCAAGAAGGCGTTCGAGGTTCACAAAGAGAGCGAAGACAAGATCAAGTCTTTGGAGAAAGAACGGTTCAATATACTCAAGCGGCAGGTCAAAGATTCAAAGGCCACCGTGAAGGAGAAGGGGAAGGCCTCTAAAGAGAAGTCCAAGAAGCTTGAAAAGAAGCAGAAGCTACTTCAAGAGAAGTCGAATGCGAAACGCAGCCTGAAGGAGGAGCGAGTCCAATTCTGGCCTCGACGCGTCTACCGAGTCACTCTGAGTCTTGACACCAATTCCGAGTTGACCCCTGCATCCTCACGCCGAGGATCAATTGACAACCTCACAAAACCCACGTTGGAATCACCATCCTCGGATTCCTGCCAGATCTCTCTATCCGTCTCTTACATCACGAACTCGGCATATTGGTCTCCGAGATACGACTTGTCCTTGGATACTGTTGCCAGCTCTGGTCTCATCATATATCGCGCTGAATTCTGCAACACCACCTCCGAGACATGGAAAGATGCGCAGGTTATTCTATCTACATCTCAAACTGCATTCCAAGGACTTGGAGAGCCAATACCAACCATGCTTCCTTGGCATATACGGCTTAGTAAAGGGCTTTCAAGGACAGCCGATGGCACCAATGGCGCTCTAATGAGCGTCTACGAAATGGAAAACAGGCGCAAAGGCCCAATGAACGTGGCTAGCAGATCTATCGAGCCTCGCAATGTACTTTTTGGATTAAGCGGAGTGTCTTTTGCCCCTCAACAAGCCGCTTTCAAGGGTCAGCAACAGGCCATGC
This sequence comes from Letharia columbiana, assembly GCF_014066305.1. Lineage (NCBI taxonomy): Eukaryota > Fungi > Ascomycota > Lecanoromycetes > Lecanorales > Parmeliaceae > Letharia > Letharia columbiana. The sequence continues at coordinate 487,773 of NW_023501047.1, read as the reverse complement.
AGAATGTGCAGAGGCAACAACAAATGCAGCAGCAATACGTGCAACAACAGCAAATGCAGCAAGCGCAAGTCCAAGCAGGTTTTGGCCAAGCCGCTCAGCAGCAGAGTGCGTCTGCCGGTCTCTTCGGCAGCAGTAATGCGACATCAAACGTGGCCAGCTCCAACTCAGCGCTCTTTGGCTCGTCAAGCGCAGGAATTCCATCTTCGGAACGTAATGATGCCCTACAGGATAACCAGATGCAGATGATGCTGTTGGAGCAACAAAACAAAAAGCGCATGCTCATGGCTCGACAAGAACAAGATACCGTACGTGGAGCCGTCGGCTATGGCGAAGGTCTTGACGACGGTAACGCCGAGACCATTATACCAGACTTACCTACTCTTGGCACCCAGGAATCCGAATGGACTGAATCTGGGTACGTTCATTCTGGAGAGGCTTCACCCTGTTCGAGACCCGAATCTGAGCTTCAAGACCAATTTCGCGACTATAAATCTGTTGCACCTGTCTTTTTAATACATTTGTATTACTCCGGAGAAAAACTGCTGACCCCAGAATATGCGTAGGTTGACTACCGCCTACGGAATACCAGGATTGCGCACGGTCGCACCTAGCTTTACCACACGTCGCCACAAGATCGCGTCGGTACATCTCAAAGACGTCCATCTGTCTTATGTCCTCGTCCCAAAACTTCGAGTAGCAGCCTTCTTAAAGGCCCGTCTCCGTAACACCTCATCCGTTGCACTCCTCAAAGGACCAGCTGGGCTTACGCTGGACGGCTCGTTCCTCGGCAACACGAACCTGCCTCGCTGCAGCGCTGGCGAACACTTCCATCTCAGCCTAGGTGTCGATCCCAGCGTCAACGTGACCTATTCCAAACCGGTTGTCAAAAGATCACAAACTGGCGTTTTCAATTTCACCAAAGAAGGCAGTGGCGTCTACACGCGGACTTGCACGATTACTAACACTAAATCCAATCGCGCAATCGAGGGCACAGTGCTCGATCAAATTCCTGTGAGCGAGGAAGACCGTCTAAGAGTGGAAGTTCTCCAGCCTCTCGGCCTAAAAACAGAGGGCGATGCGGTGAAGACTGGTACTGGCGTTGTAGGGAAAGGGAAGGAGACTTGGGGAAGGGCGACCGCGGTGTTGAAGAAGGGTGGAGAGGTGGCTTGGGAAGTCAAAATTGAACCGGGACGGGGAGCAAAATTAGTCCTGGAGTACGAGGCCAAGTTCCCAAGCGCCGAGACGGTCGTTTGTGTCTGAACGTGGGTTTTGAATACCCAAGGCAAGAGCAAGCGAGGGACAAAGCACCGAAAACAATGTTGCGAGCAATCTGAATTTCTCAAACAGAAGTCACGTAGGCGAAATGTATATCGGGCACGTGGGAGAAAAGAGCAAGGAGCAGCAAGGAGTGGGAGAAAGGAAATAGTAGAGAGGATTTCTGTCACCATTCTACCATATGTCAAATCACAATGCCCGATGCCTGGTAAAGCTAAGTGGTAGAATTGACAAAATATCCTCAGGCAAACGTAGTTCGTCTTGTACGAGAATATAGCAAAAGTCATGCATGGAGGGCGACAACCCATGATGAAATTGTAGAAATCCTATGCGGCGCCAGAAAAAAAGTGGTGACTTTCATCGCCTGTTGCTCAAAACCGTCGTTTGTAGAGGGCGAAAACCCTCTATGCAATTGTAAAAGTTCTACGATTCAGGCGCGGTGCCAGAGAAAGGTGACATTCTCCACCAAATGTTCCTAGAAAACCCGTTATTTTCTTTACAAGAGAAGTACTTTTGGTGTGTTTCATCCTTTCTATTCGATGTCCTCTGATGGGAAGAGTCTTCTTATCCCGGTCGATATTCACAGGAAATGCGTGAACGAAAAGAAGGAGAGCTTTCTCATGCCGTGGATTGGAATTCTCTCTAGCATGACTTTTGCTGCATTCTCTTTACAGAAAACATCTACTTAACCAAACAAAAACGACGAAGAGGAAGAATCCAACGGTCAGCGTCTACAATGGAGGTAAGGGTGACCATCCGCTGCGGAGAAGAGGATGCTCCGGTCTTGGAACCGTGGACGCCATGATTTTGGCTGTACGGTACCCTCTTGAAAGCTCCCAGTTACCCAGAATGGCGTAGTGCAGAAAGGCGTAACGGTGGAGCATCGGCGATGAAGAATGAAGCGGTTAACACTGGGAAGCTCTCTTGTAGGCAACTCGTGACCAATCGTCTCGGACCGGCTGGATGACATTTCAAGGCAGGCGAGATTGCAGGATTGGCGGTTGATAGGTGGACATTGGACAGAGGTCGCCGGTCGGCCACTACGGTTTACGAATTACGAATGACGGGCTGCATTTGCTCGAGCTCAGCAGGCGGCAAAGAAGCATGATGCAAGGGAGCGGCGCCACGCGCATAGACGAGGTCGTATTTGATTTTTCCCACTTAGCTTACAAGTAAACGTATTACAGAGCCAATAGGCGCACAAGTACGCCGAGGGTAAGTTTTGTCGGACAGTCAGTGGCGTGGTTTGCTTCCCTGGTCCTTTTTTCAACTTTGATAGGAATTGGAAAGGGGAAAGGTTGTAGCGAGCGGAGAATTTGTGCAGCTGGTTGCAGTGCTTCCAGTGGTTAAGGTAGTACGGAGTACAAAGTTACCGGTAAGCTTCATTCTTTGACTTTGGAGCGTGGTGACTGGATCCAAAAGTGATAATGCGTATGTAACGTTTTTGCAGGATGCCTGGCAAATTCTGCATATGAGAACATTCCGAGTCCAACTTCAGTATGGGAGTGCAGAAGTGTGCGTTGTGGTTGCTCCGAGTACGAGTACATTGCATGCTTATGATTCTGCGTCTTGCGTGGGATTACCTCCGCCAACAAATCATGTCACGCATATCTTCAGAGCTATTGGGGGCTGTGCTGGGGGTTTCGGCCCCAGCTGGGCGATCTGCAGCGGCAGTGCCCATATGTATCACGATATCTCAGACACGGCCTGCCAGCGGGTCATTAGGCGAACAGTCACAGTCTCACAGACACGGCCGAGGAGATCCATCAGACCCGACATGTTGGTATTGGCCCTCATGCCCTTTGGTCGACTTTCGTCATGCGTTTCGGAACGACTGGCACCACGAATTTACGCAATCATCAATGATGATAGTTCAGATGATCTCGGAAACAGATGTTCTCCACTGGCTTCATTGTTTAACGCTGGAGTGGTCCAAGAAATTCAATGGCTTCTGCGAATGCTGAATTGGTGACCTCGCATGAGAGGGTCAAGTGGAGAAAGTGATAGCCCAAAGCGTTTCATGCCACGCTGCGCAAGGATGGAGCGGGATGTCGATATGTTCTATTTAGTAAGAAGAAGTCGAGCGTTGCTTGGATGATGCTGATCGACAATGGTGCTGCAGCTAGAGCGGCAATAGCATTAGCAGCCTTAGCAGCCTTGGGGGGACTTCCCCTAGAGAGCCCCTAGAAAACCCCTAGAAGCTTGGTGGAAGGGTCGTGGAAGCATTTTCGAACACTCTCCTGCATCTCGTCGGCTAAGCCCAAATTTTAATACTCTAATGCACAGTAGATCTCCAACATTGCGACTCACATGCATCTGAATAATGAAACCCTTTATCGATAGACTGATACACTGATTGTAGATACAAGATAATGCTCTCCATCACTCTGTGATCATTCTGTGAGGTACGATATATTGTCGCTGCCAGTGTGGTAGGAAGTATCAAGCCACGAAATTCGTGGTCTTGTTGCCGGGGTCACATCCAATCTCCGTGAGCTTGCTTGCCCCTCTTAGGACCTCCGCTTTCCTTTGACCAATGAAGCAGGAGAAGGCGCCCCATCACATCTGATTCGACTTCACCGCAAATTCCCCTGCTTCCTCGACGTCAGGGGCTTCCAGTAGCCCCTCATCGTCTTTCCTAGTTCTACGAGCTCTGTGCACACTCCGCCCCGAGAGCTTTGATCCCAACACCAACATCTTCCCGGCCTCAACTCCAGCAACAGCTTGGACCAAACTGCAGAGCGACATCGCGGGCCCAGATCTAGCCTGAATACCCATAGCTCTCCCCACATTCAAAAACTCCGACCCTGCGCTACACAGGAGCCTAGCTTCGAAAGTCGTTCGTTACCAATCGACAACAACCAACGTATCCTCCAATTTTACACTGAAGACTCAACCTTGGCTTAAAAGCCGCATATTCAGTACCTCGCAAGAAAAATCGAAATAGGTTCGATAGCCATACACTTGGGGAGGACAGCGTTCGAATAGCGCTCAACCGTCTCGAGGCACACTCCCTTCAGCTCCAACTGGTAGCAGAGCAGAACGAAGAGAAAAACCCTTATCGCCCCACCAGGCTGCAAGGAAAGATATCTACACACAACGACGTCCAGAGCGCTCATCCCAGACCCTGAAGCTGATCCAAAGCGCGGCATCACCGCCGACTGACCTTGCTTGGCTAATGGGGTGATCACGAGCGCCAGCTGCTAGACCTACACGACACCGTGAATCTTGCCCATCCCAACTAAAAGAGACTGCGCGAAGAGAAGTCGTGACTCCATCATCAACCAACCTTCACCGGGACTATCTCCGGAACGCTGCAGTATACTTTCCAACCCCGTGGTTCACCCACAGCCTCCCGGGACACCGCGCCTGAAACTTCAACGTTTGAGTCAATAAAAATTTTACCTTGGTTACTTGGTATCATATGCAAAAGGGTATATTGCAATCCAGAGCCCGCACGCGTCAGCCTCTGTCGGATCAGCTACAAGACATAGTGAGACCTAGCGTCTCTCCGGCTTCGCCCACCATCTCTTCGTTGGACCGTCTGTGCTTGCTGGATAACAAGTTTCTTGGAAGAGGCAGCTCTCCCACGATTGTTGTCGTATCCATAGGTGCAAAATTCCGGACGAGGTGCCGCTCCACCCTGCAGCTGCTTCCAGTCAACCATTTGGCCAAAGGACTACGCTACGACGAAGCAGTCGAACGCGAAGCTTCGCCGCTGCAATTGCTCAGGATCTCCCGCACCACATTCAGTTATGGATATCACGAACATGTTGAATGGAAAAGGCCCTGCTGCTGTTGCCGCCGCCGCCGAGCGACAACTCCAGCAGCATATGGCGCAGGGTGTGAGCTATAATCCTCCCCCCCAGCTGCAGCAACAGATGCCAATGCTGCCAACAACCTACGTGGAGCGATCCTTCCAAAACGTTTACATGCAGCAACAGCAGCAACAGCAGCAACAAAATAATCAGCGCGAAGCTGGTGCTGATGACTCCGGCAGTTCGCGGCAAAACAGCAATGGAAGTGTAAAAGCTTTTGCATGCACTACTTGTGGAAAAGGCTTTGCACGGAGGAGTGATCTTGCTCGTCATGGTAAGTATATCTGAACGTAGTCATCGATATCGTCGCTAATACAATACTGTAGAACGGATACATAGCGGTGACAGGCCCCACGTGTGCCCGGAGAAAGGGTGCAACAAGCCCTTCATACAGCGATCTGCTTTAACAGTGCATATGCGAGTTCACTCAGGTGAGAAGCCACACATGTGTGAGCGCTGCGGCAAAGTAAGCAAAAGTTGTAAAAGTTGACGTGAACTACGCTGACAATCTTCGTAGCCTTTCAGCGATTCGAGCTCTCTGGCCCGACATCGTCGCATACACTCTGGGAAACGACCATACAAATGCCCCTTCGCAGATTGCCAGAAGACCTTTACCCGTCGCACTACTCTAACCCGTCACCAAAACCAACATTCTGGCACAGTGGAAGAGGCAGCTGCCGCGACTGCAGCGGCCCTTGCTTCTCGCAATCCTGGACAGCACAGCCGAGCCGACTCCGAAGTTGGGAGTTTCTCTGACACCGCATCCATGGCTTCTGGAATGACAAGAACACCTTCTCCCAGCGAACGGAATTTGCCCTTGTCGCCCTTGAGCGACGTCCCTCACATGCCCTATCTCAACCGCCAAACAAGCAACACATCCTACAACTCTAACTACAACTCTAACGATTACCTACCCCCTCACATGCGAGCCGGACTCCAACAACCCAGCCCTCGCTCCTCTCCATCCGCAAGCTCGCCAACCCTCTCGGCCTACGGTGGCAAACACCACCGTCCATCCCTGACCTCTCATCCCATGCTTCCTGTACTCGAACCTCCTACTTTCCACGACCTTCGTCAACCTAGCAGCGGGAATGTCAGCCCACATATGAGCGGCAGCTCCGGATGGCAGAGCCCAGCACATCCGAGTGGTTTGCCGAGTCCAGGGCACAACGATGGATTTGGGTATCATGACCCACCGTATGCATTTCCTCAGCACATGATGTCGAACATGAGGAGGCCGCAGAGCACGGAGCCTGACCATTACGAATTGAGGCCACGACTGCCGAGCAATGCTGGTGGGTGGGCGACTAATATGGGATGAGGCTGCTACTGTGAAGGATTACCAGGCCTGGGTGATACTATTGCATTCTTGCTGGTTTCTGTATTATACCCACGCTACTTTACATTGCTTGCGGCCGGCACGTTGTCTTATCTTGCATTCTACTCGCAGGATCTTTATTAGATGAGCGTGGAGTTTTATGGGTTGAAGCTGCATGCTAGTTCTGAATGGAGGTCAGAGGAGGTCATTCATACACAGTTTGCATACATTTTCGGATGGCTTGGTGGCTGTTAATGGGATTTCAATCTCAGTCATACAGCCATTACGTTCAAAACCCTCCTTCGGTCTGTACATAAATGTTCCATCGTTACCGATGTCGAAGATAGACAGACACACGGCTAATCCTTGGAGTATTATTCTCAAGCTGATACTCGTCTCCCCGCGATGTAATTGTAAGGAGCAGAGTCTATAGGAGTATCATTCGTGGCCCTCCTGACCGGCAACACGCACACACTCTCCTCTTCTACCGTGGACGCGAGGTTTCATCTACGCAGCGGTTGCCAGCAGTTTTCACAACTCCGGCCTTCTGTGACGGCAGAAGCATGGTCTGGCATAGATCAATGTATCCAGAGCCACAAGAAAAGTAGCAGGTGGAATTTATCCTTCCTTTTCACTCGCGTGACACACTGACTTCGGTCTTGCAGTCCTCAAATTCCTAGGGTGTCGTCGCTCCCTCTCAGATCGATCGGCTCTGAGATGGACGTCGTGCTGCCTTCTGGTATGAAACCCCTAAACTATAAAAACGTATTTCTTGCTAACCCGCTCAGAATCATGTAAACAATACATACGACACTATCAAGATATGCATCGAGAGCTGATTCGTTCAACGGCTAGCATCGCTCTAGCCTTCCCTAATGCCCATGACTTCGCTGAGGCCACAGGCATGAGCCCTCAATCATGGCAACTCAGTGTGGCGAACAGCACTTGTGCTTCTCAAGAATGCCTTTTTAGGCTCTACACAGATCCTAGGACGCGTCCCTTAGATGTTCAAGCTGTTCTTGGCTCACCAGTATGGCGTAAAGACATGTGGAATCTTTTGCCAACAATCAATGTGGATGAGCCTCAATATGCAGAACGCAGATGGTCTGTGTACGTTATCAAGCTTGAAGAAAGTCGTGGCCATAGCGTTGAGGGAGGACAAGATCTAAGCCCCGGACAGAATCCACAGGTCAGTCAAGTAGATCAAGGAACCTACGTGGGAAGCGCGCAATCACAATCGGCAGGGAGCGGTTCCCTGGCTGGTGAGATCAGCCGGTTAGTCTCTGGTCATGAACACTTCTTTCAGTTGTCTACAGATGACATCTGGGAACTCAGGAGTACAAGTGCGGAGTCGAGTGCCCTGTATGTGCATACGATTGGAGCACGCGAAGAAGTTCCCAGATCGTACCATTCGACCGCCTCCTTCCCTGTAATCGAATCAGCCTCGTGGTTTCAAGCCCGGATCCGGCAATCGATTCAGCGTCTTGAGAACGACCAGGCTATCATTCTGGGTTCTTGGAATATGAGTAGACCAAAGGGTCCAAGAGCGAGTATAATTACGGGACTCTCAAGCATATTTCGAAAAAAGTGCGGCCATCTTCCTGGCCCCGTCCTTCGCGGAATGGCCTTTAACCAAGTTTTGCCTTCCTCACGAGCGCAGCAGCTACATTCCCAATCACCTTCCATTGCAGTCCAAGGCCTTTGCGACGCATTACGACTGTTTCACGAGAAGACCAGCGAGGTCCATCTAGACGCATGGAATATCCGGTGCATCTTTAGCGAGAACGAAGGACTCATAAAATCGAGTCGGCACATACTGCCTTCAAGTGTCCGACAGTTTGTGAGGATGTGCTACGCGGATGTGCTTCGTAAAAAGGGTCTGAAGTACGAGAGGCGATCTTGTCAGATGCTTCGACTCCTCTTTCCGATTCTCTGGGGTCTTGCCCAACCCTTTGATGCGTCGGGGCTTGTACTTGGAGAATATGATGCGGAACATATCCTGCACTGGGCCGCCGTTGATTGGTGTCGTCTTGCTCAACTCGCGCAAAAGATCGCTCCTGAAGGCGAGGAAAAGACATATTCGCCTGCCTTCTGCGCTCAGAAAGGTACATTTGATCGTGCAAATACGACTTTCCGGAGGCGGTTTCCTTATAAGCCAAATTTCGACGCAATACGCGATATATCATGTGACTTCTTTCTATTTGATAGCTTTTAGGCCGCGCCAGAGGATTGATGCAATTTTTCTCCATGCAATTTCTTGATAGTCGTGTTAACTTCGACACCATCAACGGCCTCGAAATTGTAGAATTGCTAGCCCCGACAACGAAAGAAGGAATCAAGAGTCTTCTTAAAGAGCTGAGGGATCATGTTCTTCAGACTTCTTCTTCTCACATTACGCGTGAACTTGACCTTCGAAGCAAGAACAAGATGATTCAGTTGTCCGAGACTGAGTTAAGTCGTCTCGGCAAAGCATTTAGGGGGGTGACAGAATATGTCCTCAGGCGCATCCTAGTTAATGTCGAAGGGGTACGGCTCGTCGACCGGATAGCGTGTTCAGGTTCCTATGAACAAGACAGTGAAGCTCTGGCGACTAGAACTTCTCCGATTCTCGCCAAGGACTGGCGCGATAATTTGCTCACGGGATTACAACCCTATGTGCAAAATGCCAACGCTGACATCTGCGATGATACCCCTTCCGACTCCAAGGCTACGAACGAGATGAATGCTCTTACTTTGTTTTCAAATGAACAGTCCATGAAACTCGACGGCGTTGAGCTCATCGAGGAGGATATTTTAGATCTACGAAAATATCGCTCCTGGATCACTGAAGAAGGAGAATATCATCAAGCTGTCCAGAACTCCAGTGAGGTTCCCCAAAGATCCGGAGTCCTTACACTTCTAGAGAAAGACATGCGTCGAGAAGACATAAAGGCACCGAGTCAAACGAAAAAAGTAAGACCCAAAAAGAAACGCCCCGCCAAAGACGCTGTTTCTCTGGTTATCGAAGAAGTCCAAACGATTGAAAAGTTTACCCCCCGATGCTGTACCTCGTGAACCTCCCAAACACAATGGACTCGAAGACGGTAGGAGGTGACCCCTCTTGATGATTACTTTTCATGCGTCTGATATCCTAAACTATTTTCACGGGATGAACAGTTCTTTCTTGCGCTTTCTCGGTGGAAGCAGAAGCAGCCTGGCCTTCGCACAACCTATGACTCGAAGTCCAAAGAGCTACGACCGTTTGCGGAGACATACTCCCGACTGTCCAAGGGTGAAACGGGTGAAACACTGGCAAGCCAACGTGTGAACGAAATTTCCTCCGTAACGCAATCAAATTTGAGGACGTAGGGAGCGCGAAGCTTCAGAAGATGCAAGTGAAAGCTTTTGCAGCCGGGCTTTCGTCGGCGCCCAAATTTACTGCTACCGGTATTTATAGATATTTCTCTCCCTTTTCTCGATCTTGCTTATTCCCTAATTACAGGCGCAGGGCTTCTTTTCAAACTCTTTCGTCAATCAATATCTTTAAACACAAAGCAAGCCGCCAATGCTGCCATCTCGCTTGCCCCGTATTTTACCAGTAACCGTAGTGCGAGAAAGGCCATCCAGGCAAATATCGCGGATGATTTCACAAATCGCATAATTGCTGAGAGTGAGCTGAGCGGTGTCACTTGGTCAATTTCGCCTGACAACACCAAGGCACGAATAGTCTAGATATACACGATCACCCAAGGGCAAGGAAGGTTTTTCCAAGTTCGAGGAAATGGAAAAAGAATCCCATGCAACATATCAGCAGCAGTGCAGCAAGTGCCTCTGGCGCCATGCACCCAGCAGTCCTAGGCTTCGGCACCACGAAGAGAGTTGCATTGGACGATGCGATCGATGTGAGGAGCACAACCTACCTTGTAGAGTCTTTAGCCAACGAAGCGAAACAGATCCAGATCCAACTGGAAATACAGACCGTATCTTCTGTTTGCAGTCCAATGAGAAACGTGTCCGGATGCCAATGTAGGAGTTGACATTAGCTAAGAGCGAAAAGAACGACTGAGCCGCTGACACGTCATGAGAGCACAAGAGGGCCTGGCCCCTATGATTTGCATGAAAGAATAGATTTATGTACATGAGAATCAGCTATCACGCCAAGTCAAGTCCCCGTAAACAAGTTGGTCTGTGAGGACTGAGTCTTTGTATATAGGGGAAATTGCCAACCTAGGGAAAATGTTAGTAGAGTCCTTACAAACAGTACGACTTTTGACCGTTTGGGTCTTAGATTAGGACGCGTCCCAGAATATTTAAACGGAACTTACAGAATAGCCCCTTAACAATCACTCCCGAAAGATCATATCCTCGCGATCTTGGCCAGTCCCGATGTAAACAATCTGTGAGGTTTATCAGGACGGTAGTATAGTTTTCAACACCCTTTCGCAATTTACCTTTGTACCAATCGATGACTCGACGAACTTGATATACTCCTGCGCTTGTAACGGAAGTTGATTCCATATCCGTACCCCCTTTGTAGAGCTTTGCCAGCCCTGAAAATCTTTATACTCAACCGTACATTTAGCAAGCTAGGTGACAAGTTAGATGGCGAAAATATAGAACGTTAAGAAAAGCGACGTACAAGACTTAGATCTGCTGGGAAACTTGTAATCTTTTCTCCATCAGGTGTAATATATGCTGTAGCCACTCGAATTATTGGAAATGTATCCAGTACATCCACTAGAAAATTTAGTTTCTAGAGTATACTAAAGATAAAGCACGGAGTACTTACGCTTAGTCAAGTTCAAGGAGGTATAGTCTATCAATTTTCTCGTTAATAGTTCTACTAAGAGTAGGAAGTAAAGCTCGAGTACGCTACTTACTATTCACTGCGGCGGAGTACTGAAGAACTACAAGATCAAGCCATCCGCCTGACACATCTCCGAGTCAGCTTTATCATATGTAGTAAGTAATCAAAAGAAGTAAAGAGGAGGAGGGCCGGTATCGCGAGTGTTGGAATTGTAGCTTGAGCCCGTTCCCAAGGCACCACCAGTCAGGCCGGTACCGCGTGTGGCTGGGCCGTAACCAGAACCCATACCGGAGTCATTGTCAGTCAAACCGGATCCTGTCTCTCTGCTCGTCATTTCAGCACCGCGGATAATCGTATCGTATCCAGAGCCTATCTGAGAGGCTGAGCCCTCAGCAATCATACCCTCGTCATCGTTGAGATCAGTATCACTCGTGATATTATCTCGGTCTATGCGAGTGTTTGGATTATAGCCAGAGCTAGTACCTCCTGTAATACCAGTATCGCGGGTATTTGAAACATCCTCACCGGCAACACCAATGCTGCGACGGACGTTGGGGTTGTAGTCCGATCCGGAGCCGGCGTTTATCGAAGACTCGTTCATTGTGATGCCACGGTCCGTAGTGCCAACGCCAGAGCCAACAAGAACAGTGTCACGCTCGGTTGTTCCAGTGTATTGAGGCCCGGAGGAGGAGGGGGGAAGATTCTGAAATGTGCCTTACATCTTCTTCTTCTGCCCGTCGAAACTCCCTGAAGAGCGTCAGTCATCCAAATGCTAGGAGATAGAATGGTTGTCGTCAATAGCCTACAATTTCTCCGCCAATTTCTTGCAGCATTTTGCCGATGTCCCCACCCTGTTCGGTTGGGAACATTCCAGCCCCGACTCGTGTAGAATATGCCTTGACCACGCCAATGATGTTCCTGATCTCGAAAGGGTTGAGCGCTAGACCTTGGATGCACCCGCCTATTGAGCATGGCGTTGCGGTACAGAATGGATAGCTACCATAGTCCAGATCGAGCATTAAGGCCTGAGAACTCTCAACGAGCATTGAGAGTTTGTTCTCTCGTAAAACTTTCATATATTCCACGGCATCGACGACATATGGACGTAGTTGTTCCTTATATATCTTGAATCTTTGGATCTCATCCTCGACAGAGTATTTGAGAAGCTCGCCGTATCGTTTACGATAACCTTCGGCTAGCAAACGTAGTTTTTGTTCGAAAGACTCGTGATACAGATCAATAACTCTCAACCCGTCCCGAGCAGCCTTCGTTGAATATGCTGGGCCGATACCTCTTTTGGTCTGTAGACTTCGAAGTCAGCATTGCTCATTCAAGAAGCAAGTGGAGTTGTAAGAGAGATTGAGGGAAAAGGTCCTCCTTTTGCTGCCGAAACACATTCTGGCACGTACCGTTCCAATCTGGTTCGTGCCTAGTTCTTGTTCTGAGAGGCCATCGACCGCGCTATGCAGAGTGAAATTTAGATGACATCGAGAGCTGACATGAATGCGTTTATGAAGACGAGGCACACCCTGAGATTCAAGTTGAGTTAGTTCTTTAAAGAACGCTTCAACGTCTGTTGTATTTCTCCAGATCAGCACTATGCTTTCAGAGGGAGCACGGGAGTCCCGAGACTATGTTTCGGGGCTCTCAATTGGCTTGAGGGAAATACGAACTGAAAACAACGCCCGAGCCTATCAGATTGTCCGTGTTGGGGTTTATCAAGCCCGATGGCAAGAGATGAAAGCTATAGGTCTGACCACCTGTCCTGACCGAATGCCCAGCATTATGTCCACCTGTTGCCCGTGCGCAGACGTCGAACGAAAATTCGTTGAGGAGGCGATCTGTCAACTTGCCCTTCCCTTCGTCTCCCCATTGAGAGCCGAGGATAATGGTCCCCATCGTCGCTAAGTGTTTGCTGGCGATTCGTGAGACAGCAGTCTGATGTATAGCAATTGTAAGAGTACCTATGGATCATAAAGCTCGGGAAAGCTCGAAAATAATATTTCAAGTCTCACTGAGGCAAGTTTGCCGAGGTGCTACCGGGGTACATTGCCTATGTCTTGGCACCTTGGGTAGTCTTGGCAATGCTTCTCTCAAATGAGCCTCTAGTGTACCTCTGTACTGGCATAAGGATAATAACGCAGGCCCATTTACCCATACTTCGTTTGGTAAAGCAGCATAGATTGCTTGGACAAGACCTTTTTACAATCCGGGAGAGTATTGCCCGCCAGACGCCCCCAACGAGATGTACTTTGTCTTCTTCAATCACCAGCAACATCTTATAGACAGCATACCAGATATCTACTGAGTTCGACTAGAGCTGTTGGTGTGACGAGCGCTCTCAGTGCTGTGGGCACATTACACGGTCAAAGGCCAGATCTAGCGCCACGGAATTCATGGTCCTCCAAGAGCCGAGTCATTCATCTCAGTGCATAACAAAGCTAAAACGAGCGTCATGAGGGTCAATGGCCAAATGCCAAAGTCATCATCAAAAGGCTCATCTAGCCGCTGCATGCAAAAAGTCAGGCGAGCTGTCAACAAAGTTGGCAGTTGCAGGGGTAGGAAGTTTATGAACTTAGACAGTAGGTAACAGCACCAGGGACAAGGTTGATTCTCTCTATGACCCTCGTTTGATCTGCTTCTACGCATCGATTGCTACGTTCTCTTGGATTCATACTCATCAATGGGGGAGCCTAGAAGAGACCAGCTCCCAAGTCTGTCACCACATTCATCCTTCGTGGATATGCTTTTACATTCCCCAAATGACTTTGTTCACTAGTTGCACTGCCCCATTCTATAAACTCCAAAGACAATCAAAGCGCGTGAACTCGCGTCAGCTCATGTCAAGCGCTTGTGCGCCTGGGATTGACCAGTGCCGAAGGAGACGCATTGAAGCGCTTGAAACAATTGCTATGCACTTTGAGTAGATACTGATCAAGCGCTGCTACATTCCGTGCTGTGTCATGCACGTTTGATATCTGTTTGACGAGATCAGTAGCTCCGAAAGCGTCTCTCAATATGGATACGCCGTGTCGATTAGCAATACGGCCTTCAAGTGGTTTCCTAGGTTTGTGCAGTAGTCTTGAGGCAGTGGCTCCTTTACAGGTGTGCGTCGCCCTCGTACTTCGTGTGCGGAAGAAATCCCTCGTTCGCGATCAACAGCCTGTGTCGAGGGGCGCCAACAATCTTGAGCAAAATAACCGAATAATTTCACAGCGTATTTGGTGCAACCCCACGCGCTTAGAAGAAAGGTGGGCATGGAGATCCCTCTCAAGCGCTGACCAAACGGACGTTCAAGGACTTGTGGCAATACACAATTTCCGAAGCAACAAAGCTTTTAGAGCATGTGAGAAAATCATATCTCCAGGTCTCGGACATGTCAATTAGAGCAATTCATATTTGCGCAATGGCAGTCTCTTTGAGCTCTCTGAGTCTTTGACTTTCCTGCTGGAGTCGTGCCATGCTCCTTTCTTTACAGAAAACCTTACCCCCATTGAGATCATCATGAAGCACCCCAGACTACTCACATTTGCTTTTCTCATCTTCACCACGAGTAATGTCTTGGCCCTACAAGCACTAAGCCTGCCTACCAATCCAGCTCCTCCAGGCCCGCCAACAATCGCTACAGTACCCGGGTGGACCTACCGAGGCTGCCATACTGATCATATAACTGACAGAACTCTGACTGGGAAAAAGTGGACGGGAAAGCTTACGCCAAGGCATTGTGCAATTATCTGTAGTGGATACAGATATTTCGCCTTGGAAAGTAGTAACGAGTGAGCCCTTTCCCGTTGGCACTATCAGTTATGATTTCGCGGCTGACAGGAAGTAGATGTTACTGTGGGAACACCGTCGCTCATGCCAGTATACCCACGCCAGACCATTTCTGTGCCAACGTCTGTAGTGGAAACCAACAGTCAGTCTGTGGAGGTATCAATGTGCTTAGTCTGTATGAGTCGAATAAGTTCGCCTCGATTGCTTCCCCCTCAATCCGACTCGTCTCATCAAATTCGACGATCAACTCCTCAAACCCAGCTCCCTCAAAACCCCCTACTCCACCCGCGCCACCGGAAGTAGTCAGAGTACCGGGTTGGACTTACCGAGGCTGCTGGACCGATGATCCGCACGACAGGACGCTCACTGCGAAGACTCGGAAGGGCTCTATTACACCGGAGAAGTGTGCTCAGCTTTGTAGAGGATATACCTTTTTTGGTTTGGAGTATTCAAATGAGTGAGTTCAACCCTGTTACTCGCGACTATCGAAGAGAGGAATCATGGCTGACGTTGGTAGGTGTTACTGCGGCAACTCTTTGTCTTATGGCACCACAAGAGTCTCAGAAAATCAGTGCTCAAGAGTTTGCATGGGGAATTTTAGGTGGATCTGCGGAGGAAGCGGTACGCTCAGTTTGTACGAGGTCGAGCAGCCTGAGACTGCTGTTTCTTGAGGAATGAAAGCACAAGCAGATGAGGATCGAGGTTGCTGATACATAGCGTCGGGACAAGGAGATTGACTAAGAGAAAAAGGGTACGAGGCATGACAAGGTGTGGAACAGGCACTGAGAAAGTGACGTGCAGTCCGTCTAGGCAGAAACAACGTAGGGTGCTACACTTTGGTACAGAGAAGTGGAGTCGCTTTCTGAGAGAAGAACATCCTGTCCCCGAATGGGTCCATGGACCTGACACAGACACTCTAGCTGTGATATATAATCCACACTCTTCCCAAAGCATCTGCTTTTATCTTGTAGCCTACGACCTGTACGCCGTTACTTACTAGCTAGCACCTCAGAATCCGCTTCTCCGTCCAACCCCCACGTTCTGCATCAGCTCCGCTGCTCTATTTCCCGTCAATTGACCCCTGCAGCTTGTATCCAAGCTCGGGCGGCCGCCGGAACCGTCGGCTCTGATCGCTGCAAGGCAGTGCCTGATTTTGGAGGTACGGCGCGAGAGGGATTATAGAGAAGAAGATGCTGCAAGAGGTGCAGGCTTCAATGGAGGGGCGGGGGCTGCGGCGGATATTGAGGGGCGAGAATGAGGGTTAGTCGTTGGAGGACGGTAGGTGATATCTAGGATGTCAGCAGAAGCATTGGCTATGAACGTAGGACGATGGAGCTTTGCTAGATTTGCGAGACCCTGTGGGAAACTCCTTATGTAGATGCAATATGGTTGGCCATCGTGACTTGAAAGGGCGAGGTACTTGCGTCTTGAACGCTCCGTTATGGCTGCTCTTCTGGCTGGCTACCTCGCCACCTGAGGTAAGAGCAGGTAGCAAAAGTCATGCATCGAGGATGAAAATCTTTAATGAAATTGTGAAAGTCCGACAGTTGCAAGACAATAGCGACGATGTTTATGGACTTTTCCTTAGAAACTGTGATTTTCCTCCAATTTATCCCTCGGGCCGGGGTCAAATGCAAGGGAGAACTTATCAGAAGTCCATAACTTTTTTTTTTGGGGGGGTTTTTTTTCCCCCTCCTTTTCCTTTTTTTTTCCCCTTTTTGGGTTTACCCCCCCCCCACAGGGATAGAAGATACAAATTAGGCACAGTGCCAGAAAATTGTGACGATTTTCGCAGATTTTTCCTAAAGGGCCGTCACTTTACCTGCAATAATGGAGAATCTGTAGAAGTCATACAGTTCAGGCGCAGTGCCCCAAGAAAAAGACATTTTTATCAAGTTTCCCCTCCCTCTATGCATTTGTTTGTTGCAACTCAAAGCTAATCTATTCCCAATCCGGATTAGCGCATCATAAATCTTGGCATCGTGCGATTTCCAAATCTTCGCGCCTATTTTTTGATCATGTCAATAACGCTTAGGGATAAACACAATCGGGAGACGATCAGAGTCGAGTGTATGATTGAGGACTATTCTATGGGAAAGGAATCGGTCAGCTTCTGCTGAACCACTTGAAGCATTTGTGAATAGCTTGTCCTGAGGAACCGAGTCCCCTGCATTTCGCAAAGCACGAGCACTGCGCTGCCAATGCCTTCATGAAAGTACCCATCAAGCCTTGATCAGTGTCTTCCGCCCTGGAGATTGGGACGAAAATCAGCATCGCCCATGCTGCTAACCCCTAAGCCGAAGCCTTGCTGCGTTTCGCCAATAATGGAGATTTGAGCTCGAGGAGGAGCGTTATCTGGCGAAGAGTCGTCTCCTTGCCCTTGATCACGCGGTACAAACCAGGCTCCAGGCATATGACGATGTCTGCAATGAATCCATCCTTGTCGGCAACCACCGCGCTGTCCGGCTTCAACTGCCTCCCACTCTTGGAATCGATCATCTTGTGCACTTTGAGCAAGTCCGTGGTGACAGGCTTGCATTCGGTTATAGGTGACTCTGGGATCGAAAAGACATAGTTCGAGGTAGATATTCGGATCATGTTCGCGAGCTTCACTGCAGGAAGCAAAACTTGGTCGTAGAATGTGGCGTGAGCCTCTCGACTGGAGAACATGAAAGGAAAAGTCTTCCCTAGCTCTTTGAATAGGTGGCTATTGAACTCTTGGGTTCGCTTTTTGCCGTAGTCGTTACACTCTGTGGTCTTGGCAAGTGCTTTGAGTGTCTCCGAACGCCAGCTAGCGATCGTCACGGAATCTGTTCATGTCAGCTGGCGCCCAAAGGTAACCCGGAGGTACATACCTCTTGGCGGCTCAACTTCAGCCATTTTCTGCTCCGCTTTCCACAGCAATTGTGCAGTCTCCTCTGGCAAGCCCCAAAAGTATACCTTCTGCCCAAACACGTTGTCTTGCAAAGAGCGATGGATCAAGTATCTTGCCAGATGTTCGCCTGCGCCCGGATGGAGTCGTAGGAAGGTTGTAGCATATTTGTCCTCTCCGACTAAGAAAATTTGGTCTGGATTGGCCTCTGGACGTGCTTTCTCAAATATTGCAACCTGCGTGTCGATCCAATGAACGATTTGCTGACTGAGGCATTCGAAGCGCTTGACAATGGCGGAGTCGGGGATTTGAGTCACTGTCTGCATCCTGAAAAGATCGTCTTTGCACTTGCATAACTCCACTTGAGAGGCTGTGAAGCAATCTTGCAAGTCCCTATTATTTGCTTTCAAATCGCGGCCAACATGCTTGGAGGTTTTGAGTTTCCGTTTGCAAGCGGCTAGATCCTTTTTCTTGCTCTGCAGCTGGGCTTTGGTGTTTTTCAAAGCTTCCTTAGATGCAGCTAGCTTCTTTTCTGCATCCTCCAGATTGCTCTGACAACTCTGCAACTGTAGTGCGGCATTCGCTAGGTATTCTTCAACGCTACCCGCTTTGGCTTCGTAGCCCTCGCCCTTGAGTTTTCCGTTTTCGACCGTCTTCTTTTGCCGCTTGCTTGCTGATCTGAGAGCCCTGACCGAGGTGATTTGAAGGTCTGGCGTATCATCAGATTGTTGGCTTTGGCCTTTTCCTTCGATAGGAGCTTGATCTGTCATGATAACATCTTCCGACTCATTCTCAGGCATGATAGCTTTCTGAAGTGAAAACACCTCGTTCTCTCCCCCAGACTCTCCATCTCGTTCACGCATCGATGGCAAGAGACTGAAATAAAGCATTTCACCGAGGGTCGACAACTTGCACGACTGATAATCACTGAAGTCTGAAGTTGTCAGTCCTAACCTTTTCAACCTCGTCACACCTTCAAAACATCACTGATCGGCCGACTGATCAATCACTAAGTCTGAAGTGTCAGTCTAGAACTTCTCAACCTCATCACTTCTTCCAAAGATCACTGATCGTGGAGGTATTAAGTTCAAAAGTGATCTGACTCACAATAAGCAACATTGTTAAAGATGGCATCAAAAGAAGAAATCGGTGAGTTATTTCGTTAAAAGGCTCTGAATCTTTTCACAGTGGTAATAAATGGCGAGTTTGGCTTGGCAATAAGTGGAGTCACCTTCGAAAGACCTCACTTTGGATGGAAACTTCCCCCTTCATTTCTCACTCTTATGATCCATCATATCCTACTTACGTCCGCAATTCTATGGTTGCTTTACGGAGACTTCTATACTAATCATTTACGATGGCCAGAGCTCGCCAATTGCGTCACGGTGCCTCGAACCAAGAAGCCTGCGATGCCTAAGACGCCTCCAAAGCCGAAAAAGTCCCAAGAACAGAAGAAGCCTACCACTGCCACAAAGAGCACCGAGTCTCCAACGCCAAAGCCTAAGCGTAAGAGACAAGAGACAAAGAAAGCGACCAAGGAACCTGATCGCAAGATCCTAGTTGCCGTGGATTTGTGAGTGAAACTGCACTGCCAGCCTCCTATATACTGATTATTCAAAAGTGGAACCACTTTCTCTGGTATCGCGTGGGCTCAGACTCGCCAGGTACGCATGAAGGTGTTCACGATCTCACGCCTCCAATTTGCTAATTTAGGACAGCCGGAGGTTCCATCGATAATCATTCAGTGGCCGGATGCCACTTCCGACGGCCTAGAAGGTGTCAGTAGCGACAAGGTTCCAACGTGAGTACCTGTGGCATTGATAGTCCTGAGGGTCGGAATCTTCTGCTTACATTGCGTAGGGAGATCACGTATGATGGCGAAAATTACAGGTGGGGCTTTCAGATCGAAGATTCGAAGCAAAGACATCAGTGGTTTAAATTGGCTCTGGACTCTTCTCAAGCCTGCGACATGAAACTCGCATACAGGTACCCTGATCCCCTGGCTTGTCCCCCACCATACGACGCCGAAAAGCTCGCGACAGATTTCATGACCGCTCTTCGCCAGCATACCGTACGAGTTCTCCGTCACAAAATTCCGGAAAGTGCATTGCTCTCCACTCCGATCGAATACATCGTATGTACCCAGGGAACCTAAGCAGAATACGTGGTAGTCCATCGCTGATTTTTGCAGATCACCGTCCCCGCCATGTGGTCTGACATGGCCCAAGCTAAAACTAGAGCTTGTGCAGAGGCCGCTGGCATGGGTGCAGGAGCTGCTCTTCACATAGTCTCCGAACCTGAGGCTGCAGCATGTTTCGCGTTGCCCGCTCTGGACCCACACGGTATCAAGATCGGGGACACTTTCATGATTTGCGATGCCGGTGGAGGAACCGTTGATCTAATTACTTACAAAGTCTCCGGCTTAAAACCAATCCTGAAGCTCGCTGAGGCGAGTCCTGGATCCGGCTCAGCGTGCGGTGCTACGATTCTCAACCGCAGATTCCGAGAGTATCTTGACGGGAAGCTTGAAAACGAGGATGGATACGACGACGAGGTGTTGGATGAGGTAAGATCCTCCATTTTCGGGTGCCGAGACGATAGACTAAAAGTTTGATAGGCCATGAAACGATTTGAGGGTATCGTATGTGTACAATAATAGATTTCCTCGGTTCTGACTGCATGCTGACGTCGGCTTCCATGACAGGTCAAAAGACAGTTCCGTGGAACATTCGGCGAAGAATTCCAGATACCGGGTTTGTAGCCACTGTGCTTCCCAGGGGTTTCGCGGTGACTGACCACGAGTGATATACAGTTCCAGGTCTCGCAGATAACAAGAAGCTGGGCATCCGTAAAAACAGGATGACTCTGTCAGGTATTGACGTTGGGGCCATCTTTGAACCCGTGGTGAAGGAAGTGCTCGCATTGGTAACCGGCCAGATTAAGGCCGCTAGGAGATCTGTCAAAGCTATCGTTTTAGTTGGTGGTTTCGGACAGAATTCTTTTCTGCGAGATGCCATTCGCGAAGAAGTCAAGTCCAGCAACGTGGAAGTCTTGCAATCTCCCTGCAGGTTAGTACCAACCCTACCTAAGATGATACGGTGGGCTCATGCCCAGTAGTTGGACTGCTGTCGTTCAAGGGGCTCTGATGATGGGGCTGGCATCAACCTCCCCTGCTTTTGCAACGGTTGCAATCAGTGGGCGGTCTGCCCGAAAATACTATGGTACCAACTGCGGCTTGCAGCATCTCGACCTGGAACACGGCAACGCAAGGAAAATTTGGGATGCATGTTCGGGTTTCTACCGGACCTACATGATGGAGTGGTTCATCGAAAAGGTACCTTTCCACAACAGCCATGCTAATCTAAGGTATCTCAACCCAGCTGACACACGACGATAGGGCAATCTCGTCAAAGAAGACAAACCCGTACGACTGAGCTATCAGCGAAAGAGATTAGTGTCCCGTGGATCCCTCACAACGATCTCGACAACCATCTACTGTTCCAGCGATCCACAGAACTCGGGCGCGCCCAAGTACGTCGAGGACGGTAAGACCCGGGATCCCAAAACCCATCCAACCAACAGACCGATCCACTGACCCTGCCTGCAGAAACCGTGACCCCGCTCGTCAGAGTCGAAGCGGACCTGAGCCGCCTCCCCGCCCACCAGATCCCCCGGAAAAGGGGCGCCGACGGCAAGATGTACTACCACGTCGACTACGCCATCCAGGTCACGTTCATGTCGGCTTACACCTCCTACGAGCTCCTCTACGGCGGCGTCAACTACGGGCGCGTCACCTCCGAGTATGTCTGAGGCCCGGTATCTATCCATCAATCAGCTCATCGGCCGATTGGGCCATTTTTAAGCCAGACTCGACGCGTCAGGGTTCCGGCGGCTTTCATGATCCCATCCCCATCCCCAGCGTTCTGGCAGCGGCACGTTGGGGCCTCGTGCCGCAAATACGGCTTTACAGCGCAAGGCCTTTCCCCCGTTCCCCAATTCTCGTCTGCACGAGAAGAAGAAGAAGAAGAGGCGGTGGACTTTTCCTTGGTTCAGACGATGCTATCAGGGTTTCTTATAGACGGGTTTGGTGGCTACGGTCTTCGATGAGAATGGCATCATCTACAACGCTATGCCTCTCAACAGTGCTAATGCTTCGGATGCGCGATATTTCACATACAGGCTTTGCCTGTCACTATGCTTGAATTTTCATGACTTTGCTATAAAATTCCGGATCAAGTGGAATCGATGGTGATCAGATCTCCACATCCTTTCTGATTTATATACTGAAGCGCCAAACGGAACGCCGATGCTAAAGGTAGGGCTAAGATATCCATTCAGCCTTTGCTCACAAAGAGGCTCATCACGATATACTCTCTCCTTCCATCACAGGTTGAAGACATCGTCGCCAAGAAGCGGAGGTTGAGGTGGTGTGTACTGGTATTGATGAGGATAGGTCTGGTGGCATTTCTCCTCCGTTCCTCTCATCGACGGGGGCATTTGTCCTCGCGCCGCAGCATGTGCGGCTTTGGGGCCCTGACGACCCGGCGTTGGGCTCCCTCAAAGTCGACATCTCCCCTAGATACCCCGAGAATAGGACTTCAGCTGATGGACTAGTCCCCGCAAGCCTCTCAGAGACCACAGCATTGTTTTCCAATGCATCAGAACGTCCGATGTGTATCCGGCTCTTACTAAAGTTGAGGAGTCATTCCGTGATGCTCCATTCTTCAATGCCGTAAGTTGATGATCGCAACCTGTTTGCGATCGTCAGCCGGGTCTGCGCGGCCTCCGGACGAATATGGTGCCTACCTTATTGCCAATCCCCAATGCCAACTTTCCACTTTCGGCGTCCCAGCTCAAAGAGCTGTTTGCATCGCCTCCAAAATCATCCTCCTCTTCGCTAGCTCCATTCCCATTGGTAAGCATACCATTGGGAAATTTGCCCAGCACACCTTTCCAGGTTGCCTTCGGCAACCCTCCAGCTTCTGCATTCCAGATCAGCACTCTATTCCAATTCGCTGCTGCGACCAGGTAACCGTCTGGAGTAAACGACATAGCTATTGCGGGTGCCGCGTGGCCTAGTGAGAGGGTGTGCACCAGATCGAAGGGTCGCTTGGCGTCCCATACTTTGATGGATCCGTCCAGCGAGGAGGTGGCAAGGAGGCGGGGAGCGCTGGCTGGGTAAGCGGAGAGGTTGGTGACAGGTTGATAGGCGAGAGCTGTGATTTCGGATTCGTGTGCGGTGATGGTACGGAGGGTATCCGATGAGTCGATGAGGCCAAGGACCGGTGTATCTTCAGCAGCGAGGGCGGTAGTGTGGGTGCGGGAATCGTAGCGTATGTGAAACCAATCGTGTTGGGCTGTTGGCTCAGAGCGAGTGTTCAGTGCGATGATGCGTTGGTCTTCGAGGAGAGATGAGGCGATGATATTATTGCCGCAGATGGTGATTTGGTTATTCGATGTCCAAGCGGCATCGGTGATGACGCTGGGAAGTTGGTAGGGAGGCATCGATTGCGACGAGTCGACGTCCCAGAGTGCCAAAGAGGAAGTGGCATCACCGGAAGAGGTGATTCCTAGCAGTTGTTTGCCGGAAGGCGACCAGCGCAATCTGAGGACCAAGTCTTGGACAGCTGGTAGCTCGTCGAGTGCCTTTCCAGCCTTTGACCAAAGACTTACTGCGCCGACCCAGACGGAATTGTCATCGCGAGTAGCGACGGCGAGTATTTCGCCCGTCGGATCCCATGCCATAGTAGAGACGAAGGAGCGGTGGGATGAATCGAACAGGTCGACATATGATTGGTGGTTAGGATTATCGTCAAAAGCTGCCGATCTTGAAATGTACCAAAGACGGCATAGCGCCTCTCCACTAGTTGCAAGGATAGTTGGATCTTTCGGGTTCCATGCAGTATGCATCACGTGGCTTGTTTCAGATACTGTCAGAATGCTCGTTTGCGGTCCGAGTTCTGCCACTTTGTCGCTTTGAACGCCTCTGCTTTCGCCGTTGGTGAGCGTCTGTATTAATGGTGCATTGTCCGAGGCGGGGCTGCCAGGCGCATCGGCATCTTCATCCATGTCCATGTCCATGTCCATGCCATTGGCCGTTGGACCATCTTCTGCGGGGGAGTAATTAGTCGGCGATACCGGTACCGGTGCTTCATTCTGATAATGATAGCCATTTTGGTCGATTTGCATGCTGTCGCCGTCTCCTCGATCGCCATTGGTGGATATGTCACCATTACTGCGCCGACTCCGTTTTGCTGCTGGTGCCGGTGGGGGTAGATCCAAGGATAGTCCATTAGTATTAGAATCCCGGCCATGTTTTCGTGCGCTTGAGGATCTTGCCCTCTCGTCTTCAATCTGCTCTTGTTGCGCTATAGATGATGCCCGACCGGCTTCAGTACCGAAAAATAGTAGGGTAGCCGCCGACGAAGATTTCCGACCCCCGGGCTAAATAATCTGAGAACATGCGGTTATTTGACTGCGCAACATGACTTACCTGGTCTAATGATTGCTCGATTTGATGGTACTGGAGACCTTTTTGTACTAATGATACCAAGGCGTGGGTTTTGATATGTTGTGCGAACGGAAGGGTCTGGGGATCTAAGAGCCAGTCACGCTGCAGCTTGACAGCCGCATCACCGTGGCCTGAAAACACAGGATATCAGTATCTACAGGACCTTGGTGGAAGAAGATTCGGCAATCGTGTTACCTGACTCCTGCAGATATCTTTCGGGGATGATAGAGTTAGCGAATCGTTTGGTCTTGAATTCGATCCAGCATCGAATGGACGACGTACCTCCAAATTAGATAATTCACATGGTCCGAGGTTAATGTGCCGGCAGCCATATCGATGGGGGATGTGTCGCATGCGCCTACATGAGGCGAGAGATGATGATAATTAATTGTGCGTGAGGATATAATGGATGAAACACCTTGTTGGGTGGAGGTAAGGTATGAGTGTATGACCGAGGATTTGGTTTCGATTTGCCAGAGCACCACCTGGAAGCTAGCGTTCGGCAGGCAAGGCGTCAAGCTTCCACTAAATTAGTGCTCCCGAAGAGCAGATCTCGAACTCCCAGGGGGCCTAAGGTACTCTGTAAGGTAAGTACGGTACGGTAAAGTAATAATGTAGAGGTTGTACTATAGTTTCACCGCGCTGTCGGCAACAATAATATTAAGGTCCCTAATGATAATAATAATAACAATACCTATAATATCTGCAACGGTCTGCAGGCACGTGCTAGCAATCCACACTCCGGCATCTGGCAGGTAGAAATGTAAAGGGTGAAATTGAAAGAGACAAGATGGGGTTCATCCCACGCTGACCCCAAGCGCAGATGCACTATTGCGAAGTGGCTTGAGGGGAAAACCGCGACTTGGGTCTGTCTTCATTGGCTTTGGAATTGTTTTGGGTCAAAGCTAGCCGTACGCTAGTGATCCTTGTAACGGCGTCAAAATTCCTCACAGGCTCACAGTCACAGCGGAAGGGGAGAACGAGTGAACCAATACGAAGATCATCATCCTCTTTAAATTAAATGACACTTTGCAGCAATACGAAGCATATGCATTAAATTATTTATTATTTATTATTTCGATTATTGCCTTGATACCTACGGTAGACTACCATGCACAATGCAAATGCGTATCAATATACCACCCTTGACCCGCGTCCTTCTCGGTCTCCTCCTTGCCATCTCAACCACTCATCAAATCACACGCTACCTATTTGGAGGTCTTGACCCCGAACTCCTCGCCCTCATTCCCCAGTGGTCACTCTTTTACCCATGGGTCTATTTTACAGCGACGTTCGCCGAGCAAAACGTCCTTACATTGCTCATCGCCGGTGCAACCATCCTGTATGGCGGCAAATACCTGGAACGTGCGTGGGGGTCAACCGAGTTTGGAAAGTTCGTGCTGTTGGTGACTGTGCTGCCGAATTTCATTGCAACGTTGGTGTATGTGCTCTGGTTCGCCATCACGCGTGATGACTCAAGAGCGTACGTGTTCCCTCTACTCCGTCCCCTTAACCATCAAGCTCATATCCTCTCGCCCCAGCTTGGCTTTCATCCAAGGTTCCGTTGCCCTTCAAGGCGCCTTCCTCGTCGCCTTCAAGCAGCTCGTCCCCGAGCATACGGTCACAATACTCAAAGGCATCATCAAAATACGAGTCAAACATTTCCCTGCCATATTCCTAACCGCGAATACAATCTCTGGGCTGGTTATTGGAACAGACACAGCGCTTGTGTTGGGCTGGGCCGGCTTCTTTACAAGCTGGACATACCTTCGGTTCCATAAAAAGGAGGCCGAGCTCTCCGGAGCCAGCACAGGAGGACCCACAATAAAAGGAGATGCATCCGAAACTTTTGCTTTCGCTTACTTCTGGCCTGATGTCGTCCAACCCCCCATAGCGGCTGTTGCAGATGGCCTTTACAATGCTTTGGTGACCATACGCGTCATAACACCTTTCTCTGCAGAGGAAGTCGAAACGAGCAATGAGCAGGCTACGGCAAGAGGTGAAGGCGGCTTACCAAGCCTGCTCAATCAAGGAGGCAGAAGAGGTGGTGGCGGAAAGAGGGAAGAAGCAGAGCGGAGGAGAGCATTGGCTCTGAAGGCTTTGGACCAAAGACTGCAGGCTGCGACAACGAGCAAGCAACAGCCAGCGGCTGCTCCGCCGCCAGCACCGATTGGCCAAGAGGTACCAACATCGAGTACCGAGCCACCACCTGAAAGCGAGCAAACTTGATTGCTTTTGTTGTCTACTTAGCCAGCCAATGGTCCTCCGCTTTTCTAAACGTCGAACTCGCCCAACGATTACTGTATATACAAGAGGATCAAGATACCCGATTACATATTATTCGCTCTTTTGTACCTGATACTGCAATTTACCGGAGTTTGGCTGCCTTTTGGAATGTCCTCTCCGCCTTTGGTCGTTGTCGTGTAGGTTGTTGGAGCAAAACCGCCGCCGTGTTCGTTAGGGTCCTCCGCAAAGGCACAGTTGAAGGAATTACGTATTCAGGCTGGTTGGCACGCCTGATCAGGACGATAGAACGAACATGTTGAACTCGAAATGTTCTATAAGAACCTCTCGACCAACCGCACCCATGTGCGGTTTTCGATACAGTCTGAAGCCTTCAAGCCTTCAAGCCTACCGGTCACCATCTCATCCAACAGCTCCATTTGTTTGCCCGTATTATGTCCGACATGTCCAATACCGGATTATCCGAGAATAGCGCCCAAACAAGATTCGCAGCTGCTGCCAAAAAAAAAGTGCCTGGCCAGCATTGTGAGCTTTGCCGGAGGCGACCTATGCAGTCAGGTACCTTCCTCAAGCGAACCACACTCAAGAACGCGACTTAGATGCTCACCGTTGGGAGCCAAGCGATGACTGCGCGTATACAGGTGGCGATCAGCCGCACGAGACGTCCGGTAGAGGCAGGTTGCATCGGAGAGAGCGAATAAGGCGGGCGTTTGAGCGGACATACTCCTAGCATTATGTGTACGGTTTTCAGAAATGATTAGAAGTCAAGTCTGACTCAAGATCAAAGGAGAACGGTATATAATACATAGAAACAATTCCTTTTGATCTAGATCACACATATGATTGCATTTACCATGGATCGTTTCGACGAAATACCTGCCAGTTATTCCATCATGTAGATACCGACTAGCTCGTTAGCCAAGATTGATACAACGCGAAGCCCTATGAGAGGGAGCTAACATCTAGCCTACGCCCTAACACTATCGATAAATCCTGGCCTCGCAAATCGCAAAATGAAACAAAAATATGGAGTGCATTTCTAGCTGCCCATGAGACCTCATCCAGAATGTCTTTGACCGAGAAGCTCGAAAAAATCAGGTCGCCCAAATTGCAGAATCAGCGAGAGGTTGGCCAGGGCCCAATTCCCAGACCCTTCCAACCCCCCACTGACCGCAAGCAGACCTCCGTTGTACTCTCCGCAGTCGAAGACACCCTCAAGGACCAGAAGTATGGCTCAACCCCCACAGCATACTTTGCTGCCCTGCTCGCATTGCTCAGTCAATCAGTTTCCCCGTCGAATGGCATTGTCAACAAAGAGCTCGCGACATCAGTCGTCTACCTCCTCGACATCATAGCGCCCCACGTACCTGCGCCTCTCCTTCGATCGAAGTTCTCTCAGATACTTACGAGTCTTGCTCCTGTTTTGACTCATAATGAGATTGAAGCGCCTTTGATAAGGTCATCGGTAGGATGTCTGGAATCGCTGCTGGTCGCGCAGGACAATGCAGCGTGGGCGCTTCCGCAGACCCAGGTCAGCCCACGGAGAGCTATCGCAGGCTTATTGGTCCTCGCGTCAGAGCACAGACCGAAGGTCAGAAAGCGTGCGCAGGACGCGGTCATGCATGTCTTGAAGAACCCCCCTCCAAGCCCTTCACTGGATCATCCAGCCGCGGATATGTGCGCCGAGACAGCTTTGCGAAATGTCAGTGATATGGCTGCAAGTGGGAAAAAGAAGGGAAAGGGTCACAGGCAGGAGGAACATCAGCCAGGTCTCATGCATGCGCTGCAGCTGGTCAAGACAATAGCTTCCGCTTCTGGAGGCTGGCCAAGTAAGAAGATTGAGCCACTTTGTGAAGTCCTCATGAACATCTCGCGGTCAAACAATGAGTACCTCACAATGTCTGCTTTTGAAATATTTGAAGTCATATTTGCAGGGATGGCCGACGAAATATCTTCTGCAAAGCTACCAAAGCTGATGGAAGCTATCTCCGAGCTGCGGCCTTCACAGAACGATTCGCAACTGCTGCCTCCGTGGATCGCCGTCATGTCGAGAGGCTATGATGTCTCGGCGCAAGTCAGCCCGGATGAGACATTCCAAAAGTTGCCTGAGCTCTTCGAGACGGTTTCCGGATTCCTTGCTTCCTCGTCACACAACATCCGCGTATCTGCTTCAGAATGTCTAATTTCATTTTCGGTCAACTGTGTACCTGACACAGCAATCCTAGAGCCTTCCATATACGACGAAAAAGTACTTGAAAAGCTAGCGAAAGCAGCAACTGCACTTTTGAGTGTGAAATATCAATCTGCATGGATGGAAATTTTCACCGTGTTGTCGGCTCTCTTCTCGGCGTTCAGATGGAGATCAGTTGGTCTTCTAAATGACATAGTAAAGACCGTTGGGGAGCTACGAGGTAACGACTCGTTCAATGGTAAAAAAGAAGCGGACGTTGTCCTTGGCAACGCCATCGAAGCCATGGGACCAGACTCTGTCCTCCAGATTCTACCGCTGAACCTGGCGAAGCCAAAAGCAGGTCAGCCAGGAAGAGCGTGGCTGTTGCCCATCTTGCGAGACCGTGTCCAGAACACCAATCTCACTCATTTCAGATCCGAGTTTGTACCTCTGAGCAAAACGATGATTCAAAGAGTGATAGACAATGGGAACTCCGAAAAAACAATGGAAATCAAGATATTCGAGACCCTGGTGCAGCAGATTTGGGCGCTCTTGCCGGGCTATTGCAATCTACCACTAGATCTGAGCACAGCTTTTGATCAGAGCTTTGCCGAGATGTTGGCTACTTTGCTCTACGAGCAGACGGAGCTTCGGGTAGACGTTTGCAAAGCTCTCCAGATGCTGGTGGAATCGAATCAAGAGATTGCCAATATGGAAGCTTCTGACCAGGAATCACTCCTCAAGAAGCGGGCTACGAAGGTTAATGCGCAGAAGGACCTCAGTCATCTGTCGTCATTTTCTGGAAATCTGCTAGCAGTACTAGTTAATGTTTATGAAAAGACATTGCCGCAGTACAGGGGTTATATTCTGCAGTGCATCAATGCTTACTTGAGTATCACTCCCGAGAAGGTATGATACTTGAACGCTGCTGAGTTTCATCGCTAAAACTTCCTAGGAGCTACTCGAGACTTTCCAGGGAGTCATAAGGATGCTTAAAGACGCCCTCGCCCTTGCAGAATCCACTTCTCAAACTCAAGCCGACAAGCAAAAGCAAAAGCAAACCTCGGCCGATAAGATGCCGCCAACAAGCCATACCCTCATGGATCTGATCATAACAATCTCAATATACCTCCCGCGCCCTACCTTCCCCACGCTTTTCTCCCTCGCCGCCCTCATTCTCCCACAGTCGTCCGACCCCCAACTCCAAAAGAAGGCCTATAAGCTCCTGCCCCGTCTCGCCACCTCTCTAACAGGCACCCTCGCCCTCCAAGATCGCAACGTAGAACTCCAATCTCTCCTCCTTACCACCGCCTCTACCGTCTCCGCCCCAGCCCGCCGCGATCGTCTCGCTGCGATTTCAGTCGTCGTCGAGCACCTCCCACCGACATCCCTCCACTTCATTCCCTCTATCCTCTCCGAAGTGGTTATCTCGGCCAAAGAAGTCAACGAAAAAGCTCGTACAGCTGCATTCGACCTCCTTGTTCTCATGGCTCGCAAGATGTCTCAAGGCGGACAAATCAATCAATCGCAGATCCCACACATGGCGGCGGACGCACCCATTGCACAAGCCAGTCTGGAGGAGTTTTTCACCATGGTATCCGCGGGACTTGTGGGCTCAACGCCGCATATGGTCTCTGCCAGCATAACGGCCCTGACGCGAATCCTGTACGAGTTCGCTTCGCAACTTCCTCACGCGGTCATTGAAGATCTAGTCCAAACAATGGATTTATTCCTCACCTCCACGAATCGTGAAATTGTACGTTCCGTTCTCGGGTTCGTCAAGGTTGCTATAATCTCCCTCCCCGAAGACATTGTGAAACCAAAGCTCGACACACTGGTGCCAGGCCTCATGTCATGGTCGAGAGAGCATAAAGCGCAATTCAGAGCGAAAGTGAAGCATATACTCGAGCGCGCTATCCGGCGATTTGGCTTTGATGCCATTGAGAAACAGTGTCCAGAAGACGACAAAAAGCTTATAAACAATATCCGGAAGACCAAGGAACGGCGTAAGCGGCACAAGGCAGCTGACGACACTGAAGCTGCTACCGACGAGCCAGCCAAACGGAAGAACAGGTTTGAGAGCGAGTATGATGAAGCGCTTTACGGTAGCGAATCCTCCTCCGACTCTGGCCATGGTTCCGACGATGAGCGCGGGGCGGAGTCCAATGGCAGAGGAGGGAGAGGGCAAACATACATTACCGAAGACGCCGACGAACCCCTCGATCTCCTCGACCGCAAATCCCTCGCCAACATTTCGAGTCGGAAACCAACGGCTGCGAAACAAGCGCCAGGAAAACAGCGAAAGAACAGGACCGACCTCGACGGCATTGCTTTCAAAAATGACGGAGACGCTAATGATGATGATGATGATTTAATGGCCCTGGATTCCAACGGTCCGGATGTGGGCGACGAAATGACCCTTGAAGGCGGCATCAACGCTTATGTCGACGCCATACGTGGCCGGGACGCCGTGCAGCGAGGGAGAGGCGGGAGGCTGAAGTTTAGCAACAAGCGCGAGAAGTCCAACGGGAACGGAGACTCCATGGAGGATGATGGGGATGATGGCAGGGCAGTGAAGAAGGTAAATGGCGGTGGAGGGGGGAGGAAGGAGGTTCGGTTCGCTGATGCCAGAGGAGGGAAAGATCAGGGTAGTAGAAGTGGACGGGTGAGCGGTAGAGGTGGTCTGAGGGGAAGAGGAGGAAGCGTCGGGAGTAAAGTGCAGAGGAGGGGATTGGGCGAGGCGAAGGTCAGGGGGGGGAGGGTTATGAAGGGAGGCGGGAGACGTTGAATCATGGGTTAGAGGCAGAGTGCGTAGTGCATACTGAGCCAGCGAAATTGATTGTCGATACGCATGACAGGGATGGGTGTATATGGATAAAGACATCGTCGCTTTGCGTCAACGTCTGAAAGATTACTGCCCTTCACATCTTGTCATGTTGTGGTGTTTACACCGTGACTCGACGCTCTTCCCGCATCCACACTCTCCTTGCCTCGAAGTGGCTCTCTACCCTTCGATGGAGTGCTGCATCGGGTTCACGCCGCCCTTCTCGTACCATCGAACCCACCAACGAGCCAGCGCGCGTGTGCAAAGCTAGGCCGTAGCCAAGAGGTAGCTTCTGGAGCCACAGCCAAGTCCAAGATCCCGATCCGGTACCGCGAAGTGGCTGCAACCTGGCCACCTGGCCGGTTGTTCCGATTGCAATAATGCTTGCTGACTATTCTCTTCTGCAAACCCACCACCGGTCCGGCCTTCTTGTTGCACTAGGTTTATTCGGTCCGTCTCCTTGGCCAAATTGCCCTTTCTCATTTGACCTTACTCATGATGGTCTCGGGTCCTCGTTCCACATACACCTCGGTCGCTTTCGCTTTCACACTGCTCAGCATGCTCCTATCATAGTCATCTCTGGCTCTGAGAGCGCTCTCGACCCAACTCAGCTGCACGTCCCAGTACTCTCTCTTGAACGCCTCATAGACGGTCGCCACGGCAGTCTTGTCAGACTCGAGCATGCGGACGAGATAGTCGACTACGCGCCATTTTCGCTTGATAGTTGCAAACTCTGGGTATTTGCCGAAGAAATCGAAGGAGGTAAGTACGTCGTCCTTGAATTTATCGGTAAATGGTTCCCCGCGCCGGAATTTGGCGCCCTTGTTTCGAACGGAGGAGAGATAGCGCACGAGGAGCTCGTCTGCCAGTTCCTCAACGAAGACGTCAAGAAGAGAGCTGTGCAGCACGCCTTGGTAGTCATTTACATAATCCTCGAAAGTTGTAATGATACGTTTCATGCCATATTCTGTATACCACTTCGCGGTGAAGAATTCCGGTAGCACGGAGCGGAAGTCAATGATGAAGATTAGGGAGACGAATGTGGTGATGCAGTGGGTACCTAGGTCTACGAAACCATCGCGTATGTTTTCGAGTTCAGCATTAGCTTGAGCAATGTATTTGGGTGAGACCAGGGGCTCAAAATCGCGCTGGAAGCGGCTTAGGTATCCCATTTGGCCGGCTTCAGCGTTGTCGTCGATGCAGGCGATCTGGTCGTTGGCAATCGCAACCAGCCAGTCTTGGAGGACTTGGAGACCATCTTGTTCGGCGGTAGGCGTCTTGTATTTAGCAGACTGGTCATCGACCATCTTCTGCCAGAGATTTTGCCGTGTTTTGAGAGCGGTGAACATGGCGTCGATGACCCCTTCGGCCACGTCTGTGCGGCCTGAATTGCCAGCGACAAGGAGTTGCTCGCGAAGCATGCGCCACATGTCTCCTAGGGTCTTGGTGCGGAAGTAGCCATGCTCGTCGTTGTCCAAAGAGCCCTCCTTGCGCTCTGCGAAGGATTTTCTGTCGGTGGTGAGCATCCGATCCATCCATTCGTCCACGGACTTCACAATCAGTTCTCGGTAGTCTCGAATCAGCTCGATCTCTCTATTGTCGAGGACCGGAAGCTGTAATTCCTCTTGACTCCACCCGAGCTTGTTCATCTTCCCATAGTATTTCTCGGTCCACTCGATGATTGCCAGCATATGTGGAGGGGCTAGGTTGGGGTCGTCAATCCGCCGGATGAGCCAGTTGTGCATTAAGCTGTGGTATATATCCGTGTATGTCTTGTATATCTTCCATTTCTTGGGCATCAGTTCTGTCATGCCTTGCTCGACGGCCACAAGGTCATTGAAGAACCACGCCATGATCTTGGACAGCTTGTCTGGATCTTCGAAAAACTTTTCCTCTGCCGAATCGAAATTCTGTTGTGCGGAGAGCTCGATGGCTTTCGTGAACTTCTCCTTGTAACCCCGTATTTGTCTGGCGCTGGTGTTCATGGACTTGAACCTGGACGCAAGGTCTTTGTAATCCCGTTGAGCATCTTGCAATGCCTGGACCTTCTTGTCACTTTTTTCCTCCTCTTCGATGATGACCGCCAAGCGCACTATCATGCTTTTGTTGTCCGTTTGTACTAAAGGTATCAGGTTCATGCAAGCCTGGCCGATGTGCTCATCGAACCAATTCACTACATCTTCCAATCTCTCGAAATGATTCTGGAGTGTATTCTCTAGAGACGCATCCGAAGCTCTTTTGATCTGGTCCATAGCGTCATCCCGGATGTCTCGTAACTGCGTAAGTCCGTAGTGTACGTTGAGAATATTGGGCTGGTTCTCCAGGTCCTGGTCGTCTTCACTCAGAAGCCTGGCCAATTCATCTAGCCTGCTATCGAAAGACTCAATATTGGCCTTCATTGTCTCTACCTGGGTGAAGTTCCTGTGCACCTGGGAAACCAAATTGATATTAGGGAAATCCCGGATCATATTCTGCGACTCCGCGCATAGCTTGTCGATCTTCATGAGCTCCTCCTTGATCTGATTGACTGTTCTCTGTCCATCTCCAATCGAGTTCATGCCAGACTGTGTGATCTCCAATTGCTCCTTGAGCCCAACCTTGAGCTGTCCGTCTACCGCGGCTTTCTTGCGAATAAACTCGGACTTTAGAAAGGGTATCTTATCGAGGTCTTCAGGGTGCCGTAACAGCTCTGCAAGCTCTACCGTCACCCCTTCATTATCGGCCATTTGGCCTGCTCTCAATCGCGCAATCTGGGCATGGCCAGCATGCTTGATCCAGACCGCGAACCGAGGTGGCTATCGTGGCTATTTACACGTCCGGAGCCTCGCTAAGCCCCTTCGGCTCCTAGTGGGCTTAAGCGCAGATTTCCTTTCCGCGCCAGACTCAGATTTGTGACGTTTGGGGACTGCAGAATCCCATCTTTACGACTACCTATTTATCGATCAGCCAATTAACCACAGGTTTCGTCGATTAGAATCTAATAGTAGGTATTTCCTACAGTCTTTTGTCTTCGTCCTAACGCCTAAGCATACACGACAGATTGAACCAAACGAATCGCCCAAGCCCACCACTTCTCTCCACGCAAATACTGCCACCTGCTCGAGGCAATGCCCTTCTTCAAGATCACGCTCATACGTTCATCCATTGGCCTGCCTAAGAAGACACAGGGCGTTCTTAACGCCTTGGGTCTGCGAAAGCGAATGGCCACTGTCTTCAAGCCCGTCAATCCCTCCACCGCAGGTCAGATCATGAGGATCAAAGAGCTAGTTGCCGTATCAGAGGTCGAGGAGGCGTTGACAAACGCAGAGATGCGGGAAAGGAGGAGACCGGATCCTGGGTACTACATTGAGAAGCCAGTAGCGGGTTGATAGAACAGGTGATTGATGGACTTCTGGACGAATTCATGCAGCTGGCACCTTGAGGATTGGAACAGCAAGTGTGGAGCTGCCTCGAGCCGAGAATCCTTGATCTTCAGGGCAAACCTACAGTCTTACAAAGGACGAGATCGCCGAGTTGTCGATGGCTATGGGACGCGAAGAGCCGGATGTTCCCAAAAAGTCGATCAGATCGCTGGCAATGACGCCTTGCCTCTTCCACTTTAGGACGCTTTGGACAATGGAAAGATGCTGCTTAGGCATAACTTGAATTATTGAAATCAGCAAGGCGTACGGCAAGCATGTGCAGCGATAGTAGTTATTCAACTTTTCTCCCCTCCGATGATGCCAAGCCTGTTAAATCCGAGGCCCTCGGCAATAAACTTCTCAAGCCTAGAACTTCTTGATGTCTGATGATCTCAACGTGCTTTATTTCCCTTGGTCGCTAACCTTCATTATCCCGCCGGTTACTGACGACCATCTATAGATGATGGGAAGCTCTCGTATGCCTGTAAGTCTTCGGACGGCGCTACCGTCTACAAAGAACAGCCCGAGAGGCAATTATCTCAATATAGGCACTGAGATGTAGAAGCTCTCTATACGCGTTGTGCACCACACTGGTACTGATACTGAATACAGTCTCCGTAACCTGATCTTCTTCTCTTTTCTCTTACGATGGACAAGAAAAGGTGTCTTGCAGCTCAAAGGCCGCGGGCTCTTCGGGACAGTGGCGGAGGCGTACATCTCGATACGACGGACGCTTTACGGCATATTCCTGAAAAGTCCTGGCGTACGTAGCCAAGTACAAAAGCAAGTCACTGAAGCAATTACCAAACTCGAAGGAAAGCTAGTCCCTCAAGGGCCTGGCATAAGTCGATACCTCACGCTACCGAAGGAAGGATGGACCGAGCAGCAAGTGAGGGCAGAGCTGGAAATACTTGGTGGTATGGAGCATACACGCTGGGAGGATGGCCTTGTTAGCGGAGCGGTTTACCATGGCGGGAACGAATTGATCAAGCTACAATCAGAGGCCTTTGAAAAGTTCAGCGTTGCAAATCCAATACATCCAGACGTCTTTCCAGGAGTACGAAAGATGGAGGCGGAGATCGTCGCTATGGTCCTTGCCATGTTCAATGCACCAGCTGGAGGAGCTGGAGTTACTACGAGTGGTGGCACGGAGTCAATATTAATGGCGTGCTTGAGCGCTAGGCAGAAGGCGCGCGCAGAACGTGGCGTCACTGAGCCTGAAATGTGTGTGCAGCTATGGACTGTGAAGGGCTTTGCTGACTAGTACAGGGTAATACCAGATACTGCTCACGCAGCGTTTCGCAAAGCTGGCGCTTACTTCGGTATCAAGGTTCACCTGGTAGCCTGTCCGGCACCAACATACAGTGTACACATACCCGGTGTTTCTCGTCTAATCAACAGCAATACCATACTTCTCGTTGGGTCTGCCCCAAACTTCCCTCACGGCATCGTTGACGACATTACATCTCTATCCCGCCTCGCTCTCCGCAAGAAAGGATCTCTGCCTCTTCATGTCGACTGCTGTCTCGGCTCCTTCCTAGTCCCTTTTCTCGCACGCGCGGGTTTCCCGACTGTCCCGTTTGACTTCACCCTGAAAGGCGTCACAAGCATCTCCTGCGACACCCACAAATACGGCTTTGCGCCCAAAGGAAATTCTGTCCTTCTTTACCGGACATCGGCGCTCCGCACGTACCAGTACTTCGTCTCCGCCGACTGGTCTGGAGGCGTGTACGCCTCACCGAGCATTGCAGGCTCACGTCCTGGTGCTCTCATTGCCACCTGTTGGGCTAGCCTAATGTCTCAAGGCGAAAGCGGCTACATCGATAGCTGCCATAAAATAGTTGGCGCTGCTAAGAAAATTGAATCAACCATCCGAGAGCACCCCTCTCTGCGGGACGATCTCACTGTCATGGGAAAGCCGCTCGTCAGCGTTGTCGCTTTCACGTCGAGAACTCTCAACGTGTACGATCTTGCCGATGCTATGTCGAGTAAAGGATGGCATCTAAATGCCTTACAAAGGCCACCAGCCATTCATGTTGCTGTAACGTTACCAGTTGTCGCTGCCGTGGACAAACTTCTCGGAGACCTTGTGGCAGTGGTAGAAGAGGAGAAGGAAAAGGAGAGGGTAAGAATTGTGGAAGGCAAGGGAGCAAAGGGCGGAGCGAAAGGCGATGCGGCGGCGTTGTACGGTGTCGCCGGGAGTCTCCCGAACCCGAGTGTGGTCAACAGTCTGGCTGAGGGTTTCTTGGACACGCTGTATAAAGCCTGAGGATGCTTCTGACGGAGCATGGGCAAGGGACAAGGGGCAAGGGGGGATCATTGGAGGCAAGCAGCATATGCATAGCGTCTAGGAAGGCATGATAGCAATGGTATCGATTATCAAAGGCTTATTTGTACGACAGGGCAAATGCCAATTGGCGTAAAGCAGGCGTGGGAACTGAAGTCAAAATAATATGTATAAATGTTTGAGATGGTGTTTTTAAAACTGCATTGATCCAATTCCTCCGCTAAATTTTGACCACTCTATGACGTAGTCACAAGCTCGCATTAGCGCTGCTGGGAGAAGCTATGCTGTTGCCATCTACTTCACACTCGAGAAAATCGAGCCTCTCTTATCAAAAGTACAAAAACTTCAAGTATACGTGACAATGGCATCCCGCATCCTCCGTCTCTCCACACGCTCCCCGGCGTCCCTCCAACCACTCCGTTATCCCTTCACCCCACCCATCTGTACCTCTCCCCTTCCCCCTTTCTCCTTTACCAACTCATAGATTAACAATCGTAACAGTCCGCCGCAGCCTCACAACCACATATCCCCGTTTCGCCGAAGGCGACCTCGGCAACCCGCAATCCAGTTCCAGCGATCAAGCCCAGCTCAAGAAGACCCGCGGGACCGAGGGTGCCAATTCCCCAGATACAGCGAGTGTGCAACAACCTGTGTCGGAGCGGAGCGCTATTCCGGGCGACAAAGATGAGGGTACACCTACGGAGGATGCGGTGAAGAGGAATCCAGAAGGAGCCAGCGGAGAAGAAGAGGGAGAGCGTGGAGAAGCAGGGGGAGAAGCCGCTAGGGCCAGAGGATGAGCAGAAATGAAGGGGGAGGGGGGCCAGGGGTTGAGAAAGGAAGCTTTTTGCTTTGACAGCGGCAGTGCAATGGCTTCTAGGGGAGGGGAATTTTCACTTCGATATCGAAGAATATATTGAATCTGCTATGTCTTTCCCGGCGTCTCTCAGCATTTCAAGAAGGACTGATAGACTTGGAATCATGATGCTGATCACATGAACGGAATTAACAACAGCCCTCCCTGCCATTGGCCGCTTTAATCGAACTTTCTAAAAAAAGCTTGACGGACCAGCTACGGCACCCTCTTGTTATTTTTCTCACCACGCTGATATCCGAACGAAATAGTCTCCCTCGCTGGTCAGGCCACCACATCTCCATATGTTTTGGGCAGGTATGCTTGATAGTGCAGAACACGTTGCTCAAGTGAATATTGACTTTCATACCAGCATGGAAGGCTAATGTGAAACAGAGCGAGAGAAAGGTTCCCGAGGACGGTCTATACGGATATTCTGGACGGGTAAATAGAAGTCTTTTCATATCTGGACTGCCCAAGCTCTCGTTACCTTTGTGTCCCAGCTCTCTCACATCCTCGGAGAACTTAACGGATGAAGAACGGTGTGCAACTCTGAAGTTCAACATCTGTTTGCATAGAAGGCGCATTTGATGCAATGTTCCCCAGCGGCATTCCGCCGCTGCGATCTATCGCGACTTTGGAACAACCCACATCCAGAGCCAACAGACCCTTGGTCGGGTTTCCTCGTTCGAATCGACGCCAAGAACTGCAGCATGCTTTCGTCTTCCTCTCGAGCAGCGGCTCCGCATCCCATCTAATTACCAGCCCACCCTACCGCAAAACTTTCTTTGATCGAAAAGAGGCTTGATGGCGCTCTGACTGTCGCACTCAGCCAGCCTTGTTCGAAACACACGAAATCGATGTGGCAGTCTGCTAGTGCCATCACGTAATCTATTGCTATGATTAATGAGGTGGGCGAAAAGGCTGGGTCGCTGTACAACTACGCACACCATATGGATAGCCTGGTGCTGGATGAGAATGGGAAAGGGGAGGCCGAGAACGAGACTTTGGTCTAGCTGGTAAAGGTATTTTCAAACGAGCCTGTTCAAAGAGATGTGCACTAATGCAGACTCGAAGGTTTCGTTACGAGGTATACTTGATATATGTGACAATAAATAACATGTATTTTGTCTTTCTTTCCCGCTGTCTACTCTCTAGAAACTGATACTATTCTCAAATTCTGTATCTTGAAGGTCTTGGTTTAGTTACATTTATGTTCATCAAAGAATTGTTGTTTAATTACACCTAATGATCAACAGCACTCGTCCCGTCCCTTCCCGCACTATGGGTCCGAGGTTGAGTTCCTGGACCGTGTTTTGAACTTGACATACCCATTCTGCATACGTTTTAAGGTATTTAGAAAGGATGTGCGAGCCACATGCATTGCATCTTCACACCCTCGCATAAGATCGCCGAGAGCACCGAGGCTCGGCCCACCTTTTGTTTCGCCACGCTTGAACATCGATGGCTTTTACTAGACCCTGCAGATATGCATCCATAATCCAGTGTTCATATGGAGATTTCTCTTCCTGAGTGAGTTCTAGGAGTCGTATCCTTTTCAAACCATTTCTCCGGGCTTCTGCGATCACTGCTGCCCACCCAATGCAAACCAAGCTTTCGCCAATTGGCCAAGAGACTGGCTCTGGCTCTGCAATGCGATTCACCAGCGGATGAATGTAAAACGTACATCCTCTCAATTGAGCCACAATTCCAACGAATGTGGTCCCCTCTCGTCCTTGAGCCGTCTATCCTGAGGGCGTTTTATTCGCTTCATCCTTCCGCTCACTCGAGCTACACAGTGTTCTCTACCCCAGCAGAGACCTTTCCACGATGTCTCGTATTTTGCCAGCAACAAGAATCGGCAAAAGTGCTCCAGCATCTTTGTACAACACCGGATTCCGATCTTCGCGAGCTCCATGCCGTGCTCCCGATGGGATTGCCGGACAGGTCTGCAACCGGATAGAATCAGTCCAGCTCTCGGACATGCCATCGAACGTCCAGACCAAGGTCAAGTATCTGGTTCTCGATGCCATCGCCTGTGCTATCGTAGGAGCAAAGCTGCCATGGTCAAAAGTAGCTACGCAGCCTGTATGGACGTTGAGGGGACTGGCAAGTGCGCCGTCTTTGGCTGGAACAAGGTACGTGCAAGCTTTACTTTTCCTTGAGTTCGGAATGTTCCCTGTTTGCTTGTACCCTGTACTTAGGACAGCCAGCGCACAAGTCCGCTCAATGCAGCCCTCTTGGATGGGTCTTTTATTCAAGGATTCGAGCTCGATGATGTCCACGTTGATGCACCGTGGCGTGCCAACTCAATCATACTGCCAGCTCTGTTCGCTGCAGCGGAGTACGCTCAGGGGTCGGATGCGGGATCGAAGATTGATGGTGCAACGTTCTTCATCTCCACCGTCGTAGGCTTCGAGCTCGGCTCCCGAATCGGCCGTGCCCTCCACGGTCCTGAGATGCTGAGCCGTGGGTGGCACAGCGTAGGTGCTCCTTCCGGAGACTTCAGTTCGGCTGCCAATAGCTGAATCATCCGAACCAGGGCGCCGTCTTCTGTCCTCCAGTCGCAGCAGCCGCGGTTTCAAACCTCCCTTAATCTCCCCTCTGGAAAGATAGAGGATTCCCTTGGCACAGCGTGCACCCAAGCCTGCGATTTGATGTCTGCACAATATGAAAGCATGGCAAAGCGCATGCAGCACGGTTTTGCCGCCCGCAACGGACTCTTTGCCGCTTTGATGTCCAGAGAAAATTATACAGGCATCGATCAAGTTTTCGAGAGACCATATGGCGGCTATCTCTCTACCTTCGGTCAACGCTCGACGTATGACCCCACTTACAAAGAGAACGAGCTCATTGGTGGCTTGGGACGGGACTGGAGAGGCATTGAAGGGATCAGACTCAAGGAATACAACTCCATGATCGCGACACATGCTCCTGTTGACTGCATTGCTACGCTGCAGGCAAAGCACCCCGAAAGATTCGCAGACCTCGGGTCCGTGAGCAAGATTGTGATCGAGCGGCCCAAGGCTCCTCACGCACACGGTGGTCAGCAGATCGGTCGACCCATCACAACGACCGGCGCTCAGATGAGTACGCGATACATCGCTGCTGTACAGCTGCTAGATCGAAAAGTCCTGCTCGAGCAATTCAGCGAGGCAAACCTTGAGCGCGATGATACTTGGGACTTGATCCGGAAGATTGACTGCGTGTGGAATGAGGAGTTTGACGACAAGAGTGCTTGGTACACGAGAGTGTCAGTAGAATTTACCGATGGCGAGAGCTGGGTGCAGGAAATGCCGGTCTTGAAAGCTATCGGAAGCCTTCTTTCTGGGTGTGAGATAAAGGAGAAATGGAGGCTGATATGCCTCCTGCACGACCTGAGATCATTTTCGTCGCAGATCGCAGTGGCAGTATGGTCAACGAGATCCCGATGCTGATATCTGCGCTGAAAGTCTT
This sequence comes from Letharia columbiana, assembly GCF_014066305.1. Lineage (NCBI taxonomy): Eukaryota > Fungi > Ascomycota > Lecanoromycetes > Lecanorales > Parmeliaceae > Letharia > Letharia columbiana. The sequence continues at coordinate 446,187 of NW_023501047.1, read as the reverse complement.
TCTAAAGTCTTTACCGGTCGGTGTGAAGTTTAATATCTGTTCCTTGGATCGATTCACTCTTTCCTTTGGCCCAAAAGCCGATCATATGACAATGACTCGCTAAAGGAGGCGATAGCCCATGTCGAACATTTCAAGGCCGACTACTGCGGGACTGAGACTCAGAATACCGTTAGAGCGGCCATCGACAGCCGTTTCGTAGACCTCGACTGCGAGATTCTGGTCTTGACTGACGGTGACATATGTCGCCAACACGAAATTTTCAGCTATCTCAACGACACTGTTGGCGACAGCATTCGCGTGCTTCCACTAGGAATTGGCGATGGCGTTTCTACCAGCCTTGTTGAGGGTGTCGCTCGTGCTGGCAAAGGTTTCGCGCAGACGGTCGGCGAAGGTGAGAAGCTTGAGAAAAAGGTCGTTCGCATGCTGAAGGCAGCATAGTCCCAGCACGTCTCAGACTACACTATGGAGGTCAGGTACGAGAAATCTACAAAAGAAGAGGGCGACGTGACGTGGGAGATGGTTGACAGACGGTATAAAGGTCATGCTTACCAAGCAAAAGACACCACAGGAAACAACGGAAGAACATGAAAATCCCATCTCGCTCTTCGACTCAAGCATCAAGACAGAAGAGGAAGTGTGCCCGCTTTCGCTGGGCAATGACAATGAGGATCCGTATGCACATCTGCCAGGTGTTCCAACACCAAAGCTGCTACAAGGACCACACCGGATACCTCCATTATTCCCTTTCGCACGAACTACAGCCTACCTCCTTCTGTCTCCTGATTCCACCCAAAAGACTCCCAAGTCGGTGATTTTGCGGGGCGCATCTCCACAAGGGCCTCTGGAGCTTGAGGTCCCGATCCAAAGATTGCCTGAGCCAGGCAAAAAGATCCATCAATTGGCCGCGAAGAAATTCATGCAAGAGCTCGAGGAAGGTCGAGGCTGGATCTGTGATGCCAAAGACAACGAGAGTGGAAGGCTATTGAAGGACATTCATCCCAGCTGTTTTGAGGAGATCGTCCAACGTGAGGCCGTTCGATTGGGGTTACGATTCCAAGTGGGTGGGAAGTAGTGCTCGTTCATAGCCGTATCTGGGAACGAACACACGAATATGAAGCCTTCCGAAGACGATATGCAAAGCGTTGAGGCCGTAGTCTAAGAGTGCACATCATCTTTTGGTGAGTCCGAATCTTGCCCTTCAGCAGGAATCGAATCCGATGAAGCCGAAGAAAGTGACGAGGACATGGGTTTTGGTTTATTAGACACACTCCCCCTCCTAGGGAAATCACGCCAGCAAAGGGACACGACTCGTGGTTCTCTTCGCATTATTCTATAGGACATGGAGGGCGTCCGACCAAAGAAAGCGGCAGAGGCCGCGGTGGCCGACCACTACCCCACCATCTCAGAGTAGAGGAACAGCAACCCAATCAGCGGGTCCACCAACTCAAAGCGGTCTCTTCGGCTCAATCTCTGCTGGTCCGCCTCTTCGCTTTCACAACATCGGATATGAGCAATCCTCCCGATCGCCAACTAAACATACTGGCAGTGCCAATGGTATGTTCGGTTCAATGGCATCGGCTGGTCCGTCTCCTATGTCTAGTGCAGCGGCGGTCGAAGAACGTTTCGAGGCCCTTGGCTCCAACCAAGGAAACAACAAACATGTTGCTACCGAAAGTGAGAATGTGCCTTTCAATCATTGAGCTGCATGATTTCGAGGGCTCCTGGACTGAGGCGACGCAGCTTACCAGTATCTTGGGTATCAAGGAAAAAGTCCTGTGTAAAAAGAGGGAATCGTACTGGATCACCTTGGTGTTTATTGCGTTTCTGGAGGAAAAGATGGGCCAGGAGAGGGAGACTTGGGTTCTGGTGGTTTGCAAGGCGAGAACGTGGTTGAAGGGGAAAAAATTTCAGATGGAGGTATTGGAGGCGGAGGCTCGTCAGGTTATTCAACAGGGGAATTGAAAGAGTGTTCTTCTTAGGCGTATCGGCGTGGCGGAAGGATTTAAGAGAGAAAAGTAAGTAGTTGTTGTTACAAGACTAGAACTTGCTCGCTTTTGGTTAATATAGAAAGATGAACGAACGGTAAAGTTGGGCTGACAAAGAGCAAAGTACTGCGTCCTTTCAAGAGGCAAGATCGTTCCAGAGCGGCTTCATGTCTCCCTGTTGGTCGAGGTTTTGATCGCCATTTGCGTATAATTAGTCCCAAATACGCCACACATCTTGCTAATCTCTGACTTCCGCAAGCAAAACTCCATCAGCAAACCATGGCTCCCTTGCGAAATCCAATGCATCCACGGCCAGCTCCCAAGCAAGCACCACCCTCAGGCCCCAAGGCTCCTGAACCCACTTATGGTATTGAACAGGAGCACTTGGCCACCCACGACGGAAGAGTGAAAAAAAACTTCCACAAATCTCGTTGCTGTGTTTCAAACAGGTGTCGTAACACTGGCGGGATGCAGCGCCCAACTTGGACCAGCTTTCACGTCCTGGTGAAGAGAGATCCAGTCGGTAGAGGCATTTCTTCCTGACGCCATACTCGTAGCATTTCCCGCAGCTCCTAGCATAACGTTCGCTTGGAAGACATCAATAGTATATCAAGTAGGTCATCCCGCTTTTTTTTAAGAATCACGACGGCGAACACATCGAGAGTTCTGGCAAATCGGCCAGAAGCATCGCGCTAGGTCACAAAGGGACTAGCTGCTGGGATCACTTACTCTATCTGGATACTCGTACTGTTATTCCCACCCGAAAATAGACTTGGCAGCACGCGCTCTTCTCTACGCGCTGGTGGCACTTTTAAACTGGGGAAGGGAATCAATCTCAAGCAGTCATTTTTATCCTGCACTTCTGTCACAAGTTTGGGCGTCAGAGATGTATGACGCAAAGTCTCGTCTTCATTCCTTCACCTCTGCCTGCACGCTGCCTGAACGTTCTAAGTCTGAAACGAAGGATTTGAATTTGCTCTTTTGGTTATTGTGATAACCATTACATCCTTCATTCAGCGCCTAATGGGGCCCTCCACTTCCTCATAGAGACGATCAAGTTTCAAAAAGACCTGGGCTTTGCATAGATTCTGATCCGAAGGCTGCGATCGGCGCTATTGACCGAGAGCATGAGGCCGAGCTGACTCCGCAAGGTTACAAAAAATTGTAACACGAAAATAGACTGCTTTACTTGATCAGGGCAGATCGAATTATAAGTACTACCCTTCCTTCAGCAGTTGTCATCAAGTGCTCATGCCTGCTTTGTCTTGCTTGCCTCTCTCAAAGTTCCGTTGTCTCACAAAGTCTCCCTTTTCGCAGGCGTTCTTCGCTATGCATACCTTTCGGGAGTCGTCACGTGCAGCTGTACACGTTGTGTGGTTTTCCTTTGTCAACCTAATAGAGGCTACATGCTACTATCCTGATAAATCGGTCGCTACGGGCTATCAACCATGCAACGCATCTGTCGCCGAGGGGGTTTACAGTGCATGCTGCGCTGAAGGGGACGGCTGTTCAACAACCGGCTACTGTTTCGGTGGCTCTGGGTTTGCCTACCGCGGTGGTTGCACCGATGTGAATTGGGCGTCAGAATCATGTTGTCCCTCGTGTAGATCTGGTACTCAATTCTCGCTCTCCAGAGCAACATCACCTGCGCTGACACAACGGTAGATTCTATACATAGCTTCAGCAACCTGTATCCCTGCCCTGTTAATAGTGGCTCTTATACGGACACTTGGTGCTGTGGAGCGGTGGAAGGCAGCTCGCAGGCTGCGGCTGGCTGTTGCGATACCTCTGACTTCACCATGAATGCCCCTGGCATCGGAAGCTTTTTCGGAGTAGCCCAGGTAAGCAATGCGTCGACTGCAACTTCATCCACTCCAGCTGCCTCCACATCAGCCACCGCATTCACCTCCTCGAAACCTGCAACGGCTTCGAAATCGGCAAGCTCATCGACCACTTCATCTTCTAAGCCTGCATCGTCATCTAATCGATCAGCGGCAATCGGAGCGGGAGTCGGCGTACCACTAGGCGTACTACTGCTTTCATGTTTGGCCTTACTGCTCTATCGGGAACGTAAGCAGCGGCTTCGCGCGCAGAAAGTGACTGATGATATCTATGCTGCTATGAAAGTGAGAGAGGCAAAGGGAATATACCAAGGCTACGAGATGAGCATTCAGGCGAGGCGTCAGGAGCTCGGCTCTAATCAGAAGCAACTTGGAGAGTTGGATACACGTTCAGACAATGTGTATGAAGCGGACGGGCAGCCGTAATATGTTGGCTATCAGTCTGCGCGGGGCCTACGACACCATCCCTGCAATGTAAGAAAGAGATCTGAGGCGGTAATTCAAAAACCATTCATTCATTCACAAAGAAAAGGCTGAACATCTATTTGTTGCCTCAATCCGCAAGTGCCCGAAATGTGAACCAACCGTCATCCCCGAAGGTCAGCAACTCGATCCCACCGACCCATACCATGCGTTTCTCTCAACTCGACCAATTCCTCCTCCATCTCCTCCTGGAACCCCTTCAACGCCTCCCTCAGCCTCGCTCGCTCGAAAATTAGTGCGACATAAGTAAAGGGACGATTTCTCTCGACCCACAAACCGTGGTTGATCTCTGCGATATTTGATTCTAGTTCCGTGGTAATTTGGTCCAGCTCTCGGACTATGTTCGCTTCGATGCGAGAGGCGCAGCGCACGCAGAGGGTGGGGGCGGCGTTGATTGTGGTTGTATGGAGAACGGAGACGGTGCCGTCACAGCGATTTCGCGTGTGAGAATAGGACTTGCAATGCTGGAGGGGGTGGACTTTTTGCTGGTGGCCACATGAGGTGGAGACTTGAAGATTACTCTGACACATTGTGGTTGCGGTCTTTTCTTCCTGAAGCTGAGTGTTTTCGGTGAAGCAACCGAGATGAGAGAAGTCGCTCTGAGGGTGGAACACCGTCACTAATATGCTGAAAGTCGGAAGATGCAAACAGGGATTGCACTCAAGATCCAATGTCATTCAATGTCATTCAATGTCATTCAATGTCATTCAATGTCATCGCCTCTCGACGTACAAGGGATAAGGGAAGTGAAAAGCCTGTCACACTCGACTGCCAGTGTACCATCTCCAAGTGCTTTCCTTTGAGTGGCAAGCAACAAAGGTAGGTCTCTTTGTCGATTTGGCTGCAATTGTTTTTTCTTTGTGACGCAGAGAAATGAGATTGTGGCAAAGAAATGACAATTCTATCTATCCCTTTGTGAGGTGGCCAAAGGATTCTCGTGGCAAGGAGAATGCCATCTTCCTCTACATGACATGTTTCACAAGGGAGATCAATTCGTCCATGACAGATCATCACTCCTCCCCACTTTGCTGTTCGAACCCCTTGAATGTTTGATGTCTATGTTTCTGCTATTCCTTCAGTGTTGCGTGCCTCTCTCTTATTACCCTATCTTTGCCTTTGTGGAGACCTTGTCATGGCGTGATATGAGCTCTCCAATGTGCTCTTCGTGTACACTACAATCCGACACGTAGAGTCCAGGGACTCGCACAATGATCAATGATACGAGCGCGTCGATCTCCCGCCTAGGATCAAAGTTGCCTCTGAGGTTTGCAATGTCTCTTGATTGTGACCATTGACGAACTTGCAGCGTCAAGCAGGATCTTCAAGCTATATTGTACAAGCTGAAAATGTTTGGTTGCTCAATCTCTGGCAGAGGGGGTGCACAGGTAGAGAACAGATTATGGAACCGTGATTCCGACCTGGATATCGTTCCCGAAGTATTCTGTCCCATGGTCGAGAGCGACGTTTCTAATCCACCCGGTTCGAGATTCTCTGACGCTTAGCGAAACGTCGACCAATCTTTCAAAACGACTGAATATGTGCAAAACCCTTCAGCAGAGAGATGAGCCAAGAGTTAGGTTCGTCATCTTCAAGCTCATACTCGTACACGAGACATTGGCACTGCTGTCCTCCATGCTTCCGCCCTGTGAGACCGGATGTTATGCGTAGCGGAAGATTTCCGCCGCCTGGTCGCGAGGCGACCACCACTTGATTTTACCATCTACTCGTACCTTGGACTGCTACCTATGAGTTCAGCCCCAACAGATCTGTCATCGATTTTTCCAGCAAAGACACTACGCACTATTGGCCCAATCTTCGGCCGAGATGGCATCACAAGGGTTTTTCAAGTACACACAGTTACAACCATTGTTGAACATGACTAGAGTGGTCAATATACTACCAGGAGATCATTCATCGCCGATTCAGTGCGAAGTAAGGGCGATAAATCTGGATAAGCCTCCGCTATACTGTGCACTGTCGTACGTCTGGGGCAAACACTCAAAAGGCTACAAAATATTCATAGACCAAACAGAGATGGGTGTTACGCAAAGTCTGTATGAAACCCTGCAACATTTGCGCTCACATGAGGAGACTCGCACATTTTGGATTGACGCTATATGCATTAACCAGCTAGACATTGCGGAGAAGAGCGCCCAAGTCCGAAAAATGCAGCAGATATATGGGCGGTCCATAGGAGTCCTGATTTGGCTTGGGCCCGAAGGAGATGGAAGCGCCTCAGCGCTAGCGCTAGCATCCATAATCTCAGCATACTGGTCAGATCAGGCGCTCAATCTCAGTGATGCGGAGTCGGAGTTTCGGAGTAAGAGTTTAGCTGATTTGTCCACTCTTTTGGATGAGTGCAACTCCAAATGTGATACTACACCTGTAGAAGCGTTCAGATCCCTGATTACTCGGGATTGGTTCGAACGGGTATGGACGGTTCAAGAGGCGGCGGCACCCGTCAAAACGAAGACTATCCAGTGTGGAGACTCTAAGATCGATTGGTGGAGTTTTATTGCTGCGGCCAAATTTCTTTCTCATGCCATTCAAAGACCGGATCTGAAAGTGTATTTCCCAAACACTAGTGCTCTCGGCACCACCTCTATGCGCGGGCTCTTCAATTTGGACCATCTTCAAAGATTGGTTGGGGGTGGGAAGTATCAAGCAGATCTCCTGGGAACGCTTGCCAATTATCGACACTACAAGGCTACAGACCCAAGGGATAAGGTATACGCATTGCTGGGTTTAGTCACCGAAGCCTTGACCGAAATCTTGGTTTGCGATTACGTTCTAGATCTCCCGACAGTTTACCTCAAAGTGGCTGAACATTGCATATTGCATCGAGGTTCTCTTGAATGTTTGGGCTATTGCAATCCTTCCTCGCGGGACCTCGACTTACCTTCGTGGGTCCCGAACTGGCGCGATCCTAGCGTTAGACATCCTTTAGCCTATCTTTCAAAGCACAGACCAAGTATCTGCGCTTCAGATCCCGCAGCGAAAAGCATTTACTCCTCTAGTGCTGATGTTACGTCTCAGAAACGTCATCTATCCTTCTCAAAACTTCAAAAACCGAAGCTCGTTACTGAAGGATTCTGTATAGGCAAGGCTGTGGCCACCGGTCTTCCATACTACCAAGGTGCAAATCGTGACTCCGAGAGCGACGTCATAAAGGGATGGCAGCCGGAGAACCTCCAAGGTGTTTACGAACCAACTGGCGAGACAATTCTTGAGGCTTTCAGCCGTACCATCGTGGCCGACGTTGCCGAGAAAGGACCTCTGAGGGAGCGAGGCTACAGTATTGATTGGAGTTTCTGGCGTTCTACAAAAGACTACACACAACAACCCGCATCACCCCAGCGGCGACTTGAATGGGGCTCTCTTCTTTTCGCAACAGTTGGTAGGAGTTTTGTCTTGTCAGAAAACGGCTACATGTGCTTGGCTCCGGGGGAAACTCGGCCTGGCGATGAGATTTGTCTCCTCCTTGGAGGCCACGTTTTCTACATTCTCCGCCCAGTCGGCGAAAGCTGGTCTTTTGTCGGCGAGTGCTATGTTCATGGGTTCATGGATGGCGAAGCGATGAGTCTCCTCGTGAATGGAACCTTTGAGCTTCAGGAATTTACGATCGTTCAGATGAGCTACAATCCACCTGCAACACTTGTCTACCGTACAACCTCTGGTTTTTGCAGAATGTTTGCTAAAATTGTAAAACGAGCGAATTGATCACAGCGTTGGGGATCCTTAGCACAGATTGGTGCCATCAGCATCACCCATAACTGTCGCAGTTTCTTCAGTCTGCCTATCCATCACCCCCTGGATCTAATCTCGTTCGCATTTTTCGACTCCGCAACGCAACAGTCTTAGAGACCATGGATGCTGTCCATAGTCTTCAATCATTACAGCGCTACGCTCACAGTATCTCCCAGCCACCATGGCATTTCTCTGCGACTTAGCCAACGGAGGTCCGAGCGACAAAGCTTCCAAATTCCAGGATAAGGTGTCGAGGAATGCCGTTGATTATAGTCAGCCTCAAGCGGGCAAGGATCTGACCAGCTGCATCCAGTTGAAGGTGAAGAGGAACAGCGGTAAATCAATGGTCCCTGGCGGCGCAACTTCACTGTTCGTCGTACTGCCTGAATGTTGGAACCAGCCTTTGTTGAATTGTCTGTGCCTCGTTGGTGCAGCGGTAGTTCCACCATCGGGTAGGCCATATGTTTGGTGTAGTATGTATCTACTTTGTGAAGTTTCAGGACCGTGCTGAATCAGAGTGAGCGGGATAGAATCAAACATCTCCACTTGTCTCCAATCTTGTGTCTCAGGTTTGCATTCATCTGTTATTTATGGGCCTGATTATTGAAAACTATTGACCCTTTGACTTTGACAGGCTTTACAAGGCTCCAGTCCAGTTCTATGTTGTGTACTGGGGTAGTAAGGCATGTCCTGTGCTCTTGCAAATTGCAATGATGATACAGAAAATAAGAAGCATCGCAACACCATTGTACCAGCGCCATTAGGAATCGAACCTAATACGAACTCAATATCCCCAACAACTAGACTGATCGGCGGACGCGCAGGTATTGGTATTTCGACAATGCCCTATCCTCAATACGGTAAAGGGGCGGGAGGGGCCGCATGGTAGATTCTCGTCTGACAGGTCACGCTACCTTTCATCTGTTTGTGTTTGCTCAAGTTCATTATCTCTTGCAGTGATAAAATGCATATTCCAATACCACACTTTTGTACCATATCATGACAGCATTTCTATTAAATCCCAGATAGACCAAGTCAGTGTTTACCGTGTGCACTGCTCTTGACAATGGCGTCTACTCCAAGCTCTGAATCTACGGGCTGGACTCCACCCGAAGGCAATTGTGATAAATGCGGAGCCCCTGCTTCTTGGGCAGAAGAGTATGTAACTTTGCAGTCCTTTCCTTTTGCATGAGACCTCTTTCACAGGTCTTGAGACGCGTTGTAGGTGCAAAATATTTTTGCTTGTTCTTGAATTATCTTTTAGGCGTTGGATTTCGGACTCACCAACGCAATGCTGACGGGCAAGTATAGCTGGACAAAAAACTTGTCATGGTATGATGGCGCCAAACTCCATGTGGCTACTTATTTTGCAAGCCCACGCATGTGGCCCTTAGGGTACATACTTGGTAGTCAATATTCGCCCCTCAATCTGGAGCAACAATTTCCAAACCTCAACTGGAGGGACCGCTTCGAAGATCTTCTCGCACTCGAGTCTGGGAAGAAGATGATCAGTGCAGTCAGCAGACAGAAAGAGGCCGCAACCGCCTCTCGGATCCGCAGTGAGAGTGTCCACGATGACATCTCTCGTGTGAATCAAGACCTTCAGCGCAACCAAGATTATGTTGTCCTACTGCAGAATTTTCGAGAAATATCACTTCGCAGGAAAGATACTGCCCTTGTTTCAATGATTGACGATGACGGACTACTATTCCAGAGAAATTGCTCCGAAACGATCATCGCAGATGGGAAAGCTCTCATTGACAGCCTCAAAAATCTTCAGAACAAACCGGCTAGCAGCTACAAAAGGAGAGTACCTTGGATCACTTCTCTCATCTCGAGCGGTGCGATGCTAGGATGGGAGTCGGCGGTTTACGACAGCGCAGACGGGTGGTTGGCAGATGTCTACAAGGCTGACAGCTCCGGAGACGGTCATATTTTCTCTGAGTTGGATTTGACCATGATTTTCAAAGAGGGCTCTCAACTGGATTTCAGGAGCCCCACATGGTCGACATATGAGGGTTCTTACCGGGTTAGCTACCCGCAAATCGAGCAGCTCTGCCCGGAGGGAGACGCAGATCCAGACGCAGATCATACATACGATACCATTGAGAATATTCGCCCGTCTATAATCTCACAATTGACAACAGCGCAACGGAGAAAGTCGTGGAACGGCAGCATTGAGACGCGGGTTGTGCTTAAGAACCGCTTCACCAACGGCAAGGAGGAAGAGAAGACGATCGTGAATGATGCTTCGAAAGTTCTCGAAGAGGTGGAAAAGGCACATGCTTCTGTCAAAGAAAGGCATAACGCTATCGGTCTCGCACTCTGGGAGCTGTCATACCGAAAGCAGAAAGATGTTCTTGCTGTCGCGAAGGAAATGGAAGATGAGGAGGGGGTGGAGTAGAACGCTCCAAGAGGGACGCAATATGTTTTCTGCGGTTCAATGGTATTTCCCCTCGCTCCTGGCATAATCGGAATGCATGCTGACTCATTAAGATACCTCTCGACGGTTTACGATACCCATGACTGTCCATTTCCTTCTCTGGTGGACCAGCTTTACGAACCATCTTTGTGGTATGATCCTCATTCTTTGCGCATGATGCGAGACAACCTGACATTTTCCAACAGAGCTCGATGATGGTGGAACCCTTCCAGCCTTGGGTAGAGACGTGGCACTGGGCCGACCTATTCTCTCATCCAGAGACTTTTCTTGAATTGATCATTAATGCATGCTATTAGCGTCCATACCCATAGAAGCGACTGAATGAAACCGGGAAATTTTCCTCCGATGCACCTTCTTCGATGACAATAACCCTCTGTACGAACCTCGAGCCACCCGTTCCTCATATCTCGCCAACACACCCACCATATCCCCCACTCCAACCCCGACCCCCTTTTCCTCCTCTTCAATCCTCAAACCCTCTCCCTCTTCCTCCTCAAGCCCCAACCCACTCTGAAGAACAAGCACACCGTCCACTCCAGAACGACACCGACCCTCTCCCAACACCTCTCAACCAAACGTTCAACGTGCTCCCCAAATCCCATCCCCTCCCCCCCATCACGGTCGCCAGATTCGTAGAAACACCATTCGTGCCTGTGTCTCGGGCCCGGTCCCCATCTTGTGAACTGTACGCTTCTTCCACTATCCCCCAAGCAGTTCCGCCATCCTCATGCCCACCAATCCGCTCACGTACCCCATCCTCGCAACACTCCCATGTCGAGACCCACCGCACACGTCGACATCTCCTCCCACGCTCGCGTTTACTCCGCGCAAGCATCTCGATGCGCGGACCGCTGCATCCCGTCCCAGCAAGCGTCTCACGGGAGGCATCGGTTCGGCAGGCTTGGTCTCTTCGCGTGTTGTGACGGTCCGCGGGGGGGGAGGGGGTTTTTTTTTGGATTCTGGCTCGCGGCGGTAGGTGAGCGAGGTAGGGTACCGGGTATGCGTTGCCGTTGGGTTTGCGGAAAGTGGATACCTGGGGCGGACGATTGCTGTTGATTGAGGAGGTAGGTTGGAGGGTTGAGAGGGTGTGAGATGGAGTGTTTTGCGTTGTGAGATGAGAAGAAAAGAGTTTGGGGGGGGGGGGTGCTCCTTCGTTTCGATCTGGCTGATATCGAAGTCGGCGGCTCACCACGTATCAACATCCATCCCGTCGCTCGCACATACTCACTGGTTTTCAGGCATTTATGCTAGAATAGACGGGCACGAGAAACCCTCCGTCCACGATGCATGGGTTCTGCCTCCCATGTTGCGAAAGAATAGACGGTTCGATGTCGTTCGAAAACGTAGTCAGTTTTCACAGAAATTTTGTCAGGAACGTAACGCTGCCCAAGACGCCTGTACCTACTCGTCCCTCTCCAAGCGTCCTCCTAGAGACCATCGTCTTCGCTCATTGAAGCTTGACCACCTTGTCACACCGCCATATCCCGGTCAGGCACCACGGCGCTGCTTCCAGTGTCTGGGCTTCCCAGTCGGACCATGATGCTCCTCTCTGGAATCATTGGCTCTCAAAGCTCATTTCCAGACCCTTTGTTCCCTTCAACTTTCTTCCTGATCTTACGATCATTGAATTGCTCCCTGCTCGGCACAGTCCAGCTGCCTGAGTCGTTCTCGATGGTGAAGTACTCCTTATCGGCACCAAGGCCTTTTCCTTCCCTGATGTTCCTCCCGTACTTGAATCGCTTGCTCGCGCTCATGGGCATAAAGTTCGTTCTCTGTGCAGAAGCACCTGCGCGCGAAAGGTCTGCTTTACATGACGGGTCTCCTGGGTGTGAGCAGCCCGCTGCTGCGTCTTCTTCTCATGGAACTCTGCCATCAAATCACGGGTCCAAGCGCTTGGCAAGGTCGACGAAGGTGGGAAGTCCCAAGTTAATTTGGGCAGCGAGGGCAGATGAGGGTGCTCCGCCCGAGGGAGATCTTGTCGCTGGTGGCGCTGGGATGGAATGCGTTGAGCTAGATGGTCCTACAGCTGAAGACCCTAGGCCTGATCGCATTGACCCTGATGATGCTGATCGGGGATCTGTTAGTGTTAAGGTTAGTGGTACTGAACCCAAGTCGGGGGCCGCAGGAGCCTTTGGAGGAAGAGAGTGCGACATTGTACTTTGCCTCGAACGTTTTCAAGGTTTGGCTCAGATTGAATCTTCGTTTTTGCAGTCTAGATGACAACCGAAATCACGGTTGGCTCGGAGTGGTGAAAGTTGAAGGCTACGGGGTCATCGGTATATAAATATCATTAGACGCTAGGTGTCCAACATTCCCGCGCAGGTTCCAAAAGTTTGTGGACAGGTGGAGCGTCGAAGGTAGAACCACTGATGACGAGATGGCCAGACACTTTCAGCATACCTCGAAAGCTCTAGACTTGCTTAGAGACAACCTGAGACGACGGATGTTTTCTGTCGTCGGAGCTGTCCGCAGTAAAGCCCACGTTGGCAAAGGCTTACTTCTTCGCACGAGAAGCTTCCATCGCAGTCCTCATCTCATCCAGAAGCTCTGGATGCGTATTCTCAATTAGCCTGAGCCACTCTGCATCTCTCTCCAGATCGCGTCTCTGCGCCTCCTCAGCAGCAAGTCTCGTACGATCGTTCCACCTTCCCTCCCAAAGGTCCTCAATAGCGTTCCTCGCCTTGTCGATAGTCGCCTGATACTCCTCATGAAGCATAATAACTTGGTCAGTAGCATCCTGCTGGATACGCGCTAGACTTTTGGTATGAGTAATAGAAAGCGACTGAATTCGCTCTTCCAGTGCAGCGACTTTCGCAGCACACCCTTCCCTACCTCTCTCTAAGTCTCGATCTAGCGTTTTCTGCATTTCAGCAACGCTAGCAGCAGCCTCTTCGCGAATGCGCTCTATTTCGCGATTGTTGGCCTTCCATTCTTTTCGATAAGCTTGGTCGACGGCTTCTCGGGTTGCGGCCAGTTCTTGCACATGGGTTTTCAACTGTTGATCATGCGCCTCATAGATGCGGGCAAGCTGACGGGCGTGATTTTCGTCGATGGTGCGCACGACACGGCCGTAATGAATACTGAGAGCATTTTCGGGGTCGGCAGTCGATGGAGTTGGCGGTTGCTCTGAGTCGTTGCCGCTTGGCGCGGAGGTTTGGATGGGTGCTGGCCTGGGTGCTTGGTCTTCATACGGGGGTAGAGAGGGCGCAATGGAACGGATGCTGTACATGGATCCAGGCCGAGTGGAGGTAGTTCGAGCAGCGTTGCCTTCGAGGACATCGTCAATCTGAAAATGCCCTTGCGGCAAGGTGGAAATGCTGAATTTTGTCCCGGTCGAAATGACACTAGATGCCCTTGATCGGACTGAAACTACTTCAGAATTACTGGTACCTTCTCTCGGTTCAGGATTGTCTGCCTGATTATCTGCCATATTGTACAGTAGTGGCTGGTTCACGATGAGGGTCATGGCCACTCGTTATATGGGCGTAGCCCCGAGAACTTGAAGTCAAAGAGCAAGCATTGTATTATCAGTGCCAGGCTACAAGGCTGCGAGTCTTCAAGGTTCTTGGAAAACGTCACAGAGACGGCTGATTAAAATAGAAACGAGCAGGCAGACAATTTGTCGTCAAGATTGTCGGTAAGTGCACAGCCTTTCGATATCGCAACACGCCAGTCAACCAACAGACTAGCTCTTGTTGCTCGAACAGAGTCACGAGATCTGTCTCTTCTAATAGAACCAGTTCTTACCAAGTCTTACCATGTCAGTTTCTGAGGACAAATTCGATTGCAACTTGCAAGTCGGTTGAGTCAGCTTACAGCGCATCCCTAAGGTCTAAGGTACGCTGCAGTCAGACTTTGCTTTAGCGTAAGTATTGTCGCGGTGAAATCAATCCCCGCTGCCCGGGGCCAACCCATGCCCAGTGAAACTACGTAGCAGTAGTAAGCCTCCCAGAAGTCAAGCACATCATCATACATGGAGAATCCTCATTGGAGGAGATTAGCCAATCAATGCACGGCGACTTTGGCGCTCACTCATCACAAAAAGTAAGCAATGAAGAATAAAAAGCCTGAGAAGAACGACGAGAACAGGGTTGAATCAGTCTTACTATACCAGACAGGCTCAACCCCTTTTCTTCTTCTATATACATGTGATCAGGTTGTTTCTATCAAAGTCCCTTAAACTTATGCCTCTCAAAGTGATTGTCGTCGGAGCAGGTATTGGAGGTCTGTGCGCGGCTACATCGCTGCGACAAGCAGGACACGATGTCGAGGTAGGTTCAAAGAATTTGCGAGTGTTTCTTTCTTGCCCGTCGTCATTGAGTTGAGCAGATTGCATTTTTATTGTTCTTGGCTTTTTGTTGGTAGAGAAACGATGATGCTCATCCTGGTTGGGTTAGCGGCCAGCTGAGTTGTCCTTCCTACTGATCGTGGATACTGCTCTGTTTAGATCTTCGAAAGGTCAAGCTTCACGGGCGAGGTGGGTGCTGCGCTGGTCTTGACACCAAATGGTAGTCGAGTCCTTTCAAGTCTCGGATTCTCCTTCGAGCGAGCCCGCGCCTGCAAAATGGTACAATGGGACACGATACTCGGAGATTCGATGGGGCGTGTGGCCAGTCTCGACCTGAGCATGGCTGAGCAAAGGTTCGGCGCTCCTCTTTGGTCGGTGCATCGCGTGGACCTGCACAACGAGCTCCTTCGTTTGGCAACTAGCGAAGATACACCAGGCTCGAAACCAGTCACTCTTCGGCTGGGAGCACAGGTGGTGGATGCTTCGACAGATGGCTCAATTACGCTAAAGGATGGTTCACGTCATGCTGCAGACCTGATTGTAGGCGCTGATGGACTTCATTCGGTCTTGCGAGGCACCGTTTTGACACATGATACCAAGGTGTCCGCTAGCGGCTTGAGCGCGTTCAGGTTCTTGATGGATACAACAATGCTGGAGGATGATGCAAAGCTTGCACAGGTAGTCGAGGCTAGAAGTCCAGGGCTTTCTCTCATCATCGACGCGAAAGAGACCATCAGTGAACGTCACGTGGTGTGGTATCCATGTCGGGAGTGGGTTACTCACTGTTGAACCGCACTACCGAGATCCTCATGCTAATCAAGCCACCAGCGGCGAAGTCCAGAACTTCGTAGGCATTCATCCGACACGACCAGCGGATCATGAAGAAACGGAAACCGAAGGTAAGACTAGAAGTTGAAATCCATCGACATTTCTGGTTGCACCGCAAGCTAAATTCATTGGTGGGGGCCCTAAGCAATGAAGGACTCCATGCTCAAGGAGTTTGGTCACTTCAATCCAGGAATTGTCCGGATTATTTCGTATGTTGCAACACCTGCGTACGTACGTTGGGCATAATAATTTGCTGACCTGCTGTGCAGCCAGTCTTCGCACGTAAAGTGTTGGCCGCTCTATGTTCACGAACCCCTACCTACATGGTACAATGGCAGAGTCATTCTAATCGGGGATGCTGCCCATCCGGTGTGTCGACCTTTCACAATGCACCAAGCTAAGCGATCATGACTGACAAATCAGATGATGCCGTTCGGTGGGCAGGGTTCCAACTCTGCGATGGAGGACGCTGGGGCGCTAGGCCATTTATTCCGATCCGTTCATGATCCTGCGACGATCGAAAAACGGCTGCAGTTGTTTTGGCTTGTCAGAAAAGACCGGGTCTCCAGAACCCAGACCATGGCAAAGGTTAGGGCCGGTAGGGAAAAAGAAGTGGAGCAGGAGCTTAAGAAGTATGCCGATCCGCCAGGATCAGGTACGTTTTGCATAGCCTGAAAGTAATTGGAAAAAGCTCACCGGGAGCACAGCCGTTCCGTCTACACACCAAGAACGAACTGACCACGACTATGATTATGATGTTTTCGCAAAATGTGAGGAAGTACTTTTAGAAGGACAAATGGGGGAGATAAAGCTCGAGTAGCCACTCCTTTCCCAAGCTTCCGAGACTTGAAAGATCGACAGGATGATGCTCAGCTGCTACTGGACAGTTCAAGGATTCGAAAAGAGATCAAGATTGGTTGGTTGGCTGAGTAGGTTTCTTCCTTCCGTTGAAGCGTCGCAAGATACCCGACGTTGGATAAGTCTTCAGGGATTTAGCCGCTAGCATCGTCTAAGGATCTGATGAGGGCGAACGGTCTGGATAGCAGTCCGAAACTTATAGCCGCCATGGAAAGACGAGGCGTACATGAATGACATGATAGGAAAGTCCATATGCACGATCATGCGGCTGAACAATCAAAGATCGTTTCATCAAGCTCCTCCCCTCAGCTTTCATATGATGCTGCTTGTAGTTGTCCGACTTCTTTCGGAACGCTTTTCCAAGACGTATTGCAGGATTGCACACTTGATAAGAAGAACAACAACTACCGTTGTCGGAGCATATAAATGTGGAGACCTTTATAACAGAGCCGAACTCTGGCGCCAGTCAGTGATCAAAGTCGATCGCGACTCGCGAGCTCATCGACGTGGGGCTGAGAGACCGGCAGCTGGGCCGAGCCTAGCTGTACCTTAGCGTACTCAGGATGTTTTTAATACCCGGATGTTAGTGTATTGAGAGACAGCACGTCCTTTCCGCATCCCTCGATAACTTCTAAACCAAGGCCTTTATGAAAACAGTCCTGGTACGCAACATCTTTTTCCGATACACCTCTACACTTTCACAGCTGAACCCATCCTCGGAATCGTCCTCGTCGTCAAGCTGCGCAGTGGTGGTATAGTGCGACCTTACACAATTAGACCTAAATACTTGTCCGGATATTAAAAAAACCCCGGTATTGGGGTAACGGTTCCCGACCTGAAATCCCCGCCCGGGCGCCGGCATGCGGAGGCTAATGCAGGGCACACCGACCTGAAAAGGTGATCAATCGTGTACTGCGAAACCCGTTCGATAAGCGTACCACACGGTCCCAATACGCATACAACCTCGACTCTCCTCTCCTCGCTCCCATCCATACTCTCCTTCTTCTACTCCTTCTTCTTCTCCTTCTTCTCCTTCTTCTACTCCTTCTTCTTCTCCTAATACCCTCTCCTCTCCCGATCGACCCCGGAGCTCCAAATCCAAAGCTCCCATTCATTCACAAATGCCTCCTCCTCCGAACACACCCCTCGGCCCGAACCCGGCCTCGGATCTCAAACGGGGATATCAGACCGGTTCCTCCCCCGCGGCAGACGACGCGTCGGATCCGACTCCCTCGAGGCGGACGGGTGAGATGCGGCAGGAGGGTGACCGGCGCGAGCGGGCTGCCATGGTTCTGGGGAGTTGGGAGCAACTGTCGTGGCACAGTCACACGTATGGGGAGGTGTGTTTGATTTTTTTCTTTTCACCGTTGCGGGAATCGCATGGCTGTCATCTACTGCTTCCTCGATCTCTGTCATTCACTGGTTCTGAGTGAGCATCTGGTCAAGCACGAGTGCTCGTTAGTGGACATCATGACTGATTGATGGTGATTGGAGGTAGAGTATCCCGCAGACGAGGCTGAGGCTCGAAAAGATCATGAATGGACTCGAGGCTGGAAGCGGAGAGGAGGAGTGGGAGGATGAGGGAGAGGGTGACGAGAAGGGGAAGGAGAGGGAGAGGGAGAGGGTGGAGAAGCAAAAGAGGATACGCAGGACTGAGGGGAATGCCAGGAAAAGGACAGCTGGGAATGGTTAGGACGGTGGTTGCTGGTGAGATGGGAAGACCGGCTACGACGACTATGATCAGTATGAGTTACGCCAGCATGAGGCATGCGCTATGATGCAATGGTATTAAATTAGGCCAACAGTGGTAGATCAGTCAATGTCTATGTACAATATACAACATTCTCTACTCTATCGACTGCAGAAAATGATGCTCGCTACAGCTCTTGCCTCGCGTCCTCCAATGGCCTTTCTTCCTCATTGACCAGGCTTGCAGTATCACCAACCTGCTTTCTTGTGCTGACTTCTCGGGTTCTCAACCGCGATCGCATCGCTGCTAGCTTCATCGTCAATCCTTGAGCGTTACCTCTCATGACTGCTAGTTGTTATTGGAGAGGCTCAGAGCTGGAAGAGAGTCTGTTAAGGTGGAGGTAGACGTCTGTGCCGTATCTATAGCACCAGGCCAAGTCAGTAATCATACCTTGGTTGAAGTGCGATTTTCCGAAGTACTGACCCTTCCATACTGATGAGTTTCAGATCACCGCCAAAATACCTCGCGTACAATCTACTGATGGGCAAACCGTACCCAAATCCAGCCATGGGCGCCTTGAAATCACTTTTGTTGAAGTCGGGATCCAAATTTGGCGTAGTCTCCACAGTTGTGTACATGTACGTCCAGACCAGCGGTATGGAAGATCTCGGGATACCACCTCCCTCATCCGAAACCTTGATCGTTATATCCTCCTTACCCTCTGCAATGATGACTTTGGTCACAGGAAATTCCTGCTTGTCTTGCCCATGCGTCTCGACGACTGCACGCAACGAATTCTTGAGAGTCTCAAACAACATATGTGACAGATGTCCTGGCACGTACATAAAGTGGAGATCTGCTTTGCAAACCAACTGAACCTTGGGTGCATCGAAAAGGCCGTAATGATCTTCGCACACGAATCGAGCATTGTCGATAGCTTCTTGGGCAAGTTCCCGCACGTTCGTCTTGGTACATATTATACCCACGTAGTTCGGTTCTATTGCTTGTTTTTGGTCTGTAAGGGCGATATGCTGACCTATCAGCATTCGAATACCTATTCGAGACATGTAGAATCGATCCAGGAAAGACTGGATATTGTTATCAATCTGCATCCGTTGCCGTTTCCGTTTGTATTCGAGTATGCCCTGTGCAACGGTGGTCACTACACTGTCATGCCGCCTCTTGATTCCTTCCAAGGTCCTGGAGAAGCGCTTGTTGTAGTCATTGAGTTCCGGCGGCCAGTCTCCCTCATCATCTGTAGACGCATAGTACCTCCTAGAAGAACCTTTGCCCCCACCATTGGAATTACCATTCGTCTGTTGCGACCTGTACTGGCCCTGTTTGACACTAGGGTTGTGTGTAGTCTGGCTCAATATCTTTGAATCTCGCCCGTTTTGCTTCATTGGCCGTAGCAGTCGCTCTCGAACATCCGACGGTAGGTTGGGCCTTGGGAGTGTAGTGATGTCCTGGCGATGAGTCAGTCAACAAGGTCTCGTGGTGGTACTCGGACCACCCTGAGATTATCTTACTTCGAATGACTGCGAATACCAATCCTGGACTTTTTGGATCGAGGGTATATCATTCAGTCCATCAGGCAGATCTCCAAGTTCTTGGACTCGATGTGCTAAGCGTATGGGAAGCTCTTCAGAGAGGAATTGGGAGGCGCGGAAGAGGGTGCCTACATTATTATGCAGTCAGCAGAAGATGTGGCCGTTACTCCCCAGTGTACTCGTACCTGTGGATGGTCTTTCACCAAACTGCACCATCTGCCTCAAGCTCACTCCAGTGGCCGGGAAACCAGAGTAGTGTTTGATGGTATCCATCAACCTCTCGGACTTCTTCCATGACATGCTAATTGTTCAGGCCTTTCGGCCTGTGTTCCGTTATGGAGACCAATGGCTTCCGAGTCTCCGCGCTGCTCCACTGAAAGATTTGGGCCAAACGAAGAGGTCACCAGATGCTCTGTGGTGCCTGCAAGAGAAGGGCGATGCTTGGGTCAATTATCCAAGTTCTGTGCACGACATGTACTTGCGAGCGGGCTTATTGAGCAAGAAGCTGATCAATTGAAGATTCCAGAGGTATCAATGGAAGTTGGAGGTGTTTGTTATATCTTTTTATTGCCTGAGTCATTGTCATTGTCATTCGTTCGAGATGAACAAGCTCCGAAGTTCGCCCGGCGGGAGTTTCCCCACATTTCGCCTAAGATTAACCCTGTCACCCGAGGGACCCCTGTAGGCTGTGCACTTCTATTCTCCGCTGAGCCGTGAAAAACTTTGACTGAGTCTTATGCCGGCTTTGAGAAGAAGCTACAGGTACCTATTATTAACAGACCCAGACCATATGGAGAAGCAAGGATTGGGCAAGAGGGGGAGAAGAGTCGTCGCCTTTTCTCCTTTTGCTTACCAATCAATTCCAGGGTTACGCATTGTTGAAGAATTTGCCAACTCAACAGCTGTTGTCGAATGATGAATTGGAAATCAACTCCACGGTTGACTTATCATTGATAATGCAAGAGGAATTCGGATGAGAAATGTATCCTCTACCATGACATGCCAACCATAGGGTTCCCAGATTCATCAAAGTAGGATTATTGAATATTAACATAGACGAGTTCTACTTGCCTTTTCATTTTTGAGAATCTATATCAATAGCCTACTCTTTATTATTAAGTGAATACCTTCGCTATATAACGTTAAAATATTATAAATCGTTAATAAATCGCTTTTTTCGTTTCTTTATCTTCTAAGCTATTAAGAATTAAGATTAAATATTAGATATTATATTTATTAGTATATATAATATATATATTTTTATCTTCTTTTAATATATCTTAAATATCTTTATAGTTATCGCGACTAGTCTTATCTTATATACGACGATTTATAATAGAAGATATTTACTTTTTTTTTTTTTTTTTTTTTTTTTTTTTTTTTTTATCTATTAATAATTTTTTTTATTGAGGGTATAGTATTCTCTATCTACTCCCCTTTTTCTTATTTTATATTAATTAAGAGGAGACGTAGGGCCAGAAACTCGCCTAATATCTCTACTTCGCCTCCGTTCTTACTATTATCTACTCTATAAGATTTCGAGATATTAAGAGTATATCGATATTAATTAATCTCTTTATAGCTAGTTAGATAATTACTTAGTCTAAGACTATTAGATTTATCTATCTTTATAGACATTAATTTAATATTATTCGATAATTAAAAAATAAGAATTTAAGATAAGCTTACTTATAATAATAATTATTTTCTTATCGATATCTTTAAAATTATCTACGTTATAGCGAGACTTAAAGGGGAAGTTAGTTAATATATATCTATTAGACGACGATATCGCTCGTACTCTATAGTCGATAATCTTTTAAATTATTTAAGCAACGTGTATAAGATACTCTTATTCGTTCTTAGAGAAATCTATTAATATACTTACGATAAAATAAGCTAAGAAAGTTAATTATTTCTTAAATTCTACGATAATTTTATTAAGTATATCGAATGTAATTTTAGAAATAATAGTCTTAACGATCTTAGAAATAATAGTCTAATAAACGATATACGAAAGAAATCGGAACTTCGTTTATGTGACTTAATTGATCTATTAATAAGAGATTAAATTATATCTAAATTAAAGAAATATATTATAAGAATATAGCTTTAATATTAATAATCTATTAAGGAGTTTATCGAGAAGAAGGCTAAAAGATTCGCGGAGTAATATGTAAAAGTAAAGGTCGAGACTAATATAAAGAAGGAATACTTAATTATAACTCGTCTTATTTTTAATATATAGAGTTTAAGTCTTACTAAGATAGAGAATCTTATAAATAAGAATTAGGCTTATATATAAAAGCATAGTAAATATTATAAGCCCGATATAGATTTCGACGAAGTATACGAGCTTAGTTGCTAGGGCTTTCTATAAGCGACTCGATAATACTTCGAATATCGTATTTTTAAACGAATTAAAACTATTCGATATTAGAATAACCTTCTTTTTTTATATTAAGAAATCGATTTTCTAGATCTATATTACTTATTAATAGTTTTATATTAAATCTATTAAGCGAGCTTCCCTTATTATTATATACGTAAAGATCTTTCGAAGTTATAGTACGCTATCTATAGACCTTACTATCGCCGTCGATAGCCTCTATCGATATCGACTATGTGATATCTTATAGAGAAACTTACTTGATATTGAATTAGAGTTTTTAGCGCCTATAACTCGATTCGATTTAATTCGATTCGAGAGCCCTCGATTAGTTACATTATATTATTTTATTAAAATTCTTTACGCTAAAATATCGACTTAAGAGTTATTATAGATTATTAAGATAATTATAATTATTACTTATCTATTCTTTTACCGATTTTCTTTAAATTAGACTCTCTATACTCGCTATACCTCTAGCTAGCGACGAGGCTAATATAAGAATTTATATAAAGCTTAATACTACTACTATCGTCGCTAAGAACGAGTATTATATTAAAAGTCTCGAATACTAAAAGTTCTTTATTTTTATAGATTTTCAGCGAGTATAATATATATGTATGCGATGAAATTATTTAGTTCTTTCGAAGGCCTATAATAGATAGGCTGGACGGGAGAAGGATTTAGAGAATCTTACTGATACGTAGATAAGATGTGGCTATATCTTCTGGATCTTAACCCTCTCTAGTTAAGGACTATACGAACTATGAATGTTTGAAGATATAAGGTAAGTAATGGGCCTGCATCTCCGGTCTATCAGCCATAGGGGCCATGGCTATTTGAGAGAGGGGGTAGTGTTATGAGCGTACCCTTGACACATCACTCAGCCCTATGGCTAGCGGGCCTTGGCGGAGACATCCCCTACTATATCATGTCTCCTTCTCATCTACATAGTTCGATAGCCTTATTATTCTAGTTCTATCTCATCTATACTAGTATCGCATCTATACTAGTCCTGATATTATTAAGTATCAACATAGACGAGTTCTACTTATCTTTTTATTTGTGAGAATCTATATTAATATTCTACTCTTTATTATTAAGTAAATATATTCGCTATATAACGTTAAATCGCTATATAACGTTAAAATATTATAACCCGTCGATAAATCGCTTTTTTTATTTCTTTATCTTCTAAGCTATTAAGAATTAACAAGTAAAGGCCTATGAATTAAATTCATGAAGTTGGATTTTTTCAAGTCAAATCGAATTTTAGCCCTAGCCCTAAGTCAAATCGAACTCTGATCGCTTGCTGTGCGTTTTTGACCTACTTCCACCACTATAAAATTGATTTAATCTATGTGGTATACAGGCACATATGTACGGAGAGAGGCGCGCTAAGGCCTAATTAGGAAGGTGTATCGAGTGTGGAGGATGGATCCGTAATGATTGCCCACAAAAAACAGAGAAAGGCCATATTCTTATGGCAAGAAGTATTAAAATACCGGAAAGAAATGGAGATAACATGCCAATTAGTGGTGTGAATCCCACATTATCTCCTGCCGCAGTGAAATCTTTCGAATAATGAAATAGCTGTCAGAGCAAGATATCGGACGGTTTCAATTCGTTCAAATATGTATCGTTTGATGTTCCTTCTGCAGAGGTCTAATTGGCTATAATCGTCGCAGTAGATCCTCCTCTTATAACGTTATTGTAGTAATATACTATATTAATGCAGTAGAGATAATAGGCCAAGTTGCAGTGGTGTTCTCCGCTTGCTGAGTGATGATTTGATGTGGAACCGTGGAGAGTATATGACGTGGGATCTTGGAGAGCTGAGCCGTGTTCTTGACGATGGTGGCCTTGTTGCCGCTTGGTTTCTCCGCAGTGTTCTCCGCAGTGTTCTCCGCATTTGCCTGTTGTAGTTCCTCCTCTTACTCCTTCTCTTGTAGAGTATCAGACTGAGTGGCTAGCTGAGTGGCTGACTGAGTGGATGACTGAGTGACTGGTTGACGATCTGACTGAGTGGATTGCTAAGCTGATAGGGTAGGTAGTGTTGACTGAGCGGCTGGTCGAGTATCGCTGGCTTGGGAGGAGTATGTAGGGGAGGACGATGGCTGTGAATCCGTTCGGGCTCTTTTTGAGGGTCTTTTAACGCGTTTATGAGTAGTAGTAGGTAGCTGTTGGGCTCGCTTGCGGCCTCGATTGCTAGTAGTAGCGGATTCGTCGAGGGGTGACTTGGGGGCGTCAGTAAGGGGTTTAAAAGACGGGCGGAAGGGATATGTGCCTTAGATATTTAGTAATATTTGGGCGAGGGGTATCGAGGGCGAATATATTCATAATTGGTGGATTGGTAGAATTATAGAAGAAACATGATTAAAATAGGGTGATAAAGAATGGATAGGGGAGGAAGACGCGTTTTGAGAGGTAGCATCGCTGGGTTGGAAGGCACTACCGCTGGCTTGGGAGGAATCTGTAGGGGAGGACGTATCCGTTCGGGCTCTTTTTTGAAGGGTCTTTTAACGCGTTTATGAGCAGTAGTAGGTAGCTGTTGAGCTCGCTTGCGGCCTCGATTACTAGCAGTAGCGGATTCGTCGAGGGTGGCCTGGGGGCGTCAGTAAGGGGTTTAAAAGACGAACGGAAGGAATACGTGTCTGAAGCGTTTAGTAATGTTTCCGCGAGGGATATCGAGAACGATTATGTTCATATTGGTAAATTGGTAGAATGGTGGAAGAAGAATGGTTACACAAATAGGTGGAAGGATTATTATCCGATCCCGGACGCGTCTGGTGTGACTACCATGATATTTAAATATCTATTTAATCCACCAATAGTAGGTTAAACTTCGAAATTTTTACATCGTTAGAAAGCGTAAACTAAGCTCTATAATTTACGAAATTATGAAGTAACAGCATCCGTAGGGAGCTGGTTATTTCAGAGTGTAAAACTTCTATATATAAATTTTTAATAAGGGAGCTCGGGAGGGCTAGCGGGCTAATTTAGCCGATCTAACTAAAGAGCGTAGTAATCCTAAATTTATAATTAACTATATATACAAATTTAAGATTTTTAAGCTTAGCTCTATCTTATTCTATTATATATACTAATTCTATTATATATACTAATATTAGATATTAGATATTAGTATATATAAAAGAATAAGATAGAGCTAAGCTTGAAAATCTTAAATTTGTATGTGCAGCCAATTATAAGTTTAGGGTCTATATTTTTATCTTCTTTTAATATATCTTAAATATCTTTATAGTTACTTATTATAAAAACTTTACTTATCTATAATAATAGTAGCTTAATTATTATCTCTAAGCGAATTACTTTTATATAGTTTTTAAAAAGAGAATTTTAAGAATAATTATATAAAAAAAAAGTTTAAATCTATAAATTAAATTTATAGAAACTAATAGATAAGTTTTTAATAAGCGATATCTAAGTTTCTTATCTTTAAAATATTATAAGACTAAATTATAATATTCTTAAAATATTAAAATAAATAAATTATACTCTATACTTTAAAAAATAACTTAAAAGATTTTAATAAAAAATAAGAAAGTTATTTTAAATGTAAATAATATCTATTTTTTTTTAAAATAAGACTATTTAATAGAGCGATCTTTAATAAGCGATCTTTAATAAGCGATCTTTAATAAGCGATCTTTAATAAGCGATCTTTAATAAGCGATCTTTAATTTCTTTATCTTTAAATAATTATAAGATTAAAATTTTAAATCGTTAAAAAGCGTAAATAGCGCTTTATAATTTAAAAAAAATTAAAAGATTCTAATAGAAATAAAAGAAGTTATTTTAAAATTAAATAAGATATATCTAGTTTTTTTAATAAGAACGCTCGAGAGGGCTAGCGGGCTGACTCAGACAGTTTAATAAAAAAGCGTAGCGGACTCGAATTTATAATTGACTGCATATACAAATTCAAGGTTTTTTAGCTCAGCCCTACCTTATTCTTTCATATATACTGATTTAGTGGAAAGTAGGTATTTTGATGTTACGTCGTATTTATCGGGTTGTAAAATTGCGCATTTCCTACGGAGGTTGCCACCGAAAGTCCTGAACATTAGGGTTAGGGCTTCAAAACCCTTGGTATTCTTAGCAAATATCTTAAATATCTTAAATATTAATACTTTATATAGTAGCGATATTAATATTATATATATAGAGTATATGTATATAAAGTACATAGTAGCGATATTACTGTATATATACGAGGTATATAGTTGTGATATTACTGTGTGCACAGTAGCGATAGTAGCGTATATCTAGATATATTATCGAAGTTATTCGTTTACGAGGCGATAACGAGTATTAAAAGGGTCGTAAAGAAGGGGATAAGTGACTCTATAATCTAGCTAACCAGCAAATCAGTATATATATAATTATATGAAACATCGTATGTAGATTATGAAGCTATTCAAGAAATTTGCTAAAATGCTAGAAATACCAAGAATGCCAAGGGTTTTAGCGTATGTTCAGGACTTTCGGTGGCAACCTCCGTAGTATTGTGCGTTTCCTCGTGAAACTACAGAGGTCTGCGCCGAAAGTCCTGCACCCGCCAAGACTCTTGCGCTCAGACTTCGGATAACGCCCCACCTAAAGGGCTACCTGGACAATGCGTCTGGAGTTCTTCGGAATCGCACCTAGCCCTAGCTAGGTTTCTGGGGGTTTTATCCCCTTTTAAGCCAAAAGAAGTACCCAAAGCCCCATCCATGCGCTGTGAAAATATATTTCTAGGCTTCCCCTCTATAGGGCCGCTTTCCGAAAGTAGGGTTAGGGCTGCACTAGTGCGTGTGCAGGACTTTCGGTGCAGACCTGGTGGACCTCTGTAAGTAGGGCAAGCTCGGGGTGTAGGGAGCGTCTGAGGACTGAGGCAAAGGTGGTTGCATAAAAGCTAAAGTAAGGCTTAGCAGGGATCGGGCGCTTGAGGATGCTGCACCTCGCAATAAATATAGGCCTAGATATAATATGTTTCGACGAGAAAAATGGAGCAATAGATTGTGTGCATGCTTGCCAAGAGCAGCCGGAGCAAACATGTAGATCCGATCGTGTCCGTTATCTTCGCCCTACATACACAGCCTCGACACAATCTTTAGATCTACAATCCTCTTGTTGACCCGGCTTTCCAGCACTATAGGCGGTGGCATCCCCGCCTTAAAGCTTTCAGGTTGGTCCATGATTCCTTAACGATGAGTTGCAAGTATATAATAGGTAGATCCTTCAGGAATGCTATGGACAAGCCTGGCCGTGTTCCTATTTTCCACCTAAACGGGCAACATGACCCAGTCCTTACTAGCGTCCAATCCCGACAGGTCTTTTTCGTGCATGCTATCATGCATTTGAAGTGTTCCTTGTCCTTGGCTGTTCAGCATCTAGATTGAAATACTACGCCCTTCTCCCTTTGACCCTTCCCGTGCCTACCTTATCCGAGAGCCATGCTCAGCCAACGCCTCGCGGTCCTGCCACGGCGATCCTCGCATAAGCATGTCAGATCAACGGTGCGTAGACGAGATGGCCCAAATCATATGGGGTCTGCCACTTATGTGGACACCGCCTACGCAAATATTGTCCATGCAACGTCCAACGTGCCACACCACAACTGATCTCCAATCCCTCTGCTCTTTCTTCAATGCCTGTTCGGTCTTTTTGCGAGTAATCTTTGTCTTTGCTCCAAATGTATCCACGCACCATTGGAATGTATACAGGATTTGATAGAATGAACACTGTGTTTATGACGAAGGCTCAGCGTCACAAGAAGATGATCAAGCCCTTATTGGTCGTTGCTCTTTGCGCGATACTGGCTCTATTCTTAGGTCTTCAACGTGATCGTCTCTTTCCCTCCTCGTCCTTACAATCATCATCCTCAAATTCGAGTCCTTCTACGAGCTCCAAGCTCGCCCATGTCCTCTCCCAAAACAGCATACAAGCAATACATAACAATACCCTTGGCTTCGGCGACGTCTACTTTATACACATGCCCGACCGAACCGACAAACTCGATTCCCTTCGCCTTCTCACCTCTATCACCAACATCTCATACACTATAATCCCAGGTGTAGACGGCAAAGGAATTCCCCACGTCGCTTGGCCAGGCTTTTATAAAGAAGGAGAGAGAGCCACAAGCATAACCGGCTGCTGGCGCGCTCATATAAATGCTGCTGCCTCGATCCTCGACAACAATCTCTCGTCCGCCTTGATTCTCGAAGACGACGCCGATTGGGACGTCTCTTTGAAAAACCAACTTACTCAATTCGCCCTCGGGACCCGACATATCCTCGACGCGCCCACCTCCTCGGAGCCTTTGTCCCCTTATGGCGATGGTTGGGATATGCTTTGGCTCGGCCACTGCGCGCAAAACAAGCCCACAAAACCCTTTTCGCGCTTCATCATCGCCAACGACACCACCGTACGTCCGGCCGGTCACCGCTGGCATCTGTGGAACCCTGAACCAACTCTAACCTACGACCTCCCCCACAACCGCACCACCCGCGTGGTGTACCGCTCCGCCGGCGGCATGTGTTCCTACGCTTACGCGCTCTCTTACACCGGCGCCCGTAAGTACATCTTCGGAGCTGATCCTTCCCAAACGGTAGTAAAACTGAGCCGTGAGAAATGTTTCGGGAATAATGGGATTTTTCTACTCCTGAGACCTGTCTTGGAGCTCCAGTTTGTGCCTCGAATACGCAATGCTGACTCCGAAATCTGCGTAGAAAAGCTGCTCTACTACCTCTCCTACTCCCACTTCAACGATCCCGTCGACGTCGGCCACTCCAGACTCTGCAAGCGCGGGAGCAAGGGTGAAATTGATTTTTCGTGCGTGGTCCCTTACCCAGGACTGGTATACACCGCCTCCGTGCAGAACGACATCGAGTACCATCCGGACAAGCCGAGAAAAGACAGGGTCAAGAAAAAAGGAGCGCCCGGGGCGCGGAACCTGGTTTTTGGTGTGAGGGCGAATATGAAGAATATAATTGAGGGAAAGGAGGCCGAGGGGCGGGGGGGTGAGGAGGAGAAGATAAGGGAGGAGATGGGTGAGATGGGGATGTGGTTCGACGAGGGGAAGACCGAATTGTGACGTGAGAAAAGTCTAGAGGGGAACCTAAATCATCAGTAACATTAGAGGTTTGAATTTCCTGGGCGCTTCGAGGCATCTCTAATATCGCTACATTATAGAATCTATCGAGATGAGTAGTAAGGATGATCTGTTCTATTGAAGCCTGCTGCAGAATATAACCCTATTCGCCAAGCACCTATACCGTATAGCTAGCCTGCATAAGGCTGCACCTTCCGACCCAACTCCACGGTAGACTTGTCTTTGATAATGCAAGAGGAAAAGTCAAATGACAAGTGTGTCCTCTACCTTGAAATGCCAACCACAGGGTTCTCAGATTCATCAAAGTAGGATTATAGAGTATTGACACAGACGAATTCTACTATTTTTTGTGTTACTTTTGTAATTGATTGGGATCCGTACGACGGCCTGTGTTGTCAAGTGAATGCATCCGCTGCGTGGCGCCAAGATACCATGAGCCGCCGGCGAGTCGCCCTTTCTGTTTCTTCGCCTCCCAATCCCATCAAGAACGGGAGCTAGATACTAGATACCACGTTTGTGGATAAGCATGGCGTATCCATTTCCATCCTCTCCCAGTGCACCTCAGACACCCTTACAGGTGCCAACCATGAAAACTCCACCCATTCGCAGTAACAGCAACCCGGTCGCTGCCTCCAAGCGGACTGCTTTCACTGTGATCCTTGCCATTGCTCTGTTCTTGTGGATGATCAGTCCATTCTCTGCCTCTCCAAGACAACTAGATAGGGTTCCGTTCTCGCAGAACTCGGTGGAAGAGTAGGTCGTAAAGCCTTTCTTCCAGTACAGTCTTGCTGACAAGCCTAGCCACTTCTCACACTTTGAAGGACATGGAGATTGTGGCATCAGATCAACGCAGCTCTACGTACCTCCAGTGGCACTCGACGATGATGCCCCGAAGCATACGCTTTACTGCAACAACCGGGCAACACTTCTGGAAGCCATGAGCGGAGGCGGTCGACACGGATTCGAGAAGCCTTATTTTCCCGCAGGCTGCCACTACCGCTGGTACTCGACTGCAGAAATCTGCATGATCCTGGAACGCTTTGATGCCATTGTCTTTATTGGCGACGACTCCCTCAAGCATATCTACGCCGCCTTCAACATGCTGCTCAGAGAGGACATGGCTATGGGTAGTCTCAAGCAGTGGGAGCTCAACGAAAGCCAGCGTGATGCTTGCAGGTGCGACAATCAGCTCACCAAGTCAGAGTGCTGGAGCCACATGATCATGGAGAGTCGGAGCGTAAGAGAGAAGGAAGATGGAGTTGGTCACAGAAACCCTTTCTACTGCGATCGTAGGTCTACCGTCAAATTAGGGCTCCCCGAAGCCAGTGTTGACTTGCGTAGGCACGCCACATGTATTTCTTCCCGTCACAGACTCCCCAGCGCCCGAGGAGCTGCATGCCAGCTTTACCTCGCTCATCAGCGGAGACCCAGATGCTTACAAGCCGATTCCAGTCATCCATTCTCTGTCATTGGCAACATCGCTTTCCTGGTCTAAAGCAGTTGATTCGATGGATGAGTGGGTGACTCTAGCAGATGCTTCTGGTCGAAACATCCCTATCCTATGGGTAGGCCCGAATGCGGCGGGCCATCTCAAGCCTCCTGGCCAGATCCTCACTCAAGGCAACAATGCTCTTTGGCACTACACCCTGGAGACAATGAGAGAAGCCAAGGCGAGGCAGCTTGACGCGCTTGGGATGTACAATCTCACACTCCAAGCGAATAGCTGGGATGGGAGTAATTATGGACAGAAAGTCGGACTTGTGCAGGCAATGATGGTAAGACGTCTTCGGGTACAAGGCAGCTCAATTGTTAACGTCATTCAGGTTATCAATTGGCTGTCCAGAGTGGAATCGACCTGATAGAAACGTGGGAGCCCGGACTTTACCATGAGAGTTGAACTGCACAGTGATCTGCAGGCAGGTATCAGATTCCAGGCCCAAAGGCGCTTCCAGGAGTTTGCCCGATATAGCGGCCTAACTTTGTTGCCACTGAATAAACGCAAGTCAAGCTAAGAAAATGCCATTGGAAGCAAAACGTTTCAGATTGCTTCCACCAAGCTGTTTTCGCACGTCTCGTTGATATCCATGATCTTTCTTTGTGCATCACCGGAATTGCCAAATCACGCTTTGCACAGCGATCTTGTATAGCTGCAGAAGAAAGCTTGCTTGCAAGAATACCTTCCTTCCGAATTCGGTATGGGAACTTTAAAGCATACAAACAATAAACAATGAAGTTTTCCCCTGAAATGCAGTCTCACTCACACGAAACAAAGAACAATGCTAGAATACCGACAGCGAAAGTAAAGGAACGCCCTTCCGTATCTTACACGCAGCCTTTCCCTCCTCCGCTCCCACCTCCACGGCGCCCCTACCCCATCGCGATTCTCATCTCAACGTCATGGGCCTCCTCCCCGTCCCCTTCATCACTCGCCCTATCGTCAGCATCGGCGGCCGGACTGTTCGCAAAGTCATCCAAGTCCAACTGCCGATGCACCGTCGCTTTCACATCGCCGGCGTCCTTCGGCGGATCAATACTGCCAAAGTGATGGCCGGGCGTCGGGGAATGATGCAACAAGGGCGCTCCAAATGTCAAAGGAGAGTCATCTTCGAATTCGTCGGCGTTGGCTTCGGCGTCGGAGAAGGGCTTTTCGAGCTCGTGGCTGTCGGAGTCGTTGGCTTCGGAATCGGCTTTCTGCTGGCTGTGGAGGGCGAGGCGGGCGGCTAGTTGGCGGCGGGCACGTGATGGTGGGAGATTGAGGGGCGGCGGGGTTGGTGGTGGGTCTGTTGGCGGTGTGGGGGTTATGTTGAGGGTTGGGTGGTTGGGGAGATACTACATGCGGTGTTGTCAGCATGGCTGTTTGCGGGCAAGATCGTAGCGGATGTGAAGGAAGGTATTCGGGTGTATGTCATTTGTGAGGTGAAAAAGGGGCAGATAGAGCGACTTTGTGCGGAGATGGTGGATGTCGTGTTCTGAAGAGTGTGACGTGAACGAGGGAGTGGCAAGAGCACAACAAGAGAGGTGAAGCATGGCATGTTTGCAAGGTTGTCTGGTTGCGTAGATTGGTCAAGCGTTCAAGCTTACTCTCCAATGCCGCTTGCCATACCAGTGCGTGTGCACCACAACACCCTCAAGATGCAGTTGCAAATATCTGGGCATGATCTCGATCGCTCATGTCGATGTCCTCAAAGGAAAGGTCACCCACCGAATCTTGACCAGCACCGGCATCACCCTCATCAATCTCCTCCATTTCCTCATCCTCCTCGTCGCTTGAGCTACCGAAGCCGCTTAGTAGCGAACCGCTGCTGAGACCACCGAAGCCACCGTTGGAAGTTCCGCTACCATTGCTGGCAAGGTCCATCGAGTCGAGGCCTGGGTTGCCGTTGAGCCCAGCGTTCGCGAGGGCAGATGATGCTCCTTGGCCGAAGCCGTGGGCTGCATTGACAGCGTTGAGGACTGCTTGTCGTGGGCCGAGAGACATGTCTGGTCTGACACCACCTAAGATGGCGTTGTCTCGTTCTCGCGTCTCTGATAGCGTGTTTTCGACATACTCGGTCCACTGCTGACTTGTCACTTTCTCGAGTACGACCTGCGACAATAGCTCTGGCGGATGCCTGTCGCTGAACTTGACCACTTCCTCAGCGACCAGCGTGAGATGGCCCATATACCCTAAGCGCATATTACTCTTCGCCTGTGCTTCGTCACTCTGTGCCTGGCCTTCAACTATCCGCTCGGTGACTCGTCCGGTTTGGAAAAGATCAATAGCAAGAGTGCGGTTGTATCCTCTATCCATGGGGCCGTTAAATACTTGCTGTACAACATCATATACTACATTGTGAAGAAAATTGTTCCAGGGGAATCGAAAGAAAAAGTCCTGCACAGGAGAAGAGATTAGTAAGTTGCCAGGGAGACATTAACCACCGGCACAACATACCAGGATCGTAGGTACAACATGGTGTTCAACAAACATCATCTTCAGAAAGTCACCGACCATCGGCTGACCGTCAACATCATAATCGAATTGCGATGCGAAGCTCTGGTCATTACCACTCACGAGCACGGAGCGGCTAGTGTCTCCATCTTCGCCATGAGTAGTATCAATAGTCTGCTGGCTGTCGCCGCCACCAACCTCCTCATATCCTTGTCTTGGAGTGTCTGATGGCTGATCTACTCGACTTGCAAACAGAGGCGGTGGCTTGTCCTCTGGGTGTGGTGAAATGCCCCGAGGACTCTCGGAATCTGGTGTCATGGGATCTAGGTGCCGTTCTCGGTGTGGTAGAGGAGGCGGGTCAGCGCTAGTATTTTGAGAAGGTGGCTCCGGCGTTGTTGGCGCCTCTGTATGTTGGATCTTAGGTGTTTCGGTTGTTTCTTGGTCTGCCATTGTTGTGTCCTCGTTGACTGCGAGCTCATTGACTCCTGATGCTAGGCCAGAGGTAGGAGACTCGGGTTGAGGCTCAGACTTGCTCGGAGACTTGGGCTCCAAAGGCTCCGGGACTTCAGCTTCTGGCATCTCTGCCTCTTCCTCATCGACAGCCTCCAACCTCGGAGAAGTCAAAGGCTCATCGACAAAATCCTCGTCAAGATCCAATCTGGGCTTGCCAGGCTTGAGTAAGTTTGGCATTTGCGTATGTTCTGACTCTGTGTCAAAGGGTGATCGCTCGTCCTTCTCGTCAAAGTCATCCTTGATGTCTTCGGCATCTACTAGGTCCGCAGAATTTCCAACGTCCTCGTATCCATCGTCTTCTGCACTGTTTTGCACCTGGAGCTTATGGTTCTCCTCCGGCTCTGTGCTTAAACCCAAAGGTGACACTCCGTTGGCGAAGTTAGTGGAATCTTCCGAGAACTCTGTAACAGCTGATGTGGGAATTCTCGGAGCCAAAGCGCCTTCAGCTTTCATTCGCTCTCTTTCCTCGTCTCTTTGCCGTACGAAAGCTTCGCTGCCTCGCTCATTCAGTAGACCCATGTTACTGCAGTGGAGAAGTTCCGCCATTAGCTCGCAAGTTTTGAAGCGATCGAATCCTAGGGGTTCGATCTTGTTGCCAAAGGCTACGCCCAGCTCTTTCCTTTTGATGGTTATTTGGCTATTACCGTCGGCAACGGCATGGGTTGGACTCAGCAGTAACCCCATGAAGTCGGGGACACGTTTGGCAAAACATCGTAGTAGAGTCCCCAGGTAGATAGGATCATTACTTGAAGGGACCGAGTCTGGACCAGCTCCAACATCGGGATCATAGTCCGAGTTGTTCTTCCTGATGACTTCGATGATCATCCCAACGCCAACCGTCAGCGGGTTGCCGCCTCTGAGCATGTTGGAAAGCAGGTTTTCAATACACGGCTGCGATACAAGTTGTCTGGTCAGGTTGTTGGGACCTATGCAGGACTGCTCGTTTTGTGATGCGTTGGCTGAAATGGTGACGATAGCTTTGATAAAGTCTCCTGCAGATGTCTGCGTCCCCGGGGCGTTGTCTTTCTCCAAGAATGCAAGTAAGCGTGGCATGAGGTCTTGACTTTGTAACCACTGTATTTCCTGTCAGCCTGCGAACAACAGAATAGCCCTTTCTCTTAGTGTAACAACATACGTCGACGACTCCTGCACCGCCTTCACTCTTTTCCATGCTAATAATTTTCAACAACAGGTCCATTATGGCGGCACAGTCGATATGTTTGAGCATAATTGGTATGATGCCTTCAAACGACTGAAGGAAATGCATCATCTCCTCTGTCTTCTTATCCAGCAGCGTTTCGTTGATCTTTGTAAAGTATGCTGCCTCGGTTGAATCCAACGGTGACTCTCTCTTCAAAAAGCCCCAGAATACCCGCAACAATTGCTGATTCTCCATCAAAGACTCGAGTATCGACCAAGTTTCCGACGAGAGAACCTCGCACGATGTGTACGCTTTCTGTGTCCTAGCCTTGTCTGCTTTATCCCAGTCCTCAAACTCTTCTTGCCGCTTTGATTTCTCCTTTTTGACTCTTCGAAAAGGGCTCAAGGATTTCTCGCGCATGGTCTCCTCTTCGCTGTCCTCGCCTTGCCCATCATCTTCCGGTCTCGGAGCTTGTGGTGCAACCACCAGCTCCAGGAGTCTCCGCAGGACATTGTCATCTCGCAAGAATTCGATCAGCTTCGAATTTGACTGCTTCAGCTCTTGTATCAGGTCTGATTCCTCCAAGACTTCTTCAAGTGTGACATCGGGTTTTTCGAGGATAGTATTGAGGGTCGAGACGTTGGCGTAGCCCCCGAACCGCCAAAACATTGTGGTTTATGTTTTGGCGGAAGTGAAGGATAGGGATGATATGAAGTGAATGGAATCGACTATGTTACAGAGGAGGAGTCGTGACTGATCATGCGAGAAGCTCCCAAGTTTGACAGGTTGTCCTCCGCACGAGCTGTCGTTGAATTGAAGCTTGCCCGCATTCATCTACGTACTTCATCGGCATCTGGATCCCGAGTGGTCCACGGTGATCGACGAACGTTGTATGTCAGAGTACGCCAGATTGGGAGATGGCCTGTCGTCCGTCGGCTGGGTTCGGCGACCTTGTGGGGGATTGGTTTGATCGCAACGAATCGGGTGAAAGGACAGAGTCTTGAACAGGTGTAAAAGAATACTTGAACACGGTTGAGCAGGTCCCGATGCTCTTCGAACTCAAGCAAAGTCATACAATGGGTATTATAAACAGATCAAGCTCTTTGTTGTGTCAGGATGTCAGACTGATTCTAACTTCAAAAGATGAGCCAGCGCTAGCGTCTCAGGCCGGCTAAAACCATTCTGTACTTTCAATGTGGATAATCCATCAGCTCCCATGTCTACAATCTGTTCCTATTTCCAGCCTGAAGCATCTATTACATACGACTCTGACACCTCCCTCCAACTGCATGACGCGGCGAGGAGAAAGCCCTCTCGCGTGCTTTCCTCTTGGCCGTTGGGAGAGCTCTAGAACAACCCCTGTTCCCGCTGTTGGTGCGGTTTTGAAAAGCCATTCTTCGATCTCCATCTGCTAGGTATGCAAGATATGATGGCTCTACCTAATTCTCGCCTTGATTCAAATCAAAGAGACTTTCTGGATAGATAACATGATACTTGGATGTGCAAGAGACTATGAATTAATCAATGTGGGTGAGAAGATAATCATCGATGAGGAGCAGGGATCATGGTTCGAATCTCGGCAGTGCCCGAGCCAGCTGCGAGGTTTCGCCGAAAGTACCTTCAACTTCTGAGCAGGCAAACACTCGACACCGCAACTGATCCCATGTACCACGCTTCGACAAGTGTCAAGTCTTCTACCATACAAACCAGATGAATCGCCTCTTCGGGGCCAAAAACCCTGGTCCTAAACCCACCCTCTCCAGCGCCATTTCCACCGTCGGTGCCCCTTCCCAACTACAGCACTCTCTTGCTAACACCCCAAGCAGACTGACTCCCACGTCGAATCCTTGGACGTCAAACTCGCGAAACTCAACGCCGAACTGACCACCTACCAACAACGCATGTCCAAGATGCGCGACGGCCCCGGCAAAACCGCCCTGAAGCAAAAAGCCCTCAAGATCCTGCAACGACGGAAGATGTACGAAGGCCAGCGGGACCAGATGCAGCAACAATCCTGGAACATGGAACAGGCCTCGATGATGACCGACAATCTGAAAAACGTCATGACGACCGTCGACGTCATGAAATCCACCAACAAATCCCTGCGCAAACAGTACGGGAAGGTGGACATCGACAAAATCGAGCGCATGCAGGACGAGATGCAGGATCTGATGGAGGTGGGGAATGAGATCCAAGAGTCGATGAGCCGGAGCTACGACGTGCCGGAGGATGTGGACGAGGCGGAGTTGGATGCGGAACTGGAGGCGTTGGGGGAAGAGGCGGAATTCGAGGGGGGGCTGGGAATGGGACAAGGGGTGGGAGAGATGCCGGGCTTTATGCAGGATGAGGTGCCGAGCTTTATCGATGAGCCACCGGAGGGGGCAAAGGTGAAGGAGGCGGCCGGATGAGAGGTGTGGGCACGGGAGGGGAAGAGATCTGTACATTGAGAACCACGAGAGGCATGAGCGTCTGGCGTTTATCATCGGTGGACGAGCGTTGAGCAAGGGCATGGGAGTTTGAATCAGCGTGGAACATCATTGGTGGCAGAGGCCCGCAATTAAAGTTCAACTTCGATGGAGACTTTCCATACCATCAGATACATGGACCTTTTCCTGTTCCAAGACGTGTAACTTGTGTCTCTCTCCGTTTGGTATCATCTGACTCTAATCCCATGCCATACGCCCGATGCCCGATGCTTCAACGCTATGCGATGCCAAAACGCCCCATGCCTCAGGCTTCTCCCAATCCTGCAAACACCAAAGACGCCACATCCATGATAGTAATAACAAGCCAGATTGCGACCGCAAGGGCTGACACGAGCCGGTGGTTCCTCATCTTCACCTTCTCCGCTTCTGGCTGCAGTTCCTGCCCCATCTCCTCCCCTTCTACAGACTCCGTGCCACCAACAACCATATATTTGTTTCGACAAGTGAAATAGATGAGCGGTGCTGATATGAATGGCAGGGCAATACTGAGCGCGAATTGGGTCCCGTTCAGTGCTGCTGAGAGGCCCTCCTTGCCTACTGCTCCAGCGACAATGATGCTGGGTACAATACTGATAGATCGTGTAAGTAATCTCCGCACCCATGGCGCAACTTTCCATTGCAAAGCTCCTTCGCTGAGCATCTGGCCTGCTATTGTACAAACAATGCCGGCGGAAGTACCGGACAAGAGTAGGGCAAGAGCGAAGATTGTTCCAGCAACAGGCGCGAGTGTCGTGGACAGAAGGTCATGGATACCAAATAGATTGCCACTTTCAGCTGCAGAACTCGAGGAGAGCGAAGCACCGGCAACGATGAGAATGGCGCTGTTGACGAAGAGTGCGAAAGTGAAGAGCGAGATGATGACCTCTGCGGTAGAGTATGACAGGCATGAGCGGATGGCAGCCAGAGATGGTCGGTACAGGTTCTTGTTGCTGCGATCTGTCACATCCGGACCGCTGTAGTTCCTAGCCGCGATATCAAAGTCGATGAGCCGCGGTTGAACTAGCCCACTACCCAAGTACAAGCTATGTGGCATTACGGTGGCACCGAGTATACCACAACTAAGATAGATGCCTTGGCCTTTGACGATAGCAGAAGATGGAACGAATCCATCAAGCACTTCACGCACAGAAGCATCTCGGATGTAAGAAAGCTGAATGCAGAAGCATACTACTACGCCTAAAACTAGGATTATAATAAAGTACTCGAAAGCACGCAACCGGCGCGTAGAACCATTGGGGCTGTAGAAAATGAGAATGATGAGCACATCAAAAATGGTGATAACGCAACCCCAGACGAGAGGTACTTTTATCAATAAGTTGAGCGCGATGGCGGAACCAATGACCTGCAACTCGAATTAGAGAAGAGGTTAAGCAAGCGGAAAGCATTGAAGGCTCACCTCGGCAATATCGGTTGCAACGATAGCGCACTCTCCGACAATGTAGAGAACGATGTTCAGCCACCTTGGAAGGTGGGCTCTACAGTGCTGCGCGAGGTTGAGGCCAGTCACTGTTCCTAAGCGTACAGCCAAGGACTGCAGGACAATAGCGAAGACGTTGGACAAGAGAACGATGAACAGCAGCTTATACTTTGTAGCAGCTCCAGCTGACACATCTGTAGAATAATTCCCAGGATCAATGTAGGCCACTGATATCATGAATCCAGGTCCGATGAATCCGCAGAATTTAGCCAGGGTCCTCCAGATGCGCAGAAAGAAGCTGGAGGGAAAGCGAGGGGGGGAAATGTTTCCGAGGAATGGAAATTCACCTCTTGGCTCTACGCTGCCATGGGTTTTGGCAGGTCGTATTTCCGGGAATGACTTGACAGTATGAATGGACCGTGATGTGCCTATACGCTGGCGAAAGGACGATGTACCGTCGGGGTCGGCAATCCGATGATAGTCATTGGGGCCATCTATTTGCGAGCCTCCGCGCGCATCCTCGGCTTCTTTGACGGAGTCCTGTCCGGTCCGAAGGTTGACTATGCCGTTGAGGTCTTGCCTTGTCGTGACATCTGCAGCTAATTTCGAAGGGTTCTGATTCCAACCGTCGTGCGCTGCTGGCTCATCGGGCCGAGATGGACAATTCATGCTTCAGAGATGCTACTCTGTCAGTATGTCAGATATTGATAGGGCATGTTTCAATGCAAGACACACCGTCGAGGAGATAAAGAAGTACTCTGTTGATGGGAGTTGCTTCAAGGATAGAGGAAAGCTAAAATCCGAAGATTCTTTCGATCGCGACTTCTTCCGAAACTATGCATTACGCAACGTCATGAAAGCCCGAGAAGCGCACATAAATCATAAATTGATTCGACTTTGCTAGAAATATCCTGAAATATCATGCACGAACAAAAGCAGTAAACAATGTGCGACAGCCCCCAAATGTGCCAAACTACTTTCTAGAGCATTCTCGTGAAGCCGAACAATGGAATATACAAAGCGCGCGGAAAGCGCTCGCTGCTGTACTTCTCTTCTCTGATGGTTCGAAACGCCTGTTCAAATGGTCCAAAACTCAGAATGTCATTCTTGTGGAAGAAACACTTGCACAGTACGGAGTACTACTGTCGTATGGCACTGGAATTGCGGAGGTCGATGGGTAGACTGTAGCTGCCGCGCATCCTGGTGACGAAGATCTATTTTGCCATGCCAACCACCCGAATAGGAATAGGGTCAACAGTGCTAAATAACCCCACATTACGTTCGAACGAGCATCATTCATTTCGCTGAGATGTTTTCTTGCCTCGTAAGAGCAAGACAATTAGTCTCTATGTTTTGGAGCCGTTGAGAGGTTTCTCCATCCCTAGCAGCAGCTGGTGCTATTCACTCAGCCAGTCAGAGGAGGGAGAATACAGTGGCTGCTCTTGATCCAGCCGTCCAAACGATCTTGGTATTCCCTTTCAAGTGTTTGCCTCTTTGAATGGTCACTGTGCTGACTGTACCATCCAATAGTCCTCCCACAATGGAGTCGCAGGCACGAGCAGGCGTCACTTCCGACGCGTCGCCGCACAAGCGTACCAAGTCTTCCGTTCTCAAGTCCATTATGCCTGGCAACCATAAACGCAAGCCATCTTCCAAGAGCAATACTCAGCGCCTCTGGAATGATGAAAGCGATGGCAAGGAAGACTACATGTATCTCGGCAATCAGTCAATCCTGCCCCCAGACCATCCGCATACACGACAACATCTCCGAGAAGACAGCGGCAATGGAAATATCACAATTGCGTCGCCTAAGAAATCACTTGACGCACGGAATGAAAAGGATTCAACATCAGGAGATCACCAGAAAACGAAACGCTCAGCGTCGTTCAAATCATTCGGTGGGAAGGAAAAAGAGAAGCCTTCCAAGAAGAAATGTGAGAAAGAGGAGCAAAACAAAATGAAGAAGTCGAAGTCTTCCACAAGCATATCCGCCATCCTATCGAGGCCACGATCGTCGAAAGGTGTCAAAGCTGAGGACGCTCATCGCCAGAGAGACAAGGAGAATCGGACACCACCAAGCTCTGCGGGGATGGCACCACCGCCAATATGGGCTCAGTTTGCAACCCAAGGCTTTGAAGAACCATCTCGTACTATAAAAGTACCTCTCAACGATCAATTTGCCGTCGAAGAAGAAGTGGCATTGTACACACCTCGAGATTACTCGCCATCGAAGCAAAGGAATTTCCAAGACTATCAGCAGCCAACACTTTCCCGAAGAGCCGAACCAAAGCCTCGGCCAAAATCAGAATGCATCGCATCTGGCCCAACTTCAGCCTCTTTTGCCGAGACAGTATCTGGCCTACGGATATCTGGCCGGGACAAAAGCCAAGTAGACATTATCAATCATCAGCGGCAGACTGGACAAGCTGCGGACGCAAATGTGAAATTGTTTGCAGAGGAGAACCATTGGAGCGAAAGACCATCAAGCGTGGAGAACCGCAAAGTGAGTAACGACTCTGCCGACTCAGACTTGCCCATGCCAAATCGTGGATCGCGTGTAATGGCGGCCGTGGCAGTCTTTAATGGCAAAGCAAAAGAGTTACCAAAGGAGCCACCAAAGGACACCGAGACCGTCCAGCTCGACCGCAAGGCA
This sequence comes from Letharia columbiana, assembly GCF_014066305.1. Classification (NCBI taxonomy): domain Eukaryota; kingdom Fungi; phylum Ascomycota; class Lecanoromycetes; order Lecanorales; family Parmeliaceae; genus Letharia; species Letharia columbiana. Next base: position 404,830 of record NW_023501047.1, on the reverse strand, counting down.
ATCGAGACTGCTTTCGAGTCCCTACTGGTAAGTCAGGTACTACGACGGCGAAGTCGTGGCTAATTAGGCCTTTAGGAAGCCAGGAACGTCCCGCAGAACACGAGAGACAAAATGAGGTCGTTGGACACCAACATTAAAGCAGACTTCATCAAAAAGGAAAAGTCGGGCTCAGGATCAGCGTCAAGTACGGAGGGTCTATTGTTGCATTCTTCAAGGCCTAGTGCTGGGAAGCGGTCCCAGACTGATGATCCTACTACGCATGATACTGGGGAATTCGTAGGCCCAACGGGCTCCACCGAGTCACCCAAGAAGCCACGACCAAGGAGCCGGACATTCACGTTTAGCAAAAGTGGCCAATCTCCGTCCAAGAAGCAGAAGTCTGAACGTCCAGCCTCTCATCAAAGAACAAAATCGGGCGGCCTGACACCGTCAGCTTCTTCCACATCATTGGCGTCTGATGGAGCCGCTCAAGGCTCTGCATTCGTCAGTAAAGCCAACAAGCGAGCCGTGCCTGAAGATTACATCAATTATCTGAAGCAAGTGCAAGCCCCAGGCTTTGTTGAGGTTGGCAAGATTCATAAATTGCGCCAGCTCTTGAGAAATGAGACTGTCGGTTGGGTTGATACATTCATCATGCAAGGTGGCATGACCGAGCTGGTAGAATTGTTGTATCGCATCATCAAAGTAGAATGGAGGTGCGTCGTTTTTTCTTTGTACGAACCTGGCCGTTGCTAATATTCTATTTAGAGAGGAGCATGAGGACACACTCCTTCACGAAACCCTCCTTTGCCTTAAAGCTCTATCTACAACATCCTCAGCAATGCGTCAGCTGTCTAATATTCAATCGACTCTTTTCCCCACCCTGCTTCAAATGCTCTTTGATGAGGAGAAGAAAGGCCCTAGCGAGTACACGACCCGCAGTATCATCATCACTATCTTTTCTACCTATCTTACCGACTCCAGTTCATCCGATTTAGTAAGCCGCGCGCGCCTTCTGCTCTCATACTTACACGATCCTTCGAAACCAGAAGAGTCTCAACCGCCGGGATTCATTGCCTCCATATACCACTCTCGGCCTTACCGCGTCTGGCAAAGAGAAATGAGCAACGTTACCAAGGAGGTCTTCTGGATATTCTTGCACCATACGAATATCATCCCTTATCCAAACATCTCGGAGACCTCCGGTTCTTACGCCTCTCGACATTTCACTCGCGAACACCCTCCGGTCCCGGCTGCCCCATACATCGGCGGCGTAGAATGGGACGCTACAAACTACATGACTGCTCATGTCGACCTTTTGAATGGCATCATTGCCTCCCTGCCCAGCTGCGAGGAACGCAACAAGCTCCGGCAAGAACTTAAAGACAGCGGATTCGAAAAAGTCATGGGTGTCAACTTACGCACTTGCAAGGAGAAGTTTTACGGCTGTGTGCACGAAGCGTTATCTACCTGGGTTGGTGCAGCGATGGAAGATGGATGGCCATATCAGGATGTCAGACAGGGGCCGAAGCAGGAAGACGTGAAGAGGATGAGCCCGAAGAAAAGTCCGAAGAAGAAGGATGCGGCGCCGAAGCTGGAGATGCCGAAGCTGGATCTGGGTGGAGGTGGGAACGGGGGCGGAGATGATGGCGGATGGCTGTGATGACGATATGGATCTATGAATATTTAATGAGCTTGTATGCAACAATTCACGGTAGTCACTGCGCGGCTTTCACAGCACCTGTCTATTAGCAGCAGTAGTCTATATTGGGTTTTGTTTTCTAGGTATCCCTTACGGATAACGGTAATTCTTACTATACATTGCCCACTCGTCGGTTCGCTCACCAGATGTCTCATGTGTCCTCTTTCCAACAACCCTTGCGGCCATATCCGGATTTCCGCCCCGTCCTTTTCGGAACCTCTACGCATTTCCTCCATCCACGACGGATAAAAAAAAACTTTCCCGGTCAATTGTCGTTTCAAGACTTCGGTCGTACAGGAGCCGTGCTACAGGATCTGGACGTCTGCTGTCAATTATCCGAGGCGAGGGAACTCATGATTGCTCGTGGTAGAGTACAAGCGTTTCATCTGGAAGGATGATGGGTCTGGATGGTGTGGTCCTCTCAATCGCTTCGTGTGCTGGGAGCGTGGTGGGGAGATCGGTTTGGAAGCATGATAGATAGATCAAGATGGTGTGGTCCTCTCAATCGCTTCGCGTACAGAGAGCGTGGTGGGGATCGGGTTGTTGTGTGATAATCTCGTTTGGAAGCATGATAGATAGATCAAGGTGGTGTGGCTCTCAATCGCCTCGCGTACAGAGAGCGTAGTGGGGGATCGGCTTGTTGTGTGATAATCTCGTTTGGAAACATGATAGATAGATCAAGATGGTGTGACTCTCCTTCGCCTCGCGTACAGAGAGCGTAGTTGGGAATCGCCTTGTTGTGTGATAATCTCGTTTGGAAACATGATAGATAGATCAAGATGGTGTGACTCTCCTCCGCCCGGCATGCAAGCAGTCTAGTTGGGAAACAGGGAGAGGCAGCATGGCCCCCTTCACGATCCCGGGCCTGGGATCCTCCAGCGTGGGGGTGTGCGGGTGAGAGATGAAGATGGCTCCCTTCCCGATTCCGGGCTAGAACTGAAAGAGTGGGGGTTGGTGAGAGAGGTCGAAGATTGCCTATCCAAATCCTGGTCTGTCTCGACGCGTTGCTCGGCGACTGCATCAATAGACGTGGAGATATCAAGCGGGGCGAGCAGAGCCATTTCCACCTTTGCCAGCAGTCGACACTCTCTGGATGATTGGTCCGAAATGCCATAGTAGCAGAACCAGGCCGTTCGATTTCCCAGCTCCCAGACAAGGCGCGCGCTCGTGCGATGAGAGGACATGGTGGAAGGAGGTCGATGAACTCGGCCAAATTCCGTGTGGCAGTATTGTTTGATGGAATGTCCGAAGCCCGAAAGGTGGACATTAGACGAGCTTGCTTGGTTCTGCGTCCAGCAAGATAATAGGTGCACGTCAAATATTAGGAGAGACCAAGGTAGACGGGAGACTGCACGCTCTGCCAAGATGTTCGGTCTGCTGACCTATGGAAGGGGGCTCGATATGCCCCGGTGGCGTACTTTGTCTGCATTCATTACGGACAGATAGTCACGCCGTCGACGTTCAGAGGGAGAGAGGTCATTGTGGACGAGGTGGCGATTGTCAACTCAGATCTTGGACCCTAGCTTAGAGGATCGCGAATAATATCTCCGAGGAGAAAGATACGCCACGATCGAGCAAGCTGGATGAGATCTTGCAGATTTTAGTACGTTGACTTGATCGATTGACAGTAGGGGACCATACTTTATGGTAGCGTTGTCGGCTTATATTTCCTGGATGGATGTCAGCCACCGGACGTCGTCCCCAATGTAGCCAAGCATGTGGCTTTTACATGGTAGTCCACGGCTAGATTATTACGAAAGAGTGTAGAAGCGTGTGGCCGCTACTGATTCGTGATATTCGAGCCGGCGGCAAGATTCGGTGAAGCGGACCGTTGACCATGTGGCATTAATTTTAGCTCTACCACGCGCTTTAAGATTGTAGTCAGGTCCCTCTGCAGGTCATTGGGTATCTGCAAGTCATCGCGGTCGGATGGTGGATGTCTTGTGGGTGGCGAGGTCACGCTAGTGACGGTCATCCTCGGTGATGGAACCTATGGACCAGGACCCACGTGGATGCCACGCTCCTTCTTTTCTGGCAGCCCGCCTCGGTGAAGGGGAGGCAAGTATTGCCTGGGATATTTGAGGATAATCGAAGGTTCGGACTCGCCGACGTTGGTAATGAGCGTCGCAATCGATTGTCGACGATGGATTTGGGAGTTGTGTGCTAGACAGGTTAGTGGCTGCATGTCTACGGTATCATCTTGCACTTGTGGGCTAAATCATATTAGCGCGATCGGAATCGGCTGTGTAAGGTATACGAGAAGCATCAAATCCAGTGGAGGAGTTGGCAAGGTTCGAATGCCACAATGGTTCTGATGCATTGGAGCCGAGGGTCATAATCTCCGAGATGCTGCAGCTTTAGCAGTAGGCTTTTGTTGTAACCGGGTACTGCGAATTGACCCAGCAGGCCTTGTGCTTTTGAGACCGAAGTACCGCGGTGGTAGTTTGGAATGTAGTGGTAATAGTGGTAATAGTGATATGAGGATGTATTGAGTATGACGGGATTTGTGGGATGTGGGAAAGGCATGTGCATGTGGAATAATTGCATGTCGCGTGGGGATGGAAAGTTTAAATAATGTTAGGACCATGGTAAAGGCCGGGAAAGCGCTGCGGGGCTGCGGGGCTGGCGGGAGAGATGCATGAAAAAAGAAGAAGAAAGTAGAAAGCGAATTAATTATCATTCATTCATTCATTCATTCATTCATTCATTCATTCTCATTCATTCATTGGATGATGGTCATGCTCGGACTTGAAAGATGATGGATGCCTCGAGAACAGTAAGTACAGTAATAATGATTATAATACTATTCAAATTTAAATTCAAAAAATCCATCATTCATTGAGTAACGATGAGAGGTCGCCGAAGAAGGAGGGGGAGAGGGGGGGGGGGTTTCCCTCGTCCAAAGCTGCATGGAAGAAAACAGAATCCTGTTTGGCAGGATTGTTGCTTGTCACATGGCTCATGCTCCTTACAGTAAGTAGAGCCGTCGCTTTTTTGCTTTGTGCTCTGTCCTCCAGGCTTGCATGATTGGCGTCTTTTCTTTTTATTCTTCTTCTCTTTTCTTTTCTTTTCTTTTTAGAAAAATCATGTATGGTCCCTTAATTGTTGCTGGTCCGATGATCATCATTATGATTATGATTATCAATATCATTCTCATTCTCATTATCATCATCATCATCATATCATCATCATCATCATCATCATCATCATCATCGTCATCATCATCATCCTTCGATTCATTTGCAGAGATCCGGTTACTTATGATTAAAGCTCAAAGGTTCATAGCGAATGATTTACGACCGGGATAGCAGCGGGTCGATGCGCAGATTTAGCGGCCGAAAAGAAACAGGGATTAAAACCCAGAGATTGCTCTCCCTAGCTCGGTTACGAAGCGAGCTCTAAATCCCTCATGCTCCTTTTCAGTCATAGTATCTCTGCAAAACACGGTCAGAAGACCGTGCCGTGCATGATATGATGATAATATGGAGAGCGTCTGCCCAATAGTAACGTTTCATTTGGCCGCGCAACTGCAAGAAACAAGGAGGAAGTCAGATGACCTCAATTCCTAAACGCCGACGGATAACGAACCTGTCAAATGTGCATATGCACCGTTCTTCCCAGGTTTACCTTGACCTGTCACCGTCAACAAAGTAAGGATCGACAAAGGGCCTTGATGCTTCCCGCATCCGGCTTTTTGCTGCAGCTCAATGTACCTCTTCGGGACCTCAAGGCAGGACCAAGCAAACACCAGAGGGGATTGCTACCGTCATGGCAGTTTGCATGCGTCTATCTTACAGCTTGCTGCAGTGCACAAGACAACTTTCTTCAACTAGGCGTAAAGCTTGCTGAGGCCATGCCCTCGTTGGTCCGTTGTGGGCGCCCAGGTACAAAGTGTCTTTACCCTCGAGATGGGCGGACGGGCGCTATAGCCCAATCCCGAACGCGCGTAGAAGGCGTGAGAAAGCGACTAGAAAAGTCACATTTCGTAATTGTGCTGCGGGTGATGTGATAGCGACGGCGTGGCGCACGGAGATGACCTGGTCACAACGATGACCAAGGACAGTTCAGGGCGTTTCAGCGCCAATGCGATTGGCAATATCTTAGGGCTTGTAGAGACTAGAGGCAAAGCCAATTGTGGCTGATGTCGGTTACAGAGTTATCTTCGACGTGGGGCCGTTCAGAACTATGTTTCCAACGCAAATCGTGCCCGGGTATGAATCCAGTCCCCCAGGCGGATTGGGACTGAAATGAGTGGGATGATACGGAGTAGTCTGGATCAAAGTTGCGCTCTTCGCTGTGAACATCCAGCAGACACATCAGAGAGCCCGTTCGCTGCTGACCCTCGGACGTTCATGTAAGCCAAGCCTGTCTAGAAGCCGTTTTCGCATGCAACAAGCCGTCACGCATGCTTTCGAACAAGTAGCAATTTTAACCGTGGCAGAAGTAGTCATGGACAGGTGGAGACGAGAAGGTCTTCCGCATTGAGACACGACAAAAGCCATATGTCAAGCCTCACGGTTGTGCTTTCTCAACCAGTCCCGGCTACTTGAGTGGAGGTCGGCAGTCATACAGATTGTCTAGGGAATTCTTGCTCGGCTGGAGATTTAGCTCAAGTGTCATGCACCCACGCGACAAGCTCGGTCGACGCTAGGCTTAGCTGCAGGTCGGCCTGCGGCCACAATGCAAATGCAACCCCGAGCGCGTTAGGCATTCGACCTCCCTTCTGATGCCAGGAGTATCAGGCGCTGTTTCCAAAGCTTGTTAAAGGCTGGGAGTTGGAGGATGGAGTCGTTTGGACAATGTCAACATCTGACCGACCAATGAGAAAACAGTAAAGTTTCAGAATCATAGTGCCCGACTCTTACCAGGTTTGCTTTAGCGGACGCCAACGATCACTCAACAAGGCTATTCCAAGCAAGGTGTCTGCTGTTTGACTCCTTCCGACTCGCACTACCCATCTTCCCCTAAATCATAAAATGTTCAAGTTCCATTTGACTCCTCGCTTCCACCGAATCCCAGGGTGTCGCAGGCAGATGTGGTTAGGCGAGTAGTCTTATGATATGTAATATGACATAGGCAGTACGACCAGAAGATTCCTGGATGACCAAGCTCTTTTGAACGTCCACTTCGCGTACTGCTTTATCCAACCTTTCAACCATTTCGAGTCTTTGATTTGCCTCTGCTCATCCATCATATTCTTCCAATTGTCTGGCTTTCCGACTCGAACCCAGACCCGGGAAATCCCAACGTACACCCATTCGTCATACCCGACTTCTTCTTACCCCCAGAGCTGATACGTCTTTGGAAAGGAGTACGGCTCAAAAGATCGGACTTTGCGCATCTTGTGATCCAACCAGGCGGTAATACCCTCAAAACCACTCGTATCGAGACAGCCTTGGATACGACACACTGCTCGGCCGTGAATGAAATCGCTTTTTCCCAAAATTGGTTAGAGGCTTCGTCTGCCAGAGGTCAAAAGCTTCATTCTGGAAGTTCTCTCCACGGCCCGTGTGAGTTTGGATGCTGGGTCCTTTTCCGAAGCTTGGTGGCCAGCACGGCGTGATTGATCTCCACATTTCAACAGACTTCAATGTTCGGCGGCGCGGTTGGAAGAATCTGACTCCACTCGGCTTGAAGAGGAGCAGTCAGACTTCCTGGTGTGCTCATCGGTGGAGAGCAGACTCAGGAGCGTGGAGAGGTCAGAAGGCCATCATATCAGGAAGACTCGTCAGCGAAGGCTTTTCCCGGCAGGCATAGTTCGATTAAGAGTCAGAAGAAAGAAGAAAGAAGAAAGAAGAAAGCAAAGCTTGTGGTGCTTGTATCATTATTGTTACTTGGTGGAGAAGGTTAGACTTTGGCTTTTTCATCTTGTTGATGTTTATCAATTGCGAAGTGGGGAGGGAAAGTTAGAAGGCACGGGACCAGCAAGAACTAGTCTCAACGCGTCAAGGGTACCAAAGAATCCTTCCCACATCCCAGGCCATCACGATTCACGACTGTCCGAATTTCCTGTCCTGACCCATTCAAAGCTGTCTGACCAGCTCTTTCACCATTGACCTCGCACTCAACTATAAACCACAATCGCATTATATGGTCCCTGATTTTACCAAAATATCAAGTAGAAACCAAAAAGCCTGGTTGGAGAGCTCAGGGACTTGAGGACGCGCAAGATTCTTGCCACGGATAGACCTTCAAGGAAACCCCCTCATTGAGCCACAAGATCAAGCCTCGGGTTTCATTCTTGAGTCAAGGATCAGGGAATTGACTCAGCGGGCGTTTGCCTTTTGCAACCAAAGTCGGCTCTCGCCGCACCACCTGGTTCATTGGGCTGACCCTGTGTTCGGACAGCCCCACCCAGCTGGGGAAACAGAGGAATCGACACCACAGCAAAGGATTCCTCTGTGCTCTTGATGGTTACATCTTCAAGTCCTCTGGCACCTCAGCTGTCAACCGAAACCCATTCATTTTCAGAACCGTAAACCCCCGGATCAATCGGTCAAAGCTGTCCATTGATGAACGCCTCACACGTTGCGGAAGAATCCTCGCAACTTCTGAGGCTCACGAGGTACGGCAGTGCCTCTGCAGCCGACTGACTGATCTCAATTCACTGCCGGGAACCTCACTGACGATGCGGATGCGTAGCAATGCATACACCCTGACGGTCCGTCAGGGGCCAGAGCGGGCCAAGGCTTTCGCGGGGCCAAAGGAAAAAGGTGAGGCCTTACTGACACTCCTGTATATTGACAAGACTCTGACCACGTCTGCCTCTTCTACAGACCGCAAGCCTGTTGACCCGCCACCCATCATACAATTACAGATTAGGGATCCCCAGGATCCAGCTCAGTAAGGCAGACGAAGGATGAGGACCCCGTCGTACAAAAGCTGACTCGAACAGGAACTACCTGCAAAGCCCATACTTTTTCATGTGTTGCAACCTTTGTGACGCCAACCTTGATCGTCCGGGACAGTTGGCCGCTGCTCATCAGGGCGAGGATATTGACACAGCAACCCAGTCCGCTCTGGCAGGAACATTAGTATCCTCACTTCATAGACTGAAGGACGTTGACAACACTGGTATGTGAAGCTCCAACTTCAGTGGCTACACCAACACTCAATCATTTTAGATGGTGGCTTCTTTGTTTTCCCGGATCTCTCCGTGAAGATTGAGGGTGACTTCCGCCTTCGATTCAGTCTCTTTGAGATGGGGAAGTAAGTCTGTCCATTCCCATTGGAATGAAGCTTTGACTGAAGCAAACCTCAGAACACGTGTCTCATATATAAAATCCGTTACATCATCTCCTTTCACTGGTCAGTACCTTCTCCAATAGATTCCGATGACCAAGTTGACAAATGTCAGTATTCACACCGCGGGCGTTCCCGGGAATGTCTGAATCTACATTTCTATCACGCTCATTTGGGGACCAAGGGGTGAAGCTGAGGATCAGGAAAGAACCTCGAGTTTTGGGGTAACATGTCTGACCTCCTTCTGAACTACCATTCTAACGGCTCAGCAGCAAAAGGTCAGCACCTTCGGATTTTCTACCCGCAGACGCCGCGCACGGGCACCCCCAGCAAACACCCGTTGAATATCGAAACATGGGGCTGCAGCCGCAACATGAACAAAGCGGAGGCTTCGGTCCTTCGGGGTACAACGACGATCTGCCTCTTAAGCGGCAAAGAATGTCTATTGATTTGGCTAGGAGGACTGCATACGAACATGACCAACGGCTCTCTCAACGCTCTTACATACAACAGCGGGATGCTTATGGTCAATATGCTCCATCAACACCTAGTCGTGGATCATATTACGTTCAAGGTCCTTCAACCGGTCCTGGTCCCATCGAGTACCCCTTCAGCCATGGACGTACAAACTCATCTTCCAACTCTTCGCCATTCTTGTCTCCTCGGACAGAGTATCCTGCGTATCAATTTCCAGCACCTAATTCAATGTATCAGACACATTCAAGGAACTCTCCTCAGCAGTACCAGCAGAGTCAGTATACCCCTACCCAAGCAAGACCGGTCCAGTTGGCACAATCTTTACCCCCTTACCGTCCGCTGCCGTCATCTGTTCCATCTCAGCCAGAGCAACCCAGAGCATACTCACGATCAATGGAAACGGACGAGCAATCACTGGCGAGTCGAGGGTACGAACAAAGCTACAACAACTCTCAATATCCTCCCATAAACTATGACCGCCAAGTTCAGCCTCTAGCTCGGACTCTTCCAGCGCCTTCGCAAGCTGTAACTAGTCTCCTCCCTCCTCTGCAGTCCTTATCTTCTGCTCAGCCACGAAGAGATACCTTGCAGTCATATTCAAGCGGTGGGATGTCAAATGTAGAAACCAACACTCACCTACCATCATCATTGCCGCTGGTGCCGCCAAGCTCGGAAGCACAGAACTTTCTGCCACAGCCGTATCGGGGTCGAGACCATGGCTGAGGGTCTTGACACTTCAAGCGCATCGATCGCACTTTACTCTGAGACAAAAAGGACATCCTTAGCTATAGCATCCACTGTGTTGACCGGTAGAGCTAAGCGCGAATGCTTAGTTCTATCTCTTACGGGCTCCGACCTGACTCTTGCCAAATTAAATGGCGCAGCGCTCCTGCCTCTCAAAGGCTCTTCTTCTAGCATCGAAAACAATAGGTCCAGGCTTAGCATCCAGCCACCCGAGTCATTCTATTCACCAATACAACAGCTTTTAACGGATCAAACCGAGCTTTTTCAGGCGTTGCAACATTAAACCCCAGTGTTAACAAGTGTCGTCAACTCTCGAACGCGGTCATCACACTGTTACCCATCCCTACAATGTCGCCGATCTCGAGTACACATTCCTCTAGTAGGTTACTCCCGTACCTCACGGATAGGGAGGAAGTTCGAATGCTCATGTTCTACAGCGGAAACGGACCCAGACTACAAACCGGAGATTCAGCTACGTAGCCCCACAAAGAACGAAGACAGTGTGAACTGCCACCCTTGGAATACGCGTGGACGACGTCTATTTCCCCAACGCCGCCCTTCACTACCAACTTCTATAAGCCGCAATGTGAATGTCAAACCCGGCTCCCCACCCTTCGAAACCTCGCCTCCGAGCGATCACTCCCCTATCAATCACCAAGAATACGACAGCAACACCAGCAGTCCAGACTCCGTTGACTCCGCCACCACAGTAAAAGTCCGTATGTCTCCTAGCCCTGACCGGCCATTTCCAGAGACAGACTCGAGGGTTGGGGAAGTAGCCCGTGTCTGTAGGCCTTGCCTGGCTGGATCGCTCCCTGGATCTTGCTCAGCCGGACCGCCGATCATCCCTTACAAGTCATCAAACAACAGCTTGGAGACCAGCCTTTCTGCGCCACTGTATACCGATACGCCTGCTCGTGGCAATCTTCAGTGGACGTCTATGGCACAGTTCCACAAATCTGGGCATCGTCTGAGACCCAGGACCCCATCGCAACTACCGAATGGCGAGCAAATGACCCGTGATTCAGACAAATCTCAAGATGCGCTTGTCCGTACAACTGACACGTTCAAAGGCAACTTACCAATTGAAATTGTTCCTTGCAAGTGGAGCCAGTCACCAGGAATCACCCCCTACCCCGAGTTGTTACCAATCGAAGCCCATCAAGACTGGGGCCGAGAAGAGGATCCTTACGTTGTTGCTAAGGACCTGAGCCGTCCTAATGTCCCAACAGTCAAGATCGCTACCTGGGATTGTACGGTGAAGCTATCAACCGTTGCCACAGTCACTGGTAATGGAAGGCTGCATATCCACCATCTGGCTCTTTTGTCGGTCATCATGCCAAGGGAAGAGCTCTACGCTGAGAAAGTCAGCCTCTCTTTCGTGGTCACGAATGCGCTTCGGAACGATCACAAAAGCAGCTTGGGGCCAGGTCAATCCTCGTTACTGTTTAAAGAAGACGTCTCCCAGCCCGGTTTTTTCCCGCGCGAAGGGGCAGAATTGGTGATTGTACGCGACAGCTGTGATCTTGAGAAGCCGCTCAATCTGTACTTCGCTTTCACATATCCATCACCTTGTCACTTTGGTATGGCATCGCTCCCTACTTTTCGACCCAAGGAAGGAAGATCACTCTCAGAAGTCGTTTTTATTGCAGAACCTCTGCCACCACTGAGTATGAGAACCTTTATAAGAGACCCGCTAAGCAGTTGGAAATTGTGTCATCATCCCGCCAGTCAAGTCACCTGCTACGAGCGAATCGATCTGCCTCGACTCTACCCTGCGGGCTTTCAAGATGACATACAGATGAGAATTTTAGAGCTCGAATCTGTTCGCTTCCTAGCGCTTGGAGAATCAACCCTTTCCAGCGTGGTTTGGAAGCTCGACATCACGGTTCATGAACTCCCTGAGGAACAGTTGGAGTGCCGAATAAGCTTTTTTCTTGAGGTCGGAGCGGCTACGGCCCTTGTGTCTTTGGTTTCTCATGGCTGGGTGCCTCGATACTTCATCGTTGATGGTCGGATAGCAACCGAAAAGGTTGGAGGGTGCTGGGAGAACAAGGAAGGGCACATAACAATTTTCAAACAGGCTCACATGGGCCCTGGTCCAATCATGATAGAGACTTACTGGCAAGGACCTCCAAAAAATGAAGAACGTGATGGCAACAGCACCGACAATTCTCCGCTACCTAGGGTTGCGGATCGCAAAGTGCTTGGAGGGAGATTGACGTGCCAAGCTAACAAAAGTAGGTACCACTGTCAACGAAATACATTTATACTCGTTGATGTGAGAATAGTTGTTCTTCTAAACCACGTTGAGGAAAGAATCCGCCCATATGGCCCTGATAACGGGACTTACACCCTACTTCCAACCATGGATGCTGGTTATATGATCCTTCTTAAACGCGTCACAAAGGTACGCTCCAACAAATTCCGACGTCCGGTTTTGATGCGTCTCCCTTTGCTGACCGTTCCTGTGGGTATTCAGCCTTCCGAGCATACTGTTTTACGTTCAGACGCTGAAGTGAAAATGGATCATGGGAGAGGCTTGAGCCATATTGCCAATGACGTGAAAGGGGAAGCAGCCCCGAAACGCTTACTGCAGGCTATGTTACCGTCATTACTCGTTCTGCTTTTGTTGGTTCCGGGTTTCCTGCTCTTTGTCGGACACGTTCGTAAGGGAAACAATCACAATGAGCGCACAAGTTGGAGGGAGATGAGTCGGGACGGGGAAAGGCCCCAAACGGTCATAGATTGGTTGGGCTTGGACCCCTTGCAACCCGACGTTGCAGCGACGGACAAACCCATCGAGGTAGCGAAGTGTGAGGGATGGAGGGATTGGGTTGATTATGGGAGTGGATGGAATGGATGTATCCCCTGAATACGGCGAGGTGGGAGGAAAGTAGGCCGTCCGTTTGTGTTGAAACGCAGCTTGTCTATCATTAGTAGTAAATCGATACCCCGGCTCAAAGCCTTGAATGTGGTTTTTGGACTCGGGCACCCGGCCCTTGTCCGACAAAATCTGCTGTCCAAAATCCGAATCATGACGAGATATTCCACCCCTGGAGATCTCATAACACGAAACATTACGTCCAGGCCCGCAGCGCATTATCGTGGCAGATCCATATCATACACTCATCACAACAGTCTAGGGTATCGCCCAACACTTGCGAATTGGACACCCCATCCACTCATGCATCAGAACGGAAATCTTCCATCCATGCCCCCCTACCAGCAGAACCCCTCAGCGTGCAAATATATCCCCTGCGCTCCAGTCCCCTTGTGCACACCCCTCTCATTACTCATCTCCGCCACCGCCATCCTGACCGTCGCATTCAATCCCAATGGTCCGCACACCGCCACGCCGGTCTCGCCCTCTGCGCGACTGAGGGTTTTCCACAAGAGGTCGGAGATGGGCGGACGGCCGGAGATGAGTGATGCAAAGGAGGAGATGGTGGGGGCGGTGTTGTTCTTCTGCTTCATCTTATTGCTGCAGCAGGGGGGGTTTGGTGGTGGTATTGCGGTTGTGATCGTTGGGATGGCGGGAGGGTTTTCGTCTAGGTCAGTGGAGCTGGTCGAGTCTGGTCTGCTCTCGTTTAAGGTATCGGCGTCATCGGTTGGTGGAAGGGAATTGCGGACGCAGCAACATGGTCCGAGGGACTTGTCGCATTGGCATCCTGTTTTCTTCGTCGCGTCGGATGATTCGGTGAAAGCCCCGTCACAGGTTACGAAGATCCTGATTTCGACGTCTATGCCGGAAGCACGGAGCTGAGCGACGGCCCCAGACAGTTCTTCGGAGATCCAAGACGTCCAGGAGCTGTTCTTAATTACCCAGACGAATTCTATACGGCGGACCGGCAGTCGTTGGGATGAGGCACGGTGGGCAATGTCGAGGAGTTGGGGGAGGATGAATGTTACGCCAGTGGAGCCGGCGATCAGGAAGACGGTGTCGAAGGCAGCGAAGTCGGCGTGGGAGCCGCCGTAAGGACCTTCGATTAGGGCTGTGTGGGTTTGTTGGGGTGCTATGGCGTCCTGTTGGGTCCTTGGTAGCAGAGTGGCGGTGGATGAGGTCGCGGATGTCAGGAGGCGGTTGGTGAAGCCTTTGTGTGCTTTCAGGATGAAGACTAGGTCATTGTTGTGCGATGAAGGCACTGATGCGATTGTAGCAGGGTGGGATTGAATGAAACCAAGGCGCGGGACCTTGAGAAGGACGTGAGCACCAGGTCTCCATTTCTGGACGTGCTTAATTGGGACACGAATCTTAGTTACGCCGCCTTCGAAGGCTGTCAAAGTGGCGCGGCCAGGGTGGATGTTATTGTATGCGAAGCGCAAAATCCGGATGAGGCGGTCCACGATATACAATGCAATGGGGATGTATATGTAGACGCGGGAGTACAGGGCGGTGGATGGCAGATGAATCATTATGGCAATGATGAATCCGAAGAAGGTGATCAGGTGCTGGATGACAAAGAATTCATAGGAAAGGTTCCGAAATGGCGCTAAAGTGCTCAGGTTGAGCCAGAGCAGTATAGCATATGCGGCGATACCAGTCGGTGGGCAGCTATCCGTAGACCATTCCATATGCACTAGGCCGTACAGACTCCACCCGTAGTTCTGGTAGCCCAAGTGCAAGGTAGCAAGAAGGAGGAGGACCCGAGACACCCATCGATGAAGTACGTTCAGCCGCTCGTAGGAGACACCGGTGACGAGGCCAATGAGATTGTGCTTGGCAGCAAGAAGAATCAAGAGAGGGACTTGAGCCACGGCCAGCCATGCTGCTCGGATACCTAGCGCTTGGTAGTGTTGCGCACCTGGGACGTCATTATCGATGAACTCGAGAGCAAGGACGAAGCCAAGGTAGGCCAGAAGAAGACTGATGGTGCCCAATGGTGGGACCTTGAGCCAGAAAGTTCTTCTGGTCGGGGTGAACTGTAGATAAGATCCCTCACGGAGTATGGCGGTAATGGTAGCCAGGGATTTGCTGATGATATTGCTCGGTTTAGCTGGACGTGTTGCGTTGGCAGCAGCAGCCCGGATTCTCGCGCACGATTAGCATTCGTCCGTTGTTCGAAGTAGGAGAGAAAGAAGATACCTCAACTTGAGAATTGCCATCTGAACCATGTTGAAGATTGCAGCGATGCCAATGACAATGACGACGCCATACCAAAAGTGTCTTGCAAATGCGTTTCCAGAAATCTGCAAATCGCTGTCGTCGAGGATTTCTCCCAGAAAATCCATGGCCTGGGTATCATTTGAAAAGTCAACGCCAGAAGAATTCAAAGCAGAGGACGAGTCGTCGCCCATGGCGGGCATGGACATTGATGTGTCCATTGTGATGAGGCACCGAGGAATGTAAAGACTGGTATCTACACGGTGGAATGTTTGAAGCGCGGGAAGGTTTCACAGCAAGATGTATATTGAATGGCAAGAGGAAGAGTACCTTGGAGAACATTGACGTTAGGGGATTGGATCAAGTCATGGAGGGTGGGAGTGATTGATTGGTTCAGGGAAGGCCTGGTGGGCCCGCCAGAAACACGGGCACGCGCAGCACATGTAAGAAGATGCGAGATGCCATAATAAATAAAAATAAAAATAATAAGGTCATCATCTTCTCCACCATTGCTTCATGATGCCTCTTCTACTAATACCTACTACAGTGTACGGTAGGTAGGAAAGAAGAAGAATTGTCATCTTTGTCCATGCGGTCTCCGAGAACAACAGGCTCGGTGAATGAGATTCTATCATTAGCGTCACACTAGATACTTTAGCGCTCTCAAACTTGCTCAATCTCTCTCTCTCTCTCTCTCTCTCTCCGCCCTCATCCTCATCCTTCACTATAAGATGGCAACTGTATGGCGGCGGCGTTGAATGATAGACGTTGCATAGAAAGAACAAAGAGTAGGTAGATCATTCTTCAATAATGTTTCCGGTTCCTGATGCCCTTGTCCCGTCACCACCCTTCCTTACATGTACATATGTACGCAGGGTCGAGATCAAAAGACGGAGACCGTTGCTTACATGTACTTTACTTTACCTGACTTTTCCGCCCCAGCTGCAACTTCCCTTCTTCTAAACATCTAGAATGTTTACAGCCTTGTCTACTTTCCTCATCCATGCCCAAGTCAGTTGCTCTTACTTGCCGCCCAAATTAACCCAATCTCATCTTTTCTCCTCTTTTTCTTCATCACAAAAAGCGTTATCACCATCTCACAATCTCACAGTACTGTCGAACCTCACACGCTCCTCGGGTGGTTTGCTGTTTGCGTCATGGACATGTCTTCATCCACTTCGCTTTCCACTAACGGCGGCTCTATGTCCTCAATGATGGGCACTCTCTTCACCTCTACAAGCACCCCACTTTACTCAACCAAATGGACACCTGCAACCACGGGCCAGTACGCTGGCACTTGCATCTTCATAATCATCCTAGCCGCCATTTTCCGTGGTCTCGTCTCCTATAGGGCAATGCGGGAGCGTGGATGGCGAAATGTCGAGCTCAAGCGACGACCAATCATAGTCGCTGGTAAGAAGCAGGACGACGAGGCAGCCGGACTTGGTGAGAAGGGTATTGGAGCCGGCGGCGGAAAGGAGAGGAGAAGCAGGCCGTGGAGGATCATTCCGGATGTGCCTAGGGCACTGCTCGATACAGTAGTCGCTGGGGTCGGATATCTGCTGTCAGTCGTTGGCGCACCCGATCGGAAGATTTACATGCTAATCTCTCTGCAGCATGTTGGCGGTGATGACCATGAACGTCGGCTACTTCCTTTCTGTCCTCGGTGGCATATTTCTGGGCAGCCTAATGTTTGGACGTTACGCGGTCCACTTTGCACCATAGCCACCTCTACCGCAGATTCGTGTCATGGAGAAGGCACCTGGACTCCAGTTGCAGAAGTGACACCATTCCGGCAACGGTGTATGAAATCGCTCTGCAGGACGATGTAGCACAAGGATACTGGGCCAGAAAGTGGTACCTAGCTATGTTAATTCCAGGGGAACAGACAATGTCTGCCTTTCTGGTTTATGGGGAGCCGGAATGCTGGCCTCGGCAAAGTCGCTTTGCATTTACAGTATGACCAGCACAGTGTATGATAGAGCAGCAATGCTAGTCCTTCTCACGGTTTCACCATTGTTCTACATGTTTGCTGCATGTAGCTAGCTATCTTTGTCTCCAACAGTCAAATACTGACTGTTGGCCGTAACTTAGTTCTTCATGCATTCTACATCATCACCGTTGTGCCTCGCTAAGTAGAGCAAATGATATCCAGTGGCATGCAGCAGAGTCTACCCGTAAGCTGATCATACCAGCGCCTACGACACGTAATCTGATACCTAAGTGACGACGCGTTGGGTCTTTGTCACAGCCAGCCCCTCGAGCCTCGGCCGAGGAGGAGTGGCGAATTTGGCTGACTAGCGCTGCCAAGGTATCCCGCCGACACCGATACCAGAGCTTCTTCCCAACGTCATTCCTTCTGCCACCGGACGAGAGTCGTATAACGAATTCGCCCATGAATCTATTCTTCGTAGCTACAACCTGATTTTGCACATCTTTTGGTTGAGCTGCTCATAGAAGCTTGCACAAGCTCTTTCCTTTGGCCCACAGTCATCACGCGGCTAGCACATCCGTTGGCCTTTGCGTTACACTAGAGAGCCTGTTCCGGGGATTTTGCGGCTGCCAACAGCTCCTGTGCCATCGGAGCACCCTCCTAGGCCTCAGGCCAAACTCTTCCCTAAATCGCGACCATGTCGAAAGTCGTTCGAAGCGTAAAGAACGTTACCAAAGGCTATTCTCATGTCCAAGTCAAGGTTCGAAATGGTATGCGCCACCCCAGAGCCAATGATAGCGCAGCAACTGATCATTCGCTATCAGCCACGAGCAATGATCCATGGGGACCTACAGGCACAGAGATGAGCGAGATCGCTCAGTTGACCTTCAATGGGTACAGTTACCATCCTCTTTCGTCGCCTGCATTACTAAGCCTAGTTAGTTCTAACGACTTCTACGAAATAATGGATATGCTCGACAAGCGGATGAACGACAAGGGCAAGAATTGGCGCCATGTCCTCAAGTCGCTGAAAGTGCTAGATTATTGTCTCCACGAAGGATCAGAACTGGTCGTCACTTGGGCTCGCAAGAACGTTTACATCATAAAGACTTTGAGGGAATTTCAATACGTTGATGATGACGGCAAAGACGTTGGGCAAAACGGTGAGCAGAGATATGTGTGGCGCTTCCGACCAGAGCTGATGAAGACTAGTACGAGTCTCCGCAAAAGAACTTACATCATTAGTCCTGGATGAGGAGCGCCTACGGACTGAGCGGTCTGATCGAAAGACTTGGAAGTCGAGAGTCACTGGTATCGAAGAATTTGGACCTCAGGGTTCCGGATATGGGGGTGGTAGTGGCGGTGATCTCTCAACACCCCCACGACGTAGACCCGAAAGGCGCAAGCAGAACGCTACCGACGAGGAAGATGCGGAGTACAAGTTAGCAATTGAAGCTAGCAAGTACGAGGCAGAGGAGGATAGAAAACGAAGGAATACAGCTACAGAGCCTCCGCCGGACGATGACTTAGCAAAAGCCATAAAGCTTAGCAAAGAAGAGGAGGAGTTGCGCAGGCGGGAGTTGGAAGAGAGCAATGCTACGTCACTGTTTGATGATACCCCAGCCCCCAGCAGTCAACAACCACAGTACACAGGCTTCAATCAGGGCTATCAGCAGCAGGGTGCGGTAGACTGGTTTGGCAATCCCGTGGACCAGCAGCCGCAACAGCCACA
The DNA here is from genome assembly GCF_014066305.1 of Letharia columbiana. Classification (NCBI taxonomy): domain Eukaryota; kingdom Fungi; phylum Ascomycota; class Lecanoromycetes; order Lecanorales; family Parmeliaceae; genus Letharia; species Letharia columbiana. The sequence continues at coordinate 385,917 of NW_023501047.1, read as the reverse complement.
ATCTACGGGCTTTCTCAATAATGCATATTCACAGCCTACCGGCTTCCAGAACCAGCAGACTGGCTTTCAGAACGGGTTTCAACCTCAACAGACAGGGTTTGACCAATCACAATTCCAGCAGCAACAACCAAATTACATGCAACCGCAATCAACAATCCAGCCACAGCAGACTGCGTTTGACAACTTGAACAATCCATACACACAGCAACAGAACGGATTTGGCAACCAATTCCAGCAACAGCAGCCGCAACAAACCAGCTCGCCTGCACCACAAGCAGGTAGCCACAACCCTTGGGCTACGAACCAGACACAGTATGATGCATTAAAGCCTATGCCGACTGGATCAAATAATCCTTTCGCGTCGGCTCGTCCACCAGCCCAGCAGCAGCAAACTGGCCCACCATCCTTGAGCTCTCTTGCAGAGCAAAGAACTGCGACGAATTTCAACAACCAATCTGCCTTCAACCCGATTGCCAACTACCAGGCGCCTCAGCAAACCGCTACACCACACAAAGCACAAAACCCTCAGCATGAGCGGCTCAACGCTCTGTTAGCCTCGGGCGAAGGCATGGATACCTTTGGTAATACGGGCGAAACGCGTATTCCATCCCAGCACACGGCGCCAGGTACCTTCGTCAACAGCTCCGGGCAAGGCCTCAACAAGTTGCATGCAACCCAAACAGGGAACAATCCATTCTTCAGTCAACAATTCACTGGCGGTCCTCAGATGCAAGGTGGTTACGGAGCACAGCAACAGCAAACCCGCATGGCACCAGCGCAGACGGGACCAGCAGGCATTAATGGTTTTGGAGGAAGTCCATTTGGGCAGGCAAACAACAACCCCTTCGGAGCCCAGCAATCGCATCAAGGTCAACAGCAGGGAGGAAGTTTGATTGACTTGTAAAGCGTGCTTTGGGGTCAAGCAGGCAGAGCTATGGCAGCCTATGCATAGCGGAGTTTTCTATTTGCCATTTGTGTGCTCACTCAGATTTTGATACCATTGAGTCGGCGATGCTCTCTCTCCTCTAAGCTGGTAGAAGTCTGTCTCTCGTCGACGCTACTCAAAGGATGCATTATTTGCCCACTAACCCTTTTATCGTGGTCCCGCCATTGTTCCTCATGATCACAGCCTCATTAATCCATGATATATGTACGCTACAACTCTATCGCAGCCGACTTACTGGCTGCCTCGAGCCCCGCCTTGCAAATGAGGTCTGTTCCTTCCGGTCGCACTCGCCGAGCGTACCCCTCCAAGCGAGTTTTCTGAAATGCTTGCGATGGATTACTTTAGAGTGTCAAGGCCTTCGAAACACAACACATTCAAGATTCAAGCCTTATAGGGAGAGAGCCAGAGCCACGGGTCGGCCGTTGAAGCCAGCGCTTCACACTTTGACTATGACTCTTTATATTCTCCAATTCACTCATCCTTGGCGCCCTCTTTCTAACATTCAGTATTCATCTCACTTGGCCTCAACCTTGAACACAGAGCGCACTCGCCTATTACAGGACGCTCTTTCCTCCTCCTTCCTTCCTCAAGGTTTCACAACACCATATTCTGTACTCACTTTTTACTCCTGCTTCAGCTTTGGGTCTTACATACCGATTGTTGCACATCAATCACGACACAGCGCTTCACATTGTGGGAGGACTGACTGACATCGAGCCGCCGCACCACCTATCCGATACAACCATTGTCATACCACCTGCCTCATCCTACTCAGTCTTCTCCGAAACTTCTATATTTTTTCTGACCGCCTTGCTCTTCCAATTCAATCTATAATATCGCCATGACTTCCTCCTCAGGTGTCGACGCAGCGACCGAAGCCCTCATCGCTCAGCTCATGGCAGAGGACCTCGGCGAGTCATACTATAGGCACTCCACTCCCATCGGCGCATCTTACCATGACTACGAAGAGCCGTTGAGCTCTTACGAGCGGCAATGTCTGGATGCTGAGAACAATCCAGATGAGGAGGGTGGGGAAGGGTCTGGCTGGGGTCCTGAGGATTCAGATGAAGTCAACGGTGCAGTTGCGCCGGATGAAGGCCTGTATCCGACCGGTCCAACTAACGAAGGTACCTGGGACTCGACTAATGAGAATTGGGACTCAAGATTCGTCGACGAAGACGGCCAAGTCCAAGAACATACCGCATCAGGGCAAACACCACAAGCAGCCGGAGCTAATGAAGGTGACAGCCACTCTGACTCCAGTTCTTGTTCAAGACCCACGAACGAAGAACTTACAGGCGCTCCATCTCGCGTCGTCTCCCCACCCGCCTACGACGTCCCCAACAATCCAGCTGACGAAACACACAACATCTCCGCCCCGATGACTCTCCCCACTCTATCCACCCCAGGCGCACCTGATGGCCACCTCGATCCCTCCGACCATTCCAGCCACCGCGAACCCTTCATCCCTTCCTTTCATCTCGCACCAAATGAATGGCTACCTGCTTCTAGCGCATTGGAAGTCGAGGGTCAGTGGGATGATGGTCTAGACTGTTCGTCCTCCAAAGGCAAAGGCAAAGCCGTACGCGCTTACGACGAATTCAAGCGAGGATTGAGGGATGGCGAGAAGGAGAGCTGGGACCCCAACATCGCTGACCTTGAACATAGAAGGGGAGAAGATGCAGACTCCGACAGCGAGGAAGAAGGCGAGGTCCGAGACGAAGATCTCCCTTTCATCAGCATCCCCTGGCCTTGCGCGGAGAACGACGAACTGCTCTCCCGGCGCGAAGATGCAGAGGTGGTAGAGATTCGTGTGGGTGATGATGAGACGTTGGAGAGTATCCTTCGGGACATCTCTCTGAGAGATGAGAGTCGGCAGAAAGGGAAGGGTGTCGAAGGCAGGATAGAGTGTGCGGGGGAGGACGTCCCGGGAAGGAAGGATGTTGCAGCTTGGTGGTGAGAACCCCGACATGCATTCAGGAGGATGGGATGGCTGTTGCTTTTCACTACGGACTTTGAAGGATGCGCTATCACATCACGAAGGGACGATTGGATACCCCGGTGGAAAAGTTTTTGCTTTTGTCTGATCGATCGATGGCCGAGGATAGAAACAGGCATTGTGATAACATAAGATACCAGATAATGACAGTCATCCCTATTACTTCAAAGGCCTACCTCGCCCATATTCGTAAAGCTCATTTCTCATTAAACATCCACCCGATATCCCCCCCCTCCCGCGTGACAAAATCCCATCAAAGTCATCAAATCGTCAACCCATACGCACATGTTCCCTACCCATCCATCCATCCATCAGCCAACCCTCCACCCCCATCACTCCACTCCACTCCACTCCACTCCACTCCACTCCACTCCACACCACTCCACTCCACTCCACTCCACACTCTCCACACCAACCCCTCAGCGCGACCCCGCCACCCTCGCCCTCCGCCTCGCACTCGACCCTCCCACGACCGTCTCCTTCTTCTTCTGCTTCTTCTCTTCCTTGGCCTTGTCCCCCTCGGCCGGCTCGATCAGGACCTGGATCTGTCTGTTAGATGGATGGATTGTGATGGGGGGGGGGAGGGGATGTTGTGTGGATGGATGGATGAGGTAGGGATGGATGGATGGATGGATGGATGGATGGATGGATGTGGGCATGTGGGCATGATAAAGCGGTACGTACGGTAACTTCCCTATCCGTTCGCACCCATCTGCACGCACGATACGAGCGTCAGTGTTGCTTTTGTGAGGGAGGTGGTATGGAAGTAAGCAAGGAAGTAAGTAAGGGAAAAAAGATGATGCAACAGGACGTGTTATCGGAGTGGAGTGGGGTAACAAAGACAAGGACAGAGAAAAGAAAACAAAGCCGAAGCAGAAGCAGTAGGGAATGAAAAAGCAGTCTATCTCACGACGACGATAACCCGCCATCGTCCATCCCACTCATCTCCAACCCTCCAACCAACGAACCATCTCATCCCCGATCTTCCTACCAGCACTTAAACAAACAAACAAACAAACCGCGCAGAAACGAAACAAAAAAACAAACAAAACGAAACAAACAAACAAACAAACCGCGCAAAACCGAACCAAAAAAAACCCCAACCCCCCAAACAAAAAAAACAAAACAAAAAAAAAACAAACCAAAAAAAAAAACAAAACAAAAAAAAAAACAGAAACAAAAAAAAACCCACACAGTCCTCCTCCCCCCCCCCTCCAACCCCTCCACCGTCGTCGTGATCCCACTCTCCACGACCCGATACCTCACCCAATTCTCCCCCCCATCCCCATCCCCACCCGCTTTCCCCATCTTCCCCATCCCCATCCCACCACCACCCGCAACGTCCGTCCCAACCGGCAAATACCCATTCCTGGTCCTGGGCCGTTCCGCCACCGCCTTTCCGTCCTTTTTCGACGACGACGAAGGAGAAGAAGAAGAAGAAGAAGAAGAAGAAGAAGAAGAAGAAGAAGAAGAAGAAGAAGAAGAAGAAGAAGAAGAAGAAGAAGAAGAAGAAGAAGAAGAAGAAGAAGAAGGAGGAGAAGAAGAAGAAGAAGAAGGAGGAGGCGGTTCGACCTCCACGGGACCTTCCCGCGTGACGACCGGCTTGGCGGCGGCGCCGGTCGTCTTCGTCGACGTGGCTTTGGCCGCGAGGGCGGAGGCGGGGATGAGGGTCCGGGGGGCCGGGAGGAGTTGGGGGGTCGAGAGGTGGGAGGTGGGGGCTTCCGGTTCCGTGGTTGGGGGTGCCGGGGTTGCTGGGGGGGTGGGATCTTTGGCAACGGTGGCGGTGGAGGAGGAGGGGGGGGAGGAGGAGGAGGGGCTTGTTTCGGGGACGGGGGCGGAGGTGAAGATGGGGGGCGGGTAGGCATGGATGTGGATGACGGACGATGGGGTGAGTGAGGCCATGGTGCTCGCGCTGAGGGCGCACTGGAAGAGGGAGCGGAGAGCAAAGGGCTTACTTATACTTGGTTTCCGACGTACCGACAAAAGTCACCGCATGGAAGGGAAAGACGAAAGGAGGTGGAGGGGAAAATACGTCACGTATTAATGCTCGGTGTTGCTCGCTGCTCGGCCGGCGAGCATCCAAATGCGGTAATATGACTGGGTTCCCTTGACCCGTTGGGCCAAAAGTGTAATGCGGCGAGCCTGACGAAGCGGGGTTCGGATGCCATCATTGGATACCGACCGTCAAGGAACACGACGATGGTCTGATCGCGGAAGGATGTCCAACGAAAGCCTCATGGCCTTGGAGATGCGTAAGAATGTGTATGTCGCCCGCTGCGGTCCCCGAACATCTGGCTCAAAATGAACGAGTCGTTGCTCGTCTGACCCCGGTCCAGAACGATAGCATCCTCCGGTATGCCGGTGCACATACCCTTCACATCAGCCCCTATGACAACGCCTTGATGATCCGTTAGAACAGGTACTTGGTTCTCTTCGGTTCCTCAACCTCTTGCTCAAACTCGGTCAATTCTTCGTTCGACTGGCCCGGACTCATGATAAGAGCATCCTGAAGCAAATCTGCGTAGCACTCACCCACGTAGGGTCCTGGCGTAATGAATGCCAACTTTAGCCCTCGGAAGCTCAACAGCGTCCTAAGGATACCATGTCGCGGCTCCCAGACGTAAATGTCCCTGTCCGGATCAAGCCCATCACCCTCATCAACCCCATTGCCCCAATCCGCGAAGCTGACTTTCAGGCACCGGAGTCTGTGCTTCGCTTCGAGCAAGAGGAAGATCGAGTACCAGAGCGTCTCGGAACGAGTCCCGAATTGGTCCATCACACCCTCTTCGACTGAAATCGCAAGGCGTTTGATCTTGGAGATGTTGGATCCAATGCGCTCGAGCCACCACAGTGAGACTTTGGCGTGCTGGAGTTTGAAAACATTCTCGCCGTAGAGGATCGTAGTGGCTTCGTCGACGAGCTTCTTGCTGCCCGCGAAAGCTACGAGAACCGTGGTGAAGTTCTCTTTTCCTGACTCTTCCGCGGCGACTTCGAGGGCGCCGACATTCCAGAATGGCTTGATCTGCTCATCGCTGAAAAGGACACAACGGAGGATCTGGTGAACGACGTTGTCGGGACAGCCTAGCAAGTTGAATGGCCTGTATTCAACCTTTTTGTTGTTGGAGGATTCGACCGTGCTCGTTCGGAGGTCCGCAGTGTTGGAAGTCTCGTTGGGCTCCTTTGCTGGTTTCTGTTCGTGGTCCGCACAAGTAGATGTTTCGACGGGCTCGTTTGCTAGATCCACATTGTGGTTCCCGGTTGCGGATGTTTCATCGGACTCTCGGAATGGATTCATATTATAGTCTTTGATGGCACCTGTCTTGTCGGGCTCTCCTGCTGGATTCTTGTTATACTTCTCGACCGTAAACTTTGGGTAGAGGTCTTCGACTGGAAGCATACCCTCATTTCGAATGGTATCTGTCTCGTCTGAACTTGCGGTAGCATCCGTATCATGGTCCGTAGTGGTAGTAGCGGTATCCATCTCATCCGAGTCCTCAGGCTCTGAATCGGTTGATTTCATGGTTTTCGATGAAAACTTTACTATGACTTTCTTCATTGTCACTGGTGAATCCATCATGGGCGAATTGATGGAGGGACCGTCCCGAAGCATTTCCAAGGTCGAAACAACCTCGTCTTCGTTCTCGTCTAATCGGTTCCATTCAGCCGAGTCCATGGTCTTCTCCTCGACTGTCTTGGGTTCCATGTCTATGCCATGTGTGTCGGACTCCTCTGAATCTCTCTCAGGACGACTAGAAGAGGTGATCAGCTTTCATTGTAGAGTACGTCAGGCACCTGCAGTCTTACATCAGCATCTCAGCATCCCACCCCCTACTGTTTCCTTTTGCTCCTGCTTGGTCACAATTTCCGGCAAGGTTGGCCGCGTTGAACAGCTGGGGGTGTCTTCTGTACTGTTGACTCACACTGCTCTTGTGGATCTTTGGGTTGTGCTTGCCACGACAATAGTTACCTTTAAGTAGCATCGTGAAGAATGTCAGGAGCGATGTGGGCGCCAAATTTTTGCTAGTGTTAAAGCTGAAGCTGATCTGCGCAGGGAGTGTGGAAAAGTTCAAGTTGCTATGTCATGAACTGATGTTTGTGTTGTGACGTGAGGGTATTCGCATTAGTGATGATAAAATTACACACCACAACACCACAAACCCACAAACTGCTTTCGCTATGCCTGTACGCTCTCTCCCACGGAACTACATCGGAATAGAATAATTTTCTGATTTGAAAAGCTCCTTCACTCGCGTCCTACAACGTTCAATCATGGATAGGCATCTCCCCACCTGCAAGTCTCGGAGTTAGCATTTTTCTTAACGACAAATAATCTTGAAGTTGCCAAACGCGGTGCAGGACTAGGTGAGAGCTTCTCCATTGTCGCGACGTATGTGATATTTCGTAGTGCCCTACAGAAACAGGAGCGACTGCCTCCGCGAGGTCCACTTACATATCAGCTTCCTCCTCCACAGCGTCATCAATCGTCGCCACTCTCCTTCCCTCCTCCTTCTCCCTCCTTTTCCGCTCCGCCCTCGTGACAAGCCTACTCGGCGTCATGGGTGTGAGCGGGGTACGTGGCATATACGGACTGTACGGTGTCATCGGCACTCCAGTCATTGGCGTACGAAGACTCTGAACATTTGGCGCTTTGCGCTCGAGCACTGTGGCTTTGATCATGGATGGAGGACGGTCGGAGTTATAGTTGGTTGGGTGCTGGTTCCGCAAAGGGAGAGGAGCACTGCGGAGAGGATGGTGCTGGGCGCTGGAGCTCGAGCCGGGCCCAGAGCCAACAAGAGCTTGAGTGCGAAGTGCGAGAGGAGCAGGCGTACGCTTTGTCTTGGACCTATTGCTGTTCCTGCTCTGCATTTCTGGTCGATTATATGTCTCCGGTATTGTTTCGATCACTGGAAATGCGGGAACAGAGGTTCGTGGTGTTCGAATAGACGGTATGGAATGTTCCTGAAACTGCACGTTCCTCGGACTGAGCCGCGAAGCATCCATCACATTGTCCCGCGGTTGAGATGCTTTTCGTTGAGGTGGTGTGAGTGGTGGAGGACCTGGGTCATCATAGACCCTAGGAGTAAGTGGTTCTGCTTCGCCGTATCCGGCGTTGTACCCTGGAGCAAGGTCCGGAGAGCCCATTGGAGGAGAGATGGGAAGGTTGCGAATGCCGCGTTTCTTGCTGAAGCTGCCAAGTGATGAACGTGAGGAGTTGCGGCTGTGGAATGAGAGGGGCTTAGGTCTAGAAGAGGCGCGAGGTGACTTTGTTGCGATTCGAGCAGGGGACACAGTGTCTGAGCGAGGTGGAGGTTCCAATGGCTGCTGCGTAGAGCGAAGATGTTGCAGCTCTGGTGGGCTTTGAGGTCGCTGTTCGTCTGGCAGATGAGAGACAGATGTGGACTTCTTCTCATCATGCTCCATCACCGCAGCATACAGTCGCTCCATCTCCTTCTGATTCCTTTCCTTGTCGTCTTCAATCACACTCTCATCAAAAGTCACAACGCTGCTCACTACAGACGGTTGCTTCCTGTGACCTTTGGCTATAGAGCCCCAAGCATCACTGTTTCTAGCGCTTTTGTTCTGCGGGCTTGGCCAATTGTTCTTCATATCAATCGTGCTGTTTGGGCTTGGCCCATAGAGATTGTTATTCGAAGGAGATACTGGAGAGGGGTCGAAGGCTTTGGAGACGTCATGCTTCACAGGCTTCATCATTTCCATTGAGAGCGTTCTTGGTGAAGCTTGAGTTGCACGACGAAGACGCCGACCAACAAATAGGATGGCAGAGCCGATGATTAGGACAGAGAGGACGTATGCGCCGATTATGGAGGCAATCTGTGCTGGTAGGTAAGAGAGATCTCGGAGGGAGTGGTCGTCGAGTGGTGGGCCTTTCCCTGGTGGAGGTGCCGGCGCCTCCCAAATGCTAACGTGCCAGATGTCAGTTGGTGAAGCCGTGGTTGCGGTAATGAAGAGAGCTTGGAGTAGTGGTAGGTATGAGACATGGAGAAGGAAAATGGAAGACATTGTGCGATTCTCCTCTTAACAGCGCATCTTTGGACAAAGTGAAGAGAAAGATCATGCAGACACTTCCGAAGCGCAGAGATGAGTGGCATTCGTCCCCTCGCTGGTTTATACATGACTGGGGAGAGGCTAATGGTGGGATGTGATTGGTTTGAGCGGCCTGTGATGGCCTGCATCTAAGCGCTGGGGAAGAAACAGCCCAAACCAAGTACAGTCTAGACTTTGAAACCGCGAGAACTAGCTTTTCTCAAGTGGAACCACTCCACGATCTTTCAACATCTCTTGCTTTTCACATAAAATAAGAGCACAATCGAGGGATTGGAACTTGGGAAGGCTACCATAAAGATGCGCTTACCTTGCCTTACTGTCCCGGCCAACTGGCTGTCACAGCCCAAGTGACGTGGTCGTTATACACTTGGATAATATCGAATCTAAATCTCACTCCGCTCTCTTCGATGTCCAGGACAAGACTTCTACTGATTCTCTCCACACCCTCCGGTACTTGCAGCAGTTCGGCCTATACAAAAAAGGTCCCCTTCGTGGATTGCGTAGCTCGTCTTGATTTTCCCTCTGTAATCGCAGGTTATGCTCAATCCGTCGCTGTCTCTCTATCCAACAGTTGTACTCTATCACCCTCCGTCTTTGACTATGTTCTACTTCCTCTGCTCGGCGCTGTTCGTGCTCTTCTGATATGCGTTCGTTCCCCTCGTCATCAGGTGATGAGATCCGGTTTCTTAGCCAGTTTCCTACTCTCCAGACGATGGTTGGTTGTTGGGGCATGATGGAATGCCTGTCTGTATGTGTGCATATATCGTGATTGAGTCTACAAAGCTGTGCGGAGTTCTGTGGGGCTGTACTCGCCTACTCGTCACCACGCCTTCACGACGACCTACGGGCTTCAATTGGCTAGCACAGATCAGGCAAAACATTTTTGGAAGCACTGGACTGCTCTCCTTGGATAAAGAGAGTGGTAGGATTATCCATGTGTTGTTATGCTAGGGAGTCTTTTTGGAAGCTATTAGTAGTTCAAAAGCTTGACTCTACATATGCCATTTTCCCACAAATTCAATCAAAGCATTATCTACCTCCTTGGGATGACTTGCACTCAAGAAATGCTGCCCGTCCTTGATAGTGACAAGCTTAGCCTCCGGAGAGTTCACAAACATCTTTATTTCCTGTTCCGCGTTTGCGATTGAGTAAACCACATCACTTGTACCGTGGAGCCACATTACTGGGCATCCGACATCGAAAAGCCTCCCATGTAGCCCATCTCTGTCCCTGAGGTTGATAGCAGCCATCCTCGCCCTCTTTCTGCCATCGTTGCCTTGGTAGTTGGACTTGATTGTCTTTTTCCAATAGTCTCGAACACTGCTGTCACAATTCCTTCCAAACCCAATGTCAATCAGGAAGTTGCAGACTAGCACATTTCGGAATCAGCATTCCCGTTGGTAGACAAAGATTTGATTAACAAGACATGTTGGAGGAGTGAAAAAGAGGGAGTCAAATAGGTAATTTGTTTCTCCAACATGTCTCGCAATTCAGAAAGCAGTCTCGAACAAGAAGTGACAATTTCAAAAAGTGCCGTACAGTGGTCATCAGGCTCAAAACCGGGAGTAGCCTTTGTCGTGGTCCATTTGTCGATCGTCCCTGTGCAAGCATCGATTCCATCCCAACAACCTAACGACCTCGTCCGCTCCGACTCGCTATCCATACTCGTGCCTAGAGGCACGATTCCTTCGATCTTCTCCGGCGCCAGCAATGCCATCCGCACGGTAATCCAACCACCCTGGCTTGTACCGAGTACAAAAGCCTTCTTGACTCCCAATGACTCCATGACTTGCAGGTTCATGAGAGCAGTATCCCAATACGTGAAGTTCTCGTGCGGAGTCCGGGTCTTGCCATGACCAAGGAGCTCAATGGCCAGGAGATTCATTGCGGAGGTGAGCTTGGAGTTGCCATACTGGCCAGCGTAGAGGTCGGAGGATGTAGTGAAGGAGTTAACGAGGACGAGGGTGGGTTTTGATGGGTCGTAGGGATGGGGCATTCTGGAGGATAATTTTGAAGTTAGTATTGCCTATTGGAGGGCGCGTATTGAACTTTTGGAAGATGTCTACAAAGTGAACACTCCCAAATATGTCTCAGGACTCCAATTTGGGTCCCAAAGGGGAAAGACGGACTCCGAAAGTACGTACTGGTAGCCTGCAGTGGCATTGAGGTGAGGAACAGAGACGGTCTTGGTATTTGACATGGTGACGATATTACTGTGATATTTTCTAAGCTGCTTTGGTCAAGGTGTAGTAGTATTGTGGATGAAAACAACTCTGTGGACAGCGAAGAGCAACGGCTTCATATAAAAGTGAGATGAGAAAGGCTTTTTCCCGCAAAGCGGAGAAGGAGCAGCATCCGACAGGAGACATGCATCGACCCTACCCATGAGCAGGCTTCAGTCGCTTGACGTCACTCCCAAGTCTGCCAGCCGGTAGTTTGAGGAGTGGAAATGTGAACCATTTGGCCGGATGTCTCCCCGCAAAGCATCTGCGCTTAAGTCCATGTTGAGCTTTCAAGCCCGCCTTGATTCCGCTTCATTGACAAGTCGACCCCTCCATCTGGATCTGGCTTATCTGGCAGAGACGACTCCCGATTACCTATCCGTTAAGGTGACTTGAGAACATCTGGCATATCAATTCATGGAGTGGTTCGGAGGTCTGCACCTAAAATCCTGAGCAGCGCTAATACCAGCCCTAGCCCTACTCTCCGAAAGCAGCCCATTAGTGGGAAACCCTAGAGCTACCTCGCATGAAGCATGAATTGAACTACTCTAGGGACCTCCTTTGGGCGTGATACAGGCCAGAGGTACAGTATTTCCGAAGCACTTCTAAGCGCACAGCCCAACAGCACAAAGTCTCAAACGAGAGACGACGCAACTTGGGGAGCAGAGTCGTCCAACACTCAACGCGGGATCCCGGGTTTTGGGTGGGGGAGTCTTGGCGTCCGGGGCATTTGGTGCAGACCTCCGTACAGAAGCCATTTTGCCAACACCAACAATCCTTCGACCATAAGAGCCTCAAAATGTGCTTACATCATTGTAGATACAGGTATGCTGGTTAAATGATACAAAACTGGTTCGTTCAAACCGCTCTTATCCAGTGACAATTCTCGGGATTCATTTCGTGAACGTTTGCGTTTGAGGTCTTTCGTTCCGCGTTTCCCTCCATTGGCTCTGATGCTCAGTGTCTTTTTATAATTCTGCCCCTCACCAGGAGGAATGTTTCAGCTTTGCGTTGGTTGTCCATGTCTTATCTCTGAAACGCACAAGAAATGCACAGCTCTCAGCTATATTTTCCAAGGGCTTTGCAACTTTGATTGCTCAGTGCTCTAGTGAAAGACCCACGCAACCATCCAAAGGGAGACAAGAACGCTTCCGATTATCTTCTTCGGGGTCTGCAAGGAACAACATGGAGCTACACATGTGTGGCTTCAATACGCACCATCAACTCGACCATAACCAAGACCATCACAAAGACGAGATCACACAATTCTGGAAAGTCTTGAGGTCGCCTCAAATCAACGTGTCGTGTGCACTTTGGAGTTCCACAGTCATTCAAAGTGATGGGACTCTTCTCCATCAGGGATACCGCCCATCGGGACTTTATCCCACACTGATAGACGGTCCACCACCGAGAAACATCAAGACCATTTTCGGGGATACGAGCGGCGTACTCGGTGCCCTAACTACAGATGGATGTCTCTTTCTCTATCACGACGACTGCGGCAGCAGAGTTGGCCCAGAGTTTAAGAAGCACCGATTCCCCGAAGACAGCTTCATTGTTCAGCAAAGCTTGGCGATTGAGCATCTTGCAATTGCTGATAATGGTGAAGTCTGCATCTGCACCAGTGCGTCCCTCTCCATATCAGCCCCTCATACCTATTGACTTTGACCAGATAGCGCGTCCCGAAAGAGACATTCCGGTGGAAACACGCCCTCACTGTCAGACAGTACACCGCACTTTCTGTTCTCTCCACCTACTGCCAAGATCGAGATCCAACTATTTTCATCTTTCCAGAGCCTCCTGGTCTGCGAGCCTGCAACGGCCACTCACTTTATTCAAACACCTTTATTTTCTTTACTATCTTCCGCTACGAGTTTTACCGCGTTGACTGTAACGCGTGAGGTGCTGACTTTCGGATCTGCCTTGCATCCTCAGAGTCTTGGACGAGATCCAACCGTATCCAATCCTGCCGGTTCACCCTGTGTAATTCCCTTCTTGGGCGGTATCCCGATCGGCAAGATCGCCGTCGGTGGCTGGATTGGCGCCGCGGTGTCTGAGGATCGGGATCTGTATATCTGGGGTGGACGTGCTGGTGAGGATAGGAGAATGCACGCTTTACCAAAGTTCTCAGATGACGAGACAGTCCGGCTAGTGGATATCAACGGTGGGGTGGATATCTTGCAGGTAGGCGTGGGATCTGGGCACGTTATCGCGCTGACGGCAGAGGGCGAAGTCTGGGCTGCGGGAGATGGAGAATGTGGGCAACTTGGCACTGGGGAGATGAGATTTGAAGAGGATTGGGTAAGAGTTAGGGGCGAGTGGGAGGAGAGGGGAAAGGTGGTTGGTTTGGGCTGTGGAGTTTGGTGTAGCTGGATATTGGTCGATACCCGGACGACGAACGAATTAGAGCAGTAGCCGGCAGGCATATGTTGTGGTCATCGATAGTGCAGTTTGTTCCAATTACGGGACTTCTTTCGCAGCTTGCATGCAGCCTTCGGTCAGTCAGAGGGGTCGTTGACCACGGTTCTGAGCCAGGTAGTCAAAGACACAGGGCGCAGCGGGAAGAGTTCTGCATCACCTTGCATTCCTGACATCCGAGATGGCGAACCCTTATTCTAGACACTCGACATCTCCCCTTTCCTCCACCCTCAACCCTAGCTGGCCGCGTGTACAGTCGCGCTTGAAGTTCCGCGTTGTGTCTCGAATGGTCAGGGATGCAGGGTGCTCATATCTACTTACTTCAGGCATCAACGATGCATCCACAAATTTATATTTACCTCTTCAGGTTCTTAATGTAGTTTTCTCTCTCGGTCTTATTGCTTTTGAACTAGCACTGTCGAATATATAACACTGTTCCACAAATGACCGAAAAGACCACTCCGCTTAATCTTCCATTTGAGTTGAGGCAACAGATATGGAGAGAAGTAATTGGACACCACAAATACCTCCATATTCGAATACTCCATTCCCTAGATGACCGCTCCTCACAGCGGTTGAAACATTCTGTATGTGCTAGGGATTCTCCTGAGATATATGGACATAAGGCCCTTCCCAATACCAGCTCCTCCATACCTATTCACGTCGGCGACCTCAAGCAATCAATCCCTATGTGTCTTAATCGCCAAAAAAGATTACGCAACGACGTCCCTCAAGTGTCACTCAGGTTTCTCCAAACATGCCGTCAGGTACATGGCGAAGTGGAGCGGCTAGTATACACGACGAGCACGTTCTCCTTCGGTCGTCCGGTGCTACTTTGGGATTTTGGATCAGCCCTCACAACAACTCAGAAGTGGTCTCTTCACAAGGTCCATCTTATTATCAAAAACCGCCTCTTCACAGCCGAGGATTTCCATGATTACAGTACTATGGTTTCTGCAATTGCAATACTGTATGGGCTCAAAAGCTTGCATGTCTGCGTCGATATGTTAGACCAGGTGGACAAGTATTTGGCGACAGGTATACGTCAATCGCTCAAGATGACGAAAGTGTCGGTGACTATTGTGTTGTCGGATGGAGAAAGTTTATGAATGAGCGATGGGAATGTGGGGAATATACTGAGGACCAACAAATTCGATTCGCGGATACCGTCTGGTTTCGACTGCAGAGGTCGGCCACTTGGATTGCCGAAATTGCACAGGAGCAAACAATGGGGGACGTCAAGTACACTCTATGGGCTCCAATGGAGGGCTGGATTGACGAAGTGCTGGAGTATCAGCACTGTCCCATCTCTTCGAACCACACGGTAGGTTTTACAACCGGGTGTGGTATACGGAATGTCGGCTGCTAACCGTTCTAAGATATCTCGACTTGTGTGGGCTATCATGCACCCTTGCTCACTCCGGAAACGGTTCCCCCGTATAAATATCGACCGTTTTGATCTCATTGCGGCCCAACGCTTCATTCAACACCGCCTCCTTGACTTCTACCACTCTCCGCTTCATGATCTCTTTCAACAGCACCAGCATCGTAGCCTTCAGCGCTTGACCCTCCTTCCGCGACAGCGAGGGCCCCTTATCACCGAGGAAAAGATTGTCAGGAATCCACTTGGCGCGAACCTTGACTCTCAGAGTCTTCTTAGTCACCAGACCCTCCTCTATTTCTTCCTCGGCTAGTAGTCGCAGTATATCAAGGACTACTTTCCTAATATGCGTGAAGAACTTGCCGTCCTTGCTCGCGCCGCACATCGAAAACGCTCCGATGAACAGCTCGATGTGAGCTAGGCGGCACAAAACATGCGGATATATTGGCCCTGAACCTGGAAGCGACGGGAGGTGCCAGCAATTGTCTTTATGAAGTCTTTTGTAGATTGTTGTGCGCTGATTCGGATGGGTAACGAGCTTCCTCGGGCGATCATCATATTCGCCGTCTGTTGAGACATCTGTGGGAGGGGTACGATTGGATCGGAATAGTGGTAAGATAGGGCGTTTGTGGTTGAGTTTGAGTAGGAAGGTGTTCTTGTTATACAAATGGCAAATTGCTTCTTCGTAAATCTGTTTATTGGTGCGAAGAATGGAAGGGCAGAGGTTAGAGTGTATTTCGCGGCCTTTGCTGTCGTCATAGAGCGTGAAAGGTTCAGAGCGCTTAGAGGAGAGGAGTTCGGAGTAGTCAAGATTCCAGAAGTGAGTTACTTGATAGAGCGAGGACACCAATAGATACATTAGCGGCATGCACTTGATCTATTGGTGTCCTCGCTTATATCAAGTAACTCACTTCTGGAATCCACGAGTAGAGATGTTGCGGAGCTCGAGTGGCAGAGTAAGGAGGGTCTGTGTGTGTATGTTGGTGGCCATTTCTGTTCCTTATTTTCTGTCATAACGAATCATTAAGATAATGGGGAGAGATCCTCTTGCTTACTTTATGTAGTAGTCAAACCTGCTAGAAGGCTACCGTGACACTGCCGCTCGCCATTGAGAGAGGTCGGTGGTGGCTGTGGACGCTAGTACGAGTACTAGTACCTGTCTATGCTGGACAATCGTCTCCATCTCCAGAACCTACGATCATAGCCAGTGGAAGTGAACACTTCTCATTCCCAGTCTACTCGGTTCCGGCCATGCATGTAGCCAACGCTCCCTTGACCTCGCCGTTATCGTGTATCCTGAATGGCTGTCGACTTCTAAAACGCCAAGCCAAGCGTGATAGCAGTCGCTCCAGAGACCGCCTCAAGGTTCCTCCCACACGGAAATGTTGTCCCCCTTCCCCTCTACCAGACGATGAATATCCCACTGTCTCTAGAGAGACCAAAAATACAAAAATGGAACAGTCCCGATCTATGTTCATGTCTAGATTGCCGTTGGAGGTGCGAACGATGATCTATGAAGAGGTGCTTTGCAGACCTGTGGGTGTCGTTCATATCACAACCCGGAAGGATGGCAAATTGGTCTACTTTAGGTGCAAAGCCGAAGACGGTCGATGTCGTGGCTTGGAATGTTTTCATGGCAACAACGAGGACTTGTATAGCACATGGCGGACAAGGGACAAAGACCTTTTCAGTACATGGAGCCCTAGCAATACACCAGATCGGGCCGATGGGGGCTTGGTAGCTTTACTCCAGAGCTGCCGGCAGGTGTCAGTATCTCTGAATATGTGCAATACCATCTAGTCGTATTGACTGCAATTCAGCTACACCGAAGCCATAGGTATGCTCTACCGCAACACTTTTAGCTTCACGGAACTGCCGCTCTTCCTCCACTTTACCTCTGCGATATTGCCCGAAAGTCTGAGTTCTGTTCAGAGTCTGCAGTTTGAATATGCTCTGTTTAGAGAGCTATGCTACATGTGGCCGTATCTTCATCCTTGGGGTGAACGTCGTGAATGGATGGATACGCGACAAATCCTTTCAAGCATACAAGGACTCCGGGAAGTTCGTGTCAAAGTCGATATGCCGGCTAATGGATTTGACGAATCTGAGCATGCCAGCGAGCTGATGAGCCATCTCATGTTGGGAACAAAGGCGAAGTTGCTCGTGGAAGCAACATAGCTACCCTTCATGCAAGGTGCGCCAGGGGACAATTTGCGAGGTTTTCGCCCCGTAAAAGGCAGAAACCAATGCAGGAAGCCTCAAGCGATCAATGGTATGTAAGCCAAGGAGTTGTCTCCGCAGCCATTGACCCAAGAGATCAGTCTATGGTTCTGTGGGGGATTACTTGATCTTGGGCCTTGGAAGCTAATATTTGTCAACGACTGGCGTGCAGACAGTGGTACAGATCTACCAAACCGTCCCCGATTCTTCAGAGGGGGTTTGAGGGCAAGAGCAGACCCGAACCTTTTCTGCATAGCGATTTTCCACTGCACTTGCACACCTAGCGAACTGTCGAAGGAATTTCCCGCTTTCTTAGCCTCTGCGTGCTCAAAAGTGTTTGGGCTCGCAAGTACTAAACATGACATTTACTATGGAATTTGAATGAATGATCAATAGCAGAGACAAGCCTGCAGAAAAACAGCCAGTCATCCATCTTGGAACTATGGTGTACAGAGATTGAACAAATCATACGAAAAAGCATTGGGCTGGAGGCTTAATCAAGGTTGAAACACCGAGAATACTCGTAGAGAAACAATCTCTGACTCCATTTCAAGTTCGTTTTGGTCAGCGATTGAAAGTCTCGATACGGGATGTTCAGAGTTCATTACAGTAAGCACAACTTGCAGCGAGAATGAGGATCTTCTTGAGTGGTCCAGATTTAATGATATTCTCGTTTGTCCTCCGTCGTTCCCTCACCCGGGTTTGCCTGACCCTCTCAGCGCTTCTGGTATTAATCACGGATCACGCCGCAATTTTCCTAACCAAGCTTTCGCACAAGACTCTGCAAGGGAGATATTGAACTGAACATCTGAAGGCCCAGCTTTAGTAGAACAGTACGACACGATATTCCCCAGTGGCGGACCAAGCCAGCGTTGTGGCAGCAAGCCTCATGGCTTTGAGAAATCGCAAATCAATGCTCGGAGATCTCAGGAGAGTTTTCAGCAATGAGAAGAAACCCGAAGTGCCGGCCATGCCAAACAAGGATCCTGTTGATGTCCCTGTCAGCGCCTTGCGCATCAGCCGCTACGGTCTCGTACAAGACCTGCAGCTCACATCCTACAGAAAAAACGATCACAAGTTCATGATTGGCGACAATTACTACTATGTTCCTAGTTGCATGCAAGCACCAGGAACGACCGACCTAGATCCCGCGATTCGCAGGTTAAAATGGGGTTTCGAGAAGGGGTATGCTTCAAAGTCCACGGCAGCGAAGCAGGAATCGTTCATGGGGGTCTACAGCATTTGGTACAAGGACTTGGGGACGTCCCGTGGTCTCAAGACATTGTCGCAGATAAGTGGCGACTTTTGGATGATGAAGCAGGTGCAGGATGCGCCGCAGAGCGGTGATACGATTGAGTGGGGCGAGATTCCCAAGGATATGGTCAATGAGTTGAATCATGATTGGTGGTTTATGGGAGTGCAACTGCCTGACATTGATGCTGTTTGCAGAGAGGTAGCAGCGAAATCGGGACGTCCATCCTGACCATCCTATCAGATCAATTAGAACTCCGGCACGGTGTACTGTAGCACGAAGGTTTTAAGACGGTCGACCAACAGTAAGATACTCTAGAAGAGCTGTCTCTACCCCGAACAACAAGTATTGTTTGTTATAGGGAGAGCTGAAGGCGAACATATCGCGCCGTATTAAAAGTCAGTGGACGAAGGCCAAATGAATCGATGATTTGTCTGTCGCCAACCTTTTGATGTTAAAAGAAGCCCATCGCCCAACAAAAGACTTTGAGTTATCGTGTGTCACAGAAGCATGAATAGTGGGCTCTGACCGTCTTTGCCTCCTCATTTCTAGCTCAGTACCACGCTTCCATCATTCTTTGAGGTTGGTCACGAGCACACACTTCGCTTAATCGCAGTCAATTATTTCTATTCCTCTGGGAACGCTACTGGTGGGATCGTTAAGCAATGACTTGGCCACTCCCTTCTCTCTTCTCGTTTTATGGGAAAGTGTCTAGGCGATCTGGATGCGCACAGTTCTCCTGCCAAGGCACCACGCTGTAAACAATCAGCCCTTTGTGACGAAGGTTCGGGCTTCTATCGTCCAGTGGGCCCTCCCATGACCATATTCTTGCAGTAGCAGCTCCAGTCCTCTTCTCCAAAATGAAGCATAATTGGACCTTGAGGCTCTCGTAGCACCAAGCGTTTCCAATCCATTCAGGCTCGCGAGTCGAGACCATCCTTGTTGACGAAGGATGAAGGTCGAGAGGCGTGGAATCTGTATTCAAGCAGTTCAATTCGTTCAAGCGTTGCTTCGCCCAGAGATGGACTCTCGCTACCAGTGAAGGAGGTACATAGTAAGAGACCATATCGAGGGTGAAGCCTTGAGCGGAGACGGGATCCTGCCAACGTAAGACGTTCCATTGAGGGCCGCTCTTTGCATCCGGCGCGGCGATCTTGTCATAAGTGTGAGTCGATGTGATTGCGGACATGGTTGCGAGAACATGCCAAACAATCTTTTGTTCCGAGTCTTTAGCCAACACCTCCTAGAGATTCTCGAGCGTTTCCCTTGGAACACACTTTGTCATAAAATCTCGTATGCCTCATATCGAACATACCGAACTACGCTGCAAGTGCTGTCTGCATATCGAAAAAGTCGTGTCGAAAAAGTAGCCGTTTCATTTGCATTCAAAAGGTATTTCGACGTGGAGTGTGTGACTGAGAACAGCGCCGACTGTTAGAGATATTAGACCTTTGGTGTAGTAAGCCATAGTTTTGCAAATTCAAGGAAATCCGCGTGAGCTCACACAAGAGACAAGACTCAACACATGCTTGGGTTAGAACACATTGTACAATGGCATTGCTGAGACCAACGTTCCGAGCGCTGGGATTCGCTGTAGCGAGTGTTCAAAGCTCATGCCAATTAGATTTTATTGGACACGAGACAGGCCAATGGTAAGGATGGACGGACCCCCGAAGGAGTGGTCTTTGCTGTCGGTATCCCATTCGCTGTGATGGCTGAGAGTGTGCTCAGCTTAAGAGAAGAGTTAGTACCGGGGGCTATCTTGAGCAGGCAATATAGATGATAGGGATCCGTTTCTAGGCATTCTTTCCTACGCATTCATCCCAGGGTGTTTTGGACAAGGGGCACTTGGGCATTAGGTCAAAAGGCACTATGGTCGGAGATCCTGAAGACGGAATCGGAACTTTTGCTAGCATTCACCAAGCAACCTGTGAGCCTCATTGAGCTTCTGTTGCTTGACCATAAGGAGCCTGAATAGTCCTTTCGGAACGTAGCTGTGCTTCCGCCAATTTACCCCGTTGCTCGCTCACTACCACTCTTCTGCCCTCCCGCTCTCGGCTCTCAATACTCGTACTCCTTGACTTTGAGCACAAACTTGGCTCGGCTTCCCTGTTCAACCGGCACCAGCAGTTGCAGCTCACTTCCCGGATCATAAATCCTTGCCCAAACAGCGTACGCAAACTCCTCCTGGCTATCCGCAGGCCATCCCACCTCCATCCAGTTGGCCTCTCGAGACCTGACATGCGTCTCTTCCACCAATTGAACAATCAGGACCTCGGAGACTTTGACGTTTCTAACCAGCTCATAGACGCGCCGGGCTTCATGCTTTGTAGTATGAATCCAGTGATCAGTCCAGAACCAGATATTCAACGATCGTAGACCGCTTAGCTTCTCCATAGCGAAACGCACCTGAACAGCATCTCGGGTGAGACTGCTGTCTGTGATGCCCGATTGGTTGAAGAAGTCGTTTGGCATCTTGATCTTCATATTGCGAACGTCACATTTATGGGCAGGAGTGAGGCTTCTTATCCACGACACAAGCGCTTTGGCCTCCGTGAAATAGAAGGTTGTGTTGCTGAAAAGGTCGTAGCCCGCTTCGTTTTCGATTTGACGGCAGCTTTGAATGAAAGCGATCTGCAGTTGCAAGCTACGAGGAAAAGGTTCTGTCGAGAACCACATGGTCGAGTATTCGGGGTTGATGTCCATATAGAGACGCAGCCGCTCGACATAGCTGGTGTAGATTCTGGGTGCTACCTCTCTGACATGAACACAATCAAAGTCTTCGAGAAGCATTGTCCATATTCGTTGCCGTAGTTCAGGCGAGAGTAGCAGAAGACGCGAGGTAGAGGGCAGAGGCCGATGCAGTGTTCGGTTCGCTCCGATCAAACAATGTTGAAGACTCTCCGGCGATTCCAGTAGCAGCAAGAGGAGAGAGAGAATAATGGGCTTGGCTGTTTTGTAGACGTATATGCCCAAGCGCCGGAAGAGAAAGCGGAGTAGCTGGAGCTTCTTGGGCCATTCCAGCAACGAGAACAGACGAAACAGTACGAAGATTCTAGCCAATATGGCGAAGAGGTGTAGGGGCAGTAGGCGCTCGGAAGCCGCAATCCAGTAGCTCAGGAGCTCGAGCAGAAAGCAGACTAGCTGCCAGACCATGGATCCCATGTTACCCAGAGTGTGGTCTAATAGCAGATGAGAGGTGTGTGGTAGATTGTGTGCAAACAAGAATGTTGGAAGTCGATGGTTGGATGCCAGGTTCTGAGGGTGGTTGGTTGATTGCTGAATTATTGCCACAACAACCTGGGAAAGACACTTACTCTTTGTGTCACTTAGTCTCCTGTTGTGAAAATTTTCACTGCATCCGTAGTAAGTGTGACGCCGTGGCCGTACACCAAAGCGGCCACGGCGGTTCAGAGCTATATTTAAAGCAAAATAATGACATCGACAAGAACACTTAAAGTAACGACGTCCATAAGATAAGAAAAACAAGACCTTGTTATTGGATCTTCTTGTCCCCAATGTTCTTCGTACCCCTCCGAGGCACCAAAGCTAGCACCCATCCTACCAGAAAAACAATTAGCCCTATCATATATATACAGCCTCGCACAGTATGATCCATCCACCCAAGCACCGGTCTCCTTCCTCTCGAAAACGTCGAATCCACGAACTCGAACGGCAGCTTTGCCCCCAGATGCTCTAAGGCGATCTTGAGCCCGCTCGAGAATCCATCCTCATGGAACCCATACTTAGTCCAGGCGCCCGCATAGCTTATGCCCCTTGTGTTTTGTATGCGTGGCAGAAGTTTCTGCGAGCGTATAGCAGCTGCATTGTATAATGGATGATGATATGTCCAACTACCTTGTGCAGATTTGGGCGGATGAAGAGGATTGAGAGTCACAAGGACCATACCATAGAGGGAGGGAATGTGCTGAAGAAGGTTCATCCAGTAAGTCAGGCAGACGGACGGAGCGGTGTTGGGAGATGGGGAGGTAGTGATATAATTCCAAGAGGACCAAGCAACGTATCGCTTTGGCATGAGCTTCGATATGTTAGTGTTCCATTGAGAGAAGCTGGTGATCTCGATACATACCGAGCGGTCTGAATGGAGCACTGCTGTGTTCTTACTGGTCTTGAATCCCGACATGATTTCTGTTTCTTGTGGTGTGGCTATGTTGCGAATGATATCCATTGCTTGATCGCCGTGCGTTGCTAGAATTACATGGTCGAAATCCTCTCTTTTACCATCTGTTCGATGAATAGCTAGCTGTTTGTTCTCTAAGAAGCTCAAGGATTGAATCCCGGTATTGAGATGAATGTGATCCTCAGGGAAGTCACGCATTACAGCATCAATATACTGCTTCGAGCCGCCTATGATCGTCATCCATGTTGGGCGAGCAGCCACTGTGGTGAGGAGATGGTGGTTCCACATAAATCGAACGAGGGTAATGGCCGGAAACTCTAACGAAGCTTTGTCTGGGCTTGTGCTCCAGACGGAAGCAGTCATGGGTATCAGGTAATCGTTGCGAAAGGCTTCTGAATAATCCTCTTGGTCCAAGTACTCTCCAATACTTTGTTGCCGTGCAGGCTTCCCAACGTGTTTGGCTGACCCGTTGGCTCCACTTATGTCGATTTCGCTCTCGTCTTCCTCAGAAAGCAGATCCAGCGCGAATTGGTTGAATCGGACAATGTCGAAGATCATCTGCCACATCCGAGGTCTGAAGAAGTTGGATTTCTGAGCGAATACAGCAGAGAGAGATGTCCCAGACCATTCGAAGAGTCCTTGATCGCGAGACACCCCAAAGGTCATATCAGTCGGCGAAGTGGGTATTCTGATCTCTTTCAGAAAGGCAATAAAATTCGCTACGAGCGTGAGCCAACTTAGGGCACACGTTGAGGCCATGGACTAACGGTAGGTAGCGCTGTTCATAACGATGAAGCCAGTATCAACATTCACAGTTTTTCCTTCATATCTAAAAGGGACTGTATTGGTATGGCCCCCTAGCCTATCCTTCGCCTCATAAAGATGAACTTCGTGATTGGTACTTTTGAGAGCCCATAGTGCAGCAATGCCAGTGCAGCCGCTACCAACGATGGCAACTTTCTTCTTTTCCTGCATGATATACGATAGACAGAAGCTTTTCAGCGGCGCAAACGAGGTACCAGAGGCCTCTAGATGAAACGAGTGGAAGGAGACGCAGGTAATGTTCTTTCAAAAGTCAGGCGGTTTTCTTAGAGCTTTGAGAAAAAGAGAAGCCTGATTTCGGACCTCAATGGTATTCATTATACAAATTTGACGGCTATCAAGCGGCGTGAATATGTCACGGAAAGCTCTCGTATTCGTGTCCGGCTGATGACTTCTATATCGGTGTTCGGATTAAATATACGCCTAGCTCCAGCATTTCAATGACAACAGCCTAGAACAGCCTCCTGCAACTGCAACACCTTCCAGACAAACTAAGTCTGGCCATCGGCTCTGACATCTGTGGTTTGACAGCTCACCATCATAATTCAAGACAGCTGGATACATCCTGTGCCCTTCTCAACCAAATCCTTTCCTATTTGGTCTACAATCATAACCGCCCAGAGCCGCCGCTCAAGCAGCCAACATCCTGCCCTTCGACCATGGCGAACCCACTGGATACAGACGCCGGCTCAGAGCTTTTCAGCAACTATGAAGCCGAGCTGAAACTCGTACAAGCAGACCTCAGTCAAAAGCTCGATCAAATAACAGAATTATCCGGTGAACCCAGGAAATCAGCAGTACGGTTAGCGGAGCGCTCACTTGAAGAAGCCAATGAACTGGTATGTCCTCTCTCCGCACATTCCTCACGCAGTTCCTGCCCTCATGGTTCTGGATATGCTGACCCCCCCCAGCTTGACATGATGCGCATCGAGAAACAAAACATACCCTCCGCAACCCGCTCGCGCATAAATCCCCGCTTCCGCAACTTCGAAACCGACATCGACGCCGCGAAACGCAAGCTGAAGACTCTCTCCGACGACCGCTCCGCTCTCTTCGGCTCCCGCTACTCCGACAACCCAACCAAAGACGACCAGCTCGAGCAGCGCCAGCAACTACTGAGCGGAACGGATAGGTTGGACAGGAGCAGTCAGCGGCTGAGGGACAGTCAGAGAGTGGCAAATGAAACGGAGGATATTGGAAGGGGGACGCTGGCAGATTTGCAGTTGCAAAGGGAGACGATTCAGCATACGAGGGCGACGATGTTGGAGAGTGAGGGGTATGTGGATCGCAGTGTGAAGACGCTCAGGGGGATGGCGCGTAGGTATTTCATCCCTTTCACCCTACACGGCCGCACCTTTTGGATTGCGAACTGATGTGTGTGCAGGATGGCTACAAATCGGATTATAACCGTCGCGATCATCACCGTGCTCGTTCTTCTAATAATCCTGGTTGTCTATAGCAAATTCAAGTAGGGGCTGTACGATCACGATGTTTAAATATGACCTGCTTTCCCCGAATTAACGAATTTTCCAACACGTGTCACGTGCGTGAGCGAGAGATGAAGCTAGAGGTCTTTTGCTGGTGCAAGCAAGCAACCCCCCAGACTTCCTCCTCTAAAGGACCGCATCACAAGCGCGGCAATACTGATGCATATATGCGTTCATATCGATGACCTTCTCAGACTGGCCTTTCTGGACCAGGCTATGAGGCTCTGCGACATTGGAAACCCAGAGCTTTGCCTTTCGGCTCAACATTCCAGAGGGAAACCTAGAAGAGAGATCCGTCAAGACTTCGAAGAACAGAAAGGAGGAGATAGAGTATTTACCCATATATCCCTCTCCATTGGTTCTCTCAGTGAATGAAGATGAGTGCTCAAAGTAGGTGATTTGTGAAGATGGGAAAAATCCTTAGCTACCATACCTACAGCCTTTGAACCCCAACAATTTCGCAGGGTGTTTATAGTGCCGAAGGAGGATGAGCGACTTTGGCAGCTCCAGACATGAATGTTGAGAATTATGCATCAGCCGTATGAGATCACTCTGGCTATGCAGCCTCTCACTTACCAAAGGAGAGTGTGCATATCTTGATCATTCTGCTCCCGGGTGAGGGCGTACTATGCCATTGCTTTATATACTTTTCCCGTCTAGTAGCCTTGGACCATCTTGGCTATATACGGCTCTTCCAAATACTTCGCCTCTTCATCGCTCAACTCGAACTTGACCGCCTCGACCGCCTGGTCAATCCTCTCCTTACTTCCGAGTCCCACAATCGGGTTGACACACTGTTGCCGTATCGACCACGCGATTGCCACGAGTGCCATGCCCACGCCTCTCTTCTTCGCAACCTCTTCCAACCGATCTACAATATTTTTATCGATTTCCGTCTCTTTGCTTCGGATAAGAGATTTGAGGAAGTTGTCAGTCTCTTCACGCTTGGTGGATCGATCGCCCCAAGGTCGGGTGAGGACGCCGCGGGCGACTGGAGACCAGGGAATGCAACCTACACCCGAAGCGCGGCAGTAGGGGAGCATCTCTCGCTCTTCTTCGCGGTAGAGGAGATTGTGGTAGTTTTGCATGGAGATGAACTTGTGCCTGGACAAAATTTAGCTGCAATCAACCAATGAGCAGTTGGGATCTTACCATCCATTGGCTTCAGCAATGTTCTGTAGCATCTGAAACTCCCATGCCGCCATCGAGCTTGCTCCTATGTACCTCACTTTCCCGCTTTCCACCACATCGTTCAACGCCTTCATGATCTCCTTCTTCGGCGTTTCCCTATCCATCCTATGGATTTGCAGAACATCGATGTACGTGCCCAACCTCTTCACACTTGCATCCACTGCATCGAAGATGTGCTTGCGGCTCAGACCGACTTGGTTGACCATTTCGTCGTCGTTTTTTGACAGGGCTGCAATTCGAGGTTGGGCGCCGGATCGGTCAACGCCTTGGCAGGTCAGTTTTGAGGTCATACTTGGAGATAGTCGATGGATGTATGGGTACCGAAAAAGCATTTTGACAGAATTACCACTTTCTGACGGGGGATGTTGTATTTCGACAAGGCTTTGCCTATGATCTCTTCGGATTTGCCGTTGGAGTAGACGTCGGCCTCGGTACCAAGTCAGCAATTGTCAGAAGAGAGATGATCGTCAACGGTATCAGGTGAATTACGTACGGTATCCCATGTATTCAGCCCAACTTTATAGGCATGCTCGAGCAAAGGGAGCGACTTCTCCTCATCAAGAACCCAACCTTGCCATTCGGGCGAGCCATAGGACATTGCCCCAAGGATGACCTTCGATATCTTGAGACCCGAGTCTCCTAATCTGGGAACATTATCAGCTTCCTTCGCGACATCCATACCAAATGAAATATATGTTCTGCTTGCCGTGTATACTCCATTGTTGATGCGAATCGCTGAGCGTTGTGTTGCTGTGATAAGTGAAGGACTGGCTTGACCGTCAAAGTTGAAAAGACAGCTTTCAAGAGACTTTTCCCACAGAAGACGTTCATATTCGGAATTTAAGAGAAATGAGGGACGGCTTGGAGAGTGTTCGTCTTTGAATAGTGCAACATTTTAACATCATCATTCGGACGTAAGGCGCTAATCTCCGTGCTTCAAATTGCCGTTGTCCCGGACCGCTGTCAACCAAGACTAGTGCTGCTACAAGAGATCCACAACTCCATGGCAATTAGAGGAGATGCCGCTTTAGCAGAGCTCGCCGAACTTTAAGCTTTACGCATTTCCGTAGATGATTGTCATCGTAGTCGTATTGACGGCACAGCCCCTAAGAACCACGTCCATTTGCTACTTCTTATAGCTTACCTGTATAGAGGATCTTTGAACCGCCCCAGATCTCTTTGACTGTTGAGTTTGCTGGCCTCCAAATAAAACATCATGGAGTACAGGTGTTAGATCACTGCTTCGGATCTATCAATGGCTTGAGCCCAAGAACTGCTCAGGTTTTTGGGGTTTCGAGCCAGACTATGCTACTTTGTGAGGAGGCCTGACTGTAACCCATGGAGAAACGGCCATGTAGACTGTGTCTTTTGAACAAGACACCGACCGAGCAAGCACTGGAAATTTCGTAGCAGTCCATATGCTGTATCCCGATCTCTCTTGGTATCGCGAAGCCTGCTGCGTAATATATGCGTATGCTTCAAAAAGCGCCTCTAAACTGATCCAGTATACCTCTTCCCAGTGTTCTTCTTCTCGCCTCGCCCTCACTTCTACCATCAGCGCCAGTGCCACTTCCCTCGCCTTCCAATCTTCTCCTCAATCTCTCGAACCCTTGGCCTGTATTTGCCTTCTTCTCACCAACCACCCACCCTGGTACCCTCCACCTACCCCAAGCGCCAGGTCCCCATTCGCCCCTCCAGGCCACTCCAACCATCCAGCCCACACTTGCCGCTATCGCGGAGCCTGGGAACGAAGATAGGGCAAGCTGGCCAGCGAGCAAATAGACTAGAAATTTATCGCTGAGGACTGGTCCTTGTTCTTCGCTTGCGCTGGAAGATGTAGAAGGGGACTTAGAGGTGACAATACGATACTTGTAGATTGTAGGTATTGCGGCGTGGTATTGAGCGAGAAGGGCGAATATAAGGGGCGTAGGACCTGCGGGGAGGTGGTTTACGGCGCCGAATGTGAGGGGGCGAAGCATGGTTGTGACTATTGGAGGGAGGAGTAGGGTTGGTGGGAGAAGGCTGAAGAGAAAGGACTACATAAGGTGTCCGTCAGCCCAGCTATGATCGTAATAAGATACAGGGATGAATGCGTACGGCGAACTTTCGAGAGCCCCACAGGCGCTCAATGATGCGGAGGTGGTAGAGTGACATGGCGGCGAACAGGAGTTCTGTGGAGTTGTTGTAGCAGCTCTAGTCAGTTGGCAAAAGTCAACCTTAGTCTGTCCCTCAACAACTGCTACCTCCTCATAGAGTATCATGATTTGGGGACCTTGAACAGAGCGAGACCTACCTGCCAGACCAGCAACCTCCATGCCTGCTTATACTGCCATAAGTGCGGTACGACCTGAATATAAAAAAGATACTTGGTGTCTGTGATACTGACAAGTATCGAGGAAGCAATGACGCCAAAGAAGAGACATTGAGACACAGGTGCCGCTGTGAAACCTGAGGCGAGCATGGCGGTCGATAGACAGGGCTTTGTGCAGAGTGCTGCTAGGTTGAAGATATTAAGGTGGAAGTACAGCTGACTTTTTCATATCTGCACGTTTTCGTTGTAAACATCAGCAGGCTTTTGCTCCTGGTCTTTGCGAGGTGTTCATCACACCAATTGGCAAGTAGGGCATTGGAGAGTGACCGAGAGGTCGACATCTGGCCATTCTAAGGGCTGCACATAACCCTAACCCTATGACATCTGCTGTGGCAAGAATGGCTCTAGCGGCTACTGTCTCTCTTTCTTTTTTCTACCGAAGCCTTCCTACAAGGATTGGTCTGGGCATTCATTTTTTACGGGATAGAGATGTCGCAGCTGGGAGTCATCGCGGAATGATAAAGAGATTGGTTTTGGGCACTTTGAATGCTCATCGCTTGTTGTGCTATACTACCTGCACTTCAAAGCTACCTATCAACCTTGAGGCTCATGAATGAGACAAGAACGACTGGCGTGTTCATCTTTGGGCGTCGTAGATGATCTGGAAAAGTTCCGCACTGTTCATTTTCACCGCCATCATCAAAGCGTCATTGCCCTGATGATCTCTCAGACCTAGACGAGCCCCGCTCTCCACCAGGAAGGCAACCACATCCTCATGACCACCCCTGACCGCTTTGTGTAGCGCCGAATCCTCCTCACCGGTCTTCATGTACAAATCGGTATCACTCTTGCGTATCAGGTTGATGTCAGCACCGTGTGAAACCAGGCAGCGAACTGCTTCGAGGTTTCCATGCTCTGCGGCCACAATCAGAGCACCACTGCGATCCATCTGAGCTCCGTATCTGATAAAAAGCTCGATCATCGCAACACTGTTCTTCTCGGCCGCCTTTGCCAGCGGCCTGTATACGCGGTTCTGTAGGTCGCGATTCACATCAGCTCCGTGGTCCAGGAGATACGTTGCCAGGGGGATGTGGTTTGTCAATGTCGCCCAAATGAGTGGGCCCCCGATCGTTCCATCATGGTCGTAATTAAGGTCGAAGCCGGCGGCGATGACCTTTTGGTAGACGTTGAGGCGGCTAGACTCGAGAACACCTATCCGCACAGCGTCGTCGTTGACGTTTGTACCTAGGCTGATGCAGAATTCGAGGACTTTGGAGTGGCAATGGCGAGCAGCTATCCCAACGAGCTTTTCAAGGGTGGTATCTGCTTCTTGGAGCGAATATGAAGGATTTGGCAGTAGAAGCCTTTTGAGTACTTCGAGGTGACCTTTCGATGCAGCCCTGATAATGATTTCTCGTAAGGATGGCATTTTCCTTTAGTGGTTTTTAAGGAAACAAGCAATTATAGAGACAAGAGAAATTGCACTATTGGTACTCCTCAAAGCCTGAGAAATACAACACAGGAACGCTAACAATCTTTTGGGAAGACACAAGTAATGACAAGGCTCAACACTCTCCTTTCTAGGCATGAAGACGTAGCCTTTCGCCTTCACATGCCAGTCTGTATATTTATAGCGTGTGAGATCATCGCACACTGGGAGCTAGCTCTTTTGGCTACAGTTCCATAGAACACCAGTATCTCCAGCTTCACATACTCGAATGAACGGGTGAGCTTCTGTCCAATTGCGCCAAGTGATCGCCGTGGGATGGGCAGACTCTTTCTGTACCTAATAGCACTCGTTCACTAAAGCCAATATGGACGACAGAATGCACTATTTACCTTGCCTTCTGTTTGGCTTTGAAAACATAGAAGAACCCCAACTCTCATCTGACACGTAAAGAAATGACCCTCAGCATTCGCGTTTGCTCGTAGCTCAGCAATGTACCCGCAGTCCTTGCTTACTGAGCGAACTCTTCTCCCTGGTATTCAATCTCATTCAGCAGATTTTGGGTTCTGCTACATTGTTGTGATTTCTGAGTACTTTGAAAGCCTATCCTTTGAGCAAGGCATGGGTCCTGCATAGATCTTCTGTATGGGACAAATTTCGATCCTCGGACTTTTCATAGGACATTGACAACAACAAGAGGAATGTGACAGAAACTTGTAAATTCATCAAAAGAACTGTTCCGTCCCCCAAGATCCGTATCAGTGCTTCCGTGCAGCGCTAAATCCTTGCGCTAAGGGGCGAACCGAGGCTCGCAAGTGTAGGAATGACAACGTAAACAGGATACGCTACGCTTGCTCGTATCCAATATAAGAAATCCCTACAAAGCTGGCTTTAATGTCAGACCTCGGCTGTTATGAAACGGGAACGGGAATAGGCAATCCTCCGCTCTTCTCTCAAGCTTTCTGGCGCCTCAACGACGATGGCTGCCGTTGTTTGTACACCTTGTAGCCTATTGGCCTTTCATAATCCGCTCTTCCCTCTTGGACCATCACACCGTTTTGGTGTGCTGCTCATGATAAGTTCTTGCCAAAGCTCCACCTTCGGCGACCAAACCAAAACGACTCATCCACAATGGCATCTTCTTTGGCAGATTTCATTCTTATAGGGCCCGGAACCTTCCTCTACACGCCTCCAAAGCCGACGCCTGGACAGCTCATCATACTCTGCACCTGGCTGGGCGCTGCACGCAGGCATATTGCAAAGTATACAGCTTTGTACCGTTGCATCGCCCCGAACGCTCGTATTCTGCTTGTTGAAAGCTCAGTCGGCATCCTCACAAGCGCGTTTGTCCGCCCACAACGAGTCATAGAATTCGCACCTGCCGCGGCCGCCGTCCTAGATACGCTGGCTGAGTGCGAGCATCGCTCTTCGTCTCATCCAAAAAGGTCCGCAAACGGACGCCTCAGCGACGAGATGACAAATTCCCGGACCTGCCGATCCACGCCTTCATCCAGCTACGCGCAACCCAAAACACTCATGCATATCTTCTCAAACGGCGGGATGAATTCAGCGACCCATCTTTTGCGCGTTCTCCGCTCAGGCATGGACCAGCCTCTGGCGCTCACAGGCATGATGTTCGACAGCTGCCCCGGTAAGGCGACATCCTACTGGCAGACGTTCGATGCGATGGTGCTTTCCTTCCCTAAGACCATCTTCTGGCGCTTCTTGGGCGCCTTAGCAGTCCACTGTTTCTTGATCTTCGTGTCCTTGTACATAGCCTGTGGGTATGAAAATCCGGCAAATTTTTGGCGGAGGGGGGTGTTGGAGGAGAGCAGTCCAGCCCGTGGGGCATGTTATCTATTTTCAAGAGAGGACCGTATGATCGAGTGGACAGACGTTGAGCAGCACGCAGAGGAAGCGAGGAGGAAAGGTTGGAGGGTCAAGGAGGTCCTATTCGAAGGGAGTGGGCACTGCGCGCACTTGACTATGGATAGAAGAAGGTACGTCCAGGCTGTCAACAGCGTTTGGGACGGTGATCAAGGCGATAGTGAGGTATTTCCAATGTAGAATTTCTGAGAAGTCGTCAGCAATCTACACGATCAGCATTATAGTGCGACATATTAGACTGCGGCTTCAATAAGCTTGCTCGTAAGTCCAAAGTGATATTGCAATGTGCCTTGTATGAATGAGGAAAGTACTTGAGTAAAGCAGAGCTTAGATGAGCCCGAAGTTCTGCCCTGTATTGGCTAGTACTTAGGGTAATCTAACAATCAAGCGCCTTTTAGCAGGAAGTAGGGATGCGTAATGACTGACATCTGACCCCTATAATAGTCATCTGACGGTCATACGGTAACAGGCCGTTTGACCTGACAGGTAACAGCGCTAATCGTATACAGTAGGTGTCTAACCATAAAAGACATAAGGCTAATAAAGACGAGCGTAGTAAACAGAGGCTTAGCGTTATCTATCTTTAGCTCGGTAAGAGATCGCTAGTAATATTCGATCTCAACCTCAGAGACCTCTAAATTCTACCGTTTCCCTTGAATCTCACGCTTTACACTACTATAAACCCTTTGCAGTGCGGTTATTTAGCTATATATAACTGTCAAATAATCGAGTAGATCCGACCCGACGTCACGTGTCATATGAAAAATCCGCATCCCTAGCAGGAAAAGTGAGGATTCAAGAAAAACCGCCGTCAAGTGTAAAGGTCAATGGTTTTCCTGCATTGAATACTCCTTTTGCAGTATCTTCAAAATGAATAGTCAATTGCGTGATCGGTGCCTGCAAAAGTATGCAAAAATTGGAGAGCTACGAGCTCTCAAGACTGCCCCTTTGTCTGGCATGTCAATGAATCGAGCTACAGGAACTCCTTGTCACTTATACACTCCATCAATGACATGTTACCTCTCTTGCATATGAATCCGGCTCCCTGCTGCTTGTCAGCTCTTTACCTTCATTTTCTTGAAATGCACGCAACTGCTCCCTTACTCATTATTTGTGGCTTGAACATATTGCGTTATGCTCCTGAATGGCATTGGTAGCGTACAGTGCAATGCTACCCTACTATACATCACAAGAAGAAAAGTGGGATATGAGAGGATCATGGAAGGGATTTGATAGAAGTAGAGGTGTTGGTAGAGAGTATTTGAGATAGTGCTATCGACTACAGAGAAGGTCAACGCAACGACGCGTTGACCTCAACAAGCGTGTTTACGTATGGAACACGGTCGAATTCCGCTTAGCTGCAGACATGGGGCTCACACCATCCGACTATCCTGTCTTCATCACTGTTTAGCTCTACTAAGACAGACATTGTCAATATGGCTAAGCACGTTAGAGCACTCTCGGCGACGATTACCAACAATATTCAATCCTCTGGCAATACAATCGCAGAAGCCGGTCAAGAAGCTATCACTAGATCCACAAACGCTGTTCAACGCATCTTGCACTATGATCAACTCCCCGAATGGAGTACGTACATTTCTAAGCTGATTATTCTTATTTTGTATCGAAACTGAGTCGTAAGACATGTTTTGAGAGGACACTAACGACACCTATCCCTGAGACCTATCTATGCTGAAGAAGCGATGCTGATCCCAAAATATATATAGTGAAAATCGACACGTACATCAGACGCGGTTATCGACCTCAACAAGATAGCTTCCGTGACTGCTTCTGGTCGTTGTTCTACCTCCACAATGAGAGTGTCAACATCTGGTCCCATCTGTTACCTGCCTGCTTTTACCTGGTGTCCCTGCTCGGGCTAGACTTTTGGACGTTCCATAGCGGGATCAAGGTGCCAACTGCAGACAGTGCTATCTTCCAGATGTACATTGCATGTATAGTGGGCTGTCTACTTCTCTCGGCAACCTACCATTGCACCAATTCGCACTCAGAACAGATCTCACGTAAAACCCTCAAACTCGATTATTTCGGCATTCTATTGAGTATTATCGGAACCAACGTATCGGCAACTTACTTCGGCTTATACGGCAACTTTCTTCTACAAGGGTCTTACATCATCTTCATCCTTATCTGTTCCGCCTTCGTGTTTAATGCTTTACTACGCGATGACATCGACGGACCAGGGGCTGCTATACGAAGGTACTTCCCATCTCTCCCTCATCCTCAAATAAGAGAGAGCGTTAGCGCTGACAATAAATATCACAACAGAACTAAAATGTTCGTCGCGTTGGCCAGTACTGGTCTCATACCCCCTGCATACATTTGGATACAGGGCATGGATCAGGGTTTGCAAGGGTATGCGTGTATGCATGATGTGATCACGATTCTGTTATATTTTCTAGCGCTCTTCTTCTACTTGACGCACATACCGGAGAGATGGTGGTCACACACTTTTGACATTTGTGTGAGTGGACTGTCTCACTTTCCCACTCGCTTCTGGGTAAAGAATGGCAAGCTAATCAGTGTCTTTTGAGGTCTGCAGGGGGCAAGCCACCAGATCTTTCACATTCTCATCGGTGCCAGCCAGCTTGTGTTTCTGTTCGGATTGCAGGAGGTGATGCAAAGGCACTGTTTGCGTGTAGGGGGGCCGGTTGCCCCGCAGGTATCAGACGAAACGAGTCTTTCATTGTGGATCGAGCCGAGTGTAGCATTGCGGATAGGGAGTCTGCCGTAATTTCAGACAACTTTTTCGTCAACCTGTTATGCATTCATAACCAGACAGTAGTGCAACTGTCAGAAGTCTGTTTCAAGATTACCAAACTGCTTTGAGAATAGATCCACAATGCACAACTCTGGCAAGACTGTCTTGCTGATCAAGATATTGAAGTCCATATTCCAAAGAAAACAACAACAACAAAAACCTTTATACGCAAAAGACGGCCTCCATAAAGTACTTGAAGGCCGGGGACTGATGATAGAAAGTTACACTCGTGGAAAGATACGAGTAAGCCGTTGCGATTTCGCAACACCAACCAGCAAGAGCACCTTGCGTATACTTCAAGGAGTGTCTTTTGACCTGCAGCCCATCCGTAGCACTCACATTGGATGACCGATGTGCATGGCCATTTCTCATACCATTTCCATACGAATACGTCCGGAAATGTGACGAAGATAAGGTTATGCAAATCCGGGGAGTATGGGCTATTTTTGGACCCTGCATGGGCGGAGCATTCCCGCGAAAGGCGTCATCTTCTATTACTGAGACGTCTCAGTATTTGCCTCATTACCAAGTCAATAAATGCCTTTCCTCTGTTACACCGCTCTCGTTTTACATCTTGACTCACTTCTATCGCCTATGCGATGGCCCCCGTTTCAGAAGACGATTGTCCCGTCTGCCAAACAACACTCTCGCAAATGAGTGAAGGGACAAGAGAATCACATGTCCAGACCTGCATCGAATCACATCTCTCAGCACCGCTGAAATATCCCTCCTCTGCATCCAAACTCCCTCAGAACTCTCGGGCACAAGAAAGCGAAGATAAAGGAGAATCATGTCCCATCTGCCATACATCATACTTGACTAAAGACTTTGATGGCAGCGACTCTGCTCGCGAAGCACACTTCTCTACTTGCTTTGAATCGCAGTCATCGAGCTCCAAGTTTGCACCATCTCCTGGATCGCCGCCTTCCTACAATAGAGAAGGAACCTTCGACAGCAATTCTAAGTCTTCAGAAGCAGCGTTCCCGTCGGAGAAAGGAGCCGCCTCAAAATTAGGACCCACCCCATCAAGAAGCGCGACCATGCCAATTCGTCAACCCGTTCCAACCGAGGCTCCACCGAGCGGCTCTCGGAGGCTTTCCATCTTTGGGTTTGGAAACGGCAAGAACAAGGAACAGAAAATGGAGGAGAAGGTCACGAAAGCTGATGGCTTGATGCGTCAAAGATGGGGTCCTCCAGGCTCTCCTACATCGGAGATGGTGAGAAGGTACTGGATGGCGACAAGAATGGAACAGCATTGGGAGTATCTCCGAGCGCACCATCCTAGGCAATTCAAGAAATACCTGGGTAAAGGTTACATGGAGCCCATACCTGTATGTACTCTTTCGGGCCGATTTTTTCCCTTTCAGTACCTTGGCTTGAGTCATGAGACATGTTTGACGAGTAATAAAAATGTTCTTGCTCTGCAAAGCTGTCTCATCACGCAAAACCCCGTTTCACAAGAGAGATCCTAATTTCGAGCGTGTAGACGTCCTGGGTCCAGAACAGACAGCTGGCGTACCTCTATCCGGAACCCTCAAATTGGGAAACGCCAGCAGAGAAACGATTGTACTACCTGCTCAACAATGGGGTCATGCCTGACGGATCAATGGTACGTATTTTCGGAGTCCATATTTCCTCTTCTGGACCAGATCTTGAGCCTTGAAACATGTCTTGAGAGTGTCTACTTGGTAGACAGATTCGAAGGCTCAAGATAAACCCTCGATTAGGCAATGCTGACTCTGAAACTATCATCCAGCATCCAGTGTTACGACCACTTAATATCAATAGAGATATGTACACCATTATCCGACGAGGCAACGAGAGGAATGCCAGACAAGTCCATCTCAATGCGCAGAAGCTAGCTCAATACCAAAGCCCGGGTGACGTTTTCCAGAGTGACAAGGATATCAAATCGCATCGCTACTCGGATCAGGTACCCAATACCGTTTACGAAGCCCGGACGGCGGCATTGCACGAGCTTGCTGAAGGCATCATACACGGCACAGACCATCTTGAGACCATGCTATTGATTGATGTCTCGGGATCAATGACGTGGAATCCTCATGGAGGCATGCTGGGGCCCGATGGGATTCTACGATTCCACGACCAGCCCTCCAATATACTCCTCGTGCAACATCTCGTCCACAGAGTATTACACCATATGATCCCTCGACAACAGAAGGAGCATTCCACCCAGCTAGGCATCGACACCGTGACGTTCTCGAGCTTTGGTAGATACGTGGGTCAGATATCTGCAGATCGCTTTACACAGGACTGGAACAGACAGGTCCAGCTGGGCGGCGGTACTCAAGTCATGCAAGGTTGGCAAACCGTCAAAGCCACATATTTCCAGCACCAGCACGAGAGCTACGGTCATGGCAGGTGGGACCCTGTATTTGGATGGCAAGCTACGCCCGGCATGCCCAAGCTGTCACTACTGGTCTTCCTCGACGGCGAGGCTACGGATATGGATGAATTCGAGCTCGAGCTGCTGGGCGAAACATGGGCGTACGTGACGATTGCGCTGGTCGGGATGGAGAACTGCCCGCATCATCATTCGCATGCTATCGAGCTGGAGCGGGTTGCCAAGTTCAACCCGCATGTTGGCTTCTTCGATGTGCATGGGAGAGTATGTGAGAGGATGGTTGTGGAAGATATACTGAGCAGTGTCTATCCTGTAGACCCACCCTCATACAGTGAGATCCTCAAGCCAGAGTACGATCTGCCACCTGAAGAGCTGCCGAAGTATTCGGCGTACTGATGGACAAGATTTGCTGGCGTTCAGTGATGGGTGAATAAGGATTCAACTTCCAGACTGGTTTCTTTGAGCGACCTCATTATGCATGCGTTAGCGATTTCTACGAATCTCTTAAGAAGGCGTTTCGGAGAAAACAACTCTTGGCGGGGTGGAAAGCGCTGTTCTGTACTAGTACCATAGCTCCTGCGCAATCGCAGAGTTGATTTGAATCTGAAACACCTGCCACATATCAAAGCTCTGCCTCAAAGCCAACGTTACATCCTAAAGGAATCGCCAGCGTACACTGAGTGATGCAAAGGCATCAGGGCTGTTAGCCTCATTTTCAGCGCTAATGTACGAGTCCCGTACGATCCAGAAGCCGGAGTCCGGACCAAACAGGTTTCCGATGGGCAACGGCCCCACCAGCGTCGAGAATTCATCAAAGCAACAGCGTAAAGTACGGACGGTAGGTACCTCAATTACCTACTATCATTTGCATCCGCATCCCCAGTACGCAAGCAGCAAGATTCAAACGCGATAGGTATTCTATTTCACCATCGTTTGTTCGGGGCGCCTCGCTCTTTGTTGGTCGTTGGCGGGGGGTCCAAAAAATGAGCGCTCGTCAGGGTCAGGGTCAGCCCATGCGACAAAGGAAGGGGGGATCCTTCCTTGAGAGGGTGGGACAAGGCAAGGCAACGCAATGTGACGGCAACTTTAAGCTCTTTCAGCAAACCTCACACGCGATCAGGAAGGGAGAAACCTGTGAGAGGATGGGACAAGGCAAGCCAATAATGCGATGGTGCGGTGAGTAAGCTCGCCAGTCAGAATGAGGTAAGCTTCGCGCAACGTTGGGAAGGGCTGAGATGCTCAGCTCCGTCAGAAAGAGAAATGGAAAATGCTGCGCCGTGCCATCTATACATATACCTAACAATAATAATTAATGTGTGGATGTGGGTGGTAAGTGTGTCTTTTAATTACTTTACTTTGTCATGAGTTTCTCCTACCTTAGCCAACGATGACAGGCTAAGAGTCACACGAGTGTCTCTTGGCTTTCTGACTGAGATTCCCGACTGACTGGGTTTCCCGACTGACTGAATTTCCCGGAAAGCTGACAAGCCGTTGGCACTCGCATCTCAGAAATTCAAATCCTTTAAAGTCGAAAGGTCGAACGGGTTCGGTCTTTATCTTATCCCGACCCCGCCAGGATCCATTCCTGCATCCATACGAGCCTGCCTTTCTTTCAACTTCCTTCTCCCTCTTTGTTGTCCCTCCAATCGTTCCTACCCTTTTCCCTTTTTCCTCCTTCCTCCGTTGCGACATTGCTCGGACGCCTTGCGGACACCAAAAGGTCCGTGCTTCCAGCCTCCGCCATGCTTGCTGCCGAGACGGCTCACGGCCAGAACCTCACGTGCCGTACACACATCGACAGTCAGCAATTAATCTCCCAGGTTTACTGTGCTTTCTGTCCAGTCGCGCACACTATGAATTACATTGCAAGCGCCTTCACTTCGAGGCCCATTTCCGCAAAATCTTTAAAATCTGGGGTCAGTACACCGTCGATATTCGAAGAGACTGCCCTAGATGACGGACGGCAAGATTCAAGCCTTGAAACCCAAGCTACCTCTATAGCAGATTCAGATATAGCATCTAAGAGGCGGAGAGCATCCAGCAGAACTAGAACCAAGACTGCCTTTCGCCTTTGCCATCCGCCTCCTGTCCGCATCCACAAACAGCGTCTCCATATACGGCCGAGAGTGCTTCTACAGCTCCAGAAGCTCTCCAAAGCATCCCGGCCGACTCCTGTCTTCGAAGTGCTACCTTCGGTTGTCTTCGCGCCAAGGCTTGCGAGGCGTTTCCCCCGCACTTTCAAAGGCAAAGCTGGTCTGGGCGCGGATGACTTGGTGATTGTCAGCAGTGAGAATTACGAGGCGCAAGAGCGGCACTCTCATGACGTTGACGATTTGTTCGACGACAAATGGGATAAGCGGGAGATCATTGCTGCCATCTGTCAACCAAGCAAAGACGACTACCCGTACGGTCAAGGAGAGACGGAGATATGCCTGAACCATGGACCATCCTGGACTGCTTCGCAGCGTAAGAATGGCTCTTACGAGTTCGCATCTACCGACGACTGCGGTAATCAAACGTTAGCCAGGTGGGTACCCAAGCAGGCGAAAAGTGACCGGACAGCGTCCATATCATCCGTGTCCGAGGAAAAGAAATTCAATTTTAGCATACTCAACCCAAAGTCGCGTCGTCATGCCGTTATTGCAACTCTGGACTGTCATACAATAGAGGTTTCAGATCAATACTCCCATCCGTCCACAAGCCTGAGCTCACAAGCTTCTTCCACGCCTACGACGTCCTCTTCCTCAGTTTCCGAAGAACCCCAGACGCCCTCCATAAGATCAAGCCTACCGGCTCGAGATCCTGTAGAGGTGGACGACGCACTGAGAACACTTATCACCATCACTGGTATCTGGGTAGCACTTCGAGAAGGCTTTTCACCAAACTTCAAGTACGGCCAAACCACGCAAGGTCTGCCAATTAGCCCTAATCTGGCTCCGGGTCATAAGCATCGAAGCCTGTCTCTCAACGCGAATCAATTCAATAGCAATCAGCTTGCGATTCCCAAAAGCCCAAGTCACAGCTTAAGCAGTGCGAAAGGGACAAGGACCGGCCTTCAACACACCGTTTCGAACTCCACAGTACCACTGTCATCTTACCCACCGTTTACTCCACCTCAAAGGTCTGTCTCCGCCGGTACCGCGTTTATGCAGCGACTATCTACGCGCAAATCATCCACGCCAAAGATCATCCAACTGAGCCCTGTTGGTGACCTTGAGGGTAGCGACACGGAGAAAGATGCGTGTCGGGCGAATGGGTCCCCTTTGCCGCGTTCATCGATGAGTTCCAGAGAGGGACGGGATGTTTCTCTGGAACAAGGCATTGGCGGTCTCGGTTTGGACTTTGGAGATGGTATTTCTCAGCCGACGAAAAGGGCGGCAAGAAGGTCCAGCAGCAGGATCAGGAAGATGTTTGGCCGGAGTCCCAAAGAGCGTGATGTATGAAGAGAAACAGCCAGAGATGTATTGCAGCGTCTAGGACTACTGCAATCCCGGCCTCTATTCATAGCCATAGCTGTAGTGATGGCGAATCATTCCTCTCGTATATCCGTTCCACTAGTACCTTTGTGACTGATCAGATGATTTCAAAGTCCACATGATGAATGCGATTAGTGGCGACCGTTTCAAATAAGGGTGAACCATGAACCCTTGGCGCTGGTCTGTGCGCGCCTCGGGCGTTAAAAATTTCCCCAAAATTATTTCGCGTCATTTGGGCCTTCAAGTCACTGCTCGCGATAACAACTCCACCCACTCTCTCTCACACTCTCAATATATCACATATGCCAGAGCATAGTATGACTACTGCCCTCTACAGCTGTTTCATGAGCTGTCGAGAACCTTTGAATCGCGCATGCTACTGCCGGAAAAATCAGGAAATCATCAATAAAGGAGCACACGCCTAGACCCTTGAATGCCCCTCTCGAAAGCACCAGACAAATCTTGGTCAACACCTCTCAAACAAGGACCCTACCTGAGGAGGATACCGACGAAATCAAAGAACCCTCAGATTGAAATACTATATATCCTCACTTCAATGGCAATGAATGCGACCTGTTGAAAAGATTTATGGAGATGTCTCAGAATTTCAACGGCTACCGTGGTACATCTCACGGCTCACCACCGCCACATGCGAACAATGACTTTACAGGCCTCATGGGCTCTTTGATTTCACCTGGCACTGCCCCCGCTACACCACTTCAGCAAGCCTTTGGTATGCCGTTCTACAACACGCCGGCTTGGCAGAATGGTGGGCAGGGGAACTACAGTTTCAACGTGCCATTCCAAGGGTCGCCCGTAAATCAAGATGCTTGGAAACACAATGGCGGAGAAGACTACATGGCTCTCGGCCAACAAGAAGAGGAAGAAGAAGAAGACGACGAAGACGAAGACTCACTTATGGTTGTTGATGATACGGAGATACTCAATAGTCTGCAGAAGAACCAACAGCACAATCAGAACGGCGGATCAGCAAGCCACACGCAAGCAGCAAATCACGAACCACCTGCTAAACCCGGGCAGCTTCTCAACCTCGCTTCGTCCTCCCCACTAACTCTACCTCACCCCAGACTACAGGGCCCGGTAGCCCCCACTCCAGCGTTGGTGACAAAGTATCCAATGGTCAACGATAGCGCTGCGCGTGCAGCGGAGCTGAGAGCGAAGCTCCTGGCTAAAAGGCCTTCGACTACAGCATCCCCAAGAGCAAGTCCGGCTGTGAATAGAGCCGAGCTTCCCAACGCTACGCAGACCAACGCCCAAGAGCTGCATATAAACGGAGCACTGACAACAAGGGCGAAAGCGGAAGATGATTTGAAAATTGCCGCGGTGCAGGCCACCGCAGCAACAAACGCCGATGAAAAGTCTACAAGTAAACCCCAAGGACAACCTCAAGGTAAACCTGTCAAAGATGACGAATTCGAACACCTTTTTGCTCAAGCCAGGAACGCCGCCGACACTGCCAAGTCAGAAGCTAAGATGACGAATGGAAGTCGTCTTGTCAGAGCAAGTGTTGAGAAGCCAGCAGACCTACCCATGAGCGACGTCAAACCGACAAAACCTGCTGTCTCAGACATGCGCCCCGCCTTACAGAAGAACCACTCCTCTTCTGAAATGTCCGAAGGAGAGATTCACAGCGGTCCTCCCTCGCCAACCGTCGCTCCACCATCCCCAAAAGCTACAGAGGCCAAGGAGAGCAAACAGGCTGACCAAGACAAGAACGAAAAGCTAATGCGCCAGAAT
Source organism: Letharia columbiana (assembly GCF_014066305.1). NCBI lineage: Eukaryota > Fungi > Ascomycota > Lecanoromycetes > Lecanorales > Parmeliaceae > Letharia > Letharia columbiana. The sequence goes on along the minus strand of NW_023501047.1, from coordinate 343,746 downwards.
GAGGTACATAAGGCGTATCAACCTCTTAGGATATCTAAGCAACCAGCAACAGAGCCTGCAAAATCAGGCCCAAAGATGGCGGATCACTCCAGAGCAGAACAATCACCGTCCCCCAAATTATCGAACAAACAGCTCAAGCAGCAGGCGTGGAAGCAGAAAAATGGCTACGCAGGATCTCATGATTTGTATTATCCAGACTCACGAAGGGATCGAGAGTGGGATCGAGCTAGAGGTCCTAACGCTAGAGATGACGACAGAGATTCAAGAAGACCATCAACATCACAAGCATCTGCCAATCTCGCCCAAGTCGAGCGAGACGCCCGACGAAGGCTGTCAGATGATGAGATACGTCGACAACAGCGCACGGAGGATAACGCCAGGAGAGCAGCGGAATATAAGAAAAATCTTGAGGCTCAACGAGCAGCAGCTTCAAAGAAGGCCTCAGACAGCTCCAAGGTGTTTTCGTCACCAAAAGACGTTCGCAGACATGAACCGGAACCACGAGCATCGCAAACCACTGAAGGACCCAATGATAGAGATGAATCAGATGCGATCCAACTCAAGATCGACACGCGAATGCCAACAGTTGAGTCAGCGACTGGCGAACACGACATTGACACCGTGATGCTTTCTCCCACCGGGCAAGACATTGATGGGGACGAAGATATCAGCGACTGGCTAGAGTTGACCGAATACTATGACCTAGCTCATCGCGAGAGAAGACTGACCTGGTTTCGCAAGAAAAGGGCGCTTGACGTTCAAAAAGCAGAGTTTGAACGAGAGGAACAGCTGGAGCTGCAAGAAAGGTCAATGCTGAAGCGGGCGCAATCTGTCCTGCCTGCCAACACTCCTCCCAAAGTCACCCGTCGCGCCTCCATTGTCCAAGCCAAGATGCCGCCTCCGCCCCTTCCCCTCAAAGAAGCTAACAGTGTGGGTATCAAGATCAAGGACTCGGCGTTATCGGCCGGACTGCCGACACCCCAGACACCTACAACAATGTTGAAGAGACAACATGCTGAAGATGATCTCGACACTAGGCGCATGCAGCCTGCTGACAAGATCGCGCGAACAGATCTTAATGGGCATGCTACTAACGAGAAGCCACTAACGAGTCCTGCCAGCGTTCAGGGAGAAGGATCAGCCGTCAGAGGAGATCGATACGTACCTCGACAAGGACGGAGCAGATCTCCAGGATTACGACGTAGGAGCTTGAGTCCCCGTCACCAACGGCGCTCCAGGAGCGCGTCTCCTTATGGGAACAGGACATTCTCAACCGGAAACGGATTTCCGAAACACCTTCGCACGTGCCACAACTGTGGTCAGCCAGGCCATATTGTCAACGAGTGTACCGAGCCTCGACGCGATGGTAAGGAATGGAATAGAGGCTCGAGCGAGTATCAACAATGGGTCTCTCCCAACTACCGCGGGCGCAACCCAGTAGCAGTTGCTCGAGGAGGAGGAAACCGCTCGCCTCACCCTCGTGGTGGAGGGACCGGGAATCGATCACGATACAGCTCGATCGGCAAAACCGAAGACGGAGAGACGAGCAGCTCAAAGGAGAACGTTGGCGGTGCCTCTTTGAAATTAAGAGACGGCAGTCAGTCTCGTCGATGAACTACCTAGCACTTTAATCCTCCGTGGCTTCGTTGCCCATACCTTTCTTTCTATAACAAGCCTCTTTCTGACATCCGATTTCCGTAATGCATTAGATACCAGGTATTTTTTATGATCAAAAAGCTGAAACGTTGACAATGTGCAAATCACGCACCCGTGACAGTGAGTAGACTCCGCGCATCGCTCCCCATCCCATCCCATCCGTATCTGACGCACAATCCCCCCCCCGGCCATATCCTCTCCCCCCCCCTCAATCCCGCATCCCACACCACCCCGCTCACACATACCATACCATACCATCCACGCTCTAATCAACCACCCACACTCTAACCAATCATCCATCCATCCATCCATCCATCCATCCATCCATCCATCCATCCATCCATCCATCCATCCATCCATCCATCCATCCATCCATCCATCCATCCATCCATCCATCCATCCATCCATCCATCCATCCATCCATCCATCCATCCATCCATCCATCCATCCTCCCCTTCCCTCCCCCCCCCCCCCCCCCCCCCCCCCCTCCCCTCACCCAAAACAGCACCAGCGCCCCGCCTGCAGCACAGCACAGCACCCTCGACGCCCTCCTCACCCCCACCCCACCCCACCTCATCCTCCTTCTCCCCTTACTCCCTTTCTCCGTCACTTTTCTCCGTCGCTGTCTCCGTCGCTGTCTCCGTCACTTTCTCCGTCACTTTCTCCGTCACTTTCTCCGTCACTTCCTCCGTCACTTCCTCCGTCCCTTTCTCCGTCACTTTCTCCGTCGCTTTCTCCGTCACTTTCTCCGTCGCTTTCTCCGTCCCTTTCTCCGTCGCTTCCTCCGTCGCCTTTCTCCGTCCCTTCCTCCGTCGCTTTCTCCGTCCCTTCCTCCGTCGCTTCCTCCGTCGCTTTCTCCGTCACTTTCTCCGTCACTTTCTCCGTCGCTTTCTCCGTCACTTTCTCCGTCCCTTTCTCCGTCACCTTTCTGCGTCGCTTTCTCCGTCACTTTCTCCGTCACTTTCTCCGTCATTTTCTCGGTCCTTTCTCCGTCACCTTTCTCCGTCGCCTTTCTCCGTCGCTGTCTCCGTCGCTCGTCGACTTTCCCGTCGCTTTCTCCGTCGCTTTCTCCGGCGACTTTCTGCGTCGGGCCGTCTCGGGACGGATTCCCGTTCAGGCACCAGTGGCCGCGTGGGGCGTGGGTGGACGGGGGGGGATGTTGCGAATGGGGGATGGGGATGGGGATGGGGATGGGGGGGGGGGAGGGGGGGGGGATGGGGGGGAATGGAGGAAGGATGGGGGGGGAAGAGGAAGGGGGGTGGGGGAGGTTGGGGGGGGTGTCATTGATGAGGGGGGGGGAGAGTGGGGAGGAGGTTGGGGAGAGAATGAGGGGTGTGGAGGTGGGGGGATGGGGAGTGTGTGACAGGGGGTTTTGGGTGGGGAGTGGTATTGCATCCTCCGTATGTATGGATGTATGGATGGAGGAGTAGATTAATTGCTGGCCTTTGGCATCGCGCAACTTATCTCCCGGAGGATGGGAGCTCGGGTTCTTTTCCTGACAGCGCCGGGTTAGTTGCCTGGTTGGATCCTTGCTCATTGATACGGGCTGTGGTGACACCGATGGGGGGGGGGGTCTTGCGTTGTTCATCATCGACGGCTTGACCGTTGGTTGTTACGGACTGGTCTATAGGCTTGGGGAGGAGGGTTAGCTAGGCTGGGGGGGCTTAGAAGGAAAGCGTTGACTTGGTTTCATGCAAAGGGTTGGAGGGTAGCGATGAGCTTACGGACTGGTCTAGAGCTGGGGAGGGTTGGCTAGGCTGGGGTTGGAAGGAAAGCGTTGACTAGGTCTGGGTAGCGACGAGCTCGAAGAGATGTCGCTAGCATCAATGAGGGTCAGCGTAGCATTGGGTGAATTATGCAATTCATTAGATCCAACACTTTCTCACAGAGGCCCGTGACTCAACTCCCACGCGCGGCCCACAATCTCGAGGCTAACATGCACACCGTACCTCAAATCACGAGTCGCATACACAATTCGATACGGGCTAACCAACCCTTGTTCGTATGTACAAACCAGCTCGCTGCCAGAAACGCCACCAGACTCCAGGCTACCGTCCGCCCCTTCAGAGACAACCGTTAGCTGCAAGTCGCCAAGGCTGAGGATTATGGCTGAGACTTCGGGATTAGTTTGCCAGTCGAAGAGGCAGGCAGGATGGCGGATGTTGGCTCGAGGGTAAGGAGATGGTAGAAGGCCGGTGAAGTCGAAGGCGGGGGTGATGGCGCGGTGATAAAGGTGGGTAGAAGAGCGTGCTTGTGATGGATCATGTCCAATATTAGGGGGTTTTGATCGGTTCGATGGTGATGGTTCTTGAAAATTTTCTTGGGCTGAGGTGTTGTCTGAGATGGCGATACGGACAGGCGGGCTTGCGGTTGAGAAAGTGGTGAAGAGATAGAATAGGGTCAGAGCTTGCCAAGTCCATCGTGGTTGCATTATTCTCGTGTAAAAGGTGAGGGTTCATGCTGGATCATGAATGTGTAGACTTCGAGGATTCAAACCGAAAGCCGTAAGGAAGGATATCGTAAAGTCCACGCCGAACTCCTGGCTATGCAGAAAAACACAAAGAGAAAAAGGATTGGATAGTAAAACAGTAACGGAGGTTCTCTGCGAGCTTGACATGATAAATGGGTCCGCCGAATTACAGACAGCGGGTCGCATACAGTGGCATATTCGCGGGCGCGCGGTGGTATTTGCTGGTCCAGAACACCGGTCGGCTATCGGCAACAGCCCTAATACCATCGCATTAGAAAGATTGCAAGACCTTCTTGCTTAGACTTTCTTTCTGATCGTCGACCAGCTCAGACAACCCCTCCCTCTTCCGCTTCTTCGCCGCATTAAGCACCATGCCCCTATTGATTGGCCTTCCACCGGGCGTGGTGGGATTAATAAACAGCTCAGGCTTTGTTGACGCAATGTTGGCCTCATCAACGAACTCTGTCCCCTCTGCTTCGGCTTGCTTTTTCGCGGCGAGATAGTTATCAAATCCGCGCCCGAGATCGATGAGTTCAGCCGCGACCATAGTCTCGCTGGGTTTCCAGATCGCGTTCTTCTTCATGCGCTTTCGGAGAGTCAAGAGCTCGTAAGAAGTCAAATGCAGCCAGGGGTGGTGCCTACTGCCCATCGCGGCATCTGTTGGTGGTGATTCTTCTCGCATCATGGCATTGGTGACCGAAATTCCCGCGAGGCCGCTGTGCACGTTGGTGCCGCGGCTCTTGGGTGTTCGGATGATGCTGTCTTTGGGCTCGCTCTTTGGTTTTTCGACGCTGGCCCTGAGTTCGCTGATCAGTTGTGCGGAGGGGTCGCCGGTGGGCGAGCTAGTGCGTTTGCTGGGGGTTTGCATAACGGGCGAGCTCGCTCCTGGGCTGTTTGTCTTTGGCATCTTCTCTTGATAACCTACGGAGATAAGGTGGAGAAGGCCGGGGATGGGTCGCCCTTTGAGAGAAGGATCACGTGCGGTCGCGTCTAGGCGACGGTTGCGATGGTGTTGCGCCCGGAGTCACAAAATTGGTGAACGTGTGTAAGAATTTTCGAGACACAGGATAGCCAAACCTGACCCTATTTAATGTCTAGACCAAAAACCCAAGTCTGATTGTGTGCTTATTCAAAATCTGAGGAAGTGGGTGTTAAAGTAGAGCGGACAGTTATTCTGTGAATCAGACACGGAGTAGGTAGGTATCATAAATTTGTTGCCAAGGATATCACTGGTATCTGCATGTGAGCTAGACCAAGTGTCGTAAAGCTAGACCAAGCGTCGTAAAGCGGCAAGCGGCCGGCACCTAACCTATAACGACCGTTCTATAAGATCGTCTTTTTTCTCCGCGTAGATACTGTCTAGCAAAGCTACGTGCTTTAAAGCTCCTTGAATCTATTGAGCTACCAGGAAAGAAGGAAAAGCGATTACATACGAATTTCAAGCACAGCGGGAAAGAGGACATGTTGAACGAGAATCCCAGTAGGGCCTATTGAAGGAACGCCTATACAAGTAAGGAAACATAGGAAATCACCGATGCTCAGCCCCAGATTGACAGCAAATCAATGCCGTGACACGCTCAGCCCAAGTCTACTGTTGAGTTCGCAAGCTTGTGTCAAGACTCGGATCGAGCGTCTTGCCTAAATCGTCCTTTGTGATCCAAGCTTTTGCATGGTTCTGGTGCTCTGCTTTTCCCGTATGGTACCGTGGACGCGTGCCAGTCAGATGGGAATGTTGCTTTGCGGCAGTGATAGTTGATCCTTCATTTCGTGTTTGACGCCTCGTTCCATTCTTCTGTGCTCCCGTTCAAGACAATAGCGGTATAGGCTCAAACCCAGCTCCTTCTTTTCCGGTGTGGCGATATAGAATAAAACGCAGCGGTCCATTTCGTCTACCTGCGCGGCCAGTCACGATCGAGCAAAACTGTCGCTAGGCTGACAAGGAAACCCACCTCGAAAGGCATGGATTGTACTGTATTCAGGCGCTCGCAAAGGGGCGGGTCTGGCCACACCGTTGATTTATTATGAACCCTGAGGGTGAGAAATGGGGCCTACTGAGATAAACATCCGCACAACTTCGGCAGCGGTCGCCCTTTCAGGCTGTATCTTGCCTTTCGAGGTTTCAGCGATCGTAAAATTTGCGGACCAAAAGCCGTCTTGTTTCGGTGCTAAAAGACGAGGTGTACCCACTATATTGCACTAGTCCAGAATTCTGTCTACTTCTACATCAGTCCAGAAGGCTCAGCTTCATCCATTTCTGGACACGCCGGGCTCCCAATCATTGGGCAGTTGTAAGCCATCCTTTTCTCTGCCTTGTCTCCTAAATGAATCTAATATTGATCCTTTAGATCTAGATCAATACCCCATAGCACACATAGGACCCTGTAGTCGCCGCACTCCACCTCTAAGGGTTTTTTTCAACGAATATTTCAAAAACCAGCCTGGATCACTGATTCCATATGCATAGCGTCTAAAGAAAATGAGGCAAGTAGACACGCATGGTTATGATCACGACGCCTATTGTCTGCAGGTAAGGTACAACGGCGCATTGTTGATTGGCACTCCACTATGCCAACGGGATGAACGTGTTTCCATTGGAGAAGACATGCAGTGACAGCGCTAACAGCTATACTACATTGGCAAAACCGCTATGCCAAAACCCAACACCTGCAGAGCAGGTTACATGTCACGGGGCCTTAACCAGCTTTCCTCAACCCATCCCAGCTCCATTTGCTGATTCCCGTCGAAGAAAAGATACATCCAGCGTTTCAGTCCTTCGCTGTAATACATATCTTTGATCAGGCCGAACATGCATGGGGGGCATTCGTAGGGAGGGGTGAGCTGGACACAGTCGATGAGGTCGAAGACCGGGCCGGGGCGGGGCGGAGAATACGATGCTGTTAGTGTCACAGTATCATTCTGATCTTTGTTATGTAGAGGATGTTCCTCTGGTGCATTTAGGGGCCTGCGGGGATGGCCTGTGAAGTAGGATTCGGGGAGTCTCGCAGGCGGCTTCTCTGTTTCCTTTTGCATGTGTGCCTTCATGGAGAACATGACGGAAGTCGGTAAAATGGGACGATTCGATGATAAAGGTTCTCTGGGTGTTATGTTGGTGTTCTATCCTTATGATAGTAGCTGAGCTATGAGAGAGAAAGGAGGTTTCCTACTTATACCTCGTCCTGACTTATGGCAGTTGAAACAGACGACTTTCGGGTTTTCAGGCAGTAAACCCGCCTAATTGGCGCATCTGTGACACGCAGGCGTATGATATTGGTCGCCTTGCCTTCCGGAACGATAAAGCAGGATCGGGTGTGAAAGCAGGAAAAATGTTCTCACCAAGCAAGGAAGACAATGCCGACCGTGGTGGTGCTAGCTTCGGAGAAAGGTCATGCCTCTGTTGAATCAGACGAGGTGCTAAGGTCTGCCGCAATTCTTCATTCGGAACCGTGAATGTTGTAGAGCCGCCTGGTGTTCCAGGTATGGTGTGGAGGCTCTCGGACGATTTCAGTCATGCAAATCTTCTGACACCCCCTGGGGATCGTAATATCCATTCGCACTCACCCAACGATCTCACCTCGTACCCGCCGAGCGCGATGAACCCGCAGCAAATCGTCGCGGTTGCTTTCCGGGTCCTGGTTCAACTACGCCGGTCTTTTAGAAGGGCGCGCCACACTCTGGGATGAGAATCCGTCTCGGCAGTCATGGTGGCCATGAGTACCCTCTACAACACCAGCCCTGCTTCCCCAACGAAACCGTCAGCCCGGTATCCAAATCTTCCAGATCTCAACGCATTCTCAAACGTCATGACCGAACCACTCAACATGGACACCAACCCCATCACCCGCCGGTACGGCCCAAAGCCCCAAAAGCCCAAGAATAGCGGTACACTCCTCAACCGGTTACGCGCCAGATTGGTGAATCCCCATGCCAGGGCTTGCGTATGACTGACAGATGAATTCGCCGACACAGGAAAGGCCCCAACCCCTCTTTCGTGTCGGGTCTTCGGTCTGGGAAATATGGGTGGGCGGCAGACGGGAGAGACGCGTTATTAGTGACTGCACGTGGGATGAGGGCCAGGGGTATGTGGTCATGGAGGAGTCTGCGATGAAGGATCTTGGCTGGCTTGAGGAGTGTTCGTTGACTTCGGATGGGCCATGAGTGGATGTCTGAGGATATTAGGGATCGGGGAGTTGTTACTGGGTATGGACGGTCGGGTCTGTGCTTTCTAGCTGGCTTTTCCATTGTTCTTGGTCTGCTTGTTAAGGGTATGCACCATAATCCGTGGTGTACTGTTGCTATTTGTCCTTAACGTACTTAGTAGACTCAATACAACGGTTCACCCCATAGCAATTCCAAAGGCCTCTCATCCACCGGAAGCGATGTTAATCACTCAGCGAATTATTACCAATTTCTCAGTTCTCCGGGGTATAATCGGCCCAAGCAGCCTCCACGCCGCCCTCTTCCACCCCTCACTACTATATTTCGAACCCCGTGCTGGTGACTGTCAGCCGCCAGATCCCACTCCTCGCAAAGCCCGCAGCAGAAGATGAGCCAGTACGCGTTCTTCAGCCATTTCTTCGCCCTCTCCTCCCTTTCCGTCTTTTTTTTCGGCTTTGCGCCATGCTCGGTGTGCCCTTCCCGGCCTTTTATATTGCGATTTGCAGTTCTATCTCGGTCCTCAAATCTTATTACTCGCGGCGGCTGATCATCCGTAAGCACGCCCGTCATCGTCCTTTGCCCCTGTTCAGATCCTGTTGTGGGCAGTCCATAGACACCGTGTACCTGCCTCTGTGGTGGCAAATGCCCACTTCGAATCGGCGTAAATTTTCCCCTCACGAGCACCCCATCTTCCCCTCTCATCACGACGCCTTTCGGTAAGCCGACCGTCTGCTTTAGCCATTCTCTTTCAGCTGCGGTGGGGCTACGGAATTTGTCACGAAAGCGTGCTGGTGGAGGTGGCAGGCGATAGTTGGAAGCTTCGGGCTTGTTGAAGGAGGGCAGACCAGGAGGCGTGGGGCTGCGGGTTGGTGGTGGGTGACGCGGTTGGATTGGTGTGAGCACGGGAGAGGATGGACGAGAGCGCCGTTGGGATGTGGGGTTTGGAGATGGTGGGAGGTCGGATGTGGAGAAGGACTTGCGCTTGAGGCCGGAGGCGCGCGCGCGGAGGGTGGCTGCTGAAGAGTGCGCTACTATAGATAGCGGGCGTAAAGTGGCAAGAGAGGATTGCTCAGTGATAGGATAGAGGACGTGGGGCGTATGCATGAGCTTTTCAGGGGACGCTGTCTCCGTGCTGCGGAGGAATGAGGCGGGGACTGGAGAGCCAGATGCATCCATAGTGATGTTAAGCCAGGCTGGCGATTCATCATGGTTGGACGTCATTGTGAGATGGTTTATATTCCCCAAGCCAGCATTGTCCCAATCATTTGTCGCGCTGCTGTCTAGGTGCTCCTGGCTGGCGGCGAAGGGCGCTTCGTAGATGGAGTTGTGAGGGGATGGATAGCTTTCTGATGAGTCGAGGTATGCCCCGAGAGCCTGTGTGGCTGACTTACGACGAAGAATTGGTCCTGTTTTGGCTGTGCCTGAGGGTGGAGATGGTGTTGGGGTTCGAGCCTCATTGGTGGTGGACTCCAATGGCGCACGAGCATCTGATGCGGCACCCATGCTTGCCTGAGTGCAGGCGCTGAATATAGCGTTGATTTTCGGCACTGTAGCAATGATGATGCTTGATGAGATATCTGTCGACGCTTGTAGGATAAGGATAGCGATCGGAAGCAGAGAAAGTGAGATTCGACATTGGTACTTTTGAGGATCAGGAAGCGGCGACTGAACCGGCACCAGGTCAGTTGACACCAACCATCTCTGTATGCATAAGCGTGTAACAAATTCTTATGGTTCCATGATTTATGAGACTTCGATGAGAGGTATGGGAAAGAACCGATTTTTCTGGTACAATCTTGTCAAGTCATTTACAGGGTCGCGCTATTTCGCACATTTCTGCAGATAGTACCCCAACACCCTAGTAATCACGCTGAACTTCAATGCTTATCCAATGCTATGCTATGCGTTGAGCGTACAGGTCCAATGTGCCATAAGTCCAAGATGATAGACCAATCTGTCCGAAGATTTTGTTCGACGCACGCCGGGATCTTTATGGAGGAAGTGGCATGACAGAAGGGCAATCGCACATGCCATGTTTCCTCCCAAAATCGAAGAACTGACCCTGGTGGTAAGAACCGTTCTGGTATCTGGCTTTGTGAGAAGTTGGTCGTCCACCAGTGCATTCATCGCTGCGAGATCCCCACCTCGAAGAGCGTGTGTGCATGCATTCTTGATGCTGCAGAGTATATACTGCTCATTGAGCCGTCATAGTTCGACTTAATGATGATTTTCCGGGCGCCTTCAGTGTTCGAAGCTGGGCTTCGAGTTTCCGGCGTTCGTCTTGCTCGACCTATTCAGTAGTCAGCAGTGCTCAGGGCCCATACCTGGAATGCACTTACTCTTAGAACTCTCAGGCTCTCCGCCCTCGTTTCTCTCATCATCTTCTTGAACTCATTCTTCAATATTGCAGTGCTCGTATTGCTTGAACCCTGAGACTCCAGGCTGCCAGGCTTTCCCGGAACGTTAACCCCAAGCGATTCAACCTTTCCGTCACTTATTTGGGTTTCAAGCACTTCAATGCGGTCTCGCAAATTGTCGATGGTATTCTCCAACTGCTCGCGTTCCTTTTCGTACTCAATGCTAGATTTGGTCATGACCTCGTACTCGCCAATCGTTTCCGAGAGTTCTTTTTGCAAAGCTTGCACCCGCTGGTTAAGCTCAGCGTTGCCCGCCTCGTGCTGAGTCTTCAGCCCAGCAAGCTCTTCCAACAAGGTCCCGTTGCGCTCATTGAGATCCTCTATCTCCTTTTGCATAACTGGATGAGACGCGACCTCGGCTGCACGCTGGGCACGAGTACCATACGCCCCATCAAGCTCTGCTCTGGCAACGGTAAGTTCGGTCTGTAAGCGAACCATTTCTCCCTCGGATTTATCTAATTCGGTACGCGCTTTCTCGGCTTCTGTGTATTTTTCTTGTAACTTCGCCTCCAGGCCGCTTGTCTTAGCAATGTGCTCATCCTGCTCGGTTGTCACAGTCCGTAACTGGACTTCGAGGTTTGAGATATTGTCGTGCTTGTCCTGTAGCTCAGCCAAAAGCTGGTCCTTGTCTTCCTTGCGTGCTGCCAACTGAGCGCTGAGAATATAACTTCCTTCTATACTTTCTCTGACGGTAGACTGAAGGTCATTCCTCGCTTTCTCGAGCTCTGCAGTTACTTCTGCTAATCGTGCATCTTTTTCGGAATCAGATTTGCTGTTCACTTCCTTCTGCTGTTGGATTTGACGACCCAATATTTCCTTTTGCTCATGCAAGCCTTTCACTCGTGTGTGTAGCGATTGAACATTCGCGGAGAACGCCTGTAACGAGAAGCTATCCTCTTCTGAAAATATATTTTGCCAAAGGTCCTGTAATGCAGTCTCATACTGACCGACTTTTTCCTCGTGAACAAGCCGAGTAGATGTGGAGGTCTGGCTATCATCTTTGAGGCGCTCCACACCCTGCTCTAATGCATCAAGGCCATTCCCAAGGAAAGCTATTTGTTCTTCCGGACCACGACCGGAGACATCAGGAGGTTGAGGATACTGTGCATCAGGATCAAGGTTACTTCGAAGTATAAGACCACGAAGTTGTGTGTTGAGATCCTCAAGCCTCTCTTCAGCAGCGTAGGCTGACTGCTTATAGCCTTGTAGCGTATCGACTTGACTTCTTTGCATGCTGTCGAGGCCCTTTTCCAAATACTCCACCTGCCCTTGTAGCGCGACCTCGTGGTCGTGTTGCAATTTGGACTCTCTGTGTGGTGCAGGAGGTGCAGGTAGCATTTGTCGACCAGCGCTCGCTTGCGCGATAGAATCCCTCAGACGTCGGTTGAGGTCCCAGAGCTTTCGCTCTGTCTCAAGAATTGACTCAGTCTGTTCGGCAAAAGCTGAGGCAACCTTCCCGTTCGTCTGAGTATCACCGGATTCTAAAAACGAGTCTAACGTCTGGTAGAAGCTGCGATCGTCGAACTCTTTTCCGAAACTGAGCGTGGGTAGGCTTTCAGAACTTTCAGGGTAGCCGTTCATGTGCTCTGACTGTTCACGAGAGGCGTCATTTTCCAAATAACCCTTGTGCGTGATCTGCAAGACTCCAGCTGTATGTTCTAGCAACCTTTTCTGTAGCTCTTGCGCTCGTCTCTCAAGCCTCAGCAGTTCCTGCGCCAAATCCTCACACTTCTTGTTGCTGGCGACCAACTCATTGTCTGTCTTACTCAACAAATCACTAGCGCTGCCTTTGCTTATCACACTCCTTCGTTGCCGTTTTGATCCGCCGTCCATTACGCTTTCGCGACTGTTTGGGGTATAAAGTCGATTGAGTGAGGTTGCCGCATCACGAAGCTTGTTCTCAATGGCTAGTTTGCGCTTGGTTGCATCAATGCGAGTCGATAGTATGGATATTTCCTTCTTCAGCTCGTCCACCTCCTCGAAAGACAAGAGCCCATATTGTGAACTGTCCCCAATGGCTGTCTCCATCAATAAGTGCATTGACACCGGATCGCTTGTGTCCAATAGCTCAGAGGTACGCGCTAGTGAGCCATTCGTCTGCAGGGAGGGTCAGTCTACTATATATGCCAACGTATCTTCCGCGCTACCTACATGTTGAAACCGCTGCCGGTCTCCTCGGTCTTCGTCCGTGCTTTCCAGGGAGCCTTTGTAGCCTTCAAGCAGTGCCTTCGAGGAGGGATGTAGACCGGTGCCATACCGGGAGTCGTAATTCGAGGCAGAGGAGGAGCTCCGTACTGCATGGCCGTTCATCGTAAGGGTGCTGGCTTGCGCAACGTCCTCCAACAACGGTGTCCCAAAAGAGCCGGAGGAAGAGAAAGGTTATACTACGTGCATGATTGCAGTTTTCCCTTATAGCAAAACGCGACAGCGTGGTTTCTCCGATACTGGACGATTCAATGATATATTGAATACTCAAGTGCTTTGAAATGCACTTCTTCAATTGTACTGGGCCACTGTGAAACCTCAAAGGCCAAAGGATCGACGGCTAAGGTAGCGCGGCTTTTGGCGCTAAGGATCCCTTCCCCGCTGACCTGGTGGGCCTTTAGTTCTGCCAGTCACCCACCATGCCACCCTCCACCCTCCACCCTCTTCATCTTCCAATTGGAGTATGGATCGCTGCAGTGGAGATCAGGTGTGAGATGACTCCTAGGAGTACACCATTGTTATACGGTCCCTATGCTCTGCAGTTGCATCATCGACGAGTGGATCTTCACATTGACCAGGAGCACAGCCCAACGTTCTATGCCAGCAATTACTCCGTGCTTCAGTTGTAATGACGCCGTTTGGAGACCGTCAAATTCATTGTGGTCGCGCGCAAGCCAACTGAAGCTTGCTGTGAAACCTCGCCGCGCCTTCGTGGTATGAAACAGGCCTTGCCGCAAGTTCGCCGCGCAAAACCCCCGAGGCTGAGCGAGCCTATCCCTCAAGCTCTATTCGTGGATAATATAAAGGCGCTCCACATGATTCAATTACTTCCTGCAGTCGTGTTTTATTCTCACTCTCAAAAAGCTATAGATGTTCTCCACGTTAAGAATCATGGGAATGTTCAATAATTGGTTTCTCGTGAAGGACAACCGCTGCTGCTGTCTTTCGCAATCGTAAGTTCGGTCTCCAATCGTGACTACAGAACGTCGAATAGATCAAGCATGTTATCACTCGTACTAGCCATCATTCTTCCCACCACTTTCGCGTCTGCAGCGACACCTACCAACGAGACCGCGGATTGTGAATTCACTAATGGTACTCTCAATGTCTACCAGCACCCCAATGCTTCGAGTTCCTACAGCATACCCGCGATAGTCTCAACCGGATCTACAGTCATGAACAGTACGACCAAAACCTGGCAGATAATCAACAGCATCGGAAACGTATCGGACTCATCGAACGTCGTCGATCCGCGAGCCCAACAGTTGTCACAATACATATTCTTGGATACATCAAGCACCATCAATGGATCTTCTTCTTCATCTCCGCTCCCATTCGCCGGCTGCTCGTTCACCTTTGGGCTGCCTTCAAGCTACATTGGGAAAACTTCTAGTGATGGGACTTGCGGCAAGATCTTCGGCCAGTCATGCCTCAACGAAATCATGCAGATCGCTCAAGACACCACAGCTACCATTCCGCCTGCTGTCGGATTAACGACATTGAAAGATGCGTGCGACACTGTAAGCGAAACCATTAACAATTACATTGCAACGTCTTCGAAGGCCTGTAGCAAAAATGGGCCTTCTATCGAGGTGTGGCAGGGTAAATGATATCCACGCCCATGCATTGCTACAAATATATAGCTGATTCCGACCTAGGTATAAACTTCTCCTACGCCAATACCGACAACTGCACTAATCCTCCTACTACCTTGCCTATTCAACTTTTTGAGCAATACGAGCCGTTTCACCAAGGAAATTATACGACATATGACCAGTGGACAAAGACCACCACGCCTATACTCTTGGCTCTGTTTTCCAATGACACGACCATGAACGGTGCCGGTGGCAGTTATTCACAGGCTTATCTGACCTGTACAAGCCCGATGAACGTCACTGCGGGTAGTCATGATCCGACGAGTGCGGCAGATCCTTCTGCGGTGGCGGACGTGAATAGCGTTGTGGGCTTTGCCCTTGCGATTATTGCTTTGGTATTCCTTATGCTATGATGATGATAATGGATATTGACGTCTGCTTCGCGCTTTTAGCGATGGGAGGGTTGCGTGCATTGTTCATGATACCACTGTTGTTTATGGCCACTGCATATTTCTCGGTCTGGGCGTTAGACGATTTGGCCGCGCCGTCTGTAATTTACTCCACGCGCAATACTATGTGTCTAGCAGTCTCGCTACGATATATTGAAAGAGCATCCATAATCCGAATGGATAGTTCTTGTCGGCCATCGCCTTAATATGAGATTCATTCTATGCTGCGTAGACGGTAGAGGTACACGTTGCACGCTGAAAAATGCCAAGGGCTGAAGTACAGCTGTACAAGTCCGCCAAGTTTCGTTGCCTTGACCAGAAGATGTTGGTCGCTGGCACCATGAATTGACCTTGTGCTCCATCCCATTCACCGCGACCACCTGCCATTACTTCAATTGCCGGAAGAGCTTTGGTGCGGCGCACTGGGTCGCGCAGTGTTGGAGGTGGAAGACTAGACATAGTTAACGTTTCATCAGCATTCGTCCCGGTATGAGCCATGTATCGCCATCAAACTCACATTCCTCCACGCAGTCTTCCTTGGGGCCCTTGTGGTTTGGGTTCTCGTGCTGCTTGGTAACGCGATCGGCGCACGCCTCGTAATGGTGCTTTGCGGGAGCGCATTGAGCAGACCTGGCGCACTCTGAAGACGCAAGGTTGTTAGCTCTGTATTTTTTTTTCTCGGTTCGGGGGCTCTCTGCGGGGAGCCAAATGGATGCAAAGCAATGGCCAGGAGTTCCGAACGGGACCGGAGCTCAAGCTTGTCACTTTTGCTGGAATCCCACTTTGGACGCCGTAGCCCAAGAATAGACTGTAGGGCAATGTATTATATATAGAGAAAGCCATTGACTTACCCTCCTCAAGCTTAGGCTTTGGATCCTCAGGCTCCTCCTCCTCCTCCTCCTCCTCTTCTTCCTCCTCATCTCCACCCTCGTCATCGCCCCCCTCCTCCTCTCCGCCTTCCTCTTCTCCCTCTTCTTTATCACCATCATCGCTTTTCTCCTCTCCCTTGTCGTCACCTCCTTCGTCGTCCTCTTTCTCCTCTTCGGGGGGCGCCTCAGCGTGCAGCTCCGTGAAGCCCATCGAGTTGTAGAAATCGGAGAAGATGTCGGAGAAACCCATAGCGGCGGCAGGCAAGAATTATGATGCTGCCGCAGCTGGCGAGAGGGTCGTCAATGTTCAATGGATGGGGTCGGAGGCTTCTGGTCGAGGGCAAGGATGGGAAGCGAGGTTCTTCGGGCCTAAGGCATTTTGATGAGGTAAAGCTTGGCGGCACGTGATTGGCTGGATTTTATAGGCACGGAGACGACGTGCCAAATTCCGAATCTCAAAGGCTCTCCATTACACTTCACAACTTGAAGTGCGGTGGAAAGTCTGTATGTGTGAGTTAAGCTCTTCAGATTACATCCAACAGTGCATACAAAATCTGAGAACAAGCCTTGGGCTACCCACTTGCATACAACATGGCTAACTACATCTCAGCAAATCCACTCTGGTGCCTTCTTTGGCACGTCTCCGCTGGACTTTGCAAAGCAATACACGAGAAAGCTAGGGAATTGCTTAGAGCTCGGCCTAGTAGTCTTCAAATGGAGGCTTCCCACACTGTAGCCATCTTGCATCCTGGAACAAGAAACACTGGCCTCAGATTTCAACTCATCTAGCACGGCGGTTTATGCAGTACGGAGAAATGGTCTTCTACTGCTCTAGCAGGTCACATGAGTGACCGTCTTCGATAGTTTTCATGCATTCATCTCCTGAGAATAACAATTCTGGCAATGCTTTTTCAATTAGAAAAGGAGTAGCTTCTTGCTTTGCTCATCAATATCAAGTAGCCCCACAGTTAGAAGCAGCTCTATTCTAATACACATAATCTCAAAATCAGTGTCATGTGGCAACGCGTAGAGACAAAGCGATGATTCCTCCTTGAACATGCACAGGAAAGGAGGCACCTAGAACATTCAGGGTCTCACCAAAACACTGATCAGAGCAAACCAAAGACACTCAAAGCTATGCTTTTAACTCAGTATGCCCTGCCTCTCACACTTTGAGAGCTTCAAGTGAGATTCGAAGGAACGCGCTAGCCGCGCGCTACGCCTCCGCGTTGAGTGGAGCCTCCTTTTTCTTCAACACCATCACCGAGAGCTATTTTTGCTGCCGTAGCTTGAGTCAAATCTTTTTTTGATGCTAGGTTGTTGATGCTCATCTTTTCACCCTCACTTTACATTAAACATGGCACCTGTGAACCAGCCCACATTCAGCAAGGACGAGAAAGTCTTGTGCTTTCACCATGAGCTCTTATACGAAGCCAAAGTGCTCGACTCGAAACACACGGAAGAAAAGGATAAGAAGAGTCCGATGCAATATCGGGTTCACTACAAGGGATGGAAGAACACGTAAGTGCGATTTAAATTTACATCCTATTGTCAAAGTTGAGGTTTGCCCTATTGTCATTCACTCATTCACTTCACCCCTCTGTTCAACTATGCTGAAACACCAACCTCCCCTTTCTTGATACATCAGCTGTTCAGCGTCTGCCTTTTTCTCTCTTTCTCTAACATACACACTGTCTTATTAAAACTCCCGCCGTTTTGAAACACCACATTTTCTCATACCTCCTCGCTGATCGAGGCTTCCCTTCGCTGCAATTATTGTTGTATCTACGCCTTCTTCACTGTACCACATTAATCTACCTCGCATTGTCACCATCGTATCTATTTACAGCAATTTTGCGCAGGATCGCATTTTCATCAGTACATCATACTAATACACACGCACTCCGCCAGCTGGGACGACTGGGTGCCAGAAGACCGCCTCCGCAAACTCAACGACGAAAACAAAGGCCTAGCCACACATCTCAGAAACGAGTTCATGGCTCTACAGAGGCCCGCGAAGCCAAGCATTTCTGCTGCGACCAAGAAGAAGACTGCCGGCTCTGATCTCAGCTCTACTCGTGGGAGCGAAGAGCGTCATGCTTCTCTTCCTGCAACTGGCCGGGGTCAGAAGCGCGGGCGCGACAACGACATTGAGAAGGCGAGTGAACCTCTTTCATTAGACCAACGACGCTCTTCTTCACGCGAGCGGCGCAAGCCAAGCAAAGCGGAATCGCCGCCACACCAACCTCCGAAAAGAACAAAAGGCAAAGCCAAGGCGGATTCACCAGCAATTATTCCCAAGACAAGAGGCAAACGTAAGGCTACGATCCCAGCATCAGAGATAGAAACGCCGACTTCCCCACATCCTCCACGGGACAAACCGGCTAAACGCAAGGATGCACCCCCATCTGAGTCGCCGCATGAGCCCTACGTTCTCTCGGAAGGATCCTCATTTTACGAGCGCTTTTCGCTCGATGACTCCAAAGTGAAGACTTCAAAGCCACCAACTGCGCCACAGAAGCCGACTGCCAAAAATGATTCGGACGATCCTCTGTTGAGCTCTGCTCGATATTCGCTACAGGATCTGGATCCAGGAGACGCACTTGGGAGGAGTCAAGGATCAGAAGCCGGTCAGAATAGCCGGAAAGAACGAGCAGAAGCCCGTCATGCTCGCGAAGCAGGCGAGATTCGTCCCGGTGGTGCCCTGCTCGCTTTGTACAAAGACCAGCCTCGTGGTACGAAGATCACAGTTGCTGGAATCCCACTGGACGAGACACCCGCGGACCTTGCGTCGTTTGTGAAGAAGAAGCGTCAGCGTGTGAAGACTATAGACAATAAGATCAAATTTACTGACAAACCTACCTTACAACAGGAGGAGACATTCAACTTGCGCCCAGCCATCCACATCAATGTCCCAGACCATCTCAAATCCATCCTCGTCGACGACTGGGAGAACGTTACGAAGAACCTTTCTCTGGTGCCGTTGCCATCTAAGCCTTCTGCCAACGAAATTCTAACAAGCTACTTCGATGAGGAGAAAAACAAGCGTCACCTCGGATCTCCCGAAGCTGATCTGCTAGAAGAGGTCGTTGCGGGGTTAAAGGAATACTTTGAAAAGTGCGTTGGTCGCATCTTGCTCTACCGTTTCGAGCGCCAGCAATACCTCGAAGTCTACAATGCGGTGCAGGGGGGTATGGGAGAGTATGAGGGAAAGGGTATGGGTGATATCTATGGTGCTGAGCATTTGTGCCGTCTGTTCGGTAAGTCACTTGCCTCTCCAATTACGACATCAACTACCCATACCTTTACACCAAGCATGCCTCACCCACTCCCAACGCAAGGCTGACGGTTCATCTCAGTTTCCCTTCCCGAACTCATCGCCCAAACAAACATGGACCAACAATCCGTCAACCGTCTCCGCGAAGAACTCCACAAGCTGACCCAATGGCTCGGCAAAAATTCCACTCGCTTCTTCAAAGCTCCGTACGAAACCGCCAGCCAGGATTACATCGAGAAGGTCCGTGGTGTTTGAGGAGAGTTGGGTTCAAGGTTTGGATAGAGGAGAGCCAATCGATGAATGCACGGACAGAGAATGAGAATCGTATCTTTCAAATGGTGCTTTATCTCGAGCGAAAAGGCCGTTGAGCGACAGAGGTCAGCATCTCGAGCGTCTCACATTCGCCTCTCATACGCCTGCAAATCATTCGAGGAGCATACGAGCTAGGTGCATTCAAAAAGGGTTTCTCCACAATTCCATTACGTTCTGCGAACCATCACCAAGCACATGCACGATGGACTACTCCACATGGAAGGGAGATCCTGAGGTAGCAGAGGTCTAGCATAGAATAGCATGCAATAAGACATTTCAACCCATCTGGTAATGTTGCCTTGAATGCGTTGATGCATGTTCTTTGGTTGCTTTTGGCCAACGCACGAACGCCAACAGTAGTATTTGAGGTTGAAGCGGTAGGAATGCTCCAAAAAAATGAGAAGCTCACACCAAACGGGCTGGTTTTAATAGGTTATCGATTGAGCTGACTCGCTTGACATTCGTACCGATCATCCTCTTTAAAGATAACGCACAAAGTTGCCGTTTACATATGAAAACAACGGATCAGATTGGAAGCTTTTGTGACAGCTTGCCTGTATACATATGTACATAAATAAAGTTACCCTAATGTACCTCTGCTCCACCATTCTCCTTCTGCTCATACCTTCTCTGTGACCAATTGACGCACTCACTCCCCCTTCAACTTCTCCTGCACGACCCCAAATGCCATATTTAACATATCCATCTCCTCCTTCATATGCGTCCCCTTTAACCCCGTCGCCACACTCGCGCTAGGATTCCTCCCCGCATACATCACATGTTTCCGATCATGATGTTCCGTCTCATTCAACAGCGTCTCAAGCCTTGGCTGCGTAAAACTCCACGCTCCCGCATTCAACGGTTCTTCCTGCGCCCACACGATCGTCTTCGCGTTGGGATAGATATCTAGATTCTCACGGAGCTGCGCCCAGGGGAAGGGGTTGAGTTGCTCGATGCGGGTGATGGCTGTGGAGTTTAGTTTGTGCTCGGCGCGGTGTTTGTGGAGGGCGACGTAGACTTGGCCGGAGCAGAGGATTACGCGGTCGATTTGGTCATGCGGGAGGATGGAATTATCGTTATGAGCGGGGTCGGGGATGATCCATTGGAAGTGCGACTCGCCGGTGAAGTCTTCGATGGGGGAGCGTGCAAGAGGGTGGCGGAGGAGGGATTTGGAGAAGAAGAGGATCAGAGCTGGCGAGGCGTTGTCAGTTCGCTGGCTAGAGGTGGAAATTTAGGATATACATACGTTTTCTGAATTGTCGGTTCATCTGCCTTCTGAGGATGTGGAAGAGATTTGACGGTGTAGTCATGTAGGCGATTTGCATGTTGCAGTCCTGATGTTGGCGGTCAAGCTTGGCTTCTGAGGGGAAAATCCTCGGGTCTTCGTTGCAAAGCTGCAGATATCGTTCCATTCTGCCAGAAGAATGCTCTGGGCCTTGCCCATCATAACCGTGAGGGAGGGACATGACGAGACCAGAACGCTGCATCCATTTCACTTCCCCTGAGGCGACGAACTGGTCGATAATGCATTGACAATTGTTGGCGAAGTCACCAAACTGAGCCTCCCACACGACAAGAGCGTTGGGCGAGGAAAGTGAGTACCCGTATTCGAAACCAAGGACGCCAAATTCGCTCAAGGAAGAATTGGTAATTCTGAAGGTACCCTGTTTCTCACTGATGTGCTGCAGTGGCGTGTAGGTCTCCTCGCTCTCCTGGTCATGGAGCACTGCATGACGCTGGGAGAAAGTACCGCGCTCTACATCTTGGCCCGATACTCTGACGTGATGCCCCTCGTCACAAAGTGTACCAAATGCGAGTGCTTCTGCCGTAGACCAGTCAATGGCTTTGCCTTCGTCGACAGTCTTCTTCCTGCCTGCGAGGATACGCTTCAGATTCCGATGGACGTTGAAGCCTTCCGGTGCAGTGCTAATCTTTTCTCCTATATGCTTCAGTTCCTCTACTGGAACACCGGTTGGCAAATGTGGCAGGATCTCCGTTGCAAGCTCCTTAGGAGATTTGAATCCGTTCCAGGCGGACGTAAGCCATTCCTTTGAAGTTGGCTGATAGTCTCTGCTAGATTCGAAGCTAGTGGTCAACATCGTCCAGACCCACTTCTTGTGCTCCTCAATGTCATCCTTTGTGAAAGACTTTTCCTTCAGAAGCTTCTCTTCGTACTTCTGTACAGCTGGCTTCTGCTCATTGATCCTCTGATACATCAGTGGCTGGGTGAAAGACGGTTGATCTGTCTCGTTATGGCCTTGTTTTCTGTAGCATACGATATCCACAACGACATCCTTTTTGAACTCAGCTCGCCAATCTGCGGCCATCTGACACACGAAATTGACAGCTTCGACATCATCACCATTGACGTGGAAGACGGGGGCGTCAAATGCCTTTGCAATGTCAGAGCAATAAGGGGTAGACCTGGCAAATCGAGGATCGGTGGTGAAGCCAATCTGATTGTTGATGATCATATGGATTGTTCCTCCAGT
Source organism: Letharia columbiana (assembly GCF_014066305.1). Taxonomy (NCBI): domain Eukaryota; kingdom Fungi; phylum Ascomycota; class Lecanoromycetes; order Lecanorales; family Parmeliaceae; genus Letharia; species Letharia columbiana. Next base: position 321,849 of record NW_023501047.1, on the reverse strand, counting down.
TGAATATGCAGGCAAGGCATGAAAGCCCATAGTCTCGTACACAACACCTTGACCAGCAAAAGCAGCGTCGCCATGTAAGAGGACACCCATCGCCGAAAGAAAATTCTTTTCATCGTTGTTGTAGTGTTGGATGGCTCGGGTTTTGCCCAGAACTACAGGATCTTCGGCTTCAAGATGCGACGGATTTGCTACAAGCGATAGTTGCACACGCTTGCCAGAAGGAGTGGGACGTTCAAAGTTCATGCCGAGATGGTACTTGACATCCCCAGAGCCTTCGTCGGAAGGTTCAGCACTGCCACCAAACTCGCTGAAGATTGACTCATTTGGCTTTCGGACCACGTTACTCAGAACGTTGAGTCTGCCACGATGAGGCATGCCGATAACGATATCCTTGACACCGTAGTCAACACTACGGTCGATCAAAGCCTTCATTCCAGGGACAAGCGTTTCACCACCTTCCAGTCCGAACCGTTTGTCATTTGGGTATTTAGTTGCCAGGAAGTTCTCAAAGCTCGAGCTCCATATCAAACGATCTAATATCCTACGCTTATCGTCGACCGAGTATTTGTATGGCGAAGGGATTTCCGTACGACTTCGGATCCAGTCGCACTGGTCCCTATCGGGGATATGGATGAATTCCACGCCATATGCGCCACAGTATAACCTCTCGCATGTGCTAATGATATCTCTTAATGTCATCTTCTCCCTGCCATCAATCTTGAACCTAGGGAGAATGCCGCGGCCCAGTGCGAATTCCGTATCGAGGTCCTTCTCAGTAAATTGATAGTGATCGAGCTTCAACTCTTTTGGATCACGGTATCCGAAAGCTTCAGCTTCCCCGCGTATCCCTAACGGGTCGGTCTTTGCCTTGTGGTGTCCACGCGCTTGGTAAGCGCGCACCAAGAGTTGTACTTTGAGATGGTTGGTCACGTCTGGGCCTTCACTTGCCGAGAGCCCAGCACCGGGCATCGCTTGTGGGACGCCACCCGCAGGAGTCGGCACTATGGTCGGTGGAGGTTGAAAAGCCTGCGACATGGGCATGTTTCCGTCTTCCATATTTCGAAAATAAACTTGCCAGGAGAAGTGGACACTTGACGGTTCCTTTTTCCATTGCATATACATCTCGTCTATATAGTTCGCGGTGTTGCCTTGCAGAAAAGAGTCATTAGGATCCTATAAACTCATTTCTCAGCTTCATCTTTTCCCATGTCGTTTCCAGCGGCAAGACTACTTACCACGCCTTTGTTGGTCTCTTCTGCGGCCACAGCATAATGCCGGCTTTGCAAGCGCTGTGACAACATAAGAAGCCTCGACGGGCGTACTGAAGGGACGGAGGAGGCTCTCAAAGTAGCAATGGAGCATGTTGACCGTCTGAGAGGGCAGATACCTCTTGAGAGGCAGCTGCCCGATTTGTGGAGGGAGGAACGGAGCATCATGGAATGGTGAATGTCTATAGACAACGTACTCCATGGACCTTGGGTGGGCAGAGCACACTCAAGCAAAGTCGCTGTATGTAAGGAAAACAAATAGCTCAAACAAGGTCAGATGTTGTTGCCGCTAACGGCGCCGGCGACGCTTCCGCTTTGTCCGCCAAGCTAAGCCTTGTCGGATGCAGTTGCCCTCATTAGAACATTGACTCCCTCAATGTGTGTCATTCTGCATAAAAATATCCTCGTTGACCATGATGTAGAGGTCCAACATGGCACCATCCAGAGGCTCTGCCGCCTACAAGAAGAAGGATGGCACCCTCGCTGTCTCCAAGGACGGTCAGTCGGTGTCATGGACGCCGGTGGCACCTCCACGATCAGAACCCGCCTTGACACTGCCCGTCTCGAATATCACTAGTGAGTATGAGTCATGTAGCCCCAGCCGAGCTGCCAGGAACAAATACGATCACTCTTCCACGTTGAAGTTAAAAGCGGATGACTCTAAGCTTTTCCAGTTATGCTAAACGTAACTTGAAGCTGACATGGCACATAGACCTTCAACAGACGCCGGCAACCAATCCAAAAGTGATGCTTAAGATCTTTGCTCAAGCTTCAGGTACATCTACTTCAGAAACCCATACCTTCACGTTCACGTCGCCCACGACCGCGAGGGCCGAGGCGGATACCATCAGAGATGCCCTCAGCAAGACGATCCAGATCATCAAATCTGGAGGAGCCCCACCGGCTGCGTCAGGAGGAGCTGGGGGTTCCTCTGCAGCCATGGCTATCGCAAGTGCCGTGTCTTCAAACCCCAGAGCAGGCGCAGACTCGCGTGCCTGGTATGATGACGAAAAGCTAAAGAAAGACGTGGAGTTACAACAGTCGATACTGAAATCCAATCCATCACTTTCCAAGACTTTCATGGAATCCTTGCGAACGAAGCCTGAGTCCATATCAAGTTCCCAATTTACGGCCCAGTTCTGGTCTACCAGAGTACATCTTCTACGAGCGCATGCTATTGAAAAGAATCAGACTAGAGGCGCCTACAATGTCTTGTCGAGTATCAAGCCCATGACCGTGGACAATGCAACCAGGCTTAGCATAAGCAAAGAGCAAATACAATTGATATTCAATCAACATTCTCTCGTCAAACGTGTCTATGATGAAAACGTTCCAAAGCTCAGTGAAGAAGCTTTCTGGTCTCGCTTCTTCCAGAGTAGACTCTTCAAGAAGCTCAAGGGCGAGAGGATAACGGAAGCCGATCCTACGGACAATGTACTCGACAAGTACCTACAGTACGATGATGATGCGGAGAGAGCCAAGCAGCTTATGGCGTCCCATGTTCCGCATATCATTGACGTGGAGGGCAATGAACAGAATCACAGCCAGCGCAAGGGAAATCAACCGGATCTCACGATGCGCCCAAGTTCCTACGACAGAGTACCAATCATCCGAACTTTGAATTCTTTGAGTGCAAAGATACTATCTCATGTAGCGCCTAACGACATCGACCCTTCCTTGCCCATAGGCGTTGATGAAGAAACATTCAACGAGCTCGCCCTACGGGATTTACAAGGCGATGCTGCCGAGAACCGTGTGATTCTAAACATCAAAGACCAAAGCCGCTTCTTCAATTCTGACAAAGGAAGCGGTGTCTCGGCAGATGCGCTGCTCTATGCCAAGCAGGACCCAGTCAAAGTCCTTCGGTCAATACTATCGGACCTGGCGCGCGTCAGCTCTAATACCAACCTCGACACCGCTATTGGTGTAGATGACGACAGTGATAGCGATTATGACGATGAGTCTAACCTGAAAAAGGGCCACGTAGGTAGCAAAGCTAGTCTTTCAGGGGCCACGGCCCAAATGCTCTCCGCCATCGCCCAACAGCGGGCCCAGAGTGATGACCTTTCCGCTTCCTCGTCCGGTTTCTCCACGGTGCAATCGTCGTCAACCTCTGGCCTTTCAGCAGCCATTTTCGACCGCCTCTCCCTCACACATGCAACTACCACCGAGTTTCTCCAGCACTTCTGGTCCGCTTTCCTTTCCGGCGACCCTAATAGGGCTGATGAAATCGGCAAGCTGTTCGAGACATTGAACAGAGCCATGGATCGCATCAAAGCGGTCGCTACGGACGCTGAAGCGGAGCGCCAAAAGGAAATCGAGAGGTTGAAGAAGCAGGTACAGGATCTTTTTGAGCGGACGGGCAAGAGGCGGAGGATGGATTATGAGAGCACTCCAGGGAGTGCAAAGGCAGTCAATCAACTGTTGGCGCCCACGGTGAAGGCGATTGAGGTTGCTACGAAGCAGTACAAGAAGGCTTTGGCGGAGCAGAGTGAAGAAATTGGTTAGACTTAACGGTCAGCCAGCGGAGAAGTGTTTGTACAATTTGATGTAAGGATGCATAGCGATGGTGTTCTCATCCATGGTAGCCAGAAGCTGGTGGAGTCCCAGAATACACAAAAGTCAGACTAATGGAACTACATAATTGAAAGAGCGTTTCGTAATAAGATGCATCCCATGGTCGCGCATTCGCCCAAACCGTACACACGCATACAAACCTGCCAATAGTCTTGATGGAGAAGGAGAAATCGTGGGGATGATGACACAGGAACGAGACAATGGAAGGGATGAAAACCTAAGAGAAAGCGAGGAAACTGAACCTCGGTCCACCCTCATCGGGCCATCCAACCCGAATCTTCTTATCCTCAACAGCCGCATCATCATCATCTTGTATCCGCACGTTTCCAGCCAGACAGACAAAGAGTCTCACATCTGACTACCGGCCGCCCTACAGGATGGGCCTCACTTACAGCGTGTCCTCCTGGATCCAATCCTTCACCCTCTGCAATTCCAACCCTCTTCTTTTGTTAGAAGTCTCGCCTTCACTCCAAGTTACGCCGTTTTGTGCCTTGACGTGCACGGTAACATCGTTGTATCGATTGAAAGATATGGTGTACATCCGGTGGCTGACTAAATCATCAAGGAAAGGGCTTGAGGATCATTTTTGAAAATATTCGAATTCGTGGGCGAGGACGTCTTTGTTGAGACTTGTGTTGAGAGTTCTGATAGCTTGGGTTGTTATGGCTGAGGGTTGAGGAGTGATATGGCGCTGTGCGAGCAGCGGGAAAGGCGGAATCGAATTAGGAGGCAGTTAAGACGTTGTATGCTAATCTTGGTGTATACTGTGATGTGAGCAGAGGGATTCGTAGGATGCGATTTGGCTCGTGGAAGTCTCGTTCTTTGTGTATTTGGTTGAATGTCCTCTATATATGACTAAATTGCTCCTAAACAATTACTGTTTCGCATGAACCTAAGTGGCCTTTTTCACACGTTGGTAGATCTAGGGAAAAGTCTGGGCCCATAGCAAAGATATTACTATATCGCTTGATACGTTTGATCAGTATTCGGCTGCTCTAATGAGGCAGACTTTGGCATAAGGGAACGGAGTATCCAAAGGGAATTAAAGGAGGTAAGTTGTATCTAGGTTCCCCGGGCGGGATTCCGTGGTCGTGCCACTATTTGTTCGTACGCAACCTTATTCCGGAGAATCTCTTTGATGGCTAATCTATTAGCTAGATCAGGCATACGCGGCGACAGGTCATAGGTAAAGTCATATTTTTGATGCCGAACATATCATCCTTAAATGAATTCAGATGACATAAGCGAATTGCTGACTTGTCCAAGCATCCATAAGTAAATACGGTTTTCTGCAGAAAATAGTGACTCACTCCTAACTGACTGGTAGGTGGCCTCACTATCTACGTTCTCTCATACAACGCTAAAGACTGGAGCAACAGGTTGACCATTGCGGACGGCAGCGAACCAGCAGATGAGTATTACGGAACCTTGGACGCCTATCTATCGCTGTCAAAGGCTCAGGACGCAGGAATTGATTGGGCGCTCGAGCAATTTCGGGATCGTCTTGACAGATACGATCCACCTCTCGCAACCAAAGAGGACAGAGATGCGGCGTCTGAGGACTGGCGGAAATTGGAGTCCGAGCAGGGCGATGTTTGGTCGTACACAATCAGCAAGGATGATGTGACATTGATCGTGAGGGCTGAGAGATATGTTGCATATGGTTCTCATATTCCTAGATTTGATGATGACGGGGGGAGGAGAACATTAGCAAGATGAAGGGAATAATAATTGCAGGGCAATCGGGTGTCGAGGAGAAGGCTGTGCAGCAGACGGTAGGGTGTGGATACCAAGCGAACGTTAGAGAGAAACAGAGATGGTACCTTTCACATTAGGTTCATCTAACGTTCCAGTAGTCTTCTCAAAGAAGGGGCTCCAATCAGCCTGCGGTACCTTTCACAGTAAGTCAAGATTCGAGGATAATGATAACCAATGATTTGGTCATTGATCTTGCGCTAGAATCCGCAAGTCTCTATCACTTGCAGGAGACTATTCTAGATGCTGCACGATTGCCTGCATGATGGCATTATGAAAGGGAAGAGAAAGGGAAAAGGAAAAAGGATGAGGGACACAGGCGGTCTCAATTGGCTCAATTAACATCAGCACTAAGCAAGCCCTAATTCTCCTAGGCTGTCTCGGTAAAGTCGGGAGCCTCGGGAGGCGGCGTCCTGGAATTAAAATCTGCAGCTCGAGCCTTGAGCTCCACCATTACTCGTACCTTAGCTCACCAAACAAAACCCTTACTCAACCGAACCCGAATTTGTACGAGTGAGGCCAGCTGTCATTACATATTCCCCCAGACTGCAATTGAATACTTCAACACGCAACCCAGTGATAAGGTATAGCCAGCGAAGCACACCATTGACCTCTTATTCAATCTTTTATCCACCTGTTCTCTTTGTCTCTCGTTCATTGCTTACTGCACGAAAAGCCCACTTACGAGCAAGTCCACCCCACTATCCGCCTATTCATTCGCTCGTAGTCCTAGCAATTCTTCCGTCATGAAGGGTATACCCCCTCTATGCTTTCCGCTCATCAATGCAGCGAAGCTGACCTTTTCATAGCACTCATCCTTGTTGGAGGCTATGGCACCCGTCTACGACCTTTGGTACGGCAACCTTTGCCCAGCGAGCACGATGCAGAAGCGCCATGATGAAAGAGCTACATGTCTCTGACTGCTGCCAGACCCTCACTTTGCCCAAGCCATTGGTTGAGTTCGCCAATCGTCCCATGATCCTCCATCAGATCGAGAGCTTGGCAGCTGCTGGTGTGACCGACATCGTCTTGGCCGTCAACTACCGACCCGATATTATGGCTAAAGCCTTGAAGAAAGTATGTACCCTCACATAAATCAAGACATTCTGGGAGATCTAAGCGATGTTACTAACAGCCTACAGTATGAAGAAGAATACAACGTGAACATCGAATTCTCCATTGAGACCGAGCCTCTTGGAACGGCGGGCCCTCTCAAGTTGGCTGAGAAGACCCTTGGCAAAGACGACTCGCCATTCTTCGTCCTGAATTCAGACGTCATCTGTGACTACCCCCTCGAGGAGCTTGCCGCATTCCACAAGTCGCATGGTGAGGAAGGCACAATCGTGGTCACGAAAGTCGAGGAACCGTCAAAATACGGTGTGGTCGTACACAAGCCAGATCACCCATCGAGAATTGATCGTTTCGTCGAGAAGCCGGTCGAGTTCGTTGGCAACCGAATCAATGCTGGTCTATACATCCTCAACCCTAGCGTTCTAAAGCGCATCGAGCTTCGTCCCACATCCATTGAGCAAGAGACGTTCCCAGCTATTGTCAAGGACGGCCAATTACACTCTTTCGATCTTGAAGGTTTCTGGATGGACGTCGGGCAGCCGAAAGACTTCCTCAGCGGCACCTGTCTCTACCTCTCTTCTTTGACTAAAAAAGGCTCAAAGAAAATTGAGGCATCCTCGAAGCCATATGTATACGGAGGCAACGTGATGGTTGATCCCTCGGCGAAGATTGGCAAGAATTGCAGAATCGGTCCGAATGTCACCATTGGGCCAAATGTCGTCATTGGCGACGGCGTGCGGATACAGCGGTCTGTGCTCTTGGATGGTAGCAGGGTCAAAGATCATGCATGGGTCAAATCTACCATTGTTGGTTGGAGAAGCACGATTGGCAAGTGGGCTAGACTCGAGAACGTGTCAGTGCTTGGAGAAGACGTTACAATTGGGGATGAGATCTACGTCAATGGAGGATCGATCTTGCCGCACAAGTCGATCAAGCAAAATGTTGATGGTATTTTCATGTATCCTTTCCGGAGCTTACGATCAACGCTGACCCGTCATAGTCCCTGCGATCATCATGTAGAGAATGAACTCGGTCTACTTCATTTCGACATGTGCATTAATATTCTCTCTGAAGCCTTGATCATCTTCACTCACCTCGTCAGATGAAACTTCGATCTCTCTTGCATTGCGTGGGCGCAGAGATTATATGAGCCCTTTTCTCAATAGAAAGATGAGAAAGCAGAGCAGACGCGTTGCCCATGCGAGATCTCTCCTATGGCACAATAGATAGAGCTTCGATGAATTCAAACCCCCAATGTCTTCTCCTCAAAGGGCTAACTGCATTGTGATCTCGAATCCCCTTCTGTCGACCAGCACCAGTGATAGTGACCCATCATGAATTCAAGCCCAGGGCTCTAGTCATCTCAGCTTCTGATACTGTACGTAAGATACCTGCGGCGACCTCACCCCCGGTCCATTCCATCACATAGCCATCAGACAAAGTCCATAACACTATCCTCCACCAACATCTGCTCGATCATGATTAAAATCCACAGAAAGGAAAAGCCACACCTGACGCTCTCCCCGCTCTTTAACGCACGACCCGTAAGCCTCTGCACCGGCTACCTCCATCCCGCCATTTCCCCCATCTCTACCGCGTCTTGACCACCGCAATCGCACCCCGGCGCCGGATCCGTTCCGCTGTTCGGTTCGAGAGCGCGGATACCGCATCGACTCCGGGTCTCAAACGGCAAATAGGTGCGTACTTCGGCCGAAACGGAAGGGCCCCAGCTCTTCGATCGCCGTGCTAAGCGGGATCTCGTTCGAGCTGGTTTCGCACGGACCGAGCGCGGCGGATCCGATAGCGTGGCTGTCGGCCTGAATGAAGATGTCCGAACAATTGCCGTATCCTTTTGAGACAATCATTGCTAAATCTCTCTGGTGGATCGCCGCCCGGGATCTTGACCTTCCCTGCGCTTCCAGGGAAGACCATCGGGCCATTGGCCGAGCATGTAATATTGGCCGCCGTCCCATTCGAAGTGGATGATGTGCCGGGCGCCGCCGTGAATCCGCCATTGAGGCCACCGAGACTGAGGCCTTCAGACCTTGAGTCGGAGCGAAACCCGAGCTCGCGCGGTGAACCGGCGATGTCCCAATTGCCAGGCTGTCGCTTCCAGCCGATACGGGTATTTCTGAATTTGTGATGGTGGGCGCGTCCGCTGTTGATGCTGTGCCTGCGATTGCGATGCCGTTTGAGAGTGCGGTGGTTGTCTGGACCTAGGTGGTAAAGGTGGAAGGAGAATAGGCGTGCAGAGGTAGGGTTACTGTGGATGTCCCCATAGGATTCTAGTCCGCCATTCCCCCAATGACGACTGTGCACCTGAGGCTGTGACAGCAGGGCCGTTGCTAGTCAAGTTCGCGTTTTGAACAATGATACCGCTTGGAACAAGCGTAACCGTTTTGTCAGCCGCTATGGTCGCTACTGATGGAAGAGACGAGTTCTCAGCGCCGAGAGGTACGGTGGGCGTCCGGATGGTCAATGCCGTTGAGCCCAGTGATACCACCTCGCTGTCGATTGTGGGACCCTGGTCGCCTGCTGCGAACGTCTTTCCTACGGCTATAAGATGAGCGGCAGAGAGGGTCATTGTCTCACCGCCGACAGGAAAGTATAAGAAAGTGAGGGAGGGGCGAGGCGGGATGGTCGAATTACCCAGTACGAGTCGCCATTTGTGGCAGAGCGATGATTGCTAGACGCGATGTGGGGTCCAACCGTAACATTGACTGTCAACGATGACTACACTAGAATGGGATGCAGGTACCTCAATGTTATCATGGCCATCAACAGTGGTCACGAAGGGCGCTTGTACCGGAGCTGCGGCATGTACTGATGGCGGAGTATACGGCTCGCCGTTGGTGTTTGGAAAGGGCCTGTTGGGTTGCTGGTCTGTGCTATTGGATCCACTCGGGTCTGCAGGGTGCTTTGCAGGTTGTGGAACCACAACATCGGAATTTTTGCCTCCATTGGGACCACTAGTGGCCAGATTGGGAAACCCTGGGCCATTCGCCGACTCTGAAGCCACAATGGCAAGACCGTAATCAACATTCGGATCACTCGTACCTGGATCTTTGGTAGACGCAGGACCGTCCGTGGGGTTTGGAGCCACAACGCCCGCATCGGTGGTAGCTGAATTATCTACAGTCGCTGGGTCATTGGAAGGTTTGAAAGCCGCAACGCCAGGATCTTCATTAGAATTCGTATCACTGGTAGCTGAATTCTGCGCAGGCGCTGGGTCAATGAAGTGTTTGAGAGTCGCGACGGGAGCATCTGTCTCGGCAATCGGATCAGCAGACACTGGGTCCTTCGCAGGCGTTGGATGGTCTGGAATGCCGCTCGCTGACTTACTATCCGCGGCACCACCAGGTGCAGGTGTGCTTGGAGGGGGTGTCGGCGAAGGCGTGGGTTGTGCAGCTTGTGGACCTGGTGAGGGAGCAGCAACACTCAATGAAACCGAATGCTTCAGTGGGGTAGGAGCCACAAAATCAGCTGCCGTCAACGCACGAGGCGGGTCGTTTATATCAAGACTGCGAAAACAATTCGCCCAGGCTGGGTCTAGAGCTTCCAATCTAGGTGGGGCTTGCAGCCATGGGTGGCAATGCTGCAAGTCATATTGTGCGTCAAGAAGGATACGCGAACTATTGCCACTGTACCAGTTGCTGGAGCAATTCGAATAGTTGTCTGCGTAATTGATGGGTACTCATGCATTGCTGTGAGAGTAATTACCATCTCGTGTCTTTAGATCCGTGGGTGCGTGAGCTATCATTGTGCTAGCGATGGTCTTTCCCAAATTTCCAAGGCAGTCCTCTGTTGCTGAGATATTACAGTAGGTGACGTAGGCTGATGCGGAAGTACTAACTCGGTTATCAACAGCAAGGTTCCAAAGAGAGAAGGCTTTCCTTACTAGGTGAATCCATCCGAATCAACAATGGTTGTAATAGCGGGCTGAGGCGCCGGTGTAGGCCAATAGTGTAGTTGAGCATTTCAAACGCGCACTTCGCAGGAAGTATCACAGGATGGAGAAGTGACCTGCGGTGTCCAATCGGCCACATAGTACTGCGCATTGGTCACTTGGAAGTACACAGGTCTTGTTTTCGTATAAAGTGCATCCGATATGGATGAATAAAAGCTACTGTAGTCTGCTGATTCAAGTGACAGACAAAAGCTTTTGGCGCTCGCGTTAAGACCATAGAGCTGAAGAGTCTCCGGCTGGAGGCCTTGGGTGACCACTGCTTTTACCTCAGGGTCGGCCCAAATATGAGAGCACCAGTACTCTTTGAATGGCATAGGGTACGAGGTTGGTGTAAAGGCAATGTCTGCGACGCAGAGTCTACAGTTTCAATCAGTCCACAACTCCTGTGAAAAGTGGGTGGATCCCACAGCCTGCAGTCCAAAAATTCATTGGGGTCGAACTGCTTTAAGGATTTAGTACGTTGCTGCTTGGGGTTGGGTTGGAAAGGCTTGACAGGTTTACGAATCTTCCACTCGAAGAGCTTTGACGGGGCATGATTGCTGCATTTGCCACGGATACCAGAAGCACAAGACAGAGGACGTTTTCAATTCTAGGGGAGCCAAGATCCAGGGCCTGCACGATTTTTGAATGAATCAAAATGGATACGGACAGAAGGAGGCATCCTGAGATAATATAGGGTATCTGAAAGGATGGTAATGAGAAGTGCGAGCTCGGCCTATCTGAAGATGCTGTGTATGTATAGAATCGGGAGAATAAAGGAGAGAGACCCTGCACTTTCGATTCACGATTGACACATGATTGGCTACAAATGGCGTCGACGGAATCCGTGGTCTTCAGCCTCACTCATTATGCAGGCCACAATGCAACGCTTCTTGGGGGATTTGCACAAATGCAAGGCATTATCGAGAACAGTATAACATGAAATTATTAGGTCAATCGATAAAATGGCATCAAAGAACGAAGGATCTGGTGAAACGAGCCGCGGCAAAGCATCGTGTTTGGTGGCCAGCTCATTGAGGCAGTGTCGCAACCACGAATTCTGGACTTCCTGCCATCTTGCGTGCAACTTGCAGATGAAACACAGTTTCAGCAACAGACAGCGAAAACGACCGAGGACCAATAAAGTAACAAAATCAGAAGGGTGTCACCACAGGCACGGAGAAGATGGGAGACATCCCAGGCGCGACGCTACAACCAGCTTGACAGCTGGCATCTCGCTTCTTGATCGCGCTTCTGACCTTCTCATACGTATGTTTAGGTCAATACAGAGACTGAGCGAGAGTCCGAGCGGAAGTCGAATATGTTGAAGAACGGTTATTTGCTCGCCTAACTCACTCGCTAAAGCGGCCACGGCCGCGCGAGTTGGACTGGGGCTGTCGTGCTAAGGCTCTCATGCTTGGACCTCGCCGCGGGTCAGGCCTCCTATATCTTCAGCTGTCACCTGGCTTCAACCTGGCTCTTACCAAGAAATTCAGAGGACCGTTCGCGGTCTGATACGGAAAATGTTTCCGGACAATGCGTGGAGACCAAGCCGAAAGACACCAGACCCGTAGTGAAGCCGAGCGTCTCCTTTCCGGCGACTCGATGGAGATGGGGGATACGAGTCCTCGGCAGACGAGGGAGTGCAAACACCCATCGCAGGTGGAAGAGAGATACACGGACGAGCAGAGCAATGGACAAGCTTCATCCTCGCGACTCACTGCTGCTGGTGAAGAGGAGGTTGCGCCAATAAATGGACGCCATACGGAATACAGGGTGTACAAAATCAGGTGGTTCGGGCTCTCTCAGCTGATCTTGCTTAACATCGTTGTGAGCTGGGACGTAAGACCACTGATATCCAGTGCCCGCGGCCCGATCAGGACGCTTAATGGCTAATATCTAGAACTCAGTGGCTCTCCTTCTCCGCCGTCGCCAACACCGCTGCAGACTTCTACTCTACAAACCCTAGCATCATAAATTGGCTTTCCACGGGATTTCTCTTCGCCTTCGTCGCCGCCGCTCCAGCTACTATCTGGACCCTCCATACCGGCGGCCCGCGGCTCGCAATCATCATAGCATCCATCCTCATTCTTCTGGGAAACTGGATACGCTATGCTGGCACACGGACCTCACCTCCCAGCTTCGGTCTTACGATGTTCGGTCAAATCCTCATCGGTCTGGCGCAACCCTTTGTCCTCTCAGCGCCCACTCGGTACTCAGACATCTGGTTCACGCCCTCCGGCCGCGTCTCCGCTACCGCAGTCGCTTCCCTCGCAAACCCCTTCGGCGGCGCGCTAGGACAGCTCATCAACCCCTTTCTCGCAGCCAAAGCTTCCGATATACCAAATATGACCCTCTACGTCGCCATAATCTCGACCGTTGCCTCAATCCCTTCCTTCTTCATTCCCTCCAAACCACCCACGCCCGTCTCCCCGTCCTCCACGCACACCGCGCCTGGCATCCGCGAAACAGTAAACCTGCTGGGCAGGAACCCAACCTTTTACCTCATCTTACTGCCTTTCGCCGTCTATGTCGGCTTCTTTAATTCGATCTCCTCGCTCCTCACTCAAATCATGACGCCCTACGGCTTTTCGGAAACGGAGAGCGGCATTGCGGGCGCTGTACTCATACTAATTGGGCTGGTTAGCGCAGCTGTTACTTCGCCGATTATGGATCGCACGAAGGCTTATCTACCTTTCATCAAGACTTCGGTTCCGCTGATCGCGCTGTGCTATCTTGCTTTTATCTGGGCGCCTGGAACTCGCAGTCTGGTGGCTCCTTACATCATTCTCGCCATCCTGGGCGCTGCTTCTTTCTCCCTAGTTCCTGTGGCGTTGGAATGGTTGGTCGAAGTTACATGGCCTGTAGGTCCCGAAACCGGTTCTACAATCTGCTGGACTGGCGGCCAGTTGCTGGGTGGAATCTTTATTGTAATTAGCGATGTATTGAAAGAAGGGAGCGAGGGTAATCCGCCCTTTACGATGGGTAAGGCATTGATCTTTCAAGCGGTAGTGAGTGCGGCTGTCGTGCCTTGCGCGATGTGTTTGGGGCTGGTGGGCAAAGTCACACGAGGGAGATTGGAAGTTGACAATGGCGTTGCGGCAGAAGACCGGGAGGGTTGAAGCTATCTGCATCTTCAGAGCGACAGGGAGAGGCCCAAAATCCCTTGGGGGGGCGGTGCAACCTTTCCCAACCCCCGTGGGGACGGCCGGAACAGAAGGGCTGGGGAGGCGGACCAAACGGGGCCTGTGGGGTTCGTGATAATGCTCTTGGAGCTCTCAATTTGGGATCTGTGATGAGGACGTTCGGGAGGCGAGAATCCACGGTTTGGATAGTGGAACACGATCTTCTTCTATCTCTTCTTCTACTATCTCTTCTTCTACTATCTCTTCTTCTATTATCTATCTTTTATCTCTTTCTTCTCTTTCTTCTCTTTTATCTCTTCTATCTCTTATATCTCTTATATCTTTTAAAGTCTATAATAAAACTCGCTATTATAGCGAAGTAACTTCTCTATTATCTCGCTATTCTTATTATAACGAAGTAAGTATTAATAATATTAATAGATCTAATATAGAAGATATAATAATCTTCTTTTTAATTAAATTTTTCTTTTTCTTTATATTTTTAAATAGAGCTAGTTTAAGATAATATATACTTTAAAACTATTTTTAAAATTTCTTTTTAATCTAATTCTTTAATCGCTATTAAATAATTTTAAAACTTATAATCTATTCTTCGTCTTAGTATTCTTTTTTATACTTAATCTTATTCTTTTTTTATTACTCTATCTTAATAAGATTATTATTAATAAATTTAAATAAGATATTAATAACTAGAGCTAAATTATATACTTTATTAAATTTTTCTAATAATATATAATTATACTTTTTAATCTTAATTTACTAAACTAGCTAATTAATTTATTTTATATTTATTAAAATAAATAATATAAAGAGAGAGTTATTATTAAATATTATAATTATTAATTTTATAAATAAAGATATAATTAGTCGTAGTTCTAATATCTTAAATCTTAATTTATTAAAAATAACTTATAATTAAATAAGAAATAATTTACTCTTTTATTATATATATCTAATATTTTATTTTATTATAGCGTTCTTTCTTATTAATTAAATTAATTAAAAAAAGTTTATTTTATTTATTATATAGTTTAAGTAATCTTTATATTATAAATTCTTCTCTAAATATCTACGATATATAATCGCTAAAGACTAGAAGAATTTAATATTTAATAATTAAAAAATATATATAATATAAATAGATAAATATAAAAGAATAATATTCTTATTAATATAGAATTATATTACTTTAATATTAATATATAATAAATATTCGTTAAATATAAAAAAACGATTTTTTTAGCGTTCTTCGAGTTTATAACTTAAAGTATTTATAGAAAAATAAACTAAATAGTATATTTAGAGAAGTATTTTATAAGAGAAATAGCTTTAATATATCTTATAAACTACTTTAAATCTAATACGTTATTTATTTAATTATTTTTACTTAATATAATATATACTTTCTTATTCTTTAAAATATTAAATTAAATCTTTATTTAATATTTATCTTTAAAGATTATAAAAAGTATAAATAATCTTTTAATAGCGGAAATATACTTAATAAGAGATATCTATTCTCTACTTTTATTCTAAGCTTTATATATTTATAAATTATACTTAAAATAAATAATTCTTATTTTATTAATAGTATTAAGAGTAGACTCTTTTTTATTTATATTATATATATTCTCTAACTAAATATTATATTACTAAATAATTAACTTTATTAATTAAAACTATTATAAGAGTATATTCGAATTATAAATTATAGTATATTCTTTATTTAATAACTAACTAAATCGATTTTATAACTCTTTATAATATTTAAGAAAGTAAAATATCTAATTTATATCTAGTTTTTTATTATCTCTCTTTTCTTTAAATATTTCGATAATTATAAATTATATATAAATAATATTTATAGATTAATTCTATTATATTATTTATTAAATTTATAATATTAAAGCTAACTTCTCTATAGAAGTTTATCGCTATTAATCTTTAACTACTTTTTAATAAGAATAAGATTTATTAATAACTCGTCGATTAAGAGTAAAAGAAGTAATATTAAAATATAAAGTAATTAATTTAATAGTAGACTTCTTTTTTTAAGAATCTATACTTTTCTTAAAGACTAATAAAACTTTATTATACTTTTTAATAATAGAATCTAAGCGTTTCTACTTAAATAGCTTCTTTAAAGTCTTAAACGCCTTTAATAAAATTATTAATAAAATTATTAATAGAGGAAAAGAAAGAAGAATATAAAATTTTCGCTATAGTATTATAATAAATTAATAAATTCTTTTCTTAGTCTTCTAAGTTATCTATTCGATAATTAATTAATATAAAAAGTATTATATAAATACGTCTATTTTAGATTAAGAAGACTTATAGAAGAGCTTATAGAAAAACTTATAGAAGAACTTATAGAAGGGCTTATAGAAAGACTTATAGAAGAACTTATAGAAAGGCTTATATAAAAGCTTATAGAAGGCTTATATATATCTATTTTAAATAATAGAAGATACTCTATTTATAATATTAATAGGCGATCGATAGAATCTCGGATATCGTATTTTTAAATAAATTAGATTTATTCGAAGTCTTTAGAAAGCACTTTAAGATCTTATTTTTTTATATTTAGAAATCGATTACTTAGACTCTTATTATTTAACGATTACTTTACGTAAATCTTATCGAGTACGCTTTTCTTATTATTCTATTTATAAAGATCTTTCGAAGTAATACCGCGTTATTATTTAATCTCGCTATTATCGTCTAGTCTTCTATAGCGATTTCGTAAATATAATATCTTAAGAAGAAACTTATTTAATATTAATTTAAGAACTAAAGACTACGACTCGATTCGGCTTAAGAATACCCGGATCAATAAGAGCGTATTATTCTACGATTTCTTCTTCGCTTAAAAATATAATATTAAATAGTTATCTTATAGCAAAATACGTTTATAGCTATTATTTCTTCGTTTCTTTATTAAATCTCTTTAAAATTAAAGTTTTACGATATTATAATACTAGATACTTAGACTATTACGTAAGATTTATCGTATTCTCTATTTTATATAGCGTTTTAAAGTATTAAAAAAGAAGTTTAAAAGCCTATTTATAAGTAAATTAATAGAGGTTTAATAAATTTTAGATGTATATAAGTAAATATAAGCTATGAATTAGAATAAACTATATACTTATAATATAAACTCTCTTATAATTACGAGAAATCAAATATTAAGTTATTATTTTTTTATTATTTTCGAAGAGGTTTTAATGAATTTAAACTTACTTATAGTAAGATATAGCGTAGCCTATAACTAGTTACTAGTTACGAAATTTAGGTATTTATAACTGCTGTTACTCTCGGCTTTCGTGCAGAGTTTAGGCCTACATGGCCCAATCAGAGGCAAAGTCATTCGTCTGACTTGTTTGCTTGAAGTAATATGTTTCCCAATTCCTACATATCCATCTGTAAGTATGACAGGTCGACATATCCGCAGATTTACTCAGCACCTCATGCCGACTTACTCGTCAATGCCGGGTGGGCAAAGTAGTTGTCTCTCGTTGAATCAATAGAGGCGAGTGTAGAAGGGCGAGGACGTTAAAAGGGTCATTCAAGGAAGGGGGACATAGAAGTGTTCCTTCTGGGACCTTTACTGTATATTCTACATAGTGAACGTGGATCACTCAAAGACTTTCGCAAAATATTGTTGACCATGGCATCTCTGTAGCCCTAGCCTCGCATCCCAAACGTCGACTTTGCCCTCCATCCAACTTCAAAACAACATCCCAACATCATTATCCCAATCATGCACGCAATACCCATATCCTTACCATGCACATTCCCCACCCTCACCACCACATCCCTTTCTTCCGCATCTGGTACTCTACAACCTTCACAGTCCTCTCCCTCGTCCTTGCCTCCCTCCTCCTCGTCACCCCCGGCGACCACATCTACGAATCTTTCACAAAGGGCGAGATCTTCCACATCTTCATCGTCGCGGGTCTCTACCTGCTTACATTCCTGATCGCAGTCTTCATCTACGCGGGCAGGCTGTATGCGGCGCGCAGTGCGCTGGCGGGTATACCAAAGGAGGTCAATTGGGGCGAGGATCCGGGAAGGGTGGGCCGCGAGATCCGGAAAGGGTTGGCTAGGAGTGCTGATGTATCTTACGAATCGCATCCGAGAGACCTGAGGGACGAGAAGGCGGCGCGGGGGCTGAGGAAGAAGGCGAGGTTGGGGAGGACGGCGGAGGGGAGGCAGAGTCCGGACACCGTGACCGGCTTCGAGCCCGCTTGGGGCGTCATCTCGCACCCGGGCTGGTCGTCGCCCTGCTCGCCGGATCTACCCAATTTACACTACGAACCGGTCGTCCGGGAGCTGTCGCATCTCATCGAGGCCAAGGCCGTCTCCCTTGCTCCCTCCGACCCTCTCTTTTCCTACGAGCCCGACCTCAACCTTGATGGAGAAGAAGAAGATGCAGAAGCGCCGATACCGGATCCGGTTGCCGTGGAGCTCTTACAGAGACCGGCTTCCATGGGCTTGCGCGACTACTTGTCCCATCTGGCTACGGTCGGTATGGTCGACCTGGAACCCCTGGCATCCGATTTCGTGGCTCGATACGAATACGCAAGATACTCCGGGGAAGAGCTTGATGAGGGGGACTTCAGAGCCTTGATGGGAGTCTTCGCGGAGATTCTACGGGGCATGAGACCGTTGGATGTGGGTATCGTGGAGGAGATGCGGGCGGAGATGGCGGAGGCGATGAGCGGCGAGAGTGAAGATGGCGATGGGGCTGGGTATCGAGATGCAGAGAGTATCAATACGACTGAGACGGTCCGACGCACACCGCAGCCGGAGGCCTACTCCGCCTCTTCTTCTTCTTCTTCTCCTTCTCCTTCTTCCTCCTTAGCTGGCTCTCGCAGTGGCAGTCAGGGCACCATCCACACAGCTCTTTCTCGGCCCGCGGCTGCTAGGAACCCTTCGAGCAGGTCCCGTGACTCCGCCAAGAACCGTTCCGTTCATCAACCCAGTCTGAGCTCGTTAAGGCGGGTGAGGACTGATACCTCGAGCAGTGGGTATTCAGCAAGGTCGAGGGCGGGGAGCGTGATAAGGCTGAAGGAGGCGAGCGGGCCTTTGGATTTGCCTTATGCTATTATCACGGGTGATGGGGAGGAATTATGAACGCTAAGTTCAGGGGCTCGATTTGTTTGATAGCGATTCAGCATGGCGTTTGGGAGGTTGGATACCCCTGCAGGTCTTGAGCGGGCAACAGCTCACAGCTGCTGTGAATTCTGAAAGCCAAAAAATATATGCATTTCGTTATGACCCATCAAGGCTATCTACGGTTACCAGCTCGTGAGCCCCTTGGCCCGATCAAACCCACCTCTCAGCTGTCTCTCCGGCTTTACAACCTTGCCCTGCAAGACGGTATATTTGATTATACCTTCACAGTCCTCTGGCCGCACTCTCGCAAGCCAGATGCACTGAGCTCCCTCTTCCTCCTCCCATCCCTTAGCTTTCTCCTCCTCCCCGGCTGTGTCCTCTTCTTTCTCTGTGCCAGTTTCCTGGCCACCGTCTTCTATTTCTCCGTTCACATTTCCGATTTCATCAGGAACCTCTCTTCTCTTACCGACTGCGTCCGCACGTCGGTAGATCATGACATTGGCCGAGAATTTGTGCCCTCCGACATGGCTAATGAAGTATATGCCGACCCCTCCTGGTCTCTCATCATACATATCTCGATACAGTCCCAAAGGCCGGAGGTGCCGTTCAAACTCTCGCTTTAGCAAGGGCGCAGATTGCCCGCATCGTGCGTCTCGAGTGCGTTGGGAGCACATTAGGATAAGGTATTTGTGGGGACATGGGCGGGTTTGGAAGGGCGCTTCGCGGGAGCCTCGAGAAGGAAGGGTTGAGTGGTTCAGAGGCATGGATGTTGTAGGAGCGGGAGATACGTGGTTGTTGATGAGCCGAGGCACTGTAGCGGGGGTGACGTTATCGATAAAGGTGAAGGCGGGGAGGAGGAGGACGGTTGTAGGACGGTGCTGTGGCGGGTAGGGCTCGTGGGAGGGAAGGGGCAAGTTGGAGGCGGAGAGCATCAGTTTCTGTTATACACAATGATAGTCAGCTAGACCCTCGAACAACAGTCAGGGAAAGGGGCGCACATACCCCGTTACTAGGCTCAACCTTACAATCCCTAACCGCTTCCATCACACTCCCCTTCTCATCACTCACATCCTTTACCCAATCCGTCTTCCCGGTGGCCACAAGCATGTGTGTAGCGAACCCATTTACGTGTCCGTATAACTTCTCTTCCTCGTCAATTTTGAATCCTTTCGGATATTGGACCTCGCATGTCTCGCAGTCGTGGTCGCAATCTTCACCATCGATCGCCGGGTCCACCTTAGGGAAGATGAAGGCCGTGACTTTGGGTATGGAGTCGGTGGAGGTACGGGGGGTGAGGAAGGCTTTCCCCTTTTGAAGGACGGAGGAGAGCGACATTTTCTTGACGGTATTCACGGTAGGTTGGGACTGACTGTTGAAGCCGGAAGAGCGAGGCATTTCAGAGCGGAAACCGGCGGGAGTGGCAGGCTACCGCACGGAGGAATTGCGTGATGTCGCTTCCCTGGGGGAGCCATCTCGTTCTTATGTATTCGGCTGGCGCTCATTGTCTGATCCTAAACAAATCTGTAGCCTTCTGGCGCAGACGTCGTTTTCTGCCTAATTGGCCTTATCAGATGGCGCTTTCGGGGCCGAATAATTATCAGATGGCGCCAAAAATGCCAAACCCTCCAATACTTCTCGGTCTCCGATCCTCAAGACCGAGCCCATCGGCCGAGAAACTTATCTCCTTTGTCTTTGGCACGGAAGTACCTACCAGTCAATAGCATAGTACCCTCAGTGAGCCACTTTTTGAAATTAAAAATCAGAGTTTTCAGTGTCTAAGGTAGATACCACCCCGCGTGGATACTCACGTACTCAATATCTTAATTAGTCAGCCGGTCTATCAATCTTCCGCTCCGAAGCCCAGGCTCGTAATTTAAATTCGAATTTGGATGTTATAGCGGCATGACATAAGGTTCCTTCCAGACGATAACTACAGTATACACACATCTGCCATATAACAGCAAGCATGGCTCCTCAAAGTGTTCTTATGCTGTAAGTGCCAAGTCGACCATCCAAGAAGTGATTCACACACTAACAGCATCGCAGCGGCTCTGGTTTCGTTACCAAGCCCACTTTGGATATTTTGAGCGACGCTGGCATTGAGGTCTCTGTTGGTGAGTCACTTGCGAGAGACACTTCTCATAACTTTCACTGACGTTCTCCAGCCTGCAGAAATATCGACAGCGCAAAGAAGCTCTCCGAGGGCGTCAAGCTCGCAAAGCCAATCTCCCTCGATGTCACCGACGACAAAACCCTCGACGCTGCGGTAGCACAACACGATCTTGTTATTAGCTTAATCCCATACAACTTCCATCCTACCGTCATCAAATCCGCGATCCGAAACAAGAAGAACGTTGTCACCACGAGTTATGTCTCCCCAGCCATGCTCGAGCTTGAACAACAGGCAAAGGACGCGGGAATCACCGTTTTAAACGAGATTGGTGTAGGTTATAAACATTTTACTTTTCTTTTGAAATACAGGGTTACTAATTGTTAGCTCGATCCCGGCATCGACCATTTATACGCAGTTTCCATGATCGAGAGCGTACATAAGGCAGGAGGGAAGATCATATCATTCTTGTCATACTGTGGAGGACTCCCAGCTCCAGAAGGTATGAGGGCACAGATAAAATACAAGCTTACTAAGGCTGATTTTCAGACTCTGGAAATCCATTAGGCTATAAGTCAGCAACCCTGCGTACCTTTATATTCTCCTGACTTGTCTGTCTTGATACCCAAAACCGTCTTGAAAGAGTAATGCTAATATCGCATTGGTCGAAGGTTCTCTTGGTCGTAAGTAACCTGTGCACCTTCATATTCTCTCTTCTGGCCTGTCTTAGCTGCATATGTCCTCCTTTAGATTGTCTGAGATGTAAAGCTGGGTGCTTTTCACGTGGACATGCACCTAAGATATTGCCCTGACACCTGAATCCCTCCTGAAAGTGTTCTACTGACACTGCAGGGCTGAAGATCCCGTGGGGTTCTGCTCGCTCTAAGAAATGCTGCAAGCTTTTACCAAGGAGGAAAGGTTGTCAACGTTGCTGGTCCAGGTAAGCAACTCTGCGCACCCTCCAATTCAACATTCTGGCCCGTAGGCGCGTTTCGAATCCCACTCTAGGTTGTCTGGGCTGCGATGCCTAGCTTGGATTTTAAAATACCATATCTTACACCAATTTCTTCCCAAAAGAACAATGCTAACACCGCATGATAAAAGAGTTAATGGCCACCGCCAAGCCATACTACATCTACCCAGGTAAGTTTGAGAGACGCATCTCCCCTAATCGTCTGTGGTATCCTGATATCCCGTCCTTACTTGCATCCAGGCTTCGCTTTCGTCGCATACCCCAACCGTGATTCAACCACATATAAGGAACGCTATAATATCCCAGAGGCGAAAACCATCATCCGTGGGGTGAGGCTACCTTTTATTTCCCCTTCTGGCCTGTGTAAAAGGCAGCAGATCCTTCCCAATAGAGTAATGCTAACACCGTAGGGTTACAGACTCTGAGATATCAAGGATTCCCAGAATTCGTCAAGGTTCTCGTCGATATTGGCTTCCTCAGTAACGAGGAGCAGAGCTTCTTGAAGGAGCCAATCACCTGGAAAGAGGCCACTCAGAAGATCCTTGGTGCGTCTTCATCAAGCGAGAAAGATCTCTTATGGGCAATTTCATCAAAAACGACCTTTAAAGACAACGATGAGAAGAACCAATTGATGACAGGTCTCAAGTGGGGTAAGCAACCCTGCGCACCTTCGAATTCCCATTCCTGGTCTTTCTCAGGTGGAGTCATAGACTGTCTAAGCTGCAAAGCCACGTGGTGCACGTGGACATGCACCTAAGACATCGTCTCAGCACCCAAAACCTTCTTGAAAGAGCAAACCTGACACCGCGGCGTAGTTGGCATATTCTCCGATTCAAAGATTACCCCACAAGGAACTCCGCTGGATACTCTGTGCGCCACTCTTGAAGAAAAGATGCAATTCGAGGAGGGTGAGCGTGACTTAGTGGTAAGCACTGTCTCGGCACCCAAGACTTTCTTGAAAGAGTAGTGCTAATACCTAGGGTTCAAGCTTCTTCAACATAAATTCGAGATCGAGAACGAGGATGGCAGAAAGGAGACCAGAACTTCTACCCTCTGCGAGTACGGTGCTCCAATTGGAACTGGAGGCTACTCAGCAATGGCAAAATTAGTCGGCGTACCGTGCGGAGTTGGCAAGTTTCCCCACTGTCTGAAATCCCTTCTGGCACTGCAATGAATCTTCAGAGGGGAAGGTGCATTGCCACCTGAAGGGTCGCCTTTGACCACTGGGGATCTCAAACTGTGCCTCAAGACCCAGTCACTTCTGAAAAGAGGAGTTGCTAACGTTTTGTGTCACACAGCCGTCAAACAGGTACTTAATGGCACGATCTCCGATAAGGGTATTCTCGCCCCAATGAACTCCAAGATCAACGATCCATTAATGAAGGAGTTGAAGGAGAAGTACGGGTAAGTTTTCTTCATCCCAATCTCTTGGAAGTTCATATGCTTACGGAGCCCATAGTATCGAGTGTAAGGAGAAGATTATCCCATAGAGCAGTAGGATCTAGACCAAATCGTAGGTTACGGACCAAAACATTGGACATAGACCAAATCAAAAGCGATCCATACAATCATGTCAATTCTCCTAGCGTATCTCCTGATCTCGATTGCAGTCGACTCGCCTGAAGACGCTTCTGCCTGGAGTTGCTATGTTACGTGAAATTGACCAACAATTTTCGCGACCTTGGCGTGACAATACGGATTAGCCATATTAGCACTAACATTGCGATTAGTCAGCAATCATTTTTAGGTATTCGACTCAGTGTTAACTAACCCACGCTCTGTGAAAGAGTTAGCTTTCCTACTCACGAAATATATTCGATTCTTCACCAACCTAACCAACTGCTGAGCGATCTTGTTCATAAAGCAACGATGTTAATTTCAAATATATTCTCAAATCAGTTGAGGAGGCAGGTAGTGAATTCCAGGAGCTGCCGACCGAACACCAAAATCTGTCGCTTTCGACACCGCACAACTCAATAACAAAGCGCTTTACGGCAAAGCTTTCAATTTCGCAAATGCTTTGCTCAAGCAGATTCACAATATCATGGCACAAAATTTAATCGTAAAGCTTGTCGGTCGAAAGTTGTTGCGTTGCAAAGAAAGCAGATTCTGCCAAGACGATTTACTACCATTTTCTCCGAGATATGTCCCAAGGGGTTTGTTGAGAGCAAATGGTTGGTTTGGTTTGAATAGTTGGAGATAGGGTCGTGTTAATTGAAGTAGACCGTTCGAGCTGACTCTCCTGAGGTTCTCCGGTCCGCAGGAGCATCGGACGATCAAGAGGAACACGCAAGAGCCTCCGTGATCCTATCTTGAGCTTCCAAACGCGCTTTGTTCGTGACTTGTGTGCCACTTTTCTGTTTATCTGTCTTACCCACTCAGTTCCTCCGGCTTTCAGATCCTTGATTCTACCTTGGACATTTCGAAGATGATTTCTTCCCCCCCTGCTTCAGCGTAATGCCGTCGTGGCTGAAGCAAATAATTACATCCTCCTTGGTCTCCTGCACCCTTGAATCATGCTTTTCGGTTGTACCAGGTATCAAATCCGCTTGGTTTTCATCAACGTGGATACGAAGACTCCCATTTGTCGTGATTTGGATGCTTTGATAGTCCCAGTACTCTCTGACATGGTCTTCACAGCGACCAAAGCATTTCTGCGGTTCGCAGCACCTCTTACCACCGTACTGGTGGTACCAGGTACGATTCTGGAACCCGAAGTTATTTTGAGTTGACGTAGAAAAGGTTGGTGAATTTTGTCTAGAAAGCACTCTCGTCTTTCCAAAAAGGCGGCGGTATCTTGCTTCAAATATGAGGTTGCCCACGACCAAAGCCCAGGACCGCAGTCATCCTTTGTCAATATCCTGCCAAGGGCTTTCTCGTTTCCAACATGCTTCCAATATAGATCCAGTAGCGCTGCTCCTTGAATACCTTTTCGAAACATAGCTCCTTGGTTTCACAAACGTGTGCTGTTCGCTTCTTTGGTCTACAAGCCATAGATTTGCGATCCAACATTATGCGATGTACGAATGAGCCAGCATCGAAACCCTCCAGCGCATCGTCAAGCTCTGCTCAAACCTGAGCAGAGTGGATTTCGCGGCGATGGTGGAACCAATCGATTTCACGAGGTTAGAGGAGGTATAGCACGGGTTGCCATTACGGCTATCATGGAAATCTCATGCTCGATGTTTCCGAGCTTGAGGTACAACAATACGAGGACGACAGTGTTGAGTGGCATGCCAAAATTGAGGTACGTGGTGTGTAGATTGCATCAATCTTTTCATCTCAGGGCTCCCCTGGGCCAGTATCTGTATCCCTCACGAAATAGATGGGTGTTCCGAGAGGTGGCTGGGAGGTTGGGAAACTTATTTGGATATGGCACGAGGTCGAGCAAAACTTCCAAGTTGAGAGGGATATGGCACGATGCTGCCGAGGTGGGCACCAAAAGTCCTGCACATGCCGAGACTCCTGCGCCAAGAATCGGATAACGCCCCGCCTAAAGAGGGTGCCTGGACAATGTGCTCAGAGCTGCTTCGGAATTGCGCCCGACCTGAGCTTATTTTGGGGCCATTCCGCCCTTAGCAAGCCCATAAGAGAGGCCTAAAGTTCAATCTATGCGCTTTAAGGAAATCGTTCCTGGGTCCTTTGCTACATGGTCGTCTTCCGAGAGTAGGGTTAGGGCTATGACTAGCGCCGTGCAAGACTTTTGGTGCCCACCCTCCCACCTCGGTAAGGTATGTATGCTCGAATCGCTTTCAATGGCCGTTGGTGATGCGCCGTTGTCCCGATCTGTTTAAAGATGTTATATTGATAAAGGCGTAGTGCAACGACTCGGCAATGCCGCTGGCCATAGGTCGGCCAATGCCAAGCTTTGAAATCCTTTTTTGCGACGCCTGATCAGGCAGCCGAGGCAGCCACACAACGAACCCGATTTTGGCACCCACAATCCATCTTTACAATTTTCCCAAATCACCCTCTTTCGTAGTAATGAAGTTTCAAAATCCAAGACTGAAAATCACAACGTATTATCAATGCAACGTTCCGTGGAATTATTGCTTTCTTTCTTTCTTTCTTTCTTTCTTTCTTTCTTTCTTTTAGAGGATTTGACAGTGCAAATTCCAGTCGCGCAGTGGCATCCTTTGCGACGCTCATCGAAAACACGTCTAATACAGGTTTTCAATAATGCAGTGATGATGTAAATAAATTGTGACGCTTGGGGTTCTTTGCAGTGAAATCGGGTTTGTTTGTATGGCTGACTTGGTCCTGCGGCCGACTAATGATCCCGACGCCCATTCCCATGATTGGCTTCCAAAGACTGTGCCGAGATGTCAGCGTTCTACGCAGAAAGTACGAGGCTTCGTTTCCCTTGTTCTCGCTCGGGCGGCTCGCTAATTCAACCTTGGAGGAGCCATGTGCCTGTGACCATGGGTTTCAAGCCTGGATGCACTCCCCGCAGCTAAGGTTGCATTGCTCTAGCCTAGCCTTCTACATCTCCCAGCCGGAGACAAAAACGAAGACTCAGCTGGATGTCAGCTTTCTGCGGGTTGGGTGGCTCTCTCACATTTGCTGCTCTGCAAGTGGTGGATGAGTGCGTGGGTCAGACTCATCACTCATGCATGGGTCATCCTCCGATCCCCCTGCATAAGCCTTGGTCTATATATCACAGCACCTTTGCTGCTCTCTTTCGACTGATTCTCTCCTTGTTGTTTCTCATTGTAAAAAAAGGTTGTTGCCTTTGCTTCACATTCGTAACTTTTGAATCTTCTTGCTACACGAGAAAGTCAAGATATTGCTCAGGCGCGATATCCCGGACGCATCTGCAAATCGTCTCTTTACAGTAACAACTAGTTACGGGTACGAATCCAATGAGGAGTCTCAATGCTGCAGTGTGTTTCCAGCTCCTGCTGTGTTGCACTTGGGCTTCAGCCGTGTCGGCAGCATCGTTCCATGACCGAAGACAAACAGGCACCTCCGAAACCTCAGGTGCAGGTTACGCCTTCGGCAAAAGCGGAGTCGACGCTTCTTTCGACTATGTTGTAATCGGCGGAGGCACAGGTGGACTGGCCATAGCTACGCGACTAGCTGAGAACCCTTCCATTAGCGTTGCAGTGATCGAAGCTGGAGGTTTCTACGAAGCCGACGATGGCAATATCAGTGTCGTGCCTGCATATGACATCTTCTACGCTGGCACGGGCGCCAATACCACCAACCCGCTGGTGGATTGGGGATTTCTCACACAGCCTCAAGCGGTATGTTTTTTTGCCGCTGCTAGATCCACATCATTGACATCTTTGCAGGGCTGCAATAATCGAAAATTACACTATGCGCGAGGCAAGACGCTAGGAGGCTCATCGGCCCGTAACTTCATGTTCTATCAACGGCAAGTTAGCTGCATCGAATCGATCGCTTTTACTAATCGTTGCAGGCCGACCGTAGGAGCGATGCAGAGGTGGTCGGACGACGTTAGCGACCCAAGCTACACTTTTGCAAACCTTCTGCCTTTTTACAAGAAGAGTGTGCACTACACACCGCCAAGTATTGCTTATCCGAACAGCTCGAATGTTCAGGACAGCAGTGCTTTTGATCCCTCTGGAGGACCACTCCAAGTGTCTTTTGGCAAATATGATGACCCATTCGGAACTTGGGCTCAAAAAGCATTGCAAGCCGCGGGTGAGGTTGCTATCGCTGGATTCCAAATAGGCAGGCTCATCGGGTCCGCATACCTGGCATTCACCGTGAATCCCGTCAATGGTCATCGGTCTAGCTCAGAGGCAAGCTTTCTACAATCGGCCAAAAGCCCTACCAACCTGTTCATCTACAACAACACTCTGGCCCAAAGGATCATCTTCAAAGGCCCACAAAACACTGCTCAAGGTGTTACTGTCTCTTCAGTGGGGACCGATGTGCAGGAGTCCGGTCCCATCTACACTCTAAATGCCAAACACGAAGTGATCCTCTCTGCGGGAGGGTTTCAATCGCCGCAACTACTCATGGTCTCTGGCATCGGCCCACGAGAGACACTCGAAAGTCACGGTATCACTGTGCTCAAAGATCTCCCCGGGGTCGGACAAAATATGCAAGATCATGTTTTCTGGGGCACCTCGTTCCAAGTCGACGTGACCACCTCTTCCTCAGCGTTGAACCACCCTGAGCTCGAGGCCGAGGCTGTACAAGAATATAACGAAAACGCAACTGGTCCCCTCACAAATCCAATTGTCCCAGTCCTCGGATGGGAGAAGATTCCTCAAGCGGACCGTGCTGGCTTTTCAACCGCGACACAGCAAGCTTTGAGTACCTTCCCTGCCGACTGGCCCGAGATCGAGTTTATCCCCATCGGCACCGTTCTCGGCTACGCAGCCGACTTTGCAGCAGGGGATCCGGTGAACGGAAACAATTACGCCACAATGTCTACAGTGATAATCGCAGCGCTCAGCCGCGGAAATGTCTCCATATCAAGCAGCAAGATGACCGACCCGCCTCTCATCAACCCCAACTGGATGACCCATCCCGCAGATCAGGAATTGGCCATTGCGGCGTTCAAAAGATCCCGCGAAGTGTGGAAATTCATGAGCAACATCACGGTCGGAGAGGAGTATCTTCCCGGCCCGCAGGTGCAGAGCGACGCCGATATTCTAAACTTCATAAGACAGGCTCTGTCGCCAGTGTGGCACGCGGCTTCTACTTGCAAGATGGGGAGGCCAACCGACCCGATGGCTGTTGTTGATACGCAAACGCGCGTTTATGGCACGAAGAGGCTGAGGGTGGTTGACGCGAGTGCCTTCGCGGTCCTACCGCCGGGACATCCGCAGTCGACGGTGTATGCGTTGGCGGAGAAGATTGCGAGTGAGATCAAGGCGGGTCGTACCTAGGTAATCGATGCGTGTATGTTTGGGGGTGGGGGACGAGCAAAGAAGTGTTGGTTGAGCATAGGATTTGCCGTAACTCGTGCTATGTTGTACTGGCATACAAACTGACTGCATACATGGCTTAGAGAATATATCCATTCTTCAAAGACTTCGCGATCCCCCGACAGAAAAGAATCCATCCAGATTGCGCTCGCAGTATATTATTAGGGAGTTTCAGACCACTTTTTTTAAGCGTGGATTCTTCAGGTCGTGGGAATTCCAGCGATTTGCCACCAACTGCGCCATCCACTGGGGTAGCATTGGTGAAGAAAATCGGCCTATTTGGTGGATTTCTCGTGTCGATATTCTACATCTCTTAGCAAATCTATCCAATTAGAAGGCCTTCCTTCTTACCACTACTACTATTACCTCCCATTGCTATCACCTCCCACACGTCTACGTCTTTCCTACCGTCTTTCCTACCGTCTTTCCTACCGTCTTTCCTACCGTCTTTCCTACCGTCCTTCCTACCACGCCGTCGCAGACACCCCCCCCTCCAACCCTAACCCTAAGGATTAGGTACGGGGAAGATTACACGATTTTCTCGGGCAATGACTAAGCGGATTTATCACAAATCCACCAAAGAAGCCTATTTGGTAAGTTTACTGGATTTAAGATTTCGCATTTCCTAGTATTTCGCGTCTCCTCGTGAGACTAAGTAGCACAACAGCCATTTTCACAGCAATTCAGCTTGATGACGACATCAAAAGACGTTGTCTCTTCCGACACGGCCATGGAAGCAACGATCAGTGATCAGGACCTGAAAGCATCAGAGCCTTTCCCACTGCGACAACTTCCCCTTGAACTGCGCCGCAAAATCTACCGGCACAACCTTATGGCCACTCGAAATCCTTCTCCGAAAGCCATTTACCTAAAAAAATTACCCGATGGTTCGAGGGACCCTCCTTCTCCGCTGCTACTAGTCAATAGCCAAGTCCGTACTGAAGTCCTCGATCTGGTCCAAACATGGCCGATTTTTCTCCGGGTCACCCATCAGGGCATTCAATTTGGTAGTGTGGCAGAGACCTGTTTCATCGCACAGCAATGTTCAAGAGACTACGGCAGCATACCTCATCTTGTCGTAGAGATATGGCCCCCCCACCCTGATCGCCCGACAGATGCGATTGATATTTGGAGGCATCTTCGAAACCTCCGGGCGGAGCTACGTGCTGTACCTCTGCTGCAGCGAATCTCTTTCCTCTTTGCTGACAACGAAATGGCTTCATGGACTCATAATGGCAATGCCATCGCCCTCCTGGACTCGGGTGGCTATGACGCGGAACCTTTGGCATGGTGCAATGATGTAACTTACATCATGGACCTATTCGCCCGTATCAGCGCTGCGAGCGCCCGTTTCTACCTCCCCCATGGTTTGAAACCTGGCGAGACCACCGAGCACGTCCGTACCCGGCTCCGATCCGTTAATGCCATGATGATGGGACGCATTCCAATCGTTGAGGAAACATACACTGAAGAAGACGAAGAGCGAGCGGTATTTCAGGATTGGGTCGATGACTGTAGGGAGAGGAAACTTCGAATGAAAGGTGCGGAAATTGCGCGCGATAAGCTCGACGTAATGACGCGGCAAGGGAGAATGCAATTGACACAAGGACAATGGGAAGACTTCATTGCGGTGTGGTCGCCCCATTTTGAGAGTCTGTTGTTTCAGGAGTTCAAGGGAAAGCTACATTACGTGTACGAAGACCATCCATTGGATAGCGCATAGGAGGAATTTATGATCTACTAGCAATACGAATCATACTTCGATAGACCTCTCACGGTCTCGCTGTCGCCGTCCTCATGTTCTCCCAAGATGTTTTGGCCCTAGTCTCCTACGATTCAGGCTAATGCAGTCTCCTTATTGATGGGACTTGCTCTACCGTTGTTGGGAAGGCCTACTGGAGGCGAAAAGATCATCGGCCGAGGGGTATGCCGTATTCTTATCAGGGCTAGGGCAATTTGACTAGACTGACCATGAGGATCGAAGCATACATGCACCCGGGTATGCTTCTGTCAGTTGTATATTCGATATTTACGAAACATCAAGCCGTTGCTTCCATCGGATTCCATTGACAACCCCTCACGGATTCGCCGGTTCCCTGGGTGCGCCTTTTGATACTATCGCACCGATCATGAAACCAACAGAGACGGTGAAGGTACGCCAGATTTTCGAGACTTTACCCTGTGGCTCATGACTCAGCCTTCCGAGCGCCTCGTATCCTCAACACGCCAAATAAGCCCCCAAGCCTCTAGATTCAACAGAGATCCAGAAACCAGTCAATACTTCCGAGATTGCTACACACCGCAGTGGCGATTCAACGCGCTGGCTTAGGACTCAAAAGTGTGAATGGACGGATGGTACCGATCTTATACAAGTGACGGACATAGTCTGCTCTCGATCTGCTCAATGCGCAGACTTGTTGGCCCAGTGTCGTCAATGCATCAATTGACGTGGGGCTTGCAATAAACAACTCTCGGGGCCTGCAGTCGGTTTCCCAACCTCTGATTGCAAAACGCACCTTTGACGAAATGAATATTATGCGTGCCAGATGCTGAGCCGTTATCAAAGTACTCAGGCAGCTCCAATTTTACGATGGCAAGACGTTTGTCATTTCTCCAGCTAAGCGCTATATATTAGTATACTTGAGAACGCAGAGAGTGCATTCGTTCTACTGAAACGACCTCCTACTTGAGTCGCCCACTCCGGGTGGTTGAACATGATCCAGATCCGTTAGCGCGATGCCTTCGCTGCCCTCGCTGGTCTTATATGGCCGTACGGTTCCATTACCGTCAGATACCGCTTCACCGCCGGGCCCACACTCGAGATCTCTCCCGTTCCGATCGTATGATTTCTCGTCGCTGGCGTAGGTCACAAGCCCAATCCCTCTGCGAAAAGATCGATCAGAGCTTCGAGGCGCCCATGCCCAGCCTCCACCTCGGCTGATTGGAAGGTGATACCAGCGGAAGCCAAGCCATGCGCTAACGATACCCAGGATTGCACCAGAGATGATATCGAAGCCGTGATGCATGAAGTCGGAATACCGTGTCGAAGAGATATAGATTGCGGCACTGATGGATACAAGCGGGAAGATAATGAGATAGGTAGGCGGCGCAGCTGCTTGCTTGCGAGGCTTAACATGCTGCTTGTTCCTGTCTATGTCTTGGTAGTTAAGGAAGGGTATAGTGACTGCCAATTTAGTACAGAGGAACAAGGCGAAATATGTCAGGCCGGCGAAGGAGACTATGAGGAGAGATGTCAGCTGATGATTAGAGGCCTGAACCCGGTTCATCTACCAACTCACATGACGAATGACCGCTAGGAAAGCTTCTGAACCCGTCATCCAATGTCGAACCAGAATTACGGCAGATGGTCCAAGAGACGAGGTTGATTCCTTCATCGACCTGATTACCAATTCCCCCGACCGTGCTATTCAGGAGTCGCGACAGATCCGGTTCACATCGAGCAAGCATATTAGGCCTTGGCTTTCCAACCAAATTCTTCGTGCCAGATGTGATCATGAAAGCAATAGCCAGCGAGAGCCCAAGGCCCATCCATGCAGCGTTCCATTCCCATATCTTGCGTTTCCAAATCTTCGAACGGGAAGCACTCTCAAATGCGGGACCTGGTACGACCGCGAGGCATACGATGAATGTAATAATGGCTGGAACGACAAGCCCGATGGCTACCAGCAGGCCTGTTGAGACCTTTTCCTTTGTGACATATGGGAAGGAGATGTCTGCATCGGTGACATCGAAGGGTCTCTTATTGGGCGTGGCGACCGAGAATCCAGCGCCGACTGCTGCAATTGCTCTACGGCAATGTCAGCTTGGCGTTTCAGTGGTTCATCGTGTTTGCAGGACGCTTGACTGCTTACATTATTATAATCCAGTCGATGATGTAGGAAAGTACTAATCGAACAGAGCCTCGACCGTTTGATTTGATCTCAGACGCCATAACATCAAGATGCCGTTAAATTAAGACCACGTACGAATGATGAAAATAATAGTCAGCATATGAAGAGGAAAAGAAAGCGCGAATGGCAGTTGATCTTGTGAAAGATTGCCAAGAACAGCCAAGCGTACTCGGCCGAGTAGTTGCCAAGCCGGCCGAGAACAGGAAGTGAAATCTAGAGGTACCTTACATCTTCCTTCCCACTCTCAAATCGGGTTCGCAGTTTACCGAAATGCATTGGGAGCATGTGTTCGGTATTTTGCCATTTGGTGTCAGCGGCGACCGTGCCTCTAATCTAGAGTTCGCGTAATTCTACGGCGGCGATGCCGATGGGAGAGGATTTATGCGCGTTGGAAGGAGGAAGGTTGACAGCCTTGAATGATATCGTATCATCGTGGGAACATTCGATTTCGGAAATTTCAAGCGCGCGTGGTCCGATGAGGGTTGCGATGAATAACGGGATTCTATGGTTATTGTGTTGGTGTGCTGCTCATTTTGTTTGACAACATTGTGAGTAAAGGCTGAGACAAAGAAGGGTTGAGAGGGTCGTCAGGTGTGAGAGGCCGAGCGAAAGCATGGTGGTTTTTTGGACTATCAATTCTTATGGAGACGGTAGGTGGGTGACGCTCTGGACCAATTTGCGAAGAATGACTTTGTTGAGATGACAAAGAGCACAGATCTTCCCCTTGGGGAAAGCATCGACTTCAATGTGTGGGAAACAGGTCTCAGGAATGCTTTCTTTTATGGCCCTCGAACTTCTTGACATCCCTGCCATTGTCAGGCCAACAATCTTCGGAACCAGATTGGATCCCGACGGCGCTTAGGGGAACATTGAGGGTCCATTATAGATCTATGGTTTCGCGCTTATCTAGGGTGACATTGGTGGTATCTATCTGAGATGATACGAAATGGAAGAAGGCTGTCCGATGTCGCATCTATCGTGGGAAAGACACTCGATCTTGAGGCATATACCCCGCCAACACGTGTTCAGAAACCGGCAATAGCGTTGATACAGGGAGGTGATCTGGGTTGATGTTCACGGGAGAGACTCTCAAATGGGCAACATGGAAGGCTGGCGGTTGGCAGAGATCCAGGGATTGGGTGTTGCGGTTGCACATGAGATGGGAAACACAGCATGGCCTCTAACGAAACTGTGAGTAGATTTGCATTTGCTAGAGCTAAGATGTCGTAAGTGCTGAACTGAATACTCGTACATGAACGTCTGCTACCAACGAAGCCGCTCCACGGCGCCAAGCCATCGAAGCTCTTATCTATGCACAATAACCCCGGACATGCTGTAAGTGTGCTTTAGCAGATGAAATCAGAACCCTGCAGTCCTGAATCTTTGGATCGTTGGCACAAAAATGATAGACACTTGAAACGTAGCCGACGGAGCCATCTTTGATCATGCGGTAGCACCAGCACTACGGAGTTCGCAATTCCAGCAACTTGACAAATGTCCCGATCGTCCGAAAATCAGGTAGCATCATCTTCAGCCTCCTTCTGGTCCAATGACGCCTTCTCGAAGTAGTGTTCTGCGAGAAGGGAGACATCGCTGGGCTGCACTGCACCATCTTCACCCGGTCCAGTATCGTGCTGAGAAAACAGATGCTCTCTGTCTCTTCGGGCTTTATTTGGCGTTGAATCTTTTTCAAACGTGAACTGCGCTTCTCTCTCTGGCCATGGGAACGCCTTCTTCAACTTTTCTTCCTTTTCTTTTGCAGGAGTGGGATGTTCGCCTGGTGGATATTTGCTGATAATGCCCCAGACGTCCTTGGCCCATCTTCCTGCGTAATCCATCTCGAGGATAAATTTTTTGTTGCTAATAAGGCGACCAGAGTCGCTGAGCTCTCTCGGCATAGATTCATGTGGGCGTGGCGATGTAAACCAGACCTCGGGAATTAGTCGACGCGGAATGAAAAAAGCGTAATTCGGGTCCAAGGTGATAGAGTGCGTGAGAAAATAATCAGCATATCTGAGGTGATGGCGGTTGTCGCCGTTCTTGGGTTTGCCCACAATACTGTGGCTGATGACAGCTTCAAGACCGTTTGGGAACTCTGAGCACCTGGAGATGACGATTCTGAAGTCTCGCAGCAGTGGTTGGTAGTCCAAGAAGTCGATGTTCATAGACGATCTCCACATGGGAAATTTCTCGTGGATGATTCGCAGTGCTTTTTCCTCTTCTTTTTCGGAAGCCTGTATTGATCGGTCAGATTCTGTCAGTTGTGTTCCTGATACTCCAGGCATAATGGCCACCGGAGTGTCGGCCCTTGGGATTCGTCCATCCAACCCGATTTGGAATGGAGTGGTGGTGGGGTGCATAGGACGGTTGGCGCTTCGCTTGACCTCGTCAATGTGTGCTAGCAGAAGTTTGGTAGAGAAGCTGTATGCGAATAAAGTTGCGGCTGGTATTTCATCAGGAAAATACTCGTCTTTGCCAGTGCTCTCGCCTCCTTCGACTCGCCAGTATAATCTATGGGGAAGCAGTGCGATTAGGTCGTGATCGTTGGAAAAGGTAACAATCAAGAAGTCGGAAGCTTCACGTTGTGCTGGCGATATGTGGCACTGAGAGCGTTCGATCTTTTCTCCCTCAGCATCCATTCCGTCCTCCTTGAATGCAGTAACTATGCTAAAGGTCACGTAGCTGATATCCTCTCTCGACGTTTGGAAGTATCGATCTGCATATGACTTCGGGAAGAAACCCTGGCCAAGGTACACTGCACCGTCACAGATGGCGTTTTTCCAGGCTCGAACAACGGGGGCGTCGGTGAGTAGGCTGAAGATGCGGGCTTTGTGGCAGTGAATCTCTTCTTCGAGTGTGAGCGTGGCATGAGCTTCGGTTTCTGCGCTGCTTGTCTCCATGATCTTGCTGCTAACGACTTGTTCCGCAAGAACTGCCGATTGTCAGCAAAGGCTTCATCATGCAATACTTTACATTGAAGGAGGTTGGCTGGCATACCAAGTCGGGGCACTCAGATAAGGTAAACTGACCAAAGTTATGTGGCGAATTGTGACTCTGGGGAGCACTCCTTTTGATGAAGACTAATTCAGCATCATCAATTAGTCTGGCAGTACTGAGGTAGAACATCCAGGCACTGTACCGTTTTCTGATGCAGAATTTGGGAATAAAACTTCGCAATGGGATAGTTGAAGTGAGATGGATCAAAAATCTCGCGTCATCCTCACACCTTTGTTTACCGAGATCTCGTCCGGATATTTGCTCCGACCTTCACTTACATTTTTACTACCGCCACCATGTCGAGCACTTTGCTAATCTACGCATTTTCTGACATGCAGTCAGAAAAACCCAACCTTGGCCAGCCAGGAGATGCGAGGAAAACGAAAATTCCCCGAGACTACATGTGCAACAGAGCAAGTGGCCTTTCTGCAGCTCTTCAGAATCAGCGGTCGATGGAATCTGAGAAGGTTGCGGAGACAGTAAGCTACTCAGGTTTTGGTCAGAATCTTAAAATGGGTTATCAGACGTGATGCAAATGATGCTGACAATGCCCTTCCAAAGAACTGCTGGATCTGCGGTGCGGTGTACTCCCGGGAAGATCAAATGGTCTACACAAAATGCTGTAACGAAGCCATTGGGTCTTACTGCAAAGCTCGAGATATCGCTAAACATGGAAAATGCTGGAATTGTGACGAGGAAGAAGTGCCGAGCAAGGCAGCTTCCGAGGCAAAGTCCTGGATTTCTTACGACCTCAAGGATCCTATCAAAGAGGCTCCACGTCTCCCACAAACTGTCACTTCCCTTCCAGCAAAAGGTGCTGGCCATCAGCCAGCAACAGCGACGTTGAAAGCTGGCAGTATCTTGCCCAGCGGATTCACCACCCAAGGTTCCAATTCCCCCACCTTCTCTAACACTTGAGAGTCCGATCGATCTCAAATCTTTCAACCTCTCTGCATAGGACTGACTGAAGAGCAATGCGCTCGAGAAGTAGCGATGTATCGATCGCAAAGTGCGAAAGAGAGCTCCAAAGTTGTGAGGATGGTACCACAATCTTCGCCCAATCCGAAGACGGAAATACGAAGGAAAATAGTCTTCTTAACGGAGGCTTTGACCAGGCAAAGGCCACTTCTCCGAAACAACAAGACTTCCTCCACAATGGATCTGAGTCCGCCAGCTCTGATTTTTCCCAGGACGTCCAGCAGCATCTTGGTGGCTTGACTCAAAAAAAGCAGGAGCGACAAGTTGCTAAACAGTACGTGATCGGAGCCACCAAGCATCTTGTAGAGATGTGCAACACGTACTGGAATGAAATCGATGGGGCGGATAAGGATGAGGTTATGAATGAGGTTCTAGAAGCTGTAAGAGGTAAGTCGCCTGTTTGCTAATGACGCAGAAAATGTCTCTGATCGTTTCCAGGCTGCAAGACGTCCGAAGCTGCGATTAAAAAGATGGCCCTTGGAAGGCCCTCAACTCTTACCACACGGCCAGCATCTATTCAGAGTCACGCGACTGTCCACACCCCAGACTTCCAGTCCGTGGAAACCCGGGCATCTTGCAGCAAGTGCGAAGAACTCCAAGCCAGACTGAAGAAACTGCGGATGCCCTGCTAAGTCTATAGACCTACTTCGACATCGCGTCAGGCAAGCCAGGTACCCAATATGGATGGTAGGGTGGCCTTGTTATTACGATCGGTGCGATGTCAGACATGGAAAAAGATGGATAGTGAATATTTCGATCCTTGCTCGGGCACCTCGCATTGCGCTTTGTCTGCTCCTTTAAGATTCTTCGCACGAGTTGTTTAGCACATCGCATTCAAGGAAAAAGGTTCAGCTGCAAAAGAAACGTCTATGCTGTTTCAAGTGAGAGCGTGGCTCTTTGAGGGACTCAGGCTCTACTGCTTCGATTCTCGTTTTCATTGAAGCCACCTAACCATAGACATTTGCAGACATAACCCAGAACAGAACTCCGATGCTCTTCGTCTTCGATGCAGAGCTCAATGCACATCGACATTCTCATAGGCGGTCCTTTGACCTGATTTCAGCAATCGACCGAAATTGCTACTGCAAACCCAGCCAGCGTCCCACTACAGGCCATGGCCCTGCTACCAACTGACACGTCATCGCTTCCAAATAGATATCCCATCAAGACTTCTCTTCTTTCGAGCCCCTCAAGTGTCTGACTGCATCGAAGCTGTAGAGAAACGCTGTGCAAGCTCTTCCTCGGCCTCGCTTTCTTCTCGAGCTGAATCCACAGCACCGTGAGTGGGACACTCAGAAGGAAACATGTTCGGAGTTCCTACGCCGTCCAGAGATGGGAGTCTCCATGGACAGATACCACAGTGATTTCCTGGTTTGATAGGACTGGCGCTGGGGGGGTCATGTTAGACGCGGAACTCAATGCCTCAAGTTCTCACTGTTCCAACCTGAAGATTTCTCACGTTTCAGAATTTCAGGCGGTTTCAATCTGTATACACTACACCCCTCCACTAAGACGATATGCGCGTTGTTGCATGTTCAGCGCGGTACTTGTTCGCATGAACAGTCTGAGGACTGACAGGCTTGTGACAAGGGCGGGCGAGGGTGATTGATTCCTCCCTACTTAGTTCCAGCGACCTTGTTATGACGTTGATAGCAACATGCTTCTGTTTATCCACTGGTGCTCGAGCCCGTATGCGGCAGACTGCGCAGTGGACCGCGGCTCGAGAATATCTTTTTCCTCCACCAACGCGGTGTCTCTCCAGTTCAATGCGCAACGACCTCTCATAAAAGCGCAGTACCGGGCGACAGCTTTGACACAAAACGGTTGAGGCTACTCAGAGTCTCCTTATCTGCCTTTGTCCGGTTTCAGTATTGTTTGAGTATATGCGCCCGATCTGTTATCGTATATTAGCGACACATCTGTCCGCGTACATATTCCCGCATATCATATTTCCGATCATGTAGTGTGCTCCGAGCGCAGTCCGATCGCTGCATATTTTGATCAGGTAGAATGATGTATTTTCTATTCCAAAGCCAAGATGAAGGCCGTACGTACAAGTGAATCATCTCCTTGTGCGATACTTTCATTTCTCATCAGCCTGTTCATCCTCCACACTCAATCTCTTGCCCTCACTCCATCTCTCTCCCTCACGGTCCCCACCAACCTCACGGACCTCTTCGGGTTATGGTCATACCGTCACTGCGTGTCCGATCCAACGTGGAACCCTCGCACCGTGCACATCGCCTCATCCTGCGAAAACGCCCTCGTCGCCCTCTCCGACGACTCCTCGACCTGGGGCCTCCATCCAGGCACTTTCACATACAACCTTGGCGGACGCTCCACCGCCTACTTCCCTGGGGCACGTTCTCTCCTTACCCTTCCTAAACGTTATGTAGTTGGGGACTGCGTGGTTGCGATTGTCATGATGAAGATGTTTGAGCGAAGTAGTATAGGCCAATTTCCTGGACTGCCGGACTCCGTGATTGGAAAGTGGCGTGACAAAGATTCGAGTACTTGGAAGGACATGATTGAGCCGGCGGAATACGTGAGGGCGACTTGTAGAAATGGGTGCGGTTATGCGGTTTTGGGGAGAGAACATGGGATCGGCATTGCGATTTGGGAGACAGGAAGTAAATGGGATCGGTATGCTAGAGAAATGAGCTCTTTGAGCGAGGTAGACAAGGTAATACCGTCGTTGGAGATTGGGAACACTTCCGTTGTCGGGATGGGTAATGGATCTATTTTGGAGGCGTTGCGTTAGGATTTCCTAGGAATCTAGAGATGTTCGAGCGCCGGCGTTCTGGATGACATGGTTAGAGATTTGCAGCATAAGGGTTTTGAACCAATGCCGCTGTCACTCCATGCGCTCGTTGTACCTGTGCTTCGTCTCTACGGCTACCGAACCGGGAAGATCAAAAGCTCACATCCCACATTCGAGCACGAAAAGAAAAGTCCTTGAATCCGAATACATTGACTCCGCCTGGTCATCTCACGGACGGGTCCTGATAGCGACTGAGATAGCGAGAATTTGTTCGACTGCCAAATTACCAGCCAAGGAAGCGCCAGATGTTTCGGCGTGTATTGAGCGCCAAATAGTTTTTCGAAATTATGGGGTGCTTCCATAGGAAAGCAAAGGAGCAGCATAGCTGAATAAGTGAACAAACATATAGCGTAACGGACATACAACTAGACTCGGAGAATGGGAAGAAGAGAAATGACCAACCCAGTGTGTATAGCAGAATTGATCGACTTACCTCGCAAGGCACAATGTTGGGGTTCATTGATTAGTTACTATCCTTGAGGAAGGGATCTCAAGAGAGGATGAGGATGCAAGGCTTGGCATGCTAATCCGCATCGAGTAAGCGTTTCTCGGTCTTATCTTCCGAGTCTTCGCCATCATTCAACTGTTCTCCGCCCAAGCAAGACATCAAGCAATCATCACAGCCATACCTCGAGATCTGCAATCCTCGCTTTAGGATTGGGACATTTGAGAAGGAACCACCGCATTGCGTCCAAGGCGTTTCTCCAGTTGAGCCCTTCGTGGATAGACAATCCAAACCTCTCGCATCATGGCGGTCCCCAAGGATTCCCTCTTCCGCTCCTGCGACATGTCCTTGACCCAGCTCTACATTGCGAACGAGATTGGTCGAGAGGTCGTCAGTGCTCTGGGGGAAGTGGGCGAGGTTCAGTTCCGAGATGTACGTATTGCCTCTTCCTGGTGCTAGACCTGGGCAGTAGGCTGCAAATCTTGGGGCCTTGAGGACGGGGCGAACCTCGAACGGCAGTCTCCTTAGTGATTTCCAAGTGACGTTTTTGGGACAGCCCTGGCATGTCGAGCTTGCTGACATTCTATCTCTGATAGTTGAACTCGGAGACTACAGCTTTCCAAAGGACCTTCACTCAGGAGATTCGAAGACTCGACAATGTCGAGCGGCAGCTCCGCTACTTCCAATCCCAAATCAACAAAGAGTCAATACCTATCAGACCGCAGCATGAATTCTCAAATATGCTTGCAGCCCCTTCAGCTTCTGAAATTGACGAGCTCTCCGATAAGAGTGAAAGCCTTGAGCAGCGAGTGGCATCTCTTAATGACAGCTACGAGACGCTCAAGAAAAGGGAGGTGGAGCTTACAGAGTGGCGCTGGGTCTTGACGGAAGCAGGTGGTTTTTTTGACAGGGTAGGTCGCCTCGATCATATATCTTCGAGACTGTCGCTCAAGCTGATAGGCTTTCAAGGCCCATGGCAACGTCGACGAGATCCGCCAATCTAGCGACAATGACGAAGCACCACTGTTACAGGATGTTGAACAGCAAGCAAGAGGTCAAAATGGAGATGCCTCTGGTGGACCATCGCTTTCTGTGATGAACATTGGCTTCGTTGCTGGGGTAATACCACGAGGCAGAATAGCCGCTTTTGAACGCATCCTATGGAGAACGCTACGTGGGAATCTATACATGAACCAATCCGAGATACCCAAGCCCCTCATCGACCCGGTCAACAACGAAGAGGTTCACAAGAACGTCTTTGTCATTTTCGCACATGGCAAGGAAGTCATTGCAAAGATCCGCAAGATATCAGAATCACTAGGCGCCGATCTATACAGCGTGGATGAAAATAGCGAGCTTCGACGAGATCAAATACACGAAGTCAATACCCGGTTGAGCGATCTGGCGAGCGTTCTCCGCAATACGAAGAACACTCTTGATGCAGAGCTCACACAAATTGCCAGAAGCTTGGCTGCCTGGATGGTTGTCATTAAGAAGGAGAAGGCCGTATATCAAACACTCAACCGCTGCTCATACGATCAAGCCAGGAAGACTCTGATCGCCGAGGCCTGGTGTCCGACGAACGGTTTATCCTTGATCAAATCTACTTTACAGGACGTCAACGACCGGGCAGGATTATCAGTTCCAACGATTGTCAACGTGATCAAGACTTCAAAAACACCTCCCACATACAACAAGAGGAATAAATTTACGGAGGCTTTTCAGACAATCATCGATGCTTACGGAACAGCCAAATATACGGAAGTCAACCCGGGCCTGCCAACTATCGTAACCTTTCCTTTCCTGTTCGCTGTTATGTTCGGAGACTTTGGCCACGGGACGTTGATGTTCATCGCTGCCCTTGCCATGATATATTTTGAAAAGCCCATGTCGAAGACTAAGCTCAATGAGCTTGTGGCTATGGCTTTCTACGGACGGTATATCATGCTGATGATGGGCCTTTTTTCGATATATACTGGACTTATTTACAACGATGTCTTCTCGAAGGCGCTCACGCTTTTTCCCAGCCAGTGGGAATGGCCACATGACTTCAAGGAGGGGGAGACTGTGCGGGCTCAGCTTAAGGGCGGCTACAGGTACCCATTTGGACTTGACTGGAGCTGGCATGGAACCGAAAACGAATTACTCTTCTCCAACAGCTTCAAAATGAAGCTCAGTATACTAATGGGCTGGACTCACGTATGTTATATTTGTATGAGTTACGGAGTAGTGATGCTGACTTGCTTAGATGACCTACTCTCTATGCCTCTCCTTTATCAACGCGCGTCATTTTAAGACACCGATCGACATTTGGGGTAACTTCGTGCCTGGCATGATTTTCTTCCAATCCATTTTCGGGTATCTTGTCTTCACAATCGTCTATAAGTGGTGCATAGACTGGTACGCAATTGGCGAATCGCCACCTGGGCTACTGAACATGCTTATATACATGTTCCTCCAGCCGTTGACGGTAGATGAGCAGCTTTATCCGGGACAGATGGTTGTTCAGGTGATATTACTACTAGTTGCCGTTGCCTGCGTACCAGTCTTACTCCTGCTAAAGCCATTGTATCTGCGATATGAGCACAACAGGGCTCGCGCACTGGGATACCGAGGCATTGGCGAAACATCAAGATTCAGCGCTCTGGACGATGACGATGCGGATGGGCATGCTATGAACGGCGGCCGAGACAGCATGGGATCGGATCATGAGGCCAATGCAATGATCACCGAGGATATCGGCGATGAGGAACACGAGGAGTTCGAGTTCTCGGAAGTGATGATCCATCAAACGATCCACACCATCGAATTCTGCCTGAACTGTGTATCCCACACCGCGTCCTACCTCCGTTTGTGGGCCTTGTCGCTCGCCCATCAGCAGCTCTCCGTCGTATTATGGACTATGACACTTGGCCAGGCGTTTAATTTCGAAGGGGTCCTGGGAGTGATCATGACCGTCGTCTTCTTCTATGTTTGGTTCTTCCTGACCATCGCCATTCTCTGCGTAATGGAGGGTACAAGTGCAATGTTGCATAGCTTACGATTACATTGGGTCGAGGCGATGAGCAAGCACTTCATGGGAGACGGGATTGCTTTCGAGCCTTTTAGTTTTAAGTTGCTATTGGAGGAAGATGCGGATGAAGGATAATGAACTGGGCGCTTTGATCTATGTAGCATAGAGGATACATTACCTGTACAAACATGGTCTCGCTTCATCAGAACTTGATTAAAAATTAGACTTCGTAATAGACCCGACATTCATGTTGCTATTACGTCCAGAGCAGTGTCGTGTGCTTTCCGTCCGTCCCACATATGCACTGTGACGTTTTCTCTACCCCACGCGGAGTCGGGGATTTTTGCTCCACCTGTTCTCCTACCAGGCAACTCATCGATTCTGGATTCTACGAGTCACCAGCGCGGCACATGCTGGCCTTTCGCCTCATACCCTCAATCTAGGAGTGCGTTCTTCTAGTTGATACGGTTGCAGTGAGAAAGCATCGTTCAAAAGCCAGTCAACGCCCAGGTAGCGAATCTCAGCCAAAACGCCTGAACTTTAACGAAGCGCTGCCTTAGCCCGTTCGTTCAAGGGTCA
Source organism: Letharia columbiana (assembly GCF_014066305.1). Taxonomy (NCBI): domain Eukaryota; kingdom Fungi; phylum Ascomycota; class Lecanoromycetes; order Lecanorales; family Parmeliaceae; genus Letharia; species Letharia columbiana. The sequence continues at coordinate 278,230 of NW_023501047.1, read as the reverse complement.
TTAGGTTTGCAAAGTCTTCAGTATTTTCTCCAGCGGTCACTATTCCGTGACCAGCTCAAGAGAAACGCTGCCTGCTGTATATACCGCGTCCTCGAAGACTTGACTGCCTTCACTTTACGGACTTTCTAGCGCATCTACAGCAATCGCACTCGCTCGATGCACCGTATTCTCTGCGAACTGGGCCATTACGAAGAAGATCCAGCAAGATAGGAAAGAGACCAAAGTGCCAACATGGCAAGGAAAAAGGAGCTCGTGCCCATGATCAATTGGGTATACGACCTGATACTATGGGTGATGTCTGTTCTGGTTGATCTCTTCTTCAGAGAAGTCCATCCACGAGGGTCATGGAAGGTGCCGAGACGAGGGCCCGTCATCTTCGTTGCGGCCCCTCATGCGAACCAGGTGAGCAGGCTGCATGCTGTCTTGGGGACACGCACTGACTATAGTAGTTCGTCGACCCCCTCATCCTGATGCGAGTAATCAAAATGGAAGCTGGTCGCCGCATAGCCTGGCTTATTGCCGAGAAATCCATGAGAAGAAAATTTATTGGCGGCCTAGCCAGAGCAGCAGGGGCGGTTCCCGTAGGAAGAGCGTTAGATAGCACGAAGCCCGGCACGGGCAAGATATACCTTCCGGACGCAAAGAATGATCCTACGTTGGTACGAGGAGTTGGCACGCAATTTGAGAAGGAATGCCAGATTGGAGGGCTTTTGGTTTTGCCGTCTGTGAATGGTACTGCGGCTAACTCAGACATTTTGGAGATACACGGGAATGAGGAGATCAAATTGAAAAAGGAATTCAAGGGTGATACGGCAATCGAGCAGCTTACGGGGAAAGCTAAAGTCGATGGCGGAGAGAAAAAGGTGGAGACCAGCGATGAGGAGAAACAGGGTTTCCAGGGAACAAGCTATAAGACTGCGCCGAAGGTTGATCAGTCGGTGGTGTATGATGCTGTGTTTGAAAGGCTCCAGAGTGGCGGCTGCGTTGGTATCTTTCCTGAAGGTGGAAGCCACGACAGAACAGAGTTGCTGCCCTTGAAAGCCGGCGTCGCGATAATGGCTCTTGGATCATTGGCAGCAAATCCGGAGTCAGGCGTCAAGATCGTTCCGTGTGGTATGAACTATTTCCATGCCCACAAGTTCAGGTCACGAGCGGTAGTCGAATTCGGCCCCCCTGTTGATGTACCTACTGAGCTTGTGGAACTCTACAAAAGTGGCGACAGACGAGAAGCAACACGTCGATTGCTGGAGATAGTGTATCAAGCTTTAGTCGCGGTGACAGTGACGAGTCCTGACTATGACACTTTAATGGTGCGTATCATTGCAATTGACGAACGTGGCTCCTTGCTGATCTCTCATAGTTGATCCAAGCAGCTCGGCGGCTGTACAATCCCACGGGTAAGAAGCTGCCTCTTCCAATGATTGTTGAACTCAATCGGCGGCTGGTGAAAGGGTATACTCAGCACAAAGACGATCCCAGGATTGTCAATCTTAAGAAGTCCGTCAACGGATACAACAAACAGCTCTGGCTCCTCGGTGTACGAGATCATCAGGTCGAATACGCAAGGTTCTCAATACCGAAAGTCGTCTTTACACTCATCTACAGACTTGGGAAACTTGGTGTGTTGACCGTTGGAACATTGCCAGGCCTAGTACTCTTTGCACCAGTCTTCATATCTTCGAAAATTATTTCCATAAAGAAGTCCCGTGAAGCCTTAGCGGCGTCGACAGTGAAGCTTCAAGGGCGCGACGTCATGGCTACCTGGAAGCTGCTCGTCGCTCTCGCCTTTGCCCCAATCCTCTACGCTACTTACACAATTACCTTGACCTATTGGACTCACAAAAACAGAGTCCAGGGCTACATGCCAGAATGGGTCCCCCTATGGATGGTCGTTTTATTTGGTGTAGTCTTCTTCCCATCCATAACATTCGCCGCCCTCCGTATCGGCGAGACAGGCATGGACATCGTCAAATCGCTTCGGCCTCTGGTCTTATCTCTCTATCCTACCTCCGCAAACACTCTACAGCAACTCCGCGAGAAGCGCGCCACGCTCTCTCATGAAGTAACAGACGTCATCAATACCCTGGGACCGGAAATGTTTCCAGACTTCGACTCCGCCCGCATTATCGCCGATCCCTTTCGCGACGGCGCTCTTCTATCTCCCAAGTCTCCACGCACCCATTCCAGAACCTCGTCCGGCTTCCCTCCGACCCCTCCAACCCGCAGCAACGCCAATGAAGGCCTGGCAAGCGTCGGTAGCGGCTCCTCAACTCAAGGCTACCTCCCGCACAATGATTCCTTCCATGACCTCGGAAACATTGGCCTCTTCGCTTCTAGGCCTCCAAGTCGAAGTCGCAGCCGAAGTAGCTCGAGTGGTGGGAAAGCTGGCAGTGCAGGATTTTCGGTAAAGGCCTTTAGCGCAATTAGCTCGAAGGAAAGCCTGGAAGAGGTTAGTAAGAAGATAAGGGGCGCAATGAGGGAGAGGGGCAAGGAGAGGAGGAGGAAGAGTGAGGATGGGAGTGGGGGTTGGGATTTTGCAGGTAGTGAGACTGGGAGTGCGACGCCCGATAGTGCTGCTGAGGGAAGGAAGGACGTTTAGTGTTGCTTTTTCTCGATGAGATGCATGAATCAGGTTCCTTTTTAGCATGGTGTTTGGGCGGTGCATTGATACTCATAGCATTTTTGGCATCGATTTCGGGGATTCGACTTGGGCTATAATCCTACCCCGTATAACCTTTCATACAAGCAGGCCTCCAACTCGCCGAGTTCAATATGGCACAACTGTACCCTCTTGCGCCTTTGAATGCGCAATCTATACAATGCCGTGAATGCTGCGTTGCGCCCCGGCTTCAATGTACATTCTCAAAAACCACCTCTCCATCGACTGCCCTAACCATCGGGAAAGCCCGTCTCCGTAAATGCTATGAGTTCCCTCCCTATATGCGCTCTTTTGTCCTGCCTCTTCATTTGCCCTGCTTGGTCGGTCCCTTGATCTTCGGATACAGCCGCATGAGATGGTAATTGATCGTATTTTTCTTCCCAGTCTTCTCTCTCTGTTCCACCCAGCCCAGCACGGATAAGCATTGCTCCTTCCAATTCGTTTTCCCACTCGCCGAGACAGGAGAACAGGAGCAAACGTACCGGCGCATCCATACAAGCCCTCAACGACTGCTCCAAGTGCTGGCAGTGCGCTGCTACGTTGCCTGAGGACGCCCAACATCCTGCACACAGAAGGTTAGCACCGAAGAATCTTGATACCAGGAAAGAAAGCAGGTATACCTAGTACCGAAGTCATGATCCCGACGCAAGGATTTTCTCCCGGTCGGTTCGGTCGCCGGACACGGAGTTTGGGGAGGGGAGGGAGGCGGGGAGGGGCGAGCTTCGTGCTGCCGCTTTTAGGAGGCATGGTCGTAGGTTCCACTGATGGAATAGAGTTGTTATCGTTGATACATCGGAGGGCGGTCTTCAGTGCTGCTGACTTGCGCGAGCTCAAAACATTCGTCGATGTATGTCGGCGAGTCGGCATCATTGACGCCAAGCCGCTAGTAGCTTGCAGGGCTGACCAATGTTTACTTTCCTGCCGCACTCGACTGCTTCTCCATCCTCCGTGTCGCATGACTTGTTGAACTTCTCATCTTGCACTTCTACGCCCATTGCTACCTGTATATGAACAATTACTACTATTGATGCAGTGAGCGAGCATAATTATCAACGTCATTCGCGACTGAGTCATCATGACTGACCCGGGAGCGCTTTCCTCGTGGTGGGTTGCTCCTTCCAAGCTTTTGCGATTCCCTGAAATTGTCTCTTTCATTGCTGCCTGCTTAAAAATTGCTCTATCCTTTAGGAATCCCACAGAAGGCATCTTTTCCCTCAATGATGAAGCTCCCAAACCGCGACCACGAGCGTGGGAACGCGCTCCGAAATCTCCTGTGCTAGCTCGTCACCATGGGCGCAAGGTGTGGAAGCGTCATGAGGCTCCCGCCAAACCGGAAACAAAAGAAGAATCCCAAGATGCTGAGCAGACTCGGCAAGCACTGGGTGATACTACTAATACCCCAAGGCCTGTGAAGCGTTTGCGACTGAGGGATGTGCCGAAGATTGAGAACAATGGAAAGGAAAATAAAGCCGCTCAGTACCTCACTACGCTGCGTGATAAGGAGAGTGCAGGCACTCCAAGACGTGAGTGTTGCCGACGATTGGATTCTATGGTGGATGTATGGGACTGATAAGTGGTGCTGCATAGGCAAACAAGCGAGCAAGAAGAGCCTCAAGCCCGACAACGCGAGAGTCAAGACACAAAGTGCTGATGGTATTACGCCGATGATCGTCGATAATTCTAAGGATGCCGTACAAGATGATACATTGCTCGCTCGAGAAAGCCCGGCTTTGGAGGATGTTCGTGAGCTGTTAAGCTCAGGTGATGACGCTGCAGGTGCAGTAGAGATTGCAGACACAATCCCACCCAGCCATTCGGTCAAGCTCCCAAAAGATGAGATAGTTGTGGAGACTGCATGCGGAACATCATCCGAGACAATCACCAATACCGATCAAGCCGCTTCAACAGATGAGGTATCTCTAGAGAATGGAGCACTAACCGTGTCCGAGACTGCTATCATTGCTGGTAAAGCTATCGAAACGGACAACGACGTTGCCAGTACGCAGGCGGTGTCTGAGGACACAGACGGCTTACTTATAAGTTGCGATGCAACGTCAGCAGCAAAGATCATTGTCCTGTCACCATCTCATCACGAAGAGACAGTGAATGCCGAGGGAGCCGTGACGGTTGATAGTGGGAGTGCTTTGTCGCCAAACGCAAATCACTCATCCAGCATACTCGAGGCTTTGCCAATTGATATTGCGGATGTCTCCTCGTCGACGGTGATGGATTCGCCAAAAACATTGACTGAAGGGGCGCTCGTTTTTGAACAGCCAAATCTCGACTCATCATTAACGCCAAGCGTTCGTTCGAGGACGCCGAAACGTGCAAGCCCCAGGAAGAAGCCAAATCTGATGTCACCACACGCAGTGACAACTCCTGGCGCTACCGGCACCCCAAAACAACTGCTTCCTGCGAAACCGTTACGGGCAGATAACCTAGGTGAATCTCCGCAGATAGGGACTAGTCTTCTCAGAAGAGAAAGCTTGCGACGAAAAGAAAGTCCTGGCAAGAAGAAAGATGCACGAAAGAATAAGACCCCAAAGAAGAGGGATACACTACAACGCAGGGACACTTTGCAAGAAAGAGAGATTCTGCAAAAGATCATCGCGGAGACCAACGCATATCACAGCGATGAAAATCTGGATGCTCGGCCCATCGAAGCTAGCATTCTTCCAAGCAGCAGCTCGGCACCTGGAGCCGAAGATAACGTAGGAGACAGCGTACATGGTAGCCCAGAGCTCATTCTTCGTGCGGAACAGCCTGAAAATGACATCGTTACCGGTGCGGAAGCCATCTTGCCCGCTATTGATGAGACCAATGTCGAGAAGGATCTGCATAGGGCCATAGAAGCCACCGAGGTCTACGAGCATCCAGGTATCGCTGACGCAAGCCAACCCCTGCTCGACCTTACTCCGGATGACACTCAGGGGATGGAGGCTATGGGGAAGGCCAATGAAGTCCTTGCGAAAACAGAACTTGACGGCGTATCGCAGGTAATGGAAGCTACCAAAAAGCAGACGCCTAATCAGAAGACGCGATCAGGAGCCCGCTTTAGTGACGACACTAGCATGCTCAAAGACTTCCTTAATCGCGCACAAGCCAGGAAAGCTGCGCAGAAGCCTATCTTATCAGCACCAGCTGCTCCGATACCGCAACATTCTCCACGTCGTTCTCCACGTAAGACGCACGGATCTCAAGATGGCCATGCTTCATCGCCACAGAAGCCGCGAAATGTCGCTCATCGACCCGGTACTCCACCCGGCACGCCGAAGATGGAGGCACTGGATTCCGACGACGGTGAAGAGCTCACTGCAGAGCCTGCATCCTGCCGACGCAGCACGAGGACTCGCCTACCTGCACCATCCAAAGCACTTCCAGGCGCCCCAAGCTTTATTCCCGTCAGAAGGGCAGATGGTACTGATCCGGTTGTATTGCAAAAGTCACAAGCCCAGGACCTGGCCGTCAGCACGCGCGCGAACACTCGACGAAACAAAGGTCAATCGAAGCCGCCTCTTCTAGCTCTGCAGGATCTCCCCACGGAACGTGCAGATCTGACAAGTACGGCCAAACAAGGAGCCGAAAATGGGAAATCGGTGGCGTGGGCCGAGAGACTCGCATCTTACCAGGACGCGAAAGGTGAAGCAGATGACGCAGAAGAGAGGCGACCGAAAGTGCGCAGATTGAGGGGACTAGGGGCCGTGAATGGGACGTCAGCAGCCAAGAGAACGACGGCGGTTGTGAGTACTTCGAATGGGACACCAGCGCCTAAAGGTCGAGGAAAAGTGTGACGATGGGACGTGGCCCTTTTGAATTAATCTCCAGAAAGCGGTAACCCAATCGGGGGTAGATAGAGGCAGGAAGCCGGGGTAAATTTACTCATTGGATTGACTGCCCAAGAATGGATATGAGGAGCGCATGCGAGCCTATGGAAAGTTGAAACCGTAGATGAGATGAATTTATACTTCCCATGTAGCCTCTGGAATGGACGCTTGGGTACAACTATCGGTACCCCAGATTCTTGCTCTAATCCAATGACAGGTGCACAGACGATGAAAAAGGGTCTGAGCGTCCGTTGAAAAAGTTGGGTTGGATGGTTTGATGCATCTGGTTAGACGACGTTGTTGCCACTTTTCGGAAGAATTACCGTAGCTAACCGCACCTCACAATTCGCCTCGTTCACATACACACACACACACACTCTCTCTCTCTCTCTCTCTCCCAGACGTCGCTCCTTGCCAATCCCTTTCAGCATGTCCTGGAATCAGGAATGTGAGCAGCAGCACGCCCCAGTGCCCGGCATATATTGATGGAGTATCGATCTACTTCAGTCGGACGCATTGAAAAGGTCATGTTGGCACGTGGAGGATTGATGAGGCCCCAGAGTTCTTATTATGTCAGAGCGTGCAAATTTGACAGGACACAAGGGAGAGGAGTCATCCAGGGAACGGGATGATGCAACGACCTTTCAGCATAATTGGATCTTGCAAAGCTTGTTCCCCAACTTCCATTCGCCATGAGTACAGTACAACTTCCGACGATTTATCAACACTCGCTATGATTGGTGATCATTAGGTGTTCTACCATCGGGGTAAATACGGAGGATACCGTCTTTATTTCTGCCTTATAACCTGTCTCTCTACAACACCAGAAGAGAATTTCCTACATCACCATTACTTGATCTTGTAGTACAGTATCTCAGTACATAGCCTCGTCAAGCCTTCAAGCTGTTGTCGCCTCTCTTACTGACTCCTCCTCTGCATCTCATTCACGCCGCATCTCAAGCATCGAAGCTAAACATTCTCAACACAGCATGGTCTCGATCCCTTCATTTTACCGCGAGACAGAGCCGACAAACTCTACGACTACAAGTCGATACCTGGCAGCAGACTTCCCCAGACTCACCAATAGAAGGATCTCATCTCCGCCTTTTACCCCAGACTTTGCGCATGAGCCTCTTCCTGCAGAATGCACCAACGACGGCCGGACCGCTATCATTGCCGACAAGCGCGCCATATCTTCGCAAGCTGCTTCACATTCACTGTGCAAAGCGCAAGGGTCTCAACATTTCCGTGACATAAGAAAAAGCTCGTGTTCTTCAGTCAAGGAAGAAGAGGGGGGTAAGTCGCACGCGATTCCCACATCCATACACACTCGACTATTACCTAAAAATCTCATACTGACCAGCCATCATGAGGCCAGGCATAGCACAGTCCTTCTTTGAGTCCGTCAATGCTTCCGTGCCTACATCTCCAGACGCCGTGCATAATGTCGGCAACCGTACCGGGGCCGGCACCTGCGACTGCTGCTGCCGGTGCGGCAGGAGCCCTAAATGGCAGCCCGTAGGACCTGGGCGCAAGCGTAGGAGCAAGAGCTATACCGCCTTGAGGACCGGCATTTCTGAGTTGTCGGGCTGGGACTTGGAGCTCCCAAGGCCTCAGGAGCCCACGGAGATCGAGGTTGAGAAATCGTACGCTCCTGGTGAGGCGCCAATTGAGAGGCTGCCTGTGGAAGTGCTCGGTGAGTCTAAATAGTAAATTAGTATTCCACGTGGCCGCACTGACCATGGAGCAGATGAAATCATCGCACAGCTTGCCCTCGACATCCCACCAGCTGGCTATGGTCCACGCAACGTCGATCTGGTCGCGTGTCTGTTGACCTCGAAAACTGTCCATGTTGCTACTATCAACACACTTTACAGCCAAATCACTCTTCCCCACTCCTCGATCTTCGCCAAATTCCTGCACCATATCTCCGAGTACCCTGGCCTAGGAACGATCGTGAGACGGCTGGACCTCTCACACACTACTTCGGTCGGACTTGGCCGCAGCCGGCAGACGAATGCTGAAGTGCAAAACCTCACCGCGAAGACACTTTTTAAATGCCTCGAGTTGATTCCAGCAGTCCAAGAGGTTCTGTTGCAAGAAAATTTGGACGATGACATCGATGAGAATGTGCTCCGGAAGCTATTCTTCGGCCTGCCCAAGCTCCGTGCTATTGACTTCTGCGCTTCAGCGTCCTCATCATTCGTGGATGCCTTTACGTCCACCTTGACTACCCTAATCGACTCCCCGTCTACGATGCTCAACATCCGCCGCCTGGGCATTCACGAATGTTTCACTCTCCCAAGCTCAGCTTTTGAAACCCTCCTCCCACACCTACCGCAACTCACCCACCTGGACGCCTCCCACACTCGTATCACGGACGAAGCTTTGATGTCACTGCCAGCATCCGCAACATTATCACACCTGAATCTTGGTCGCTGCATCTATATCACCGGAGAAGGCGTTGTGGACTTTCTCACTACTCATCCTGCAGTCAGAAGCCTTGTCTATCTCAACCTCTCCTGCGACATCTCTCGCTACCGTCTACTTTCGGATGCGGACGTTGACCGTCTTCTTCCCTCCCTGCCTTCCAGCCTGCGCTCTTTAAACTTGAATGGCGCCCAGATCTATCCACGGCACATTCCTCAGCTCATGCCTCTCACCAAACACGTCGAAGAGCTGGGCCTTGCCTGTGCCAATATCTCTCTTGCTGACGTCAACATGCTATTCCGCCAGCCCGGTCCCTCTCCCACCGGGTCTCGTGGACAGCAGCAGCCTTGGGTGCGTCCAGCGCTACATTATCTCGATCTAACCGCCATCCCCGCTGTCTCGCAATCAACACTCTTCAACACCCCAGCTCCAACCAACATCCTCCTTACGCCCGCGGCGCTCCCCCTCGAAGTCATCGAACTGGGCGACAAAGCCATCTCCTCGCTTCGGGAGTGCAAGAACACCAACAAGCGGCTGGGCTGGGTCGTCAAGGAGCTGGGAAGGCGGGGTTGGTACGTCAGGGAGCCAATAGCGAATGCGGGTGTTAACGGGGCCGGGGCGACCACTGGGAGGAGAGGCTGGAAGATGGGAGCGATGTGGTGGGGAATGAGGAAGGTGCCTGTCGCGTGGGGCGAGGTTGGGGGTTTGTACGGGCATTACATGTTCAAAAAATGAGGCGTCTGTCGGTTTTGCGGGGATGGCTGACCGAATGGGGACAAAAGTTCTATACCCCTTCCGTTCTTTTGGCGTGTTTGTGGGAAAAAAGGTTGGGTGGCTTATGGCAAGGAATTAAAGGACGCGCGTCGGCTGTACACAACCAAAAGTGAGTCATTTATTCTGCGGTCGGTGGTCAATGGGAAAAGTTGTCGGGCTTGAGTGTACATTTAGGTAGTCCAAAAGGTGGTCTTTGCATGCCATGTTGAATCTGTCCGTGTGCTCTTCTTTCCACTTTTCCACACAAAATCTATCCCAGGGACTCCGTCTATCGTATGTATCCCCGTTCTGCATCCGCAGAGCCTGGTAACAATCCCGTCCATGAGACTCGCACGATGTAAACCCACCCTGCCTCTTCCCTCGCCTGCTGTCATGAGCGCAGGCCCCCCCTCGACCGTGCAGATAGACGTCTATGGCTTTGACCCGTCGACGGTGTTGGACGGATCGAGCGGGTTTCGCCGCCTGATCCGCCCTTGCGACGGTCTCGGGCTTTTTGGAGAGTCGGTTCCGGCGTGACTGTTGTCGGCGTTGCTCGGGGAGGGCGGTTCGTCATCTTTTGCGGGTGTGGGCAGCTTCGATATCGCTTTCCCCGTGCTTCTGCGTCTTCGCATTTGTCCGATTCCGTCCCCTCTGCGGCAAGCTTGCGCTTCCTCTCCTGCTCCTTTCTCTTTGCGGGCTTCGGTCTCTCCTTTTTTCCGAGTCCATGATCTTGATCTCCGCTTCGGTCATCTTGTGTACGCTCACCGTATGGTGGAGCATCTGCTGTTGGAGCAAACGCCATTTGAGACTGGTGCAGCTCCTAGGCCAGTCATTCCTGAGGCCGGGGACGAATTTTGTGACTGCGATACTGCGCAACGATATCTCTGGTGGCGTTGGAGTGTCATTGTCATCGTCACAACCGTGCAAAGCGAGCAAAACGTCTCTATTGGGACTGTAGTACTGCTCTAAATTCTCCGATGCCAATTGATTCATGCAGCAGAGAAGGATCTGCGGCCTTGACTTCATGACCATAAGATTCTCCACGGTTAACTTGAAGCGCTGGGTAAGAGCCGTCTGGAAGGCTTCGATATTTGGCGTGGCTACTTCCATAAGTCCTTTGTATATGAGAGCCCTAGCACTTGGAGTGTTCAAGGACCCACTCAGCGGCTTTCGCCCTTGAGATGATGGTCGATGTGCTGGAAATACATCGACGGCGTAGATCCTTCCTCGCGGTGGCGTTCCATTATTAGCGAGCCAGAGGGAAGCGCTCTTGCCATGCTCTCTATCCATTCCGTTGAATTTCGTATCGCATCCTCGTTCTTGATCTTGGTGGGGTTGTGGCTCTGCATTGGTAACTGTCGGTTCGTCTGACTCGGTCAATGGGTCATTATCTGTACGAACCCATTTTGTTGTGTCCTAGAACAGTGAAATCCCGATCGGATGATTAGTTGGTTGGGTACTGGGACATTCGAGATGGTTAGTAGTTGGAATCAACGATTGGAGAGGAGAGGTTGGATGGGAAGGAAGCCTGAGATTACGAGAGGAGTGGTGCTGGAGGCCAGTATTGAAAAAGCTGATCTGGTTCAATCGTAGATTTGGGCGATTCATCCTGCAGCCAAGTCCATGTTTGATGTTAATAAGGATGAAGTTCAGTGAACAAACAAGCCTCTCGAACTTTGTTGGCGGAAGCCTCACCTCACTTGGGCACCTCCTTCACAAAACTGAATCATTCACAGCCCGGTTAGCGTCAAGTAGCGTAAATCTCAGGGATGAAAACCCTGACTTGATATCTTTCCTAGCTTGGGGTTTGGCAAGATATCTTGGGGCCGAGCTTGGTGGATGATTGCAGATCAACGTGAACAGCAGAAAGTGTGTTGATACTGTAGTAGGGATTGAGCCAGGCTTCTGAGGTTCTTGCGATTTCGAGAACTTGTGATATGGCGCCTAGTCGAGCGTTCCAGTTTTAGTTCACCTCGGCAAGTGGTGGACAACGAGCATATCGTATATTATCTTTCAGGGTTTCGCGATCACGATAAATCTGCTGGGGCTTATGGGTCGTTATTGACCTCCATCTCTAACAACATAGTGGAAGCGGTGCGGAAACATGCGGTCTCGTTGCTGCTCTAGACTGCTACCTAAAGGCATGTTTCGATCCCTAGCACGTTCCTTAGTCCTTGTTCACAGGTCCAGGAGATTCAACACTACTCGTAGAATAGAACCAACGGCACAATCCTCTCAATCGATTGCTTTCCTCTCACCTCCCGCGAAATCCGTGAGCTCGAATTGTTCTCAACGTGTGGAAGGGTTAGGTCGTGGATGGCCCGGTCGCTAAGCAGGCTCTTGAATCTTGAGTGGAGCGTAGGAAGCCTCCCCAACCTCGCCGCTCTCTTGATTCTTGTCCTTCATGGCCGACTGATCTCTCTCTTTCTTCGCCAACTTGCACGCTCCTTTAGCACACACGCTTGTGCTTCCGATGTCACATGTACTGCGAGTAGACTCCGTGAACACTGTTTATCAAGAACGCGGCCGTTGATACACACGCGCTGCCGGAGAGACGGGTCGTAGAGCCCGTTGATATACTCTTTTGTAAATAAGTAGATTTCTGAATATTGATTTTCTGTAAGCTGATTGAGTTCTCCTCCGCCGCGATCTATTCCACCTGGAGCATGCAACTGATCCTCGACACGACGGTAGTAGGTCTCGAGGTCCTCGCCTGGGCCCTGGCGAACGTCTGGCAGGGTGGACAAACTAATATAATCAGATAGCGAAGAAGCCTGTCAACAGGTCTGACCCATTCATTCAGTTGCTCTGGAGAATGTGCTACGTCCTCATCCCATACGTCGATGTCGTTCAGACTGCGTAGCCATCTCACAAGATCTGCATCGTCTGCGCCGTTGAAAGCTCGTAACGGCACCACGTGGGCTGGGCGGTTACGGTCGTTGCTGGAAGATCTTAGCAAACAAGAACCTTGGGAACCGTTCGCACTTACTAGCCATCTTGCACTTTAGTATCTAGGTAGAGAAAGGGAGTAGTAGCTATTTCGCGAAAATATGAGCTCTTTCCTCTATGGCCATGCGTATGCGCGTCTAGGTTTGTAATGATAGTGAACATTGTCAGGATGGTGAGTGCAGGTTGCTGGAAATTCGAGAGGCGGAGGGGGACGGGGAATGGCGTGAAAAGATGAGAAGGGGTGAGACCGCTCGTAATGATCACTTCCGACACACGTGGTGTTTTTGACGTCGTCTTCACCCCATGTTACCCACATCCCGGCTGGCTTCCTGATCGAGTGTACGTGGAAGCGGATTTGAATTCTGTCAGGGAAGCTTCTACCGGCACTGCTATGTTGAACCACATATACTCCTAGATACTGCCTAGTCAACGAGGTCTGAAAGCACTAATAGGAAATGTCATTCTCTGGCGGACGAGCTACGTGGACCTTCGATCATTCTGCTGTCACCACGTTCCATTATGTCAGAAATATCCTCAAACGACCTCCTCGAGTTCCACAGTCCGGCCAGACAGTTATCTTGCTCCAGAAAGAGAAGTCCATTGTCAGGGCGAGTCTCCAGGTAAAATTTGGCTGCTGCTATGCCTGAAAACCCTGCACCGACTGCTATCAAGTCGATCTTTGGCAAAATCATTGTTTTTGGCCAATTGAATGCGATCAGAGACAGGATAATCGAGAACACTTGAGAGACCTTCTTCCAATTGTACTGGCGGCTTATGCCAAACGTCACCAAATCTGAGTTATTCCAGGGAGCTCAAACACTTGTGGCATGTCGGCGGTTTGCACCCGAGCCATTGTTTGACTTGAAGCTACTGCTGAAGCGAGGCTGATCAATTCACATATCGTTCTCTTCAAAGACCAGAGACAAGTTATAATGAATCATTAGCTTTGCTGGCATGAGGGACCGTAGTTCGCTAGCGTGCAACTAAGAATCAAAGGCGGAGACGTGTGCACGAGGGCCAGCGGGCAAGAAGCAATGAGGTCCATCATCCACAGCGCTCAGCTAAGAGTAAGCATACATATGTACCCTCTATATTCTGGACACTCTCTATTTCGAGTAACTAGGATGTTTCCGCAGATTACGTAGCCTGGTTGGCCGCGGAGGAGGCCTGCCAATGCACCTTACCCGCTCCTTCAAATGACGCTGAAGTGACGCTCGATTGCAGCGTCATGAGCGTCACTCGAGCGTCATGCCTTATAAACCCAATACCTACCTTACACAGTCGTCATCGTCTACATCAACAGGCACCACACTGTAGTCCCCTCACAAATCATTGGTTCCACCACATCCTGAACAATGCCATCCCAGAACACCCCCATCCCCCACCACCGCCAGATCTGGCTTCAGCAAGCTGACCCGGAGATCCGTATCCACTACATCGAATACCTCCCCACCTCTAGCGAGCCTAAGGGAACCATTCTCCTCATCCACGGCTTCCCAGAGACATCCTACCAATTCCGTCATGTCACCATCCCTCTCGCTGAAGCCGGTACGTTATATTTTCCAATGCAATTGTTCCCCACCCATGCTGTCTTATGGGTCGCCAGACATGCCTCTAGACTTCTCTGCTTCTAATACATGCTTCGTACTCAGAATTCATCCCGAAAGAGTGATGCTGACTCCGAAATCATTGAGGCTACCGAGTCATAGTTCCAGACTATCGTGGTGCTGGGTACTCGTCCCACCCGCCTGATGGCTACACCAAGGATGTACTCGCTCAGGATTTGTACAAATTGGTGACGGAGCATGTGGGCGTCAAAGAGCCGATCCATGTCGTGGGGCATGATATTGGGGGAATGATCGCCCATGCGTATGTAGCCCAGTTCCCCTCCAACGTCGCCAGCGTCATCTGGGGCGAGTGTCCACTCCCCGGCACCAAATTCTACGAAGACAACAAACACACCGCTCCCCTCTGGCACTTCGATTTTCAAGCCCAATCCGACATCGCCGTCTCTCTTGTATCGGGCAAAGAGAAGATCTACCTGAAACACTTCTATGACCGGCTGGCTCAGAACCCGGAGGCGTTCTCAAATGAGGACTTGGAGTTCTACGCAACGCAGTATTCGATGCCTGGCGCCTTGAGAAGCGGGTTTCACGTCTATAGGATGTTTGAGACGGATGCGGTGCATAACCAAGAGTGGCTCAAGAAGAACGGGAAGGTGGAGGTCAGGTCAATGATCTTGAGTGGGGAGCATGTTTTCATGACGGCGAGTGCGTTGGAAATGGCGAGCGAGATGTACAGCAATGTTGAGCGAGGCATTGTGGAGGGGAGCGGGCATTGGCTTGCGGAGGAGAATCCGGAGGACTTTGTGAGGAAGGTTCTGGGATTTGTGGAGAAGAGGTAGGGGTAGAAGCAAGCTCAGCTTATATAGCAATGAATAGACAAACTTCCCTCCTGAACCAAAAGCTGGCAGATGGACGTCCAGATACCAAAAAAAAGCGTCGTTTCAAATGTATCTTATGTAAAGTGACGAGGCAAAAAGACGTCATCCCGTTGGGATTTCGCTGACCGAAGCTTCACCAATGTTCATCTATTCAAAATCACTCTGCCCAAACGTTGACACCTCCTCCAAATCGCAAGTCCATAACCGCAACCATGGCGATCATCCACGTCGTGATGTTCGAGGTGAAAGCGCGATACTTCTCCATCAGCTCTCAGCCCCCAATCTGACCACACCCTAGTTCAAACCCTCGACCGAGCTTTCCACAATCCAAGACGTAGATGCCTCCCGCCGTACGGAAGCTTGAGAGAGAGAGAGCTCTGCTAAATCCGATCAGGCATGCAACCGCATGGTCGACCTCCGCAACCAATGCATCCACCCCGCATCCAAGAAACCTTACATCACGACTTCCTCCGGCGGGCGGCAGAATAGTTCCGAAAGCACCAAGGTATGTCCTATCCTCCAGCCTATGCTGCCTTCGCGCCTGTGTGGTGTTTTCGTGGCGTTGAGCTGCTGGTTGATCTGCTGGCAGGCGGATTATTCGCACGCTTTCGTGGTGGAGTTCGCCAGCGAGGAGGACCGGAAGTATTATGTGGAGGAGGACCCGGCACATTTGGAGTTCAAGAAGAGCTTGAAGGGGGTGGTGGAGAGGGTGGGGGTGGTAGATTATACTCCGGGTGTGTATTAAGGGGGGTTGGGCGGCAGAGGAAAAATATGGTCTTTGCAGCAAAGAGGACGAACAGCGAGCATGGTGATATGTTCGGACGAGTTCTGTCATGAAGCATGAAGCATGGTGTATCTGTCTGAAGTCCGGTTTATAATGCCGCTGAAACGCTGGACAATATGCTGGAAGAAAGTCGCACTAGACCATGAATGATTCCCCGCAACCGCATTGTTCCTCTGTCAAGTTGTTAGCGCATATCCGATCGTAGTGCTCATCGAGAAAACTCACTGATATTCGGATTTCTGAACACGAATCTCTGATTCAATTTATCTTCCACCCAGTCCATCTCACTTCCGATAATGCTGAACAGCGCCTTACTATCAATCAACACCTTCACTCCGTCTTGTTCTACCGCCTCATCGAATTTCCCAGCCTTTTCCACGTATTCCAGGTGATATGCAAGTCCTGAGCAGCCTCTATTTTTTACGCCCACCCTTATGAACTTCGGCTCCGGAAGCTCGAGTAATTGCTGCAGGTGCTCCGTGGCGGAGGGTGTGAGCGTCATGGCTGCTTTCCGAGGGCGGAGTTTGGTGGGCCTCTTCGGTTTGTCCGTGGCAGGGGAGGACGATGGGGCATTGGTGACAGGTCTTGGTTTTTGCGCCTCTGTTTCTGTTATGCTGATGCTTTGCTTTTGTGGCTTGTTGGATACGGAGGGCGATTCGTATTGGCCTGTTTGACGGGGTGGTCTCCTATTATTGACTTCTGGCGAAATGCCTGATATCGATGTATCGGGAGTATTTGCGTTGCGGGGTGGCGGCGGAGCAGAGTCTAGAGAATGGGGGTGATATACTGTTGCGGTCGAGAGGCGCCTTCTGGTGTAGAATCTTATATGATCGTGATAGCGAAGATGAGGGACTCCCGGATGGCTTGACCTTGTCGTGTCAATGGCAACGGTAGAGGCGAATTTGAAGATGCTGTAAGAGGATGATGTCAGAGGATGAGTAAAGCGCTGTATAGACATTTCGCTGATATTGAATGGTGGAAGGTAAAGTATCTCGACAATGTGATTACCCACTTGTGGCAATAGACATGAGTGCCCTAATAGAAAACATGAAACCTGTGAATGGAGGAGTCAATTGTCGGATCTCATTCACAGATTCACATCAGTATGCGGAGTTTCTAAGCCGGAATTTGCCGTGCTGACAAAGGTGACTTTCAGCCAATCAACTTCATCATGATTACTCCCTACCGCGTGCCGCGCGCTACTACCGAGGTATAGAGAAAAGTGCACGCTCATGCCTCAGCTTTGACTGTGGATCAAAATTTAAAATGCTTGCTTTAAGGCTTGAGTATTGAGCTTGCTGTTTTCTCGAATCTATTCCCTTTGCATCAAACACTTCCGTTGCATTGTAAGCTAAAATAAAGTCCTATGGTTCCTTTCTTTGTCCAAGCAGTTAATGGATTTTGTCTTGTTCCCGCTCTACTATAGACCAAGTGCTTCGAGAAGACTCCTGCGATTCATGATTTAAATACTTGTGCAGTCATGAACCCAGTGAGTCGGTAGCTAAAGTCGTACGCCTCAGAATGGAAGTCTCGCCCCTTACCCAGCAAGCCAGACCAAGCTCATTCCAGCCGAAGATCATTGGTCTTTACGACGACCTCTTCAAACAAGATGATGATGACTTGGCGTACTCAGACGCTTTCTGGGGCGAGTTCTTCCTTCTTCGACCAGACAAAGCAGGCCTAGAGCAGAGGCTAGACGGGTTGATTACAGATGACCTGCTACATCTTCAAGTCAGCGTCCTAAAAACCATAAATATCCTCAAGCTAACCACGCTCCAAGCATGAAACTCGACAGCTGTTTGTACGAGCGGTCTCTCAAGTCAAACACGGGAGAGCTCCGTCAGACGAAAATGCGCTTGATGTATGTTCTTTGAGCTCTTCTTCCGCCCATATTTGACACTTACCAATCCAGACTTTGACAGTCTTCTTAGGGATCATTTTGACGAAGCGTTACACTAATCCGAGTGCCGACATCATTACTGTGCTTGCTGGTCTTGACGAGGTCGATGCTGTCTTCTCCGAATTCGCAAACGCCATTGAAAGCATCATACGCACTGGAAGATCAGGTAGGGGCTTCAGATCCGATGACTATCTTCGCAAGACGCTGAGAGACTATAGCGGAGATTCGCAGCAAGGCTATCGATGTTGCTCTATCATTGACTTCAGGGGCGTATCAGACAAGCCTCGTATCATACTTTGCCCACCGAGATTTATTTCCAGCTTTAATCAAGGTATGCGTAAACGTCTTGCTCTGTCTTTGAAGTCTACCCGTTGTTATCTCAATCTCTCTTGGAAGGCATTTTGATTTTCATCTTTAGCAGAGTTCAACGAAATTGATTGATCCATGTTTTTACGTTGGGAATTTCCAGCCATAGAGGCTACTTGCTTACATTCTCACAGTCTATACAAGACTCTGATAATCCTGAGCTAGTCTTCAAGCCGTTCCTTCTCTTGGGGTTACTAGCAAACTACAACAAATTTGAGTTTCGAAATCCCTATCGGCTGCGGCTTGAAGACTTTGTGAATGAGAGCGCAATACAGAAGATTGCACAAGGAATAGGCTTTGCATGCTCGCAATCCAGGCATCTCTATGTTGCCATTCAAGAGGATGTTGCAGAGGGCTGGACGGTCGGCAGCACCTTGGCATACATTGGTCTCGGTGTGCTTGCCCCTAGTAAAGGAGCAGCACCCGCACAGCCAAAAGCCGATGATATAAAGGAGGGGTTCGCAGTTTTGTAAGACTGGTACATCAACCCTCCGTGAGCTCCTGACACTGAACACTTTACAGACCAAACCCTGGTGCCGCCGTCCTGCTGGGTGTCTATGATTTCACAATTGCCAACAAAGTCTTCTGCTCCAATCTGGTCTCCTGTACATCTACTTCAAAGATGGTGGAAGCCCCCTTTTGCGCATTTCTATCCTATACATCATACCTCGTTCATCATGCTTACCGCTCCCCTAGAGCTACAATATACGGGCTATTAAATTTCATGATCCTCCGCATCATCATCGAAGATCTGGCTTTATGCAAGGTTCTCTGCGACCCTGAAACTTTAGTCTCCGTTCGTCTCTGCCGGCAGCGCCAACCACTTCTTCCAGCAACACCCAAGTCTCGCCCTGCAGCAGCCCCAATCCTCGACATACTTGTGGACAGCATCAATCACAACCTTCGCCGGCACCTCGATATACCACTCTACATCTCCTGCATCGGTCTCATTCATCGCCTACTTTCATATCTTTCCTTCACCCGCACACGGCTTACATATCACTGGTCACTTCTATGGCAGACTCTTCTCTCTTTCCTACGCTTCCTGACAACCTACGCGCCTTCGCTTACAGTCCAGGACCCAGATCTCCCTCTACTCATCAATCCTTTCCTTACCACTCTTGCGCTAGCAGTCACTTCGGGAGAATCATTTCTTCCTGATCCGGCCGCTTACGATGATTTGTTCTACAAGCTCGTCGAAGCCGGCGACTATCTCTCTCGCTTCAAGAAGGCGTTTCGCATGTATCTTACACATCCGAGCGAACCCATTGGCGTTACGTCGAATGTTCCATCGACGGCACCGATCGATATCCTCATCCAGGTTGCAGCTCACTATCACGACTTGGTCGAAGCTGAGAATGGCAAAGGGCGCATGGGCAACAACATGAGTCCAAGGGAAGTGAGCAAGGTAATTCGACAGGGCTATAACACATTGAGTCTACCAGCCATGGAAGGATTGGATAGGTGGGATAGATTCAGAGAAGGAGATGAAAGAGGCATGTTGAAACGAGTGGCCAGGGTCGCGGTTGAGGACACTAAGAAGCTGCTGCGTGCGTCTTAAGAAATTGCACTCGTCGTACATGCGCAAGCAAACATTGGCCATAGTCTCTTTGACGATCAATTAATTGCATGTAGAATTTATTTATCTCATAGATCAAACGCATGCGTCTCTTAGAGCATTTTTCTACGACGCTGGTGAAGCTGGGGGGTCCAAAATGCGGGGAACAAATTGGCGAGCCAAACAACAACGAGATCGTACATATTCCATGATGCGCCTTTGATATAGTATCTTACTAGTAGAACAGCGACACAACTATCTCAAGAACATATAGCACTCCTCTGAAGACTTGGAATATGCATCTCCTTCAGCGCCACGCGGGGTACAGTACTCCAGATCGTCCTATCACCTATCTGCGGCTTTATCTTTTCCATCTCACACATCTGCCGTTGCTGTTTCTCCTCGGTCCTTCTCCTCATTTTCTTGTATAAAGTCTTTCTTCTTCCAGTTCCAGTGTACAACTGCCTCTCTTCCTGAATGCTACTTTTGCTTGAAGGTCCAAGTCACCCTGTCTCTTATCTTCCTGCATACGATATCACGTCACTCTTAGCTCTTGAGTGAGATTGCAAATTTCTTCTCCCTTCCAATCACCCGAAGAAGCCCGCGTTAACATCCTCAACCCGCATCAACCATGGCTGGCAATGGTATGTCCTTCCGCCGCGCTCTGTACAGACTGCCTGTTGCCATTCGTTCTTCAATCCTTACCCACCCTCCTGCCAGCTCGTTCTCCCAATTCCCCGCCTTAGCGAACAAAAGTACACCCTTCACCTGCTCTTCCTCCATCCCCGACACATCATCGCTAACGAGCCCTTCCCCCCCCCCAGACACCCTCAAGCTCGCCCTGCACCAGAACAAACAGTGGGCCCAAGCAACCGCCCGCGACCACCCCGACCTCTTCCCCACCCTCGCCGCCGGCCAAAAGCCCAAGATCCTCTGGCTCGGCTGCTCCGACTCCCGCGTCCCCGAGACCACCGTCCTCGGCCTCAAGCCCGGCGACGTCTTCGTGCACCGCAACATCGCCAACGTGCTGCCGCCGACCGACCTCAGCAGCCAGAGCGTCATCGCCTACGCCCTCGCCCACGTCAAGGTGCAGCACGTCGTCGTGTGCGGCCACACGGGCTGCGGGGGCGTCAACGCCGCGCTGGGGAACCAGAAGCTGGGGCTCATCGATGCCTGGTTGATGCCGTTGCGGAAGCTGCGCGCGGAGAACAGGGCCGCGTGGGATGAGGCGGGGTTGGGTGAGAAGGAGAAGGCGTTGAAGCTGGTGGAGGCGAATGTGAGGCAGGGGGTGCAGACCCTCAAGGAGAATGCGGAGGTGATTGATGGGATGCGGGAGAGGGGCGTTGAGGTGCATGGGTTGGTCTATGATGTCGGCAGTGGGGAGTTGAGGGAGCTGGAGATTGAGGAGGGAGAACAGGAGGGGAAGAAGAGGGAGGAGGCCTTTGGGACGAAGTGAGCAGCGCGAATTGGCCGCTGAGACTGCGAATAACTGGTCTAGAGGGCGTGCGCATGAGTCTTTCTATCACTGTTCTACTCTTTCGCAATGCAGGCACGACCACTCCACACTCGTAATCTGCCATTAAGCCCTTTCAATCTCCCTGACTCCTCCGAAACTCCACGCTTGCTCAAACCTTGCTCAAAGAATATGCCCCGAACCTCATCCTAACTCTTCTCAACCCTCCCCTCCAAATCATTCGCCACACCACCCTGCAGCACCTCCTCATACCCCGGCGGTGGCTCATCCGGCGTCGGCGCCGCCGCACTCGAAGAAGCGGGCCCCAACCCCACCACCCCATTATTCGCCGGCGGCGCCGGTCTGTGCGCCCCATTCGGCCCAACGGGCGTCGGTCTCTGTATCTGGACCGGCGCCCGCGCAGCACCCCCACCCAGCTCCTCATACGCAGGCAACTGCTCCAGATCCACATCCGGCGCTCCGGCGTTCACGGGCCTCCCGCTCGCCCTCGCCGTGTCGATGGCCTGCGCCAGCGTCTCCTTCATGCGTTCGTACGTCGTGGAGAAGTCGAACGCGCCGCCTTCCTTGAAGGTCAGCTTCAGGGAGACGGCGCGCTCCGGTTGCGGTATGCCGCCGCCCGGGACGGGGATCAGGATGCCCTCCCAGATGTTGGGGCCGAAGAAGGGGGCTGTGACGTGGGTGTCTTGGAGGGAGAGGAGGGGGGCGGAGAAGGAGTCTAGGGTTGGACGTTGAGGTTGCTGCCCTGTGGGTGCGAGGCCGAGGATTGTAGTGGGGGTGGCGGGGAGGTAGATGAGCTTTAGGGTATTTTATTCAGTTGTGCGTTGGGGAGATAGGAAAGGGCGACTTACTCGTTGGTTTGTGACGATGGCTTTGCCGTCGCTGCATTTGACGGCAAAGGGTTCTTTGCCGGGGAAGGAGTTTGGTGTTTGTAGCGTTAATGCTGTGCGGGGTGGTGAGGTGAAGAGGGTCTTTTCTCTGGGGAGGGGAACGAATGAGTGGGGCCCATCGAGCATGACCCAGCTGCTGCTGTTAGCAAGAGCACACCGCAAAGAAATGTGATGGTAATACTGACTTTATGGACATCTTGGCTTCGAGGTAGGGAATTTGGTAGCTAGGTGCTTAGGTGTTAGGCTTGCTGGTGAGAAGCTGGGGATATGTAGGCAACAAGAGCACAGGAACAAGTTGCTGCCTAAGTCTTCGAGAGGTTGCTGAGGCTTTGACCGTGTGCACGTTGATATATGGGCGGCGATTGGTGTGTGGTGGAAAGTGAAACTATCGTGGCGCGGGTCTCTCCGCAGATCACGCGGCAAGATGACGACTTCGGTGGCCATGGCATTTACGTTTCCAACAACGACCACTCAAAGATCTTTGCTTGCCTATCATGAGCAGGTCTACATATGCCTCATCAATGAAGGTAAGCTTCTTCAAAGCTACACTGCGTTCGAGTAATTTGCTGCACGGAGAATGACCGACTCGATTCAGAGCTGCCTGTTGACATCCAATCTATCTACTGGACTCATGCTTCCTATATTCGGTAATGAAGTGCTCTTCAACAGAAAACCGGATCAGTAACCGGACGATATGCCTTGTATCGCTAGCTGCCTAAAAACGGCTGCTTGAGAGTTGACTTTTTTGAAGTATCCTGGCGCTCATGGTCGCGTTGTCAAAGTGGAAGATTCTGCAGATTTAGACAGCCCACAAAAGATCAGTGGTTCTCTTGCCTAAAGAACGTTGATCAGTCTTCGATCGAGGGCCACGCATATAGATCAATGCTTACCTTCCACTGCCGTGCGAATGGCCGTCTTGGCATGCTGGACCTTTAGCCAATGTGTAGCTACGAACACTGAGCTATCATTGGTATATTCGGGGAAGCTGTCTGCGAGAGGTAACAATTTCTCAGCCATAGTCTGCCCGTAGGCAATCCAATGCTCATGATTGTAGGCGAATTCAGCAGTTGAGAATTGTGCGTCAAATTGTATGGCCCTCGAGATGTTCGCCAAAATCTCTGTGCCCGTGATGTAGATCTCTGGCCAGCTGACCTTTGCGACTGGAAAGTCACCTTCGATTTCAGCTCCCATAACTCCTTCAAGGTGGTCAAGGATGCTTGCACACCGATGTACAGAGAGCTCGTCGCGGAAGGGTGAGTTGCTCGAACGCATTCAAGAAAATGCTACTTGGCTGTGGCTCGAGGTCATGAGTAAGGTGCGGGCGTCGGTGCGACGTAGTTTTGGCAAACCAGTAAAAAAAGAAAGTAGATACCAAGTGCTAATGCGAAGAGCAACAGCAAGCTGAGAAGAAAGAGAAAGAATCTGAATAGCTCCCAGGAGCTGGGGACTTCAGGCCACTCTTTTACTTCGATCAAGTGATGTATTTCGAAAGATGGCCTGATTTCTGGAACTGAGAGTAAAGGACGAGTATAAGTTGGACTGGTATGCAAATGAGGCCTTGAATGAATGTAAGTATAGATGATTATGTCTTGGGTTACAAAGACAAGATCTGTAGAATCTTCCGCCATGTTGACAAGGTACTTTTGGTTGTTCTTTCCTGAAAAATGTAAAAGAAGGAAAGTAATGGCGTTCCTTCCCAGAGATATAATGTGAATTTCTTTACTGGTACCCGCCAGCCTTACTTGTACCAAATTTGTCGAGCGATTTGTCAGCCGGATCTAGGGGTTTGTAGTCCGTGAAGAAAGAATGAGCAGATTAGATTGGTTTCCATTCTTCTGATACAGAAGTCTTCATATGCACCGAAGGAGCAGATCCATTTGAGAACGTTCGGCCTCTTCCCTGCCATCAGTCTCTGTTTCCGCTGTGACATGCTCTCCGGGCTTCTAGAGGACGTTTTCACTCAGCTCTTTTTCTGTGTAGGTTCTGCCGTGAAAGTCAAGAATTGCTTCCCACGGGGTCTTTAGTGCGTGACGAAAGAAAAGCAAGGCGTCATATCAGCGACCCTCTTTGATCGTCCTCATTCACAGCCACCTCTAGAAGAATGGCGTAGTTCTTGTATATCTCCAAACGATCCCAAAAAGTAAGCGAGATGGATACGGGACCGCCATTGAAGCAGCGTCTAGCGTCTCCCAAAGCAGCTGTTGTAAGCCATGCAGCGAAGAGCATAGACATAGATCTATCGGCGGCTTTACCCAGCATTCCTTGATCTTGGCGCATGTGAGCCCCAGACTCTGCAGAAGACTTAAGCTACCCAATGAATTACACATCGCGTCAGATGACACTTGACCGAGATCACATGGAAGAGCTCAAGGTCTCGAGCTAGGTCATCGTTTTTGAGAATGAAACACAGCCCAGCTGTATCATCAACTGGAACCTCGCTAGTTGCGTACTATATACTACATCTTCGGTTGGCGTTAATTTCTCCGAGAAGGATAGTTCAATTTCAAGTAAGATATTACAACAAGGGCGAGCTGCTCGAACGCATTCGCGAACATGGTTTTTGGCTGCGGTCCGAGCGTGGAAAAAGGTCGATTCGTAGCGATTGTATGTTGTGGGCTATCCAAAAGTTTGTAGATAGATTTCAGCGTAAGACACTCAGTCAGTGTATTCGGCGCCGCTGGTGAGATCACTTACTTGTTGGTGAACAACTCAGGAGAGAGCGTTGAAGCATCCTTGGTTCCAACCTCTTTCGTGAAATAACCAGGAATCTCAGTCCAAGCTCAAATTGAACCTACTGGGAGCTCATCTTGAGTTTGTTAGATCTCTCCGGTCAAACACGATCAAATCTCAACATTGTGGTCATTTTTGGAGCCAAGTTCACAGCAGTTTATTGCGACGTAAAGCCGGTCCTCAGCATTTTAAATGTTGACATGTCATAATGTGCATGGAACCCAGAGGCTTCGTATCCCAAGAACCATGCATTTAAAGGTCCTGTAACGTTAGACATGGGGCCATGTTTAGGTTGATTGAGCCTAAGTCACACGCAGTGATGTTTACGTTGGCCTCGCAAATGCGCATACATCTGCCATCAGCGTAGCAAATGGACTGATTCTGTATCATCTGAGCCTACACTAGACAAGACCCCACGAGTGATGACGCCGACGATCGTCCACTGGCCGAGGCTCCTCGGGTTTCCATCTCTCGTCCCATCCTTCAATCAAGCCTTGAGTGTACTCTACCTTCCGTTGCTTTACTAAGTTCACAGGTCCCGTGTCGTGCTCATACATAGGCAAGCACAAGACGTTACCTTGAGGATCCCATTTGCGCTCGACGTCGTGCTTGCTCCCTGTCTTAGCCTGTCCATATTTGAACAATGGATCCGGATGTTCGTCCATGATAGACAACATATCGAGTTGTAGGACTGTGCTTTCCACTCCAGCGAAGAAGGTCGGTGAACACTGCGATGGTCTGGACAAGGCGTACACAGGAGATTCTGTAACACGACGGCTGCTATTATCCTTAGGCCTAAGGAAGACATTCCATCCACGGCGTCTATGTTTCGAATCATAATGGTACTCGCAGCAACTCAACCATTTCCCTGATTTGAAGTTCCGGGGTCTATTGTCGGACGCGCCCGAGCAAGGTTCTAGATCCGCTGCATGATACAACTTGCCGCCCGGCATGCGGAGGTCAAAGACCTTGATGATAGAATGGCGAGCACCGCCGGCAACAAAACGTTCAGTACCGATTGAAAGCAGAGAATATATTGGTGAGAAAGTGTCCACCGGATCGCGAAATACAGCGGCAATCGAATTTGCGGAGCGCAGGTCGTGGAGACTGACAGACGCGAGTAAGCCTATGAGTATTCTAAGATCGACCTACAAGTGAGGATGCTTACCAGGTCAGGCCATCATAGGCTCCGCTCAAGAACATGTTCTCTTCTGCTCTTCCAGCCGACGATGATACATCGATAGGCGCTAGGGAGTATACTGAAGTGGCGCTACGAACTCCGTTCTCCGTTCGCAAATCCAATCGCGCATTTGCACTAAAGTCGCTGAGCTCTAATACACGCACTTTCTCTTGTTTTATCTCGCCTTGTCCAATATTGTACACGTGGAGAGGTTCTTGGGAAGGGCCGAGGCCCACAATCAACCGATCATGCCGCAAGAAGCGAGAACACCATGTCCTTGATTGATTGAATGGATTTGCAGATACCTGAGAAATTGGCTGTACTTGACTACTTGTTGGATCGATGGGATAAAGAGCAATTGTGGAGTCAGACAAGCAGGCGGCAAGCAGTGGGTTGCTCTCGGACTTTGTAGCAGCCGATCTAACTGGACGTCCCTGGGTTTCATAAGATGACAGAATCTTGCTTTGAGCTGTTTCTGTGGACAGACTGATCAGAGAGAGCCCTCCGCTGGCCTTACCTATTATGACTTGTTCAGGATCGTCTAAACCGTATTGCGGTAGAAGACTGACAGTCGTAATGTCGTCCAGCCCCTCATGTGCCCCTTTTTCATTGTAGATGGCGTATGCATATCTCTGTTTATGTGCATTTATGCCTTTCAAGTGTCCCATGTCCGAACTCTGCCATTTGTGTTTCTTGTTCTTGCCCATGATCTTACCCCGCATGTATAGTGCAGCGCCAGCTCCCCATGCAACAACCTCTTTTCTCGAAGACCAATCACCCCCGTACCATGCTTCGTAACTATCAATGACTGGAGTAAATCCCATAGTCTGGCCAACTTGCACAGGTCGGCCACGCGATCTTTGGCTCCGAAGGTCCTGACTGATCTCCTTCTGAGGGTTTATACTCCATGCAACGAAAGCCTTGCGATCCCAATTCTTTGAAAGGCTTGTGATACCGTGGGCCGCTTCTTTCCAGAATGAAGGGCTAGGTTTGGTAGGAGGCCTGATATATGGAAACCTGGTCTGCACAAAAATCCGGAAGCCATCGTTCTCCACAAAGGCATATGCCTTTCTGCAAGTCGATGCCAGATGAGATATTGCCCTGGCGGTGTCAAGATGCACGACAATCTGAGCTAGAAGCTCTGGGGGAAGTGTGGCTAAGGTAGTCTTTGCGTTGAACGTTTCCGGAGCCATGATGGAATACGTAGGTTGCTGGAGAAGATCTAAAATTTGGGCCAGATGGTGCCGGAGCGTCAAGGCGGAAGGAGAAGGTCGATTATGAAAGGTCGTACTGCGCAGCTCGTCTCGGAAAGTTTACCGATCACAGCCATAAGAGTCGTGCTGAAATTCGTGGAGCAAAATGCTGTTTTATTGTGGACGACAGGTAATTACCTGAAGTTGTCGACTGTTTAGAGACATTCACCCGAGGATCTGCCAGAGAAGTGGCACTCTTGGCGCTTCGAACTGTCAACGAGATCCTGACAACAAGACGTTTTGCGAAGATTATTCTGGCTATGAAGTTGCTCAATCTAATATTATCTACATTTGCCTGCGCATAAGTAAGTTTTCACATCCTCGCGTTGTTGACTTAGGCCTTGATGTTCTCGTAGCCCACCTCGGCAGAACTGCTATTTATTTTGACCACCAGCCTGTTCGACGTCGAGTAGTTCACATGTCTCCGAAAGAAAACGCGAGATGTATGCCTTGACCGCGTGGGTGCGACCCATAGATCATCCCAAGGAGTTTTTGGTGCTGAGTTTCATTGCTTGGAAATTGATCTTGCTTTGCATAGCTCTCACGAGCCCTGGCCCCGGATATGATACCTCTACAGTTTTATTGCATCCGTATCTACACCTCGCTCATCCGGGCTCTGGGTCTGAATGGGAGCCAGCTTCACGACTGAAAAGTCTTGTCAGATGGGACGCTATCTACTTTACCCAGCTAGCCCGGCATGGATATATATGGGAGCAGGAATGGGCCTTCGGTTGGGGTTTCACGAACCTCGTGGCGGTGACCAGTAGAGGTAATCAATATGCCAACTTACCTGCGTCGCATGAGACTGATCAATCCTAGCTCTTGGGTCCAATGGTCATCTGTGGCCGCCTGGCCCTGAAGCTTTGGCTGCTATCATACTGGCTCATGTCTTTCACCTCCTGTCTGTGCTGATGCTGTATGAACTTACATTGACCGTGTGTCTAAATTCGACGACGACAAGAATCTCGTCATTTTGCGTTCTGGCTGCGAGTCTTCACATCATATCTCCCGCCGGCTTGTTTTTATCTGCACCTTATGCAGAAAGCTCATTCTCATTCCTGAACTTCACCGGCTGTTATCTTTACGCTAAAGCCATGCTGAAGCACGGCGAGGGACAAGAA
Organism: Letharia columbiana; assembly: GCF_014066305.1. Lineage (NCBI taxonomy): Eukaryota > Fungi > Ascomycota > Lecanoromycetes > Lecanorales > Parmeliaceae > Letharia > Letharia columbiana. Next base: position 249,919 of record NW_023501047.1, on the reverse strand, counting down.
AACCAGAGGGATTGCTTGGTTCTCCTGTCCGGCGTTCTGTTTGGCATAGCTACGACTTTCCGCGGCAATGGGTTGTTAAGTGGTCTGCTACTGGTTTGGGACGCCTTGGCTTGTGGTACTAGGATTCTGCGATCCACTGATATCGCATCTAACATCCGACATCTTTTGACTGTCTCCATATCTGGACTTCTAATGGCCTGCATAGCGATAGTGCCTCAGTATTTGGCATATGACGAGTACTGTGTACGTGCAAGTGCGTACAGTGACAAGAGACCATGGTGCTCATATTGGCCTCCGAGTATTTATACATGGGTTCAGAGGCAATACTGGTAGGCTTTTACACGTCTGTTCCGTACAAAGCTGATCTTGTCCAGGGGAAGTGGCTTTCTGAGTTACTGGACCACATCGAACCTTCCGCTCTTTATCCTCGCCACACCGATGCTGTTCATACTGTTCCGTTCCGGAATTTCGGCTTTGCAGGGTTGCTCGAGTTCTGAGATCAGCGGCGACAAGGGAAACCGAGAGAACATCGAGGTCAGCTCGCCTTTGCGCATCAATCAAGCGATTGCGCGTCGTTTCGCAACACCCCAGATAGTCCTCGCAGCTTTGACGCTGACGAGCTATCATGTCCAAATAATTACTCGACTGTCCTCTGGCTATCCTGTCTGGTATTGGTGGCTGGCATCATTGATCCTCGAGGATCGTAAGACTTCCTTAATGGGGAGGAAATGGAGTACTGCCTTTGTCATTTCGAGGTGGATGGTCATCTATGCGATAGTGCAAGGAGGATTATTCGCAAGCTTTTTGCCGCCTGCATAAGTGAAAGTAGAAAGGATTCCTTGACACCCGTTCAAGTGGACGAGTAAAGAGGTCATATTCGATTTAGGAATAGAAAGTGTTAAATGACAAGGCTGTGGTGCGTATGCGCTTGGTGCCTGATGGGGAATGAATTGGTCATCCACCTTCTCCCCTGCATATGTAGATGATAAAAGCTTGAATAACCATGGCAATACTCATCTGATTCACATACTCACTGCTCAGCCAAAAAAAAATCATAACATACATTGATGATTTGACACTGTTAGGTCTCTCGTGCACCAGATTTCTCAATCCGGAGAACCGACGCTAAGCGTCGACACGCGATAATCGTTGCAGCTTCAAGATCGTCAACCAATAGTAAATAACTTCCCCAGATCTTCCAACACAGCCTAGGAGCTTCCACTGCAAGTAGCCGAGCTGGTGTCTTCGAAATAAGAACTGCAGGAAGGAAGCCTGCAGGACTCCCAACGAAGTGTCTGGTTGGGCTTGAAAGCTTCTACTTTGAGTGGCACCGGTGGGACTGGCTTGGATACTGGGAGATCAATGCTGTAAGCTCTGATATTTTACCACTCACGCACGTCTGATGATTGCCTTACCATCTTCGTTTGCGTGAGGTACTGACTAGCTCGATTTCTGTAGCACCCATTACAAGCATTTTGCCACCAGCAATCCCTCTGTTCAAATCTCACCCTCCTCTCCCATACCTGCTCTAAGTCATGGAAAGTAATGCGTCTAAATTAGCTGAGCTGATAGCATCACTTGATGGAAAAGACGGAGGCGATGACTCTCGCGCTACGTCGCCAGGTCCTGGTGCTGCAGGACGATGGACAGTGGAGGACAACAAACAGATTGCGAGAAGTCGGCCAAGAACATATCCATACTTTCGGTACCTGCCTTATGAGGTGGAGAGCGAGGTGAAGAGAAATCAAGACTTCAAAGAGATGCTAAAGCAACTCTACATCTCGGTAGAAGCTGGCGACTTCGCTGTGGGCGCTGTACACTGGACAAGGGAGTTGAGAAATTGGCTAGGCCTCAAATTCGACCCAACTAAGGACCAGAGAGTAAAGTTGGTCAGATTATACTATGAGCTCGCCCTGGCACCTGGTGTCGATACTACGGCAGCGGAGAGGTTCTCAAGCATGTTTATGGTACTGACAAAGTAAGTATTCTTACGACATGATATTCTACTTCTAGGACTGATCAGAGCAGGCGAAAGCATTACCTTCGACCTGGCACCGATCTTACTCTGGATTGGAGACCTCTGTTCCGGGAGTGGAAAGTACTTGTGATACCGTCAGAGTCTGGTGTCCACGCCCAACACGTGAAGCGTAGTTACAAGACACTCACCAAACTCTGTGCCTTTGCTCAACTCTATGTCGATCCAAAGGAGATACCAGCAATGCTGGCGGAAATTCTTCCTTATTTCACAACGTCTTTCACGGAAGGCGCCTACACTGTGACGGGTCTTCTGAATCTGCTGTTCCCAACGGCACCTCCACCTGAAGGCAAAGAGGAACTCCTACCACAGCATTATCTACCCACGTTCTTTCACTTATGGTCGCTAGTCAACAGGTCGAGAGTCTTCGATACCACCTTCATGGATCTCTTTTCGAGACTAGCTCGAGATTCACTGGTGTCCGCCCATGTCCCGTTCACCGAATTTGGTATCTACACCCAGGAGCAATCTTCCTCAATATTCACCGCTATCCTCCGTCTTCTCGAGATACCTGTCGGGCAAGCGACATCACCATACAGTGGAACGATGGACATAGCTGCTGGACTTGCCATCATGGTCGAACGAGATCCAAAAAAGCATCCCATTGCGCATCACATCGCGCGGTGGATTATAATGTCTCTGTCACCAGCCTCCTTAGATACACCCGACTCGATCATGACCAACCTCGAAGGTCTTATGCAAGCGGTCGAAACCTTCTTCCATCCTTCTAATTCAGGCACATGGACCAAGCCTCTGTCACAGCTCGTTTTCTATCTCACTGATTTCTTCGTCATGCGGTGGAACCGTGAGAAGAGCGGAGAAATGGAAATGCCAGACGACCGTAAGCTGAACGATGCCCTAAAACAGCGGTTCGTCTTGTGCTTGAGAGACGTAGTTTTCATGGGGATCTACGCAAAGAGTGGCGGTGCGATGAACTTTTCTCTGTCAAGTCTCCAGAGTTTGGCTTACCTAGAGCCAACTTTGATCCTACCCGGAGCACTGCAGCGCATCTATCCATCCATGCAAGGTCTGGTCGAAGTACATCGAACTACTTCATCCTTACGATCTTTGCAAGTTCTATCAAGGATCATGGCTCGTACAAAAGGCTTCAGGTGTCACGTCACCACAATGCTGGGCCTCGCTCTTCCTGGCATAGACGCCAACGACCTAGACAAGACCTTGTACACGTTATCCTACATCCAGTCCGTGTGCTATAGCATACCTCTCCACGACTTAACTCGAGACAGCGAAGACATCAGTGGCAGCATGCTTGCAATGGAATGGATTACTTCCGAGGTCGCCCGGATGGAAGAAGAAGGTGTGAAAGTCAAATGTGACTACCAGGATAGCTTGAGCGATGTTGACGAAGAGATCATCCTCCGTTCTTCCACTGCAGGATATGCAGAGTTCCTGAGCTCTTTCCTCGGCAAAGTGTTTACTCTTCTGGAAAATCTTCCGGACGCCTCGCGACCTAGGTCTGGTTCGCCCGAAGAAAATATCGTGAATACTCTTCCTGCTGCATTTACGCCGTTGCTGGCTTCTTTGTCGCCTGATTTGTACGACCTTGCGCTGAACAAGATTGCCGATTTTATAAGTAACCACGTTGTTCATCAAGCTCGAGACGCGATGGCCTTCATTTGCAGCTCTCTTGTCAAGGTCGATCCGGTCAAAGCCCTTAAGCGCCTGGTGCCAGTTCTGATCCAGTCAATTCGGACAGAGATCGACGAGAACGGAGCAGCGTCAACCCGAAACACAGGCACCGATGTCCTGCCTAGGGACCGAGGACTTGTGTGGAGTGTCAGTATGCTTAGTATGTCTGTTGTACATGTTGGCGACGCCGTACTCCAACATAGACAAGAGCTATTCGACATTGCCGCATATACGCAGCAGAAATGTAAAGGTCTTCCAACCACCCACATCTCGAACTTCATTCATCATCTGTTACTTAATCTCACTGGTATCTATACTGTAGACTACTCGCTATACGAGCAAGAAGTACTTGCCAGAGGGATCGGACCTGCAGACTGGGGAACGACTCCGGATCCTCAGAACCTCAACATCAAATGGCATGTGCCTAACAAGGACGAGATTCAATTTGCTGTTGACTTGCTGAAAGCTCAGGGAGAGAACGCTTTAGAACAGTTACAGGCTCTCACTTCTGGGACCTCGAGCATCAAGCGAGACGGTGTAGGCAAGGAATGGTCCGACGAAGTTTCTCGCAACCTTGTGCTTCTTCGACTGCTGTTGTCAGGCGTCTCTGTTCTCTTCGACGCGAAGCTCGATTCCAAGATAACTACCCCCCAATCAGAATCAGAGGCGAGTGCAGACACTGAGATGGTCGATGCTGAGGCCGAGTCTTCGGAAGATCAGCATGATGAGGACTCTGATCCATATCTTGAGAGCTCAGAAGAGGATGAAGTTAAGCCCACGTTCACCTATGCGTCTGGCTATTTACTCGAAGAGGACGATGACCTCTACCAAGAGCTTCACGCTTTCAGGGAGAGGACGGGGCAAGTACTGCACGAAGTCCATCAGTTTCTTGTTGAGAAACAGGAAGATGACGTGGCTTGCTTTGAGCCTCTATGCAATGCCTATCGGTCGTGGTTCGTTGACGTTGGGATTGAGAGATCCGCCCATGTCCTTGACAGGGTGACAAGACTTCTCTCTGCCGACAGTCAACCCTACAAAGTCAGCGGGTTGCGAAAAGAGTACCCCAGGCCTATACTCCTTCGGAGGGCCAACGTATATCATTTACAGCGACTGCGTCACAACTCCTACCCACGCCCGAAGACCGATTTATCAAAGCAGCTCTTTATCGACCTTGCACAATCGTCTGTGTCTGCTTACCGAGACGTTCGTAGACATGCGCAGAGTGCGGCGGAAGCCGCTTTGAAAGCCGTCAATGGAGCTCGATCCTTAGTAATACCTCCACTTCTTTCTGCCATGGAGAGCGGTGTCAAGGACAATGACTTTGCCCGTATAAAAGGTTCTATGTATTCGTTGTTCTTCGGCTCCCTGAACAAGACCATTGCTCGAGACTGGAGGTACGCCCCAACGCTGATCAAGACTTACATCTCTGCCAGCACAGCAGACAAACCCTCTATTCAAAAACTCTGTGCCGTTGTAACTATGCAGATCATGGAAATGGGGAAACCACAGGAGCGAATGGTGATTATAGAAAGGGAACTGGTGCGGGCTATCGGGCCAAATAACGACAACGTCCAAGGTATTATTGACAGAAAGAGAGCCAAGCTTTCAGCCAAACGTTCTCGAATCGAACGCAAGAAAGCGGCCTTGTCAGAGGAGCTTGTTGATATGGCCAGAAAATCGCACTGGAAGAAGGCAAGTCGCACTGCTGTTATTGTGATTACTTTAGGTCTCAGGTTCGACGGTATTGCGTCCAAAAACATGATCGACCTTGTTGCCCGAGGATCGATTGACTCGCATCCTGGGCTTAGAGCACTGTACCAAGGAGCCATTGTCGCCATTTTCACTCTTATCGACTCTCGGGCAGCTGCAAATCATAGCTATGAGGACTACCTTTTGGACAAGCAACGCCTTCCGGCCAAAGTGCAAGTCACTACCCGCCAAGATGATCCAACTTGGACGTCAGAATACCTTGCAAGCTTCGCTAAAGCAGACGCGGAATACTACGTTGACCACGATCATCCAGGCTGGCTAGCCTGGAACAAGACCATGCCTGCATATCAGACGAATCCCAAGACCGATCTGGAGTATGATGACGCCGAGGAAACTGCTCGTACACAGATAGGGCAGATATTAGATCGGTCGTGGTTCTCGTCATTCTTCGGATACCTGAGACAAGAACCGCGTGATACTGCAGCCGATCGGTTCCACGTCTCCAATGTTATGCTGCTCGGTTACGCCTTTGACCTCATGTACTCTGGTCGGACAAGTACAAACTTCCTTGAGATCAAAGAAGAAATCCGGAGGATCTGGACTGATGGATCTGACAAACATCAGCACCGTGCCACCGCCGAAATATTGGCGGCGTTGCTTCTATCGACGGTCGATAAACCGCTCGAAATGCGTACAGAGATCTGGCAGTACGTTTACCCTATGGTTCAACAGGCGTTTTCCGACGGCTTGACTCCAGAGAATCTCACATACTGGAACACGTTCCTGCAAATACTCACACAGGGCAAAGATCCTCGGCGTTCTTGGCCCCTCATTGATTGGCTTGCGTCCTTTAGGTTGGATATGGAGTCTAATGCCGCATTCAAGGAAAGCTCGAAAATAAAATTATTGCAAACATGTGTAAACAACTTGGGCTGGCACTTCCAGCTCGACAAGCCAATCATCGAAGATTTTCTTCTGCATCTTGATCATCCATACAAGGGAGTCCGTGAAGCCATGGGTCACTCGTTGTCAATCCTGTATCGCACACGCTATCACGAGTCATACAAGGATGTGCCTACATTGATCGAGAGTCAGAAAGAGGCCTCTTCATTAGGCATGAGACCATACCAGCCCACCCAGGAGTTTGTAGAGACTATCCACGAGGTTTTTGAACGACTGGAAAAATGGAGGCAGGAGCGCACACCAGGCCAACAAACGCCCTCTCCATATACTTCGGGCGGTAAGACTGTCTTGCTGTGGCTCGATATGACATTGTCATCTTTTGAATGCACTCAGCTTCTGCAATTCTTCCCGAATGTATTCATGGAGCAATTGCTCTACATGATGGACGTCCGCGAAGACCAAGAACTACAGGGCCTTGCCTATCACGTCTTCCGGCACATTCCAAACATACCTCACCGCATTGGAGAAGATGCAGAGTTGATTGATGCGCTTATACGAATCGGAACAGCATCACCTCTGTGGCATCAGCGCCTTCGGGTTCTCATCAACATGCAGGTCATCTACTTCCGCCGTCTCTTCCTCATCTCTCCCGAACATCAACAGCGTCTTCTTGACTGCGTGGCCACTATGCTGGAAGACAGTCAACTCGAGGTACGCCTTGGAGCCTCAACTACGCTGTCAGGCATGATTCGATGTTCACCCGTGGCACTACGCTCTAAGGTTGTGCAAGTATTCAATAAGAAGTTTTCGAAGATGCTCCTCAACTCTCCGCTGCCCAAGAAGCCTAGGAACGCTTTTTCGGAACCAAGTACGGGGACAAGCACGCCAACGCCTGAGCAGAGTAAGCTTGTATTGACTCGACATGCATCTGTACTGGGCCTTGGAGCTCTTGTGCAAGCGTTTCCCTACGCATCACCACCGCCGTCGTGGATCCCGGGTGTTCTGACGACGCTCGCAAACAAGGCCAACAACGATCCTGGGATGGTGGGCAAGAGCGTGAAAAGCATCTTGAGTGATTTCAAGAAGACGAGACAAGATACGTGGCAGATGGATCTAACGGTAAGGTTCTGTGAAAGACCATTCGTGAGGAAGATTGCTAACGACTTGATTTAGGCGTTTTCGCAGGAGCAGGCGGAAGATCTGGACGGGGTTCTGTGGAAGAGCTACTTTGCATAGATGGTTGGTTTAGGAATGGTCGAGTGCGTGGTCTCCTCGTCTCAGCGGGCCTCATCTCCTGGTATAGAGCATAGCGTATGGTGTTTCTGTTCGCACGGATACACTAGATCGAGGGTGGTGTTCTCAGTATGTGCATTACAGCTTGCGTGCGTTGGTTACAGGAGGCATGAGCGATTGTCTATTATGGCATTGCGATGGACATGATAGTGGTATCATCAGGCATCAAGGAGCGCCTTCAGTATGATTGTCAGCATGAATACAACCGAATCCACTCCGAACGTGAGCTCTTTCCTATTCGATTTACATACTAAAGTTGAAGGAATGTGAGTGGTAGGTGGAGCTGTTTTTGGCGCGGTTCGGTTCCGCCACGGGCGGATGAAGGTCCGAGGGCCCCACCCAAGGAAAAACCAAAAACAAAACAAGGCGGGCGGAGGAAATACGAGTAGGTACTTCGTCTGCGGGGTATAGTACTCTGTTGCTGAGTTTCTGCCAACGGGACTGCCAACTCTTCGCTCTACAACTCTACAACTAATAAAAACGTTTTACCGGCACTGAGTACTTACAGCTGTCTCTGTCATCGATTCTTCTCTTTGCCTTGTCTTCTCTACTTCCCTTCCACAATCATTTCCCTCAACGTCTCCTTCTACCTTCTCCCAGCAGTTCCCCAGCACACAACGCCCCAGGCAATCTCCTTCCTATTGCTGTCTACACGGCACCATGACTGAGCCTACAAGTACTCCCAAGCCTGGCAATGTCTCGAAAGACAGCAAAGATGCACAAGTCTCCATACAAGACGAGAAGAATCCCAAGCGATGGTTCATCGGTTCAATCGATCAAGGAACAACGAGCACGCGCTTCCTCATCTTTGACAGCACGGGAAGTCCAATAGCTTCTCATCAAATGGAGTTCAAACAGATGTACCCACACTCAGGGTCGGTACAACCACACCAACGTCACTACCAGCGCAGTGACAGCATTGACCGCTACGCAGATGGATCGAGCATGATCCTGTCGAGATCGTCGAGTCCGTCAACACTTGCATCGAAGAAGCTACGAAAGACTTCACGGCAAAGGGCCACTCGATCTCGGACATCAAAGCTATCGGCCTCTCCACCCAACGAGAAACGACAGTGCTTTGGGACAAGGAGACAGGAGATACAGTTTATAACGCTATCGCATGGCCAGACACAAGAACCCAAGCTATCGTTCGGGAACTCAAGCAACGTCACGGCGCTGATAAGCTTCAAGACATTTGTGGACTACCTCTCTCAACCTATCCATCATCACTCAAGTTCACGTGGATGTTCCGCAATGTGGAAACAGTACGCAAGGTATATCAAGCAGGCCGACTGGTGTTTGGCACCATCGATTCATGGTTGCTGTACAACTTAAATGGGAAGGAGAAGAATGTCCATGTCACTGATGTGACCAATGCGTCAAGAACGATGTTTGTAAATCTACACACTTTGGAATACGACCAGACTGTGTTGGACTTCTTTGATATTAATCCCAAGAAAATGAAGCTACCGAAGATAGTACCGTCGTCCGACGCCAATGCTTTTGGCTCCATAGCCTCCGGATCACTGAAAGGAATTAAGATCACTGGCTGTCTTGGCGATCAGTCTGCCGCTCTTGTCGGCCAGCTTGGATTTTCTCCTGGCAAGGCAAAGAACACGTACGGCACCGGCTGTTTTCTGCTTTACAATGTCGGTGAGAAGCCGGTTATGTCTACTCATGGTTTGCTGGCAACCGTGGCCTACCATTTTGGTAGGGAAAGGAAACCAGTGTATGCTCTGGAGGGCAGCATTGCCGTCGCTGGAAGCGCAGTCCAATTCCTCCGCAACAATTTTAATTTTATCGAAGCGTCCCATCACATTAATGATCTAGCGGCAACCGTCAAGGATAATGGAGGCTGTGTGTTCGTCACTGCTTTCAGTGGGCTCTTTGCACCATATTGGATTGATGATGCCAAGGGGACCATATTCGGCATCACCCAGCATACCGAGAAAGGCCACATTGCCCGGGCGACGATGGAAGCTACCTGCTTCCAGACCAAGGCCATCCTTGATGCAATGGAAAAAGACAGCGGCCACAAATTAAGCGAACTGAAAGTGGATGGCGGTATGAGCAATTCCGATCTTTGTATGCAGGTTCGTAGCTTCCTGCTGTTTCCACCCTGACATACTGGCGTCGCGGCTCAACCACTACAGACACAGGCAGATCTCATAGGTATACCCGTTGACCGGCCCGCTATGCGCGAGACGACATCACTCGGTGCTGCCATTGCAGCTGGCTTCGCTGTAGACGTCTGGAAGGAATTCGAAGAGCTGAAAGAGATCAACAGTGAGGACCACACGATATTCAAGCCGCAGATGTCCAAAGAGGCAAGTAAAAAGATGTTTGAGAGGTGGGAACGAGCCGTCGAGATGTCCAGAGGATGGCTCGAGTCCGAACATAGCACTCGAAGCAATTGACCGACTGTAGCTGCTCCCAGATCCCCTGTTTCAGTAGACATCTTTAGCATTTGTGTGTATATTATTGGATATATAGTACCCCCTTTGCAATGCTTCACTGTTGCTCTTGACGCGAGCATTTCCAATGTTGTCGCGTTATCCAGCCCGCAGAGTCGTTGATACTTGCTCTCCGATGACGAATGTGGCCATTGACTGGAGATGGCGTCGCCGTGCTCCATGCCCGTCAAGGACTCATGACCTCGGGTGAGGCATCGGAAGTCTGCTCGGGCCTCTGAAATGACGATGTCCAGCCCACTTCCCGGGCGAAAGATGGGAGAGAATACCGACAGCCCGAACAAGTACCGGGTTCAACTCCACTTACTGTGCTCGTGTCCAATTGCCACGTCAATTCCCCCGGAATGGCACCACGGTAAAGGATCATGCACGAATGCTGATCACAATGTGGAGACGTAAGGTTCTGTGTGACTGACTATCTGGCGAATCAGACCAACCCTGGCGCGCAAGCCGAGCCTGTCAACTCCCACGACCACTCGCTCGGGCTCTGAAGATGGAGAAGTTGGAAGCCGCGGTCTCCAGTGACAGCATGCTAACATCGTTAGAGTGCCCCCACGACCGGCATGTGTACGTGGAAACACCGCACGTGTAGCACCGTATATAACCGATCTTCGTGGGGTTTCCCACGTTCCAGAAGCACGGGATTATGCATGTTGCCGTTCGAGGCAGTCACTTGATCTCTGAAAGACTGGGTTCGAGCCTTTATGCCCTAAGGAAGGCAGAGAGCCCGTCATCGTGCACGGAAGATCTGGAAAGGAGAACGAAGTTGGCGGAAAGATCTGTAACAGGAGGGTTCTCACCCCATGCCCAGCGCTCCCATACAGAGCCCCGGCACGTCATCCGCAATCTTCAACTCGCCGGAGGCATTGACCGACCCACGGGAGCACCCGGTGGCAGGTGTCACTTTCCCTGATTCCTTCCAAGTCTCTCAGAATCGAACACCTTCCCTCCTCACTCACTCCCCACGCAGAACCTACTCCACTCCTCTCATCCAACAGCCTCCGACCATCGTTGCACGATGTGTAGCATCACCTGGACCACAGGATGCGTTGTTGTGGGGACCAGGATTGTACCTGTCGTCGCGTGCCCCGGTCAGCTATCCGGCTCGTCCCAAGCGCAGTTCAGTTGGATCAAACATGGCCAATGCCCTGACCTCGGGCCATTCTTGCGGAAAATTATAATGTCTCTCGGGCCCTATAGAAGTGACTGAGAGGCCGCTACCCGGTACTACTTAGAGCCGGTTCCTGCCTACTACCTGACCCCAATTGACGACCTGGCCTTTCGACTTGAAGATATCCTCCGAAGCTCGAAAAGCTTGAAAGAATGTATGCACCCTTTCGGAGCGATTTCCACCTTTCAGTACCTTGGCTTGAATGATCAGACGCGTTGCAGAGCAAACAGTAAACAATGCTACATGAAGGCCCCTCAGACCTATCTTGGAATTCGACACTGGTCTTCAAAGAGAAATGCTGAAATCCGAAATGGTGTAGGTGTGATTATACGCAAGTCAATTATCGATGTGGGCATGTGAGATACATCGTGAAGGCATGGTGTACTAGGTACCAAGCAAGGCGAGTCAACCCCATGTCCTGCAGCTATTGGCTATCCGCTGACGTTGCTGGGTCTAGTCATGTGAGGTGTCCTCCGAACGTTGTGGCGATGTAAATGTCCATCTCCTGCCAAATTCTCCTTGCAGATGCTAATGCGTCATGGTAGAGAGACGAAGCCTGAAAACTGTGGTCCGTTATCCTTCACTACGAAGTTCCCACCCGAACCCTGTTTTGCTGGTTTTTCTTCATCGTGCATTTGGTCTGCAAGCACTTTCTACATCATGCGTGTCCTCGATGTGCCTAGCCATGTCATATCTGGTCCTTTGGTCGGTCCTCTGGTCTTGGGTTTGTTGGATGCTTTATGGTGTTAAGAATCCCAGGACTAAAAAGCTGTATTCTAGGAGACTGCAAGGCAGCAGCGGCAACAGCTTCGAAGAAATAAATGCCGGGACCACACGGGCTACTGAGTCTTATCGATTGTCCTAAGCCGGACGTAAAAGAGTCTCGTCAACGGTTTACTCTACAGTCTTGGAATCCATACTTCTCGAGACAGGCCCATCGCCCACCAATCAAGATCCGGAAACTCAGCGCTTCCAGCATTAAATAGAGACCTAGTGATCTTCGTTTCTTTATGAATAGCACTTCACTCATTAGCGATACTCTAGGACTTATACTACCGGCGAGAGTGGCACTGAGATCCCCACATCAAGGCTACCCTACATGGGTGGCCAAGGGCCGCTGATACTACCAGAGCATCTCGCCCTCAAATGGACCCAATGATCATAAGTCGTCGACTCCAACTTCGTCCGGGCTTCCAACGCCATATCGGCAACAAAGTCTGAGCGAGGAAACCAGGAGTCGCTAAAACAACTATCCTTCCTCAAAGCAGCTCGACCAACGGCACAGATGGCAGGTACAAGATCCTTCGAACCACAGCCAAGCCATTTCCAGCAGAGGACTGGCCAAGGACGGGGTCCCAGACGGACACAGTCAACCAGTGACGGCAATCGTTGTGGACTTTCTCGGGAGAAATTTAGGCTCGGTGGCTGGCACGAAGCCATGAGTACCGTATTAAAGGAAAAGACTCGATAGAAGGAGGTTTATGTGTCAGAGAGGGAGAGAGAGAGAGAGGAGAACTCTATGTGTGTGTGCACTGCTCTTGAGGGAAAGACCCGTCAAATAAGAAGCTGTCGCTCCGCCCATTCGACGCAGCTGAGCTGCCTTTGAGTCCGAATGGGTGTTATGTTACCGGGTTCAACGTGAAATGGGGCTGAGCTTATGACGCATGACCACCATGCGGAGGTTCGTGGCTGTGGTGGGTTGGGCACATCGGGACATGGCTTTGAGAGAGAGAGAGAGGTGTGCAGTGGAGTGTGGGCTTATGTACACCAATCTGCAACGCCATAGAGCGCTATGCTACCTATGCAAGTCACGGTGATGGGATTGCAAAATGACGCCTAGAGGGCTGCCTCGCCGGCTGTTTCCTAGTACATATGCTTGGTAATACTCCGCTGCGCTCGGCAATGAGGAAAGAGAGGTGGAGTAGACAACTGCTTATAACTTCGCACCACCACTCCCACCCCCCCGTCCGTTATCCGGCCCCGGGTCCATATCCCTAGCGGTAGACGCCGACGTACTTTCGCCACCCATACCAGGCGGCAGCACAATCTCGGGCAACTTCAATGGAGATTGCGCTAGCGTAGTCATCTTATCCAGCTTCTCGCCCTTCAGCACCCTGTTTACCTCTTCCAAACTCAAAGTCTCGTGCTCCATCAGTGCCTTCGCCACTATGTCCAATTCCTTCCTCTTTCCCGTCAGCAGAGCGGTCGCGCGAGATTTGCCCTCTTCCACGAAACGGGTGACCTCTTGCTCGATCTTGAGTTTGGTCTCGGATGAGAGGTTTTCGTAGCTGCTTCCAAAGTCCATATTACCAAGGATGTCGGACATGCCGAGCCTGGTCACCATCAGGTAGGCTATCCGTGTTGCTGCTGTGAGGTCCTGCGTGCTGTTAGCATTTGCCTTTGCACGCGAGAAGAGGAAGGGGTCTGTACCGCTGAGCAACCGCTTGTGACATTATCGTCTCCGTAGATTAGCTGCTCAGCGACCTTTCCGCCCATGGCCGTATCGATTTCGGCAAAGTATTCCGTCCTGACCTTTGAGACTTTGTCCATATCGTCCATGAAGTGCGTTGTGCCTAGACTTTGGCCCCGAGGCATGATGGTGACTTTGTAGAGTGGTGCCGCTCCTTTGGTGAACAAGCAGACTAGCGCATGCCCAGCCTCGTGATAAGCGGTAATTATTTTGTCCTTCTCTTGGATGACGGCGCTCCGCCGCTCAGCTCCCATCAGGATCTTGTCTTTGGCCCAGTCGAAGTCCAACATGCCGACGTTTGTAGATTTGTTGCGGGCTGCCCGGACAGCGGCTTGGTTGACGAGGTTCTCGAGCTCTGCGCCAGAGAAGCCGGAGGTGCCTCGTGCGATGATTGACTCGTCAACTTCGGTAGCTACTTGAACATTCTTCATGTGGTGCTTGAGGATTTCCATACGGCCACGGACGTCAGGCAGAGGGACAATAATATTGCGGTCAAATCGTCCGGGGCGAGTGAGAGCTTTGTCGAGCAATTGCGGGAAGTTCGTCGCGGCGAGTATGATGACACCAGTATCTTGTGAGAAGCCATCGAGTTCGGTGAGGAGCTGGTTGAGGGATTGTTTGGCATATGATGGATCTCTTTCATTGCGTTTGCCCCCCACAGCATCCAACTCATCAATGAAAATGATTGCTGGGGCCTTGGCTCGAGCATTGGCGAACAATTCACGAATACGCTTGGCACCAACACCGACATAGATTTCGTCAAACTCGGCACCAGACATGAAGAAGAAGGGCACTCCAGCTTCTCCAGCCACGGCACGAGCTAGTAGTGTCTTTCCAGTACCGGGCGGCCCAACAAGTAAGACACCTTTGGGCAGCTTTCCACCAAGTGTCGAAAATTTCTCAGGGTTCTTCAAAAATTCAACAAGTTCCTCAAGGTCTTCCTTGGCCTCGTCACATCCGTGAACATCGGAGAAGCGGACAGTCTGTTGCTGGGGCAGAGCTTCATTGACAGCGCCACCTCCAACTTTCCTCAGGACCCCAGAAGTATCGATAGCCAGCTGAAGGACAACCGCGCAAACGTAGCCAATTAGGACGAAGTAGAAGGTGAACTTGACCCATTTGAAGATAACTGAGCCTATCGATTCATCGACGACCACGTACAACGGACTAGCTTTGTTACCGGTGCCAGAGCTGACCACCTTGGGGCCAGCAACATCTCCGCCTCTTGATCGTGCTGCAACAGCCTGGCCAATAGCCTGCAGCTGTTCGTTGGACGCGTGGTTGCGCCCATGTGTTGGTGTTCCGCCTCCTAAAGCCGAAGTCCCCTCTGTCCGGGCAAGCATTTCGAGTGCTCGGTGGTACGTAGCGTCGCAGGCAGTGTTGGATGCATACCGTCCAGTCTGGTATCGCTCCACCAGAATTGCGGGCATATCAGCACGTAGTAGTGCTGCATAGAAAGCATTCTGGGCTGTTGGGCTTGTAGGGTTGTTGTTGGCCGTGTGTTCCATATGCGCAAGTAAATTTTGGGAAGAGCTCCCGGCAAATAGAGTCCGTCGTTGAGAGACACTAGGCAAGCTAGATTTTATTGGTCTGTAACCGCGTATGAATTGAAAGGGTGGTAACGTTGAGTAGGGCCGCGTATTCCGTGACATGGAGTGCGTTCCCACGAAGAATGGATTTGCACATTGAAGGATCTTAGAGGAAGCTGTATGGGTGAGCGGAGGTGTAAGTCAAGAGGCCAGGCGGTGTGACGTACGGATGGTTCCCATGGTCAATAGCTGACGGCCGGGCATGATGCTTCTGGGGCACAGAGGTCTGAGAGTGGCCATGGGCGCTATTGCTAAGCAGTCTGGCAGCTCCGGCGCTGGACGGATCTGCCAAAGTCAGTATCATACCAAAAATGCGCCAGTATCTGGGACTGACATTGCTCTCCGCCTTGGACGACTCGGTCGATATCGACCGCTGTCCTGCAACACTCCGAAACGTGGACGCAACCGCCTGTGGCGGGTGTTGCCGTAGATGTCTCCAAGGGACTTTCAAAGAAGATTTCACAGATGGCCATAGCTCTGAAGTTATAGAAGCCATGTTCTACCCAAGGCATTTGTTAGAGAAACCCATCAAGACACCGGTGGCGTCTACATACCGCTACTGGGTGCTGGAACGCCATGATGGTGGTGTGGTGTTGATGAGCTAGAAATGAAAGATTCGTATCAATGAAATCGAATTAATAAAGGAGCGTTCATCATGGCCGACGGTGGCAAGACATGGTTGACCCCGGCGATGATGTTGTCGAGAAACTTCTTTGCGGATTTGCCCGTCCCATTATGGTTAGTGCCCTCGGTCGATCTTTAATCCGGAATTCGCTCTTTTGCCTCGCAACTTGCACAACTTCCCCAATCATGCGCTCTCACTTTCTGCAGAATACTGAACACTATCCAGTTTCTATGCGCTGGGTAACTCGGTGCCATACACTATGAAATCGGAAAGATTCCGGAACCTGAAAGGAGATTTTTGAATAGCCCACGATGCTATTACGAGACCCTACGTCTGCATCCCGGCAATAATGGATGACGGCTGTAGAACGTGATGAACTTTCTGATGAAGGAGGATATGAATCAACTTAGCCCAAATATCCTATCTTGACAACTGATAGTAAGAATCTTATGTTCATTAGGCTGTTGTCCAGAACAGCAGGCGTTGTGATTCATCACGATTCAGCGCCTGATCGAAGGTGAGATTTCATGTCTTCCTTGCCCTTGTTGTAGAAGTGTTACGTGCGTATGGTAGTGGTGGTAGAGTTATAACTATGGAGTAATGCCAAGCCAGAGCGATCTTTCCTTATATCTCTTGGTGCAATGCCTGCGGCTTCCGTACTTCTACTTTTCTTTCTGTTCTTGCCATCTCGTCTCACAATCCGAATTCAGCAAAACCAAGTCACAGCAACAGACACATTCCTGGCCAAACTTATACTACTGAAGTACGTATAAAGTAAGCTGGACAGCTACCCTATCCAAGCAGGGCTGCCCATCCTGACCCAGGCACAGAATCCAGGCACATAATCCAAGCAAAACATACGAGTCGAAATACGTCGCGACAAATAGACCCAACTCCGATAGCCTCTGTCTTTCAAGATGCTTAAACTCAAACATTATCTTTGGGACCTCTTTCTCTGCATCTTCCTCTTCCTCTGTCTGGTGATTATCGCGATGGTCTACTTCTTCTTGGGCCACTATAGCAGCCCCGGCGCTCCTGAACTACCTGCTTTTGCCAACGCTTCAAAAACCCTGTGTCCGACGGTTATGGAGATCTGCGCAGAGCGATCCGGAGGCGAAATCTACGGCTCGACTGCAGCGATGCAGACTTCCTGCTCCCAACAACTTAGCGACGGAGTTGGGGACAGGCCAAAACTTGCGGATGAGGACAAGGCCTTCTGGAGCTTAGTGGAGCATCCTTGGCTGCTCTTGACCCAGTTTATCGGCACCGCTCTGCTCACTCATCTGATTTCCGACATCGTTAGGGGGCGGCGTGCCCTGAAGGTGGGGAGAAATGGAGGATGGGAGTTGACTAAAGTGACGCAAGAGCAGGTGGAGAGACGTCAAATGGTAACCTTTGGGCGCAGAGTTCCTTCCAAAATGAGAGGCTGACAGATTCAGGAGGTGGACACATTGGTCCAGGATACAAAAGAGGCGCTCAAAGAGCTTGCTGCTGCCGTCGACAAACCTCATGGGAAGAGGGGTGATGAGAGCTGAATAGCGTTGCGATTCGCCGGTTGACGGTTGCTATACTTGCGGGTCTGAAGATTGTATACCTACGGCGATGATGGTGGTCGAAGGTTTTACCGGCTGAGGGGAGCAGTAATAGTTGTGGTATGGGCAATGGGAGGATCATTAGCTATTACGTGCATGGCTGCTGCTTTTGCTATCCACAGCATTTGTATCTTTGTGTCGCTTTCTTATGCGTGCAACCAGCCAATATTCACACTTTCGCTGGCCACAGGGATGATTCGAGCTTTGATGAGCACGTATGTTTTCGCTCTGATCACCATCACCTAGCTTACAGCTCCAACATTGTAGGGCTTCTGAAACAAGTATAGAACTATCTAAGGTCTCATGGCAGGCACCGAGTCTCGAGTGAGAGCAATCTCAACAGCCGCTGTCCTGAATCTTGCCATGGAAGACTTTCAACACTCTGCTGCCAACCCTCAAGTAATAACTCCACCCTGCCGACTCCTCTCTCTTCCACCGGAGATCCGAGAGCTTATTTGGACTTTCACCGTCGTAGCACCAACCAAGCAGCCCGTCAAACTCAAGAAATACCCTCTTCCTCGCGGCTTCTATCAACGAATTCCGTCAACACTCGCCCTCGCCTCCGCCTGCAGACAAACCTACCTTGAGGTCAGCCCCATCTACTACGCACAAAACACCTTCACCTTATCTACCTCCCACACTCGTATCATCGACCAATCCAGACTTCGAAAATTCATCACAGCCATCGGACCCGCCAACACGGATTGTATCACCTCACTTCGTGTGGTTATCTCAAAGCGCACCCCGCGCGTTAACTTCACTTGCCACGTCCCAGGGTTTGTCTATCTTCGAGGAAACAATCCCGTTGTTCTAGAACTCAGCGGTAGCCAATTGCAATCATTCTGCCGTTGCGTACCTCGTCGGATCATCAATTTCGTGCTTATTGCTGCTAGTCTTTGAGTCAAGTTGACCTCATCTGGACGCGCTGATTCTATCTCCGATAAGAACAGGAGGTGCACCTTTGCCACTCGGTTGCTGTCTTAGTGGACACCTCTAGGGATTTACACATTTGCTGGTCCTCGCTCCTTTAACTACCTCAACACTCATAAGCTTCTTCGACGATCGGAACAAATCTTCGCAAAGCATTCATTCATCAGCCATGCCAAGGATTAAGAAGTCCGCTTTGACTGCCCAGAAGCCATTTCCAGTTCTCAGCTTGCCTCCAGAAATTCGCAACCACATCGGGAGATATGCTGTTGTCAAGGACGAAAATGTCACTGTCCGGCCACATGGACGCCAGAAATCCATCCAGGGTCTAGTACCGAGCTGCTTGCGATCTGGCAAAGAACTCCAGCGGCATCGGGAAGACGATGAGCGAAGGACCAATTCGACGCCACTTGCACTCGCTTTCACCTCCCGGCAGCTCTATCTAGAGGTGACTCCAATCTACTACGGCGAGATTAGCTTCTACTTCCAAAATTTATGGTCTTTCACTTCAGCGGAATCAACGCTCGAAAATTTCACAGCAGCTATTGGGCCTCGAAATGCTAGCAACATCACTGCCGCCTATTTCGACACGCTCTCTTGCCCCTTGAATCAATACCTTTCTGTGCTTACCGGTCTCAAGCAGCTCACAGTCTACCCGCCTCCCTGTGCTTTTGTTTCTACACCCTACATCACATTATGGCGCTCTCAGATGAGCAGGTACGCTCAGAGTCACGCATCAGTCGTCATCAAGCATCTTGAAAACATGGAGGGTGCAAGATTGAGCTTCCTATGAAAGACACCGAGAGATTCTGAAGGGATGACGTGGAGAGTAGCGTTAGCAATGCCAGCTCCAAGAGCTACAGTATTAGCATCCTTCAAAATAGCTCGTTCTCCCAAGGTATGCCAACCTATCTAGATCTTCAACTTCGAAGCCTCTAGCATCTCACCCGAACCATCGTCACCGCATCTTCGGCCCCGGCCCCCAAGCACCATCTTTCACATCCGGCGTCAGTCCAGCAAGCCTCGGGCTTCAGCAGACTCACACAACCGTCGTCGAAGAGCCGTTGCACTTTTTATATATCGGCAGGACCTACATAGACCGAACATCACGCCTGTTTTCATGCCTTTTATGACCTGGAAGTGTTGACCAACAACTGTTCTTCCCCCTTCGCATCCCCATCTACAGCCTTATCCACTCCACTCCACTCCACTCACTCCTTCAGATCCCAAACCCCACACCAAACAACCAACCAACCAAACAACCCACCCCAGTCTCCCCATCCGCAACCCCCCCCCCCCCCACAACTACCTCCAACCATCCCTCCCTATCCCTCCAATCCTCCCTCCCTCCAATCCTCCCTCCCTCCAATCCTCCCTCCCTCCAATCCTCCCTCCCTCCCTCCAC
The DNA here is from genome assembly GCF_014066305.1 of Letharia columbiana. Classification (NCBI taxonomy): domain Eukaryota; kingdom Fungi; phylum Ascomycota; class Lecanoromycetes; order Lecanorales; family Parmeliaceae; genus Letharia; species Letharia columbiana. Next base: position 230,078 of record NW_023501047.1, on the reverse strand, counting down.
CTCGCGCCAAACCACCACTCGCCCCCCCCACCACCCCGTCAGCAAACCCAAACGCAATAATCAAATCTACCACAGGTACAGTACAGTAGGTAGCTCCCACCCCACCTCACCTCACCTCACCTCACCCCATCGGCCCGATATATTGAACCCTTCCCCTCCACGAGGCCAGCCCCGCTCAGATCCCCAACCCTGTGGCTCAGATATGCCTCGCCTCGCCTCGCCTCGCCTTTCCAAGCCGCCCGCCCGGTCCGTCCTTGAACCCATTCGTTGCACGTTTTTTCTTTCTTTTCTTTTTTTTTTCTTTCTTTCTTTCTTTCTTTTCTTTTCTTTTCTTTTTCTTTTTATTTCTTTTTTTTCTTTTTATTTCTTTTTTTTTCTTTTCTTTCCTTTTTCTTTTCTTTTCTTTTCTTTTCTTTTCTTTTTCTTTTCTTTTCTTTTCTTTTCTTTTCTTTTCTTTCCTTTCTTTCTTTTCTTTCTTTTTCTTTTCTTTCTTTCTTTCCTCCCTTTTTTCCATCAGTACATAACTACATAAATACGTACATACATCAGTAAACAGACAGACAAACAAAAGGCCTGTGCGTCAAAAACGTGGGCCCCACCCACATACCATAGGGTACGAGTAAGGGGGCTAGCCGGGTACGAGGGGGTAGCCGGGAGTGGGAAAGATGCACGCACACGCCGAGTTTTGGTTTTTTCTTCGTCTCGAGATTACGGTTCGACTAGATAGATTTAGCTGCAGGGACGGGTCAAGGCGTTCGCTCGCACATGCTTTTTTTGGCGGACGGATTGGACGGTACTGATGCTGGGTGCGTGCGGAGGTCGAGTGACAGCCTGGGGGGTCGAATGGTGTAGGTAGGTACTCTTGAGCTAGGGTAGGGTAGGGTAGGTGCGCTTTCATTCGTCTTTGCGCGCAGGTGTCTTGTCATATCAATGTAGGAAAACGTGGTGCTGGCGATGGTGGATTAGAAGTGTATGGAACAGTAGTAATTCATTGTTTGGTATCATGCTTTCGCTAAAGCTATATGCAAGCCAGCAGGGAGCCTACCTGCTAAACATATGTATCTAGACTACTGATTGGCCATCGAGAGGCAGACAGGTTTGCTAAACAAATGAACATCAGGTCAGCCCGGGGCCCGACTTTCGATGATACCCAACGGCTTTTTCCCCCTTGCTGGTAACGCCCAGCGCCCGTGAATGCTGTAATCGCGGTCGATGAGATTGAGTAGATAAATAGCAGATGTGACGCCAAGATAATGCCCGTGACTAGGAGGTTCGTTCTAAGTAAAAGTAAAGGAAAAATGTGTAGACCAAAAACCGATGTGGGATATCTTGCGAACTTTTATTGAGCAGAGGTCAAGGCAGTGTCGTATCGGCCGGCTGTCGTTAGATCGTAAGTTCGGAAATGTAAGAAGAAGAAGAAGAAGTAGTATTCGAAGCCTTGCTGAGAATGGAATAGGTATGGCTCGCTACGCACAATGCGGCGGGATTGGCATCGTTCGAGTCATAGGCTGGTGGTATGAGCGTGACAAGAGGGAGGAGTGGTCGATGAGATCAAATTTCACGCAATCATGAAGGCCAGTCGTTGCCCTGCATTCGTTGACTTGGCATGAGCGTCCAGTAATCTTCTGGCTTGACCTCTTCTTTCCACCAGTCCATCCCGTCATTGTATTGGTACAGGCCGTTAATGTGGGGTGAAAAGTATTGGTTGCCGATAGGGTAATTGTCTGGAGGGAGGAATTGAGGTGCTTGATAAGGCACCTCTTGTATGGGCGCTGTGTACTGGGGCATCGATTGAGTCGGTGCTGGTGTTGGTGGCATGTCACTCTGATAGTGCTGAGCGACGCTTTGAGCTTGTGTACCATTGTATGCATGGTTTTGAGAAGCTTCTCGAGACATGCCAGTGTATGCGTCTTGCTGAGACACGTTCTGTTGAAGGGCCCCGTATTGGTGCAGCTGGGACTGCCCGAGTTTCAACTGTTCTAAGTTCTGAACGGTTTCTTGATGGTCCGGATACGACATTGGCTCAGGTATGCTAACTTGCTGAAACTGCTGATAGGACTGCGATGCGAACAGCGAATGGGACTGAGTACTGGCAGAGCTCGGAGATGAATGCGTTAGACTAGTGGGACTGTCCTGCAGCGACTGTGGACTCCAAATGCCCATGTTGCTGTTATTTCCCAGCTGATACTGGGGAGGCACACCAGCGCTTGCGGGCGCTTGGGGTAAGCCGTCAGGCATTGTGTCCGCTCTGACGGGTGAGTACTCGGAAGAATGCATTGGTCCGGTGGGATAGGGGTCGGTCAAGGATCTTTGCGGGGTGGAAGAGCAGGAGCGCTCAAGCTTGATCTCATGGATGATTGGGGCTTCCGAGCGTGGGATTGGCCTTTGTAGCCGGAGAGGACTTGGGCGTTGGACCGTTTCTCCCGGCAGACGCCAAAGACTTCTGTTGTAGTGGCTCGGTGCCCCAACCGATTGATTCCTTTGATCGAGGTCCGCCGGCTCTTGATAAGGAAGCTGAGAATCTTCCTTGCCTTCCTCAGTATCTTCTTCGAGCTCTTCTTCTTCTGAGGCGTCCTCATCCGAATATTCAGCATCCTGATCCTCATGGATGGGTTCTGCGGGATGTTCTTTTCGGATGTGTTTTGTCATGGTGGTTTTTCGGCAGAAACTACGTTGGTTGTTAGCAAGAACGGTATGGTAACCCCGGTTTCGGGTCATGCTTACGCTTTCTTGCAGCGCTGGTTTCTGCAAATATAGGGCTTGTCATTGGTATGTATACGGCGATGTCTGGCCAGACTCGAAGACTGCGCGTAGGTGTAAGCCTTTTGCAGATTCCCGTCAACCAATTGATCGAACATACGTCTGAGAAACACTTTCCACAACCCGTGAATGGGCACTTATGGGGCTTATCACCAGTATGGGTACGGCGGTGGACGGTCAAGGCGCTGCGCTGAATGAATGTCTTGCTGCAAGGTTTGTAGTCGCAAGCGTAGGGGCGTTCATTGGTATGTATTCGGTAATGGCGTTGGAGATCGGATTTGCGATTGAAACTCTGTGAAATGCGATTGCGATCAGCCTCTGATTGTGGGTTGGGAGGTCGACGAGCACTCCCGAGGTGTAACTTTCGGGGCGCAGGATTGCTTACTTTGGGGCAACCTTCATGCCATTCGCACTGAAATGGGCGAGCGGCCATGTCCGCAGCAGAGGCTCCACCTTTGACCGTGGGGCTCTGCTTGGTGGTTGCCTTGTCCACCATGTTGGCGGATAGCAACAGGAATGTTGGGCGAGGTCAAGTAGGAGTAGGGTATGGTGGACAGGGATTGAAAATGATGATGATGATGCACTAGGCTTGGCAGAAGAATGCGGGGAGACGGCAGGTTTCGTAGTTAATTAGTGAAAGAATTGAATGTTTGAAGATGGCGAATGTTTGGTTTGGGTCTTTTAGATGTTCCTAAGAAGGGAAGGGGAGTTGAAGATATGCCAATCGATCTTAAGAAGGGTAAACGGGAGACGGCCGATTGCTGGTTATGTATACGGTAGGATTGGAAGGGGGGGAGGAAGGAAGAATTGTAGTTCACTCAAAGCTCTGTCTTTTTTTCCCGGGGACGGGGGACCGTTTCTTCTAGGGGTGTCCGGCGTCAAACGATTCGCTGTTTGCCTCTAGCCACAAGTCAGATGTTTAGGTTGAACTTGACTGAGCAGAACTTGACATGGCTTGGGTCCAAGTTTCTTTCTTAGCCCTGCGGCTTGAACCTTGTACATTATGTACGTCCAGAAGCGCACGCGACAGAAAAGGTAAAGGGTTACCTGTTAAGCAGTGAAGTGGTACTTGCTCTGCATGTAGTCCCCTGTGTAGTCTCTGTAGTCCCTGTACTTCCTGTAACTTCCTTTTACGAAGCTCGTGTTTGACAGCTCTCAGGCGCGACTGAGCATACTTTGACGGCTTCCGGGAAGCTTCTTCCCGTCACTGCCGTGAATAATGACTGGGAAAAAGGAGATGGAGCTTTGCTGATGGAAGTTGGAAAACCCTCGAGGAAGATTCCTTGGTAATGCCGCGTGCAAAAGTGTCAAGATTGTCTTCAAAACGCTCGCTCCTTACAGGCCGGTACCAGCGAGACTGCGGTTGCTTGCAGTGCGTGATAGATTTGATGCCCTCGTACCGGATAAGTACAGTATGGAGTGACTTCAGCACCTCTGCCCTGCTCGTTGATACGCTCGTCCAACCTTCGAACCGGAGGATTGCCGACCCGAACCATAGGCCCAGCAAAGAATCCTGCGAACCTGATCGGACAATAGGGTTGAGAAAAGGCTACTTGAAGGTTGTGGGACAAGCGAGCCGTGGACATGGACGTTTGGGCAGGCCGATTGAACACTAATACTACTATGCAGTCTTTTGATACTGTTGCAAGAGAAGTGTTTATGATTGATGATTGGGAGGTCTGGAAACTAAATTCCAGTCGAAAACTGGTAACCCTTGGGTACTGAATGCTGCACCCATTGAGACGGCCGATTCTTCACAAACACATCATTCTCTACCAAGTACGCTTGTATCCAACCCATTCCTCCTCAACCCTGTGTTTTGACACTCACGCTCTCCCTCAACGTAGGGTTTCTTTCATCGGGCATAATTGGACTTGGCTTGCTCGCGTATCGTTCTCTCAGTCAGAAGGATAGCAAATCTAGAGCAGAATGTGGCTACCCTTCAGGACAAACGACGCTTCACCTTTTCCCGCGGCCATTTACATCCATGGTACTTTTTTCGGTCGACAATCATGGTGGAGAATGAGAGTATGTAGTGCGTCATGCGCGAGACTCAAGATCCATTCGAATCGGACCATTTGCAGTCACGGCCGCTTCAGCAAGTTTGACGTGAACAGTGAGTGAGTAGGTTTGACATGACGAACATCCGAAGAACCATAAGGTTTTTTTGGACAAAGCTTCAACAAGCGAGATGGTGCTACTGGCCGTGATCGGGGTTTGATTCGACCTCGCTTTCAGAAAGAAGCCTGCCCAACAGAAGCAAGTCCGATGCGGCTATAATTGAACGATTTACTGGGCCAATGGTCATGGCTTCAGAACCCAGGATCGTGCCTACATGGAATATGCGTAAGCTATATCTTCAGATCCTCAATCACGCGAGATCATTGGCGCGATGCAATCTGTCTTATCAAGAACATAACTCGGTTGCCAGCATGAGCCTAAAGGAGCCACGAAAGCTCCAACAGGTCGGTCAGATTAATGTCCTTAGCTTCAGACTGGCAGGTCCGTGACCGCTTAATTGCTTTTACTTTTGCTTTGGCGGTTCGTCGCATCTAGTCTTTTGCGAAAGTGTGTTCTGTCTGTTGCTATTTGGAGAAATAATCCAAACAGCATTGGCGGTCAGTCAATTGTTTATGTCTCGTATCCTGTGGAGCAGGATGAGCAAGGACTGATGGCAGGTAAAAGTGGACTTTTGGGAAGCCTCGTGGAGTTGATGTGACGTATCATGGGTCGATTGCGAAGGCTAGAATCGGTAAAATATGCCAGTAGCGAAGCAGCTGCCTCAACAGGAGTACTCAGAGCATTGTATTAGGTAAGTTGGGATAATCGAAGGCGTATGCAGTGGTGATCACTGATTACACAGCCAGATTGGCGTTTGCTGCAAGGGTGGAGCTAGTGTAGAAGTGTGCCACTACATATCAGGGTTTGGGGAGTCTGGATGGCCATTAGTTTCCAGCTTCAGGCGTCGGGCTTCCTGGCATAGGACTGGCTGTAGTAAAAGCCGAAACAGACAGGCTGCATATGAAGTGAGAGCGAATGACAGTGACAGGATGTCAGAACGGAGGGTTACAGTAGTCGAGAGCGAGGGACTGTTACTACGGTAGGCTTATAGCTCTAGACCAGTTTTAATTTGGATCATCTGGCGGGTCCTGTAGCTAAAAGAGTGACGCGAAGCCAGCAAAGCCATGGATAGCCATGGCGTTCTGCACCATTTTCCACATTGGGGACGATTGGCGTCAGAATTGGCGTCAAGATCGGGTTATTTTGGCATTGGCTCGGCTGAGGAGAGATGCATTTCTGCTAGTTGTCCTAGTTCTCCCTTAGTGTCATCTGGGGCGGATAGACTAACCACTCTCTTTTGAAGAGTGCCAATAGAGATCTCACACCAGGCCGCTAAGAGTAAGAGTGTGTAAGGTACATGTACTTAATCGGAGGGGGAAGGAATTTTCAAGTTCAAATAGACGACTGGTCTCCAGGTTTGAGGAAATAAATTCATCATCTTCATGTGGTCAGTGCACTTTGGAGAAAAGCATCCACCAACAGAACCGGCAATGAGGAATGGCATTTGATAGGTCGACGCTTACCCCATATTCAATAATCCTGGCTATTTACCCCAGGTTTCGGTACTTTGAGCTTAGTAGGCTGCAGGCACCCGAGGTCACATAGGTTGCATACATAATTACCATCAAATTAAACCTGCTCTTAGCCTATCTTCCTCATCCCGTACCACTCTTTTCTCCACATCCCCGTGTCGTACCGTCTGACTCGCGTACAGGGGCAATTGCATCCTGCTTGCATCATAAATCCGTAGATACGCAACCTCCGTGCTCTGCATAAACCCTTGGTCCCCTTAGCCCTAACCACTCCCCCCCATTATTATTAGGATTCAACTTTCCAGCCTTCCATCTGGACCCACCCGATCGTCAAAATGCTGCAGCTGGTAACCAGTGAGCATCACGTTCTGCAGTGCTCGAACCCTGCCTTGCTTTACACATGCGAACTGCCAAACACTCGTTTCCTGGTATGGACGGAGATGCCACCGGTTCTGTAACGTCGCAAGGAACATTCTCGCAACGGTCGACATACCTATAGCCCTAGCCGTTAGCCAAACGTGATGCACAAACGCGTAGTCGCCCTCGATGAGCCCCTGTGGCGGCGTGTCTACTCCTGGGAGAAGACCTGCAGGTCCGGTCGCATCGGGCTCAAAGCAAGCTCACCAGATCCGATGGTATCTGCCAGACCCAATTCTTGGAATCTCTCCAAGCCGTATGGTATCCCCCGGACCCACAGACGCAGACGCGACGGAAGTACGGAAGTGTGCTTTAGCTTGTCTCCACAAGGCAGTCTCTACGTAAGAAAAGGCATTGGTCAATGGGGCCTCAGCTTTGATCATCATGTACTCGGTAACTACCTATGATACTTTCGCTGCATGTACCCTTCCAATGTTCGAGCTGCAGTGGGAGCGGCCCTTTTCAGAGTCCCTCGTGCGTGAATACGAGATGCTCTGCAGAGTGACTGGTCCATGTAGCATGCAGGCGCTCAGGCTGAATTCACTTCCATGTCACAGGTACATGAAGCCACAGGTCTTGGCTATCTGACATACGTTGGAATCGCTGCCGGACTGCCGCGAGAGCATGGTACCAGCAATTGTTGAAACAGATAACATGAAGATTGTTATACTTAGACACCTTGGCAACCAAGATTGAGGAGGTGGACGAAGCCATGACAATGGAGCGCGAGAGAGACACTTCTCTAGCTGCATGACCGCCGTTGAAAAGTGAATCGTTTTACATCGTACAAGCGGAACCTTCCGAATCGAAAGAGAAAGATCAGCCACATACAACTAATGCACACGGGCTATTCTATCAAAAATCGCATAAGCTATTCTATGCGAATCGCGAAGTCTGGACGATGACCAGGTTACCGTCGTCATGAAGAAACGGCTCAATCTCTTGCCTCACTCCTCAGACGCTATTCCCACGTCCGGGCCTACCGTATCGGGTGTAGGCCGGAGGGTTTCCGCGATCGGGTTGGGTCTCAACCTCCTGCCGGCTAAATATCGGACTGTCACCTAAAGAGGTAAAGGGTGGGGTGGTATTAGGTAGAGACGTCTGAGAACTGAGGCAATCAATCTCCGTCTAACAGGCTCGACGGGTAAACATCGGTAGGTCAGTCCATCAAATTCTCGACGCGATGAGCCTCGAAGACTTTAGGAGGACATTGGGTTAAACGGGACTCGACCTCGGCAGTCTTCTCCACTCCTCGTCGCCGCTTGTCAAGGCAAGCAAAGAAGCATGCCACCGACACCGTGTGCCCTTTGTAACGCCAACCGAGCGCTCATCATCCGGCCTAAGAACCATCAAAAGCTCTGCAAAGCCTGCTTTATAACCCTCTTCGAGACCGAGATCCATAATACCATCACCACAAACTCCCTCTTCTCTTCCGGCGAACGAGTTGCTATTGGCGCCTCCGGAGGCAAAGACTCTACCGTGCTAGCATCCGTCCTCAAAACTCTCAACGAACGCTACCACTACGGCCTAAACCTGCTGCTACTTTCAATAGACGAGGGTATAAAAGGCTACCGAGATGATAGCCTCGAGACTGTCAAGAGGAATGCTGTGCAGTATGACATGCCTTTGGAAATAGTTGGCTACGATGAGCTCTACGGTTGGACAATGGATCAAGTGGTCTCGCAAATCGGCAAGAAGGGCAATTGTACCTACTGCGGCGTCTTCCGGCGGCAAGCACTCGACCGTGGAGCTGCACGTCTCGGCATCAACCACGTCGTCACAGGTCACAATGCCGACGATATCGCTGAAACCGTCATGATGAACCTGCTGCGAGGTGACCTGCCACGGCTAGCCAGAGCTACAAGCATTGTGACAGCGAGTGCAGCGAGCGATATTAAGAGAAGCAAGCCGCTTAAGTATGCATACGAGAAAGAAATCGTGTTGTACGCACATCACAAGGGGTTGGATTACTTCACTACGGAGTGTATCTATAGCCCGGAGGCGTTCCGGGGGAGCGCGAGGACGCTGATCAAGAGTCTGGAGAGGGTGAGGCCGAGTGCTATCTTGGATGTTGTGAGAAGTGGGGAAGATATGGCGAGGTTAGTGCCGGAGGAGGTGAGTGGAGGCCGCAAAGGCGGTAAAGACGTACTCGTCGTAGAAGGAGAAGCCGAAGGAGGTGGCGGTTGTGGAAATGCTAATGGGAGGGCGAGCGGCGGCGAGATGGCTGATATGGAAAAGCAACTCCTCCAGAACGAAGGAGCTCAGGACAAGGAGACCGAAGTGACAGGCAAAGGACAGAAGCACGACCGGAACTGCGAAGGCTCCAATCGAATGGCCAGAAAGTTACCCAAGCAGCAAATGGGCAAGTGTGCTCGGTGCGGATACTTGTCCAGTCAAAACATCTGCAAAGCGTGCATGCTTCTCGAAGGCCTCAACAGAAACAGACCCAAGACGCAGATTCAAGTCAGCGTTGAAGAGGAAGATAATAGCCCTACGCTGACGCGGCGGATGGAGGGCTTGACCGTCATTCCTGGCCAGCAGACTTGAAAGACGAGCCTAGCGTCAGTTGTTACAGTCTTCTGCCTAAGGCCTCTGCCTTTAGTTGAAATTCAAGGTTTGGTCGGCATGTGACGCAAGCTGATGTATGCGTTCCTGAGCGCCGTGTCCGATCGAGACGAGATGACCTTCCAGTTCCAGCAGGGAACGAGTAGGCCTAAGGAAGAGGCATGCAAGCCCATACCTCGAGGTCATCACGACACCATCGAACAGCAAGCCGCTACTTGGAGTTTTCGATGTTGGCGAGCATGCCTACAGAACCACCCACACCTCAACATGAAACAACTCGAGCTATTCTCGTAGCAAGCCAGTGTCATCAAAAACATCTGCAACTAGGCCAAAATGGTTTACTTCCAATCCCACTCTTCACCTCAACAACTGGACTAGTGTTCCTTGGACCACCTCGAACGCACTTTGTTCGAGCATCATGGCATATAGTTTTTGACAACCACACTCGGCATCTTTTGCTCACATGCTCAGCAAATATAATATTCTACTCGCTGCTTCACCCTTCGAGGAAGACCGGGTGGATATCTGAGAAACTCTGAAAGATGATGAGTTGAAAACATAAGCGAGCCAATGCCTTTGGGCGGCGGCATATGAAAAACGTCGACGAAGTCGAAAACCACTTAGACGATTGAGAGTGGTCGGCTTCTTGGTTGCAAGGTGCAGAGCAGACACATTGATAGGAGATCATCCAAGATAATGCATCTCGTCACAATCCCTCATCTCAAAATCCTCTCTACGTTGGCAGCAATAACCCTCTCAAGAATCCACCTATCGCGTGACCAAACGAAACCGACCCAGACCCAATCCTTCTCCTCGCCCCTGTCTTGCGCATAGAGACGACCGTATCCATCCCGTCATCCCAAGCACGGAAACACCCAACGGGCTACCTGCAAAGCGACGACTGATCGCATCATCATCATCACAACACAGCGAAGACTAAACCCTCGTAGAGACACCGTACCACCCAGCACCCCCGCCCTGCCCTAAACCCCCTTCGCTACGCCTGGGAATGCCTACGCGCCCTGCTCCTTGAATTCGAAGCGCCGATGATTTCGACCTGACCTTTCAACACCCGAAGCACGAGCGTGCGACCCCAGTCCGGCTCAGTTGTTCAAGGCTCCTACATACATACCTAACTACTTACCTACCTACCTACCTACCCCCTCGACGGGACCGGAAGGGCGTTGGGGAATAAGTGGGTACGTGGTTGCGTCTTGGATGCATGGGGCTCGGAGTGGTTGATGTGGTTGCGATGCCAACTTCAGCCACGCGGTAGATTATACGATGGGGATAGATGGTGGTGGGTGGTTTTGGTTTGGTGCTGGGGGAGGAAGATGTCGGGTTTGTGAGAGAGGGAGTGGGATCTTGGTGGAATTAGCACAGGATGGGATGGAATGGGATGGGTGGCGGATGCGTTGTATGTATGTATGTATGTATATGTGTAAATGTATTTATGATACGCGAGCGAGCGAACGAACGAGTCTGCGTCCTGGGTCTGCTATCTATCGATCTACATACATATATATATACAGCCTACCAGCCTAGCTAACGGCGACGTGCGATCGAGGTCCGGAGACGTGATGACTCGATCGAGCGGGTGCTGGTGGGAATGGGTTCATGTTTGTCTATATGTCTATCTGTCTGTCTATCTCTCTCTCTCTCTCTCTCTCTCTCTCTCTATCTATCTATCTATCTATCTATCTACCTATCTATCTATTTATCTATCTATCTATCTATCTATCTATCTATCTATCTATCTATCTATCTATCTATTTATCTATCTATCTATCTATCTATCTATCTATCTATTTATCTATCTATCTATCTATCCTATCTATCTATCTATCTATCCTATCTATCTATCTATCTATCTATCTATCTATCTATCTATCTATCTATCTATCTATCTATCTATCTATCTATCTATCTATCTATCTACCTACCTACCTATCCATATATAGAGTATCGAATCGAATCGAGATATCATCCCTTCGCTCACATCTACGTATGCGTCCAGCGAGCTGGAAGTCCTTTTGTGTGTCGGATAGGGAGCATAGGCGGCCTCGTGGCTACGTGGGTATGGCTCGAAGCTGGTGCGGCGGTTGTGTGGTTGGGGTTTGTGGTTGGGGTTTGCGATGGGCTGGAGTCGGGGATCGCGAGTGTCAGGGTTCGATGGGTGAGCGGGCAGGAAATTCACCGTGAGTCGGTTGATCGATGTAGAATGGGGACTTGGAGCGGTCGGGTAGAATTATTATTGTGGTTACACATTGCAGTGTCTTGGATCTATATCTATATATGCATCACATGTGGTATACTTACTCCCAGTGTCTACGCAAGTAGTAGTTTCGTCAGCAAGCTAGGGCGTCGCACCTGGACTTCCCATAAGTTATAGCCTTCCAGCGTTTGTTAGGTATACAGTAAAAGGACGGACTCCTGGAAATGCGATGCACGGCTCCTATGTCTCCGCGCTGTGGTCCCCACGTACATTCGTGATTCATCTCACTCCACCAGCAGCGCGAACTAATGCATCACGCTTTGCCTCCACCTATCGACCATGTCATTTTGCCTCGGGTTGACAGCTTCGACAGGTTGTTGCATCATTGGGTTTGGAAACCCATTGGCTCCTGGAGCAGCAACAATCCCGTTCGCATAGCCTGCGTTGGAAGCACCAAGTCCACTCGCCATAGGCAATCCCCTCATGGGCCCCATCGAGGCCTTTCGCGTCTGATTCATGGCCCACGGCGTATTGCGAGTCTTCGGGGCAGGGGCAAACTTGATGTCATTGAAGGGCCTCGTACTGGCGCCTGCTGCTGGGTGTGCCGCGAGGATGGTTGCCATGCTGTGTCTGGCCGTCATTGCTGGTCTGGCGACGGACTCATCGCTTTCGCCGCTTACGTTGCGAGACTTATTGGCTTCGCGTTGCAGACGTTTGCGGCGCTGGCCGAGGGTCTCGTCGGGGCCCGGCGTTTTAGAGGCGATGCCGGGGGCAGAGGCTTCGTCTTTCGATGGTTGGTCTGCGGGTGAAAGGCCACCGAATTGCGACAGCATTTCGCTGGCGAAGTCGCCACTGACTGGTCCCGGCTGTGTAGGAATGTTTGTAGCTTTCAGTCGTCGGACGCGTTGAGCTAGGGTTTCGTCTTCGTCTTTATTCTCGAGTTGGGGTTTCTCGTCCAAGAAATTAGGAAGGTCGAGAGTGTACATGCTGTTTCGCTTCTCTGGTTCTGTGATCCGCGGCGCAGGATCCTCACCTCGAAGTCGTGCGCGACGATGGCTGAGCGGCTCATTATCTTCCACGTCACGTCTGGCAATGAGACCTAGCGGTCTGTCTTCGTCGAAGAGGCGGGATTTGTCGTTGGCGTCCATTTGGCGTCCTGGAAAGAGCACACCTAGAGGCACGTCCTCGTCATCTTGGTTCCCAGCGGCCAGATGATGGGCTTCAGGATCTTCCCATGCGAGCGTTGTATGCTTCTGTCTCCTTGACTGCTTTTGGACCTGTGCCACAGCATCCAGCTGTAACAGAGTGGAGTGCATCCCGTTTGGAAATGCCGTTGCGGCTGTGCGACCGCGCTGCTTCTGCTGCAGCTTTCGGAGCTGCAGCTCAGCCAACAGAGTAGTGGGTGCCCCGGTATATTCCTCTACTTCCTCGGGTTCCCCAACCTGGTCCTCCCCATCTAGCATCTCCTCCCTCGCATCATGAAAGTCGGTGTCTTCATCACCCAGACCGTCAAATCCTTCATGGGAACGCTGCGGAGGAGCATCTTCACCGTGCAAATCAGCAGCTTCAGACTCATGGTACTCTTGTGCATCATCGAACTGCTGAGCACTGCTTTTCCTCTTGCCAAAGTGACCACCCAAGCTCATCAAGCTACTGTTTCGCTTCTTCGTATTTTCGAGTAGGTTAGAGCTACTGTTGCGCTTCGTGAGATGGTTGATGGTGCTTCTCCTTTGCCCAGGATCTCGAATCTCTGCAGGTACGACGCTGGCTCTTGATTGAGCGGAAGCTTTACCGTACACTTCTGCGCCCACACGGCCGGCAATTGGATGGTCAGTAAATGCGCTGACAGGGGCGAACGCAGAGGCATCGAGGATGCTGTCCAAGGTCGCGACCGCCGAATCCCCTTTGACTTCAACATCCTGGCGAGTTGATGGATAGTCAAAGAACATGGTAGCCCTAAGCTGTGGCGGCATTTCGGCCATCGTTCGGCGCTTGCGCTCCTTCACATGCATGGCTGAGTCTTCTGACTCGGGAGGTACATCGCCATTCGCACTTTCAAGCACATCTGGCAACCACGCAGCTGATTTGCGGGCTTCTGTGGGTAAACTGGTCAAGAGCTCTGAGCGTCGCTTGTCTCGGTGTGGAGCTGCGGGTAGCTTTGATAATCGTTTGGGAAGATTTAACATCATGGGTACTGGAGCTGGGTAATAGACCATGTTCTCGCCTGGTGTTGGCTGCATGTAGGAGATTGGCCGGATAGGAGTTGGCTGGCTTGATACTCTTCGGTTCGTGGTTTCGTCTACATCAATTGGACCATCCGAGTGCGGCGCAATGTGTACGCCATCGAAATCCGTGAAAAGACCTGCAGATTGCCGGTACGTGTCAGAGGACGCTCGAGGTTGCTGCCCATTGTCGGCCACCTCGGATTCCTCGGGTTGCGTATGTGGGATCTCGACACCGTTAAGATTGTATTGTCCATCATTTATTACTCGAAGTGGTTTTGTAGATGACTCAGGCTGAGGCGCCAAGGGTATCAATCGGCTGGATAGCGGCGAGTCGAGTGGCTTGCCCTCCTGCTCTGGCTCAGACACCTGCTCAAGCCGCGGGCCATACGACAGAGATCTTTCCTTGACTGAATTCTGGTGTGACCATGATCCTGACCGCACCGAACCCCTGGGAGAAGCAAAGTATGCGGCGGGAGAGAAGCCACCGTTCCGAGCGACATTGTTTGTGCCCACAATTGAGTTTGACGCGTGTGAGCCATACTCATAGGAGAATTGTCGGTGCAAAGGTATATCGGCCTCTCTTTCTTCACTGTGTGAATCCAAAATCGATGAGCGTCTGCTATGCGACTTTCGTTGTTCTACCCTCATCTTTCGCAACTCTTCTCCAATGTCTGATGATAGACTCAGTCGCTCGGCACTTTGTTCCAGACGTTCGATATTGCCAACGTACGCTCCTTGGATTGATTGGAGGTCTGGAGTGGGGTGTCTCAATACTGAACCCTCTCGTGAGACAGTACGAGGGTTGTCCATCGCGTCTTGTGATGTGTATGAGCGTGGCTTGAAATCTGCAGATGTGGGTCGAGATGTTGTTAAATCATGGTGTTGGTGAAGAGGTGATGAAGGGGAGGATTGGGAGGGAGGGGAGGGAGGGGAAGGAGGAAGCTCTGATTGCGAGGTGGTGTCGTGCTCGCCCTGCATAATGGAATTGTACAGCATATTTACGGGTACTGTACATGCGAGATTGCAGAAAAAGATAATAAAGATAAAGAAAGTTGCGCTGGTGCCAATTGCCAAAGTTCACTGATCCGCGTAAAGTTGTATAAAATTAGATATCCCGCTTGCCGGCAGCCAAGCTGTCAAAAGTACCTAGATTAGTCCCAAACATCGAAGCTGCTTCTGTTTTCATTTTCTCATTTGATGTTTCCAACACGAGCTCCAAGCTGGAAGCCTTGGATTTATTTATTCATCAAGTACGTACGTTGATGGTAATGGAAATATTGAAGTAAAAGTAGTCACGTGGGCTCGGCGGGCCATCAACTCACCAGAGCAATGTTTTGAAGGTCCCGAGGTCCCTGAATCCCTTAGGATGATCGACCGCCACAACTGCCACTAGTCTATTTATAATTAGGTGGTGTGGGCCGATAAGGTCTGGTGTGATGGGTGGTAAGCTTCGGCTTCACATGACTCAGTGCATCCAATATCAAAATTCCATCAGAGTAACAAACACATTTCCCTCCAACCACTTCACCACATTACATAGGGCTACGTCTGACGAGGCTTTCGTCATAACATCAGAGCATCATCACACATGAGGAGTCTCACCTACTCTTTACTCGCTCGCGTTCAATTACACACGCGAAGTGAGGCTATACCTCCATCGCTTTCACTCGTTGTAACCGTCACGAAAAGACAATCCACATATCCACTACATCTCCCTTCTCAACATCCGACCCACACCGAGGATCCCAGGATCCCGTCATCGAAATGGCACATTTTTCCATGAATGCCGCGGATCAGGGAGACGAATCCTCGGACTCCGATCATAGGCAGAAAAGGCGCAAGACAAATCCAATGAGCCATTCCAAGCCAAATGGATCTATCAATCCCGGAGCTTCACCGGCCGCCAACTCCTTCGCCGCCAAAATGATGGCAAAGATGGGGTATGTCGAGGGTCAAGGTCTTGGGGCTACAGGGCGAGGTAGACTCGCTCCGATCGAGAGCCAACTGAGGCCACAGGGGGCCGGACTGGGTGCAGTAAAAGAGAAAACCAAGCAGGCGAAGGAGGAGGAGAAAAGAGAAGCTGCATTCCGAGGCGAAGTGGTCGAGGAGTCGTCTGAAGAGGAGAAGAAGAGGCGGCGAAAGCTCAAGGAGAAGAGAGCATCAGATGGAACGAACGCGGTGGGCATTCCAAGAAAAGCGAAGCCGAAGTATAAGACGGCGGCAGATATGGAGGCAGCAGCGGAGGGGCTGGAAGTACCAAATGTGTTGATGTCTCTCATAGATGCTACAGGCCAGGATACGAAGCTCCTTACATCGACCGCTGGATTGATGAACTCTCAGACGATGGTACCGAGTGAAACAGAATCATCAAAGATTGCACGTAGGGCACGACGAGATCTCGAAGCATTCACCGACGAGTGGACCGCTTTGATGGAGAGGAAGATCTATTTCGAGGCTCAAGAGGCTCATTTGACCTTGGAGATTGAAAAAGACGGAGAAGAAGGAAAAAGTTTTCGTGATATGAAAGACATGATTGAAGCTGCGGAAGATCTTCAGCGAGTGAATCTAGATGATGATTTGGATGACACTTATCGATGGGAAGCTTGTACGAAGAAGTTCGAGTCCTTCCAGAGATCCAACATAGGACAGCCATCGGTATTGCAAGAGCTCGCCGTCGCAGCACTTCATCCTTTGTTCAAACACGAAATGCAGAAATGGGAACCGTTGAAATTATCACGGGAGCCAAAAGGCGGGCTGCCGTATTTGAAGAGACTTCAGCAAGTTCTTATTCCTCAGCGAGAATTCAGTACCGAGCTTGCACTTCAGCACGGCGACTCCTACTCTATACCGCAGACTAAATCTACCACCCACTACGAAACTATGATTTATTCCCTCTGGCTTCCGCCAATGAGGTCTGCTATAACAAATGATTGGGATGTTTATCAGGACTCAGATGCTCTGATCGATCTCCTCAAAGCATGGAAACCTGTTCTTCCTCCATTCATTTGGGCCAATGTCATTGATCAGCTTGTTGCGAAACGTCTCACTGGAGCAGTAGCTGCCTGGAAGCCACGCAACGCTCAGAAGAGCCACAGAAACTCTTCTAGGCCACCTCATGTCTGGCTGTTCCCGTGGCTTCAGTATTTAGATGAACAACATACAGATCCAAAAAGCTCGACAGGACTGTTATCCGAGGTCAAACGGAAGTTTAAAAGCGTGCTGTCTACCTGGAATTTGTCTACTTCTCTACCTGTCGGAATTGAGGAGTGGCGAACAGTGCTTCAGTCTGAGCTTCCTTCTATGCTCGTTCGAAATTTGCTTCCACGCCTTGCCTTGCATCTCTCCACAGACCTCATCATCGACCCGAGTGATCAAGATCTCACTCCGTTAGAAGATGTGCTGCGGTGGGCTCCGTTCTTCCCCCTCGAGACGATGGCACATCTGCTCATCGCAGAATTCTTTCCCAAATGGCATCAAACCCTCTATGTCTGGCTTACCTACGAAGGCGTGAATTACGCTGATGTTAAGAACTGGTACAGTTGGTGGAAAGAGCAGGTTTTAGGGAAAGCATTGTCAGCTGGGTTCAATGAATTATCGTCAATCGCAGGTGAATGGAACAAGGGCCTCGAAACTATGAGCCAAGCTCTCGACCTACTCGAAAAGGGCATGGACGTAAGCACGCACTTGCCAGCGCCATCGCTGGATACGTCCTCTGAATTGAACCAGGGGACCCCTCCTATATTAACACCGACTGCTTCAAAATCATCCGGACCACCACCTCCTCCTTTCACATCTTCAACGACATCTCATACTTTCAAAGCTCCACAGATCGATAATCCAATAACGTTCAAAGACGTGGTGGAGGAGTGGTGTGCAGAGAACGGTCTTCTCTTATTTCCTCTCCGTGAAGCCGATCTACAGACTGGGCTTCCTCTTTTCCGCGTCACGGCTAGCGCAAGCGGCAGAGGAGGTGTCGTTGTCTATCTCAAAGGAGACGTGGTCTGGGTTCGAGGTATTGCTACAGCAGGGACCGAAAAGCGTATATTCATGCCTGTGGGACTTGATGAAACGTTGGTGGCAAAAGCCGAAGCAAGATAACACAATGAGGGGCGCGAGGAGAACAACCGTCGATTGTAACACTAGATCAAAGAGCGTGTAACGGTGAAGTATTTCGAAGAGGAAGAGACCTCGTCCGTCTGCCTCACAGATTCGTTCGGTAAAGTGATACCTCTTTCAACAGTCTCTTCTTGACAGTTTCCCCAATAACATTCATAGTTGTTTCAGAATCCGAGAAAATGATAATCATTTGCTCTGTCCCACCTTGGCTTCTTGACCTGTTCGAGCGTCCCTCTCCCAAAATCTTCGACACCGATTCTTTTCTTCTTAGCAAGCTTAATTCCAAAATTCCATTATTCGATTTCCTTATTTCATACTTACCTATATAACGCATGCGTGCGCAGTCTTATTCTTTCGTAACTACACCTCTCCCACGTGCCTTGATTTTCTCTCTATTCACCATCAATCTCCCAATCGAACAATCTCACACCAACCCACGTCACTACCATCACCACGCTAGGCCATCCACTCACCACTGATGTCCATCCAACCAGCACAGCTGAGCCTCACCCCCAAACCAGCCCTGATGCCCACCCCCCGAGCACCCACCCCCATCCCCAACCCCGAGCACCCACCCCCATCCCCAACCCCCGTCCTCCCCCCCCAACAAATCCCCCTACACCATCCCCCGCCAGAAAACTCCTTCCGACCCCACCTCTTCCAAGAAAACGTCCACCACCAACCGCCCGCCCGCCCCCTCAGTGCCTCGGTAGCATCCCCAACCCCACCCTCCTCAAGCCGGACCTTCCCCCCTACTTCTCCGCTCATCGCGGCCACACGCGCCCGCAGCGACGCAATTCCCCATCCATACCACCTCCGCGCATCCCTGGCGCCGCACCACGCGGATCGAAGTCAAGCGAACAACAACAACAACAAAAAAAAACGCCTCTCCACCGCAGCTGCTCCGAAAAGAACTTACCCCGAACCCGAAGCCCTCCAGTCCCATCTGAACTGAACGACGAGACCACAACCTGAACCCGCAAAACGACGATCCGGTCCCGTGGCCCTGGAACGTGGATCTCACCCATCAAGCCTGAACCCTCGGGCCCCCCACCTCTTCGACAGCCGCTTTCGGATCAAGCACCCGACTCCCTCAAGCCCCCTCCCCGTCACCTTCCTCACCCTCACCAACCCTGGAATCTGAGACCGCATCGACACCGCCGCCGTTGGTACCGGACCGGACCGTGGCGGTTCAACGCCTGGACTGGATAATTTCCGGCGACGCTGTTAGCGCGGCTGATGATGGTGGTGCGGAGGGAGGGGATGCGGCGGTGTGGGGGGGAGCGGGGGGCGAGGGTTGGGTGGGGTGGGATGGTGTTGTTGATGGGTTTGGGTTGGAGGGGTGGTGAGATTGGTGGAGAGGGGGGGGGGGGGGGGGGGAGGGGGCGGAGGGGAAGGAAAATGTGAGACCGGTGGCTGCCGGGGCGGGGGCGGATGAGCGGGGTTTGGGGAGTGGGGATGGGGATGGGGATGGGGACGGGGGGGAGGTGGGGTTTTCGTGCGGGGTGGGGTTGGTGAGGTTGTGGGGGGTTGGGGGAATGGGGGATGTGGGTAGAGGATTGATGATGTTTTATTATCCTTGGCTTTGGAACAGATTTGTAGTTGGGATTGCAGCTGGTGTAGTATTGCATGATATCTCAACAAAGTCCATATGCACGATGATTTCTCCGCTTCACTCCCTGTTCCGCGCCCAGCTAGGGAATCTCGGGCTAGGCAAGACCGTCGCGCTTCTGCTGCAAGTATGCGGCTACCTGCTCCGCGTTCTGGATCGGGTGGAACTGGGCGTCCGGTTTGTACCAAGGCGAGTCGTCACTGCTGAAGAAATTGATCGTTGTGTCTTGGCCAGTGAAGAAGCGCCAATTGATCGTTATGTCTTGGCCAGTGAAGGAGTGCCACTTGAAATCGTGCACCGTGAAGTCTCCGTTCAGCCATTTGGTGTAGGCGTCGTCGCCGGCGTATGTCTCCAGCTCGTTGGGCCGTGGGTCCAGGGAGACCTGGCCGGACATGAACAGGATTCCCGAAGACATGATGAGCCGGATCTCCTCACGCATTACAGCTCCGTGCGAGCGGTCCCCTTCGACGGGAATATGGCTGACGGTGAGTCCCTCCGGCGCAACGTCTCGGAGGTAGGCGAGATAGAACTCGACCCTGTGATTGACTTGCTCAGAACCGTTCAAGCGACTGTAAGCCTCAATTGTTTGCTGGGAGAGCGCTTGGTTTCGTGCGAATGGAGAAGTCATTTTGGAAAAAAAACTTTGCTGCTGAAGTGGATTGTCCAGGGACTATCAGTGAACACGAGGATGGGGCAGTGCTGATGGTGGAGTGAGTGAAGATTGGAAGGTTGTGAGACCAGGGTTGCCCATTATATATGTTCAACAAATCCCAGGATTGCCTTCACTTTGTGTTAAAGCTTTGTGCTGAACCGAAACCGTTTCGCCTGATTTCGAGGGGCAACGCCCCGAGTTAGATTCAGCTGTTGAGACCGCAAGATGTTTCAAGCCCGTCCAAGCGGAACGGCGCTGTTGCCTCTGTTAGACGCAACATTTGGGTCGTCTGCCTCATGTTTCGGACATGGCGGCGTGTCTTTATGTGCGAATACCAGGTGTTACCGGCACGGAGCCGAGCAAGTGCGCCCATCATTGTGAGGAAAACACACTCGAGGCATCAACCCGTTATCCTACGATCGTTGAGTGGCTAAAGGAGCCTCGGATCCAGCAAGAGTAAGCTTGACTTCTATGTCGAGTGGCGTAGATATTGGGCGCCAAGCCTGAAACAGCCGTTTAAGAATGCGTTATTGAAGCTCAAGGCGTGCTGATCCTCCGAAGTGGGCTTGTGTCTCATATGGAACAGTACCTTTCGGAGGCATTGGACCAAGAAACACGTTATATAGCTAGGGTTGTAGCATCTTGATTCGTGCACATTTTGCCGCTTCGGTCCTTCGTTCAATGTTTAAGGGTCGCCTCAACACCTTAAGCTTCGGCCGAAGCACGCTCGGTTCCAGCACAGAAAGGCGTAACTTTGAGAATCTAGCCCAGATTTGAGGATTGAGGAAAGGTCACAGCAGTGGTGGCAGCGTGATACTTGCTGAATACTGCGAAACGGGCTCATCGAAGGATTCTTTCTGAGCGAGCGGTGGAGACACCCTATAAAGTAGTCAAAGCTACTCGATTGTCAAATTGGTGATGTTTCCTGCGTCTTTGATCAGAAGAAGCAAATGTAAAGCACGTAAAGCAAATTTGGTGTAGTTGAAATGACGTGTTTTTGCTGCGGCCTCGGCACGCACAAAAGTCGCTTTGAGCTGCCACAGTATGCTTGTATGGCCAAAGTGACTCCTTTGTTGGGAAAACAAAAAGGTATAAAAGTAGAACAATAGAATATAAAGGTAAGTGATACATGTACCACCCCGCCTCACATCCGTGAATAGCTTCTGGGTACGATGGGTGTCAGATCCGATACAGTCTACTTTGCTTAGAGGCAAACTCCCACAATCAGCTTTACCGTTACCCCCGAAGGGCGAATGTAGTTAAGATTCAGCGCACCGAAAGAGTGTAGGAGCGAGTATGTACAGGAGGGGCTTCCCGAAGGGAGAAAGGATCCTATTCACGAGTTACGCAGTCTGTAGGTAGCAAGACCACGGCATTTGAAGCACTCCAGACTACTCGTACTGTCCAGAAGTGAGTTCTTTGATAGAGCGAGGACACCAATAGATCCTTCCACTTAGCCGAATATCGGTTAATCTATTGGTGTCCTCGCTCTATCAAAGAACTCACTTCTGGACAGCACGAGTACGCCCGGCCCGACCATCCCGGAAACAGCACCCGGATGTGAGGGGGTGTCAATTTATCAAAAGGGGGTGTATATGTATCAACTCCCAATATAAAAGACGTGTTCTGCAAGTGAGGATCCGACAAGCAAGCACACTGTCGAGTCTTCCATGCCTGCAACTGTGGTTGACACTGCGTCAATCCGCCACCTTATGACTTTGATCGAGGCGACTGGAACAGCTCGAACCGTTCGCTTCGCTGACGGTCACGATTTTTAGGAGTCAGGCCGGGAAGTACTCGTTTTTTGAAAACAAGACATGTTGCTGGAGCACTATCTGGACATCTTCCCCAAATACAGTGACATTTTCCGGCGACGTCATTCAGCAGCTTGACACCAGCGAAGCATGGTTGGTCAGTATACGAAAGGATCTTTCTTTGCGCAGGCGCTTCTGATGTCTTGGACAAGGCAGAGAGGCGGTCAAAATTTGAGTGATGGCAAATATGGGGGAAGAAGTGTTTGTGTAACATGAAGTGAGGTCCAGTGGTCCACATGGCTTGGCCTTGGCAGGGGGAAGCGCCCGAAGCGGCTGGCGCCGATGCCTGACCCTTGCTGAGCTGAGTTTAGTTTGCTTCGTATCCAGCGGGACGGGAGCCAATGGCCTGGCTTTACAGCGGGAAAGAAGGGTTAGCGTTGTGACTAAAAGGTGATAGTGATTAATTGTTTGCGCTTCGATAAATGATTGGAGGATTCTTACCGACCTCTCTTTTTTAAAGTCCCCACTTCTGCCTGATGATGATTTCTCTCCTTTTCATCTTATTTCTTATCTTACTTATCTTACTTTATATGCATCATTTCTACAGAAGATACATGTAGAGGGAGGCATCCTGTTAGATGCTTCTCTCATCAAGTAAAGTAAGGTCTTGCCCTGTTGATCATTTAGTGCCCGCTTCAAGTCCAGCAAATCAGCAATGGCAGCAAGTTTATGACAACAAAGCATTTCTACCTACCTTATGCTCCTGAACAATGTACTATCCGCCCCTCCTTTTTGTCTTTTGTTCGCTGTCAACACAAGGGGCAACATCACCTTTCTTTCCACACAATGAACAATGTCATTGAGTTCTCTTGAAGCTTTCTTTCTTTGACTAGCCAATACTTCGACACTTCCTCTCTCACAGCATCTTAAAGCTTCCACCATCACACAACACCACACGCGACACCGCAACACCACAGCCAGACCATCTCTAATCCTTATATACCTCACATCTCCAGTCCACGGACGCTCTGCCTCGCCTCACCCATCGGAAGCCGGTCAGACACGAATACCTCGCTTCATTCACAGATACCAGATATGGCTACATCAGGCGCTAATCCCACCTCTGCCCTGTTACAAGACATGTTGCGAGAGAAGAAAGCGCAGACACAGCGCGTGAAAAAAACTTATGACCCTACGAACGGACACAAGAATGGGCGCGACGACAGAGACATTCAGAGCTCCCCAATTCCATCAATGAGCGCAAGAGACAGGTTCGACGCACATTCTCGGCGCGGCAGTGGCGTTAGTGTCAGGAGTGTGACGATGCCGAAAGAGATGGGCTTTAGGGAAATGGAAGAACACATCTCGAAAATCAACAAACAGAATTTCGACCTCAAGCTGGAAGTCTTCCATCGCCGCCAACGGAATGAAGTCCTTGAGTCCAGGCTAGAAAAGTTTCAAGAGCTAGAGGCTAACAACGAGGAGCTACAATCTATCAATGAGGAGCTGCTGTTGGAACTTGAGAAACGAGATGTCGCGATCCAAGAAGCTGTCAGCTTGATCTGTGAGCTCGAAGCCAAGAACGAAGACCTGCAAATGGCAGTGGTCAAAATGGACTTCACACAATCGTCCAGCACATCGGGCCCAGAGCCTGTCAAAGAAGGGAATAGGCTTTCGGCTTCACCTCTGTCTACAATATCAGGTATGGGGCCTAGCGATGCTTCCCTCCTTACTGATATTGGCCTCCCAACTGATCTACAAGTACCATCAGAACACAGCCTCTCAGCTCCTGACACACTCTCCCCGCCAAAGGCGAGTTCAGCACGCCGAGTCCCATCTTTCCTCCGAGAGACCAAGAAAAGCACCAATGTCTTACGTAGCATGTATTCGAAAGACGGGAACGCAAGCTTCGTTAGCGTCGCTCAAACCGTTAGCCTTTTCAGTGGAGACGATGATGATGATTACGTGGACCGGCAAATGACAAACTCTCCACGGCTCAGCATTCTCAGCGAGAGCGGCTTCTCAAGTATTTACGGAGGTCGCAACGATCAGATCTTTGGTGAAACAAACAACAAAGGCGAAGTTGCTGAGCCGCCTCTTCCCGAACTGCCAAGCAACCATCCACAGCGGGACACTCAACGCGAATCAAGATTACACAAATGGTTGGATGAGAGAAATATGCCGAGGACGCCTTCTCCAAAGGCTAAAGCCAATGACAACATCTCATCAATAGGTGAAGTTTTGAGCGAAGTACCGAATTCTTCCCATGACCGAAACTCCGCAGAGACTATATCCATAGTCCAACATCCTCGTGAACAGCGTACTCCTGAAAAGCGGCAGGTCAAGCAGGTTCGAAGCCCTGAGAAGAGATATGCCTCACCATCCTTCGGGGGGCCTATTTTCGGAGCTGCTGTATTGCCACCTACTCCGGACACGATGAGTACGGCCACGTTGGATGCTAATTCGTCTACACCTAGCATTATCACCGAAAAGAGTTTGCTTGATGGCACACCCTATTTAGCTAAGGGCTACTCGGCATTGGTACCAGATATCCGCCCTCAGACTTCCGATAGCACCAGTGGGTCAGCAAGTCCGGGATCGTTGAAAGACACTGCTCGGCAGGACATGAGGGCTCGCAGCGACGCGCTTGGCATCTCTGAATCTGACACTCCAACGCGGCCCTCGCTCAGAACCTACGGCACGGAGACGTCCAGTGGAGAAGCGTTGTCATCCACACAAGCATCCCGAACCCTATCATATCCATCTCCAACGAGCAGAGCGCGACGTCTGTCCGACCAGCGATCTCCTAAAAGCTACAGAGGATCTGATTCGAATAGCGAGAAGACACTAAACCAATCGCCGCAGGAGCGGCTGCGCTCAGGTAGCGCTGCCACCATCACGCCCATCAGACGTACAGCTAGAGACGATCAGCACTCACCTTTCTTCTCCCAAAATGCAGCCGCTCCATCTCCAATCACCGCTTTACCGCATCTCGCCGCATTTCCTCAGCCCCAACGCGCTTCGTCCTTCCGCTCCAGAATTGCGAGCAAATTCAGCCGCTCCATCAGCAACGTCAGTCGTATCCCAAATCCTTCCTCTAACCCTCAAGATAGCATGCCCTCAAGACCTCCAGTAACCCGCGCCCCTGCCTCAATTCAGCACGCTCGTCTGCCGAGGCCGGCAAGTTTGTACGGTCAGCATCCCGTCCCCGTTCCTAGCCCTAGTCCTACTCATCGTTTGAACCCAATGCTTCCAGAAGGCATGCTAACAGACCTGGAACGCTACAGCGCCGGATCTGCCAAGCACCTCGAGCGGCGAAGAGATCGCAGGTGAGAGCAATACGACGAATTGGAGAAGGCACAGTTATTCAAGTAGGAGAGAAGGGTAGATGGGTAGATGGGTAGATCTGCAAGCACGAATGTCAAGCAAGGGTTGGATTGGAACAGATAGAGACAGGATTGTAACACCACAGCTGGTGAACAAAAAGGGCCATAAGAGCCTCGTTGGGCAAGCCTCACTATGTATCAATACGACTGTTTGTTATTTTCATGCATGGGAGATAGAAGTAACAGCAGCTCGAGGTCAGCATGACCGCAATTCCCCGGCTCTAAGCCCAATCTTTTCATGAAAGCTTACCTAAATGTCCTGATAAAACATCAAGAGCAAGGATTTCTACCAGGATAACCGCGTAGAAAATTTGACTTCAGGCCTAGATTTGCTGACGCGGAAGCCGCGATCTTGCAACTCGACACCATTGGCTTCTGACATCAACAATATTCAATACCGGGCTTGGAGGTCTACACATCAGCTTAGGCTTCGACGTGAGACTCTGTGTTTGACAGCGGGTGGACCCAAGACGCCAGCGTCAGAAAGCCAGGCCCCGAGCACGAGCAAGGCCAAACCCCCTCTCCCCATCGTCCAGGAACCTCGTTGCGGGACCATTCTCCCTTTTGCCGTCGTAGGAGTTGCCTGTAGAGTACGCGTCCGACTGAGACGATGCGATCCTGCCGGTTTTCGGTCGACGTTTCTACAAACACCGAGGAGCCATAGCTTATTGACGAGGACCACTTTGACCACGGTCTTGCACCTGTGATTGGCCAGTTACTCGAAGAAGTCTAGGAAAGCAGTGGGCCGTGAGACGGCAGCATCAAGGCTCGTGAGACGTGGGCTGACGGCTTCCACATCAATGATAATGTATACTGGCGGTAGTCCAGCGGGAACAGACCCGAGAAGCACGAGCCACTGGATCTCCGTTGCCGCGCGTTGGAACTTCGTGCAGCTCATTGCCATGGATCGCTCACTATGGAGAGCGTCGTTGAGCCGCAACGCTTGAGACACTAGATCTTCTAGCAAGTCAACTACGGACGCCGTTTCGATGGTGTCCTGTTCGATAGTCTTCTATGCCCAGAGGACTGGGACTTTGGAGTCACGGAGTAAACTAATGGCGTTTACACAGAAGTCCTTCACATCAACGGCTGGTATGATTGCCTTTTATCATTACCAACGAAAAATCTTTCGTGGCTTTCCAGGTCTGGAATTTGGGCCTCAGCCAGAAAGGCTTAGGAGCCGGAACGGATCTTGACCGGTTTCTGTTTCGCATGTAAGTGCAGTATTGGAGGTTCTTGACTGCGTCCATGCTACAGGGACCGGAGGTGAAGGTCATGATCTGTGATACCTGCAAGTCCGAGAGTCGTTGATTGGCATCAAGGTGGGCGCTCGAATTGACCGAACTGGTATGCTATGCGTAGTATTCATGGTCAGCGTCAGGACGCTCTACGATAATCTTGACTTACTGATCAGCAAGCTCTGTACCTCCTTGAGTACGGCATCAGAGTTATTTTGTCTTCTGATCAGCTCCTGCATTTCCAAGTGAATATCTCGCTGTTCGGCCTGAGCGACAGCAGAAGCCAAGCCATAAACCGTCCGCGTGCATGCCCCTATGTCTTCAATGAGATCGGCTTAGCGCAGTTCAACGGGACGTGTTAGCGAGTGCAGAACGTGCATTGGCTTGCTTTTCCAGTACCAATCCCGTGCTCGCATCAAGAATCGGATTACGAGAGCATAGAGTTCAGAGACAGCTTGCTTCAGCCTTGTGGTTGGATAAAGCACCGTGACAAGTTCTATTTGAGGTAAGGAGTCTACAATTCGGCAAAGACCTTTGGCAAGGGATCGTGTCATCCTTTCGGGTTCACGACCAACTGAGGAGGTTCAGCGCCAGACGAGTGATCTTCGACTCTGGTTACTTACCACGAACAGAAACTTCATCGCTGCCCATGCTAACGAGACATATTCTGGGTGCTGCTGCACGAGTACGTCCAGGATGTTTCCATAGAATTGTACGCGACTTGAGAACCTCAATAACCATTTGTTAATCTTTGAGTGTTCGTGCGCTGCGTCATATTACCGTACGCCTGACGTCTTCAAGACTTGTAGCGCCTTAAACTGCAGCCTTTCTTTTGTGAAATCTTTGGTGATGGTCGAACCAAAGATTTCGACAGCTTTGTTGAAAGCTTCATGAGCGGCATCAAGACATCTGACGAATGAGACGGAGTAAGCAGGCATACACTGAAACTGGTTGGCCTCTTGATCAATGCATACGGTCTGTCCTCGTCCGCTTGGTACCATTGTGATTGAGATTACATCGCAGATTCTAATACCTAGTCTACACTCTTGGAGAACGGATGCATGATCTATGATACTAGACATTCCAGAGCTGCCCAGAAAACGCTGACTGGTTCGGTCAATGATGTTAGCAGCTTAAGTGGGCCGACTTTTGGAAGTACTCTTTCCACGCAGCTACCCACACTGCAGGGCTGACTGAAGAGTTAACCTTGTGCGACAATCGATACTCCGTACAGTTCTTAACTTACTCGCTTGCTCAAGTATGTTCCTAACGGCCGTTACCGGACCCAAGTATCCAGAAATGTGATACATTCGAGTACGCGACATTTATCGCAGCAGATACGAGTGCGAAGCGGCTCGAAGACAGCAATTGATACGAAAGTAACCGCTGGACAATCGGCAGAGCGGCCGATCTGTCACTGTCGCCAAGACAGACGCCACGAGTTTTTTCGTCCCCACACTATAGCGTCATAGCACTCGAGGACGGAGAATCAGAAAGAGAGGCTGAAGTCGACGTGTCCGGAGAGGCACATACCGAAAGGGTCTCTGAGGGGGTCAATAGAGTGTCAGAGCCAACCCTCGACGGAGACCCCGACAGAGCTCGGCTTCATCTACAGGGAGCGTGAAAAGGCTGGAACTACCGGCCGGGATACTGCAACTATTGAGCAGTACAAAGGTGTTCAAGGATTTGTTCCTGCTGCAGGCCTCTCGGCGCATTTGACCATCTCGCATCACCAGACGTCTGGTAGTCAATTGTCTCAAGAGAAATTGGCTGCTCTGTCGAAGCCACTTGATGAGGCAGACATCGCTCCGGTAGGTCTCATTCGATACAACCTAGACATAAACCAAGGAGCGTTAGGGCCATCGCAAAGCTGCTGGATTAGACACCATAGCGGCACGGCCGACAAGGTCAAATTCTCCTGGGCTGCGGGATCCGTCTAGAAGGCGCCGTAGGAGGTCGCCAGAAATAGTATTTATTCCAGCGAATCGCTCAAGTGATTCTTCTTCCACTAGAAAGGAGTTTATTGGGTCCGCGGTGAGCATATCAAACGACAATGTGGAGGAAAAGTCGCATCTTGAGACCTGGGTATCGGAAATCACCCTCAATCATCCACATCGCAATAGTAGGGGTACATTGCAAGAGTCTAGCCGCGCAAACAATCTCAATCTTTCTGCCCATGCATCTTCCCCGGAGCAAAACTATTCGATGGAAGATCTATTGAGTCGTCTAAAGAGCTTGGAGCGGGGAAACCATGAATTAAGAAGCGGGACAGCAGAAGAAACCTCGCATACGGCGCCACCTGGAGAACCTTCCACTACATAGACCCAAACGTATTTTTGGAGTCACCACCATGGGGCAGGAAGGTGAAAGAGGACCGGTCCTTTACGCAAATTCGCCACTGAAAAATGTTCAGTTCCATCTCGAGCGACCCTCCGAGATAGCTTTCATTTTCTACAAGGAATATGATCAATCCCCACCAGCCGATAGCAGCATAATAATGTCGTAGGACGGCGTATATCGCATCAGACACTGGTCCTAAACTCGGAGCATCTGATATCAGCAGTGGAACGGCCGGGAGGAAACATTCTAGACTTCGTTCTTGCCGGATTTTGATCCGTATGGGGAGATACCAGCCCCATATATGTTCATTTACCACAGCATGCCGCTATTCGATCACGTTGTACCCCATCTCCTTCACCTCGAACATGACTTGTTAGAACAGCTGAACGAGAGCGTACTCGCCAGCCATGGCCAAAACACACGTTGCTGCAAAGCGCCGCGTAGCCAAAGGTATCGTCTCGGGACGGCTAGTGGAATACCTTGTACGACCAGGCGATGTGTGAGTCAGGACACAAGACTCTGTGCCCCACGCCTATGTAGCAAAAGAAGAAAAACCGGACAGGGAGGGTTCACGCAAATCAGAAGAAGGACGGCCTGTCACGCTCAAGGCAGAAAAGAATCAGGGGCCGAGAAAGCGAACGTACAAATTTGAGGTCGCTGGATGGTCTTGCGCCTTCGACGGCTCGTCCAAGAAAAAGGCGACTACAATTAAGATTCAGCTCAAAGTGGGTGACGAAGATTATGAAGTCAGGATAGATAGCCTGAACTATTCTCCTTTGCGATTTGATGAGGGTGACTTGCATAAACTACATGAGGTTAGAGGGAAGATGTTTTGGAAGTGCCGCACGAAGCGCTTCGTATCCTATTGGGATGACGAAACCTTTGTTCTGGGTAGCGTAAGTGTGCGTCAGAAGCTCAATAACAATCAGAAGGCATTTACCATCATCAACTGATACCCTGACAGGTTGGCGAAAGATACATGATCGACATCGATACTTACAAGACGCTACATCCGAAATTCTCAGCTATCTACAAACCCGCTTCACCCTGATATTGATGCGAAGACGATGGTCAGAGACAAGCCTCCCGGCTCGGAATCACTACTTGTATCTCCACCAATGATCACAGGCTACAACCTGCGAACTAAAGAATGGCGTAAGTCCACCATTCTTCGCCCATCACCATACTTTCGCCAGCCGACTGTGCATTGCAGGAGACCTCTTAGTCGATCAGATCTCGGATGTCATTTGGAACAAGCAAGCCTTTGAAAACCCTTGTTGCTAAAGAGAAGACCAAAGAGCTTGCGCAGGCTCTCATAACCAACCAACTTGCGGCCGAGAAGTCGACGGATCTCATTCTCGGCAAAGGGAATGGCTTGACTATCCTGCTACATGGTGGCCCGGGGACTGGCAAAACATTCACAGCGGAAGGGGTGGCCCGAAATTGCAGAGAAACCATTGTTCCGATTTACTTGCGGCGACATAGGCACGGAACCTGACCAGGTTGAGACATATTTGGACTCCGTATTTACTCTGGGCAAGATTTGGGATTGTGGTAGGTCAAAGCTTCGCTGTTAAAAAGGTCGAGGTTAATGACTGATAGTCGTTCTCCTTGACAAGGCGGATGCGTTCTTGGAGGAACGTGGCTTGGCAGATCTACAGAGAAATGCTCTAGTCTCGGTTTTCCTGCGCGTCCTGGAATCCAACGTTGGCATCCACATCCTCACCTCCAACCGTGTCGGCACTTTCGACGAGGCGTTTCAAATCCCGTATCCAGCTGGCCCTGCGCTACCAAAACCTGACCGTCGCTCAACAGAAAAAGATTTGGCGCAACTTCCTTGCCCGACTCAGAAGCCTTGACGCCAGCAGTATCGAGTTCGACGACGTTAGGGACAACGTCGATGAGCTTGTCAAGGAGGACATGAACGGCCGCCAGATCCGCAATGCGATCATTACGGCTCGCCAGCTGGCGCTGTACAAAGGGAGAACGTTCTGCTATGAGCATTTGAAACATGTTATAGAAGTCAGTGGGGAGTTCGAGAAGTAGTTGAAGACGCTGAGGCAAGGGTTGTCGGATGATCAGCTCAATAGGGAAGTGGGATTCAGGTGAGACTTGGAGGTATCACTACGGAGTAATGATAATTTCTTTATATAGCTTACATCCACACAATTACCTTTTAAAACGTCCCCACCCCTCGACACTCTCTCACCGTCGCACTCCTGCTCGCCCACGCCAAACATACCCTTCACAAACTCGCGTATCACATCAAGCAGCGCGCACATGCCTTCTGCAATCACCCCAACCGAAGTCAAAACTCCCGAAACCGAGCTCGAAATCGAACACCTACCCCATCTCCCCGCACCGCAAAGAAACGTAACGCGGAGACGCAAGCCGGGTCGGCCTACCGCCCTCCATCCCAAAGGTTTCATTCCGCGCCACTCGGTCACGTATGTGCATCGCTTTTCGATTCGTCCACGATGCGTGTGTGTGCTAGGTGCAGATGGGCCTGCTCACGAACGAACGAACGAACGAACGAACGAACGAACGGACGGGGCGGAGCGGAGCGGAGCGTTTTTTGTGATCGCGACGGGTGACGGGGATTAGCTCTAGCGGTTTTGGGAGTGAGGATGGGTCGGGCTCGGAGAGGATGACAACGAGATCGAAGGGCAGAACGAGACGAAGGGGACGGTGGGGGTGAAGGGGGTGGGGGTGGGGGTAAACCTCCCGACCGATCCTAGCTGAACTGAGAACCTCGACTCCGCATACCTACGCTTTGAACCCTCGCGCTGCAGGCCAGCTACGGCGCGGATGCAGGGTAAGGGTTACCCCGATCGACGGCTCCCCCTCGGCCCTTTATTTCGTCTGGATCGGTGGATGTTCTCGGATCCCCGCGGACTACCTTACTTTGGGAGCTCGATCGCGGTATGGAGCCGAGGGTCTTGGTCTTGGTCTTGCTTTTGTTGGTTGGTATCTGCGGTGGGAAGGGAGGGAGGGAGGGAGGGAGGGAGGGAGGAAGGGAGGGATTGGAAGGAAGGAAGGAAGGAAGGAAAAGATTGGAATGAGAGAGAGAGAACTTTTTGGACAGTGGGTCTGAGAATGGTTGGGTTCGTCCTTGATGTACTCTGGATGCACCGATGAGAGAGTGTGCGGTTGGTGTGGTGGTGAAGTCTGCCCTGGAAGTGGATGGATTGAAGCATAGGTCTAGGGAGGAGGGGATGGGAGGGACGTACTTGTGTCTACCTACTTGGATGTGCACTCGCCAAAGTCCGGACCTTGATGTATTACAGTAGGAGAGGATCTTTCGTAGAGAAGCTGTAGTGCAGAGAGTACACATTTTTCAAACCTCCGAGAACTTTTAGAAATCGAGGTTGTGTTGATAGTGGTATATGATGGTGTGGTAAATAAGGTATCGAGCCTGTATTCCTGACACTATTGTATAACTCCATCGATGTGATTTCAATTCTAAAACACTTGAAGTTTTAAAAATCGCATTCTGTATCTTATACATTTTTCATCCATCCTATCATATCGTTGTGATGGATCACCACACAAAGATTCCGAATTCCGGAGCGTGCACATCCAGTAATTGACATACACCAGCCGCCCCCCCCCCCCCCCCCCCCCCCCCCCAAAAACCCCCCCAAGCCCCCCCCCCCCCCAAAGCCGGCATCCCATGCGTTTCGGAGCCGCGAATCGACCGTTTCGGAAACTGGCACCGATCGGAGAAGATTCCTTCCGCGGCGTTTTTGGCGGGGTTGCTT
The DNA here is from genome assembly GCF_014066305.1 of Letharia columbiana. Taxonomy (NCBI): domain Eukaryota; kingdom Fungi; phylum Ascomycota; class Lecanoromycetes; order Lecanorales; family Parmeliaceae; genus Letharia; species Letharia columbiana. The sequence goes on along the minus strand of NW_023501047.1, from coordinate 197,444 downwards.
TACTCTATGATCAATTGGGATCGGCGAGATGGTTGGGGATGGATGCGGTACTGAGTGGCGGGTGGAGGTCGTCGGGGCTGGGTTCACGGATAGGGGAAGAAGGAGAAGAAGAAGGAGAAGAGAAAGAAGGAGAAGAAGAAGAAGAAGAAGAAGAAGAAGGGCGTGCTCGCGTCTTGGTGTGGCTGGATGCCTGACTTCTCGCCGGGTGGCGGAAATGGGGGGAGCGCGCTGAGGAAGGTTGTTCGTTGAGGTTTTTGAGCTTTTGTTTCTATATTCGGTCAGCCGGCCGTTGTGCTCTTGCTACCTGGTTGGGAAAGACCTTCTCTAGAGCTGAGATGGCAGTGGAGGGTGGTGTGGAACTGTCTCGTGACTGGGAAAGGACTCGACAGTTGTATGGAGGGTGATGGCCCTAGATAACTTGTTAAGTAGAGATACGTTGGTACTAATAGAGGTAAATTAGATTGTATTGCAATCGCCACCACCTTCTCTCAATAAATACATGACGACTAGCCAAGATGCTCCCATTACGTAGCAAAAGCGAGTGAGTAATCCACCGCTGGGTATCTCTAGAAGCATAGTATCCATCCCAAAGTCGTGTAAACTCCTCGCTGATCGTTGATGGAGACCTCCCATATGTAATTCTCCTTTCAGTATATTCATCAGTATTTTACTACCTTATCATATCCTTCCTCCTTCAACAACACTCCTCCCGAACACCTCTATCTCCCCTGTCGCATCCACTCTTCGTTTCTCACATACCCAATTTCCACCTTCTTCCCTGTAACTCACACTTTCTGCTCCACTGCTATTCCTACTATGACTCGGCGCCCAAGGACTTTTCCCAATAATGGCACTCCTCCTCACTGGTGACGTACTGTCAGCTGGTGGAGGCGGTGGCGCATCCATCGTCTGTGGTATGTAGAGGCCGGGTTGAGAGGTGGAGAGAGTTATGGTGGGACTTTCGAGCAAAGGAGAAGAATCACTGTCGACTGAGGACGGATGCCCGTTACTGGAGGAAAAGCTGTGGAAAGAGCCTGCGAGGTTTTGGTTGCTGGCGTTGACATTGTGTCCGTTACCGTCCGCTGGTTGTAGCAGTGACGGAACCATCATGCCTTGTTGGAGAAAGGTTAGCGGCGAGCCGCTGTTTTGACTATTGATGCTACTTTGCAGACTGCCGTTACTGCCATCCCAGGCTCCACGGCGCAGTTTCTGCAGTGCTTCGAGCGACATCTCGTCTTCGGGAAGATTCATTAAGCTTGCTAATTGCGGATTCGACGGATATTGCGCCGAAAGAGGATAGCCGTGCATGGCAACTGAGATGGCAGAGTTGCGGTTGCTCCATTCGCTCCGTTCCGTGATTGGCGTGAGACTGGGATCCTTGTTTTCACGGCCACTGTTCATCCTGTGGATACCCTCGAGCACTCGGGGGCCAAAATAACCACCATTCACGTATTCGGATTCGTTGAAGCCGGATGCACGAGCGAAGAAACCAAATTCTTGGCCGTAAAACCCGTCATCGTCGTTCTCGAGAGCTTCGGCATTAGCGGCTGCAATGATTGTGTCGTCGGCTTCTTCATCGTCGAAGCCCATGTGGGCGTCATCAAAGGCGAAATTTTCGGCATCTTCACTCATCCTAGGCCCTGAGAGACTGTTCACAGGCAGGGTCATTTGGGTGTTATATCCATGCATCTGCGCCGAAGGCTCGAGACCATCGTTGGACTCATGGGTGCTTGCCAGACTGTAGGACCGCTGAAACCGTCCAGCGAGCTCTGCTTGATTGGCCGCCATTGCTAGTTGATCATGTAGGCCCAGGTTGTCTTGCGTAAGACCAGCAGCTTGGCTAAAGCTTCGTCGCGTCGGCTGCTTCAGATCTGTTACTGAGTCCCTCAATTCGGCCGCAGTAGCATCATCTTCTGGCGATTCTGGCAGGGTAGGATGTCTAGGGTCATGATTGTTCAAGGGCTGGCGAGCCACATGAGTTTCTTGTCCTTTGGTCTGGCCTATCATAAGGTTGTTTGGGTTTTGAGGCGCCGGTAGAGGCTTCAAATCTCTCAGCGGCAGTCCATACACTCTGCTCGTATCGTCATCGAACACTGATTCATCAAAGCCTTGATTCTCTCCATCATCGATGTCTTCGATCATTCCATCATCGAAGTACATATCATCATCATAATCTTGACATTCATAACGGCTTGGCAAACCAACGAGATTGCTTTCGGATGCAGTCTCTCGTGGCAGAGGCTGTACGTTGAAACCTGGATCACTTGCTACACCAGGGACGGATTTCGGACGCGAGTTTTCCTCTTTCGATGGACTCTGAAATACTTCGAGCTGTAGCTGGGCTAATTTCGGTGACGCATTTAAGACTACAACGCCATTCGGCTGACTTTGACTGTCGCGCAGCGTGCCCGGTGAAGTGAGACCTGTGCTCACAGGACCGGAGTCGCTGTCGAGCGGAGACTTGTTAGGTAGTATAAAGTTCAACTCTGGGGCTTGTTGCATGACAGGCAATTCGAAGTCTTCATCATCAGCATTGACGCCGGGTATCTTTTCCTCCAAGCCATCATCGTCCTCCATGTCACCATAATCAGCATATTCATCCTCGTCATACAATTCATTGCCATCAGAGAGTACACTCTCACGTTGTTTCCGTTTGGCTTTCTGCTGCCGGTGCCTCTCTTCCAGTAGCTGTTCCTGAGCAGCTGAGCCTACGCCGGCAAGGTCGAAGCTGAAACGAGACGCGTTGCTTTTGTAGCGACGTGGAGATCCTGGACCTTCGAAATTCGGATCGGAAAGCGAAGTAGATCGAGATCGAGCTTTTGGTGGCGACATAGCTGGATATGGTTGAGCAGATTCTTGGTTTGGGAGGGGAGTTTCCAGCACCTTGTCAAGAGGAGGCCTTGGAGGGGGAGAAGAGGTTTTCCGAATGGCGTCGATACTGCTTGAAAATGTTTGACCGGCCTTGGGGGGCACTTTCGGGGGCAGTGCACGTGCGAAAGCCGGCAAGGACGATGGATCTGGTTCTGGCCGAGACTCTTGGAGAGACATCTTGTACATGAATGCTGACGTCCGCCGTTTGGCGGGACTGTCAAGATCGTCATGCCATGCCTCTATGTTATCGTCAAAGTTCTCCTTAAAGACTGGAGTATGCTCTCTCTCGGTGCTGCTAGGGCTTTCGTCCTCTAGGAATGAAGAACCCGGGTTTGGAGAGATCCTTTTTTGGCTAATTTCCGACGACCCTCCCTTTTCCTTGGTCTGTACTATTGGTATACTGGATTCACTGGACGAATTGTTGCGGCCTGGCCGAGGAGCACTGAAGTCGTGAACTAATTTACCACGTATCCTTGGGTCATAGTCATCCGGCAGCCGCATGCCAGATGTAGTCTGACTCTGTGAATATGCTTCTTCCACTGCTTGGGACGACCTTCGACGCGCCAGAAGAGACATTGGATTGAGAAGATTGAGCCTAGTCTTGGCATAACGGTTCTGACTTGTCGTTGGCTGCGCTTGGTGATGGGGCTTGCCGGGCTGAGGTGGAGCCTGCCGTTGGTGTTCAGGTTCGTGATGGGAGTGTTTTGGCGGTGGTGGTGGAGGGCGCCGTAACGGTTCAGGAATATATAGTTGACTTTCTGGCGCAGTTCGTAAAGATTGTCGACCAAGCGGCTCGCTGTAAGATCGCATGGACTCGTAAGCTGCATCTATTGGCCGCCTTGGCCTGCCTGTAGAAATCTGGGGTTGGCTTTGATCTGAATGCGTCGGTAATGTCCCGGTCCCAAAGCCTCCAGATGTTCTATTCGGGTGATCTTTCGGTGCCATTGAGGTACTGCAGCTGTTGCTCGGCACAGGTACTGGTGGGACTGATGGAACTTGTTGTGGGGGGCGCTTTTGGGGTTCCGAAGGTGCAGGTTCTTCTCTGTGAGTCCAAGCATCTCTTGCCTCTGCTCTTTCCGAATCTCTTTGGGAAGCAACGCGTGGTATTGGTGGCAATACTGGGGGATTGGGTGAGACGGGCGAGTCATTGAGACTGTTGGTTTGAGAGGATCGTGGACGCGGGGGATCCAGGTTGAAGGTTGGAGGACCTTGGGGTGGTGGAAAGCCCTCATGATAGTATCTTGAGGCAGTACTTTGGGAGGGAGGGGAAGCTTGTGGGATAGCTGAGCGTCTGTTGTTGGGCCGTATGCCGTGAAGGTAGGAGAACATTGTTGGAAAAGGCCTCTTGGGCAGGAAAGGCTAGGCTCGCTTCAGGAAGGTAGGCAAAAGCATAGCGCTATAGTCAACTACCAGCATTGACTCGCGTATAAGTTTAGAAAAAGGTGGAGAGGTTGTGTGGTACTCGAATGTGAGAATAACAAAGGGTATGGGGCCGCACAAATGGCCATTGCAAAAACGTCACTAAAAGCGGCGGTCAATGCCGAGCGCGGGCCTTTCGGGTTTAAGAATGTCTGGACTCGAGAGTCGAGACTCAAATAGTACTACTAAATAAAGTAATGTCTCCCACATCAGATTGAGCCTTGCAAGAGAAATGAAATTGCAATTCTTGGTCATAGAGAATACGGTTGCTGCTATGTACTGGAAAGCGACTGCCACCTGGGTATATGTACTTGCTTGGACCCCGAACGCCATTGCTATGCTCTTTCATACACCCGACCCGCTTGGCAACATCGAATAGCTGCGTGAGCTTACTCAAATCTTTCATACAGAAGTCTTCTCCTTCGCCCCCTCCTTCTCCTCTGCCTTCTCCTTGATCACTTGCTCTTTGGCTTCCTTTTCCCTATCGAGCCTGAATTGCTTCTGGACATCGGGATTCTCCCAGTCCTTGACGAGCCTCCATGCATCTTCCTCTACCAACCCTGCTTCCCTCAGGTTACATGGTCCCCTGCCCCATTTTTCCGTATACACGTCACGGCCGAAGTCCATCCACATCCAGATTCCCTTTTCAAAGCCCTCGGGGTCTCTATAAAAGGGTTCGCCGTGACCTCCACGCTGCCGTGCTTGCCAGGTGTTCCGGCCGCCTTCGGCATTCGATTTGAGGTCCTGCAGAATGTTGAGGCTATGCACAAGCTCCTGATAGACGGCAGAGTTGCGTTGACCTTCTGGCTCTCGGGGAAGGATTTCTGTGGCGCCTTCTCTCTTTGCCGTCGTCTTTGGAGGATCAGCACCGCGTTTGTATAGTCGCTCTAGATCGTCCAGGGAGGTATGAACATCCCACACCCTTCCTGCCTCTGCGCCTTCGATCCTGAATTTCCTCATCCATAGTCGTTCATGCATGTCGCAATCGGTCATGTAGAAAGGAATCATAGTATCCCACCCCCCAAGCTCCACGAATGCCTGGGTACGCACTAACGCTAATTTGTCGTACGCAAACCACCGCGTAGCAAGTGGACCCCAGGCAGGATCCAGCGTTTCCCTTAAAGCATCTACAGCACGCATATAAAGCGACTTGTAGGGTTCGCCATTCCATTCCTCGTCGCTGAGCACGACCGTGTCCATATGAGCCCACCAGTAATGCGACCAGTTGTTCTCCAATGCTGTAAATGTATAGAAATTTTGCAATTGAGCGAAAGTGAAGAGAGTAGGCGTGGAGATGACATTGACAGATAAGATCTTGGTTAATCGGTGATGGTCGAGATAGAAAGGGTTTTGAAGGGTGAGGAGGTTATTGCGGTTCGAATGCATTACTCCAGTGTTCTCGATCACGTAGATGTCTTCTGGAGGCCATCCTGCTGTGATGTAAGATACGACAGTCTGTTGAAGGAGAGGCCAATTGCGCGTGAAGCCAATGAAGAGTGGAGTCGATTCATTGACATGAGGAGTGGGAGGATTGTTCCATGATGGGATCGGAGGCAGGTCAGCTGGGGATTTCGCAGATGCTGCGAGAGGAAAGGCGTCTATGACTGGTGTAGGAGTCGCGGTGGAGATAGGTTTGTGAAGAGGTGTCGGTTTCACGGTAGGTATGGGTTGTTTGGTGCGTCCAAGCGGCCCGGGAATGCTATGGTGGAGGTCGGTTTGTGTAATGATGAGAGCTGTGACGATGATGAAGGGGAATATAAGGATAGAGAGGCTGCGTCGGTGCAGGCAAAAAGAGAGCATTGTCGTGGCTTCGAGCAGATGCCCGAAGCGTTTGTGGATTCAATGGTGAAGGCATTGTGTCATGGGAAAGTCATCCGAATTCCACGATGGATTCCACTATGAAACGGGTGTAGAAAGCAAGGCACGGTTAGTAGTGTATTGGGAATCTGGTCCCTTCTTCGCTGGCTAAGCCCCTTCGGGGTAACCCCTTCTTGCTTAATACGGAGCACGTCTGACCGCAAAATCTTACATTACAGTCAGGTTTACCCGATTTCAATCAAGTTACCCGGATTTACACTAGTTCGAGCTCAATCCATGAATTTAGCAACGTGTTTTTAATGTAAACATAAATATATTACGATACATCAATAATCCGACGTGTCACACACACACGTCGCAGTCCCTGAAGCCCACGGCGCAGTGGCCATCCTTCTCCGTTCTTCTCTATTGTTGTCCGTTCTTCTCCGAAAGCCCACGTCGTAGTGGCTATTCTACAAAATTCTCTGCCGCAGCACGCTCCGAAAATGCTAAGACCTTGCTTGATATTCGTGATAGATTTCCGTGTGTAATAGCACCGAATACCAGCATACCATATTCGACTTCGATATTAGTTTTCAAGATAGGCCTCGGTATTTTACATATACGTACGAATCTATTAAAAGTAAAGAATACGAGTTAGCTATCAATGGTTATTGTCATAGAGTATCTAAATTCGATACTGTGCGAGTTTTTTAAGAATCTATATTGATATTGAGGCAATTGAACTCTACTCGTAGATATTTATTTTAGGGTACCTTACATCACTTTTGCCGAGAGTGCCAAGGCCGCATTCTCCAGCTATAATAGCCGAGGAGCCTCCGGTTCGCAGGTCCGCGAACACCTCTAATGCAGGTCAGACGCATGCAATATGCGACAAAAAGGAGCAAGGGTAAAGTAAGCGAAACAAAGTCTATTTTGATCTATCTTTTATCTATGGGCATCATGCATCATCGGTCCTTGATCTTCAAAGTCCTTCCGTCAGTTTCGTTGCGGATTTCCAGTTGTCTCTCAACTCCTTTTCGCCGTTTCCACTGCCATTCCACTAATACAGGTAGAAACGTCCATAGGTCAAATTCAGGCCATAGGGTTTCCAGAAACACAATCTCCGTATTTTGGTGACATTGCCAAAGCAGGAAATCACTGAGTCTCTCCACCCCAGACGTCCGCACTAGTAGCTCCAAAGGAGGGAGGCCGGCAGTATACATGTGATCATTCAAGATACTAGGTGTGATGGTTTCAGGATCAGGATACGTTTCGCGGTATTTGCCATCTCCATCGTCGTCTAGAGGCGTGGGATCGGATGGAGACTCAGGATGTAGAGTGGTAGACGAAGAAGCCGATGGAACGGAGTCTTCCGTGTCGGAAGTAGCGCCCAGGGAAGGAGAATGTGATCCAGCCTTCGGAGTGGCAGCTGAGAGATGTCGAGATCGGATGGTATGGGCGATATGCGACTCGGAGAAGGAACGGTTCTGTGAGGGTAGAGGTTTGGAATACTCGATCACGGTGTTTCTTATGGCCGTGGTGATCTCGTCATGGGAGGTGTATGGGAAGCAGACATTCAGGATCGCATCTTTGTTGTGCTCGGTCATGGCAACAGCTCGATCAACAGCTTTGAGAACGTCTGGTTTCACAAGCTCGCGCTGCCCCAGGACCTTGATGCAGGCTCCGTACCTGTCTAGCAGGTCGCCATGCTGTGCTAACTGTGATAGCTTTACTTTCGCCATTTCCATAAGCGCGTCGACCTCGTATTTCGACCGCTTGAAATTCTCGATGCTGAAAGCGTAGATTGTGACGACTTTGACGCCAGATTTGTAGCAGACTTCGAGGATCTGGCACAAAGTCAAGCATGTTAGCTCAATTGCTCGATGTCCAGACGTTGAACCGGCGACTCACTCGCGCCAATGCTTCGAAGCCCAAATTATGCCCTTCCAACGTCTCTATTCCATGCGTCCTTGCAAAACGTCGGTTTCCGTCCATCACGAAGGCTACATGCTGAGGTATAGGTCCCTGCCGCAAAGCACCGATTAGGAGCTCGCGGAGCTGCATTATGCCCCACTCCACGGGAGGAGACTGTAAAAGCCATCTTCGGATTTGAGAAAGGTGCATGGAAGGCATGGCTGATATTGGTCTTCGCTTTCAAGTTGCTCTCATGTAAGCTGTTGAAGTGAGCAGAGCTGTTGCGAGGAAAAGTGCACTTCGGAAGATGATCTTGGAGCAAGGGGCTGGGCAATGCTATGTTATATTATGTCCTCCTACCGGAACCCGGAACTCCACCGCGGTATCCAGCCATGCTGAAAGACGCACAGCGTGGAATTGGGCCAAAGAATTTGTTGCTGGTTGTCCTGTTGACTGCGTTTTGTCGGTACTTTTTCTTTTCGCGGTCCGTTCAGCCCTATCGACAGCGGCTTGGCATTCCGCCACTGTGCTGAGTGCTAACACTGATTCTATGGCTCACTCAGCTCGGTGTTGTCTCGTGGACTATTATTGGGTTTGCCAATCGTCGAAGCTTGAAGCATATAGGAGAGGTCTCTGTCATCAGTTAAAGAAACTTCATTGAGAAGATTCGCCATCATATGAGCGTAAATACAAATCATCGACCATTTACGATGAGGCAGCCTCTTGTGGGATACTATCTTACCAGACAGCATTGCCGCATATTAAAACCATTCCTTCCATCATAGACGCCGTGCTATCATGCTTTCAGATGCTGGGTGCCCAAAAATGGTAACCGATGTCACCTCCCGTTGGCGCCATTGAACTTGGCGCTCTTGAGATTTTCTTTACACTCGTCACAGTACCATTTCGCTGTTACGGTTTAGCAGAGTCCACGAGTTTTCAAGATGCAAAGAAGACTTACCATTCTTTGCGGGTGCCCTACTCAGCCCCACACAATCCAGGTGGAACCATTCTCTCTCGCAATTGTCACCATCGCAGCCAACCATTTCGCCATAGCTGACCCCGTCGCAGTAGCAGTACCGTTCCTGTCCTGGTCCATCCTCTTCGTCTTCTTCACCTTGCATTGAAGAGTCTTCACCGTCTTGCGCTGCAGCTGCGGCTGCGATCTGAGCCGCCAGGCCCGCTCCTTTCTTGTGAGATCGCTTGAGCGGTGCGTCTGAAGCGCGTGGTCCTCGAGTCCTATGCGGTTCTGCAAAGCTGGCATTGATAGGTGTCGCGGTCTTCGAGGGTCCCTTGCTGTTCCCTCCTCGAGTAGAGACAGATATCGATGGAGGTCTGTCGCCGCGAGTTCTGCCAGAACCGTTCTCTGTCTCTTCGCGCTTCAAACGATCAGTATTTCTGCTTCCCACTACAAGGGCACCACGCAGATCGCCCGCTCCGTCGCCAGTACCAATATCCTCGACAAGGTGCTCCCCCTTAGCGTTGACTGTCTCTTTCATAGTGCTTTTGACATCTCCGGGTGTCCTACCTGTCAGACCGGACACCTTTTCAACATCTGCCGTTGTGCCGTGCAGGCCGTTGCCGTTCGTAGCCCTGACATTCGTCGACGATGACCGATTTCTGGCTAATTGCACCGCGGACTGTGTTGAGTTCTGGCGAGCCCGTGCCGATGGCAGCCGTTGCATCATTGACGGCGCCGGACTCTTACCTCCACGATCCTTTGCGGCAGCAAACGTGGCGACGACCGGTGAAGAGGCCAAAGATGGTGGGTTGACAGTCGATGCGTTCGTATTCGTCCTTGGAACCGAAAACCTTAGCATGAATGGGACCTCAGCAACGCAACTGCACTTACCTCTTTCTTACAGTCCCATTCACCGCTAGATTTCCTCCACGACCTCTCTTCTTTCCAGTGGCGTCATTTCCAGGAATGTCTCTAGGACTGCTGGCAAGGCCCCGACCATTGCCTCCATTTGCTCCGTATACTGAAGCCATCGCCCTCTCCGCAGGTAGACCTCCCGTGGCTTTCTCGACCTTGCGCCGCTTGTTTGGTGGTGTAGCTCCGTTCAGTACTCCAAGTCCTACAGCTGTGCCAAGATTTGCATCTGCAGCTTTTCGCCCTTTGCCGCCAGATTTAGGATTCTTACTTATGGCTCGCCCATCATCGAAATCGGAGTCCACATGTTGATTCCGTTGCTTGCGTGCTGCTAAGGCCTCACGTCTTGCTTCGCTTCGCATGGCCGCACCTTCCGCCTCCTGTTGGGCTGCTGCTGCTGCTGCTGTATTCGCAGCTCGTCTCGTACGCTCTCCCGCAATCATTCCCTTTTTCTCCGCGCTCTGATCTGTATAAGCCCAATGGGTCAAGCTACCGTACCGTGCTTCTTCGCTAATCTCGTCCTCGATGTGGGGGTAGGAGCTGTTGCAGCGTTTCATTTGTTTGTCGAGGCTGTCAATCGCGGTGTTCAAGACGTGGTTCTTCTCGTCGAGGGTCTGGAGCATCTCGAGCATAGCTAAGCGCATATTGTGAAAGTGACCTCGACGAGCTAAATTTGCAGGGTCGTCATAGGCAGTGCGCTGGGACCCACTCCCAGTGTTGTCTGAAGAAGGTGGACCGTTTGAGGCTGCATTATGGGTCGCACTTTCAGCTTTGTTGGCTTGCGTTCGAAACGCCTGCTGTTGAAGGGGGCTCGGAGCTTTCAGCGCTGCGTTGAGGTATTGCCCTAGGAGCGCTTCAGGTCCATGTGTCTTAGCATCAACCTCTTTCAGCATGGTGTAATGTCGAATCATTTCTTTTGGTAATGCAGTGATTGCATCTGTGAAATGTGTAATGGCAGGATAAAATCCCGGGTTCGCGTTGCGGTCAACGTCTGGCGCTTGGGCGAGGGCGCCCGCCTGAGGTTGGACGACATTTGTAGCAGTTCTAGCAGGATTGGTACGTGTTTGACGAACAGGCTGGCGTCTGTTCGATGCTGTAGGCTGGTCGCCAATCGTAGCATTCGAGAATGCCCTCATTTCTGCAGTGCGAACGGTGAAGGAGAGTAATAGTCTCCAGTGCGGCGCAAGAGGGTTGTGATTCTGTGCTTCGAGGCTCAAGAAAGGTATTAATAGGGTTCAGAAGAATATCACGTTGGTTGACCACCTTGACTGATGGCAAAGCAGTGGGAAAAGTCATGAGTACAAGTTGGGGGATCGTGAATCATTGGAGAGAGTGATTGAGGTGGAAATCACATTTGCTCAACCACTGGCTGGAGCTGGGAACCTTTGCCGAGACTCATCGGCGCATGATGCTTGCCAAGCTCCGATCCATGTTATGTAAAAGCCCTAACCCTATCCCAAGGTCGAAAGCCTGACCGTCTGCAACGTCACCGAACAAACACACAACCCATTACAATCTACATGAACATAGCAAAGCGGGCGAGTTCATACATATGCATTCGCTGCCTTTATAGGCAATCTCCATTGTCAGCACGATCCCGCAAAAATGACAAACTCTCACGAGGTTTTGCTCAGTCGACAAATTTGCCACAAGAGAGCCCAAACGATGATGAGGATTCGGATTCTATCTCAAAGGCCAACGGACAGGGCCAAGCGGAGGGTAGAATGTCGGGAAGATTGGCACAGATGACAAATGAAATGATTGAACAAGATGGTCGAAGTGCGAAGAAAGTCATTAAAGAAGGAGGATTCTCTGAGGAATTGAAAAAGAAACTCGAGGCGCGACTGCAAGAGAGCTCTTTCAGAAGCGAGAACGCTGCTGCGTTTGCACAAGCCAGCTTACCAGTACGTTCAAATCATTCACTCACATGACAGGTGTCAGAAATTTACATACATCTAGTCCAGCGCAGGCAAAGGAACCCAAGGAATTGCCGCTGCTGAGCCTTGGGCAGGCACTGAACGTCTCGAAGATGCTGCTCTACGCATGCTCAACGATGCTCACAAGCCTCTCCGCGGTACTGGTCCTCCAAAGATCCCTTCGCCGCGCGGACCGCCCGCCAGCGTTGACATGCGAATGAAGAAGGCTGTACAGAGGTCTCATGGGGAGCGCTTGGCGAATGCTCGAGATCGGACATCTGTCTACGCACTGAGTCAAGATGCATCCTTGTCGGAGAAGGAAAGAGAGAAAATGCGAAAGATACTGAAGGAGCGTTTCACAGCTGGTGCTCGTCCGATGCCAGGCTCGGTCCAGGGCCTTGCAGCGCTGGCCAACGAGCGAATCGAAGACGCCATTGCTCGGGGCCAATTCAAGAACATAGCGCGTGGGAAAGGGCTGAACGTCGAGAGAGACCATAACGCCAACAGCCCGTTCCTAGACACGACCGAATACTTCATGAACAAGATTATACAGAAGCAAGAAATTGTACCTCCATGGATTGAGAAGCAGCAGGAGCTCATCAAAGCTGCAAATGTGTTTAGAGCTAGACTGAGGGCAGATTGGAAAAGGCATTCCGCACGGGTGATTGCCAGTAAAGGAGGATCTTTGGAGACACAAGTCACGCGAGCAGAAGCCTACGCTATAGCTGAAGCGGGCAATAATCCCAAGGCAACGAAAACAGAATCGATAACCAAGATTGACCGTGAAGGACGATTATCTCAAGTAACAGTAACAGAAACTCCAACTCCATCCAGCGAAACAACAGACTCTAAAATCAGAGTCTCAGAGGATCTAGCCAATGATTGGCCCATATCCCAACCAGCTCAAGCAATATCAGAGGTCACCGACCATGCTTCTTCATCCAGCGCTGAGAATACTTTGCCAACCGCGCCATCACTTCCCCGCCTGGCACCGTTTCGTGACCCCGCCTGGGAATCCCTTGAACGCGCCTACCACACCCTCGCCATCACCGAGATCAACAACATCACCCGCTCCTACAACTTGCAAGCGCCCGATCTAGCCAAAAAGCCGTATTTCTCTCTCGAACGCGAACTGCGCTCTTGCTTCGCGGACATAGCACCGCAGCTGCCCAATGAGATTCGAGAGAGAGCTAGGAGGCCGGAGAAGATCAAAGTGGAGATTGTGGGCCATAGGCCTGGTGGTGTGCTGGAGAGGTTTTCGAGTGAGAAGGTCAAAGTGTATGATAGTAGAAAGCCGCAGTACGGTTTCAAGCAGTTTTGGAAAGATCTGTGGGGTAGCAATGGCGTGAAAGCTTGATCAGTCCTCTTCCTTTGGTCGAGGTTGTGTTTAGATGGAAATGTGTGATGCTATCAATTTGTATGGCTTTGAATTCCAAGGCGGGAAATTGTATACAACGTCGCTAATGACATTATGAATGCTCAGCGTGTTTTGGAGGAATTACTTGTTACCTGTGGGATGCCACTAAATACGTGAGGATAGAATTGATGCACAATTGAGAAGTGCGAAAGAGCGATTTGACTCACTTCGTCTCCTCAGCTTAATTCTTACATATAGGCGGTTATTTTCAATTTCAATTAAAAAATCGCTCGACATACCAGATAGCTAGTATCAATGGATATCATTCCTGCCTCAGCATCTCCTCCCACGCCACCCTTAATCCCTCCATTTCCCTCCAGCACTCCCTGCCTAGTTCCTCGAAACCTTCTCTATCCTCTCTAGTCACTTCTTGGAAGCCCCTCCTAGATCCAATCCTGTTGCTCATGTCTCCTTCCCCCATTCGTCCTCCCAAACCCCACCCGTCCACCGCGGTTCTCACAACTCTCTCATGTCCCATTCTATCGCAGACGCTCCCCCATTTGCCCTTCCCCTCTCTTTGCTCGATATCCTCAAGCTCGTCTTGTTCGGCTAGTGCAAGCCAGACAGGCGCACAAGCCCCTTTGTAAGCGGAGACTGTGTGCCAGGGCGAGCCAAGCCAGCGGGCTATGTAGAAGGCGAGGATACGGAGGTAGAAGGGGATGATGGAGAGCGTGATGATGGAGGTGGCGCAGATGCCAGGGTGGGAGACATAGATCTTTGGCTCAGGGTTGGTGGGTAGACGGTATTCATTATCTGACAAGCTGATACGTTGAGGTGGGGTATCTGGAGTAGAGCTTCTAGTAGAGTCTGACGGCTCGTTATCGAGAAGCAAGATCGACTGTGAGGGTGTCGAGGGAGAAGGGGTCAGAAAGCGCTGAACGAAGGGTTTCATGGAGGGAAGCGTTGATGTGAGCACTATAACGTCCGTGAGGCGTTTTGAAGACTCGTAAGCTTTGGAGGAAGCGAGACCCTGAATATCGGCGGAATTGAAGTGGGATGCGAGACACTCAATGCTGGATATGAAGACTATCCGGCCGTGGTCTGGAGACGCGGAGAGGAGAGGAGTGAGTTGGTGGGAGAGCAGATAATGTCCAAAGACATTGGATGTGAAGACTTGGCCGAGAGGAGGTTCATCATTTGGGCTGTTACCAGCTTTAATATCGAGCTCCCTAGAGCCTGTTTGGGCAGCAGTGGTCTCGCCAGTGGCGCTCAGCTTGAAAGAAGGGTAGGTGAGTGATGTAACAAAGTCAGTCAATGTCTCCTTGATAGCGATTGGCCAGTCAATGCCTGTGAATGCGCCATATCCCGCATTGCAGATGATGGTATCGAGGCGTGGAAGATTTCCGAGAAGTCTGGTGGACAGGGTTTGTACCGAACGAAGGGATGTCAGATCAACTTGCTCGGGCTGAAGAGATATTCGATGTTTCAAGGGCGCATCAAGTTCTCTTGATTGCCTTTCGAGATACCGCTCAAGGCGCTTGACAGTGTCACCGCTCTTTCTAGAATCTCGAGTGGTGATGATAAGGGTAAGGCATTCGAATGTTGGTCGTAAAGATATGAATTCATCAATCAATCGGCAGCAGATGGCGAACCCAAGGCCACTATGTAGTACTGCTTGTCAGCACATCATACGGATTCTTTTTGTTGTCGATCTCACCTGTTGGCTCCGGTAATAAGCACATAGCTATGCTGTTCATTGTCTTGCGGACGAAGGTCGTCGGTCTCGTCCATTTATCGCAAGATATAATCTTAGAAGCAGCAACATGTTCCGAAAGCGGAAACCGCAACGAACTTGAGTTCCAGCGTTTCCAACTTCAGTCGCTCCATCATTCAACCCACTACCATCACTATTCAGCAAACGCCATCACAATGCTGTTCATACCGTGTGCATTATCGTTAGTGATATGGCTCGGTGCTATATTACTATGTGACCACGTCCGGCAAGTATTATCTCTTACTGGTGACGCCTCTCTTCGCTTTTGATGCGAAAAAAGAAATCAACATTCTTTCGAGATCTCTGCCTGAATTCAGTCGAATGAGGGCTAGAAGTCGTTCTGTTCTCCGCATGCGGTGACATTTCTCCTTTATGCCGTTCTCATGGAAACAAGACACGTGGTCTGGCAAGCACATTCCTTTGTCTTGCCCACTTCCGTATCTTGGTCAAGTCTTTCTGTATACCGTCATTGCCTCGAAATGTATCGTCTCTTCCTACCAAGGAAACAGAATTAAAACGCTGTCCCAATGTTGCCACAAATTATTGTCATTGCTACTTTGGCGGCGACAGCCTTTTCAGCGTCAACATCTGGCGGCGGAGCTCTGGCTGCGCTACCGGCGTGCGCTGTAAGTCGAATGGATTGAATGCTGGTAGTGAGAGTTTGCTGACTGCTTACATCCAGCAAACGTGCCTCCAAAATGCGACAGCGTCTCAGGGGAGCTGTGAGAGTGTGGACATCCACTGTCTGTGTAACAGTGTCACCTACCTCAACTCCTTTGCCTGTTGTCTCTCACAGAATTGTGATCAGGCGGACCAAACAGGTACACGAATCCGAGGGACACAGCCTTGATCGTCTGCTGACCTATCTGCAGCGGCCACAAATTTCAACTCACAGGTTTGTGGGAATGTCAATGTCACTGTTTCGTTTTCTATAGGATGTCCCAGCGAGACCACTACAGACTCTCGGGGCTCACTTACGACCATCCTGACCAACCGGCTAGGGGCGACGGTTAACGACCAAGGCGCATTCCCAACGAACTACAATAATGGAAGTGTCGAAGCTGGTCCTAGCGTGGCTACTACAGGGCCCGTGGCTACGTTCACTGGGAAGCCGCTTTTGACAGGAACATGTACTATTCCACAAATCGCGACAACCACGCTGAACGCTGGCGAAATTCTTGAGTACCCATGGATGGGCTGTTCGGAAGAAGCCCCTGAGTGCTGTCCCTTCAATATCAATGTTGGAGGAAAGCTTAGTATTTGTCCTCAAGATTATTTTACTACAAGTAATGCATGCTGCCCTACGTAAGTTTCTCTTCAGTGTTGATCTCTTCTCTCTTCCGCTTACATTCCGAGCAGTGGCTGGTCAGTCTACACCTCCGCTCTCGCAGGCGAGACACCCTGCTACACAACATCAAGCCCGGCCGTTCAATCCCCGAATGCAACACTGAGTGCTTCCGGAGCATCGGTTAGTATGATCAACACCGAAGTCTTCACTCTCCGCTACGCCCTCAGGCAACGACAACAATCCGCACTATCGGTGGGCGCCAAAGTCGGTATCGCTGTAGGCGCGGCTTGTGGTGGAGCGCTCGCATTAATCGCACTCGCCATCTTCATCCGAAAACGCCGCGCCCAGAAACGCGCTCAAAGAGAGGAAGCCAATATGCCTAAGCCCGAGTCTGGAAATATGTACCAAGGCGGCTTCAATGGATCACAACCCGCCGTCTCCGAGCTGCCTAGTCCTCATACGATCCGCCCTCCCACACCACCACTGCCGGATAACGCGATATGGTTCAACACGCCTTTGGGAAGCCATGCACCAGGCAGGGTAATGACGCCGACGGAGTTGGCGGGGAGCACGTATATTAACGAGCACCATCCGGCGTACGGAGTCAGTCCTGTGACGCCTAATGTAAACGGATTCCATGATGTACCGGGGCCGCCTGAGGAGTTGGCGGGTGACGATCTAATGAGGGGGACCGTGTCGAGAGAGACTGCGCGGACAGAGTTGGTGACGAGAGGTGAGGGGGCTGGAAGCTCGCCGTTGAGTCAAGAGAGTGAGAGGGCTGGGGGTGCTGGTTGAAGAAAGGCGTTCAGTTGGAGTTTGGGCGTTGAGTCAATCTATTAGCGTATCTAAAGGGGTTCGAGGTTTCCAGATATATCAATCATGTTCAGCTCTTGGAGTCTAGTCACTGATCATTTCACAATGCAAATGTCGGGAAGTACAGCGCATTCGAAAAAAAGATCTTGGTTGCTTTTCTTATAAGCAATCATTCCTGCTTCCGTTCTTCACAAGAAAAAAAGCACTTGCTATGGTATCATCAGCTAGCGAAAACCCTAACGTTCAAATCGACACTCCCAGTTGCCATCACACATCTGATCGTCTCCTGCCCGCCTGGATCATCTTTTCCCTTCCCTCCCGCATCTCCGTTAGAGCCGTTCACCACGGGCCCTTTCATTACTCCCGGCGCCCACCGTAGACAGCTCACGAAATGCCCGTGCGCATCATCGATCGTCTTCACACACTTGCCTTCTTGAGCCAGATCCCAGCATCGTATCGTTTTGTCGTCGCTGACGCTGAGAAGGTACTTGCCGCCGGGATGGAAGACGAGTGCGCGGACCCAGTTGTCGTGGCCTATGAGCGTTTTGATGAGAGTGCCTCGTGAGTCCCAGATCTTGATGCTTTTGTCTCGCGAGCCGGTGGCGAGGTATTCGCCTGAGCTACTAGGTGGT
Organism: Letharia columbiana; assembly: GCF_014066305.1. Taxonomy (NCBI): domain Eukaryota; kingdom Fungi; phylum Ascomycota; class Lecanoromycetes; order Lecanorales; family Parmeliaceae; genus Letharia; species Letharia columbiana. Next base: position 179,787 of record NW_023501047.1, on the reverse strand, counting down.
GGCGGCTTCTTCAATCCTGCCAAGGTCGCTAGATGTGGATAGGAAGCAGCAGGAGCGAAGATGCAGCATTCAATTACGTGCTCGTGGCCTAGAAATGTGGCTTTGGCTTCGCCGGAGCTAGCATCCCATGATCTTGCGGTCTGATCATTGCCTGCCGATAGCAGCCATCGTCCGTCGAAGCTGGGTGCTACATCTCGGACCCAATCGACGTGCCCGCGGAGCGTTTTGACACAGTAGCCTGTGCTAACGTCCCATATACGGAGCGTTTTGTCGCGGGAGGCGGAGACAAGGAGGTTGCCTGAGGCTGGAGAGCCTGCTGCTCCCGAGGGTACGAAGCGCACTGCTGACACAGAGTGGTCGTGGCCCGGTAGTGTTCGGATATTCTTGTATTCGTCTGAGGGATCCCAGAGTTTGATTGTGAGGTCTGAAGAACAAGAGGCGAGCAGTGTGCCGCCTCGTGGACCACCAAAGTCACAACTCAGAACGGGTTTTGTATGGCCTTTTAATGTGCGCTCGAGCTCGCCGAGCTCCCAGTCCCAGATCTTGAGGGTCGTGTCTTCAGAGCCGGAGGCGAGTGAGGAGAAGATTGGGTGGAATGCAACGCAGTTGACAGGGGAGCGATGAGATTGAAGTGTATGCCTGGCAGGGGAGCGAGGAAGCCAGGACGCTGGGTCTTGGTTTCGGCGGGAGAGGGATGTGGGTGTTGCACTGTCAAGTTCGGATTGGAGGTTTGAGTTGCGAGACTCGAGGTCCATTATCTATAACAGCTGGTTCAGCTTGACTGTTGGCATCTTTTGATGTTGAGACCCACCTTCTTCTGTAGTCTGACCACGCTTGTCCATTTCTTCTCCAGAAGACCCTCATACTTCTTGCTCGTAGCATCGTCAAAGGAGTCCCCTATGCCTAGCTCCTCCCTGAGTGCGGCTGCGCTGCTGGAGAGTTTTGTGGAAGACAGGTAGGCGATTATGGATTTGTGGCTAGAGAGGTCAGAGCGCGCACGAGCTGATGGCCATATTGAATGCTTACTCACAGCTCCTCTGCTTGCCGTGTCGTAAGAAGCTGGCTCATGGCGAGACTGCTCAAGCTTTCGAGCTTCAAATTTCTTCCTGGCTCAGGCCCGCTATTATAACGTGAGGATAGTCTGTATAATCTTATAATTCTGGGCTTAATTCTGGTTCCGCGCTACGTTGAGTGACACAGAAACGCAGCGAGTCCTCAAGATCATTCCTGCGGGGATTTCTGGGTAGAGTAGTGGGAGATGGCTAGCGTTGATCTGGAGGCTCCAATCTCCAAAACAAACGAGCATTATTTTGAGAGAATACAGTGTAAGTAGGTACTCATTGATTGGGTATAGTATGTGGTATTTGATGCAGAGGGGGGTCGCATTCCACCCCAGAACGCGGAGCAACAACGGTGCCGCGGCCCGCCAAGCCCGCCTTTTGTTGACATTCACGTCAGTCTGCAGCCAGCATCATCTACGACACTGCGCGACCAAGATCATCGCTACACTCTCCAAGCCTGCTACTGAATATCGTGAAGCCTCGCACTTTAACAGCGATCATAGGTCGTTCACTCCTCGTACCCCAACACTCGAGACATCAAAGTCTCCTTCGGCAGCCCGCAGCGAACAAAGCATTGTGTTTTCTTATCTACACATATGGCGGAGCAAGAGGAGGACTTCAGCTCCTTACCATTACCTGATCGTTTCACGCACAAGGTGGGTAATGTTGAATCTCAGAACGCTCGATATCTGGCTAAAAGATAATAGAATTGGAAAGTGCGAAAGGAAGGCTACGAAGATGCTGCAAAAACATTCGCGGGAACCCCGGACGAATCACATCCGGCTTTCAAACCTTTCATACTCGACTCTGGATTATGGCGAGGGGCTATTCTGGACTCAAATGTAGCGGCGCAACAAGAGGGAGTCAATGCTTTGTGCGCCTTCCTCAAGTTTGGAGGTGCACAAGCAGCTTCGAGGTGAGCAGCGATGTTCGAGTGACTGCGGAAGTAACAGCGCTGAATGAGATGGATGTAGGTCTCGAAGTGCAACAATTACTCCTATTGTCGAGAAGGGCCTGTCTTCGACCAAAGCGGCAACGAAACAGAGCTCTGTCGAGGCACTATTACTCTATGTTGAGGTCGAAGGCAAAGCAGATGCACTACTGGAAGATCTTCTCCAAGGTCTGTCGAACAAGCAGCCAAAAATCGTTGCGGCAACACTCGCAGCATTGACAGCCTTGTATCATGCCTATGGTGTGAAAATAATAGAACCGAAGCCACCACTGAAGGCTCTACCAAAAGCGTTTGGCCATGCAGACAAGAATGTACGTGCGGAAGCGTCAAATCTCGCCGTCGAACTTTATCGGTGGCTTCGAGAAGCTATGAAGACAACGTTCTGGAATGATCTCAAGCCCGTACAACAGCAAGACCTGGAAAAGTTGTTCGAGGGAGTGAAGTCGGAGCCAGCACCGAAGCAGGATCGATTACTTAGATCACAACAGGACGCAAAAAAAGCTGCTCCTGCTGGCGACGAGGACGCCGAAGTTGATGAGGCGAAGGCCGAGGAAGTTCCGGAGGTCGAGGCATTTGACCTAGCTGAGCCCGTTGATGTGATCAAGAAGATGCCAAGCGACTTCCACGAAAAGTTAGCGTCAGCGAAATGGAAGGACCGCAAGGAAACTCTTGACGAATTCTACGAAGTGGCTAATACCGAGCGAATACAGGACGGTCACTACGATGAAGTAATACAAGGGCTCGCCAAATCAATGAAAGATGCGAACGTCGCTGTGGTCACGGTCGCCGCTAATTGCATTACTGTCCTCGCAAAAGGCCTACGAAAAAGTTTTGCGAAATACAGAAGTCGGATATTGGCCCCAATCATGGAACGGCTAAAGGAAAAGAAACAGTCAGTAGCAGAAGCGTTAGGTCAGGCTCTGGATGCGGTCTTCTTGTCGACTGGTCTTTCAGAATGTCTAGAGGACATCCTCGAATTCTTGAAGCACAAGAATCCTCAGGTCAAGTCAGAAACGCTCGGATTCTTGATTCGGTGTCTCAAGATAACTAGGGAAGCGCCATCGAAACCGGAGGTGAAGTCAATAGCAGATGCAGCCACAAAGCTGTTGACTGAATCAAATGAAGCTACTAGAGCTGGTGGCGCTGAGACTCTCGGCACGTTGATGAAGATCATGGGCGAGAGGCAAATGCAGCAGTACCTAGAAGGTCTCGATGACATTCGAAAAACAAAGATAAAGGAGTACTGTGACGCCGCAGTAGTGAAAGCAAAGGACAAGCCAAAACCTGTCGCACCGCCGCCAAAAGCCGCTCCGCCTCCGCAGAAGAGAATGGTCAAGAAGGCCGCTCCGGGTCTGAAACCTCCTGTCAAGCGGCCCTCCACACCACAAGCGGAAAAGCCAGCAGCGCCATCACCACAACCTAAGCCAGCAGCAGGTAAAGCCATACCATCTAAGTTAGGTAGCATGCCAAAGTCTAGCCTTACTGCACCCTCCGCCGGCGTGAAAAAGAAGCTCGCGGGCGCCGGTCCTGCTCCAACCCTCCAATCACCTCGAAGAAACATCAGCTCCCCCAGCCCCTACGAAGAAACACCAGCTCCCAAGTTAGGCCGCGGCCTCGCTGGCCGTCCATTAGGAAAACCCTCAACCGCACAGATCGAACCGCCTCCTTCATCCGCCCCTCCAGGCATGACCCCTGCCGAACGCGCTGAATTTGAAGACCTACGCGCAGAAAAGGAGCACTTGCAGCGAGTCACCGAAGATCTACGGGCAGAGAAAGCAAAATTTATGTCCCAAATCCATGAATTAGAACATAAAAATGCGCAACTGAACGATGATCGTAAGCGAGACGGTCTCAGTATCAAAGCCAAAGAAACCCAGCTCGTCCGTGCACGTTCTGAAGCAGAAACCGCAGAGAGCATGGTGCATAGACAAGGCAGAGAAATGGAGAGATTGAAGCGGGAGCTCAACAGAACCGTTCGCGATCACAGTCCTCCCTCAGACGACCAGATCTACCAAGACAGGAATCCAGACCCTGCACCGCATCACCCGAGCACGGAACGCTATGATAGCAGTCGCTCGGAAAGCAGAGAGGTGGGCTACCAGCGAGCGAGGGGCTATATGGATAGCCCAAGTGAGGAAAAAGAGAATGGAGGTTTGAACGGGGGTGTTGGAAAGCGGGAAGCGGAAATGCCGCTGATGACGAGAGAACTCAGTGGTGGGACTTTGGCTGAAGGTAGAGAGGAAACAGGGCCGGATGGGCAGACAGTGGACAGTTGGAAGAGGGCTGGGGAGGTTACAAGTAGGTTGAAGGCTAGGATCGAGATGATGAAGGTATGTGTATCTCATTGGGTGGTCGGCGTGGATTGAGCTGATGATGTGAACAGGCCAAGCAAGGACTTACGAGACCGGGTGCTTGAGCAACGCTGGCAAAGTACAGAGTGGAGAAGCAATGTTGCCCAGTCTTGTTACGCTCTTGTGAATAATAATTAGGCTCGGTTTGACAGTATGATACCAGGTAGCGTCGTAGCATCAGCTCCAGAGCTGTTCATCGGGATCCGGGCGCAGAGGAATCTATACTACCCACTGTGCATAATAGCCTGTAGATCAGGTAATCAAACGTTCAATCGACCGTTGTTGAAGATTCTACCCATGATTGCGACAATATGTCGCGCCCTTCATCGCAATATCACCGGATATCCCTCCGTGCTCCCACCATTCTTCAAGTTTCACCCTCGAACGTTCAGAGTTACTTCGAATTTCTCCGTGGATACATCTGTTCTTCCTCAAGCCAGTGCTGACCTCTCGCGATTCGCTAGATCATGTTTAGATAGGCTTGTATCACCTTCGTTCATCTCTTATCTTTTGAGGACAGAAGAGATGATCAGAATTATCGGCCGGTCTCTCAATATCGCATTATTAGCTAAGGATTATGAAGCAGAGGATTGATTCGCAAGAGTTTCCCGCGAGCGAAACCTGCTGCGCGCTGACATGCATGCGTGCATCCGGGGCCGGAAATGGTGTGGTGGTGGAGCGGAATAAGGTAAGGCTTTCCCCCCTGGTCACGTGCTCTAAAATATATCATTCTCTCTAAATATGGACGCCCATCTCAACCCTCGTCAGCACCCTTTCCTATTCGCATTCATATCTATCCTCGTCCTTCTCACGGCGATGCTACTGAATTCGACCTCACTGTCTCCCTTTGTTTTGACTTTATTGAACTATTCAACACCTTATGTTCGGAATGCGCGCACCGGGGTTTCCTATCGTGGCACATCTACAAACGGCGTCGAACATTTCCAGAACATTTTCTACGCCGAAGATACATCAGGCTCAAATCGCTTTGCACCACCTGTTCCCTGCGCACCACCTCCCGGCACTATCGTCGATGCAACTGCCGCTGGTGCCTGGTGTCCTCAAGGACTCCGAGGACCTCCGCTACCATTCACGAGTCCTATCACCAACGTGAGCGAGAACTGTCTTAGCCTACGGATCGCGCGACCGTCTAACATTGATTCATCTGCGAAACTGCCGGTTCTGGTTTGGATACATGGCGGTATGAAAATCACAATCGAAGAATACATTTGTGGTCGCTGATAGAGTGCTTAGGTGGCGATGCGCTTGGAAGTGCGTCTGATATACTCTATACACCGGATGGCCTCGTAAGGCAGGCCGAATCAAACGGCCAATCCGTGATCTATGTCGGGATCAATTATAGATTGGGCAGTACGCCAGATCCCCTGAAATGGGTATTCATGTGTAGCTGTTAACGAATACTCAAGTGTTCGGTTACGCCACAAACAAAGCATTGAGAGATGCGAAGCAAACCAACGTTGGGCTGCGGGATCAACGTGCTGCCTTCGAATGTAAGTATAGGAAAAGCCAATGAGGAGTCTATCTTTGAATTACTGAAAAAGAAAAACCCAGGGGTCCGTGACAATATTGAATTCTTCGGCGGAGACCCAGGAAATGTTGTCGCAGTGGGGCAAAGCGTGGGTGCAATGGCTATTGGCTTGCATCTCGTCTCGTACTCAGGCACTCAAGGAGTACCCTTTCAGAAAGCAATGTAAGAGCACCACCACTCCGCAAAAGGATGGAGGCTAAGCGCACCGACAGGATGATGTCCGGGGCAACGGGGACGAATTTTAACATCATGAGCAGCCTCGTAGCAGACAATACCGCAACTGTGGCCAAATCTGTTGGTTGCACTCAGGACGATCCAGACTCTCCAGCAACTGTGGATTGTCTGCGAAAGATTCCTCTCGAAAACTTAATGGACACTTCCGTGAAACTTGCTCGACAATTAAGACCACCTTTCGGAGAGCTAGCTTTCTATCCCAGCTATGACGGCGATTATATTTCCGATCGACCTTCTGTGCTGCTCCGTAAGGGAGCTTTTGTAAAAGGTGCACTTCTTTCTTTGTTACTGATGCAACGATATAGATCCTAACCGTATCTAGGGATACCGATTATAGGCTCCTGGGTTACCAACGACGGCGCCTGGTACGCTCAGCCATCCATCAGCGACGATGCCTCTGTACTCGAAAGCTTTCAGACATTCGTTCTCGGTCTCTCGCAGTCTTCACTACAACGTCTGCTATCCCTCTACCCACTCTCCAATTTTATCCACCTCGTCAGCCCCGACGAGGAAGCGACAGCAGATTATTATCGAGCAGCACAGATAAACCGCGATATCTGGTTTACATGCCCCGTCATTGACTTTACCTGGCAGTACGCTCGATTCGGCGGCGACTCGAATATCCGTCTGTACAATATGAATCAGACAAAGTTCGGTCCGATATTGCAGTACATGGGCGTTCCTCAGTGGCACGTCTGCCACCTCTCTGATATTCCGTATCTCATGAACGAAGACGTCGCCGCCGGCGGAGACAACAGCCCCGATCAGCAGTCCCTTTCTGCTCTGTTGAGTGGAAGCGCCGCTGCCTTCGCTTACTCGGGAGACCCGACGATTTCAAGAGGTCGAACTTTCAAAGATTGGCCGATCGCGTACTCGGACCAAAGTGAACAGGCTTTGAGCAAAGAGTATCCGAAAGATCTGAGCTTGTATGTTGTAGGAGGACCGCAGGGCAGTGGTCCCGCAAGCATGTCTTCTGGAACAGGTGGTGGAGCCAAATCGGAGCGTGAGAAAGCATTGGCGTGGGAGCAGGTGATGGAGCGGTGTGCCTTCATCAACTCGATTCTGGACGAAATCGGGGTTTGAGATCGCTTCGCCAGTCCGAGACAAGTTGAGACTCGGCTTTGTGAAATCTAGTCTTCTCACGAGAATTTATCTGTTCTGGGTTACTGACAAGGTAGGACGCAACAGGACCGGCACGTTTGATAGAAGGGAGCCATGATACCTTTAGACATGGGGCAAGGTGAACATGCTAGCTGGGCCCTGGAATTCAAGGGGAAAGGACCTGTGCGAAGTCGAGTCGAATTGTATCCGGGAAAATTCAATGCTAGAGAGCCCCTTCTATTGTGTCTTTCGGACACGATGCTTGGTGCATCGTACCTCCGTGTCGCGCCTCACGTCAACAGAGAGCCCGAGACCATCACGTAACCATCAAGTATCTTTACTTCCTAACTCGGACGCGGACTCAGCCCCACACCACAGTCGGAATGGCAAGGAGAGCGTCCCCCTCCCAATTCCAGTACCTCGTTTGCGCCGGCATCATGCTCACAGCCAGTGGTAAGACTTTCTAGCAAGCTAGTCTCGAGCTCTCCTGACCCATTTCGGCATACTTCTCCGAGAATCCTATATCTTCACACTTTTTTCTCCTCTCGTTAAACTAGCGCATCATCACAGCGATCGTCCAGCCGATTTTCCTGTCAGGCGTCGCGCCCGAGAACTCGGTCGGCTCGTGCAAGATCTTCCCATCGACTGTTTAAACCGCGATTCCCGTTCTGCAAAATGAACTTCTCGACAATCGTCATCTTGTCCCGCTGCACTCGCCGCGAACGACATCTGCGGGCACATCTTTACGGATCCTAGTGGTGGGGATACCTTCTATGTCCATGTCGCAATCGACCCTTCAGTATAATACAGCTCGTGATGTTAAAGTGACCGCATTCATAACACTCGCTTTCACGCATTTGACTGACTCGTGCGTGTGCCAGGGCCCGAGAGATAGCTCAATAGCGGTTAGTGCCTAGATCACCTGAGCGCGTCCAGGCCAAGATGTAGCTCGGGTTGACCGTCGCTGAAGCCTAGTTCATCAAAGCCGGCAATGCAGTATTGCTTACAGCATCGGGAACTAATCAGGCCCATCAGGCAGCTTCTTTGAACGCCACGCGCCCACCACAACAAAAGCCTGACACACCACTTCGAAACGAGTGTTCCAGTCTATACAGGCCTCGATCCTCGACTGGACTACACCCTTTTCATCGAATATAGTCTCTCGTCCCCTTACATTGCTTTCAAGGCAGTCGAACCGGTTTAGTGTGAGATCATTTTGAAACACAGCAGTTTTAGCCTAGTGCATCACAGCCTTAGTTGACTACCATTCGGATCTGTTTCAAGTCCGGCTGCGCAACGGGGCGGATTGAGACGGGCAACCTGGGCGGGGCCTTACCCGTTGCGCACGTAGCGGGAATTCGTTTGATATAATGCAAAATTGCATTATGATCAGATCTTTTTCTGCAGAATCGCATTACACACGCATCCGCTTTTCTACAGAATCGCATCATGATCAGATCTTTTTCTGCAGAATTGCATGACCCACGGATCCGTTTTTCTGCACAATGGCATTACACACGGGTCCGCTTTTCTAAGGAATCGCATCACGGACGGACCCGTTTCCTGCAGGATTGTCGCAATAAATTTGCTGCACAGCAACTTTGGCATGCTTTAAAAAAGTGCCTCACACAATCTTTATTTATATATGTCCGGGGACCTCAGCGCGCATACGTATGTTAATTTACTTCAAAATCGCGGATGTTAGTCCGATCTGAGGGAACGTATACGTGTGAGATAGGTCCGAGCTCCATACCACCCTTCCCCCACGAGGCCCTTCGAAACAAGACAACAGCGATAACAGCTCCGAGACTGGATCCGGCGAGGGTGTAGAATCCCGGCGGCTTTCTTGTGCCCTCTGGATCTCAGGAAACTTTACCCGCACGGCTTTCCGATCACGTGCCTGAAACGCAAGTTGTACGATGCCGCGTCGCCACGACGTCTTTGGTGTCTCGTCACGCGGTCGGCGCACGAGCTTCCTCGGAGATGACGATCCGCAAAACGTATAGCGACCAGAAGCAAAAGTGGGCGTCGATGTCGCGGTTCGGCATTTCTACCTTGATGAAGTTCTGAGCCTCGCTCTTACCGTTTGGTCTAAGTCGCATCGACCTGCCTCGGCCTGATCTAAGGAGACCTTTGACATAGACATCGTTTCGTCGTCGGATACGGGGCTCATGGGCGGCTTGGAGTATTTGCGGGGTCCTTTACGAGGCGCTACGCCCAGATGAAAGTCGGGTCTGGTTTAAAAGCCATAGGTTGTGGGCTTTGCGGACTTGTGTAGCATCGCGGAAGAGATAGGGAAGAATTGAAATGTCTCGGCATTGAGGGGTTGATTTCTTTGAGAAGGGGGGAAGTTGAAAAGGTGGGCCGGCATGTTGGGATCTTGCACGCAACGTATTGTTTTCGGAGAGACGATAGACCGCAAACGGGTACCCGGTATTCCGGTTCCAATAGACGCATCTTGAAGCTCAGGTCTAGCATCCTTGAGGAAAGAGTCTGATAAACGCTTTGTTTCAAGACGGACTTAGACTCCGCAAAGCCCAGGCCAGGTCTTTCATGCGTCCCGATCGGAAGCGGGCCGGGATAGCGATCAAACCCACGGTTGGTTCAAGATTCAAGATTCAAGATCCAGAGGACGGCGTCGGTAAGCTTGCAAGCTCGGTCGGGACCTGCAATGATGCCGCCTAACGGATTTGGCTGTCTTCGCAGAACAGCGGCTTCAAGCAAAATCTCCGTGATGCTCAGAAAACCACCCAGAATGTCAAGCGTGAGCACTCTCCGCTAGCGTTGGCTGCCCCAAGCACCGGCTTCTTCATCCGCTGTCGACATCCTCCAGGAAGCCAGGTCCTTCGCTAAAATCTCCCAACCGAGCAGCCAGCCTCCCATGTCGGGGAAACCAGCTTCGAGGCACGGAGAGCGCCGCTCGTCTCGTCGCCTTTGGTGTAGCAGATCACGGCGCCTTTCGATACGGTATCTTTGACCGCCGAGAGCCGGCCGGTTGCACACGCGCCCGTCAGCGGGGTTCCGTGATCACCACCTTCGAGCTCGGGCTCTGCGCCTGCGTTGGTAGGGATTTCGATGGAGTCGCTTTGCTGTGGAGTCGCTATCGTGGAGGCTGCGTAAAGCGCTGTGCTGCCATACACCGCGCGGTGAGCTAGAAATTTTGATCGGTTCTGCCGGTACTCGCCTTGGCGGTTTTCTTACAGTAAAGCGTGTGACTTCAATGTTCCATATAGCCTCCGTCAGTATCTTCGTTTCGTGAGCGATGTAGGCGCCGGGATGGGGTGCGAAGTTCGGCATGGCGGAGATGTGAGGTATCGATGCTGCATTTAACAATAAAGTCAATGGAGATGTCGAACTATGATCTTCTGATCCAAGCTCGCGGCCAGTAATCGTGTTCGAAAAGGGTGGAAGGATCGGATTTGTGGTTGGCCGCATGATGTAAAACTGTTCGACCGTCAGTATCATGCACTTGGAGATCTGTTCCACTTTTTTATGAGTCTCTGGATGCAAGCTGTATGACCATTCTGAGTTGATTGCATAATCGGGTTGGAATGCCATCTATCCAACGAGTTCGGGTTTGCTCCTTTCTGGAGTAAGGTTCGATCATGGGAGGTCCGATTATTAATGTTTACAGATCACGTGAAGTCAGTTGGTACCTTCACACAGATGATTCAAGATCAATCTGCAGCACTCATCTTGATTCATTCGCGACAGCAAGATGGAAGCCACCTCATCAGCCAGCATCGATGCGGAGTCGTGCCTTCTAGCGAAGAGCTACTGGGATTCAGGCCTGCTGCTAGAAGCTCAATCATGATACCGCGCGGTATCGATGAAGGCCATCGCACGCCTTGCACACCAGACCAGATCCTAATCGTGCGGGATCGAACCGAGCTCCTGATCTGGGCGAGAAGGTTTCCCATCAGAGGCGGACTGCGTCCAAAATAGCAAGCCGCTTAGATTGGTGTTGTTTGAGAGATGTCACCTCTGATCGACGCCTAAACCGCGAGGACAAGGAGATCTGGGTCGAGGCAGGGTTGGCAGTTGTTGGAATGGTTGGGTTCGAGGCCTGAACTGCACCAACTATCATACAAATCGAAACCAACTATCAACTGTCAGTGCAACCGGTAGTGGAGCTTTTTTGGTAGTCCAAATGGTCAAATTTTCGCCGGACGAGGTCTTCAAGATTATTTCTAATATGATTAATAATTGGGAGATTAGGAATTCAAAGATGAAATCCTACTCGCTACCTGATAATCATCGAAATACATATGAATGTAAAGGCGATCTTGGCACGCATTTCTCGGAATTTTTTGGATTCCCATTGGATGACGACGTATTCTTACTGCACATGCCGTCATCGTTGTGGAGAAGTGTAACAAGTGATGTCGGACTTGTGAACGCTCTCTGTGCCGATCACAGTAGCGTCTCCCAGATGAATTGATTGGGGACACACGACTGAACACATCCTTCACGAATAATCCGAACCTACTCGAAATTCAAGCCGCTTCACTGCCACACAAGCCAGAGCAGATTTAAACTTGGGGATGTCTGTAATGATATCAATAGACGAAGAAATCCGACCACGGATCGTACCAGCGCCATTTGTCCGACCCCCAGGTCTTTGCCTCGAGCGCGTACCTGATGACATATAGCTCATACCCAAACGCGAAAAGATAGGATAGCACGTATTGCATCGTACAGCCCACCATAAATGGTGCGATAGCATAGAGGACGAACCAGAAAGCACTCATCTGCACATCCTGATGTCTCCTCCTGCGGATATATCGATGAATAAGACGTTGCCCAGAAGATCCCATTGAAGCTACCATCACGGCGACATTGATGATGAGACTAAGCACTACCGGCACGGATTTCGAAATCGAATCCCCCATGAGTAGAGCAATGCGTCGAGCTGATCTTTTTTCTAAGAGGACTTGCCCCTGCATGTACTTAGTGGGCCACATCGCCCAGACGAGTTGTTCAAAAATCAAAGAAGACCAAGAACTTTGGCTTGAAAGTAATTCGGGTATTTTATCCAAAATGGGGATCGTGACTTTGCGAGGGCCAGTCCAGGTTGAAAGTAATATCCCATTACCACGGATTTCCAATTTACCATCACACGCCAGGAAGACGAAGGAGTAGCAGACGGATAGGATCCCAATGATTGCATAAAGACCGTTAATCGAGTCAAGTACCAATACCGCATCAAGACGCTGGCGCCGGATAACGAGTACTAGACTAGCAATACCCCGGGCTAGGACAACAGTAAGGTTGATGAGCTGGCCACTATTGAGTAAAAGCCTGTCCCATGACCAAGGCAGCGGTGTGTAACTCAGTCAGTCAGATGGAAAGAAACCAATGTTGACGATCCCAGTTGTAATACCATCGGACATGATTGTTTTCGTTCGAACTTGGATACTGTACCCGGCTGCCGACACTAAGTAGCGAAAGCAACCTCCACGACCAGTCACGCTTCAGTAGAAAGCGAAATAAACGTAAAAGTAATTGTAAAGGAAGTCCCCTGCAACAGTTGCGCCAGGCAAGACGAACAACATAATCTTTCGAGGCAGTGCCGTTCTCCAATTTTCAGACAGGCCTTGTAGGGTACCCAGATGACCGCAAGCGGCCATGACAGCTATACAGAGGGCGAGTGTTTTGAGAACAAGAGTGGGGATGGTACGAGAGACGTCGGTGCTATTGCGTTGTGCTGTAGGTATTCCGTCCAGGCTGAGAGCGACTGGATCTAAGTACATCCTGTATGTAGATCACACAATAGGCGGGTGATTGCTTTTTGGTACATAACCGATGATAGTGAATCAACTTTGATAGAGGATAGGAAAGTGAGGCTCCACAAGATACTGAATCCTCAGTAGGAAACAAGGACCAGCGACCGCCTTTGCAAGGCGCTTCGAGCGAGGCGGTGTTTCGTTAGACTTGTGCGAAGATTTTGAAGATGATATGCGTGATTCAGGGGAAGAGAAAAAGGATTCTCCCTCTCTGACCTCGTTTTGCTTCGCATCTTTTGAAGCCGCCGCTTTCTCCGTACGACTACATGTAGAAGACACCCATGATTGATGAGGAAATGCCTCAGTGACGTATGTTGGGTACGCCAAACCCACACACGTCTAAGCCCAGGACTGTTACGATCACGTAGTAGGCCTACACCTAAGGCGCTACATCACCCTCTGTTACCTAGCCCACTCCTCAAAAGCGGTGTCCTCGGGTGAGCATCACAAGAAGCCGGGGGTAGATTTCTGTCTTCCTTTCTCCCCACAGTATGGGACGACAGCGTGCAGAGATTTTACAATCCGTTAGCCCCAGATGAGCACGCGTGCTTGGCTCGCATTCTATGAATGTTCGAGTATGCGGTTTGCATGCTAGGAGTTGGAGGCCGCTGTGGCTGCGGTAATGTAGAATGAGACCCTAGTACAGGTAAGTATTGGAGAGCTGGTCAACACTTATGGTATCGTGGGCAATGTCGTCCAGCCAGACTTTTCACAGTGGGCGAATATTGCGATCTCTGCAGTGCTGACTTGCATCGTTGAATGTCGCATATCGATTCTTTGGTGTATGCTTGGAATTGATTGTTCGATGTTTTGTCAAGTGAGAAGCGGAGCTGAAGAGAGTCTGACTTGGGATTGCCGTTATGGATTTGAACTTGAATATGAATGTGAATTTCACATTCAAACTCAAGAACGCCTAGCTAAACACTTCGTTTGCAAGCTTGAATCTAGCAGGGTTCTATTCTAGATCCTGATAGCGCTTTCCAAAGCCTTACGCTTCTTCTCCGTCCTGGCGATAGCTTTCTGCCCCATGATACCTCCGCCCCAGTGACGCTTCGCTTCCTCGTACTTTTCTGAGTAGCCTTCCTTGATGGTCGAGACGAGCTTCGAAAGCTCGGACTTGTCTTCTGAGCGGACTTCCGTGAGGGCGAGTACAGCTGCGGTCTGGTTTATGGTCAGAATCATAAATACTACGTAGACTGCGAATAGGAGCACAAAGTGGTGACATACCTTCTTGTGCACAACAACGCCCAACCTGGCTTTGCCCTTGACAATAGCATACGGCACACCCATCTTCCTGCACAGTGCGGGCAAGAAGATTACCAGCTCGATCGGATCCACGTCGTTAGGAATGAGCACCAAGCCCGCCTTCTTGTTCTCAATTAATCCCACCACATGGTTGAGCCCGTACTTCACAGCATAAGGCTTCTTGCTAACATCCTCCTTCTTCTTACCCTCGGTGACAGCCGTAGCTTCCTTGAGCAATCGTTCCTTCTTCTCGGCTTTGGTTTCTGGCTTGTATTTGTTGAGGAGCTTGAAGGTTTGGGCGGCGGTGTTACGGTCGAGCACGTTGGAGAACTGCGCGATCGCAGGAGGGACTTTGAGACGGAGGTTGAGGATCTTCTTTTGGCGTTGTAGGCGGACGTATTCGGGCCACTTTACCATGCGCGAGAGGTTGCGGCGCGGTTGGATGTCTTGGCCTATGCCGAAGTTGCGAGGACGCTTTTCGATGAGGGGATTCTACACATTCAAGGCAGACGGTTAGTATTCTAGAGACTCTCTGATCTTCGTAATGCGGATGGGACCAGATATCGGAAGGAGGGAAAATTTAGGCGGGAGGAGGAAGCAACTCACCTTCGCGGTCTTCTTAGTAGCCCCCGCCTTACTCTGGGGGAAAGGCGCCGGAGTGGCTTTCTTGCCTTGCTTGGGAGGCTGTCATTGAGAAAAGAAGATCATCAGCGAATCGTGTTCACCAAGTAAGATCTTCTTTGAACTCTAGAGAGACCACGAGCTGCATTGCTGCAAGCTCACGGCTCAAGCCTTTTGTTCTTCACCAGTGCTGGGTCGCTCGAGAGAGCTTCCAGCAGGTGGCGGAAGGTCTCATTGGATCAAGAATATGTAGCATTCATGATACTAATTGAGCCCAGAAATGGTGCTAAGCTTACCATGATTGTCGATATCGTTAATAGTGAGCGTGAAGATTTGCTGCGTAGATTACTTTTAGGTGTTCGACAAGATGTTCCTTGGTGGGAGCGCTAGCTAAGCGACCACTAGCGGATATGGCGTCAGCCTCACAGGTCCCCAGTAAACGCCCAAGGGCTTGGGGCTTGGAGAAACCAAACAACGGTCGAGAGCCAGACCGCATACCTTCTCATGGCTCTCCTAGTTCAATTCTCGACGCGTCGGTCTATTTGCGTTGTTACGCACAGAGTGAGCGCCAAGAAATAATGATACTCAATCCTACGAAAGAAGGACGGCTGCAGTCTTCATCGAACATTCAACGTAAAGTCGCCGTGAGGACTTGAGTCATTCCTACAGTAGCCTGAGACTATCTCAATCGCGATGGAAGGCTATCGAACCCGAGCCTACCCTCCTATGGTCTCTACTAAGATGGATCCCTCCTACAAAGTTGATGAAGGCTACTCCGAGGATACAAGAAGTCAAGATGACCCTGATTCCCCAATGAGAATGGAGCCAGAAGGAGACGATATGCTGCCAACACAGACAGCTTTTGACGCTGTGATGGCTCTCAGCGAAGGGGAGAAGAGTGGTAAGCAATACCAGCTTTTCCCCACAATGTTACGGCTTATAGCAGACCTTACTAACATGCGTAGAATTTGTTTATAACATGCTACGTACCCTCAGAGTCTCCTCCATAGCCTCCGTCGTTGATCGGTTATGGCCCCTCTTCCACAAAGATCCGATCACCATCTTTCCTGCGGAGATCATGTCGCAGATCTTTGCTTGCCTAGATCCCCCATTGTTGCTGGAAGCATCTAGGGTTTCTCGAGCCTGGAGAGAAAGAGTGCTCGATAGTGGACTCTGGAAGCACAAGTTCAAGACTGAAGGGTGGGGCTTGAGAATGGATGAGATTGAGCACTTTGAAAACAATTATAACCAGAGGGCAGTGGGGTCACGTTCGCCGACTACAAGGACCGAGGAAAAAAGCGCGCAAAAACTGTATAAGGCACTGCCTAGGGTTTCCCGACCAACACGCCAAACTTCTCAGAATGCTCAACAGGACAACGGTCAGGTCAATCAGGAGCCTGGAGATGATGCCGAGATGGTGGACGTCGGTTCGGCGTCCCCTGAACGGTCTCGTATCGAGCCGGCCGAGGCCTTTGGGCAGGTGGATCCCTCAAAGGCACAGGGAAAACAGCCATGGAATGAGATCAAGAAGGAAGCGCCTGATACGAAAGAGGGTCAGAAAAACTCAATTCCTGGAAAACTTCATCTAGCGCAATCTCTTATGTTATATGCTTCTCCAGGCCAATCACGTCTGAATTATCATCACGTCTTCAAGCAAAAGCGGAAGCTTGAAGATAATTGGAACAATGGGCAATTCCAAAGTTTTCAGCTACCTCATCGGGATCACCCAGAGGATGCTCACACCGAGTGCGTTTACACGATACAATATTACGGGAAGCATTTAGTGAGTGGAAGTCGTGACCGCACGCTGCGGATCTGGGACATAGATGCACAGCGTCTTATCAGGAAGCCGCTAGAAGGCCATACTGGCTCGGTCCTGTGCTTGCAGTTTGATGACCGAAAGGAAGAGGACATCATAATCTCTGGCAGTAGTGATACGCACGTCATTCTTTGGCGTTTCTCGACGGGCGAAATGATAAAGCAACTCACTAATGCTCACAGAGAGTCGGTGTTGAATCTGAAGTTCGACAAGCGATTTCTTGTGACATGTTCGAAGGACAAGACTATCAAGATATGGAATCGACAGGAGCTACGGCCTGGGGATAAAGACTACCCGGTCAAAGGAGCTCCAGGTGGTGGCCACTGCCCTTCCTATATCCTTGACATGAACGCTATTGCGAGCACACTGCGCAATGGACGACCCGATGTGGATTTTCAAAATCATCTGCTCGAACCTTATACTCACCTGATGACGCTTGATCTTCATGGAGCTGCTGTCAACGCCATTCAAATTTACAGGGACCAATTAGTTTCAGCATCTGGAGACCGTAATCTCAGAGTCTGGAACATACACAGTGGAGAATGTTCCGCGAAGGTCGAAGCCCACGCGAAAGGAATAGCTTGCGTCCAGTACGATGGGAAAAGGATCGTAAGTGGGAGCAGCGACAACACGATTCGGATTTGGGATCCAGCCTCCAAGACCGAAGTCGCTCGTCTAGATGGCCACACGAGGCTTGTACGTACGATTCAAGCGGCATTCGCGGACCACCCTGGAGGGAGGGAAAGGCTCGAATCCGAAGCGATGGAAGTCCAACGCCAGTGGCAGGCAGCCAGTATTGCGGGATTGATTCCTCCTAGCTCTGAGCGGCGACGTCAAGGAAATCCTGGATCACGGAAACCTAAAGATATCAAGAGTGTTGGAGCAAAGATACCTCCGAGCGGTGGCGGAAGTCGATGGGGCCGTATAGTATCGGGTTCCTACGATGAGACTATCATCATATGGAAGAAGACAGATGATGATGAATGGGTGATTGGGCAGAGGCTACGTCAAGACGACGCACTTCGAGCTGCCGGCCCTCCACTCATTCCTCGATCGGACGCCCAAGCTCAAGCACAAGCGCAGGCACCATCAAATCCACTCCATCTCCCAAATCATGCACTAAACTCTCAAACTCATCAAGCGCCACCACGACAGCATCCTCTTCAGGCCGCCGGTGTCCAAGGTCCTCTCCCGGCGCATCAGATAGCTCAACAAATCGTGCAAGCTGCTGCTGCAACCTCACAACAAGGTTCGTCCACTCACCAACAGCCTCCGAACCCGAATCAACCCCAGAACCCGACGCAAACCCCTTGGACCAACAGTGCTTACGCACGGCGGCTTTTGCGAGCTCAGCAGCAGGCTAACATACCTAGTCTTTCCGCTGGGGGACCATTGAATGCTCCTCAGAATGCTGGTCAAGCAGGAAATACGCCGAATCCTGCACCCACTCTACCAGCATCAGCACCTCCACCGCTCCATCCCCATCACGTGCCACGGCCTGGCCCACCAATCCCAAATGCTGCACAAGTTGGGCAACCTAATGCTAGAGTTTTCAAGCTGCAATTCGATGCTAGAAGGATTATTTGTTGCTCTCAGGATCCGAAAATCGTTGGGTGGGATTTTGCGAATGGAGATGAGCAAATTATTGAGAGCAGTAGATTCTTTGCTGCTCCTCAATGATGATTCTGGAATTTGGGATCTTATTCTGCGGCTTGAGCAATCCACCGTGGGCAGCTGAGCGGGAGCAAGTAGGTAGAATCAAAGCGGTCAAGGGTGCATTGGAAGGTTCAAGCATTTTCTCTGCAGCTACAATCTGATATCCCAAGGAGAGCTTTTGTCTATCTAATGCCTGTGAGATATTTGCGATGTATACACTATTCACTTAATGTGCTCAGCAATCCATGTTGGAAGCTTCGTCTCTACTCGTCACTGCCCGTCACTGCCCGATGAAACAGATCCTTGTCAGTTCAAGGAGCATTAAAAGCTCCTGTATACAATTAGCGTTCTCCGCATAGTTACCACATGCTTTCCATTTCTTTGCGAGGCATCCTTTTTGCCGGCTATGCTTGCTAACCTTTATGCAAGACACTCATGACATGTACAAACGTGTTCCGCTCTAAAGACCTTTGAGAGACGCAGCTGTACCTATCCTGCAAGAACCACTGCACTACGAAAAGGAATTCAAGAAGGCTCAAATTTCTCTACGGCAGTTGAACATGCTCTCTGTGGCCCTCGACACCATGGTGCAGCCACCGCAGCTCATTTGCATATGTCCACAGCTTTCTCGGCGTCATAATATAAGATTGGATTCCTGTCCGACTTGGTTTCCCTATTTTAGGCTTCTCTGGTCGCCCCTGATACACTCTGGGTTATGTTGCCCACTTCAACCAAGGCCCAAGCTCAGGCCTGCATTGTCTGTCGAGTCCTCCATCGGAGACGCTCAAACCACAGTCCACGTGAATTTCAGGCCGATGTTATAGCTTGAAGAATTCCCAGCTCCTTTGCTCATTTCAATCACGGCACGGTCAACGGTTGAGCGCCCTTGTCTCAGAGGTCAGGGGCAAGGAAGATTTGAGGCATCAGAAGGTCAGCAAATAGCAGCATATAAAATACGCCTGTCAGGTCTGGAGGTATCATCTTAAATCCTGTCAGGTGCCATGGATATGATATGGGCTGTCCCACCAGCCGGTGGAGGTCTGATCTCCACTGGGAAGTCCGCCACTCGTGCCACCAATTTTGGAGGTCCAGATTTCTGCTGTCCAACAATGCACCATTCCCAACATCGTTTAGCGGCTTGGCAGTGAAAAAGGTGGAACTTCAAGCCAACCCCACTGGTGCATTGAGCCCAAACACTCACCTCAAACACACACCCTAACCCTCTCACTTCGGCAGACTCTGTCTATGATTGTGAATCTTCTAGCATAAATATTCTACTCTTGAGCAGGACAGCATGGCTTCTACACCCCGCTGAACCCAAGCCGACTCCTCAAGATTCCGACGCACATTCACCGAGCAGGTCAAAGTTGCTGCATGGTGGCCCTCTGCATTCTTTACCAGCCCAGTACCACAGAAGCAAGTCGAAGTATTGATAGACCATTCCGCAAGGTACTGTGACTCCCTGCATTCCTTGGAAGCTTTGCTGAGGGACCTCAGATCACTCCCCCTTGCCAGCAGTGACTCGAGCCTCAAAGTAAGCCATTTGCCCAGATTTTCTGCCAATCCGTTCAGCATAATTCTTGCTTACGATACTTCTTCAGCGTCCCATCACACACTTCCCTCGCCAGATCCCTTTCTCCGCCAGGGTTCTCAATAGAGAAATATGCACTTCGCGCAGACTCTGAAGGGATAAAGCACTCCGACTCTATCGGCGTATCGCTCTTTGGGACTTGAGCAATCGAAGACTTAAAAAGAGCAACACGCGGCATGCTGGCAACAGCGCTCGCTCAGAATCCCATGGTTCAAAACAACATGGCCTCATTACAGGCGCGGGGACACATGAACGGAAGCTCGACACTTTCTGCGTCTTCTAGTATGCCATCTCACAATAGCCGGTGGTACTCTCGCTTTACAACAAATACTGACTTTAATTCAGATCAGAGAGGCCTTTTCCCTGCCGCAGTACCCTCAACCTTCTCGCCACCTCCCCCAGACGTGTTTCCTAAAATGGGCTCGAATATCATGAATATCAAAGCTGGCGCTAACAGCTCGTTGTATCAAATCTGCACGGGTCTGCGGCAGCGGCTAGGAGATGTCCCTGGATTCGAAGATCACATAATAGAGATGGAGGAAGAAGAAGAGGATTCGGCCGATGAGCCAAAAGATCCAGTCACCTTGATGTGGAATTGTTTGAGGCGTGGCTATCCGCTCATGACTATATACAACGCGTCATCGCCAGAAAGACCACTCAAATTTGATGCAACACAAATTCGCGAAGATAAGGTCGGAAAAGCAACGACGTTCAAATTCCTGCAAGCTTGCATGACAGATCTCAAGATCCCTCCCCACGAGTGCTTTCTCATCACTGACTTATTTGGGGAAGATACCACTGGATTTGTGAAGGTGAGTTTTGATATTCCTTTCGTTCAGTTGCCGTCTGCAAACCAACGCTTTTTTGATGAAGGAGAATTCTAATTGGTGTCTACGGTTGGAGACTGATCACTGACATCATCTTCAGGTGACGAAGCTTGTGAACAGGGTCTTGGACATCCTGGATACACGGGGGTTTTTGCGGCACAACGAACAACCCACCAAGGCTGCAGTTGCGGAATCCGCTCCTACCTCTTACAAAGCGCATGTCATCGAAGAGCTCCTCATGACTGAACGCAATTATATCCAACATCTTGAAATACTTCAAGAGTTTAAGAGACAAGTCACTGGCGGCATCGCAGGTGATGCAATTCACGACATATTTTTGAACCTCAATCAATTACTGGATTTCCAGAGAAGATTCTTGGTCAGAATTGAACAACAAAATCGCTTGTCTGAGAGCGAACAGAACTGGGGCAAACTGTTCTCCTACTACAGAGAATCATTCCGAGTGTACGAACCATTTATCGCCAATCAAAATCGTTGCAATGAGACCGTACTCAGCGTATGGCCAAAGCTCAAGAAAGCTGATCTATCAAACGAGTTGAGGGGCATCGTTGAGACACCATCAGTGCTCCTCAGTTTCCTAATCAAACCTTTCCAGCGCCTATCGAAGTACCCTCTGTTGCTCGCTGTACCATCACCCATCGCTTTGAAGTCAGGATATTGTACTAAATGTTGCATAGGAATTGCGCACGAAAGGCGGCCTCGACCTTGAAAAACAAGAGGATCTCGAAGAAGGTGAAGCAGCAGCCAGATCCATTATGACCCGAGCGGACGAGGCTGTCCAAAAGGAACACCATGCTGCCGCTGTCAACGAGTTGCAGAGTAGGGTTGAAGACTGGAAAGGCCACAAGATTAATCATTTCGGCGAACTCCTACATTTCGGCAATTACACGGTCTTGAAGGGAGAGGGCGCGAAAGTGGTGGAGCGCGAGGTTAGTGTCATATTCGATTCCCTGGATCCAGTCACGCGAGCAATGGTTTTCTCCCTGTTTATGCGCTCCTTGCATCGTGGAACCTCAAAGCCCCCACGCCCACGGTCATGGACGTCCGCGTTGCAATTTTTGAACCGCAACCCGCGTGGGAAACATGTCAGCGACCTTGCAAGTGTCCCTGAGCATTCGGTCGAGGAACATCGTCCTGTTCCCGTGACGCCGAAGACCCCTCCGAGGCGATCCATGTTCCTTTTGCGCAGAAAGACACCCCCTGTATGTCCCCAAATACTTTCCCAAGCACCTTCCCAGATACCCGTGGAGCCCCCTTCGTGGAGCCCGTTTCGCTTTCATTTCAAGCGTCGTAAAGGTCCTACCCGTGGGATGCTTGGAACACCGCCTTCTAGAATCAGCTCCGACGCCGAGCCTCCCATGAAGACGAAACCCCCTGAGGAGCAGGCAATTGAAATTTTTCAAAACGCTCTCCAGATTTTAAAGATTGGTACTGAGCCTAAGCCTGCCACATCAGAAGGCATGAACAGAGCTCCAACCTCGGAGTCCTCAACGGACGACGCATATCTCAGAATCATGGACTGGTCTCATAACACACCTTTCCACACAAAGGCCTCCAAGGCTTATCCCCCCAAAGCACTTACCCCTCTGAAATTTCTGCTGCTTAAGTCCATACGTGAAGCAAGGCACTTGTACAAGCTCGATGGCGCTTTTAAGAACACAACGCTTTTCTTGTTTTCCAACTCGCAATTGCCAGACCCAATCTTATCTCTAGCTGCTCGTGCTGCTGCTACTACTGCTACTGCTACTGCTACTGCTGAACACGCGTTGGGAATTAAGCCGATGTCAGATCTAGAGAAACAAGTTGCTGACGATTTGGCGATTGAATCGCTCGTGCGTGAACAGTACAAAGTCTACCTCTTCGAACGCATCCTGCTATGTTGCAAAGAAATCAACCCGAACAAGCCCAAGAATAAAATGCTGGCAGGAAAGCAACCTTTGGTCGACAAGAAGGGAAAGCTAAAGCTTCAGTTGAAAGGTCGGATATTCATGCAGAATGTCACAGACGTTGTGACCTTGAGTAAGCATAGTACAAGAGAAAATGTTGTCTTTGAAATAACAACCACTGACACTAATGTAGATCAAGGTCAATATACTCTCCAAATCTTCTGGAAAGGCGATCCTGGTGTTGAAAACTTTGTCATTCGGTTCCCCGATGAGGCGCAAATGATCAAGTGGCGGGACACAGTGCAAGCACAGAAGAAGAGTCTTTGTGACCAGGCAAGGAATTCCGGTCAAACTGGCACTTCGGCAACAGAGTTTAACTATATGAAAGACCAAGTGCTTTCTAAGAACCCATATCAAGAGGATGAGGATATGGAAGAGGAGGAGATTATCAGTCAAATCGTTGGCCCCACCCAATCTTCCTTCACCGTGAGTCGGAATCCGTCAAGCAATAGTCTGCGCTCAATAGCCGGACCCACTCGCATGGCTCCTCCTAAATTTCCACTCGCAGAGCATGGCAACGGGATGTATGCGCCTCCCTTGAGCCTGAATACAAACGTTCCCCCTGGTACAGCTGCTTCACCAGGGGAATTCCCAGGGAACTCTTACTTTTCGCCAACCAATGACTCACCAACATCCACACGCTCAACCTCTCAGCAAAGCTTTTCTCAGTTCACTCGCCAACAAACAGCTGCTGGTCATTGGCCGCACGAAGAAAATAAGCATCGTACAGCTCCAGCGATGGGTCGCGCACCTTCTCGAGAGGGACCGGCTCCACCGAACAGCTATGTTGTTAACGGTCGAACAGTCACGCGGCCATCCTTGCCTGTCATGGCAGCATCCCAAAACCCTCAGCAGAGCCGTCTTCGCTCCGCTAGTACTCCAGACATTCACAATCTGAATGCCCCTGGAGCCAGACGTCAAGGTGCTAGCCACCTTCCAACTCAAGCGGAAAACGTTCCAATGCCTCCAATTCCCTCGCATATGGTCCAAGGTCGAGCTCCCCTCAATCGGAGCCAAACAAGCTCACCAGTCGAAAGCCAGTTGCCCATCCGAAGCGCAACCCAGTCCCCTTCGGTACACCGGGATCGAGCTCATCGACAGTATCAAGAACCAATCGGCTATGATCGTCAAGGACAGAGACTGCAGCAGAGCTTCGAGAGCGAAACCCGTGACTATCATCATGGCCACTATGCTGAAGAGCCGACTCAGCTCACTCCTCAAAATACCGAGACTTCTTCGTCGGCCAACAGTATCATGGACTATCCGAATCAGTTGAAAGTCAGGGTCAGGTTCGATCCGGAACCAAGCCATGTGACCATCGTCGTTCCTACATTCATCAAACACCGCTCCCTGACCGACCGAATCGATTCGAAGATGGCTAAGGTAACAGCAGCATCCATCGCCAAGAAAACTGCTCGGCTGCGATATGAAGACTCGGATGGCGATATGGTTAGAATCGAGACCGACGAAGATGTCCATCTCGCTATTGAAGATTGGGCTACCCAGAACGAACGACAGATCCTTGAAGGTCCCGCACCTGACTTCGAGTTGCAATGGCAACAGAATTGAGACTCTTCTTGTACAAGCCTTCACTATGAGAACGGTTCTAGAATACTAGTTCGATCCAACCCCGCTTCATGCGCCTGCTAATACACTCCCCGTGGCGGATGTACGATGCAATGCTATCACCCTGTCAGCATTCCACCTGGTGGTCCCAGCTTACATCGACTGGCTGAACATCAACTTTTCTTTCGGCGTTCATGTGGCGCTCAGGCATACATTCAGGCCTCAGCACTACCACATTTCGTCTCTATTAGCAACTATCGTCGGCCTCTTGCAATTATCATAGTATTGGTGCACCGGCGCATCGGTTAATGATATCCCAACGGCGAGGGCGGCATACCCGTTCAACTCATCCCTCGGAGCACTCCATGATCTTCACGCTCCTTGTATCTAGGTCATGCTCCCTTCTTCACTCTACGACGCCTTATGCATACATCTTGCATACCGCAAACATTCTAGATCTCGTCGTTTATTTACGCTCGGGTCAGAAGCTCGGTCCAGGTCTACAACATAACGGTGTCATGGTTTTGAGGCAGGGAAAATGGGCTATGAGAGGTCTTTTCATGATGGCGGATGGATGAAGGAAGGCGTTTTTTATTGTTTATGAGAGGAGTTGGGTGTTTGAACGATGCCATGACGTCTATGAATGGTATTATGTCGCATGCGAAAATGTACAGCGGAGAGCATAGCGATGTGCAGATGATAGCATTTCTCCATTCTCATTTCAATCCAAAGTATTCACGTGAAACAGAACAGCGTGATTTCGTCCACGTCGTGAAATTCGTCCGATGCATCTGCCCCAGGCAAGACCAAGATAGCTGCAGAAGCTACTTCTCCACGCGCTCAAATCCCAAAATCAGCTGGTTAGCTCTCGGATGAGCGGTGTACGCATCTACTTGCTCGATGCCCTCGTCATCAATGATGTGCGTCCTGTAATTCGTATAGATGGCAGCCGTTATCAGTTTCATCTCTGCTCAAACGTCAGCACCGGAATCCTCTTTATCTCTCCCTCACGTCGCACGTCTGGAGAGGATCATACCTTGCATAGCGAAATTGCTCCCGATGCACATCCTCCCCCCACTCCCGAACGCCCAGAACCACCGTCCCATTTCCGCCTTCTGCTCCTCGCTGGCTTCGAGCCAGCGTTTGGGCTTCCAGGCTTCCGGGTCCGGGAAGACGTCCGCGCGGCGGTGGAGCGTGTAGGGTTGCGAACTGACGCGCACGCCGGGGGGTAAGGGCGGGGAGCCGGCTAGCGAGGTGGGTTTGGAGGGCGTGATGCGTGGTTCCGGGC
This sequence comes from Letharia columbiana, assembly GCF_014066305.1. Taxonomy (NCBI): domain Eukaryota; kingdom Fungi; phylum Ascomycota; class Lecanoromycetes; order Lecanorales; family Parmeliaceae; genus Letharia; species Letharia columbiana. The sequence continues at coordinate 154,173 of NW_023501047.1, read as the reverse complement.
CGGGTATTGCAGCGTGGATGCGTAGGGTTTCCATGAGGCAGGCGTGGAGGAGGGGAAGGGCGTCCAGGCTTTGTGGCGAAGGCAGTTCGGGAGTTGAGACGGATGAAGGGTATTCCAAGGTGGGAGAGAGGGTTAGGAATTCCTCTCGGAGTTGCTCCTGAAGCTTGGGCTGCATTGAGAGTTCGTGGAATAAGTAGCACAGCGTTATCCCGCTCGTTTCGTGCCCGGCGGCCAAGTGGTCCTGGAGCTCAGTGGCAATTTGCAGTTCTTGCGGGTAGGGGAATGGGCTCTTGAGGGTGGATTGGTGCACTTGGTTGTATACTACTGGGGTCGTGGTTGGAATGTTCTCCTCGTCCGGGACCTTGGTTGTGCTGGATTTCTCAGCTGCTTTTGTAAAAGTGAGAGTCCAGTTTTCGATATAATTGGTGGCTTCTTGCACGAATTTGGGCTCTATGATGGGGCCCAATCTGTTCAATACAGATTTCAAGCCCGGCAGCTCGCTGGACCAGAAACGGTAGGGGCGCCGTCTTCGATAGGTGTCGAGAAATTCTGTTCTGGCAGATACGTCTTGCGTCAGGTTGGACCCGTTCTGTAGGCCGAACATGAAGGCGGTGATGAAGTCCATGGTGCTTGCATGGCTCAAGTCGAGCACTTCGACGGGTTTCTGTTCGATGGCAGCGGACTCCAGGACTGGTAAGATGCGGGAGAAGATCATTGTTTGGGAAATCTTGTGCATCTCTGGTGAGGATTGAAGGTAGGATTTCGAGTACACGTTGGCGATTACACGTCTGCGGTGGGAGTGCGGTTTGCTTTCGGCGGTGGAGAACATACATGGGACGCTTTGAGGAGTTCAGCAAGGACAGTTCTAACTGAATCACGGGGAGAGATTTTTGTTACCCAAAGTTATCGAATTGGTCATACCACCGCCATTTCTCAAACCCACCACTATAGATCGTGCGGATGCCATCGTCCACGCAGTTAACGCTGATTTCATTAGGCCCGAGTCGGACAATGTCGCCATGTTTGACGTGGGCGGCGTGGATGCTGCGGTTTTCTTCGTCTCGAAATCGTTTTATGAGGATCCAGAGGGGTGAGAAGGGGGAGGAGGAATGTGCGTTGGGGATTTTGGAGAGGGGGGAGATGAAGGCGGGGTAGATGATGTACTTGTAGATTACATAGGGAACGATACAGATGGCGACTATGGCGGTTATAGAAAGCATATTGGAATGATTCTCTTTGCTCAAATTCAATTCATTATATGTGTTGGAGGAGGAGGAGTGAAAAAGGGAAAGGAAAATGGCGAGTTCGTCTCTGTGGGCTTGTTTCTCAGCCCTACTGGTACGATACCGGCGGGGTGGCGGCATGATTGGTAGCGTCCATTCATTGCTCCTCCCTTGGCAAGCAAACTTCGATACTTTATCAATTGCTTCTACAAGTCATGATGAAGATGCGTCATCCTGTACCAGCAATTCATCAGTTCTATCTCATGATGACTGTCGAAGCCTGCCGAGGCATGGCTATGTATTCAAACGTGCTTTGGGGAGCGAATGTCATGGAAAACGAATAAGTTGGCTGGCGGGTCATGGGTACAGATTTCAGAGTTTGGCTCACTGCCTCCGATTACTGTGATTTCTCCACAGCAAAGATTGAGACGAGTCCTGTTGATGAGGACTTCGAGTCCTGGCTTCTTATCAACGGAGGCTATCTACATCCTTCTGTTGAGATTGCGTCTGGTGACGATGGCAATTCCGTTCGTGTTAAACAGGGTCACGTCCTTTTGCCAGGCAGTATGGTTGTCTCCTGCCCACACGAATTGACTATATCGTGGCTGGGTGTCACTCAACATCATTTCCCACATGTCCATTCTACGTTTACACCACACATTGCCACTCGATTGTTCCTAATGAAACAGTGTTTGTTGAAAGAACAGTCCCCGTGGTGGCCGTACCTCAACAGTCTGCCTCGATCATTCAGCACTCCTTTGTGGTACGATGACAACGACCTGATATGGCTTCGAGGAACCAACCTGGGAAAGGCAAAGGAATTAAGGGAAGAGGCTTGGCGGCAAGAATACGAAAGTGCAATGCAGTCACTGTTTGCCAATGGGTCCGATTCTGAGCAGAAGCGTCTGTGGACTTGGTCCGTGACTAATGGTCTTTGCGTCTTGTCCATGATTACAATACTAATTTGAGAAGGGAGCTCTATCTATGGGCGGCCACCGTGATGACTACGCGAAGCTTTTCTGGGCCAGCGTCGTTCAATCGAAACGAAGGCGAGTTCGTTGTTGCTGGTGACAGCGTTGGTAGATGTCCGGTCCTCATCCCAGGCTTAGACCTTTTGAATCATAACCCATCTGCCAAAGTCTCCTGGATCTGGGATGCAAATGTCTGCGCGCTCAGGGTAGACGAGTCAACGTCTGGTGGATGTCAAGTGTGGAACAATTATGATCCCAAAAGTAACGAAGAACGTGGGTTCCGGTTGGCCCTTTCGCCGTCTTGAGACCCTGCTGACGGACAATGTTATAGTCATAATGGGATATGGCTTTAGTCTTCCTAAGAATACCTCTGATCATTACAGCCTTGGCTTTTCGCCAGCAATTGCAGCTTATATTAAAGCTACAAAGGCTCGCCGATTGGCCCGCAAGCCAACCTCGGACGCAGTGCAGAGTCAGAGCACAATGGAATCTGATAAAATTCAACCAAAGCTGGTTAGCGAGCCAGTCAGGAGTGGAAGCCAGGTCCTAGAATTATTAGAAGACTTCAATCTGGAGGAAATTCTAGAACAAAACATCCACTGGGTACGACTCCTCGATAATGGAAACTACGAATTCTCGCCACAATTCTTAGAATACTTCTCGATTGCGGTCGAGAATTCTCGGGAAGCACACATGGCTGATGATGACTGCTCAGCGTCTAACACGCATCTTTCGGATCGTGACTTCTCGCGAAATAAGCTCCATGTGATTTGTGCCGTCATCATGATACTGCAGAAAGGGCAAAGAGCAATACGAGAACATGAAAAGGACTTGCCTGAGATTCCGCAGAACAACAAACAAGTGGATGCGGCAAGATACCGCGACAGTCAGCTCAGAATTCTTGATAGTGTCGTGGACTCCATGGGTAAGTTCTTGAAGTCAGTCGCTACTCCAAACTCGTCCGAGGCCAGTGACCCTAGAGTAATACGACTGGAGCACATCCTCACGAACTCGCCAAAGAGCTTGTTGAAAGACTTACGTGGCGTGTTGAATGCAGGCATCAGGACTCGTGACCCCACAAAGATTCGAGAACGTGGAGGCGTCGATTTTGCGTTCACTATCTGGCTATGCGGGTTGTGGATTTATTCTCGATCTGACCCAAGGGGAGAAGACGAAATCGACCCGAAGTACCTTCGATGGCTTCACTTCTTGAAACAAAATTATGCTGAGCCATCAGAGGAATCTCTTAACCACCAAAGACCTGAAAACACTGTCCTTGAGGAGAGACCTGAGTGGTTTGATCCCGTCCGTAGTGCAAACGGCGATGCTGAATTGGATTCTGCCTTCATCGCCAGGTCATACCTCGACGCGGTGCAGGCAGCTACAGAGAAACGCCCTCAGTCGGTATATAATGATGGCCAGATCACGGTTAGGCGTCTTGAGTGGTGTCTCAACATCATCAAGAATGAAGGCGTGTGGTGTCCAAATCTGGACCCGAGAGAAGACGAGGAAGATGATGACTGGGTCTTGTTCCTCGAGTATGGAGATTCCCTGAGGGTTTGACAGACGACTACCCACCTAGACTTAATTGATCAGAGTAGGGGTCATATGGAATACTATGTAGATCCAATGTGACAGTGTGCCATTGTGTTGCACCAATACTGCAAGCGTGGTTAGGACAAACTGCAATGATCTGTCTTTTCTCATCCCCATTTGACATAAAACAGTAGTTTTAGGGCTAGGGCTAGTGCATTCGTGTTGATGGTCGATAATCGAGATTGACATTCTTGAGCAGCCATTGAAAAGATCACATCTACTTACAGCATGGGCTCCTACTACGACATCGACGCCATCCTCACCGATGCCCAAAAAGTCCCTTGCACCTTCGACCTCGACATCCCCGGCCTAGGCTACCTTGACGAAAACGCAGGTGGAGATGTACTACGACCCCCGTTCGCCAGAACCTTCCATTCTCCCCCTTCCAGCTCTCCATTCAACTCCAAAAGCATAGCTATCTAACCACTTTAACACTCCACTCCCAGATCAAAGCCGGCACCCGCGTCTCCCTTCCCCTCTGGCTCAGCACCCTGCTCGCGGTCCAACGTCTCGGCCCCTCTTCTCAACAATTATGTACGCTCGATTTGCCGGCTTCTATATCGCCAAGGGTGTTGGCCGCGTTGAAAGCGGGACCGAAGACTGTGGATCTGAGGCAACTGGCGAGCCATTATTATGAGCTGGCGGCTAGGGTGCTGGAACTGTTTGAGGAGGAGGAGATTGTGGATGTGTTGGGTGAGGTACGTGCATTGACTCCATGACCCATCAGGGGGGGGGGGAGAAAGTATGAATAGGAGGCTACGAGTGCGGGTATCATGTTAGCGAATATTGTTTGGGGCTGACATGCGGCGGTGGGATACAGACATTCAAGGAAAGAGCAGCTGAGATTGCAGACCATGCTCATAATCCGCGAGGAGCATTGGGGGAAGCACAGGATTTCCTGAGGGGACTGGATGAGATGGAGAGACAGTGTAGGTGCTTGGACTATCTGGAATAAAAACTATGGTGCTGACTGAGCTGTAGTGTTCCGATCTGCTCATGGTAGTTCCAATGCTATGCGCGAGTGGATGGGGGAGACAAAGAAGAAACGCTGAGCTCGAGGAGGCCTGGGGCTACTGGGAAAGCTTCTCGCCCTCTCTAAGACCTGCCCCAAGGAACTGGACACAGGAAGCTTGCTGTAGTGATGTACCACGTCGTCAACTGCATCGACATGGAACTCGATTCTAGGCACAAAACCCACGTAGGGAGCAGCCATCGCAGTGAGCAGTGCTACTAAATTCTTGCATCGAGGTAAAAGACCTTCTCAGAGGTCTCAATTCTTCAGTTTAACCAACCATGATTACAAGCAGGTACCGAATCCCATCATCCGTATTCGCCAGACGCCTCGCTCCAATACCACCGCCAGACTCAAAACCATCATTACTTGTTGAAGCCACCATTCACACCACAAACCCAGTGCGTCGAAACTTCACATCTCACCACGTCCAAGCCCGCTGGCGTACCATAGTAAAGCTCTTCACGGAAAACTTTGCCCGCGATGCTGGGCCATCGAGCAGGAACTTGTACCGATCATCTGCGCTATCACCAGGCATCCTGCCCTTTCTCTTTCCCTTCACCGTGTCGATGCTCTCCGTCTTCCAAGCTCCCAGCTCAGGAAACGAAAACAGCGCGTCGCTCTTGTCGACGTTGACCCCTCGTGGCACGCGGGGACGCATGGATCCTGGCGATGTCGAAAGCAGAGAGTTGGTAGCGAGGTCATAAGGTACCTCGTAGGTTCTGGAGCAGCCGATGCCGTGTGGGTTGTTGATGAATCGATGATCGTCATCCCGCGCATATTCAATATGCTCTTCTTCCGGCTTTGTATCCAATCCCAAGCCAACGACCATGATTCTTGCTTCCTCCAACGCCGTGCTTTCTTTGCTGTCCCGGCTCGAGCTTTCCGAGCTTGCTTGGCTTGACTTCTGCTTCTTGGTCACCCGGTACTCCCTGTACCTCCTCCACAATCTCTTCAGATCGGTCGGTCCCGCCATTGCGCGGACTTTGAAAACTTCCAATCCCCCACAGACGCAATCAGTCTGCTGTCGCTTCGTCGCAGCCCAAGAACGGAAACTGGTTCGGAGTTGAGGACACAGTCAAGGATCAATGCTATGAGGTGGTGCGTATTCGCTGCAACAAGTGCAGGTAGGTAGATAGGCTTCGAAAGGTTGATATACGGATGTTCTCCCAGTCTCAAGGCGCCTTGGGGTCCGAGTACCAGCAACAGCAAGGTGGATCCACAACACACACAGTTAAAGACCAGATTTCCTTCCTTCCCTCCTTCCTCCCTTCCCTCTTTCACTTCACGAATATAACGCACATTATTCCCCCCCCCCCTCTTGGCACCGCAACTCGTACCGAAGGGCCGGGCGCCCCCATTGAAATCTCAAAAGCTACCGCTCTGGGCTTCGTCCAGCCTCAAAGCTTCTCAATCAACGTCGCACTTTTTCCCCCCCTCCCCTCTTTTCCCTTCTCCCTTCCTTCATCGTGACCCACAGCGTCTCAAATTCTCGCACTGGGTTCCGGGGGGGGGGGGGTGTGCAATCTTTTTTTTCTCTCTCTTTCTTTCTTTCTTTCTCGGTCGAAAGCGGGTGGGTCGTGTGATGGAAAAAAATGTACTTGCTGGTGAGGGGAGATGTGGTTGCTTTTCGGAGTTGTGATTCGATGCCCTTCTTTTTTCCTTGGCTGCTTGTTTGTTTGTTTGCTTGCTTGCTTGCTTGCTTGTTTGTTGTCATGGCTGCAGAGCGAACTACGGTGCAGTCTGAGCGAGTGGATGACGCGAGCTGCTGCTGCTGCTGTTTTGTATGTGGTTGAGAGAGAGAGAGGTATGAGCTCCCTTGCTGCGTGAGTGCTGTGGAAGATCCGTAGCTGGTGGTATGGCCCACGAGGTGGTGCGTTCTTTGCTAGCTGGAGGGGAAGGAGGTACGTTCTTGGGGAGGGGGATTCTGATTTTGGGGAAAAATGTTTTGCTTTCATCAATCTCGCAAACTGCTCGAGAGAGGAAGGGTATCTATCTGCCAGAAAATCCATCCCGATGCTCACGGCTCCCATGAAGATGTCCACCCCGGAGGCCGCAATGCCCATCACAATGCCCCATATCCAAAACATCAAAACTGCCATGAAGATGTCCACCCTGTAGGCCGCAATGCCCATATCCAAACACCAAAACTCCCAAGAAAATATCCACCCCGTAGGCCGCAACGCCCATCCCGATGACCCAAAAAACTCCCCCCCATCCATCCCCCCTCCTTACTCCTGCACCAATGCCCGTCCGGCGACATAACTCCACACCTCCTCGTACACCCTCGCCTCCCCCGGCCCCGCCCATTTCCTCCAGTGCTGCGCGATCTCAGTCAAGTATCTCCCGTGGTATGGCGCAGTGGCGCGGCCGGCGACCAAGTCGGAGAGCGCCTGGGCGGATGCGATGCCCGATTTGCCCATGGTGCGGGCCGTGCGGTGCCAGCTGGGTACGGGTGCGTTAGTACGGGTTCTGGATCCGGGGAAGACGTTGGCGGAAGGAAGGGGGGTGAAGAGGGTTACAAACCTGCCCGTTTCGATCAGATCGACCTTCCATTTTCCCTTCATGTCGGCCAGTAGGAGCGTCAGGTTGCTCAGGTAGCGCGACTCCTCCGCGGCCAGAGCCAGCAGCATGCAGCCGGTCGCTTCGTACATGTCTCGGTGCTGGATCGGCGTGGTTGCCGCACCGTCGCCGGCCGGGTCCCGGCGGCAGGTGTTGAGGAGGAAGAGGGTCGTTGCTTCCAAGACGGCGTCTCCGAGGGGTCCGGTCGATATGCGCGTCGTCTCGGCGTGGTGGATTGCTACCTCCGCGCGGCATGTTTGCGGGAGCAGAAGGAGGTAGGCTGCGTCGTGGATGGCGGTTAGATGGCTGATGAAATCCGAGATTGTCGTGGGATAGGCCATGTCGGAGAAGAGCGAGCGAGCGAGATGGAGTGGTGTGCTGCCGTTGGTGGTGGTAGTGGTGGTGGCGCAACCTGGCTCCGAGAAGTTCATGTTTGCGATGTGAGGACGGTCCGTGGTAAGTTCTTGCGGTAGGAGTCCGGGAACTTGTGGTGGCTGTAGCGGTGAAGAACCGTCAAGTATGGTTATAACCGCGCTGTTGTGTGCAATGGTAGATGTTTTCGGAGGTGAACAGCCCGTAAAGATGTTTGTCTGTTTGTGGCAGTGGGACTGTAAGAGGTTCTCTGAAATTGGTTCTTGGTGGTAAGGAGAGGTTCTGAAAAAAAGAGAGCTCAGGAAATCTGAGGGTACGTATATATATAGATACGGGAGTCTTCGGCTTGAAATTTTGCTCACAGAATGAGAGAGAAATCTTGGCGGAAAGGAGAACTCGATTGGAGAAGATTTGGCGACATTCGAGTGAATTGGTGGCGACTACGACCAATCCCCCACTCTCGTAGATACTAAGTAGGGTGCAAACGCTTCACCGACTTACTCGAACCGCTTCTCGGCTGTCTTCCAGTTGATGACGTCCCAGATAGCGCCGAAGTACTCGGCTTTGCGATTCTGGTATTGCAGACTGTACGACCAATTAGCAGTCTTTCCTTATGAAACCCCCCACTGCACCAGCGGCTAAGAATGAGGAGAAATAACACATACTAATACGCATGCTCCCACGCATCAATGCCCAGAACCGGCTTGAACTGCCCAACCACTGGGTCTTGGTTTGCATACGTCCTCACCTGCAGCGCTCCCGTCTCAGTATCCTTGACCAACCAAGCCCACCCACTGCCCTGAATGCCTGCCAATTTCGTATTCATAATCTTCTTCAAGTTGTCCAAACTCCCATACGCCTGATCAATCGCATTTCCCAATTTACCACTTGGTGGCTCACCACCGCCGGAGGACTTAGGGGCCAGGTTCTCCCAGAAGAGCGAGTGGTTGATGTGCCCGCCACCGTGGAAGTTGATGAGGGGTTGCAGAGCGATTTGTGCTGCAGGGTCGGAGGAAGAGGTGGCGGAGGCGAGTTGCTCGGTGAAATTGTTATAGGAGTTTACGTAGGTTTGGTGGTGTTTACTATGATGAAGCTCCATGATTTGGCCGGAGATGGAGGGCTCGAGAGCGCCATAGTCATCTATCGTGAGGTTAGGTGCCGGATAGAAAGCTTGAAGGGTGGTTGAAAAGAAGTGGCGCACATGGTAGATCTGGGAGGGTGGCTTTGCCGCGGGAAAAGGAGGGTATGGTTGCTGGGCGGGCAATCTTGGAGATGGTGGTGAAGTTGCGGAGGCCGCTCCGGACGGTGGATTGGCGGAGGAGGGTGGTAGACATGTTAAGTTGATGATGTGTGTACTGTTGAGGCTACGGCGTAGGTATTTGCAGATCAATTGAACTCTAGTAAACGTTGTAAATGTTGGCAGAAAAAGAAAGTGTGTGTTGGGGACATCAGGGAGCTCTGAGAGCTTGGAGTTCGACGTCATCCACGGATTGTTAGCCGCATATTCCGCCATATTGGCGACGACGAGGCATCATTTGACATTCACAATACTCTACTTGCTAAGAAGAGCAAGAGCAATAGAAGTGGTAGGAGTAGTTTGTGAAATGACAAGCTTTGTATAAGCATATTTGGGTATCATCCATGCCGATGCACTCACGCCTGTAATGCATGCTTCAATTAGAAGCCTGTGTACCGAGTACGCCAATCGCTAAATGCTCCCCAAAATGTCCATGCTCACTTCTTCCCCTTCCCACCACCCTTCTTCTTTCCTTTGCCCTTCACCTCCTCCCCAACCCCCGGCAAACTGACGGTGCCCTCCCTAACATCTTCCTCGTCGACACCGACAGTCTTCAGCTTCTCCATCCCGCTGATGAAGAAGCCCAGGTCCCTGTTCTGCTCTTCGAGCTCCGCTGTCTCTCTCTTTACTGCCTCCAGCTGATTACCTAGGTGGGTGATGCGTGTCATGAGAGATTCATTCATAGCTTTTTCATCCCGCCACTCCTTCTCCAGCTTGCGAGCCATGGCTTCAAATTTCTCTGCCTTCCTCGTTGCTCGATCACGGTCCTTCTCAAGTGCTGGTATCGTCTCGTCAGCAAGGGTGTCGTGTGATGCTTGTAATGTAGCGAGTTGTACTGCGTTCTTGACAGATGCTTCTGTAGCTCTCTCGGCGGACTGGGCGGCTTGGGATGCCTTGTCGGCTGCACGCTCGAGAATTTCCTCAAAGTACAAGCGTTGGCTGTCAAGCTGGCTTGTTAGTAGATGTGTATACTCTAAACCAATGCTGTCCATTTTCTCTCGAGGTACGTAGTCGTCGAAATCATCGTCGTGCGGCTGTGGTGTCTGTGTGGAAGACGGTGTGAGCTCCACGAATTTCCCATCTGTTTTATTCTGGACGATACGATGAACGTAGCCATCGGTGGCATAATCCCACACCCGTTGGGTCGTCATGTCCATGGCAAAACAATGCTGTGATTGCTCATAATGGCTGAAGGCGTGAGCAGCATCGTATCTCCCGCAGCCTACATTGCCGCAGATGAGGCAGATCCACAGGTTAGCATCCGAGCGGCAGATACTGCATTCGTTGAGGCTGACATCTTCTCCCGAGCTCGTGCTGTTGTATATCCTTTTTCCGAGACCGAGATCGTCTTGGGTGTAGCGGCATACGGGACAGCCTGATCCACGCCACTTTTGAAGACAAGAGCAGTGGAAGACATGTTGACAGAGAATTGTGAGGAGACCTGTGGATTCGTCCATGCGTTCGAGGCAGACAGGGCAGGTGGGTAATTCGACCAAAGACGGAGTGGGTGGGGCGTGGGGTTTGGAGGATCGTGAGGTTGATGAGATGGGAGCTGTTTGAAGGGTCGAAGATGTGGAGGTAGAAGGTAGTTGCTTCGTGACGGATGGTGTAAAAGGGTCATTGGTCATGTCTGGGAAGGAGGCTTCTTGACCTGGTGTCTCGTGTGTCCGGAATTCGATAGACTTGACGAAGACTACGTGGCAATTCTCGGGCTTCATACTATCAGCTCTAGCAAGCGATATCCACAAAAGAAGCCTACCTCCATGCCATCAAAAGCCTTGCCATTCCATTCTCTCCTCCACTCTCTAGCCTTCTTACCATTCCTGAACTTCATAAGTACCATGTACCTATTCCCCCTTTCCGTCCTAATCATTCGAAAATGGCTGACAACATCCCTCGTCTTTTCCCCAACGAAGCCTAAGAAGTCTGATGGCGTGAGGTATGAGGGTACAGCAAGTATGCAGAGCGTGGTGCAGTCCTCGTCTCGAAAGGCTGGCTGTTCATTGTTCTCTTTCCTGGATAGGCTTTTCCCCGGCTTTGAGTGCTTGGAGGTTGTAGGCTCATCGTAGAGACCAGGTGTTTCTTCAGAGTCTCGGTATAAGCGTACTACACCACATCCCAGCTCCTCTTGATCAGGATCACAAGGCTCGTATCTACCCTTTGTAGCTAGACCACCGGGACCGGCGCTGATACCGTTCGTGATCTTTGTGCTCGTATTTTCACTAGGTTCGTGCTTGTCTGGGTTTGCCAGAGATGCCATGGTGATATCTTGAATTGATATTCTGTCGTACCTCCAATCCCGAGATACTGGGTGTAAGGCTGTTGGCTCCTGCTTCTCACTGCCACTGCTATGATTACTTGTAACCATAGGCTGTCCTCCTTCAGCATCTGAACTTGATATGACCGCTTTCGCTGCAAAGTGTCCGTAATTACGCTGCTCTTGTTTCCAAGGGGCTGGCTGAACACGACTTGTCAATAGGGACGCCGGGGCGTCAAGGTCGAAGGCGATATGGAAGAAGAACGAAGGCATTGGCATTCTGCTTCTGTAGTATCATCTTCGAAACCTTTCTGCAAGTGCTTCCTTTATTCTAAGAGTGACGGGTATTCAAGGGATGATTATGGAAGGCGAGCATGTCACGTTGGCAAGTGCTTGCTAAACGACAAACAGACGCTTTTTGCGAGGCAAATTTCCAGGTCCATATGCTATGATAGATACGGTGTACTACAGCTTACATTCACGATCACACCATAGAGACAGAGAAAAGGTTTGTAGCCCCAGAAGTATTTGATACTGATCTGAGCTACATAATGCTACTGCCACGAGAGCAATCACCATCGACATGACCTTCATAAGATGAACCCGTAGGAACTCCCGCTAATGAACATCATGACAACTCAAAAGCAAACCCAGTCCTCGAAAATAGCAAGCTCACACCTATTGTCCACCGCGAAGTCTCAGAACCAAGTGCAGGGTGCTCTCCTTCTGGATGTTGTAGTCTGACAAAGTACGCCCATCCTCCAATTGCTTACCAGCAAAGATCAAGCGTTGCTGGTCCGGTGGAATACCCTCCTTGTCTTGGATCTTCGCTTTGACATTGTCAATGGTGTCTGATGACTCAACTTCCAATGTGATGGTCTTCCCAGTCAGAGTCTTGACGAAGATCTGCATCCCACCTCGTAACCGCAGGACCAAGTGTAGTGTAGACTCTTTCTGGATGTTGTAGTCTGATAGGGTACGGCCATCCTCGAGCTGCTTGCCGGCAAAGATCAATCGCTGCTGGTCCGGTGGGATACCCTCTTTATCCTGAATCTTGGCTTTAACGTTGTCGATCGTGTCTGAGGATTCGACTTCGAGTGTGATAGTCTTGCCGGTGAGAGTCTTGACGAAGATTTGCATACCACCACGGAGACGGAGGACGAGATGGAGAGTAGATTCTTTTTGGATGTTGTAGTCAGATAGAGTGCGACCATCTTCGAGCTGCTTGCCGGCGAAGATTAGACGCTGCTGGTCCGGTGGGATACCCTCCTTGTCCTGGATCTTGGCCTTTACATTGTCGATGGTGTCCGAGGACTCGACCTCCAAAGTGATGGTTTTACCGGTGAGAGTCTTGACGACTGTAAATGTGTTAGCGTTGGAATGGATCAAGTAGAGCAGGGATGACCCACAAATTTGCATGCCTCCACGCAGACGCAGAACCAAGTGGAGGGTTGACTCCTTCTGAATGTTGTAGTCGGAAAGAGTCCGGCCGTCCTCCAATTGCTTTCCAGCGAAGATGAGACGCTGTTGGTCCGGAGGAATGCCTTCCTTGTCTTGAATCTTTGCCTTTACGTTATCGATAGTATCGCTAGACTCGACCTCGAGGGTGATGGTCTTGCCGGTGACTGAAAGCTGTGTTAGTAGATAAAAGTAAATCGATGAGGCAGCAGCTTCAATGTGGGGTCAACTTACGAGTCTTGACGAAGATTTGCATGTTGATAGATGCTGAAGTATGTAGTTGAAGTCTGGTTGATGGTAGATGAGTTTTGGAGTGAGTGTGAGCGGTGATTGTACGTGAATCCGATGGATGTTGTGAAGAAAGGTAGATGTAAGTAGTAAGAAAGGAAGTATGGCGGAAGAAGCGGATTTGTAGTTGAGGCGGATGACACAGCCTTGGCGCTAGCGGAAGTGTCAAAGCTCGAGGCGGCTGGAAGTGGCGAGAATCTTCCATGCAATTGTTTAATTCCACACTTCACTTGACCATTGTCCTCGGAATCCACCTTGAATCTATGTCGATAACAATCCTGATTGATCGATAATACTGTTGATTTGGCTGCCTTGGTTTGCGATTGGTCAGATGCTCGCTTTCGGACGTCTTGCCAGCTACGACACTCACTGTTTCTCTCACTCTACGGCTAGGTAGACAGGTGCTTTCAGGAACGATAGATTTGCCTAGAAGTACACTGGCGCTCCTTGTTCTGCAAGAAGTCTCCAGTATGTGTTTGGCTAGGACTGGGCCCCCGCGGCCTAAAGCCACGGGGCTCTGGGAAGAAAGCTGCTACTCAAAAAGGAAACAGGGCGTAAATGCGGATAGCTTCCATATTTACCATGACTCCATGATCATAAAGCGTCTAGATCGCTGTAGATGTCGTGAGATGGTGGTACATCCGTTCTGCATATATTGCAACATCATCATCACTGACAGAAATATTCCATCTGCATGCAAAATCGTAAAGGAAAACTCCTTGTCATTGCATTTCCGTCGTGACACCGTAGTATATCATCGTAATAAGGTGATGCCTAGCAGGCAGAAGCACGAATGACAAGTTTCGAAGTGAATTTACCACACAAAGAGTCAAAGTCATCGCGGTCAAAAGTCGTATCACATCGAGATCGTAAATAACTGTCTAGAATGATTGTCAGCAATTCCACAATGCTAGCACTGAGCTAGAAGTACACACCATGACGCGTTACATGCTGGCGGACTTCCGTCAAGGCTTCGCATACAGCTTGGTTCGAGTTCAATAGATGGTGATGCTTTCGAGTTTCCCATTCTTGGAATGCCGGCAACTTCTGGGATATAGCGGAGAAGAGGCCAACAATGACCCCAACGGGTGTGGATTCCATGTCGTGGCAGAACTTGCTGACAACTTCCTTGTCCTGTTTGGGGTCAGCGGTGTTGAAAAGAGTAGTGAAGAATGGGATGAGCTTACAGGAATCCGGTAATGGCAATCGAATTGCATCTCTTCCCACACGGAGAGCAAGATCGCAGCCACCATGAAGATAGTGGGCCAGTGTCTGAGCCTTTCCTTTGTGTACACACTCGAGTACAGATGGGATAATTCTTCCAGAACTTCCTTTTGTAATTCTCGCCACATCGTCGCCATGGCATCCTTGATCTGGAAGTTGATCATGACTGGAGCAACGGTCTTGCCATAGAACTTGGAAGTGCCATCGGTGATTTTGCCAAGAAAGCCTTCTTCCTCTGGTATGCCCTCGACCATGGTCACATGCTGAGTGAGGTTGTAGGCAATCAGCAACTTCAAGCACTTCCGGATGACTGGAGTCCTCTCACGATACCAGTACCGATAGGCTGTCTTGAGCATCTGGGTAAGGAATGGAGTGCCGTCGAAATACTCATCCACGAACTCCACAAAGCCGCCGTCGATGTGATTGTCGAGGTACTCTGACAAGATGGCCGCAGGAATCCCTTCTACACCGGCAGAAAGCTTCGCAGTGTTCACGGAGTGCTCGGAAGGAAAATCTGATACTGTCTCCACCCAGTCCAAACCAAAGCAACTTTCATCACGGACGAAAACTTCACGAGCACGGACTGGCAGCATGTGGCCGTAGCCATGGGTGATGAACAGAGTCCGCTCCTGCTCCGCAAAGCCTTTGATGTTGCAGATGGAGAATCCGAGACTGACATGACGCTCGTAGTCCGCCCTCCAATCCTTCATGAAGTAGGCCACCTCTTTTATATCGATTCGAGTGCAAGGAACTTGCCATAAGCGGGCGTGCGAGGGTTGGCATCCTTCGCAAGGCTCTCCAGTGTCACACTTGAGCATCGTCAGTCGCTGCGAATCTTCACGAGCTTGAGTGCACTTACTGTCTTCTTGAGGAACTTGCAGCGGATACAAGCTCCCAGCTTCCTGATCTCGCATGCCTGTTTCCTTTGCTCCGGTCGCAATGGACCTTTCCTCCGTCCTACACGCTTCTCTGTATCAACTTTAGGAGCCTGCGGCTGCCTACGTATTGTTGGCTTTGTCGCTTTGCTATTCGAGTTCTTTTTGACTGCTTGACGCCTTCCCGGAGGAGAGACCCTTCCAGTCGAGGTTGGAGACCGCTGCGGAGACGAGGAGGTCTTAATTCTGATGGGCTTGACGATTGACGACGTGACGATGGTCGATCGAGTGTGCTGTTCTTGCTCTTGCTTGATGGGTGGCGATCCCACCAGAAAGTCCGTATGATCATGGTGAAACTCTATATCACTCAGACTCGCCGAGCGGTCGCTGGACGGTGAACCGATTGCATGTTGCGGTAAATTGACATAGCTACCCCACGATTGACGGGATTGCCGTTCCACGTCTGAGTAGGACGAGTCGGAGAATGTCCGCCCATGGAGTGTCTGTTCAGGGTTGAAGATGTTCCCAGTGTGCAAGTCTTGGTATGATCCGTCCAGAGTTTGATGGTGGTATTCTACCGAGTTCCAACCGTTATCGCTACTCGAAAGAGATCGAACCTCCAGAGACGCATCTGTGGGAGAGTTTGGTAGATTTTGATAGGGCAAGTTCATGTCTGGTAGGCCGTTCGACATGGGATAATTCATCAGATCGTTGGAGATATCTTGCCAATTAAACGGTATGCTGCCGTCCATCTGGCCTGCGATGGGAAGATAGGTACTCGAGTCATACTGCAGTTGAGGGACGTAATCCGTCGGTGATGTCTGGTAGGGCATTGCGTATGCCGCGTCGGCGCCAAACGGCTGAGGATAGGTGTCCAAAGGATAGGCAAATTGTGGGGTTTGAGACTGCTGGGGGAGCCGCCAGTCTGGTATATAGCTTTGAGATGGACTTATCGGCTGCTCGTACGTTTGCGTTAGACTTTGGAGTGGAGTCGTTGACCGCTTCATGATATTCGAGGGGTTGGTGTTGGCGCTTTGGTGATGCGGTGCGGACCGTGAGGCATTTGGGTCGGGCGGGATGGTGATGGGCCAGCTTACTCGCGGTGTATAAGGGTATCGCAGGCCTCTTTGGTCGAAGTCGAAGCCAGCAAGGCCATCAGCAGACAGGTCGATGTCGACCATGGTGGGCAATCTTAGGGTCCACGGTTGGGGAATTATTGAATATTGATTACTGTCATCTAATGAATAGGATTGTTTTGTCGAGGGAATAATCTCTGGAGCATCTGGAGAAGAAGGGCATCATGGGGCTGGTGTCTGAGCTAGGAGAAGAGGAGAAGGGCCCGGGGGTGGAGGGTTTGGGCGAGAGGAGTTGGTTTCTGTTTCGTTCCAATTTTTCCCTTCTTCTCCTCATTCAACAAATTGTCAAGTCATCCTTCATCATTTCACCATTTCACCATTAATATTTTATTACCATGTTTCTCGCAGAAGGGAAAACAGGAAGAGCGGTGAAGCAATGCAGCAAAAAAGATAGGGCGGGTTGCGCCAAGAAAAGGTGGGGTAGCCGGTACTCGTATTGGCTGGAAGGTGCAAGGATCATCCCATGATCCTCCGCAATCGGCATTACGCTGTGCCGAGGACAATAAGTTAAAGTAGGGTACTTATGCAGCTGGCTCGAAGGGAGACCACTCCGCTCCTCTACTTCGCGCTTTCGCCTACCCTATACGGAGTAGAGGATAAGCAGTGATTCCAATCTCTTCCATACAATCTCTTTTCTTTTTGATTGGATGACACGAGCAACACTTGTGCTGGTGCGCTTTTGCACCATAGATAAACAACATGGCGACGGCAAGGGATTGAGCACGAACAGCACGTTCATGGACCCTAGTACCATCCGCATCTGTAGGAGACACGAGTACGGCAATTGGGAACATTCCTTGCGTCTCGAGCCGCTGAAACATCGGATGCGAAAGTATAGACGAACTTTAACCCAAGGGCTTGACGCACTACACCAGGGCTCAAAGGATTATAGACTGCACTGCAAGTGCTGACAGGGCTGGAAGGTAGCGTCCATAATACCCCATGTCGTTGGTGTGGATGGAAGCAGCCAAGAACGATAAATCCCCCCCATAAGTCATTGGCATGGCTGAAAGGTGGCCCCCATCATAAATCATGGCCTTGGTGTGGAGCCAAGATCAAGAACGAACCGGAGACCTTATCATATTTGTTGGCATGGTCGATAATAATAAAGAGACACTGCTTGTGTGAAGAGGGACATGTTGGCTCGTGACCAAACCAAACCCTACACAACAGTCTGAGAGTGAAAGAGTGATAGAGTTGGTCTTCAAGGCATTGGGCACAGTGCTGATCATAGACATAAAGAAGTGTTTTGGATATGCAATGATAATTTTCGTAAAATCAGCCCATGGTAGCTTATCCCTTGCTGTGGTAACTTGATAAGTCGTCTTTATAGAAGAGTATAACGGTGTCACTCAGACACCTTCGCCACGAGCTGCATACTGGGGACAACCCATGGTGTGCCAAATCTCAGTACCCGACCGAGATCCCAGCCATATTCTGCTTTGTCACCGAGCTGCATGTTGTTAGAGGAACAGGCTGCTTACACCGCTACCTTCGCCATGTGTTTTGACAGCGTTATCCATTCCCAAGCAAAATACAATTCTTTGTGGCAAGAATAATCGCGAGGCGGAGGTTTTAGGCTTGTTCTCGCAGGGCTGAAATCTCAGGGTTCGGACTGGCACTACTGGTCACCTTGCGTGTAACACAATTTTAAGCAGATTCACAAATTTTGTCTTTTTGAAGACTTGATCAGTGGCAAAGGACGCCGCTCTTTTCGTCCCTCTTTGGCTATCATGAGAATCGATCTTTGCGAGGTTAGTCCAAAGCTTCCGGAGAACGATACCTTGGAAACAGTGGCTCGGCTCCATTAGCCTTACAAGGAATGAGAGTCAAGTCGAAACGGTCCAAAGTGATCTTTCAAGATTTTAGAGCCTTGTCCACCCAGCACCACCCGAGGAGTAAGGATGAGAAGGACTTTGAAAGCGGCAAGCCCAGGAAAATGACATCCGTTGCAAATGCCATACCCAAAGCTCTGGAGGAACAGGTGGAGTTGATACCGCGCGATAGACTCGAGCAACTAAGCCTTCAGGAAAATAGGATAGCTAGCAACAGCATAGACGATTTCCCAATACCAGAATTGTTCACATCCTTACCCCCTATTAAGGACCCATTAGTCACAGACACATCTCTTTCACAAGACGACACAGCCAGACACTGTCTACCACTTCATGCTGGCACCAGCCGAAGCTTTTTCGATCTCAACACACAAGGCATTCCTAGACTGAACCAAGAAGACCATGTTGAGTTCCTCAATGATACCATTCAGAAAGCAAAGTACATACCCTACGATGCTCTCCGGCCATGGGTTGTTTACTGGTCTTTAATTGGCCTCAGTGTACTTGGTGAAGATTTGGAGAAATGGCGAGTCAGGGTCTTGGAAACCTTTTCACCCATGCAGAATCCAAGTGGAGGTTTCGGTGGAGGCCATGGCCAGACATCGCATGCTGCCGCTTCTTATGCTGTCGTCTTGAGTCTTGCCATGGTCGGTGGTAGCGAGAGCTTGGACATGATTGATAGGCGGGCTTTGTGAGTGTTCCTTGAGTCTTGAATGTTCATGTAATGACACGATGTCTCCGCATGTAGATGGAGATGGCTTGGCGAGCTAAAGCAAAGCGACGGTGGTTTTAGAATGAGTGTTGGTGGAGAGGAAGATGTACGGTATGGTCTCTCTGAGGTACCCTTTCTCAATGGTCAATGCTTATGAATATAGTGGCGCATATTGTACAATGACCATCATTTCCTTACTTGCATTACCTCTCGAACTTCCACCGAATGCTCCTGCGAGAGCAAGTGGATTCACCTCATTTTTGGATGGACTACCGGAATACCTATCTCGTTGTACGATTTCTTGCTTAAGTCCTATGCGCTGTGAACTAATTCGTGAAACAAGGCCAGACATTCGAAGGTGGTGTATCTGGTGCTCCACAGACCGAAGCTCATGGCGCATATGCATTCTGTGTACTTGCATGCTTGTGCATTCTCGGACCCCCACACGAAAAGATTCCGAAGTACGCTGTTACTTGCTGCTACCTAAAAAAAACGGTTCGCTGATTAATCAAAGGCATCTGAATCTACCATTACTAATATCTTGGCTCTCTGCGCGACAATATGCACCAGAAGGCGGTTTCTCTGGTCGGACAAATAAACTTGTGGATGGATGCTATAGCCACTGGGTTGGCGGCTGCTGGCCCCTGGTCGAAGCAGCTCTGAATGGACCTCAGACATCGACTTCGATTAGGAAGGCGAAGATCTCGAGTCTGTACAGCAAAGAAGGGTTGACCCGATACATGTTGTCCTGCTGCCAGGAAGACAGTGGGGGCTTGAGAGACAAACCTAGCGCGTAAGTGACGCTAATGAGATGCGACGCTGTGCGAATCTGACTCCACTTCCCAGATACCCCGACGCATACCATTCGTGCTATGTATTGGCAGGCCTAAGCTCGACACAGTATTACAACTACTTCACTGGGGATTCTGATGAGGCGAAGACCGTTGACTCACTGGACTCGGCTCTGCGGTGGAGTTCGTTAGCGATATCTCCCGGACATGAGAGCGGTACTGGGAGGCCTGTTGATGCAGAGAATCAGGTGGAACCTTTGCATCCAATTTTCGTGATTCCGTGGGCCGCTGTAGACCGATGTTTCCAACATTTTAGCCAGAAGACGGGATTTTGAGGAGTTGATATGTGAGGGCCGAGTACCTTTGAATATGTACATAGAACCTTGGTACCCAGTGCCATCGGCTTAGATGTATTCATGTATCCCTGTGTCCCTATGCTTGTCCATCATTGGGAGAGTGGCTGTCCAACGAGCATGCAAGCGCCAAGACTTAACCTATTTTGTACTAGCCGCAAGCATTTGGAAGAATTGACTTTTCTGACCCTGCTTTACTTTGACTTCACCTCCGTTGATGCTGAGTTTTTCTTGCAGATTCAATCTACAGTTGGTATGCTTGGGTTACATGCACGATCATCTCGATTTCTTATCATGCTCGATGATGATTCAACAGAGTCTCTTTCCTGCTAGCCTTGAGGCTTGAAGAATGACAAAGCCTGGTCAGATCAGCTTGCCGCCGATGGGAGAAACGGCTCGATGCAGGCCCACTTAGCTGCATGAATTGGTATACACGGGCGCGCCCTTCTCCCCTCACTAATGACACGGATAATATTGAAGCGCCGTCGGGCTTTAGATCGGAAGATTTGCTTGGAGGACCCTACCTAGCTTGCACGATTATTCTTGAGGCTTCCAGGGTAGCACCGGATTTCAAACCGCAGAAGCATGACAAGCGGCACGACTCTTTACCTTTGATTGGAACGGAACTTCGTCCAACATCATCGATTACCACAGATGACGATACTCGGAAGGATGATGAAGACGTTGCATGGAGCGGTAGGCTACGAATTACACTTCCAGTTCGTCCGAGTCGAGTAGCCGTTCCCGGACTCCAACGCATACCTCCCTGCACCTTCAAACGCATTGCCAACTCATCAAGCATGCATAGATCAGTGAGCATGGCAGCACGCTCGACTTAATTATTGAGTTGCCAAGTCTGACTGGAGGCACTGCGTGATTAACACCTGCAATGTCTTCGGAACGTTTGGACGAACAAGCCAGTGATACGAGGGCAAGGAAGCCGTTGAGCTGGGATGTCCCAAACGTATTAAGCTCGAGTGCTAATTAAGCGCAACGAGCGCCGCCGAGGTTTAGGCCTGAGGCTTGGATCTCCCTTCAGAATGTTGCTACTCCTCATTGCCTGGCCCTGGATTGCTTTTACGGTCTTCAGGGATTGGTTTATCGCTGGTCTGTGCTCGTTGAGAGGATCTTCGCGCGAATGACAACGCAAAAATGCCTGACCCAGATTTCTCTCGCATTAGCCAAAGAGGTCAAAACACCGAACTGCAGGAGTCAGTATTTCAGAAGTATCTAAGCACCTAATCTTGCGGGGTTGGTACTTATCTCCCTGTGGATCTGCCTATGAGAATGCTCTACCCTCGAACCAGGCGTCATGTTCGCCACTGATGCGCATCCTTAGTGTGGAGACGGGGCATAAAATATCTGCGGCACCTGCACGTCAGTCATCGCCGCTCCTTGCTTGGATCATTCCAGAGAATCATTTCATAGGTCAATGGCTCCTCATGTCGGGCCCTAGAAACTCTCACTGGTAAAACGTGCGCCAGCGCATCGTCGCGTGAATTAGCACGAGCCGCAGAAGTGTGAGAATGCTGCTAGAAGTCCCCTACCTGTGCTGGCCGAGTATCTTTCTTCTCCACTTCGTTATTGACTCTTCTGTGGACCGATCTGGCAGTGATATATAGCTGCCACTCGGGGCTGCATTTCATAGATCCAGGTTTCCTCCATGCACCAAATATTCTCCGACCTGCATTTCTCGTTACTAAACTGGCATCGCACGGGGAGACTGCGAGCAAGCGTTTCAAACATAACAGAGTAACAGTTTCAGACCTGATCAACGCCTCCTCTGCTACGGATTCATACAGAAAGGGTGACATTGGGCATCAACGCTCTTGGAAGCCAACTGGAGCTTTCGAAAGGAAAAAAGTCAATTGCTAGTCGTTCCCGAGCTTTCGTTTCCGGCACACCTCCCAGCCTTGGATCCACACCACCATCGCGGCTATGTACTACCAGGAGTACCTATCCAGTCAGTCACCTCATTTATTTTTGCGATTCGTGATTTTGCGGTCACTACCCAACGCCCAAGGCCCATGAGACCCGATTGCCGCTGCACTTGTGAAATACTATACCTGCCTATTTGTCAACAAATCACGGCGCTTGGGTGCTGCCTCCATTGGACCATCTTCAATGTCATCTTCGTCTATTTGAATGGGCTTGTTGCAATGATCTGTTCGCATTTTCTTGTATCCACTTTACTCTGGGTCGTAGAGGATTACACCAAAAGTTAGCTAAGTCTCATTGTTTCATTACTGATACTGTCCGAACCAGATCTATGCCAGCGACGTCAATGGCCGGAGCCCATCTACAGACTGTTCCGGGCAGAACCTGGTTTTGTTTGCGTAGCACGCGTTAACAATCGCGAGTATCAAAGTGATAAGATACATGAGAACGAACGCCTAGCTCAAGAGAATGCTGCTATGCGTGCTTATCTCATATGTCAGAACTTTTCCAAGAGCGACGGCATGTATCCAAGTGGCCACAAAGGACGGAGGGGAGGAGATGTGGTTCAAGGTTTGCCAGTCGCCATTGGAACGGAGAGGATGAGTGTCTACACGGATGATTCAAGGAGTAGCGGAAGCCGGAGCGGTGGCAGTAGCCCTACAACTGCTGAGAGTGGCCACTCTTATGGCAGCTCTTACGGAAGCCAGAATTACGGGGGTTGCCGTAGGCTCAGTGCTGGAAGCGGTGTCGGAAGTGGTGGTGGTGGTTATGCTAGCAGGACCTCGAGACATCGGAGCGGGCGCCGTTGAGCTCCTTCATTGGCGCACCTATTCGAAACTCGGTATTGAAATCCACTCCTTTCCTTTTGGCGACTTCTTGAACTTCCCGGGATACCAATGACGGCTTTACGAGACGACTTGATGACCGACACGACCTAGACTTATTCATTGGGATAGGGGGTTGGCAGGATTAAGAGACAAAAATTATTCACAGCGAAAGCGTCGCATCTTCTTCATTCCTCTCGGAAGAGGCCATCATCACTTTGAGCATCTTGGAGCGTGCATCTGGGAGGATGGAAGGATGTTTGAACGTCGAGTTACTCCATTAACGACTTCTTGTATGCTGCATAGCGACGGTCGACGGGTTTGAGGGCCTCAAGCATTAGCCATGCGAAAACTCTAGAGATCTTAATCAAAGTCATTGAATGCACCTTTCGATCCTGTCAAGACACCAGTAAACGATGTTCTGAGTTGAAACAATGAGCAGAAATGCGTTGGCTATATCTCTGCTCATTGTTCAGGAGAACGTGGAAAAGGGGTCAGCCCTATGGTTTCGCGCTTGGTTTGCACTTGCTTCAAGCAAGTTCCATGCTTCAAACCAATTTTTCAAGATCGCTCGTTCGCGTCAAGCTTGATTTTACATATCCACCTCATCTTGTCCATTTATTTCTCCCCTACTGGCTATGTCTTGCAACTCAACATCAATTGCTTTCGGCGTTCCCCAGAGTACGGCAGAATGCACCAGCCACCGTCGCAGGCACTGTCCTCGCGGTTACTGTTGATACCAAAGAGCTATACCGTTCGCAGCAGGCGTCTACATCCTGCAGCTGTCAACCACTCCATAGCAGTAGACCATCTGACTTTACGGAGCTCCGCAAATCGAACTTTGACAAGGAGATATCTAGGAGTCATCACAGGAGTCTACCAGAAAAGGCAAATCAGAAGGGAGTCGACCATAGACAAAGCCATTGGCGCGGAGAAACAGAAGCAGAATAAGGCACCATGGCATCGAGAAGGCTCAGATATGCCTCCAGTCGCGCGTCAGCGCTCCGCTGGGGCCATGATCAAAGGTAGCCGAACCCCTTTGCGTGCGTCTATTTTGACTGATTTGAGGCTTAGGAAAGCTATTGACAACCCCGTCTCGCCTCCTCAAGCTCATCATACCTCTCACCACTCTTGACAAGAACTCTGACCGGAAAGACGTAGAGCCACTAGCACTTCTGGTCCATCCTCAACAGCCTTTGTCGTATCTGGAGCGCCTCATACAATCGGAGCTACCTTCAATCAAGAACGGAAAAGGAGAAGAAAAAGTCCCGGCGGTCCATTTCAGAGCGGAGGACTCTCAACAAGATGCAATTCAGCCTACAGAGAAAAAGGCAGATGAAAGTCCAGAGGACTTGTACGAGGACGCAGAAGGCGAGATGGAGGAGACCCAATTCGAAGGTCGGACTGAAAAGACTGGAAAGCTGGGCAAGAAGTCTACGACAAACGCTGCACAGCTAGGCGAGGGAGGAGTGGAAAGTTACAGTGGTCTAGGCCATGAAGGGCCTTCCGCCAAAGATGAACCAAGGAGATTTGTTCGTTGGTCGTCCTCAACAGAGGTCGGTGACTTCATACGTGATGCCGCTCGCGGGAAGGAATTCGCCGTGGAGATTGAAGGAGCTCCTGAGGAGATCAAGGTCGGAGTGCCTTCTTTCAATGATCGAACGCACTACTTGCGATTCAGGCTACGGAAAACTGCTAGCAAAATCATAGATCTGGCCGCAGTCAAGAAAGAATGTGATCTACAAGCACACAAAGGCGCCCAACGGGTGGCAATGGGAGGTGCAGCAGTCCTCGTCGGTTATTGGTACGTCGTCTATCAACTAACGTTTAATACATCCTGGGGCTGGGATACTATTGAACCTATGACGGTGAGCACATGGATCTGATCAATGGCACATATGATTCTAATCAGGAACAAGTACCTTGTCGGCCTATCCACCCTCATCTGCGGTTATCTTTGGTTCCTTTACCACAACCGAGAGGTATCCTACCGCTCAGCCCTCAACCTTACCATTAGCCGCCGGCAGACGAAGCTGTATCAGCAGAAAGGCTTCGATATCCAAAGGTGGGATACACTGATCGAAGAGGCGAATGGATACCGGAAAGAGATAAAGCAGATAGCAAGTGAGTACGACGTTGATTGGGATGAAACTCAAGATGAGAAGGATGAGAGGGTTACAGAGGCTATGAGGAAGGTTCGAAGCGACCAGAACTCGGACCGGAAAGAGAAGAACGTGAAAGAGGACGAGGATGACTAGACCCCTATATTCAGGCCGTTGCATGAGCAGTAATACCGACGAGACCTTCTTGAATCCATTGTACATACTTGCATAATGCGGAAGGAATCTCACCGAAGGAGCCACTGCCGCGAAAGGCTAACGGTAGCTGCTTTCCTCAATTTGTCCCTGCCACCCGACCGAGATATCCCTAGAATGATCCTCGCGTTAAAGCAGAAGAGGCTTGTACGCCTTCTGTACTTTACTTTGGGGTCATCTTCTTTGAAACGGCACAGCGGAACCACTCCTAGAGGTACCTTTCACAAGCTGTGGTGACACGAACGCGGGCAAGACAGTCCAGTGCCATCATGCAATATCGAATGGCATCGTTGATCGAGATGAGCGGCAATCTCATACATTCTATTATACAATTCCGCTCGAACAGTGGGACTTCTCCCGAGACTGCGAATATGCAGACTGCCTCCTAGGGTTGTACACTCTTTTACAAGCGCCAGGTGCGAGACGGATACAAATTGAAAGGCCGAGGACGCAGCAAGTCACCCATTGATGACAGCGACACTCGCTCGACCAGGAGACATTATCAAACGGGCGTGCCAGCCCTCCAATCATCCATCTAACACGATGCCTGACCTACTTGTCATCTGTACGTATTTCTAGCTGGATCGTAAACCGGAGTGTGCCCTCTGCCCTTCCCACTGCCGGCAACTGGGCCTGTCACATGTCAGCAAATACATAGTGTTTTTGAAGCGCTGTGACTCTCAAAGCTCACCTGGTGTTGGTGGTGGTGGTGGTGGTGGTGAACGTACCGCGATATCATCATTGTCATCGTCATCGTCATGGAAGTTTTGGGATCGTGCGGCCTTCTTGTTACGGCCATCGCGATAGCGACAGACGTGGTATAGAACCCATCGTGCAACCCAATTCGGCTGCCCTTGGGCTGCTCCTTGGTCGTATAGACTTCGCGTTTGGGAGCATGCGTTATTCACAATGGTGTTCACTGCGTTGATGAATGCCTCTTCGGAGAATTGATTCGCTGAAAAGGGCGGAAGCTCCCTTGCGTACTGCGCCTTGAGGGCGCCACGGTTACCCATAAGTTGGGCGTCGTACACTCGGATCGCTTCACTCTGTCGGTCGTCAGTTTCTCTCTGTCAAGATGAGTCTTTCCACACATACTTTCATGATCCAATACTGGGCTTGGTGGTTACGGTTGCGCCCGTCAAGCCCCAAAGCCATCAAAAATTGCCATTTTGGGCTGCTCCGGACGACAATCTGCTGTGCCGCCATGGTACCGGTATAGTGTCAGCTTGTCGATAGGGAGCTATGTTCCCAGAAACACTGATCAGACTGATGTTTCAGAGTGTCCAATGATAGGCGAAAAGAAGGAAGAAGAAAATGAGTGAGTACTAAATGGCCTCTTCGCAAGATCGACCGCCTTTATGTACTCGAGCCCGAGTACTCGAAATTCATGATCAGGGGCCCGGTCACATTACGGTTGTAGAGTGTTCAGTTCTGCATAAGGCAAAAAAGGCACAGTGCAACCCGCAAATGCAACAAATCTTTAAGAAACACGCCGACGCGACCCAAGTAACTTTTGATTTCCATAGGAATGGTCCCTCGGAAGCAGACTGCATGGAAAGAGGTTACGTGCATATCCCGTACGGGTAAGAAATAGGCCGGTGACAACCACAATTTCCTCACCGAGACGAGTCATCGAAGCGAACGAATGTAAGTTTGTGGTTTGCTGACGCAATAGAGCCGTGCAGTCTCGTTGAGGAAGTGATAGGAGCCTCTCCCTCACACCCGCCAGCGAGTCCTTTAGTGGAGATTTTCGGTATCACGGAAATCTTATCACATGTGGTTAATGAAGTTGATGCAGCGACCCATTCGGCACGTCGAGTGCATTGACCTTTACGTGCGGCCGTAAAAACACTTTCAAGCAACGGGAATTAATCGAGCGAATACATCGTTGTGCTACATACCCCGAATCCTCGATACACTCATCCATTGTTACTGCATGTAGTCGGAAAGGATGTGCGCTAAAGCAAGGTATTCACATTCTGATAATCCTCGAAGATGCAAAAACAATCCCAAACAATGCCGTCGGCTAGCTGCATGTACATGTTTGTTTTTTTACAAATTCAAATACTTGCCAGCTATCCCGCCGCGTTCACCGCTCTTCCTGGACTACATGTTCCCTGAGCCAGCACATCAGTGCTTGACCTGGGTCATGTACCACCTGGGTCGTGTGCCACCCTTCTGAAATCATATCAACTCACCCATCCATGAAGCACTGTACTCCGCTCAAGGTTGGTTTCCGTATGCGTGCTTCGACCCACACAACTCTCCGAGCCCATGGGCAGCTGTCATACTTGACTTAGATCATAGAAAGCTTCCGGTTGGCATCCAGTTCGCGTCTTGGCAAACAGCCTCACTATCCCCAAAAGCAGCTGCTATACTTGCTTTCTAGACTCTTCAACCTGGGCGGGGGAACCAATCGGTCAGCGACGGGAGTCTGCAGTTCCATCAGAAAAGCCTCGAGAAAACGGGCTAGGTCAAAGCGTTGAGCGAGGACTTAGAACCGACCACGTCCGAAGTGGTGATGCTTGGATTTGTTCGGCCGAAGGTGGACTTTGTGATCTGGGGCCTCGGACAGCTCGATTCTCTTGGAGCAGCAGCAAAAGTTTAAGGGGTTGATCGCTTTTTCCGCGTTCGCCCTGCATAATCTCAAGCCAAGGGCAGGAATGTCAAAACTTGGATGCATGGCACTTGCAGTATACGTCCCTGTTTCACTGGGCTTGTGTCATATTGACTGGAAGGAGCTCTGGCCATCACGCGAAATTTTTCTCCGCCCCGGGAATACAGACTCCTTGAGTGATAGCTGGCCTTAAGGCGCGATAAGACCCGAGTCTCCGGAGACTGACGGAGCATACTGCAAGAGTTCGGGATGTCTCATTATGAGTTACATTGCCTGATTTTGCCTCCTGGTACTGCGTTGTCCCAAGGTATCAAGAGGGACGAGCTCAGCCAACACAAGGGCTGGTATGGCTCTGGCCGGCAGTTGTGGGCTACCAATTCATGCAGGGAGCTATCACCTGCATTGATATTGGCGCACGGGATGATATGTATGATCAGTCCTTGGTTCAATGCTAATGCTGTTGGCAAAGGAATCGCAATGCAATGCCCAGAGTGAGTATTAAGATTACTGCATCAATCAAAGAGCCAATATCCATGCAAACGATACTGACTACTCTCAATGTCGCAAAAGCCTGGGTTTTCTCTCCCAATTGTCCCCCAAGACGACCAAAGACCATTATCTTAAGAGAGTTGTGGACGTCCAAAATTGTGAAATCCCTTGTGTACAATTAAGCGAACCGAAGCCCTAAGCGCGGTATTAGTGGCATTTGAATTGACATATTCGGATAAAATTATTTGTGACAACATAAACTCTCCTCTCGACCATAGACAATAGTGTGTGTTTATATGGCTCTTTGGTGCTTCCAGCCACTATGGTACGGATTCTAGTATGTCAGTGTCGGTCCCCCGGTGGTCAGTCGACCAGCGGTGACCTCGTTGCCGCCGATGACCTCGTTTCCCAACGAAACATTGGTGACCCCGACCCCAACAAGAATATGCGCCGAGACATACCCCAAGAGAAACGTGACCAAGATTCGCAACCAAAACAACTTCACCTTGTGACCAACTACTGCCTCTTCCATGATCAACACCCACAACCTCAGAAACCACAAAAACCACAATCATGGCCACTGAAGAGTACATCTCCCCCTACGCTGTGGACAAGCGCACTCGTCGATCTGTATTGGCGGCCCTGGTGGACAACAGGTCCATCAACGACACGCACAATCGCGACTCGCGTCGTGCCACGGCCAAGTTCAGGCCGGCGTTCAACGGCGAGTCCTTCGCGAGCGCTTTGGGGATCATTACGGTGGTAGTCGAAGGACTACTCATCGAAGGGGCCGGGGTAGGAGATGGGGAGAGACGGTTAATACCGGAGCGGCCGAGGGGATCGAGCAGGGCGCCGATTTATTTGGGGACTGACAGGGCGGTATGTGATTTCTCATTCGCAATCATGTTTTCTGGGTTGGAGACATTGAGGATTGAGCTGTGAGAATTCCGTCGTGGGAAAGAGAGTTGCTTCTTACTTCTCACATCTGTCTTGGGACTCAGGTACTAAACGCAAAGGAATTCTGCTAACTTTGAATCTACGTAGACCTTGTCTTTGTATGATCCGTTGGAGAACTTGAAGGAGATGTTGGACACGTTCTGCCGTGGAGTGATGGCTTGGGCCAACAAGCCCACGTGAGTCTAACTTGCTTTTCAGTCGCTGTTGTGAGATAGGCTAACGGTCAACGTGAAGGTACTTCAAAGAGGTTACCCGCCCCTTCATCAGTAAGTCTACCCCTCCTTGCGTCCATCTCGCGTCCACTCCCTCAGACCTCCCGAGCTGACAATGACTTCTAGTTCGCACGATCGAAAACTCTATCAGCGAAGCGTCTACCGCAAGGAAGCTTCGCAAGTCTTTAGAGTACGTCGGCCCAATTGATACAGGATACGTTAATAGCTTTGAGGCCTTTCGTTGCTCGATGCAAGATCCAATCCTTGAGCTACGACATTTGGGCGAATTTATCGAGTCAATTATCGCGGAGGGGGATGAGATCTCCGCTCACCCCGCAAAGATTCTCAACCCGGCTGTCGAAGCTTCTGACAATCATCGATCCTCATCTCCTTACTTCAACACAATCCTGAACCCTGAGCCGGCCACGCAGGCTTCTACCGGTGGACGTGTGAAGACGGAGAGTACGGCCAGTGAGCGTGGCGGAGCGTTTAGTGGCTTCGAAGACCTATTGGAAGCTGCTGGATACGGGTTCGGCATGCACAGAAAGTCACAGTCTCCCGAAAATAAGCCAGAGCGTGAAGCAAAGCCCGAGCTCCAGTACCCGGGCTCGCCCAGTTACTCGCCACCCCCTTCGCCATCGGTCTCCATCGATGCTCTCCTCCAGCCCTTCTCCGTCTCATCAATACAAGCCGAAGAACACCTTCCGGACGTCTCATCGTCCATATTACTCCAACCCAGCAATCTTTATCGGATCAAACCATGTCCAGCTCCCCCTGGGACTCCCAAATGGAAGATAGACCTCAGCGGTCGCAAAGGTCACCCTATCCGTATCCTCCACGTCGGCCCCCGCGAACTCGACATCCTGGCCAAATGCCTCCCGCTCGTCCACAAAGCCACGCTGAAAGGCGAAGAGTGCATGCGTGTCATCGTCGAGAAGGAAAACCTGGCAACCGAGATGGGAGCCGAGTACAAGCAATGGGACGACTTCTGCTCCGACCTGGAAGACAACGTCAGCATCGACGCGAAAGAGGCTGGAGCGAAATCGAAGCAGGACTCCGGAGACACAAAGATCGATGACACAAAGGGCAACGGCAAGGGGGAAGCCAAAGATCCTTCCGTCTACGGAGCCGTCGCCTCCGGAGGCAAGGACTGGTTCGGCTCGGCGGACCCGAGCGCCTACGGCCGCGTCGGTCCCGGAGACGACCCCGACACCGCCTGGGGCTACCGCAAACTCGACCCCCCCACCTTCCAAACGGCCAAGGCCAAGACCCCGCGCCGCACCGCCGCCGCCGACGTCGACCCGGACGCCACGGAAGACGAAGACGAAGACGACGACGACACCGGCTTCCCGCGCGACTTCGGCTTGGGCTCCCGGTCCCCGACGGAGCGCGCTTTCGGCACCGCGTCGCCCCGGCCCGGCTCCGATTCGGGCTCGGAGGGCGGGGAGGAGGTGATGCGTTTCGAAGAGGCGGTCGGGGGGGTGGATGACGGGTTGGATCGGGAGATGGTGGATGTGGGGGGTTGGAGGAGGGGGAGGTTGTTGAGGAGGAGGGGGGGGAGGAGGGGGGGGGGGGGGGGGGAGGAGGGCTGAGGGGAAGAGAGGGTGGAGGAGTGGGGAGCGGGTGTTGGGGTTGTTTGGGGAGGAGTTGTGATGTTGGTGATGAGGCCGAGAGAGAGGGGGGGATGGTGTGCTTTGAAAGAGACCACTCTACTTACTCACTCACTCGTGGTTGGGTGCTTGTGGGCTGCATCATGAGGCGGTTGTGGGATACGATAGGCTGGATACAGAAGTTGTGGATACGATAGGCTCGATACGGATTGATACGATGTGACAGGAAGTTGGACAGCGAGTGCTGATGAGGAAAGCCTGGATACGGACATAGATCTAGCCAGCTGGTTAGATGCCTTCATTCATGCGTAGATCTAGCCAGCTGGTTAGATGCCTTCATTCATGCGAGAACTGTCACCTTTTCAAGGATTCGTGCCCGGCTGGAAAGTCTAGTGCGTTGAGAGGGATCGAGCGATAGTCTGGCATAGAAGGAGAGATTATTGTGGCGGAGATCCTGAATTCCGCTGAGTGGACATGGACAGTCGATTCATTCACTATGAAAGTAGGCACAAATGATGTTTGGGAGCTCTTGGAATTGCCGCTTTTTCTGCCAAACTTGCCTGTGCGGATTTGGGATCTTGATTTTCTCTGTGCATGGGTTTTGCTACATTGTCTCACATGTTTGGGGGTAAATGTGCTCTCATTGGATCTAATCTGCGTTCTAGCTAATGTTGCTGGGGTTGGAGATGGAGTTACACTATCTGTAACAGGTAGCCTCGAGTAGCATTAGCTTATGGCGGTGAGAATCGAATATGTAAGCTGCCGTGGAAAATGCTGCTTTGGACAACTTCTGCTCCTTGATGGCGGTAAGAGTTGAAGATGTGAGCTTTCTGGGAGATGTGCTGTGAAAAGGTGCTGATTGTGGGTGGTGGAGCATGCCGATTTGGGTGGTGAAGCTGGAGAATGGAGTATGTAATGTAAAGCTCATCGTAGTCTGTCAGCTTACCATGAATCGCCTGGATTACAACACTAATGGATTCGTATTCGCCACAAAGTTGTTGATGCTATACATTGTCTGTTGGAATAGATGACGACCATGTGTGGATTGCAAACTGCAAGCGAGCTTAGCCAAAGCAGTCCAGTCCAAAGTGTCGTGGTGCTATGGAACAAAAATGGTCTGTTGACTAAGATCCTTGGCTTCGAAGTCTGATTTTGTAGGAAGTAAAGATGCTTGTGGTTGAGAGCTTCTGTCCTTTGGGAGAGATTGAGGACCCCGTGTGAGTTGTAAATCTTTAGAACCAGGAGTCATTGCGTGTCGAGTCTGCCGTATAATGTTGGTAGCGAGTCTCTCAGGAGGAGACTTCGTCATCTTCATCGGGATCTTCTTCTTCTGGGCTAGATGCCAGCGGTTCATCGTCGTCTGACTGAACAATCCCGTGGGCCTGAGCCACATTAACCCCCCCAACGTCGGTGTTAGAACTACTTGACCCCTCCAGAAGCCTCTCAGCTTCTTCCTCGTCTTCGATTTCCTCCGGGGTCGCCCCCAGATTAGCCATCGCCCGTTTGTATTTCTCCCTCGCGTTGGCTACTTGCTCTTGCCAAGTCTTCTCTGTCTCGACTGCGCCATCTGCCGCGTTTCTCGCTCTATTCACATGTTCCTTCTGTCTCTCAGCATCTTGCTGTAACCTCGCGGCCTTTTTTGAACGCTTGTTTGATACTTGATCTGCCTTTTGTGCGGCCAACCGCGCCTTGGCTTCTTCACGGCTTGCCCATAATGCAACTCTGACCACGTCGGCTTGCTTGTTTTTCAAAATTGATTTATAGCTCTTAACTCTGGCCACCGCGTTGTCTCTGACTACGGTCTTTCTTGCCAGATTTTCGGCTTCAGCTTCCTTCTTCACAAGCTCTGCACCACTGGGATCCACCAGCTGTACACGAATACTCTCCGCGTACTCTTTTTTCTTTATCGCGGTCCACCTATGAGCGCTCTTACCATCTCTCTCCAACTTTGTGGTATCGTCACTCACTATGACCGTGACATGCTTTACCGAAAGAGCACGCAGGCGTAGGATGGATTCCAGGTCTGCTTGCTGGGTATTGGCAATCTGCTGTTCTGCTGAGTCGTTGGTGTTGCCGTATCCCCGAAAGACGCACTCGAATCCTTGATTTATGCATAAATGAAGGACTTGAACCCCTCGTATCACATTCAAATTGGACATCTTCAGGGCTTTCCCCCAGTAACTGGTGTCCCAACGTGCTCGCTGGTAGCCGCTGTTATAATAGTACGA
Source organism: Letharia columbiana (assembly GCF_014066305.1). Classification (NCBI taxonomy): domain Eukaryota; kingdom Fungi; phylum Ascomycota; class Lecanoromycetes; order Lecanorales; family Parmeliaceae; genus Letharia; species Letharia columbiana. The sequence continues at coordinate 121,021 of NW_023501047.1, read as the reverse complement.
GCCAAGGCCACCGATGGTTGCGGAGATGTGGATGCTGGTAAGTTTGCGTTTCTGTGCTGGGTTCAGGCTGCAGAGGAATTTTTCGAGTGTTTTGGGATCCTCGAATGAGAAAGTGTTGGTAGCCCACAGAAGGTGATTCGCTTCTTCGTATAACTGGCGGCAAACACCAAGCACATTCAAGTCAACCCTGAGAGCTTGCCGATCCTCTTCGCGTAGGAACATGGGTCCGCTTCCACACATGTTACAGGTCGCGTGACGCTCTTGACAGGAGGCAACATAAAATTCCGGCGACTCGCCCTCTGGGACGACCGCATGACCGGAAACAGCTTCCTCATAAGCAGACTGCTCTGACAGATTGGCAACACAGATAGCATGGCGGAAGGCCGGTTGACTGGCTTGCTCCCATACAGACGGAGTCGCTCGACCTGCAGCAGACGAAGCAAGCCTAGCTACGCGGGCTGCGATTGCACCATCGTCATCATCGTCGTCATCTTCGCCATCGTTGCAATCGTCATCGTCAGTATCGAACATAAAATAATGTCGCTTTTCACGGGATCCACCGTCTTCACTAGCACCAATATCAAAAGGTTCTTTCTTCTCTCTGATCGCAAGCGAAAGCTCATAAACATCAAGATACTTGACATGAATGAGGTTGTCACCCACGAGGTGGATCAGAATGTTCTCTCGGATCTCTGAAGGTAGTAGGAGTAGTGGTGAGGTAGCCGCATTCTTGCGAATCCTGTGATGATTAGATTACTTAGGTAGCTTAGCAGGAAGAGGGTGGGTGTGGACTTACAGGGTTTTGGTTGCGGCACTGTTGGTCTTGGTCACGGCTTGCTTCTTGCGTGGACGTGGCTTCGCACGTGGCGCCACCTCGTCATTGGAGACCTCATCAAGAACGGCTTTGCGCTTCCTCCTCGCCATCTTGAGTGAGTGCTTAGCGGTCAATACGGATACGTTTTAAAGGGTATTGTGGGCGTAGTAACAAGGAGAGAGTCGAGGAGAATGGCAATTTCTTGAGGAGGAAGCACGAATTATGGAAGGATAGAAGGGAAATGGGACGTGGTATGTAGTTGAAAAGAAGTGGGAAGGTGCGAAGTCAAGAAAAGGTAGAAGATTTATACTTGTCGTCACTGCGGTGTTGACGAAGTGAGTTTCACTAGCACAAACTTCACATCATTTCATGGCTTCTACGCGAGCATTTTGTGTATCTTGCAATCAATACTTTGACAACGACGTTTGACACTGGAGATATGTGTTGGAAGCTGCTTGCCCTACAAATTGTCCTCTTCAATGTCAGAGCTTTGGCGCAGTGCTCTGGATCAATTTTCATCACTTTTAGCGCTTGAGTGCAATCTTAATACTCAAAGCCTAGTATCATTACTGAGTTTCCTGGGAATGAAGGAATAGATTTTCCGAACGATTGGACTGGGGCAAGACTGTGGCAGTGGGAAGACGTGAAGTTATACGCCATGATTACTTGTATTTACCCGGTAATGCCTGCTCATCGGTACGAGTACTTTACAGTAATGCAAGGTCTAAATTCCGATAAATCCGAAACCAAGAAATTGTGGGGGACCTCGCGGGGGTTTCGGGCATGACCTGGTAGATACGAGTACTAGTACCGTAGTCAGCGCAGTCCCGCGGTTTTAATTTCACATCTTGATGCTACCTCCTTTTACCAAGCATTGTTGGGCCTTCTTGTCCATCTCTGTATATATTCCATGTCTAATCCTGACCACCTGAGACCTGTACCGCCTCGCCTGCCCACTCCCTACAATTCATCGAGTATAGACAAGTCGCCAACATGCCCCTCACAGTCCTTTCCAACGCAGACATCCACTCCCTACTCCTCACCCTCACCCGAGATGACATTGCCGAACTCCAGTACGTATTTTTCGGAGCTCATCTTTCCTCTTAAGCACCACATCTTGAGTCATGAAACATGTCTGGGGATCTGCCCTCTCGAAACAAATCCAACGCTCGATATGCTCTCTCAAATAAGCAATACTGACTGTGAACTCGTGATCCAGGCACAATCTCGCGGAAGCCCTCCATGAATATTCGACAGGAACGCAAGAAAGCACCGTTGGATGCAGCGCCAACCAGCCCCAACGCATTGCTGTCCCCGCTGCCAATAAGCAAACTACTCTCTTCATGCCCGCCAGCACAAGTACGAGCAGAGGCATCAAAATCATAACCCTAGCCACAGCGCCTATCCCTTCGTCTACGCCTAGCCTTGGCAAATTAAGCATCGATTCTCCACGAAGTGGTTCTCCCGTTCCCAAATCACCTTCGATCGCTAGCTCAAGATCTTCTACAACCTTAGCCTCGCAAACATCCTCAAAATCGAGCGTCCCATCTACAGACCTTTCAGTGTTTTCCTCCCACACCACTACACCTCGTGGCTCCCTAACGCTCCTAACATCCACCGGCATTCCCTACGCCTTCCTCGACGCGGAAGAACTGACAGCTTTCCGTACTGCGCTCGCATCTACCATCATCTTTAACCGCCGCTCCCATGTCCATTCCATTACGGTCTTCGGGGCAGGCATGCAAGCAAAATGGCACATACGCCTCGCTCTCATGCTGCGTGGGTCCGAAATTCATCACGTCGACATCATAAACCGCTCATTTGCCCGGGCAAAAGAACTCATGCATGAATTCTACACCTCACCCGATTGGGAAGGCTTACGCAACGCGAATTCGAAATTGGCATTTAGCATTGTCTCCTCCGAGTACGGCGAGTATCAACGGCTATTGAAGGAACACATCCGCAAAGCAGATGCCATCTTCCTTTGCACGCCTAGCACCGCCCCTCTTTTCCCAGCCGAACACCTTACCAGCACCGAAGGCAGAAAGAAAGGGAGATACATAAGCGCAATAGGCAGCTACCGCCCTCACATGTGTGAGATCCATCCCGACATTCTGAGTCAAGCCGTCGCACCTGACCATAAACGCCACCATCATAAGCACGCAGACAAAGGAGGCGTCATTGTAGTCGATTCGCTTGAAGCCTGCTTGAAGGAAGCGGGCGAAATCATCCAGGCAGGAATAACGGCGGAGCAGCTCGTGGAGATTGGAGAGCTCTTGATGGTCAAGAAAGCGAGCATGAGGGAAATTGAAATGGGAACTGGAGAGGGCGAGAAGGGTCTCCGGAGGTGGGTAGAGAATGGAAATGTTATCTACAAGAGCGTAGGAATCGGGCTTATGGATATCTGTGTTGGCGAAGATTTAGTAGCGTTGGCGATGCAAAGGGGAATTGGGACTCGCGTGGAGGGGTTTTGAAAGGCCTGGACCTGCTCTTGAATTGCAAGTCGGAAAGGCTATCTACTGTTTTGCATAACAATGGTAAGCTTTACGAAGCGCAAGCGTCGGCGCCGGGGGGTTTGGGTGGCTTTACATCACAAGTCTCGGGGGTGATTAGATATTTGACACGCATAAATGGCAGCCGCAAAGGCATGATCATTAATAATATTGTACGCCTTTGAAACGATTGGACTTATATGTAAAGAATACAGTGTGGATATCAAAACCCGAAACTAGATATCCCAGCAGTGAAGAGAAGCCACCGAAGAGACCCGACTTATGTTTCCAGGCCAAGCCACCGAGCTTCCTTACCAAACCGCCAATATGTTGTAGTATTTAGACAGCCTAAAGATAAATCATCCGAGGTACATTTACTCGTTCGCCGGAGGAGCACCGCCCAGTGGAGCGTTACGACCAGCTGCCCTACGCTGTGCCTCCTGTTGCTGGACTGCCGGATTGGGGCCATTCCTCCTCGCACTACCCTCAATTAGTACCGTCCGCCCGTTGACCAAAACAAAGGGAATGTACTCACATAATCGTCCTGGACAACATACTGACCACAATCATAAACGCCCAGCTCGGAACCAAGCCGATGCCGAAAAGGGCATATCCAATCGCCTTGTTCACGCCCAGCTTCGCCAACTGCCCGTCGAACGGATCGAACCAGCCGTCGTACAGAACGCCCTCCTCGTACTTCTTCCCCGTGTGCAGCGCGACCATGTCCCCCGCCGTCGACTGGGTCACGTTGAAGTAGTTGACGTGGATCGTGCTGGCGGGCGTCGACTGGTCCGCCCGCGCGACGGGGCGCCGAATGTGCCAGATCGTGGGCGGCTTGGCCATCCACGTCGAGCAGAGCACGCCCTGCTTGTCGCAGTCGACGTAGGCGAGGGTCGGCGCCGTCGGGTCCGCGGCGAGCACGGCCGCCGTCTCGTTCCACTCCCGCTCGAGCCGGTCGCAGAAGCCGCCGCAGGTCTTGTTGCCGCCCGTGACGAAGACCATCCACTCCTGCGGCGATTGCGCCGAGGTCGGGTCCGGGGTGAGCGCGGATTCGTAGTTGGCCATGGTCAGGGGGACGACCTTTGCGGCCGCGATCTTCGCCGCCGAGGCGGCGACGGGGGACTTGACGGCGGCGGGGACGGAGGGGACGGTGGTGGGGATGTAGCCGCGCAGGGAGTTGAACCAGTCTCCGGCTTGTTCGATGAGCGGTTTTTGGATGTCCTGGGCGGCTGCGAGGGCGGGCAGGGCGAGGGCGAGGGAGTGGGTGAGATGCATCTTTGCGGTCTTTCTATTTGGGGGGAGGGGAAAATCCGTGTGAGGTAGGGTTGGATGGCGGCGGGAAGATGTTGGCAGAGGTAGCAAAAGGAGAGGGATTGATGAAGAGACGTTGCAGAGAGATAGAGGCTCGGGAGAAAGTTAGCGGTCGAGTCGCGCAATTGATGGTTTGCGCGCCAAGGCGACAGATAAGATTAACACTTGTCCTTCAGTAAAGTACTTTAAGACCGTTGCGCCTAAACCTCTAACCCGGCAACAATTGCCTTTCCTTTGTCTTGCCAAAGTGTAGCATTTCCATCCCCCCGTCTTTTCTTACACCAATCGCCTTCTCTGCTATATCAATTCCATGTAAGCAACTTCTATTCCTTAGCATTTCTTTTCCTTGATTAAGTTGCCTCCCAGAGATGGCTTTTTCCGATACCCTTCACTAAGTCCTTGATGTAAGCCGCGAATCCATCGAGATAGATGTTGACCAGCATGACGATAATGAGGGCAAGGTTGGAGCCGCAGCAAGCGACGAGGATGTAGCGTACGACGAGGATGACCATAGCAGAATAGATAACGACGACGAAGACGATAACGACGTCGAAGGTGACGGGAATAAAAAAGACCAAGACAAAGAAGATGAACGTCTTTTACTAACCCTGAACCAACAGAAGGTCTTAATTAAGGTACGTACTTTATCTTGACATTTGATGAGCTCACGGCGCTGATCAACTCTAGAAAACATTTATGACGGCGTCCCTACGAGGTCCTGCCTCTGAGATAGTGGATGACCGCAGTCATCGCTTCTTTGGCGATTTGTACTAGAAGAACCGTCGGGATGTCTTGCCCAAGCCAACCTTGACAAGTATCTCCAGCTTCTCAAAGGGATCGAACCGCCCGAAAAGCGGGCCTGTGAAGGTATATTCCTAGGAGCTTAAGCCGTACTCGGCTCACTCTTCACAGCACACAATATTCCTTTCGACCAAGAAGAAGCGTTCGCATGCTTTCGAGATGCCAAGACTGGTACTTGGCGGCAGAAAGGTATTCAAAGAACGCCAGAGGAGTTGGTCCATACAGATGGTGACATTAAGATGGCAGAGATCGCTCATCGACTCCATGGTCCATCTTCTACCACTACCAAAGCAAGGAACGGAGCATGTGGTGATACTACGAATCCGTGCACGGCACTCGTGTTGGCGAACGCTTACAATGGAAACGGTACCTTCTTTGACCATTGTTCGCGTAGAGAAGTGATGGATCCATTTGTTTTCTATACCAAGGACATTCTTGCCTGCCACGAAAGATACTTGTGTCCGATTCGCGATAATATGCATGCTCCAGTGGAGATCGTTTATGGTATCCCAACCTGGGAACGAATGAAACTTTTAGTTCAAGATAAGCTCCAAGCCCTTGATCTGTGGGGTAACTACGAAGGGAGCACGATATACCTGGAATGGGAAAATGTCCAGGAGAATCTTAGCGAAACTTCGCGTCGTTTAGGAAGATTTCTAATATTTGCGTCCCATTTACAGAATATGATGAGGGCATGGTCAAAGAGCTATACTGCTGGTCAACATAGTTTGCTCGAAATCGGATATCGACTGGCTGGTGTTGGTTTCATTGAACGTTTCTATTAAAACGAGGTTTGGCGCAAGCAGGTTAAATTCTTGCCCTACGCTCAATCCAGCGTTAACGAGCCATCTGAATTGAGTCGATAGAAGCCCTTCAGAAAGTGCGTAGTCAGAGACTGGATCACGAAGACTCGGCGACAAAAGCAGAGGTAGGAAAACTGTTGCGGAACTCAGTTTCTGCGTGAGAGAAAGAGAGAAGGGAGAGTACAGAAGCATTTCGCTCTGATGGATCTACTGAGAATGTGCATAGCGGGCCAATGCATTCGTCTCCGACAAAAAAGATCATCCTCGTTCCTAGATGGAGCAAGTGTACTAGTACCTTCTCACAATCCCTAAAAGATGAGAAGGATGTTAGCAATCTACCACTTGAGGTCGAGTGCACATGTATCGTATGCCTAGACACCTCGAAATATGGAAAAAACAATTGCACTATCGTCATCGATCAGTCACCACGATGGACCAAAAAACAACGCCGCCGTAATATGTCGAGAGACGCCTACAACATAAGAAGCAACAGATCTGGAAAACCCAGGCTGTTTTTGCCATTCAATGCAGATTTGGAGTCGTGGCCTCATGTGACCACTCAGACGATTTACAGGTATTATTACCACGGCCTTTCAGAGGGCGATCAGCTTCTGACGTTACAGAAACCACCCTCTCTGCAGCGCGAAACCTGAGATGGCGGGTTCTCATCGGCCGAATAAATTAGAAGGAACAGAATTCACCATTATCGCGACCGGGACTCAAAAGTGGACCCTGTGGATCAAGGGGTCACTCATGGGCGGTACTTTATGCTTCCTCACGGTATTACGTAGCCCATGAATCAGAGAGCATGCAACATGAATCCGCTAGCGTGTAATCTTGTAATGAAAAACTTACGGGAGACGAGGTAGATCCGCGATGGGCTGCAGGATTTACAGTGGCATTCGCGTCGCTAAGGTACTCGTACGGAGGAAAAAGAGATACGGTGAGTGATAAGAAACGTGTATTTTAGGTCCAAAAATTGGGTTGTCAATATAATAACCTGGGACGGATTCTTCTCCGCTTGGACTTCCTCTTTGAGATAATCATCATACTGCTTCGCCGTTGAGGTGTGTCTGGTAGAGTATCGCGAGACCTGGGGACATTTGCTCGCTTCTACATTTACAATATAGGTACCGGAGGTTACAAAGCAATCGGTTGGGTAAGCCGCGAAGATGGAAGTATTGGTACTCGGACTCTGTCGGACTGGAACCACTTGTGCGTACCTGAGCGCTATCGAGGCAGGACTTACTGACTGGGTGATGTAGCTATGACGATAGCACTACGAGAATTGGGATACGGAGAGGTGTACCACATGAGATCCGCTTATGCCAGCGAAAGGGATGTTGAGCTATGGATACAAGCCTTGGAAGCGAAGTACGAAGGCAAAGGGTCCCCTTTCGGCAGGGAGCAATGGGACTCAATCCTCGGTCATTGCAAGGTATTGTCACCCACGTGTGAGTCTGTTGACGGTAAATAACTAAAGCCCAGGCTATCACCGACATCCCTGGTGCGTTCTTTGCCACAGAGCTGGTGGAGGCGTATCCCGAGGCCAAAGTCATCCTGACTACACGAACGCCGGAAAGCTGGCACGCGTCGATGATGCAGATTACCTGGGCAGTCTAACAAGACCGAGTGCGATGGATCGCTGCCAAGTTGGACGGTCCAACTTCACGACGCCGCCGCATGAGCGACTTGTTTTTCCAGCATTTCTTCGGTCACGATTTTCCCCGTACTGGTAAAGAGGTCTTCATTGAGCACAGTGTTGCTGTCCGGCGTCTTGTACCGGCCGAGCATTTGCTGGAACATCGGGCAACGGACGGCTGGGAGCCTTTATGCAAATTCCTTGGTAAAGCTGTTCCGCAAGACAAGGCGTACCCTAACACAAACGATGTTAAGTCCTTCCGTTCGAGGTTCCAAGCGATGAACAAAGGAATTTTCATCCAAGTCCTGACGTCGTTGGCCACGAAGGCGGTACCGATCGTAGCCATCACTAGCATATTGTGCTGGATGTTCTGGGCAAGTATTTAGTATTTTTTGGGTCTTTGAGTGGATATTCTGGTCTATGTATGTTGTACTGAGGAACCATATAGTCTCAACTCATCTGTCCAGGAACTGCAGATACCTGGGTCACCTGAACGAGATCAGCTGAATAGCTTGGTTTGCCTGAGGATTTTGTTCAGGAATCCTATAGAGGTCTTCTTCCAATGACTGTGACTCTGTCTTGGTTAATGGCAACACCTTTCCGACACTCCAGGTCCGCTTTGATGAGGCTCTCGCGGAGAGCTTGTCCTTTGCCATCACCTAGACGGTCCAAAGCACGATAGCTCATCTCCTCAAGTGCCAACAGAATGACATCATTGTGTAGCAGTAGATGCGTGAGATCTGTTCCTTTCCGGTGTTCGAAGACATCTATCAATCCACCTTCGCGAAACGTCCTGGGCAGATCGGCAACCCACCTATAAGTGTTATCTTTATAACCTCAGATGTTTTCGCACAGCACATGGTATTCTCACTTTGGATGCATTCTAGTATCATTCTGTCCAGTAGGTGCGTCGATTGCGGCGGTGAGGTTTGCGGAAGAGTTGGAGGATTGGGCATGAACAATACTGGCAACGATTTGTCAGGACATACACTTTCGCGACGGTGTTTGACAGTTTCTGGTACATACTACCTTGAAGCCAGATCGTATTCGGCCCATTGGATGTAGCCTCCAGGCTCTATCAACGTCGCTGTCCATAAGCGAAATATTCTCCAATAGGTTCATGATTCACCAATCGAAGGGAAAAAGGTAGAAATTGTACGCACTGAGCATTTGAATGAACGTCTTCAAGAGCGGCATCGGGTCATTGTTTTGGACAATTAAGAGAAAAAGGCGGATGTGGAGGATGTCGTATTTCCCGATAAGGTGTTCGGGAAGGTCGGCAAATGCATCGAAATCATATATGTTGACATTATCAGGAAGCCATTCCTTGGGTGGGCATTGAGAAAGGTTGTTGTCGAAACCGTCCAGTTGGGCGGAAGATGCCAACGTTCGAGCCATCTCAAGCAGCCAGATCCTGGTATCCGGACGTTATCGTCAGTCCTGAATACTCTTTCTATGGCGTGGAACCATCAAACAGGTGGGACGCAGACCCTGTGCCAGTGCCAATATCGGCGATCTTCAATTCCGAACTCGATGTTGGAATACTTGGGTGCAGATTGTACCCCATTTGATCTTTCCAAAAGAAATGTTGTAGATTCAGCCTACATGCCATGGTCAGGGCCCAGCTTCTGACACAAGGTCAGAGCGAACTCACCTCGCAGTTCCTTGGTAGCCGGTACCTAGCATGTAATTACGAGCATACTGCTCGGAGCTGCTGCCTGCCATTATGGCAATGAGAGAAAGCAAAATCAATGCTTAAAGACAGTCTGAAGTCGAAGGACAGCTGCGAGGTACGGTCGAGTGGAACACTAGTATGCTTCAAAGTGTGGCATTCTAGACTGTTTAGTATTTCCGCACTAATGGTATTTTATTGAAATCTGAGACTAGCTCCGGAAAGGATTCCTGCTGCAGCGGACCAACGGCCGTAGAGTATTTTACCTGTAGCCTAACAGCCGCTTTGGTCTTACCGCCGCGTACCAAACCCGTGGGCGCACCAGCGTTGATGAAGCTACTCTACTGAGTCTCGCCCAGCTCTCGGAGACTTCAATCTACGGACACATGCAAAGATCTAAGGCCGCAGTTGCTATGTAAGCATGCAATTCTGCAGAAGGCCGATCCGCATTCAAGCGTGTGAGGGATTTTCTTGGATGCAGGTCGAAGTGGGTTTCCGCTACCTATCGAATTTGACCTGTTTGATTGGGTTATGCTTTAGGTAGCTAATGGGATATGGCAACCTAGCGCCCCTGACTATGACCTGGACCTGTTGCCACTAAGGATGCTGAGGAGTCATCCTTATCAATGGCTGCACATGAGTCTGTTGTTCTTTCATACACTGTCCTAGTCAGCCTTCCAAATGTTTTTGACAACACTCTTTGGCCTGTGGCCCACCAAAATTTTATCAGCATTAAGCTGGCCTATCAGCAATCTATCATCGACCTCCATTGCGCGCTACATTGGTGGAGCAGCTGGGTTTTTCGCGCTCAAAGTCCGTCCTCAAGATGCTGCTCCGCTTTTGTGGCCGCGTTCCTACCGTTGGGAGGCTGACGACTCCAGTTTGTCTGCAAATGCGTCTACCGTATTACATGGCACCCACTAGTGAAATATCCTGGGCCTTTCTTGGCGAGTGTTACAGATCTTTATGCTGCTTATCACGGCTTCCTTGGGGACATACATCTGGACATATGGCAGTGCCATGAAAAGTATGGTGAGTCGGACCAGTCTATGTTGGTGTCCTATTGCCCGCTAACAACCTCGTCTTTGATAGGTCCCTTCGTCCGCTACGGTCCCAACCGTCTGCTCGTGAACTCGAGCAACGGCTTGCATGGTATGCAGCAAGAAGAACCTGCGAGCAGAATCATTACTGACTTGTTAGATATTTATGGTCATGGTCAGAATTTCCAGAAATCAAAAGCATACTTACCCATGGTACCTGAGGAAGGTGGTTGGTGTACTTTGACCTGTATCGACAAGTCTATGCATCGCTACAAGCGTCGATTAATCACTCAGGGGCTTTCAGACGATGCCTTGAAGGCCTTTGAGCCTTCTTTGCTAGCGCATATCGACATCTTCTGTCACAAACTTGGTGAAGGCGGTCTCAGGCGTAACGGCCAATGGACAGAGCCTCGAAACATGAACGACTACGGTATGCCCTGCTGTCCTGCTTTTAGGACGTCAATTTCTGATGAGAGTATTTCAGACAAATGGCTCACACTTGACGTCATGGGTGAATTCGGGTTTGGGGAAAGGATGGGATTATTGGAAAGTTCGAAACACCGTTTCATCATCGATGTGATGCATTTCTACAGTTGGGTCATGGGGTTCTATGAACAATTTCCGGGAATTGCAAAACTCCGCTTAGAATATGTCTTGCTCTTCGGGCGGCGATTACTACGCTTGAATACGGCAGCGCAAGATCAGTGGGAGGACTGGAAAGATCGATTCGCTGCTTCTGTCCTTCAAGAGGATCAATCGCAACAGAAAGGTCTTTTCTCGACCGTTCTCAAACTCAGGAATAATTTCTCGCTGTCCGAGCTGTGGGCTGAAGGCTCCTTCTTAATGTTGGCTGGTAAGTGTTCAAAGCTAGGAATGTGCTCGAAGATTGGGCTCATGGTTGACACACAGGCTCGGATACTTCTGCCACGACGCTGTCTGGTCTGTTCTTTTACCTGGCGCACAATCCAGACGTTCACCAAACATTAGAAAAAGAAATCAGGTCTAGCTTTGCCGAATCAGACGCTATCATTTCAGGTCCGCAGCTTTCCTCATGCGTCTATCTCCATGCTTGCATTAATGAGACCCTGCGGATGTCCCCATCGACACCCGGAGCTCCTTGGCGGGAGGCTCAAGCAGGCGGCGCTGTTGTGGACGGAAATTCTGTTCCTGCGGGTTGCGATGTTGGAACATGCATTTACGCACTACATCATCGCGAAGAGTATTTCCCGCAATCTTACGCTTTCGTGCCCGAAAGGTGGCTCTCCGGAGCTTTGGTGTCATCTGAACAGCTTAAAGCGGCACACAAGGCATTCAATCCTTTCTCGCTCGGTCCAAGAGGGTGCCCTGGTCGATCACTGGCGTTACTGCAGATTAGCCTGACGCTGGCGCGTGTCCTTTTTGACTTTGACTTCCGTCTTGCCGAGGGGGAGCTCGCCCATGTTGGGGAGGGCACTCCTGGTGTCATTAATGGCCGACACAGAGTAAGCGAATTTCAGCTCAGCGCTCATGTGACTGCCTCAAGCAAGGGTCCACAGCTTCAGTTTCGTGCGAGAAACATTGAAGGGTTTAAGCGCTGATTGAGAGGATTGTGAGCTTCAAGTTTTATGAGGTATGGGATTAGACATCAGGGGCACTACAAGCATCCTTAGACTTGAAAGATTACAAGATCTGGTTCCGTAGTTCGTGAACCCTGCGACCACTTTTACGCAAGACCAGCATCCCCTGAAATGGGTAGAAAATACACGAATAGAGTAATCAACTAAGTTGACCAATTTGATACAACCAGGCCTACTCTACTCAAGGAGGTTTATTGTGAAATTCTCAAGGAAAGGTTTGGAGACCGGAACTTATATGATGCAAAAGTTGGACTGCTTCACCGGGCGCACCAGGATGAACGGCATAGTCCAGTCAATTGGAAGCCAAGCCCCGCACTTTAGATTACAATACTGTGCGATTTTAACAGGCGTAACATATAATGGATCTGGCTTGGTCATCTTACGGATACAATCTCCATGTGAACGGCACTTACTCTGCTTCCTTCATCACCTCACTAACTATTAACAATCGCATATCAACATGTCTTTATCCACCGTTCAGAAATTGATGCTAATCTCGCAAAAAATGCGCGATGCAAACGCGCAACGCTCTTCGAACTCAACACTGTCATTTCTGCAGAAACAAAGCCGCCATGATGCTGGATTGGATGGCTCGGCATGGGTCAGCAGGGTTTCATTTTTGCCGCCGAAGGAAACGCATGTCCGCGAGGCTCTGTTTGAGGCTATCAAGGCACTTTCAGATGACAGCCTTCCTGATCTCAAAAGACCCGACGTCTCGGCCGTGGAGGCAGAATGGATAGGTGGTCGAAAGTATGATGATACGAATGTTGTTTCCGAACAGGATAAATACACAGCTATGATGAGAGATGTGCAGACGCCGACCACCATACTATACGCTCGTGGAGGGGCTTTCTAGTTCGTACCCCTATCTTGCCCCCTCGGCTCCATCCTTGGGATTGTTGCTTCCCTCTACCAACCTGTTTAGCATCTTTCTAATCTGTCTTCAGTCTCTTCGGTCCCTCTAGGCCTCGTCCCACTGCTTTCCGACTCGCCGAACTGACAAAGGGTCGATGCATCACGATCGATTACCGTCTAGCTCCGCAAAATCCCTTTCCAGCCGCTCTGCTTGATCTTTCCCTCAGTTATCTCTCGTTGTTATACCCCCCTGTTGGATCTTTCCATGAGGCGGTACCTGCATCGGCTGTGGTGTTAGCTGGCGAGAGCGCCGGTGTGGCCCTTTGCTTGTCCCTCATTCAGACCATCATGGTGTTGCGAAAACTGCAGTCTAGGGACAATCCTATAGTCCAATTTCATGGCCGAAATGTGGAAATTCCAATGCCTGCTGGTGTTACAGGTGTCAGCGGTGGGATGGATCAGGCTCTGGCGGTACCTTCATATGCGGAAAATGCCAAGTTCGATTGGCTAGCGGACGAGCTGCCTTGCACGAGGCCTGGGTACCCGACCTGTGAAATATGGCCGTCCGTTCCTCCGCGTGCCCACGTCTACTGTGATGCTGCCCTAATGCATCATCCTTTGGTGAGCCCTGCTACAGCTGAGAACTGGGTCGGTTCTCCACCTATGTGGCTAGTCTCTGGACAAGAGAGACTCACAGATTCCGTCAAGGTGATCGCAAAGACAGCATGTGAGCAGAAAGTCTGCGTGTGGTGGGAACAGTATGAAGGGATGCCCCATACGTGGCCAATGATTTTGAGAGATTTGCCCCAAACAGCCGTGTGCTTCCAGCACTGGGCCAGAGCTTGCCATGATTTCGTGACTCGAGATCACCGAACACTGAGCTCTCATGGCATCTTTGTCACGGCAGAAGATCTGGAAACCAGAGACGTGAGTGTGGAGGACTTGACCCAGCTCACAGCCGAGGAGGTACGGTCTCTGATCAAAAGGAAAGCGACGGATATGAGGATATGGACTGGAAAAGATGTTAAAGCAAACATTTGATACCGAGCGCCCCGGATCTCAGAGGCTACCACGTTAGGAACAATTTAGAGCCTAATGCGCATGGTTTACCACCAATGACCCCATACCTTCTCTTCAACATATCGACACAGTCGAACATCGTGGAGTATCGAAAGCAGCTTTAACATACTGTATACCTAGCCGGAAAAATACACGGTAATTAGACGCAGGAAAATAACGATCGCTCTATTAGGCGTTGAATCAGCCCTTCTTTTTCACAACAGTAACGTAGTTCTACTCAATCAGATCTCGGGAAGCGGGGTCACCATACCCGGGGTTATGTCCGTATTACTCATTAGTGGCACAGCTTGCAACAACGGTGTAGAAGAGTGGGTGTTATGTCCGCTCATGAGTATGTCCGGATTACTGCATTAGTAGCACAGCTTGTGTAGAAGAGTGGGTCTGATGCCGCAAAAGCTAGTGTTTCCTTCTCTTTCGACATGCATAATACCGAATAAGTATTTTCGAATCCTTAGCAATGCTTCCACACCCGCGGACTTGCCGACCCAAGGGCGCCTTGAGAATCTAAAAGACTAAGACTCACGCCCTTGCTGACCATACCATCCCCAACTACGGTCTTCCCACTGGCGATGACGCCTTCAGCCGCCCCCCCCCCCCACTTTCAGCTCCGCGTGTGGACCTCGTCGATCCCAACAAAGTGACTGAGGTGCCACGGGCGGCAAGTAGATCAGAGGTCGAGAACAGACCGAGGAGAGCTCACGGCTCGGCCGAACCGGGATGCTGGGTCGTTTACCAAGACCGGAGCGTATAGGAGCGAGGTAACCTTTGCCCCAGTGGTAGGAGTAATCTTGTTGCCATGATTTTAGGTTAAGGCAACTACACGAGTCAGGTTGGGTGTGGCTACCTTAGTTGTCGCGGAAAAGCGTGCCTTGTCGCTAACCGTAGCGCCAGAAGAGCGTCGGGACCCTTACCTGAATGGCAAGAATCCTCTAAAGCACACTAGATCCGTAACACCAGTAGGCGTGGGAAGATGAGAAGGCTTTACCTTTTCATATGAGGTGCTGTCCATGATTAATAACACCAATTCTCAACACTACGGCCGCTACCCGCATCTTGTGAATCTCAATGGAAGAAGCAACACCAACCCCTCTTCCTCCCGACACCAGCAATGCAAATGCGTTGCTGGTCGTTCTCTGGATTACCCTGGGACCAGCCCTGATCCTCGTGTGCTTGCGAATGTACACCAAAGTTCACCTTCAACGTCACGTCCATTTGGATGACTATATGATTTGCCTGGCGCTGGTACAACTTTCGATTCACTGCTGTGTTTGCGCCAGATGCGGTACTTAGAGAAAAGAAACTGACACCATCAAGGCTGTGTCCGTATATGCAGCCGCTTTGAATCATCTTCAGGTGAAGAATGGTTTCGGGAGGCATATCTACTACCTCACAAATGATCAAATATCGCAAGTCATCAAATGGTCGACATTGGTGGAGATCGCAAACGAAATTGCAGTGTTCTGTGCCAAGACATCAATATGTCTATTCATTTTGAGGATGTTATCAATTACCCATAGAATTGTCAGATCCTTCGTATGGGCTACCATAGCTATATTCTTTGTCATTACTGCCGTTGCAGTGATCACACTTGGTGTGCAATGCACACCGTTCGAGGGAGTCTGGAACAAGAGCTTGCACCCAAAATGCATATCGAGCGAAGTTGTCACTCAGATTACCAGAGCCTACGGCGGTAGGGTTACCAGTCTTCCAGTGTCAACGTCTGCTAACAGTGATTCGAAGTACTGAGTGTGATTACCGACTTCATGACTGCCAGCCTACCCATTTTCATCTTGCGAAGCCTGCAGATGAGCCTGCGCACCAAGCTTGGATTGTGTATCATCATGGGTCTTGGCTTCTTGTGGGACTCCAGCGCTTTTGGTGTCTGGAAAGTCACACGCGGCTCACTGTTTACTAGTACCGCAGCCACCTCCATTGGCAAAACGGTCACCACCAACTTCGTGACTGAAGATATTACATGTATGTGGTTCTTGATTTCCTGTGACGAGACGGAAATCTTACAAGACACCTTCAGATGACCTCGTCGCTGTTGAGATATGGTCTATGTGAGTTTAAAATGTGAGCTGAACGGCTGATCTGCTAATCTTAGTATTACTAGCCTCGAAGATCAAGTAGGAATCATCGTTGCCTCAACTCCTGCTTTGCGGCAGCTCTTTATCTGGAGCCGACAGTCAATCTCGGCACGCCGCACGAAAACTTATACGCAAGATCGTACCTTCGACCGCACCACGATATCAGAACCAAGCGCCGTTCAAGGCAAGAGCGGCATAAGCAAAGAAAATCTTATTCCTTTGGGAACCCTCCCAGTGCGGAAGACCACTGAGCTCGAAGTCAATTTCTCGAACAAGACTGAGAGTGATGATCTCGAGCGCGGAATTGGCTGGGACTGACTCTACAGCGAGCGATGCAGATGGGCCATGCTAGAGAGAATAAAAATACTACTTCGGGACTCGAGAATCATGGATGAATTGTTACGCTTGTTGCGCTTACCGTGGTCTTTTGCCAGGACGGCGGTACGAGCAGTCAAGGATCATGGCCAATGAATGTCAGGCGTATGCGCATGGACATACCCTCAGATTGAATCATCCTTCATAGAACGTCCTCTCCTTTATAGCATTTTGACGCAAATTGAGTAGGTCGTACCTGTTACATTATGTAGCCCAAGGGAGCGATGAGAGTCTTACACTACGACCAATCTCCTGTCTAACGGCCGTCAGGATAGGAGTAGGAGTCGTGGGAAATACAACCGTATCTGTCTCGAATGACGGCCTCGTAGTCTTCGTAAGTATCGGCGGTGATTCTATAATTGGAGAAGTAAGCGAGGACCCCAAAAATCGGCCAATTGATGACGATCCAACGGAATGGAAGCGAATTGCTAGCCGATTGTTATATCGCTCATGTGTCATTGTGCATAGAGCTCAGGGCTGCAGCAGCATTCCCTTTCAACCCCACTAGAGCCGAAAGTTACAATCCTGATAGTTCCCCCCTTTCCATCATCGAGAGGAAGAGATCTGAGCAGGGCGTCCCATTTACCAACCACTCACTCAATCAAACCATATACTAGTTGGGACCGATCGACCGGAAGTCGTATTGCAAGAAGCACCGCAGTCCGGTGATTGAGGTCGCCCGCGATCGGGGTTCGGCTGGTGGCATACGTTGACTTCGCGGATTTCGGAAACGCGAAAGCTGTACCTTCGATCCAGGAGCCGTCAAACCATATGTTCTAGTCACTCCCCTCTGTCCCGGGTGGTTGAGCGAAGTTTCGGACGAAACCGACCGCTTCCCCATACTGCGCACCGGCAATGGTTGTTTCCTTAACTACTCCAGTAGCATCTCAAGACATTTGAACCCTTTACGAGATGTGTGAAGAACATCATGCGACGAGGTTTGAGGACAAGATGACTGTCGCGGAAGATCCAGAGCCACAAATCGAAGTCAGAACTTATAGAAAAGATGGCATTGTTCTTATCCCTAAGCCAAGTGACGACCCAAAAGATCCACTGGTACGTTGCAGAACTCCCAATAGAGCGGGACAACTGCAGCCAAGGTCCAGAGTTCAATTAACTGATAATACAATGTTGCGATCTCTGTAGAATTGGGCTCCTAAGAGAAAGTACGCGACGTTGTTCGTACTGTGCTTTGCTGCCTTTGCCGGTGCGGCAACGCCAACAGCGCACCAAACGGGATACGTGGTCATTTCGTATACTTACCACAAAACCCCTACTCAGCTCTCATACTCGATATCTGCTGCTGTCGCCGGCCTCCTCGCCGGCCCTTTGATCCTTCTCCCGTTCGCACGCGTGATCGGACGCACTTCATCCATCTTCTGGAGCTTGTTAGGGGCAATCGCCACCCAAATATGGGCCGCAAAGATGACCAGTCCCAACGATTACATTTCTTTCGTCGTATCGCGACTTTTCGGTGGTATGTTCGGCTCAGTGGCTACCATCCTTGGCTCTGGGTACATAATGGATATATTCTTCTTGCACCAACGTGGAAAGTAAGCCCTCACACACCAATACTTAGGCTCTTCATCGCACATGAAAACGTCGCTGACTTCATACTGAAGAGCATTCGCTTGTTACGAACTAAGTCTGCTTTTGGGTGTAATTGCGAGCCCAACCATTGGGGGCTTCATTGTAAATTCGAAGCCTTGGCCGGATATCTTTTGGTGGACACTTGCTCCGTTGGGAGTAGCAGTCATCTTGGTCTTCTGTTTTGTAGAAGAGACAGGGTTTGCGCGAGGGAAAGACAAGACCCCTTACCCCTTGGTCCCGGTGCATTTTCTGGCCAATAGAGCTCGGACTCTTTTCCCCGGAACTTCCGTAGTACCCAAGATCAATATGGCAGCTTTGGTGCGTTTTCACATATTGCAGAAAATGGGCTTAGAGTCTACACTAACGTATGGTCAGCTTAAATTCGCAGTTCTGCCTCTCGCCATTGGTGTGGCTCCAGCAACAACTCTGGCAGGCCTATACACGCTCATCACCTTTGCTTGGAGTATCCTCATTTCTACGGAACTTACAATATTCCTTGAAACACCGGTGAGTGAAGGAGGTTATGGCTCACGCCGCTCCAAAACGCGGCCTGTGAGTTGACCTAGTGATCCCTGTATATCTTCACGGATAGCAAGACGCTGTCAAGAAGGTATACGCTTATGTTGCTCTTCAATCTAGTTACCTTCACTATCTGGGTAGCGTTGTTTGCTGCTCAGGTCTCGGCGACGCTCTTCAATGACAGGCTCCCTCTTTGGGCTTCCCGACGCATCGGACGCAACAAATGGCGTCCAGAATACCGCCTCTACAGCATGTTTCTCCCCGCAATGATTTCCCCAATCGGGCTCGGAATATTTGGGGCTGGACTGCAGTATCATTTGCACTACATGGTACTAGCTCTGGGCACCTTTATGGTCAACTTCTCCGCTCTGCTGTGCGTTCCTGTATGCATCAACTACGTTGTTGAGTGCTTTGTTGGACATCCAGTCGAGGTGTCTGTGGTCATGAACGTATATCGGCTCGCACTGGGGCTTTCTATTCCTTTCTTCTTCGAACAATGGGTCGAAGCTGTTGGTGTTGGCTGGGTCTTTGGCATGGCGGCGTTTTTCTCGTTGTTTGCTATGATCCTTATGTTTGTGCTGAGCTGAAAAGGGAAGACATTGCGCGGACTAGTCCTCCTGCAAGAAATTGTGGAGACTGAGGAAGGGGAAGACATCGTCAATTAGGATCTTGAACCGGCTTGGCAGGAAAGGACTGAGTTTCTAAGAGCAAGATGTTTATTAGGTCACGCTAGTGTTCTATTGAAATCGATTGATCCCTCTATTTCGCGCCAAGATCATACAGCAGTTCAGCCCTACCGTCAATACTTCATTCCTAAAAAATAAAAATATAAATAAAAAAAAAAATTCGCGCCAAGATCATACAGCAGTTCAGCCCTACCGTCAATACTTGCCTTGTATTTACGCGGTACCTCGGTGCGAAGGTTTATCTTCCCTCGTTGGCTTGGCGTACATGAAGCTCAACGTTTGTCTCCAGCCTCCTCGAGAGCTGGAGCTTTGCGTTGTCTGAAGGTGTCCACTATTTTACATCGGCCCCCAGAATTACAGACAGACTGCCTGTGCTTCTCCAAGCTAATTGAGCTCATAGCGAATAGCGATACTCTTCCCTAGCGTTCGCTGCAGTTGTTCGTGCGGAGCTTGTGCAACAGTCATGGAGGGTAGAAGGAGTTGGACTGGACGAGGCAATTGGGTCTCAATGCTCTTCTGTATATATATGGCGCTGTCGTTGGGAGGGTTTGTCTCTGCAGCTTCGCTCAATCAGCGGCAGGCTGGTATGTACCCACTGACCAGACTGTCGTTGCTTCAATTACATGTTTAATGCTAACAAACCGCTTCGCAGATGACTTCTCAGCGGAGAATCCCGACGACTCAGACACTTCTGGCCTGCCAACAGGTGTTGCAGCTAGTGCGCCAGTGCCAATTGCGAATACGACCGCAGCTTCGAATGGAACTGTGAAGGCTTCGTCCCTCTCTTCTGCTGCTGCGGTAGCCACCACCGCGTCCAGTCCTCTCAACAGCACGAATGATCCGAACATGTGCCATAGGACATACACAACGGACCCAGAAGGTGCCACGGATATCGCTAATCCCTTTTGCAAGCCAGGTGATGGACAAGAGGTATACCCAAATATCCCGTATCAAGGTAGGTCTCAGCTTGAATGTCCTGTGGAGAGCACATGCTAACACCTCGCAGTGACTTGGGACCCCTCCCTCTTCGAAGACGGCGCAAATAATACAGTACAAGTCTACAACGTCGACGCCACCGGCCTCAACTCTCCGGCCACCGCAGACATACTCGCATCGGGCAACGCCACCAACTTTGAGGGTTCCGTCTTCCTCAACATGTCTTCCGTTTGGCTCAACGGCCAACCAACGGCCAATCTCACCCTCTCCCTCATAGTCGACAAGGGAGACAACGATCCCAAAGTCTTTGGCGGCCCCATCTTCACCCTGCTTTCCACCTCCGATTCCGACTCTACGCACTCCGCGCCGTCGTCCGCCTCTTCGAGCAGCAACAAGCTCGGCGAAAAAGTCGGCCTGCCCGTCGGCCTCGTCTTCCTCATCGTTGCTGCCATCGCGGTGGCGCTGTTTGTCTGCTTCCGCAAGCGGAGAGGCCAGGGTTATGGCACGGGGAAATCGCTTCGTCAAAGAGTCGGTAGTGGTACCGCCAGGGGACATAGAAGGGACGCGAGCTTCCATGACGAACCCACCAGGGGAGTGGAGTTGAAGGATAGGAATAAAGGGCTTACCGGGGAATCGCCAGAGGACAATTGGGACTGGGGAAGCCCCGTCAGCAGTCCGTCGAATGCCGGTGGTGCGGGCAACGCGTTTCGGGATGAGATTCAGAGGCAGAGGAGTGGGCGGTGAGGCGGGGCGGGATCCGGTTCGAATCTGAACGGATGAGTGCGGAAAGAAAGGGATGATGTGCGATTTAGACGGATGAGTGCTTATACCTTGACGTATATAACGACTCTTTTCTTGTCATCAGTTGCGCGAGTATGTAACTGCCTTTGAGCCTTACGAATATATTGACATGAATTCTATTTCGATCTGGTTGTGTGATCTATCCTTTGCTGTTGGCAGCGGTGCTAAATGTCATTGTGACTACCTCGGGGAATGCATCGACTGTGGATGTAATCTTTCATGCCATCTCAAAAACGCGTGGCATTCCCCCTTGATATTTTCCTCCGATTTAAGTTTTTCACCTCCCATACCGAGTCTTCATCACTCCATCTCAATCCACGAACTTGACCCCCTTTCCCCCGCTAACATCAATCGCTCCGCCCCTGTAACTCCCCCTCTTCTTCTTATTCTTCTCCTTCGTAAAGCCCTTTCCCTTCGTCACACTCAGATCCTGATGTGCCCTATCCGCATAGTCGTAAGAGCGGTACGCATTCGAAGCCATCTTAGGGTCAACGGGGGTGTCTTGAGGAACGCGCTGGAAGGGCGTGTTCTGCTTCTTCGTGAACTTGGAGGCTTTAGGCGTGGGAGAGGATGAGCGCTTGCGTTTTGTGCTGGTAGTCGTAGTGGTGACGGTGGTAACAGCCTGTTGGTCGGCTGAGGTCAGGGATTCGGAAGAAGAGGTCGATGACAGGCTCGTGTTGGCTGCGGAGGGTTTTTGCGCCGAGCTTGCCTGGAGAGTTACGCTGGAGTCACTGGATACTTGGGTAGGCTTGGCGGTCACGACTTTGGTTGTTTTGGTGACTGTTGGTTTCGGAGGCTTGGAGAAATCGACTTCTGAAGACTCGCCATCTGATGAGATTGACTCCGAAGAGGATGAGGATGAGGATGCTTCTGCCTTCGTGGTAGTTGTCGTGGTCAGTGTTGATTTGGGAGCCCCATTATCAAACTCGCTGTCCGATGATGAGCTATCTGAGGAAGGTCCTGACTCCGCTTTGGCGATCGCTGTGGTAGCTGCGGCAGGTTTGGCAGGTTTGGCAGGTTTGGCAGCAGACCCGCTGTCTGATGACGAGGTATCCGAAGAAGAGGAGGACTCGGCAGATGGTTCGGAAATTGGGACGCTATTTTGAGGCTGCGGGATGACATTGAAGATAGAGCTGGATGCGTCTTTTTTCCCTGATACTGCCTGGAGACCTGCAGAGGAAGAAGTGTCGGAGTCTGATTTTGATTCGGAGCTTGAAGAGATACCGGGGCTTGCTTTGCGCTTGAGGCTGTTCACTAATCCGTTGACTGTCGGCTTGGGTGAAGCTGTATGTAGAACTAGCTGTGCGCCAGCATTTTCTTTCTCGTCGTCGGCATCGCTGTCCGAACTTGAGTGTGATGTAGATATCGATGATGACTTTATCTTCGACAATTCGCTAGACTTCTTGGTGGGCTTCTGAGCTGGAGTCGCATCCTTCATCTCTACATCCTCGTCACTGCTCCCACTACCACTGCTACTCGTGATGTCTTTGGCAATGACCTTGGCCGCTGCAGCTTCACTGGCCTTGGCTTCCGCTTTCACTTCCTTTTTTGCCTTTTTGGCCTTTTTCGACTTCTTGACTGCCTTGGGGTCGTCGCTATCGTCACTATCGCTGCTACTGGTCTCTTCCACTTGTAGCTTTTCCTGGTAACCCTTGTACCATTCTTTGAAGATCTTGACCAGGTCTGGGAACCCTTTCGGCAGCTTGGCCCCTAGCTCAATCTTCCATGCATCTAGCTTCTTCCTTGATTGTAATTGAGTGGTGTAAAGGCGCGAAGTGTGGTGGAAACCGTAAGAACTTAGAAATGCCCCCACAAGGCTGAGCAGTAGATCCGGAGGTGGAGCCTTCATTGGTGCGTTGACTGATGCGTACTGCAAGAATCTGATAGCCTGGTCTCTTTCCTTCTCATCTTTGCTTCTGTGGGCCTCTGACTTTGGCTTCGGATTTATGACTGGATTCTCTTCATCTGGAGGAAACATCCATTCTGGTTGTAGTTTGTCTGGTGCATTCTTCTTTTTCTTCTTTCGAGGAGGCTCTGAGCCTTGTGCGGGCAGCTCGAACTCTGGCTTGATCTCCACAGACGGTTTCTTTGATTTGGTTGGCATTTCGATTGTTGAAGGAGTCGTGCATTGTGATAAATTGGTGATTGCGGAGCCCAAAGAAAATAGAAATCGTGACAAGCCGGCTCGTGCGCGGGTAGACCCGCTAGCGTGGGCGGTGTTAGCGTATAATGGACTGTCTCGCCCTGAGATGGAAGGAACCACCTTCCAAAGATCGAGTACTTGACTTGGCAACGCCTCGTCCTCAGCACAAGCCTTTGCCTTCCGAAAATCTGCCTATGTGTGGCATGCGATTCAACCAAAGCCGTCCAAATGAGCCCCGCGCGGCGAGCATCTGCCCTCGATGAATGTCAGTACTGCCGGGCAACGCCCGCGCGGTCCTCCGAATGGGCTAGGCCCTGGTGGGAGACCAGTCCAAGATCATCGCAATGGCAGTAACATCAGTGCAATGAGTTCGGCCTCCGCGAATGATTCTCGGAATCGTTCAGGCTCAGAGATGAGCCGGGCGGAAACATTCGAGGACGAGAAGAAACGCATTATCGAGAGCTCTTTCGCCAAGAAGGAGGCAGATGGATCGGGTCAGCCGTTCAACGTGTGGCCGAAGTGTTTCGTGAACTGACAACGTCATAGCATCCGAGTCATACATAACGCACATTCGTATTGTGGAAGATGCAGCATACCCGTCCAGCCCCCCGCCTCTTGAATCTCCACCGGACAACAAAAAAGCACGAGTGATCATTGTCGCCGTAAAGAGATCGGGACGCGTGCGAATGCACAAGGCGAGGGAGAACGCCAATGGAACCTTCTCGATTGGAAAGACTTGGGTATTGGACGACTTGGAAGTGATCGAGTCCTTTACCAATGCAGTCCCGCAGACTGCTGAGCAGCAGCAGAACAAATCTAGGGCAGGGCCGACTGGGTTCATCGTGACTGTACAGAAGCCATACTATTGGAAAGCAAATACTGCGAAGGAGAAAGACTTCTTCATCTTCAGCCTCATCAAGATATATAGGAAGTATACCGGGGGAAAGCTACCGCAGCTCATTGGCTTCAGTTCGCAGGAACTTGATCAATTAAGTGGAACTTCGGGACCGCAGAATGGTGCACCAACGGCAGCGCGGCCCAATGCACCCGCAGGAGAAAGTGTCAGAGTGCCCAGTCAAGAGCCTTCAGTCATACGAGAACCACCAGTAGAGACAAGTCGAGAAAGGAGGCAACGTCCATCTCAAGAACGCCCGTCTCAGGAGCGCCCATCTCAGGAACGCCCATCTCAAGAGCGCCCTCCCGAGGAGCGCGTGCTTCACAGTGCCGTTGCGCAAACTCGCTCTGTGCGGTCAGCAGGCAGTAACGAGCGCATTCATATGCCTGGCGCATTTCCCTCCACAGACTCTATACAAGACCCATCGCCCCAATCATCACAGCATCAGCTGAAGACCAACCGATCCGAGTCGCCAGCTCTGCGTAATGCTGTCCCACAACCTAAATTCTCCAGACCTTCTGCAGGACAGAGTACAGATTCATTCCAAAGTGGCCGTGAAACTCAACCCGCTCCTCTGCAGCCAAGTGGTCGATCAAGCAATGAGAGAGTAGGTCAAAACGGAACATATGCAACAGGGGTTACCCCAGGGCCCGACCGCCCGACAATAGCACAAGATAGGCCAGTGAATGCTGTAAAGGACATCCCGACTCCGGTACCACATGCTAAAGAAGCCACGCCCGCCAAGCAGGCAATAGCTCTAAACTTCAATCCAGGCTTGAATGACAACTCCCCGGACCAAGCAACCACTCCCAAGGGATCTCTTGACCTGCGGAATGGCAATATGCGAGACCACTCAATGCCAGGGAGAGACTCCAGCCAAGGCACTCGTGGGCTGCCATCTTTAAATCAATCAGAATCGAGTGAAGACAACTTTCCAAACGAGACGCGATCAACAACAGCGTCAAGCCATGTTGCTCAAAGTAGTCAGACTACAAACCAAGAAGTCAAATCATTAGAGCCAGCAGCCCATGATGATGGTATCTCAACCCCTCAGCCATCTGTCACAAAATTCCCACCAACCCCCCCTCCAGAAACTCCAACAGAAGAGGAGCACCGACCTGGGCTTGGGCCGATGATAAAGAAGAAGAAGTCGACCACGGAGGTTGCGTCAAAATTTCGAAAAGCCGCCACCGCCTACAATGCTTTCAAACCTCGCGCTGGTGGTGCCGCGGAAAGGGTAGCCAACGACAAGACGGCCGGTGGTGATGGCATCACAGGTGTTTTTCAAGCACCATCTCTTCTCAAGGGTATCAGCCAGGACGACGTTAGACCGGCGACACCCAAGCAGAGCCTGGAGAATCGACCATCGACGCCCGATGTTAAAAGGGAGATTCCAACAGTGCAGATCACCACTTCTCCCGCGAAACCCGTCACGCCAGTGCCTCCAGAGCCTGTGCCACAGAAACCTTCGGAACTTGTCTTGCAGAAGAGTTCCGAGTACGAACAGCGGCCACCAATCGCAGAAAAAGCTCAAGAGGATCGTCGTAAGAAGCATCGTTCTGACCATTCCGCCAAATACGCCAAAACACTGGGCATTAATGCTGGTCTATTAGAAGGCCGGACTTTCGAGATCGAAGAGGTACTAAATGATTTCGGTTGGGGAGAAGAGGGAAGCGGACGGGCGACATTCGAGGAGCTTGAAAAGGGTATCCGCAAAGAGATTGCCCGAGTGGAGGCCGGCAGCTGGCTAAGTGCCGTGGAAAACAATGACGAACGTGTCGTGGCAGTAGCTGAAATGATGGACCGAGTTGTAGCAGAGTGCGATGAGCTCGACAACCTGCTTACTTTGTACAACGTCGAGTTGGGGGTATGTTAGATCTACTGCTATTTTGGAGAGCACTGCTGACTACAGGCAGATACTCAGCGAGGACGTCGCATACATTGAGGCTCAGTCACAGGGCCTGCAGGTGCAGACAGCTAACCAAAAGCTCCTCCAAAACGAGCTGAAGAATCTACTGGACACAGTATCTATTTCGACTGCGGACCTGAGCAAATTGAAGAACAACTCTTTGAGCACCACTCGCGAGGTTCAGGAAGTCGAATACACTCTCGCACAACTTTATGCTGCAATGTTGACAATTGACCCCAAGCTTCGTCACAATGATAGCAAGTCAGTGAGTGTCGATCAAGCTAGCCTGCATCGAAGTAGCAGCACTGGACATGGAAGCACGGAGCTCAGCTCCATGCACGCCGTCCGCGAGAAGAAAGAGACATTCCGCCGAGAGAGCGTTGATTTTATACAACGGCTAAAGCGGCATATGTCAAAGATGTTCCAAGATGTGGAGCAGCAAACGAAAGACGCTTTGGAGAGCAATCGAAACAACAAGGTCTCAGCGAATCCTACCAAGCTCGACCATCATTTACGGGATGCGCCAAAACAAGACTTGTGGTTGTATTCACCGTTGATACTTTTCGCACGTGAGATGGAGATGTCTGAGTGGGAGGATCTTTTGCGTATGTATGAAAGCCGGATCAAGACCCAATACCAGGGAGAGTTCGGGGATAATTTCTCCGCTTGGAAACGGACCACCAGAAAGCAGTTTGGAGATGAGCAAGATGTTCTGTTTACGACCCAAGAGAAGGAGAATGAGAGCCTGGTTGGACGCAAACTGACCGTGAAACGATCTAAGACCGTACGCGCAGGAGACCGAATATCAAGTGGCGACAAGACGAGAGACGGCAAGGTCACCGCATACGAAGCCTTTGCGGGTGCTTTGACGGAGACGGCTAGAGTCATCTTCGTGGAACAGAACTTTGTGGTCGACCTCTTCCATGCATCGTCACTTGATACCCAGGATTTCATCGACGCACATGCTATCGAACCCGCGCAGCGAAAAACTGGAGACCTGATGGTCAAAAAGCCTTTTGACCCCGATCGCAACATGGCCAAGACTGTGTCGGGGGTCATGGAAGAGATCTATTCATTCTGGCCGACTGAGCTGCAGAGTCTTGCTGACTGGACCATCAAGCAGGATGCTATGAATGGCGTTGGCGTCCTCTTCGCCCTCGAATCTCAGCTTCTCGAGGTCGAAGAAACCAATCAAGAGTTCCTGACCCAAGCTGTCACTAGAATCCGCGACCGTCTGGTCACTAAATTTGCTCACTTTATCAATGAGCAAATCCGTGGCATCGAAGACACTAAAGTCAAAATCAAGAAGCGAAAGGGTGTCATCGCATTCATGAAGACATTCCCCAACTTTTCTATCGCTCTTGAAAACATGCTTCCGCCAACTCGCTCTCTCGACCACCTTCCTGTACGCGCCACGGTCAATGACGCCTACAATAGAATCAACAAAGCCATGTTCGAAAGCCTGAAATTCATTGCAAAGGAAAGCCCAACGGCGACGCAAACTGCTGCGACTGCAGGTGATCCTGAGGATAAGGAAGCCCTCAACTACCATATCCTCCTCATCGAGAACATGAACCACTATATCGAGGAAGTAGCCGTCCGAAAAAACCCCGTCCTCGAAGACTGGAACTTCCGCGCGCGCGCTGAGTTGAACGAGCACATGGAGCTGTATCTCGCTGCCGTCATACGTCGACCTCTGGGCAAGCTTCTAGACTTCCTGGAGTCCACCGAGTCACTTATACGGAACAATCCTGGCTCCCCAACCTCAATAGCCACACGTGCCTCCCATTCGCGCTCCACCTTCAAGAAGATTCTCTCTAGCTACGACGCAAAGGAAATCAAACGAGGTATCGACACCCTGAAGAAGAGAGTAGACAAACACTTCGGTGACGGTGACGACACGGCTGGCTTGTCTAGAGAACTGGTCACCAAAGTTTTCAGAGAGTGTGAAGGCAGATACCTTCAGATTGGAGAGAGAGTTAGCAAAGTGGTCAAGGATGTGTACGAAAGCAGTCTCGAGGTCGAGTGGAGAAGGGAAGACGTCGTTTCGGCTTTCAGACGGTAAAGGGAGGGTAGAGTGGTTATGTATATATTGACGGCCAATTGCAGGCGTAGCGTGGTTGTCTTGTTCTCTCTTCGATGGGACTGATACAGGGTGTTATTAATTTTCACCGATATAGGGATGCATTACCGGTGGATCTCGCTTCGGAGATGTCCGGGCGGCATAGGGTTGAGGGATCTCGTCCAACGTTTCACAGCATATTACGGCCGTCGCATAAACCAGGGATGCTGTGGTCTTCCAGCCCTTGATGGGATTACTTTGTTGTATATACTTTTCCATTGAGCGTGATACCAAGCCAGACCTGACTTGAGGCTAACCCCACGCCTTTCCAGCTCACCACACATCAATGTAGACATTACCAATGCAGTCGGGCATGCCGTATCGCTGTTCTGCTGAATGTAAACAGCTTTCCGGCTTGTCTCCTGCTCTATTTGTACATCACCGTCTCCCAAAGAGTCCCTTTATCTTAGCCAACACCCCCCCTTCCTTTTCCTTCTCCTTCTCCTCCGCAGCCCCAGCCCCAGCCTTCACCCGCTCAAGCTCCTCACCAGCACTCCTCAGCCTCTCCGTCGCCACCTCCAACCTCTCGCTCCCCCCTCCCCCCGCTTCCTCAATCTCGGCTTCCACCACCTCTTCTATCCTCGCCACTTCGGCCAACATCACCGACGACTCCGCCTCCCGATCCGAGTCTCGAGCGAGCCCCTTCACAGCCTGCTCTGCTCGCCGCGCCCGTTTTTCGCCCTTGGTGTAGTGACGAACGGGGGGTTCGGTAAGGGTGCCTGCTTGTTGGTCATCGTCGGGCTGCGAAGGGAGAGCGTCGGCGGCGAGGGAGGGGTTTGTTTTTTGGGCTGGATGGGCGGCTTCGGCTACGGTTTCAGCTTCGATGGCCTCGGTGGTGCGGTTGATGTGGTCTTCCAGTGCTGTAGGTTCGGGTGACGGAGGGTCGATGGAGGTTTCCACATGTCCTGCGTCTTCCTCCTCCTCTTCTTCTTCTGCTTCTGAGGGACCTGCTTTGGCGCCTTGGATTCGCCCGACGACCTCCCCGCTCGCCCTCTCGACTTCGTCTTCCAACGTGTCCGCCCTCCTCCCTTCCCCCTCCAGCGCCGTCACCCTTTCCCGCCCCACCAACCCCAACGCCGCCCTCTGCTCCTTCACCCTCCTCCTCACCTTCCCCGTTCGCATGACCAACCACCGCAACCTCCACCCTTCCACCCCCAACTCCTTGATCCGCCCCGCCTTCTCCCCCAACAGGTACTCGTCCAGCCCCCCGCACTTGTCGATCGTCCGCAGCACCCGCGCCTGCACCTTGACCTGCACGAACCGCGCCAGCCCGTCGCTCCAGAGCCGCTTGTTGTGCATGTTGGGCCGCCAGGCGCGGCGCGTTTTCACGGCGTTCTTGTCGGACACTTTGTTGCCGAAATGGATCTTCGCGCCGCCGTAGAGGCCCGAGTCGGATTGTTTGTAGTGCAGGGCGGGGCCGTAAGGGTAGGGGGGTGGGCCTTTGGTGTAGCCGGGGGCCGGGGATTGAGTGGCGGGCTTGGGGACGTGGAGGGTGGTGGAGAAGGGGCGGAGGCAGCGGAGAGATGGAGGTTTGGGGAGGGCCATGGTGGTGAGGAGGATTTTGTGGGGGGTGGGGGAGGTTTTGGCGGTGGTTGAGAAGAAAGGCGTGGACGGAGTTCCTGTGTGAAGAGGCTCTTCGTTTTGGGAGCCGGCTATAGGATGCGAGATATTATAGGTTAGTGATAGACTTGTAAGTGGCAAGATACATCTCCACCGGCAGAAAAAGGGCAACGATTGACAATTGGAGTTGGCATATCATGAAGCTCGATGGCAGCTCAGCCGTCGTTGAAATGGCAGAACAACGCCAAGGAAATCTCAGCCCTATTTATGAAAGATTAAATAAGAACTTCAAAGCTGATTCAGCTCCGCCTCCGACTTTTTACGTTATTCATAAAAATTTAGAGAACGTACTTCCACCTTTAAAGCCAACACCTCAGTTAGATATTCGTGATACCGAACAGTGGTATACACTTTCTAATATTTCCACTAGGCTAAAGCCAATCGCCAGCCCTTAAATATCCGGACGCGATGCCATCATTTAGAAAGATCCTCACGCCAGCGTGCCCAACTCTTACCAATTATTGGACAAATACGATTTTCAGTTATCGACGGCGTATCGATAGAGCGGAACCTCTACTATTATAACCGTATCCTACATACATTTATACAAAGGGTGGAGCCACCTGCGCTTTAGATGCGGCGTCATTGAGACCTTCACACGTTAGAACGATTTAAGATTTCAAGCATGTAATCGATGTTAGTGGCGAAGATTTCGGAGGTATTTCAATAGACACGCAGGCTACATATTTAGTAATTGAGGCATTGAACGAGATTGAAGTATTGACTATAAATAACAGAGTAGTTACAATAAATACTACGTAATATCAGTCAAAATCCCCACCTTCTCTAACCTTCTTAAAAATAGAGGGCGTACAAGATAAGTACTTCTCTACAATTTTCTATAAGGCGCTAAAAAGTCGAGCGGCTGAATCTCGTCCTGGACTTTTAACAATCCAGAATCAACGACATAATCCATCACCACAGCGAATCCAACCTCCCACCACCACCACCACCACCAAACCCAAATGACCACCCTCCCCGACCCACCCCTCCCCTCCACCGCCTCCTACATCCTCGCCACCTTCATCCTCGCCGCCTGCGCCGGCTACTTCCTCGGCCAAGCCTCCTCCCTCGGTCTCCTCTCCCGCCGTCCCGCCCCCAACCCCAACCTCCCCGCCGCCGCAAAGTCCACCAAGAACCCGAGCTGGCCCAACAGCTACGATGTCGCCGTGCACCCCGACAGCTCGGACGAGGAGCTCATGACGCATCTGAGGGGGGGGAAGAAGGGTGCGGGGGCTGGGGTGCGGCGGGTTGGGGATAGCGAGGAGGAGGATGGGAGCGGGAGTGGGAGTGGGAGCGATGGGAGTGAGGATGGGAGCGAGGGTGCGCGGGGAGAGCGGGGCGCGCTGAAGTCGTTTGAAGAGAATGAGGGGGAGGAGTGCAAACTGGTGTTGGTCGTGAGGACGGATTTGGGTATGGGTAAAGGTATGTTACGATTAAATCTGCTTTCACCTCCCTGCTTTCAAATCTCGTTTTGATTCGAACATTACACTTCCGAACGCTTGGGCTTCTCTTCTCTCCTCTCCTCTCCTCTCCTCTTCTCTCCTCTTCTCCCCTCCTCTCCTCCTCTCTTCCATTCCCCCCAAACAAACCCCAATCTAACCCCCCACCCCACCCCACACAGGCAAAATCGCCGCCCAATGCTCCCACGCCACCCTCGCCTGCTACAAACACCTCCTCTCCTCCTCCTCCTCCCATTCCTCCCATTCCTCCCATCCCTCCTCCCCCTCCCTCCTCCGCCGCTGGGAATCGACCGGCCAGGCGAAAATCGCCCTCCAGGTGCCGAGCGCGGACCAGCTCGAGCTGCTGCGCGCCCGGGCCCGGGACCGGGGGTTGTGCGCCCGGGTCGTGCGCGACGCGGGCCGGACGCAGGTGGCGAGCGGGAGCGCGACGGTGCTGGGGGTGGGGCCGGGGCCAAGGAGCGTGGTCGATGGGGTCACGGGGGGGTTGAGGTTGTTGTAGGAAAGCGGGGGGGGGGGGGGGGGGGGGGGGTTTGGTGCTTGGGGTTGAGGTGAGATGAGATGAGGTGAGATGGGATGAGATGGGACGAACGCGGAGAAGCTGTAGAAGCTGGCGATGTGAAAATGAAAAGAAAAAAAGATACCCAAGATCGGAGTGGTTATGGTACCGGTGGTGAATATTGAATGTATAGCGCTCTTCTGATTCTATCAATGCCAGCAGGGCCACAGTGGAAAGCTTCGTTGACCCCCAAAGAGTCAACAAAGCACATACATCAGGCCAATCTCACACCAGCCTGCCTGTTCTTCTTCTGCGTAGTCCCCATCGCATTGTTCATCCCCGTCGCCTGGCTGCTGTCCAGCGTACTCTGCGCCTCCCTCTTCTTGTCATCCTCGATCTTCTTCAGATGCTTCTCCGTCTTCTGCTTCCCGCTCCCCTTGCCGTGGAACTGATGGCTCAGATGCTTGAAGGCCTCCTTCTGGTTCATGCCCCGTCCGAACTCGTCCACGTACTTCAGCTGCACGTCGGGCTTGTACTCGCGGTTGAAGATCTCCGTCATCTGCCGGGACTCGAGTTGGTCGCGCATCTTGTTCTCTTGCCGTGCATACTCTTCCCGCTCACGAGCGGACATGCGGTCAAGTTTGCCGGTGGCTCGGTCCCGCTCTCGTTGCTGGCGGGCTTTGGCTTCGACGGCTGCTTCGCGCTTTTGTTTCTCGGTGAGGAATTTTTGGCGGTCGCGGTGCAGGGCGTTGATGTCGGTTTCCTTGTTCTGCTTGATGAGGCCACGTTGTGAGAGCATGGAGAGTGTGGCACCGAGGCCTTGATTTAGGGTTGCGTCATCTTCGAGCCCGGTGTCGGTCATACCTGGTGCAGCGGACGTTGAGGTTTCGCGCTTGACGCGTGCTTCGAGGTCTTCGCCGTCTTCGATGTCGTTGTAGGATCGACCCATGTCCACGTCTCCGTCTTCGTCTTCAGGAGACGCCTCTTTTTTGGCTGGCGTGGCACTGCGGGCTTTGACGATTTGAGGGCGAGCTTTCCCCTCTTCCTTAGATCGTGCTAGATTGGCTACGAACTCTGTAGTCTCATCAATGATCATACCACCCTCTTCTGGTTGGGCTTCTTCTTCAGGCGTAGCTGCTTCCTCTCTGATCCTTTGCGCAAGATCCTCCGGCATTTCTCTTTTCCGCTTCTTGAGGGCCGCTCGTCTTTGCACAGCTAAGACCGCCTGGAGATCTTCGTCGTCAGCAAAAGAAGTACTTTCAGTTACCTTTGACTGCGCCTCTGGAATCCGTGAGTTGCCGGCATCAACAACCATGGCGTCCCCATTTGTTTGAGTGCCGTTGCTTGTCTCTACCGGAAATATGTCATCCTCATCAACAGCCCTTTGCCGCGTAGTTCTGGCCTTTTTCTTCTTCGGTTTCTGGATCTTGGCTTCTGTTGCCTCTGTATAATCTGATATCGGCGCGTCTTTGAGAATATCAAGGCTAATGGCTGTGGATTTTAACTTCCTCCCAACCGCTTGCTTCATCGCTTCACGCTCCTCCAATGATGCTCCCTGCCCATCCAAGGTAAAGCGCTTACGCTTCTTGCCATCGATCGTCTCGTCATAATGCTTCAGAATCGTCGAGCCGCCTTCTTCAATTTCAGCATGTGGGTCGTAGACGGGCTTCTTGATCTTCGAGCTCAGCCTCTCGGTCAGTGCCTCTCGCTCTTTCAGGTCCAAGTTCTCCAGTTCATCCCCTTCCTCTTCGTTCTGATCGATCGTGGAATCTTTGAGTGTCAGGACCTGCTCCTCACCACCCTCGAAATCTTCCAGCTCGTGGGCGACTTTCACACCGGCGAGATCCTCAGCCGTATGCTCCGGTGCATTCTCCCGTTCCGCCAACTCCTTCTCCAGCTTCGCCAATCTCTCCTTCTCGAGCCTCTTCCTTCTTTTCTTCTGCTGAAGCAACCAAGTCTTGGTATCGAGGTCTTCCTTCTGATCCGCCTCGCCCAATCCCTTTCCTTCCAGTTTGGAAAACTTCTTGGCGGCATCTCGAGCTTTCTTGACGGCCTCATTCTTCGCTTCTCGTTGCGCTTTAGCATCTGCTTCTTTCTGCAGCTGGTTCCAATTGTCGTACCCTTGTGCTTGCCTTGTTTCTAGCGTACTGCCCTTCTCCTCTTCCTCCTCCGATGAGCTCCCGGCGCCTTTGGAGGCTTTGAATCGGGGTCCGCCGCCTGGGACGGGGAGGAGGGCCATCCCGAGGGATGCCCGGATGCGGTTCGTCTCTTCGATATCCATGATGGTAAATGAATGGACTCGCAAGGAACAAGAAGATAAGAGATCGCTCAGTAATGACGACGAGTATCCGTGCCGTGAGTCAGTTGACAGTCAGAGGTAGAGCAAGAGTGAAGTTCAATGAGGCGGCAAAAGTTCCGTAGCCGCCTAGCGCAAAAAAGTCTTGGCGCACATATAAGAAAGATTTTTTTTTCCCTTTCCCCTCCCGCTTTCTTCCAAAACAACACGAGATCTGTGTCAGCCTCCCGCAGCCCTCTTCCCCTCGGGGACCTGGTGTCGTTCGGTCGAGACTGACAACTCGACGTCAAGGAGCCGCTTCTCCTCCACGGAGGAAACCCCCATAGCGTCAATCTTCCGGTCGACAGGTCTCAAATCGAATCGGTTTTGCCTTTCTTCGAAGCCTGAGCTCCCGTCCGGTTGAGCTCGGTGGAGGGGGGGGGGGCTTGCCGAGGACGTCATATTCCACCACGTTCCTGATGGGGCGTCGTCTGATGAGGGTTGGGTAAAACGTGC
Source organism: Letharia columbiana (assembly GCF_014066305.1). NCBI lineage: Eukaryota > Fungi > Ascomycota > Lecanoromycetes > Lecanorales > Parmeliaceae > Letharia > Letharia columbiana. The sequence goes on along the minus strand of NW_023501047.1, from coordinate 86,459 downwards.
GTGTTTGTCAATCCTTCTGTGTTGGTTGCTTGCTGACGTTCTTTGTAGCATGACTGTCTACATGATTCAGTAAATAGATTCGAGTTTGTCTTGCTGGCGTGGGAAGGCTTGGGCGGGATGTTTTCTGCGATCTTTCCTCCGGGATCATGACCTTACGAGTTTGGGAGATTGAACGGCCATTTGTCCTGTGTTGTCCGCTCTTGTATCTTAACCGTACTTCCATTGGTGGAGCATGAGCCTGCCTCTATAACAATTACGCAACGTCCACCTGACCACAGCAATGCCGTCGTCAACCAATTGCCCCATTCCCGTCCTCGCAGCATCCCCTTCCTGCGCTTCTACGTGGTCTCGAAACCGTCGCCCTAACACGTCCTATGGAGCAAGCGATGGCATTTCGCGCCGAGCCGACATCCGACCGTTCTGAAGCGCGGGACAGACGATAAAAATCCCTTGATGCATATCTCTCGCCGATCGCGTGGCAGGCATGATTCACCGTCGTCGTCTCCGTCAGATCTCGATACCCACACACACACACACTCTCTCTCTCTCTACATCTCTCTTGCGAAAAACACAAGTTTGATTCTCTCGCCATGACTCCGACCCACCCTCTCCTCCTCTCCCCATCCCTCCTCACCCTCACCCTCACCCTCCTCTTCGCCCTCCCCGCCCACCCGGCCTCCCTAACGCCCCCCACGCCCATCTCGAATCCCTCCCCCCCAACCGCCGGCCGCTCCATCGAATGCTTCAACCTCACCACCCCAAAAGCCTACCCCGTCGACTCGAACGACTGTCCCCCCGCCATCGACGCCCTCTACCACGACCCCTCCGGCGTCATGGCCCTCCAGCGATTCTCCCGCGACCCCGCCCTCGCCGCCTCCACCTTCCAGGTGCCCTTCGCCTGGCAGTACGGCTCCTGCCAGGTCCTGCTGACCAGCGGGGTCGCGGGCGCGCTCGATACGTTCCGGCTCGCCGACGTCATCGTGCAGGCGCTGCGCATCATCGAGGAGTGTCCGCCCCTGAGCAAGAAGGCGTTGGGGGGGTTGGGGCTGGTGGGGGGCGGGCAGACGTTTTTTGTGGCGGTCAATGGGCCCGATTTGTCGCCGGATGGGGAGGGGGAGGGGGAGGGGAACGAGAGGTGGGGGGTGGGGATGTGACGGAGCTGCGTTTCCGCGGTGGAAGTGACGGGTCAGGCGTAGATGTTGTGGATCCGGATTGGGCGAGTGAAGGGCTGATGGCATCATGAGGACTGGGGGCATCGTGGCGGAGAAGATAGGCAGAGTCTTTTTGAGCCTCATGGCTGATTTTCGGACGGGCTTTCCAAGTGGTGGAGCCTGAGTACAAGTCTCCCTATGTTTTATGAGCAGACAGCAACGCAATGTGGATGCTGTACCGTCCGGCGAAGGAGAGTGCTCAGTAGATGCAGAAAGTTAAGAAAGCGTTGGATATCATTGGGGAGAGGAATCATGAGGGTCCCCAAACCCAGATGTGTGCGATTCTAGCAGCTCTTTAGCAGGCCAGTGTACATTTGCCAATGTGTTCGGCCACAGCTTCTATGGGCACAGACATAGATGTCACCCCGTGAAGCCGGTATGATCGCTCGCTATTAGCATAACATGGACTTTGCTGAAATCATGGGAGTAGAGGAGATGACGGGGTATGTACAATGAAGCGAGACAGTGTCGAGCCCCGCTTGCTGTTGAACGATTGAGTCTGCCGATGAAATGAGGTGTAAGAAGCCATCCGTCTGCCCTTGCTTTCAACACCCTTCGAATTTCGCGAGAGCTTGGAGAGTCTGTTCGCAGGCTCAAAGTTGCAGTACATTAAATTCGCGAGGCGCATTTTAATTCTCGATGGATTCGTCTCCGCTGACAGGCTGGTCGTCAGTGTCATCGTCGTAGTTCCTAGCGCCCAACCCGAGCCCCCGAGGATCTTCGCCTCTATTCCAGCCGAAGAAATTGTGGCAATTTCGGCAGGCCGTGAATCTGCAATGTTCGCAGCGAAGGATGAATATCCAGGCAGGATACTCACAGACCTCACAGCGCCCTGGATTTTGTTCAGATTTACCTCTCTCGTAGTTGAAGTTGTTGTGATCACAGTCGACCTGCAATCTCTGCTGGAGCTCTGCCAGCTGCTGCTCGCGAGGGCGTAGATCAGGAGGAAGAACTCGGGCAACGCGGCGAGCTGCACGGATGTCTATGCCTCTGGCAGCCCGTGTTTGAAGTTGAGGCTCGTCATAGTCTCCACATTCGCAATTCCTCCATTTCGTTCCGCAGCGATAGCAGAATTCTGCTTCACAGCGACATCTATGTTATTATGCTTAGCGGCGTACGTGAAAAGAAGAAAGCTTTGCAGAACTCACCGCATGTGATGACAGCCAAAGTTCAAGGCTACCATGTGACCGCATTGGTAACAAGTCTGCCAGCCTTCTTTCTTCGCGAGTGCTAGCACTTCCTCGTGTGCTTTGTCCTTCTTGCAGACGTGGCCGACGTTCCTACCATTCACATTTTGAGGGAATTCGGCGCGGCATTGTGTACAAGTATCTCTCCAACATGTCACGCAGGTGGCTCTGACTCCTTCGATTCTACCCTTTTCGATCCTTACTCCGCATCCCTGAATGCCGCAGTACAGTGCTGTTGCGTTCTTGATCTCGGCTTGTCGTGAGCTGTAGCGGCTAAAGACCACAGCGGAGACGTTATCAGCGACCGTAACGAAGGCAATTGGGATCTTGCAGCATTTGGGCGGGAAGCCGTCATGTGTTTGGAGGCTAGCTTCGATGAAATGACCGAAGCAGTCCTTGCAGTAATAATGCTTGCAGGAAGCCTTGACGAGCTCGTCAACGGCTAAGTGGTCGCTGCAGCTTGCACAATCTCCAGTGGTTGGAGAGGTCTCGAAGGCCGTTGTAGGTGCTGCCGTCTCCTTTACCATTTGGGCGCCACTGGCTTCTGCTGTAGAGGGTTGCGGATCTTGGACTGAACATATCCCACTACCCTCGACCTGAATCCTCGGGTGACCTCCATTGGTGATCTGCTGGCCCTTGACCTTCTTGTGAGGATGCCCCACATGCTCTAATGCTGCGTGAGAAGAACAGCGAAGCTCGGCGTCTTTTGGGTTGACCGATACCGATGAAGGCTCGCCCTCTGGTGTTAGTGACCTTGCTCGCTTCTGGCTCGTCGCCTTGGAAGGCAATGTTTGATTAGCGCTCTTGGCTGGCGCTAGCTTACTTTGATTCGATACCGTAGGAGGTGCGTGGTTCAGCAGGGCCAAGCGGTCGAAAGTCGTGTCATCAATCTGCGGCAATGGCGTCGACCGGGCCAGTAGAGCTGAGTCGTCCTCCACAGCCTTGGCCATACTCAGAGCGAGGCGTCGACTCGCCTCGAAAGTAACAGCATCGAACCCGGAATCCATCTCAAGTTGCTGTCGTTGTAGGCGGATGACAATCTTGTCGGCGGTGCCTGAGACCTCAAGCTCATCGAGATCATGGAGCTGCAGCGCAATGGCGAGCTGGGCGGACGCGTTGTCCATTGTTGACATGGCCATCCTTGCGAGCGGAACGTGCTACGTGGACTAAATCCTCTATCAGAGCAGGTTCTTAGGTATACAGAACTTGGACTTACCTTGTGCTTCACATTAGGATCTGGCGCGGGTTCAAGGACACTCACGTGGGAGCGAGTATATTGAAACGTTGAGCTGCGTAATACGTCAGAGTTGCTTCTTTGCCTTCTGAGGATGCTTTTATCCTACGTACCTCTCTTCAAGGCCTTGAGACTGGCATTAGTAGTGTCGCAGATTGATGGTTTTCTGCTGAGGTTGCAAAATGTTGAACTGAAATCAATTCCGAATGATCAGACACTGATGAATTAGGATATTTCTGTAACGATTAGACTTCGTGTGTGTCCGTTCCTGGAATCATTCTCGTCAATATTCGCTGTAATCTAGTGAGCTCTAATACGGGTGGCTGTTGTTGTTGGTGAGAGTGAGGAAAAGGGAAGGAAGTGAGGTTAAATCTTAAACTCACATACACGAGTGAACGAATGAAGCTCCTGGGGCGGAAAGAATCTAGCAAGGAGCAGAGTCCAGATCGATGTATGCGAAATCTCGATCACGCTACGCATATGAAAGCAGTCTTCTGGAATTCAAGCATGCTCAATTGAACCCCTCGCAGGCAATGCGGTTGTCTGTTGTAGTCTTATAGGTCATCTGCGGTCTCTTACAACTCTCCGGCCACATTGCACCTGTCGTTGCGCGTCTCAGTGTGCTATAGGAAGACTGCTCCCATTTACAATGCCATCAGTGCTCAGGATCATGATAGAATTGCTTGAGTATTCGTTCCGCCTCCTTGTACTCCACCTTGACCGTCGCCACGGTGGCCTTGATTTTCTTCAGCAGCACCGTATCCTCCATGTCTGTAGATTGTCCGGCATCGTCTTTATGTGCGCCGTAATGCTGGATCTTCTCACAAGAGTCCTTCACTTTGGTCATGCCCAGCGTCGCGGAGGAACCCTTCAGAAAGTGGCCGAGGGACGAGAGAGTCGCCAATTCTTGTTCTCGCCTAGTGAAGATTAGCGGTTGCAATGATACTTCTGACCAGACAGGGGGCCACGGCAGATGCGAAGCTGGCTACCACTTACTGAAGTTTCTGGCTTTCGGCGGTCGACCTAGTGCCATGTCAGGATTGTGTTCAGTAGAGTAGATGACGATGATGAAGGGAAGCAGAGGGACAGAGACTATGCTGGTGATATGAAGCCGGTGTTAACGTACAGGGAAGCAATCATCTTCTCAAAGGTTGCCTCGGCCTGCTCGAAGAATCCGTAGACAATGCTCTTGGAGAATTCCCGCTCATCTTCGTCATCGTCCATCTCCAAAATCTGTTCGAATGTAGAGGGATCGATGGAGTCGCCACAATCAGGAAGGCCAGTCGAGCCAGTCTCGGACTTTGGGGAACGAGTCAGCATGCGGGTCTATGGCTATAGAACAGCAGGCAGACCCGGGCCCGGGACGTACAGGATCTTCCGTCGAATGACTGGCCATGTCGTCTTCTTCTTCACCTTCGGACCCCTCTTCTGGTTGGCTGTGGGTGGAGGGCAATGCGGTCTTCGGGATGGAGCTGACTTTAGTCATGGTGAGCGTTGTCCTGCAAACTGACCAATGTCGGAGCGGGCGCTAAGGGGCTCTTGCTATTGGCTGCGAAGCGAAAGAGAGAAAAGGAAGGTAACAACGTTCTGGTATGAAGTGGGTGGGGAAAGGTTGGAAGGTCACACCTGCAGACAGGGAAAGCTCTGCTTGTTATCAGCATATGTGGCACCGATTACTCCAGGGCAAGGGAACCCACAAGAAGAAAATGCAGCTTTGGCTTCTATAAGATTTCTGAGCAGGCTGGTAGATATATGTAAACGGATGAAGAGTAAGAGTAATTGCGGTCGTGGTGGAGGAGGAACTCGGATTGGAAGGCTACAGCATAAGTTCGGACACAAGATGTAGAAGCTCGGTCGTTCCTTAGTGGTATGTGTCTATGTTGATAGGAAGTAGTAAGGTATTATGGATTACTGCGATCCAAAGTTTGAAGGAGGAATATTAGTAGATCATGCCCGAAGATGAATGCAGGGAGCTAGTAGTATATGAGTTTAGGCGGATATAGGATATACGTAGCACAAGGTAGTACTGAAATTGGGTCTATCAGTGTGAATGGATGATTCTGGTTCTGTCTATCAAACATGCTCCCACTCTCTACTACCTTACCTTACTAAACTCATGACTCGCCAGTGGACACTAATTATATTGCTTCAAGCTGAAAGGGGGAGATCCTCAGATCATACGTTATCATACTCTACGCTATCGTATGCTCGTCAGGGGAATTCTTTATTGGTGGATACTCTAAGGCTCTCGATGGCTTCCGGATCATCGCTTTGCCTACACGTATCAGGGAAAGTGACTCCTTCCTTTGCGACTATTAAATTACCCGCTCTACTCACAACTGTATAACTAATCAGACTGACCAACGACACATGGCCACCACTTCAGCATTTCTCTTTTCACGCGCTAACTATTCTATCTCGGCAGATCCTATGCGAATACGCCTTTCTCACGAGGCGCTTCCCAGACAGCAGAGATGGAAGCGGTGGGACGAGCGCACGGATCCTGGGGAAGCTTACCCTGTCAGCTGGTCTATTTACCTACACAGTATGTCAAGGTACAAGAGATATGGGTAAGCGAAAGGATGAAACGAGCAGGCAAACTGCGTCACCGATGACGCCTGTGCGCATTAGAGCACGAGGACCCCCGCTCTCCGGGTAAGCCTTACCCGCAAAATGGACCCGGGTCTAGATCTCTCGTAATGTACTTTTATGCCGTGACAGCGGAGGACAACGCTTCGTTCTTTGATGAAATGATTCTCCGATTGCTCCCTCCTCACTCAAAGTATCCTTAGTCCTCGGTCTTGCACACTTGCTACCCTGACCGACGGTGAGATGATGACAGAAAGGTGGAGCCATGGCGATGCGATACGTTAGATATGACCGAGTGGGCTGATCGATAGATTCGTCTGGAATCTGCACATGAATGGTGGTGCATATCATCGGTTGGCGCTTCAGACTTCAGCTGCAAGACCCCCCCCTCGTACTAGTACCCGCCAAACGCCGTGATGCAGGGCCATAAGGCCAAAGCCGATCCTTGACTCCATTGTACATATGCATGACCTCGTAAAGAGCCGCAAAGACGTTCGAGACCCATAAAGCTGGCCTATCTTTCGCTTCTGCTCCCGCGTCTGGGTCAAGACTGAGACCGAGGATCCATCCGTGCAGAAATCACTCATCAACATCGTCATCAACTCCACCAGTCCATGCATCTGTCCGTATCTATGACGCAAGCAATTGATATTGCTCAGACTGAAAGGAAGACACCAACACCAACATGAGAACATGAGAATGAGGCGCTGGGTCTGCGGATATAATGCGCCGAACAGATACCCGCTATTACAATTATCGAATCAAGCTATCATACAGTTTTTCTCCGGCGCTAGATGCAAGGGAATTGTTGAAAATCTTCGGTTCGGATGATGAAACAAGATGAAAGATAGAGTAAGCAGGTTAGAAGTAGGACGGCAACTACGGCGACCCCTTCCCAGTATCCAATCTAACCCGTCACTTTGTGAATGGACTCCGCAAGGCGCTTGACATTGCCCGTCGTGATCCCGGCTACGGATATCCTGCCGTCTTTGGTGGCGTATACCGAGTGCTGTCATGTGTAAGCACCGTAACTGAATCGTTGGTTCAGCTCCAACTCACCTCCTTCGCCAGCTTGTCCATTTGCTCGGGCGTCATCCCAGTATAAGCAAACATGCCGATCTAGACCGCGTCAGACCCTGGGCTCGTGCGTTGTGCACAGAACATCATTACCTGCGAGGTGATGTGGCTCCAATCGTGCTTGCTACCTAGGTCTTCTAGATTCTTCTTCAGGAGCGCCCTCATGCTGATGATTCGATCAGCCATTCCCTTGACCTCCTTAAGCCATTGTTGGTTGAGCTCGGGGTTATTCAATATCTCGGCGGCAATACGAGCACCGTGAACGGGAGGATTCGAGTAAAGAGGCCGGACGAGGATCTTCACTTGTGAGTCAACTCGTTTCTTTTCTTCAGCCGACTCGCAGCAAATGGAGAAAGCCCCAACACGCTCGCCGTAAAGTCCCTACCAATCATCAGCAAAATACAGGCGAGATCGTATTCAGCAAGAGCATACCATGTTCTTGGCAAAGCTCTGGGCTAGACAGAAGTGGTGGCCCTCAGACTGAAAGTGCCTGACAGGGAAAGCATCCTTGGTGGTATCCCCGCTGGCAAACCCTTGGTAGGCCATGTCAAAGAACGGGTAATGCTTCTTCTCCTTGACAACATTGCTAATCTGCCTCCATTGCTGTTCCGAAGGGTCAATCCCAGTTGGGTTGTGTGCGCAGGCGTGAAGAAGAACAATGCTGCCCTCTGGGGCGGCCTTGAGATCCTCTACCATACCGTCAAAGTCCAGACCAATGGTGTCCTTGTTATAGTATCTGTACTTTACCACCTCCAAGCCAGAGTCCTTGAAAACAGCATTGTGGTTTGCCCAACTAGGTGTTGGTATGTAGATCTTCTTGCTCGAAGGATAGTGACGCGCCAGGAACTCGCCACCAATCCTAAGGGCGCCAGTGCCGGAAATAGATTGGGTTATTGCGATCCGATCATTCTTGAATGCGTCGGAGGAGGAACCGTAGGCGAGTACAGCTGCAGCTTTGGTGAAAGAAGGTACACCTGTGATTCCCGCATATTCCTTGTCGAGTGCCGAATCAACGACCTTTTTTTCAGCGGTCCGCACAGATGGCAGGACATAAGGTTTGCCCTTGTCATCGCCTGGAAAGTGTCAGCGTGGGGCTTTGGAATCACATCGCCCTACTTACGGTACGCCCCTACTCCTAGATTGATCTTCTCCTGGAAGTTGTCCGCCTTGAAGGCCTCTGTGATCCCCAAGATAGCCTGGGAAATGGTAGCGTGTTAGGGGAGCTTATCACTTGGCACAACCTCTCGCTTACATCCTGCGGCCATGTCAGTTACCTAGCAAGAGTCAATGGCTCGTAAACGTACTGGAGGACCTTGAGGAACGTGGGCCCACGTAGAGGCAGACCTCAATGCTGTTATCCTCGGCAATGAGGATCTTATAGCAACTGGGCGGGCGATCAAGCGGCAAGCAGATAGCATTGTGAATGATGTCAAATACAAAAAGGAGGAAGTAGGAGGAAAGAAGACGTTGATGGAGGAAGCTTTATTTGACACGGTACGTACCTGAGACCAACAGAAAAACCTTCGAATTCAATGCCAAGAGCATAAGGGTCCCTCGGTCCGGTTGGTCCAATAGCTTCTCGGGAACTAAAGACGGAAGGTCTAACTGCATTGTCCATCGAACTTCTTTCCACCTTTCCCAGACCGAGGAATCTCAAATTGATTCCACGAGGACGATGTCTGTCCTCTCGCGACTCTTCCCTATACAACAACATATCTATAACCACACTCAGCTTGAGGCTTACTGCACGTTGTAATTTTCCAGAGCATCACCTTGTCTTCAAGCAGCGCGGTGGGGGTCCGCTCACTGGGCTCTGTAGGCCTGCTGGCCTCGGCCTTTGAAGTCAGAGAGAATCTCAAGTGGGACACCTCTCGACCTAAACCATGCATTTTGCAATGCCTCCTCGAAAGACCTCTCAACCTCCTCCCTATGCCAGAGCGTCTCGGTCGTCGCCGATACGGCGGAAACAGCTCCAATTCGTCGCACTCATAGGATGTACCCTACTCTTACTCGTCTACTTTGCTATACGTTTGTTTGGCTCATCGGCAGAAAAAGCTCCTCCAGGCACACCTGAAGTGGTGGTGGTGACCCTGCTCGATGAGGCGACCATGAGCGATGAATACCGGGCACGGATTATGGAGAACAGAAAATATTACGCCGACAAGAATGGTACGTTGTATACATTTTTACCCTCGAGATTACCCTTGTCTGACAACTGACGTCTACAGGATACGCTACCTTCTTCCCAGATGTCGCAGACTACGACTATGGCAATTCCCCTAGAAGCTGGGCTATGGTGCCTGCTCTACGGCATGCCATGACCAAGTACCCACATTCAACCTACTTCTTCAATTTGTCGCCACATAGCCTAATAATGAACCCGAAGATCTCCCTCACCTCCCACGTCATGGATAAAAAGCGCCTTGAGTCGATAATGCTTAGGGATAAGCCTGTGGTGCCACCGGACAGTGTCATCAGGACCTTTACACACCTTAAGGGCGACAAGGTCGATCTGGTACTCACACAAGATGCCGAGGGTCTATGTCAAGGTAGCTTTATTCTACGGCGAGGTGAATGGGCGAAATTCTTCCTGGACACGTGGTTTGACCCTTTGTATCGCAGCTACAACTTTCAAAAGGCCGAAGCCCACGCATTGGTAGGCCTCCTCCATTTCCTCTTACCGCTCGCTGTTTCCCACTGACGTTCTCCGCACAGGAACATGTGGTCCAATGGCACCCGACTATCCTGACAAAGTTGGCACTCGTCCCTCAGACTCTCATCAACTCCTACGGCGTCGACATCGCCAGCCGTGGCGGCAAAGAAGTGTTGTACAAGGAGGGCGAATTTGTCGTCAGACTCGTCGGTTGTGAGTTGGACGCGACCCGGTACTGCGAGAAGGAATTCGACATGTACTACCAGCAATGGAAAAGCTACCTCAACAAGGGCACCATATGATCGCTTGATTTCGACTTACCTTGGTGTTCTATAATGCGGGTCGAGATACCTTGGGTTTTCATCTGTCGCGTGTATTATAATTTGACATTCACGCGGAAACGGGACATCTGTCGATACACCAGCTATCATGGGTCACATGACGGGCAGTACCCCGGATGGTACTTAGGGTCACGGCGTAAGATCTATATCTTTATTATCTACGAAGATCCAGGAACGATTCATTTCAGTGCTCTTCTCTGTGCATATTATTCTTTGCGCGTGGCAGTGTCCAGCCCCACCTGGTGCGACTGCAATATCAGCGAAACAGATATTCTCCACCTGCTGGGGTTTGCATCTCCACACGTTGAATGCTTGGCAGCAGCGAACCTGATAAAGGCCCCACGGTGCAGACTCTACTCCACACCTTCTCCATTGCTGTCCATAACCCATGCTTCCATCCTCAGACTGCGCACCTAGGCCCTTTTACTCCCGCGATGTGCCTTAATACGTCAGACTTTGGCTGTTCACGCCAAGCGCCTGTTGTTAGCCTGAGATCAGTTGCGGCATATCATCGTGGCCGATCGAACCGGGCTTTTGAAAGGCGGCGTAAGATCCGTGGTGAGTTGGCTATGTGTCCACAGGAGTACTAAGGCGCTGCTGCCTTGCTTCTTCAAAAGGGCCGGTGTTCCGCGTTCTTTCTCTAAAGGAGCTCTCGTTCTTTCGCGTCGCTTGCGTCGTGGAACGATATCTACGGGCGTCAGTTGGCCGCTAGGCACTGTCCGGTCGGGTACTCAGGGAGCTTTGTGAGCCAATTTCTAACCAGCAAACTTGTGGAAAGTTGTGTGTCTGGAGTTGAATGGAGCTGGAGGCTTACAGCCTCTGATGAGCCTGGATGAAGGTAGTGCACTGGCGATGATGGGGTTTGTGCCCGTGTGGCAGCGTTCCGGCGGCAGAGAAAAGGGTTGATCTTGGGCCACTCGTGGTTCTTGGCGAGTTTGGGTCCTTCATGGTAGGTGATGGGCGTTTCGGAGTATGTTGGTCGTGAGACTGTTCGGTGTCGGGTTTTCGGCTTGGAGGTTGTATAAGTATAACCGAAAGGGGTTGGGACGCCAGGACCCGTGTGCCAAGCATGAGCCGGAACAGATCCGCTCTGATGAGAAATACTTGGCTTCTGCTCCAAGTTTGAGAGTCCAGACTGATGTCACACTCATCCTTTTAAGCTGAGGTAGTCAAGAGTTCCCTTGACTCATGCACACTTTGTAATCAATGGAGGCGAAGGTGTCTTTGTCTCTGAGACGGTCTATCAGCTTCCTTGATATTCCACTGGAAATTTGTTGATGACCTTTGCGTCGATGGATATAGCCTTTTCGAACAGTGGATCGCGACAATGGGAAGGGTCTTTTACTTGCATCGAAAAGGGTCGGTTTGAGGCCTAAGGAGTTCTTTCTGGGGAGAACGTCTTCCATGTTCATCTTGATGGAGAGGGAGGGTACTCCCTTAAAAGATATTTTACGGAAGCCAACATACGAGAAACACGAGTAATGCATGTCATAATGCAACCCCAGGGTTTGTTTTACGGTGACATGGGACTCACGCGTTTCGACTAAAAGTTTCGAACAGCCTTAATATTTCCCCTTGAGAAAACTCTATCCTACCCTACAATGTTGCGTTAATTGCGTTTATCATCGAGGTAGATCAGATGAAGAGAGGACCGCTAATAGATGTCCCAGGTCCAGTAACTTCAGCACCTCTTATATACTCGAACATACGAGGAACACGAGATAAAGCACTGTCAAAATGCAACCTACAGGGTCTGTTTTACGGTGACAGTGCTGATCACCTCCACGCTCTGGTCAGAACAGTCTTTGCGCTAAAGATCCACAGAACCAGGTTCTGAGGGTCTCAGTGAGAGGGAATGGTTGAAGGACCAAAAATTCAAAAGGGTAGGTACGTTTTGGCTGACGCTAAGAGCAAAGGGGTTGACGGTGAACCGGAGCAGCAGGGATGATCAGCGGCGAATTGTCTTGGAATATGCGATGAGAAGAAAGATCGAATACAGCATATCGGCCAATGGCGGAGTGGTATGAACGGATGTATCCTGGTTGGTAGCAGTATGAATTTGTACACTATCCACACTGACTAGCAACAAGTCCAACATATCGTGCCCTTCCTACCAATCTAATCCGTCAGGGCTGTCTGAGATTCACCAACAGATAATTATGGAAGAATGAAATAAAAGAACTCGCGGAACCATCAGTGCCTCGGCGTCGTTTCTTCTGTAGGTCGAGCATCAGCTCACCTTTGCATCTTGCCCACACATTGCTAGCAGAATCAATAGCTCTTGCCCTTCCCATGCTCCGACTGCGGTTTACCACCGTCCAACAACCCAGGTGACTGATCATGCTTCCCCTCTTTGCGAAACCGTTCCATGGGAGTCAACCCTTGGTCATTGCTGCTTCTGGGCTGTGATTGGGGACCCGGTTCTCTTGCATTACGTTGGTGAGAAATATCACCGCCGATGGCCGAATCAGTGGTTGCTCCTGCGTTTGGCCCGGGGGGATCTGCCCAGGCGCCTATGCCACGCAGCAACGTATTTCCGTACGGTCCAGTGAGCCGTTGGGACAAGGCTTGATTAGGGTCTTGTGCAGCGGGCTGATGACGAAGAGTGGTGCCAGGGGTGCCGGAGGTGGCTTTCGGCGTTGCTTGATGTTGATCTGGGGGTTGAGGCCTTGGAGGTCTGGGCTACCTTTGCGGGCCTGGATTTGTCTCAGCGTTAGTCGGCATGATGTGCTGAGCTGAGGATGCAGTGGGAAACACAGGGTGGGGTAAGGATACGGACATTTCTTTAGATGTATTGGCTGACATGGTTCCCAATAGGCTTGAGAGTAGATTTGCTTTAGAGGGGAAGATGCTTCACCGCAGCGGATCACATATGCTGCAAGAGAACATCGAATGCCATGGTCACGGTCTTGCTTTATATACACCTTTGTATGTGCGATATGGAGGTGACGAGGGATTCCTAGAATCAATGCACGGACAAGACTCGGCATGTCTTTTGACACATTCCGGCTCTCCATAGCTGAAAAAGATTTGCTCGATTCCTAAATGACATGAGTAAAGGACAAAGCCTTGGTCGAGACGCATTCCCCAAGCCCACAATTGGACGAGGACTCCCTTTTGGGTTTTTTTTTTCCTTTTTTTTTTTTTTTTCCCCCCCTTTTTTAAAAAAACAAAAAAAAAAAAAGGGAAGGGGCGGGCTTTTTTTGGGGGGGGGGTTTGAAAAGTTTGGGGGTAGGAGAGGAAAAGGGGGGGGGGGGGGCCCCTTCCCTTTTTTTGGAAGAGAAAATAGCCTGAATCCCTGGAACCGACACTAGATTTTTCATCACATCTAAGTCAACCCATGTAATCAAGCAATACCCGTCGATCCCTACAAATGGGCAATCAGGTGGTACGCATGATTTCCAGCACACTTTCCCGGGTTTGAACGCTTGCGATACGATTGTCGATTTGTTTTTGCAGGATTGTATAGGCGTGTTCGCCCGAAACACTAGAACGCTAGCATTACTAGTTTGCATGCAGGACCGTTGACATGAGGTCCAATCAGGTATGGGTTTGCACACAGAGCCATGCATGATGCAGATTCCTGATGTAGGAATCTAGTCAAGGTGGTGTCACCAGTGAGGGGGTACGTAATTCGTAATAGGTTCGATTCCTATTGGCGCTGGTATAATGATGTGGTGGTTTTTTATTTTCTGCTAGGTCGACATGCAGTAAGCGGTTTGCCTGAACCCTCAACTCGCCACTTTTAGGAACGTAGCCTTGTGAGGGAAACGATAAGTTCCTCACCTTTGCCTACAATCTTTCACTCTATTCCAAACTACCCTATTTCCACCCAAATTGCAGTTTACGCTCACGCTTGACGGCCTTTTTGCCAACCAAGAACCCTTTTGCACCGTCTATGATTACAAGATTGATCATCGGACAATGGATACAGGTCCTGTGGACGTCACAGGTAGTTCGTTTGAGCCAGGATGCCCATACCATCCGGAGAGCCTGTTCCATCCTTTGGAGCGAGGCTATCATCCTATCTTCCGTTTTATCGAACATTTCAGCGAGTAAGTCACTGCGGTAAGATGCAAGAGAATTACAGCCACTGACCTTGGCAATAGTGGCTCGGACTATGTGGCGGATTCTTTCGGAGAGCACAACTACATCACCAAGTCCGAGGACCAGTCTTGCTCAGGTGACTGTCGCTGTCGGCGTCTCGATGAGCGAATCGGCGGGAACTCGCCTTCATAGTCCGCAAGACCGTCTCCACAATCGATGTCGAGCTCTCATCCATTGCCCTTCAATCGCGGATTTCCGATATCTTAGGACTAGCTGGTCAAGATCCACCTAGCAAAATTGTTGACGGTTTCCAGCTTCTGGAGAATTCCGGCTTCTTGGAGGTTCATCTTCGGCAATTGCGAGCAGAGACGCAAGGTCACAATCCTATGGGAGTTGTGGCGGACCCAGTATATGTGCAGGGAACGACCCTTGGCCGAACTGGCTTTTCTTGTGGAGGGCCTCATTGGGGATCACCAAATATTCGAAAGCTTCGGTTACGAAAATCTTCATGAAAGGGGGTACTTGACTTATGAACGTTGGATCGCCTGGACCAACTCCAAGATAATCGAGGCCCAAGATCATCTTGACAGGATTCTTCACGCCACTGGTCATTCTGAGGGTGTCAATGATGTCGATACCGCCGTCAATGATAATCTCGCAGAGGAGCCACTCGCACATCCGTCCATGTTATCCGGGCCTTCTTGGAAGCCTCATTTCGTGGGACCCGAAGATCAAGATTCTCGGTCTCTCAGCTTAGCAGCTAGCAGTGGTCTGGTAGCGGAGACCCAACGGCTGTTGGACAAAGGAATCAATCCCAACGAACCTCCTTCACTTTCAACGGACGGTTTCACCACGATATTAGTGGAAGCGATTAGGAATGGCCATCAGCAGGTCGTGAATCTACTCATAGCTTACGGAGCCAATGTCGACGGAGCAAGCCAAGAAGGGCTCTTAGACGAGAGTAACTCGCCATTGATCGCCGCAATCTACAAAGGCGAGAGCGAGATCATTACTCAACTGTTGGATCATGGGGCGAATCTTAGGATCCTCTCACACATCAAGCAAGAAGACCAATGGCTGATCGCCCGATCGCTCATAGACCATGGAGCCGACGGCACATTACTCCTTCTATCATTAGAAGATCAAAAGCTTGCAGACCCTCGACTTCTCTATGTACTCCAGGACGGCGGTGCGAATATCTACTTAACTCGGCCAATTCCAATTCTAACTCAAGATCATGATCTAAGCCTCCGCCTCTCAGTTACGATGTCGCGTACATGCATAACATGTGTGTCCGTACCAGACAGATGATCAGCGCGATTGAAAGAAGCGATCTGGCATGTGTTGAGGCAGAGATTAGCTGCGATGCAGATCCAACTTTTGGCGTTGATGCCGCGATATCGAAGCTTGAACCCAAGGCTTTGCGACTACTGCTTCACAAAGGAGCTGTTCTCAGATACATGGAGTTCGGGAAAAGGCAGGCGTCTCTCCTGGAAGCGATTACAGCCGATGCTTGTCTGATGATGGTGGCTGAGGAGGGATTTACTTCCGCTGTGGGATCTATCTTGCGCTTGAGAAGCTCTGCCAACACAATCGAAGGACGCGATGGCAAGATTTTTCCAACAAACCTCATTCGACTGGAAAGGACGCCAGTTCTGAAGATGCTGCTCAACAAGGGGGTTTTTTGTCGAGACTTTGTCGCTGACAGTAGCGTCTGGTCTCTCCCAGTAGCGGCCAAGAGCTCAATGGATGTATACACACTGCTTCAAAACTTTGGCGCTTGTTTCTCCACGGCGCTATTCGCTGCCGTTACCGCTAACAATCTGACCGATATGAAATCATTGGAAATTGCGGTAATGCTCGTGAAGTATGGCGCAAATCCTGAAATCCATACCGAACGTGGTGACCTTTTCACCACGGCCGAAGAGAACATGTAGTCAGTGTTCACGAAAGCAACAAGCCCCTGCAACCCTGGTGTCCTCGTACCTGCCAATCACTGGTCATATCGCTACCTGAGCTTTTGTGCCAAAGATACTCCACTTGAAACATATATTTCAGAGGACGGCAGTAAAAAAATTTCACATGTAATCAAGGACGCTTCCGAAATCCAGTGACAATTTCAACCGAATCGGACGAAAAATCACTCAATGAAATAAGACTTCGTTGTCTACACCGAGTTTCAGAAGGAGCATGCACATATCCTCGCGTGTGCCCAATCATCAACCGTCAGGAATACTGGAGCATGGGGTCAGTATGGATTCATTCGCAACTACTCATCTGCGTGGAGAAGCGGTGTGCATGCCCTTCGTAGACGTGAAGCCACTTCAAATCTTAACAGCGCGACATGGTTTTTGGCTATTGCAAAAGCTAGACTTGTCACGGAGACAAGTAGTCCTACGGATTGGCAAGTGCAATTTATGTCAGATCTGAACCGCTATCAGGGACTTTTCAGTCAATCGGATGGGAGTCTAGATGCTTTTCGTTCGGCGGCGCAGGATATTTGGGGAGCCAGCCTGACATACCCTCCACATCATGACGGTGTTGATCAGACAACTCTAATGTAATTCCAGTCACTGGCCGGTAGCCTACTCGACGGCTCGGAATCACCTTTGAGACATCGAGGAAATAGCAACCACGGACTTCTCACAAGCCAAAGGAGATGGCGGATGCATCAGCCTTCAAAGCTAGGGAAGAAAGATGGATACCCCAACCCCTTTCAAGAACGGTTGCCTGAGAGTCTTGTCGAACGAGGAGATCCTGCGTACTACTACGCTTCAGGCTCAACAGATTTCCATGAAGGCGGCACTGGGCAGGAGTATGCATCTGACAGTCCATTCAGAGGTACAAGAAATGGTCCACCATATGTCTCAGCTCATTACACCGTAGCGTTAACGATAATGGCGGGTTTCATTTTCGGCGTGGTTCTCGCTTTGTTGCTGGGTAAGATCTTGATTTCCTCAATGGCGTATTTACGCTGAACACCACTGATATATATCTACAGCTCTGGGACAAAGCTTGGTCCAATCAACGTTGAATCTCAATTCATCAGCGCTTAGCGAAGAGGGCCTCAGAGACACATTTACCCATCTCTGCAGTAGCACCGAGTTTCATCTTAGCCATAGCACTCATGGATCATTGGACTTGGTCAAAACCGACATCAACTGTGCCATATCATGCGGTATTCTCAACAGATTTTCCGATCTTTCCAAGTACGTAGAAGAGGCAGATTTTGTGCAGGTACGTGAAGGCCGCATCGAATACCTTTCTGGTCTTCAACACTAACTCATTCAGACGACTTCGATAAACCATTTGAGGCCATCACCATCAAGCAAAGCCTTGTACGTGCCTGCAACATCTGGGATGCATCATATGCTCTTCAAGAAAGGTATCACGTCCTTCGAGCGTTCGTAGGATTACGAGGCTACAAGCGGATTGTCCCACACACAACACGCCCAACCACTTCGGCTGAAGAGCCCCAAAGCGCCTCTCTCGGGTTTGGTGTTTCAATCGACCACGGTGATGGTATCATCGAGTCCTCACGGCTGTGTCAGTCGCTGCAAACCAGCCTTCCAGTTTCACCATCGATTAATTTCAAGTGATGTGGAAATGCAAACACAATCGCCTCCCGGGTATGGCAGACTCTAAGCCTTGAAAGAAGCACTCCGCTAACGTTTGGATAGTCCATCATTTCGTCCTGACTCGCCGACAGTTGCGCCTGCAAGTAACTCATCTAATGGTTCCAAAACCTGCGAAGAGTGCGGTCGAAAGTTTGTAGGCGGCAAGATTGTCAGCAGGTATAACAGACACCGGCAGGAGATTCACGGGGCGCTAGGGGGAAAGGTTCGCTTCCCATGTCAATATCCGCCTTGCCGGAAACACTTCTCCAGAAAATATGCTCTTGACGATCATGAAAGAAATATGCATGGGAGGGTGCTGTCTAGTCGTGCTCGAGCCACTAAATAGGAAGGTGTCGGTTTTCTGTACAGCCAGCCGTAGGCGCCTACCTCATTCTCGCAATGGCGTTTCCTATCCTTCAACTGGTGTCAATCCACCATTAGCTTCAGCACGCATGTATTCCCTCTTCAGCAAAGAGTTAAATGTATCCACGTCCCTTCAAATCTATTCTACACAGTGTAATGCAACAATCCACACTCTTACGATAGCGCGTCTTGTTGATCTCTGAACGAACTCAACAGACTGACTACACCTGCCTACTCTCAGGTCAATAACAGTGATAATCACATCCGAAGCAGATCCTCCGACGGCGCGGTCCTGCGGTTCCTCCAACCACTTTCGTCGTCTCAGCGGCAGCCTTTGTCATGCCACAAGGAAGACAGGCTCGCGCGGTGTAGCGTGGGGGCGAAGTCGATGACGATGGTCTAGGAGATGGCCGGAGCGCAGCGAAAATGATTGGATCTGGGGGTTACAGGATCATCTGGAGTACTCAACTTGTGGAATCAGCATATTTTTACATGAGATACCGAAAGGGCAGATAATTCGTTCCATCTTGATCCTCAATGGTTTGATAGTATCATACTGGGCGATGGAGGGAGATGTTGGATGTTTGAACAACAGTAATAAAAATCCCGCGGGGCCACTAGCAATAACGCTAAGCCCGAACCGCAGAGTACTCGTACCGCTGCCGCGCGCTTCACGCCTTGGCAATATCAAAATCTTCAAAAATTGTTCCCGTCAGCCCGATCAATAGCTGAGAGTACTACCATTGCACCTCAGACTCTTGATATCCTTCCGCAAAACCCCCTCCGCCCCTTCCCCCCACACGTCTCCCCCACGCCCATGGACCCTCACCCGCAACCATGCCCCCAAAACCGAAACCCCAACTAACCCACTTCCTCCTCCTCCCCCTCGTGACACCCACATCGCGCCCACAGCTACAAGCCTCGCTCCAACGCTTCGCCGCCGAAGTCACCACGCCCAACGAGTCCGGCGAAGCCAAACTCCCCGCCAAAGCCATCCGCCCAGTCGGCGCCATCCACCTCACCATCGGCGTCATGAGCCTGCTGACCCCCGAGCGCGTGGCCGCTGCATGCGCCTACCTCCAGAACCTCGACATCCCCGGCATGCTCGCCGCCGCTTCCGTGCCCCCCGTCGTGACGTGGAAACCCCTCAACCCGGACTCCGCAGCCTCCCCGTCCGAACCCACGGACGCGGCGCCACCGCCGTCGCCGCCGCCGCCGCCGCAGGCGTTGGTGACCACCCTCTCAGGCCTCCACACCCACCGCGCCCCCACCGACTCCTCCTCCCTCCACGCCCTCCCCACCCCCGCATCGCCCCCGCTCCACCCCTTCGCCACCGCCCTCCGCGCCGCCTTCACCGCCGCCGGCTTCCTCGTCCCCGAACCCAGACCCCTGTCCCTGCACGCCACGCTCGTCAACACGATCCACGCGCGCAGCGCCCGGAGCGGGAAGATGCGCTGGCGGAAAGGCAGCGCCCGGTTCGACGCCTCGGGCCTGATCGCCCGGTACGCGGGCGCGCGCTGGGCGACGGACGTCAGGGTCGAGAGGGTGGCGATTTGCGAAATGGGCGCGAGGGATGTGGGGGTGGGGGTGGGGGAGGAAGAGGAGGTGTTGGATCAGGCGTACAAGGAGGTGGCGAGCGTGGAGTTGCCCTGAAGATGATTTGGAAGGGTAGAGAGCTGCAGATGGCGGATGCGCTTGGCTTGGCCGGATGCTTCGTAGAGGGTGGGGGGATGCTGGCTGGAGCTTTGAGGGAGGCCGGGCACGGATACCCGTTCGAAAAGGTTCGTGGTGGATACGTTCGCTGCTTGGCCCCACCCTTCGAGATGGTATCCTGGTCTCCGAAACCGGAGTTGCTACTGGAAGATCCTTGGAGACAGAACCTAGGAAGGGACGACGAGCCAGCGCTCTGATATCGTAGCGTTACACACCGTTGTAAGATTCCAAATTTAGACTGAGGCGACCGACTACAGATTCGGAGATCGTTCGTCGAAGGCAAGGAGTGCCCGGGAAAAATAGACTGTTACTTTGAATCGCTGACAACATGGTTATATATGTGTATCATGCTCATTAAAATACATGTCCAGGCGTAAAGACACGAAAAGATCAATCTTCTAGACGGGGGGAATATTAATGCACGCTGAAGCCACGCCAATCAATCATCGCGACTTCTCCGTCTTCATCCCTTTGCATTATACTTATCATTGAACGCATTTACTGCAATCCCAATCTGCTTGTACAGCCAATTCCTACTGCTCTCTTCTGACACGGGAATAAAAGGTCCGTTGGTTCCTCCCTTCAAGGTGACTGACATGCCCGTCCTCTCCTTACTGATCGTCTGGATATCATTCAGCTTGATATCCCACTCGCTCTTTAGCTTCTTCGTCGTGACCAGCATGATGCGGTTGTACGTAAGCATGACGAGCATGTCTTTGCCTGGGAGTTCGAGATGCGCAATGTAGTCTTCGTGGAAGTATTTGCCGTCGTCCAGCGTCTTCAGCCAGAATTGGCCTAGTGCTTCGCGCTGAGCGTATGGACGCACGATGCCATCCATACCGATAAAGCGGGTAAGGCGAACGCGGTCGAGGCCTTCTTGGTCGAAAACAGTGGTGGTGTTGCGGACACCTTCGGCCATATCTGCGATTCCAATCAGCATCATTCCTGACAGGCATGGGGCAGTCGGTACGTACTTGAGGCAAGGTCGAAAGCCCCGATGGCGGGCTTAGTAGCCAGACCCAGAAAACCCTTCCCAACACCTTTTACAAATCCCTGTAGGCCTTCTTTCTCAGCGCCTTGCAATGGGTGCCGTGCAAGACCACCGATACCACTAGCCATGCTGCTTGCGAAAGCGTTTCCTCCAGATGTGACACCGTAAAGTGCATGCTTCGGTCGGTTTCTCGATTTCGACATTCGACGCTGGTCCTGGTACTCCTTGTCTAGTGTGGCAGCAGCCAAGCCCTTTGACATGCTGCCGGTGAATTTGGCCATACTATCAGAGAATCCGAAGACAGACTTCTTGACAAAACTAGATGCGCCCTTTGCTATGCCAATACCCAGCTCTTGCGGCCTGTCAGTCATGACCAAGCCTTGATATGGTTCGTAGAAGATGTCGGCCACTCCAGAGCTGACATTGTTGAAGAGTCCAACGGGATTGCCCAAGAAGTCCGCCGATCCGAGGATAATATGCATCTGGCGGATACACTCTTGAGTGTAATGACTCTGCACGTTGGTCATCAGGTTTGGGACAGAGATACGCGCATTCTCCAACATGAGAGCATTGAATCTCAAAGGCGCATCGTTGACATTGCCGACGGACATTGTCATGATGTTGACGAAGAACATTAAAGGGTTCGATGACGCCTGCGTATCTTCAGCATTGATGCGCTCTGTCCGAACAAAGGACAAGTCCAGCTGCATGGGCTGCAGATGCAGAAACTCGAAGTAGATGTCTTGGCCTTGCTCTTCTTGCTGCGGCTCAGGTATGTCTAAGTCTTCGTCACAGAGCTTACCTTCAGCCTCTTCGGACCAGGAAGCACCTGGGACTTTGGCGAAGTCCAGCATTGTAAAAATGAAATCCTCGTCCAGCTCGATGGTCATTTGTTGCAGAAGAAGGGTGAAGTACTTTATGTAAAGGACACCATACGAGTCGTCCTTGACGCGAGTGACCATAGCGTGGAAGATCGGATGTGCTTCCATCTCTTTGCCGGTCTTTGGCACCACGCTGGGGTATAGCAACATAGGGAAAATGCCACCATAGAGCTGGTTATCGATCTGAATCCATTTGGTAGTCCAATTCAACGTCTGGTACAGCTTCGAGTCGCCATACTTGACTTCGATCTCGCGGAACGTCATGTAAAGCAGCTCTTTCAATTTGGTATTGACCAGCGAGATGCCGATACCAGCAAGACGGAGCTGAGCCTTGAACGTAACCTCGGACTCCATTTCTTTGACCTCAAACCCTGTGTTCACGCTGCTCTGTGACTCGTGGGCCTTTGCAGACTTCTGCTTGTACAAGCTCTTCGATGGCTTATAGTTGGAGAGTACCAGTGTCTGCGTTGGACCATCTGCCGCAATATTGAGGTCGATTATCCTTGGAGGCTTGCCTTGCGCTCCAGGGACCTTCAGAGGAACGAGGTTGCCAATTTCAGCAAGCTTGACACGCCTTTCTTTGCCGTTGGAAGTGATGACTAGCTCTGAGTTCTTAGCTGCAGGATAGTCCCAGGCGTATGGCATGATGCTCTTCGGCGGAAGACGATAGCGTATTGGCTTCCACCCCGAGCCTTGGTCTTCCTCGTCTTCCTCAATGTGAGGATTAGCTTGGTAAAACATGAACTCCAGGTCGCTTTCGTTGCGCATAGAGAAAGGCCAGTGTTTGGTTTCGATGCTTATGTGGAGGAAGATCGTAGCTGCTTCCATGATCACTTCCACGCGGATGAGCTGTTGGCGTTGCCCGGCTTTGGCAAGCTTCACATGAACGGTTCCCAGGTTTGCTATGTTGAAAGGCGAAGACCATTGATTGTTCACACCAGGAAAGCATAAGCATAGCTGCTTTTCGGGCGCCTGCCGCAGAAAATGGAGCGGCAGTCGCTCGCCGTGCTTCATTTTCATGACGTTGGAAGACCCGGAACCAGGTTCGCGGATGTGGACCTCCTCTTTCAATTTGTTGTTCAAAACAAAACGGGGAGCGACAGAAACAATTTTGGTCAGGTTATACTTGCCCTCGCCTTCCGTTACAGAGATACCAACATGCAGCTCAGACTTGGCATTTGAAGATGGCAGAACAGCATCAAAAGCACTACCAATAGCGTCGAAACTTTGCGGCTTGCTCCAAGTCGACTCGCCGACTTTAATATTCGCACGGTTCTTGCGGTCTTCGCTCGGATATGAAAACATGTAAGGAAGAGCTTTTTTACTTCCTCGATCTGAGTCCATGCGCATGCCTTGACCAGCCGCTGACTTGGCTGATGAAAACATTGTCTTGCTTTGGATATTGATGTCGAGACCTGTCTTATTGAGAACCAAGTATGGACTGTATACCGAGACCTTGAAAGCACCACCGCTATCAGGCATGTTGAAGTAGTGAAGCTTGAGATTGAGCTGTATGCCTTGCGGGTCTTTTACAGCTAAGGACTTCTCACGGCGGAAGTCTTCTTGCTGGTTGGAATTGATCACAGCAAATTCGCTTTGTTTGAAGACAGTGTCCTGCATGTCAACACTGAGTAAGAGCAGATGAGATAGTTCGACCACATGCACTGGACTGACTCCCCCTTTCCTAAGGAAGTTGGTCCAGTCTTTCTTCGTGTTCTTATCATAGATCCGGTATTTGAAGTCGTATGGTAGCAGGTTCTGAAGCTCGATCGGCGCATGAAGCTTGATTCTCATGTAAGGGTACACGCTGGTCATAGGGTCTTTCTTGTCGTAGGATGCATTCATCTGGAAATAGAATGGTGGTGATTGCTCACTGCTCTCACCTTTACATGTGATGGTTCTTGTAGGCCGCTTGAGCAGGTCCTTCCAAAACAGCCGTTCGTTTGACCAAGAATAGCCAAAACCCTGATCAGGCCGGACGACCAAAGAATGCATGAAGGCAGCACCAATAGGAGCCGGTCGAGCATCGCCAGGAGCAATCTTCTCAATTTTGAGTAGATGCCCTTCTTCAGGGCTGAAGACGCCGATCTCCACCGGTATTTGAGTGTTATTCTCAACGACCAAGGGGGACCGAAAAGTGATGTACTTGACATTGTCGCTGCCAAGCTTGACCTCGACCAGCAGTCGATGCAGAACCTTGTCTTTCCGTGGCTTGAGATTGTACAGCGTCTCGCCCTCGCGGTTCACGGCGATGCGCTCAACGCTATCGAAGCCGCTTCCTTCAAGCTTTATTCCCACGATGCCGGTGTTGCCTTCCGGTGATAGATTCTCACGCATTGACGTTGGATCTTCGAACCGCCATCCTGACTCCTCGCCATCGCTGAGCTTGGCAGCGGATCCCTGGTCTTCTTCATGAGTAGCTGCCCAGACACTGAGGTCGAATCCTGTGTAATTGCGAATCTTGTACGGCGCGTCTGATGCCCGTGGCTTCGAGAGGACATCCTCGTCTGTGGACAAAAATTGGGCAGACTTGGAGGCAAGTGCAATGGTTGCGGAGGTTACTGTGAGCTCCATCATCTTATGCGAGTAGATCTCAACCGAAAGACATTCCGGATTTGTTTCCTTTGACATATGAAAGCCTAGATTCCACGGCTCGATCAGCGGTTCCCAGGCGGACTTGGAGAAGTTGTAGACATTTATGTATGTGTCAAAGCTAGTATCCCCTGTCATCGCGCTGGACCAATCGCGCACATCCACGTTGAATTTCTTGACGCTCCAGTCGAGGAGGGGCAATTCATGTAGATCTCCAATAAGGATGACTCGGATTCCATCAACTGTAGCGGTCATCTCTTCACGCTTCATCACTATCGAGCTTTGCGGTGGTTTTGCGGTTTTCTCTGCGGATTTCTTATTTGCGATAGACTTGGAGGTCTTCTTCGCCACCGTGGAAGTTGGCTTTCCAGCAATTGACTTGCGCTTCGTTGATGCTGCTGCCGTCCGAGTGATCTCCTTGATCTTGGCTGGTTCCGTGTCCTCCTCTTTTTTATCAGCGCCACTTATATTGTTGGCCATTTCGGATGCCTTATTAACAATTTGTAGCGCAAGCAAGATGTCGCGAAGAGAAAGTCTCAACACTAGAGGCTCAAGCTCTACCGAGATGCTCGTCAACGAGGAGTTTTTACCTTGGGAGCGACTGTCCATTGACATGGTGATCGAGAAGTCATCGAGGATCCGTAGACGGGTAGTTTCAAACTTGTCCATACGGCACAGGAACATGCCAACTTTAGTGATCTGGAGCGTAGAAGCATTCTGTTGGGAGACGAGGACTTGCTTCGTTCCAAGCACAATCGCCTCAGAATTGGAGATTGTAGGGTTTGCGATCAAGATGACCTGCGCGTCCACAATGTTGACGCGGAAAGACATACCCATGGAGCTCTGTGCCGCGGGCTCAGCTTCAGGTTTTTCCTCCAAACCTCTCCCTTCACCATCGACTGGCGTACTGACACCGCTATCGGTATCGTTGACCATCAGAGCTTCTTGTGAAGCGTCCTCGACCTCCAGCTTTTCCTCATTTGGAAATGCACTGTTGGCGAAAGCTTGCACTGCCAGAAGATAGTCTATGGCCATGATGACCCGCGGACTGTCAACCGTGAGCATAGCAATCATGTGTTTGTCGTTGCCGCCAGATATCGTTACACTGGCCATGAACTGCTGCTTTACGTCATCATTGATCAAAGACATGATCTTACGGAACTTGTTGGTTTCGTGCTTTCTGCTGTCTGTGATGGTAAAGGAGTTGATCAGAAGCTCAGACTCTAGCGAGTCATCCGTCTTCATGCGTAACTTGACCTTGGTGTCATTCAGGGCAAATTTAGTCAGACTTGCAGCTTCGATGTCTCCAACAGGCTCGCCTTCCTTGGCCAGAATGAGCTCCAGAGCGATTGTAGGCGCGTCGAACACAAAATCGAGCTTCGTCCAATTGTCGGGGCTCGCATCGAGCTCGGGCCCTTGGTGGGTAGGCGATGAAGGCTTCTTTTCTTGACCGACGGTGTTTTCAGTCATCTTCTTTGCAGGCTCCACAGTTGATTTGGGAAGCTCTTCCATAACTTCCTCTTCATTTTGGTCAGGGTCCGCAGCAAATGCAGCCGGTACAGTCTTTGAGAGCTCCATGAGAAATTTCAGCTCCGTTTGTGCGACGCGCAAATTGATACGAGACATCTTGCCTTCTATTTCCATATCTGGGCGCTTTGAGCCTTTTTGGTGCTCGGCGGAGGTTACCTTAAAGTCAAGGTCTACTTTATCGATCATTTCCAGCTCCTCAGATTGCTCGTTGTTATAATGGAATTTGGAAGTCAAGCGCACATTCCTGATACCGGCAGATATCGTGTTTCCTTCGATCGTTTTGTCAAGTGTCACGAATTCGTTGCTGGCATAGATTTCGCCAAGGTAGGCCGTCAGCAGGTCGCGAGGCTTGTCTGCCTGCATAACCCGAGGGAAAACGAGAATTGGAGTCTTTATCAGAACGTCGAAATGCATCTTGCTTGTGCTCTCCTGCATTTGGCTTGCCTGATTGGCCGCGGCCTCTCTTGCGGCATTGAAAATCGCTTGCATTTTGCCAAATTTGACAAGGAAGTTGATGATCTTGCGGAAAGGTTCTTCAAGGAAGTTGACTTTGATTGAACCAGATCTGAGATAGATTTTGGTATCGTAGCCCGGGTAGTCTTTGTCCTTTGTATCAAAAGTCTGATACTTGAAGTCGGCGAGCTCATTGCCTTCGATTGCCACCAATTGACGCAGAGGGGAATCCTCTGAAGCCCCCTGATTTATGTCGTCCACCAATGACAGATTTCCTAGTCGGGCTCCAACACGCATCGAGCCGCCACTCAAGAAAAGGCCAACGTCGGCTGTGTGCAAAGTGAGTGTTGCTAGGCGTATCCCATCGTTGTTCAGAATGAGGGCGACGCTTTCTAGATCAATCTTGATGCGAATCTTGTCTGAGCCAGGAGACTGCGCTGTGGTAGGACCCTGAACCTTCTTGGTCGAATTTTCAGTGTCTTCGATGACCTTTTGCGACTGCGCTGACTCATCGGGAGCAGCAAACGTGGTGAGGACAAAGTCCAACAATGTCAACAGCGTTTTACGCGTTACCACCAAGTTCAACGTTGAGATCGATACATCCAAGTTTGTGGCGATGCTCTCATACGTGGAGTCAAATTCCGGGGAGTCATTGTTGACCTTGACAAATTTGACATTGAAAAGATCTTTCTCCTCTTCGGCACCAAACACTTGGCTTGAGATGATCTTCTTAAATTCAGGGCTGGGATCTTGATCAATATAGTCCTCCACGTTTAGCGACTTCAAGAGTACTTCTGCGACCATGTCGTAAGGCCTAAGGTAGAACTGGAGTTGGAAATTTTCCGCGACAAGCTCCACAAGCAGCTCATCTGGCTTGCGGTCTTCGGGATCAGATCTATACAAGGATCCCTGTAACTTATCCACCGTGAACTTGAACTCGAAATTCCGCTGGTGGAGATTGATCTCTTCGCCTTCGGGTTGTTTTGAGGTATGTTCAGATTTCTTGTCGCTCCCTTCGTCCGACTCATCCTCAACATCGAGATCGTGTTGGTTTGTTGAGACTGATTTTGACCGCTCTCTACCCATGACAGCCTCGGCTCTAGACTCCTCCCTCGAGGAGCCTTTATTATTTGTAGGTGCCTTTGTCCGACCATCCAGTGATTCGTCAGTCTCAAATTTAGGAATTGCAATATCGATCAGCTTCATCAGATTCTTGTATTTTTTGTCGGATATCGAGGCATGTAGGATTGGCAGGTGGCCTGAGATCCTCGTTTTCGTCAGATCTGTAGCTTTCGGAATAATCGACGTCTCGAGTGTGAAGTCCATGTTGATACGATCGATGATATGCATATTCTTGGGATCATTTTTAGCATTCAATTGGTCCTTGGTAGCTTGGATACCCGGACCAATGAGAAGCTGCGTTGAATCAAGCTTCAGCAAGAATTTGTCGTACATCAGACCCTCCAGTCGCCGAAAGTCTTCGTCGCTGTACTGCTTCTTCTGTTTTGACTGGATGTCTCGCATGGTCTCCTTGTCCACAAGCTGGCTGTTGAGGCTGACATGTCCTGCATCAAGAATCAAGCACAAAGCACTTTCTTCAGTGATACTCTCGGGAATGATGATTAAAGGAGCTTGAATGTCGAGATTTGCGTTCAGTGTCTTATGTTCCTCGAGTGCGAACTCTAGACCGGCCCTTGTCTGCTGTCTGATGCCCTCAACTGTTGCACCTGCGGTTTCCATCAGAGCCCCAATAGATTCCATATGCCGCTCCGGTGGTTTGAAGAAGTTCGCCACTTCCACAATGAACCGAGGATTATAGATGACTTCTATGCTCTTAAGATTCATCGTGAGAGCATTATCGGCGCTTTCATCCAGAGGATTCTGCTCGAAGATCATGTGGAACAAGGCCTCCTCGACTGCTTTCGTCTTGGCCTTTTGCAGGTCTGGGTGTGCATCCTCAGCAGCGACATCTTCGATTGAACCCTTGACGCTTCCGGCTGTGGGATCCTTGAAATTGACGATTTGGGGGAATAGGCTTCCTTCCGTTGTTCCATCGTTGATACGCAAGCCTCCGAGACTCAGATCAGCCAAGAAAGAGTCTGGACGTTGTATTGCTTTGGCTTGGAAGTTATCGAACATCAGGCTCAGAATTTCAGTCGCTTTGCCATGAGGATCTCGTTTGAGCGTGAAGCTGCCTGTCTTGAGGGAAGACTCAACTTGCAATTTAACGCTCTCTCTGGGAAGATCTACACTATCGGCAATTGCCTTCTTCTCGTCCCAATCTATTGCACTGTAGAGTTCTTTGCGCTGCTCCTCAGTCATGGTTGAGTCGTCGTCCTTGTGTTGGTCTTCCGGTTTCTTGCCCCAAGCCCATTGAGTCCAGCTCTGTTTTGGAGCAGGTTTCTTGACACCGGCATTCTCTTTACGAAGCTCATTACGAGCCAGGGAACGCCAGAAACGGAGGTCCTCGTAGCTTAGCTTCTTCTCAAGCTTGGCCAGCTCTTCCGTTTCGGCAGGGGTCGTCTTCTCTTCCTTCTTTTTCTTCTTGAACAACTCAATGTAGCGTACACGATCATCCCGTCGCTCCTTGATGTAATCCCAGGAACACCTTCGATTTCGTTCCTGAATTTTGGTGTAGACGGCTTGGAATGCGAAGTGAAGCCAAGCCTTGGGGTCCTCCTTTGGCGTGCTTTTGGGCTGAAGTTTCTTATACTCTTGATGGCGAATGAAGGAGTGGAAGAGATCAACCATCATCAATGCATCTCTGTATTGATCGTCGTCTAGTACGAAGCCTAGCTCGTTGAACAGTAGGCGCGCCTTGATCTTTGGCTTGTCGACCTTGCCTGACTTATCCAACTCGACCGCAGCGCGACCAGTGACCGGCTTCAGCATGTACTGGTGCTTTTCACTCTCGCCCGTGTGTTTTCGGAATTTCTCGATTATGCCCGCATGATCATCACCTTGTGCCTCAGCGCCCACTTCCTGGCCGTTGCCAGTGCCAAACAGTGTTGCATCCGTATTCCAGTAGAAGGCCAGTGCATTGAGAACAGCCAATTTGTTCGTGGTACCAGATGTAGACTGTACATAACTCGGCCTCCAGTTCCCGTCTGTGCTCACTGCACTGAATTCTTGTAGCGTCAGACCCAAGGCAAACGGATGGCCTGGTGCAGCAATGGAGTCCTCGTATCGAATGTGTATATTCTTTATGCTGACTTGAAGGTTGTCGACAATGGCGGTAGTGACGCTCTCTGTAAAGCTTTGGCTTTTCTGTTGCTCCTCTTGGCTCTGACCCTCAGTGTTCTTCGCCTTCAAAAGCTCCGCGTTCTCTAACTTCTCAAGCTTGACGGCGTTGGTCCTCTCCAACTCTTCCTCTTCGTTGTACTCTGCGTCTTCTTTCGGGGCAGCGAGGAGGAAGACATCTTCGATGTTGACTCGGACTGGTTTGCCTCGTAGATTTGTCCATGGTATCGTCATGGTCAGCTGGCCCAGATGACCTTCGACAACGTTGACGGGCAGTTTGAGCTGATCCAGAGCTTCTCGCCGCAGCTCGAGGTTCCGTAGTTTGACGTCGCCATTCCATATCCCCACGTTGAGCTGTTTGGCATCGAAGTTCTTGACGTACATGCCCAAAAACCTGTTGAGCAGGTTTGCAACAAGACCTTCCAGCATGATGGCGGTTGTGGCCTTTGCCCTGGCCAGGAACGAATTGTGGGATTTGTCTGAGGCCTTGAAGATGCCTCGGAGGGAGGATGTTGGTTTCGAAACGTTCAGTCGTTGCTTTTCGAAGTCATGGCGGACGAGGCAAAGCAAGGTGACAGTGATGCTCACGATGCTTGCTGCCGGGTCAGTGAATCCTCTCCAGTGCTCGAAAGATGGTCGCTGGCTGGGAAAGAGCGTTGTAGAGAGGTGCGGGGGGTCATTTGCTGGAGATGCGCGGTCCAGTCCGCCGCCTACAGAATCTGGGCATCTACTAAAGATCCGCGTGCATTATGTACGTGCCCTGCGATAAACCACACCCTCTACTTCCATGAGTCTCTTGACACAATATCAGCTACAAATTCTGGACACTCTTCGGGCTGTGCATGTGAATTTACCCGCAAATTCGATGCCATGTCTTCTTCAACGATCGTTGACGATGCCATCTGGGCACAAAGTGTGACGTACTAACGTACTGGTTTACGTAAGTAAACTCTTGGCGCTGAGCTCTGGTGGTTTTGAGGAGGAACTGCAACACCTCCTACGCTCGTTCTGCCCTCCACGTCCACCATCCCGACGACCCATTGAGAGGCTCTAATAACCTCAGTGAGCCACAGGAATTAGATCCCCGTCGTCTGAATTTAGTTGGCACGATGCTTCGATCTGGGGGTGCTACCTCCCTTAGCCGGGCGTCCCTCCGTTGTGTATCGTCTACCAGTGCCCGCACCACATCGAGCCTCGCACACGCGTCGGCTTTCCCAAAACAAGCTTCTCGCTTCATCGGTGCCCAGAATCGAGCTCCATTAGCATTGGTACCCCACAAGCCTTTCAGCACATCACTCCAGCGATACGTTACCCATCCAGGGAATCCTTTCGACAAGATCGATAAGAAGCATGAGGAGGTAGTGGAACACGAGAAGATAGAACCGCATCCTGAGGAGGTGTCGTCGACTTCCACCGTTCATCAAGTCTTTGGTGAGAAGGGGGTTGAAGAGCAAGAGAAGGATGAGGACATGCTAGCTGGTGTGAAGGCTGATTTTGTGAGTTTCCCTCGTTTGGCTAGGACAACGCACTTATGACTGGGCCTGCAGAAAACCATAAAGGATACCTTCGCTCTAGATGAGGTTCCTAGAGAAGCTCTCGTCATTGGAATGGCTGGCGTGCTTCCCTACCTTGCCACCTCGCTCTCGACTGTCTATCTCGCCTTTGACATTAATCATGCCTCTGAAACTGGCTCGGGCTTCTTGTTCTCTCCACATGTTGCCGAGCAACTCCTACATATCATCGAGCCGTTGCAGGTTGGGTATGGTGCAGTGGTGAGTACTCGGTAGTCATATCACCCCGATGGCTCACGCGCTAACATGCACAGATCCTGTCTTTCTTGGGGGCCATCCATTGGGGTCTAGAGTGGGCCAAATACGGCGGTGTGCATGGCTACCCACGTTATGCCTACGGAGTCATTGCCCCAGCAGTCGCATGGCCTACGATCTTACTGCCCATCGAATACGCTCTGATTTCTCAGTTCTGCGCTTTCACATTCCTCTACTTCGCAGACGCAAGGGCTGTGGTTAGAGGATGGGCACCGCATTGGTACTCGACCTACCGCTTTGTGCTTACGTTCATCGTAGGCGCCAGCATCGTGGCCAGCTTGATTGGCAGGGGACAGATCGCAGACCAGATCAATAAGCTTCCTAGCCCAGCTGACAGGGTCAAGGCCCTCAGAGATATGCAGTTGGATGCCATGGAGGCTGAAGAGAGGGAGAAAATGGCAAGAATCGCTGCGGAGGACGAAGAGGGAGGAGACGATGACGAGGAGGAGGATGGAGATGATGAAGAGGAGTAGAGACAGGAATATCACATGCTGCCCGCCTTCTGTAAATACTGGGTTTATAAGGCAAGAATTAGTTTCAGTATATTCACATGCAGGACGTGTGCCAAGGAAAGTATTATTGTGCAGATCCGTACCCCAGTTTTAAGTCCAGAGGAAAGAGCAATCTGCAGCAGGTATGACTCTCCCTGCATTATATTTCCTTACTATTTTTACTTCAACATCAGTGACGACTGAGATATCGCCTACCGACTCTCATCCAATCTTTCATTTTGTCCATGAGATGGGCTGTCAAATTTGAGCCGATAGATCAGCGACCCGCTGGTCCCCCACCGGCTTTTCGATACTCTAACACTATTCATCAATGACTTGAGGGGCTCCTGAATCTTGACACGTGGCGATACGTTGATGATGAGGTGCCCGAATGTTATGAGGCTTTCGCGATGAGCAGGAAAGGTGCCGCAGCTTTGTTGTGAAAGAATACGAGCTGTGTGTCAAAGGGTTTGTCTTCCGGAGGAAGGATGGGGAGAGGTGAAGGTCACTGACGGCGCTCCTGAGACGTTTGGGATCATCGGTCGATGCCGTTTGCATTCTTCGCTGGTTGAAAAGGCAATAACTTTCTTGGGAAGCATCACCAGACGCCCGTATATTATCTTCTGCGGCCTGCATAGTCGCATGAGAATATGTGTTGGAGTTGCTTTTGCTAGGACACTTGCGCTGTCACTAGGACCAGTACTGGCTTAGCTGGCTGTCACTGTCCTTGACCTCTCCTCCTCGAGGTGTGTACGAGTAATGTGACTGTAAAATATCTTGAAATCAACAACCACCAAATCGTGAAACTGTAGAGGTCTGTTCGTCATCCGAAGGCGCTGAAAGTGAGGCCGTTTCTCGCTTCGGCACATTCATCCTCTTTCTTTTTGGTTTGGTCATCACACTGGAGACCTTTTATAGGAGTCTAGTCTGCGGGTATGGCCAAGGTCTGTCGCCCAAAAACTTCGAGGCTGGCGGCTTCCGGGGACCGGCTAGAGTATTAGAGATGACATCAATGTGAGTAGCCAGGTAATGTAGGGAGGGTGTCTCGTTACTATATATTTTCCGTGCTTTGATGTCTTCTCCCCTTCATCACTACCAGGGATACTTATAATGTCTGCTAAATCTGCAAGACCCACTTATGATGCGGATCAGATTTCAAAGTATCTCAAGCACATTTCTCTGCCTGAAGATTCCAAAGATCTATTTCATGCACCGGGAAAATTGCATCATTGCAATAATGCCCTCAAGTTCCTCACTCAATTGCAAAGACATCAGATAGCTACCGTCCCGTTTGAAAACTTAAGCTTACATTATTCTCGAGATCATACGATTTCTCTAGACCCAGGCTACTTATTTAACAAAGTGGTTGACCGAGGCCATGGAGGCTACTGTATGGAAAATAACTGCTTCTTCGGTACCGTACTGCGGAGTTTGGGCTTCAACGTGTTCAGTGCTGGTGCCCGAGTGAATACAGGGGCCAATGGGACCGGAGAGGATAGGTGGGAAGGCTGGTCCCATATGGTTAATATAGTCACGCTTTCCTCCGGCCAAAAGTACATGCTCGACGTGGGCTTTGGCGGCAATGGTCCAATCCAGCCGCTGCTGCTCAACCCGTCTGCTGCTCCCACTCAGCACATAGCGCCAGCGGAGGCGAGGCTCGTCCACGAGAATATTCCTCACAACACCGACCCAAATCAAAAACTTTGGCAATATCAACACCGCATCGACCCGCAGTCAGAGTGGCAGACAATGTACTGCTTCACCGAACTCGAGTTCCTCCCCAAGGACTACGAGGTTATGAACTTTTGGACAAGTCAAAGCCGGAAGAGCTGGTTCACGTATAGTGTTGTAGCTGTGAAGATGATTTTGGAGGGGGAAGATGTGGTGGGGACATTAGTTTTGAGTGGGGGTGACGTGAAGAGAAGGGTGCAGGGGAAGACGGAGCATTTGAGGACGTGTAAGACGGAGGAGGAGAGGGTACAGGCTTTGCGGGATGTGTTTGGGTTGAGATTGACGGATGAGGAGAGAAGAGGGATTGGAGGGATGGTCACTGAGTTGAAAGAATGAAAGAGTAGATGGAGGATCTGATCGTAATGTGTTCCATGATTCGGGACCTAGTATATGCGCTTCTCCGTCTGTTTGTTGTCAACGAATGCGTGGCTTCCGCAGGGGCAAGGATGCATACCCGCCAAGGATTGTTCAGCTCGAAACCTGGAGGCGCGACCACCTTATCGGTTTGCCCTCGTAGATATCCCGTCAACCTCCTGTCCCGATCCATCACTGCCAATCGTGTAAGCTAGAGCTTATGCCGCCTATGGGGGTATGTATGCGCACTCTGCCTGTCCCATTGGTCTATCGAATGCCTTGCTCTCTTCCCTCCATTCTGCATGTGTCTGATCTTGGAAAGGCCCGCTCCTGAGATGCCGAACATCTATGAGATGTGTCAGTGCCCGTGTCTTGTTGAGGGGTTGAGAGATTCGTACGGCAAGCATGATCCCAAAAGGAAGGAGAGCTTCGAAAGGGACACCCATATTGGCTACGGCTTCATCAAAAGATCGATAGGTGACGTCTGGGAGTCCTGTAAGACTCGTGATCGCGCTACTGCATGCAGAGATACAATTTGACAAAGATAAAAGCGTTCAATGAGGAGGGGTCAAAATCGCGATGAGGTGAATTTTGAGCTTAGTACGTGGTACGATTATTACCGGTATTTTATAAAGCCACCAAAAACTGATCCAGCTATATCATCTCGGCAAATCACTTTGACAAAGATATTGTGCGGGCAAATATTATCTTCTCATTGACTCGAATAAGTTTCAAGGCGACGGCATTCCTTCAAACTTATTCGTTGTGGGACTAGCTCAAATCGTTGCACTTGGAGGTAAATACGACTAGTCAGCGCGAGCTTGGCCGCCGTAGAACCTCATTTCATTGTAGGGGCGGCAGTAAAGTCGCTCTCCCCGGTCTACGATCACCTTTGCAGCTCTGTCAAGGCCAAATTCACGCGTCGCAAAAGCCTTACGAATCTATTGAGTCGGGATCCTGCCCCAAAGCGCGGGTTCACCACCAAGAATTTGCGCGACGGCCGCGGTTGAGAGACCTGGGCAAACTCTGCTGACAGACCATATCCACCATCGTATCCAGCATTCCTCTACTTTAACAAGCGCCCATCCTGCTACTCTAATCGCGAAGAACTCCGAGGGTGCCGACTTGGATGGTTGTGGCCAAAGACAAGGATCCTTCGCTGGCCTGAGCCCCACCGAATCCTTGAGCTTGATCCACCTTACCCCACCTGCCTCTCTCGCTATTCCTATCGTCTACGAGTGGGGAAACATGTCATGATATGAGGCTGTGGTAGCGCAGTCAAGCTGTAGCCACGCTGGCGACTACTGTGTTGACGATGGCCGCGGTGGCAGCGCCGTTGGAGACTCGGACTCGAAGTATGGCATACGATGCGATAGGCAGCGATATGGATGCCGAGGGTGACGAGGAGTCGGCAGATGAGGTAAATGCGGAAACACCAGCCGCAGGCGCAAATGAGGAAGATGAAGAGGATGAAGAGGAAGACTCGGATCCCAATGTGGAGCCTGACAGCGATGAGGAAGAAGAAGAGGAGGAAATCGATATGAAACCCTCGGTCAGAAGTTCCGCAAGAAACCGAAAAAGAGCGAAGGATGCGGAGAGTGATGCGGAGGAACCTGCGTCAGATGTGGAGGAGAGCAGTGCTGCGGAAGATGATGACTCAGACAAGGCCTCGAGTGATGCAGAGTCGATGGTCGCCGAACAATGGGAGGCTGCGAGTGAGGGCGCATCGGGTGCCTCGGTGGAAGTTGCGAATCGCAACAACTGCGTGTAACTCTTTTCCGGAGAACATCATAACCCTTTTTCTTAAGCTGATCGAAACACAGGTTCTGCGGTAACGATGAAGAAAACGACCCGAGCGAAGATTTTGAAGAATACATGGCATGCTCTGTTTGCGGAGATAACTGTAAGTGATAAAGAATGTTTGATATCCAGAAATTCAAAACAAGCTTTACGTTGATCTCCCGGTTGTTCCTAAACCCTCGAGCTAACCACGAGCCTGCAGCCCACCGGCAATGTGCCCGAGACGCCAAATCTTTCAAGTCAACCGACGGTAAGTCAAGACTTGTCACCTTCCCCTCCGTAAATTAATGGCAACTTATATTTTCCAGATCCCTCAGAGTGGAGATGTCCGGAATGTATTGACAATGCTCTTGAACCTTCAACTCCTGGAGCTGCCTCACAGCGAAGGTCATCAGCTACCAAGTTCACCAGAGACCTATTGCCCCAAACGCGCGGAGGGTCAAGACCTGGCTCTCATAATGTCTTCAACAATCTCATTCTCGATGACGACCCTTTGGACGGCTCTCGCTCATTGCGAAAACGCAAAGCTTCATCAGAACAACAAGAGGATGAGCCCAAGAAACGATCAAGGAAGAACAGCGTGTTAGCTAGAGATTTAGAATCCGCGGGCCTCATCCCAGGTGGGCTTGCTGAGGACGAGGATGAGGTCGACGAAGCTGAACATGCAGACGACGCTGATGCAAGCACCTCGGCTAGACCACCAAGGTCTTCGCGATCTTCTAAGAGACGAAAGTCAGAAGATATCGGCCGTGGGTCTGCATCGATAGTCAAGAGAAGCACAGAAAGTATCGTGGTGTCTTTTCATTTGAACCCAGCACAGCTTGCCGCTCGGCTTGAACCAAAATCCAAAAAGAAAAAACCACGCCCGCGAGAGTCAACCACTGAAGTCCAACGGGAGCGTGAGCGCCCAGCACCTGTAATCTCCACCCACTATGCAACACCCTTTTACGCCTTCCATGAACGTGAGAATGATGAGCTGAAATCCAAACCATACGGTGGTGTTTTATCCGAAGCTGACGCTGACACTTCAAAAACCCTGCCCTTGCAAGCTGATCGGGCAAAATTTAATGAAGCTCGTCAAAAAGCTGAAGACGATTGGAAACAGAAGCTTGCAGCTTCTGAAGCCGAGGGCGAAACAAAGGCCCGAACACAAAAATTGGCGGGGCCGCCAAGCAAGATCAAATGCGTCAACTTTGGTGGATATGAGATAGAGACCTGGTATGCTGCGCCATATCCAGAGGAATACAGTCGAAATCGCGTGCTATACATTTGCGAGTTTTGTCTGAAGTACATGAATTCGGATTTTGTTGCATGGCGGCACAAGCTGAAATGCCCCGCGAAGCATCCTCCCGGGGATGAGATCTACCGAGACGGCTCTATATCCGTCTTCGAAGTCGACGGCCGCAAAAACCCGGTCTATTGCCAGAATCTCTGTCTGCTCGCCAAACTCTTCCTAGGATCCAAGACTCTTTACTACGACGTGGAGCCATTCCTCTTCTATGTCATGACTGAGTACGATGAATATGGTTGTCATTTTGTCGGCTACTTTTCCAAGGAAAAGCGGCCCAGTAGCCTTAACAACGTATCCTGCATCCTGACACTTCCTATACACCAGCGCAAAGGATATGGCAATCTCCTCATCAGCTTTTCTTACCTCCTCACTCTCGTGGAAGGCAAAACTGGATCTCCAGAAAAGCCTCTCTCCGACATGGGGTTGGTTTCCTACCGTAACTACTGGCGCCTCGTCCTCTCGTACGAGTTGGTCGACAAGAAGACACCAATAAGCATAGTTGAGCTTTCAAAGCGAACTGGCATGACGGCCGACGACATAGTCGCTGCATTGGAAGGTCTAAGGGCGCTCGTCCGTGATCCAACCACCCACTCGTATGCCTTGAGGCTCGACCATGACTACTTTCGGCAATGCATCGAGGATTGGGAGAGCAAG
Organism: Letharia columbiana; assembly: GCF_014066305.1. Lineage (NCBI taxonomy): Eukaryota > Fungi > Ascomycota > Lecanoromycetes > Lecanorales > Parmeliaceae > Letharia > Letharia columbiana. The sequence continues at coordinate 48,593 of NW_023501047.1, read as the reverse complement.
CAGTACGTTAATATTAATCGCGATGCTTTAGTTTGGACCCCATACATTATGGGCCGCAACAATCTCGCGCACTACGACACTGCACCAGCGCTTCCTACTATTGCGCCTAGAGAAGACGAAGAGGAGGATAAGGGAGTAGCGCCAGAAGAGGGCGTTCAGCAGACTGCTAAGGCTGATGCTCTGGCCGCTCACGCAGCCGCCAGCAAAGCTATTGAGAGCGCGATCGACGACGCGGACGACAGTCAACCGAAACTCAACGGAAATGCCAGCGATTCATCCAATGCAGCCGATCAGATGGACCCAACTCTTGCACAACTACACGCCCAGCTGGGCTCCACGCCTCATTTAAATCGTTCGTCACCCAAAAATACACCCACCAAACCCATACCACCATCTCCGGGACCAAATGGCATCTCAAATACACCATCTCTGCAATCCACTCCCTCTATCCCACCCACCCGATACGAAGTGTTCCCTCCAATCCCTGGCACGGCCCGTCCGCGACGGGGTGGATGGCGAGGAGGTCCACGCAAGTCTGCACTAAACGGTGCAACTACCCCGAGTGCCACACCTACTATGAGAAGGGCTGCCACTGGCTTGGGGATCGGCAAGGGTAAATCCGCAACCCCAGGCACACTGGGCCGCCAGAATCGAGCGGCATCTGCTACGCCTCGGCGGACGAGACATAGCGACGAGGTCAAGAAAGCCCAAGAAGCTGAATCAGAAGAAGAAGAGGAAGATGAAGAGGAGGAAGCCACAAAAGGTGGCGTCGAGATTGATGCACCAGGCGACAAGGAAGTAGATGGCGAAGAAGAGGACGACGAAAAAGATGCAGAAGGTGACGAGGATATGGAAGATGCGGAAGGTGAAGAGGTGTCTCAGGCTGAAGAGGCCGAGGAGGCAGCCGCTGATGCAGACTTCGACGTCGAAGACGTAGAAGAGAGCGAGGCCGAAAGCGAGGAAGATGATGCGATGGAGGACTAAAGGACGGGCTTGTCACGATATGTTTGTCGCACGCATGATGGGATCTTAGAGGGTTCTTCCACTAGGGTGGGGCGCTTCAAAGGCAGTCTGATCTCATGAAGGTCACACGGGATTTCCCATGCACTGTAGTCTACCTAGGCGTCCGATGCTCAATTCGATTCAATTGTAATTATGATACCCTACGCTTTGATTTGACTAGGCTTGTTAAGATTCATCCTTTGCTTTCTACAGGCAGAAGAGCAATGTTATTGTGGCTGTGTACTTTCAGCCTTACGGCTACTTCCCGAAAGACCAATCGCTAGGCTTCTGGGACCAATTTTTTTTTTTTTTTTTTTTTTTAAATAATTTAATAATAATTTTTTTTTTTTTTAAAAATTTTTATAAAATTTTTTTTTTTTCCCCTTTTTCCCCTTATTTATTTTTTTATTTTTTTTTTTTTTTTTTCCCTTTAATTTATACAATACTTCAATAACACTTCTACATTGCACCCTGCCGCCCTATTATGCAACACTACTCACCAAAAAAAAATAATATCTATTCATAAATTTGAAGCATCCCCTCTTTCACCTTCCCAAAGACCAATCGCTAGGCTTCTGGGACCACCAGCTTCTCTCTGTTCTCCATCTTCCCTTCTACCACCGTAGTCAATTATCTGGTCTCTGCGTACGCTATATACTAGCCATATCTACTGTTTTCAGTATCGTTCCCCAGCTTTTTCTGTCCTGTTGAGCCTCCGGCATAGGAAGTCGTCCGCAAACGGCGATGCTGAGACACTTCCCCACTCCCAACATAGATCGGATACGGTTGCAGAGTTGAAGCAAGGCAAGGAAAGAATGATCGATACTGAATTCGCGACAGAGTCGAATGCTGTCCGCTGGTGGCGTTCAAAGCATAACAACCACAGCCAATTCAGCGAGCCTTGGCCGACAGGGTCGATTTGGAACGTTATCATTCCCACCTGGGGTGTTGAAGGGATCGCTATCCTTACTTTTCCCCTTCTGATTCTCTCTTATTTGCTTCTCCCAAGGAAAGCGCAGTCCAATAATTTTGAGTATTCCTTAATTTATAACATGAGCCTTGCCACCGTTGGCGCCGTTGTCCTCGTTCTTTGTATCGTGGCGTATGCTATGTCGCACGCTACGGACTCAGACGTCGACCTGCATGATCCAGAGATCTTCCAGGAACGCAAAAACTTGTACCGAAACAAGCGAGATGACTTCAGAAGGAATTTTCGGGCCATGGAGGAGCTGAGGGAGTGGAAGGCTAAGAATGACGACTATGATTATGTGGAACTGTAAGTGCCTAAATGTCCTTGGAGGAGAGCCGCTCCAGACAGTGTCAAGCTGCATGATGCCTCACAACGAGCATCAATCTTTATTAGCAAGGTTTGGAATGCTGATCGCACTATCGCTCGTCACAGTAGTTCTGGAATGATCCCTCCAAATTTGGTTGGTAAAGCGACTGGCAGCAAGCCTTTCGCAAAGAGCGACACTTGGTTCTCTGTAATTCTACCCTGCCTACTCCCTTGCTAGCCTTGTCGTATCTTATATTTACTTTGCAGGAATTCGAATCCCACAACCCTTCTTCCCTCATCCTCTCCGAGTCTCAAGACTCGTATATCATCGGTAATCTCGCTAGTTACGACAAACGCCAGTACCCAGAGTTCAAGCCGGGTGAAAACACCCCTGAAGGCCAAGGCTTCGGCCACTGCCTCGTAATTCCTCGCAAGCGCATCTTCAACGTCGTCGACCCCGACGCTACAGCCAACCACTCCGCCATGCTCAAAGAAATGAAAGAGCATTTCATCACCTTCTGGAAAACCGAAGACGGCTCACCAAAGCTTCTTAGACGCGTGCGCTCTACTTTCGACGAGCAAAACACCAAGCTGGCATCTAACGACAGGAACGCCGAGTCTTGTGAGAGCTTGCGATCTACGCTGATAAAGGACTTTGACATGCTGAGTAACAGCTTCTTGAGATGCAACCCGGACGATTTCGAGTTCGCTTTTCACGCATATCCGGCTAATTCAGTGGGGCATTTGCATATGCATGTTTTTCCGAAGAATAGCGACTTGAGGAAGTTCTCGACGAAGAGCCATGATTGGAAGACTATTCCGATTGAGGCGGTATTGGAGGTTGAGGAGGAGGATTCGAGAGCGCTGGTGGAGTGGGGCAGTGGGTGAATGATGGCCAGAGATGAGCTTTGCGAATGTCTGGAGCAGCACATCTCAGGCAACAATCACGTTTTAAAGCGGCCTCTTACAGATCCGAAGCCCCTAGGGGGAGACACGAGACTAGACCTTGGCCGCTCGACATGGCCATTTGAGGACCACAAGCTCCACCACGTCCATATCTTGTTGTACACCTAGAACCCCTTCAGCAGCAACCTACACCGTTTACGTCAGTAGCATTCACGCTACAGGGTTCCCAAAAATCAGGATAAGACAAACAAACCTGGAAGACTTCCCAGGATAGCCCATCCAGGTGCTCAAACACGCCCGAACTTTAGTGTAACATATGCGATTTGCTTTCACGGCTCTAACGGTACGTTCGCAAGTTAAGGCAAGGCTCCGTGGCACTGGTGCCCGCTATGTTGTAGCATTATGATCGTAGCTATCAGTCATTTGCTGGTCATTTGCGGTGATAACTCCGTACCACGGCCCTTGCGGTGGTGGAGCCAGCGGCTGGGAGTTTAAGATGGCGATTGGACCGCAGGCCTTTTGGATGATGATGATCGATGGGATAGAAACTTGCGTGCGCACCGGGCCAACACGATTGTCTGTTGTGCATACGACTGACGACATTGTGCTGGAGTTGATCACAACAAGTCTCACAGTAGGAGCACTGCGTAAGCTTCGTTCGCCAATTTCTCCAAGCGAGGTCCACCGGTGTCTAGCCTCGACAAGCATCGGACAATACGCTCCATTCTTGGTCTGGTCAACTGTCGTTAAAACCGCGGTACGCATCAGCCATGTGCTTCGACGCCGGCAAAGACTTTGCTGATGGGATCACGTTTGAACGGGTGCTGAATGCAGGCTAAGAACTAGGCCAGCTCACGCAACCTCTAGCACTATTGATTCCCCCACGACTTCCACGTTGCCCTATTGGCATACAATATTTCGAATTCTCGAATCACGTTGTCTACTACTCTTCCCACCTTAAATACTGGAGCACGGTCAACAGGCAAACTCAAAGGATGATCCCTCAGCGACGGAAACACCCTTCGCCTTGCGCCCACGTCCATCAGACCGCTCGGGATCGTTGCAATCTATGAGAACTGACAGGTTCTACAATATGGCAAACGCCGATTTTCCATCACACGTACATCTTTCAAATTGATATGCTCGGTCCCGCGATCATCATTCCTATCAATATTACGATATATCAATTTGACCGCGCGTCGAGGTCAAATCGCCAGACATCGATTGGGCGTAGAGGTTCAACCGCACCTAACCGAGCCTTTCAAAAGCCATACCAGCTGCTGGCCGTTAGGCATCATTGTTCACAGTATTATCTGTCTCATAGGCACTGTCACGAGCGTCATGAGCACGGCTGGATATAGGTATATGTGATCGGGCTGTCTCAACCCCGGGGCTGGCAGGTCCGAACAGACATGTTATCGTATTCCAGCGTCAAGAAACTCTTATGCCTGTGCGGCACAGACCTGGAGTATGTACGGTAGCTATATACAGGCGCGGGTGGGCGAGACAAAAGAGCTCTATGGCTCTAGAAGGGACGAAGTCGAATTAAGAGCCACATGCTGATGCAGCACGAGTATGTATGTTGCTTGCTACCGACAACTTTCTCTGTTTGCCGTCCATGGAACTCATTCATGATGACAAATACGAGGCCTCGCTACGAGGCCCACCCGGTGCATCGTCGAAAGCCCTGAGCCTCGTCGCAATGGAATGGGCCGAAGTCCTCACTGCCTGTTGAAATTACTAAATGCGCCAACCCTGTGAGCTCGTATGTAACAGCTCACTCCGGGTTCCCTATCTCGAATAATCTTCCTTCCGCGAGGTATGGCTCAGTCACTCCATGCAATTCAAGAGGCGTGGGTGTGCCTGCCAGCTCGTGGGGTCCAGACACAGCTCCCTCTTGACCAAGCTCTGGAATCCAGATCGTAGCCCTCGGATCTGATTTGGTCTCAGCGTCCGTCTGATGGCTTGGTAGCTCGGAGACGGCTCTTTGCGTGAAACGGCGTCGGCGGCGCAAGCACAGCATTACCGATGCCATGGTCAGGAGTGCGAATATAACGACGCCGACTACTATCCCCGCTATAGCACCATCACCAACATCATGCTGGAGCACTGAAATGTTTTGTCCGTCTGGTGAGGGGGCCGTACTAGCCAGAGTAGTTGCAGTAGGGCCAGCGCAGTCACTGTTGCGGTCAAGGGGGCCAATGGGGAACTGTGCCCACTTGCCAATTTGCTTGATGAGCTAGTTGAGGCTGCGGCCGAGGCTTGCGTAAAGGATGCAGTTTCGGTAGACTCCGTGGAGGAAACAGCGTTGTCACCAGAAGGTGGGACTTCGTAGGAATCCGATAGATCGCTGTTAGTCTCGCCTCCACCAAGTGCTATATCAAGACTCATTACGCTGTCTTCGTTCTGTTGCGTGAGCTCAATCTTATAATGATCGGTCGAGAGGGAGTCACTTGGCGTCCACGTGTATGACTCGCCCGTGATGTTGCTACCGATGACAGAGACGATCGGGAACGATCTAAATCTGTCTAGGCAGAGTGTCGAACTTATAGGCTGAGTGTTTGGGGCGTTAGACTTTGCGCCCGTGAATGCGTCGGAAAAGAAAAGTATGCTCACAGATTCATTACCGAACCATTGGAGTTGTACAGGGTCGCCAACGTGGACATTCGTTTGGAGCGCCCCGAATGAGAGAGATGTAGACGTCATGTCGATGTGTGGGTCGAGAGAATGGTCGCAGGATCGAAATACTGAATCGAAAGGTTCTACTGTACGTATAAATTGGAGGGATCGCCTCGGAATGCGTTCGGTGTAAGACTCAATCTTCGAGTCAAGAGAATGGAACCGCTATCGGCGGCTTCTGCATGGTTTACCCGTTCACCATCGGAATGGTTTCCCTTTTCATTCCGGTTGGCTGCAGTTGCATGCACGCGCCCCTTGAAGAGTCACGGATCAGTCGAAACGCCGCCCCTTCCCTGCCTTCTTTAGCTATTCGTTTTAAAGGAGGCATGAGGCAGTGTGTATTATCATTGCTAGGCACTATAAGGCTTGGTGCCTGCTGGTCGAAGTATCGACATTTTTCGAGGCATAAAAGGAGAGCTGATGCGTTGATAGTTTTGTCAGTGCCTTGGGTTGACAATGTCTGGATTGGGAGGGTGAGGGTTCCATACGGGACACTTACAGTCTTGGGGGTTGTACACCTAAATAAAAGGGGTACATACATGTATCCACCCGCGCTGCTGCATGCGAGAGCTCGGTCTGTTATGTTTCACGTGTCGCGATCTTGTCTGGGCCTAGATATCCCGCTCGCTCGCCTCGGTGACTGAGCATTTTTTCCTTTTTCAATTCTTTCGAGCAGTTTAGTTGTTGGGATTGGGGGGCGTCCTCTGCCTGTTATGCGGAGGAAAATTGGTGAGCTTGAGGACACAAGGATTGTCAGGTGTCGTAGAACCCTACAAGGCCGGCAGCCCTTTTTTTAAGTTAACGGTTCGAAACTTCACCGGCATAATCTTATGGTTGAGTTGTACTTCCGTCCTTTCGTGGGCCTTGAATTCGGTTCGAACAGGACTCCCCACACGTCTGCAACTCGGATACCACCAGTGCTGTGAAAGTCCGGCCGGTTGATCCTTTGTTAGTATCGGCGCCCTTGATCTTTTTGGCATGAATCAGTGTTTATTTCGCCAACGCGTTTACCCATGGGACATCCAACAGGCTTGACTCGGGGAACACTTGGCCTTGCGGACCAGCAAATTGTATACCTATCTGCCACATAACTACAGCTATATTGGCGACTTCGGGACTTGTTAAGCCAATTGCGATTGAGGGCCTCGATATTATCGACGGCTGTTTCGCAGCAAACAAATCCTACTGAGGTACAGTGGGAATCGAAAATGAGGTCCGAAGAATGCATCACAAGGCACAATCTGATCCTCTTCATTGGATTGGTTGATGACGAGACATTCTGTCCTGATTTGACCAGCTCTTCTAGTTGTATTGCGGTAGGAAGTCAGAGCTGGGATCCAAGTGGTTGGAGAATTTCTGAGCAGCTCAAGGAAAGATGGGCGGTTCTATTTGAATGAACGATTGGGATGATAGGGAGTGACTTTCGTCTACTCGCCCCCACGCTACTATGAAGACCGTTTAGTCGCTTTTTGTTCGGAGGAATCTGGCATTGAAGATGAACTTGCCACGTGGGACTTTTCGGCGATGAAGTACACCATCATCGTACCTACTTTTGTAAGCTGTCCCAGAAACATTAAGGCTTGGTGAAGCCACGCTCGGGAGGACTCGCTAATATTCGCCGACTGTAGCGTTCGGTGTCTGGTCACGGGCGGCAGTATTAGTTAGGCCGGCTTATTTCAGAGATACCGTGACTGACTAAAGCGAGGCAAGGCCATTTTCAGGACATAATTGCCTTCTCAAGATCACTACGTTGTTTCTGCACCGACATTAAAAACATCGATGTCGCCATACTCCTTTCCGATACAAGCCAAGTCTCCCAATTCACCAAATGATTCGAAGATATGGAAACCTGTGGCTCGCAATACAGCATCTTCTCCAGGCCGGTCAACCAGGCCTGGGACCCGGGAGTACGTCTGATAAAGCTCTACGACCTTCTCCCACCTCTCCTACATGCTCAAAGCTTCCCTAGTTATACCAACGAGCTACTCAGCAAATACGGCAAGAACAAATACCAAATTCTCAACCTGCAATTATCGGCACAGGAGTCGAAGTATGACGGCGCAGTTTGAATGGATCGGGAGGCTATCGCCCTGCAGCTTTTGCGCTCCAGCCCATATTCAGCGAGCAGTTGTTGCTGTCTGCGCTGTGGAAGTCGCGACACGGCAGACGGAGGAACAGGTGCGATCTAACGATAGCAGCTGCGTTGGTATTGGGACCCTCTCTGGACTTGTTCGGAGAGCGAAATCTTGCAGGGTTGGAGAACATGCTGTGGTTTGTCGAGCGGGAGCCTATACTAGGTCTGTTTGCCTTTGTGGAAGACGCGCATGGGAAGCCGTTCTTAGACGTGTTTCTCGAACGTAACATCGCTTTTGAGGCCAGCGTCTATCATATGCATATCCAGACGGGGAAATTAGAAACGGGGCCGGAGTCAGTTCTTGCACGGTACAGAGTTTTAGAAACGGAAAGCGAGCTGACTCGGGTTGGATTATGTGAGTTCGGTTCGCCCATCTACAATCTATGTTCTCGGAGATAAAGTTCTCCTTAATTGGACCCAGCTAAAATCAGATATGAGCACCAACACTCTATTTTCCCTCGGCCCCTGCTTTTCACCATAAGTACCAGGGCGACTTGAGCTTCATGGAAACGATTAAGAAATGGTTGTTTGAGTCGCCGGTCTATGTACTCACGAATGGTGATGTGCAGCGGCATTTCCATCAGTGGTTGGCCGCTTGAGTCCAAAGAAGTCTATCTCTGTTTTCGGCTTGCAACTTGACCGGGTGACGAAAGGTATGTGATGTCACCGAGAAGAGGGCGACGAGTATGGGAGGAAGGATTATTCCCAACCCCTTTCCCTCCACAAAAACATCAAGCTCCCCTTATAATTTGGATATCATAGCAGATGCATTAGGAACTCAAAAAGACTCCACAACCATTCATTACCGAGTATCACTAAGATCTATTCCATTGAGCAAGCTTTTCAACTCATACTGAGAATCAGTCATCCCTACCAAGATCTCGTATCTCACAACCCTTACAATCCTCACTCCCCTTGCTACACTGATTTCAGCGTCCATCTGATCGCTTGACAGCCCGAAGGCGTTTGACAGGTTTGAGGACATTTCCCCATGACCGAAACGACTACCACTTTGTCTCACAAATGGCGCGGATTTTGCCATTACTGCCTGGTCTGATAGAAGTCCAACCAGATGCTGCTCATTCCGATCTTGCCACTCAGTTGTTTTCACGTCTCGGAGGAATGTTCCTGACTAGGGAATGGGTCCAGGGATTCAAAACTTGAACCTATCTTGTTTCAAGCATCGGGATCCCGTCTGTGGCTAGATACACCCTCACCCGCTTCATTGGTGAATTATGCTTCAGCTTTTCGTCTTTGACGCAGGTGCTTGACGGGAGAAACATTGTCTGTCTGACGTGTCCCGCCTGTGAGACAACCGTCACGAGCGTTGTGATATAAGGAGCCATGAGCACCCGCTTGACTTTCAGAACACCACATCGCCATCTCAACTCTCACCATCTTCATCACAGACTCACCCAACACCATCTTCTCCCCCTTTTCACTTCCCCCATAACCCTTCAAACCTACCCGACCGACATCCCAAACATGACGGAACCAGCACGACCGCCCGCGCCCGGCGCCCCGGACCCCAAGATGGAGAAAGTCCTCGCCATCATCGAACCCACCCTCGGCCACTTCTTCCACCGTCCCATCTACCTCCGCCAGGCGCTCCAGACCCCCGGCTCCCCCCTCCACGACCACGCCCTCAATTTCGTAGAAAGGACGGACGCGCGCTCCGTCGAGGAGGGGAATAAACGCCTCGCCGTTGTGGGGAACGCGGCGTTGGAACTTACGGTCGCGGATTTTTTCTTCGCGCGTGGGGCTGAGTGGAGGGGTGGGTGTGAGGTTTTCTTGAATTGGTGGGGATGGGGATGGGGGTGGAAGGAGAGGGAAGGGGAGTTTGGAGCAGCGCTGACTATTCGTTGCTGACTCGATCGATGATTTTTGATCTCTAAAACTGATTTTGATCCGTGTTATTAGAAATCGCCACCGAATCCAAAGCCGTCGCCACCGACGCCTCCGTCGTCCAGCTCGGCCACATGATGGAGCTCGGCCCCGTCTTCGACGGGCCCGACGCCCCGACCCATCTCGCCCGGACGGTCCGGGCGGTCCTCGGGGCCGTCTTCTGCGACGGCGGCGTCGTGGGCTTGAGGGGCGTGTTGGCGCGGTTCCGCATGTTTGATGGGGAGACGGAGAGGGCGGTTGCGGGGGAGGGCGTCGGGGCTGGGGCGGCGTAGGTTGTATGTGGTAAAAAGGGGGGAGGGGGGAAGTGGTAGGTGCGCTGCATCGAAACTGGACGTCTCGACATGGTGGGACGGGGTTACGGGTTGAGTGATATAGTCGCGTGTTGTTCAGACATGTGTCCACGGAAGAAGACACGTGTTCAACGCGAGCTGCATGCATACACACATATACACCTACCTGTTCTGCACTAGCTAGCTTCTTTCGATCTTTCGATCTCTATCTCTTGCACAGCTATTGTTTTCTGACCAACTCACTCATCCACTCACGCTTGCCTGTTTGTACATAGCGACCTAGTATCTTCGCTCCAGACCTATGTCGTGGGCCATGGAAGGGTTCTTGGTGTCGGGGTGCGAGAATAGGCCTGTGGACACGGGCTTCTGGGGTTGCTTTGGCCGGCGTTGGAATATTCCAATTGTTTGGACTTATCTTGATGTGGCCTCTGTGTGTGTGTGTGTGTGTGATGCGTGAGAATAAGAAATGGTTTTGGCTGGGAAGCTTGTGCTTTGACAGATTTTTTTTCTCTTGTTTTTTTCTCTACGGCTTGTTTGACTGGTTTTTCGTAGATATGAGATGTGAGATGTAGTATCGGCGAGGACTGAGGGATCACGAGTAGGGGAAATACGTTTGTAGACGTATTTAACGCTTTGGTTCGTTTTTTCCTCTCTTCTGATTGACGGCTGGCTTCATATTTGACCGTCGAATTGCATCACTGATCTACCTACGGCCCTGATTCAATCGCATGTGATCGAGAGGTATGAAGGTAAGTAGGGTAGGATGCGAGGATGTGGTATAGCGAACCGTTTTTTTCCTTCTTCTTCTTCGTCTGAACTTTATAGTCCCAGTCCTTTCGAGCGAGGAAGAAGAGAAAAGGAACGCGTTCAAAGCCGTCTCTTCTTGAGTGAGAGAATTAACACTTCACTACAACGTACTCTTTCTATCCAAGCTCCAGAGTCCGCTCCAGACGATGGTGTTGGACCCCGAGAGGAAGCATCATTTTGCGTACGGAAGGGAATGGGGAGTCGAGCTCCTGGTTGGAACGGAGTGAAATGGATTGCCGAATTGGTTGCAGAGGGATGAAGCGGTGATTGAAACCAAAATCAAAATACATTCAAATCTGGGTAGAAAATAATACAATGTAAATAATAAAACAGGATCCGGCTTACCCAAAAACGGGAGCCTTAAACCCTAAAAATGAACCCAAATTATCATGATAAGATTACAAGAAGCGCAGGAGGTCAGTCCCCGCCGGACGCCCCGACCTGCACATGTAAATTACATTTCAACCCCAAGAATGCATCCATCACCCCATGGGGTAAAAATATGGGTCGAATTTAAGGATCAAGGTTTGGGGTAGAATTGTAATTTGCCCAGCGGTGATTCGTCGGCCTTCTGCAGGGTCATGAGGATAAGGGATGAGGGGCTGGTTGACTGGCGGTGTGAAGTCATGTTTTGCGGGCTACCTGCTCGTTTGAGATTCTTTGGTGGGAGGTTGGGCACGGGTGCGGTTGGGTGGTAGATGGTTATGCTTTGTTTTCGCCCTTGACTCGATTTCTTCAAGGTGGTCTTATTCCTTACTGTCGCGCTCGTAGTGGGTTGAGAAGGACTGAGGGGTTTTGTGCTCAGATTTTTTTCATTGTTTCTTCGCAATAGAGCAATTGTTTGGGAGGTGGGATTAGTTGATGAGTAACTATGAGAACAACCATGGGGTGATAGGTGAGGACGGAAGAGGAGACGGACGGGATGTGGATTGGGGAGAACGCGTATCGTCGAGGCCCGTGAATATGTTTAGACTAACTGCAGTCGATATCGGTCGTTGTTCTCGCACTCGCTTTCAGTTATGGGAGGCTCTGCAAGCCCCGCAATCCGTGGTGATGATGTTGGATAGGTCCATTTTCTTCAAGTCATATGGCGTTCCAACGATCCTCGGGATAGGTTTCCTCTAGACAGGCTTTCTTTCTTTTCCAAGCTGCATGGCACGCTCAGACTCCACCCAGTATTGATTATTCTTCACCATAACTTCCACAACTATGGCGGCACGACTCGAAAAAGTAACCCCCCGCATCGCCCTCACTCGCAAACGTATCGAGGATATCATCTTTCACCGGTTCTAGAAAACCTCTCTTCCGTGGGAGGCTCTGCAAGGCATCAGGACATCCGTGTCGGGCATGACCGACAACGGAACTTCCCCTGATGGTAATAAACGTCTGACTCTTATTGGGGGATTCGCGATCGGTCTTGCGTTGGCGGAGAATGTCAAATACGGCGCAGAGAGTGCTGAAGGTATGTACGTTTGTCGGTTTCTCGCTCGAATGCTGGATCTGGAGTTTTCAATTACTTATAATGACTTGGGATACAGATTTGGAGACTATCGTGCGTACGAGGGGCAGGTGATAATCTCCCGCGCTATATTGGTGAGAGGGTCGGCTTGGTACAAGTCCTCGTTTCCGATTACACGTGTTCGGCCAAGGTCGCTGAGGCGGAGGAGGTTACGATGGTTATGTTTGTTAGGACTATCCTTGGCGCGCTTTATCTGGATACGGGTATGAGCGGGGTTAAATCGTCGCTGGGAAAGTGCGATGGGGTCCTTGGGAAAAGGAGCAAGAGTGAGCCTGGAGCAGATGCGGCGATGGGATGTTTGGACGTGTTTGATGAACCGTATGGTGAGGATGAGGGGGAGGGAAAGCGTACGAGAGGTAGGGAGGCGGGGTGCTGTCGAATGGTGCGTTCGTTTATGTGGTACTTCGTGTTCTCTTCAGGGTCTTTCTTGATCTGTTGGGTGATAATCGATTTATGTAGCAGATATCGTGGAGATATGTGGCGCGGTGTGAATGGCTCTGTTCATCTGCGTTTAGAGGAAATGTTCTATTCAATGCGCAATGAGCTGTCTCGCTGATCTTCAATGTGTAAGTCTTGTGTCAGTGCAGCTATGTACATTTTATCCTAGCCAATCGGGGAGTATTCCATTTCTCTTCATTCCCAGCTCTTTAGGACCTCGATTGCGCCCTTATCAGCTACTAAGCGAGCATATCCCCATGGCCGGCACTCTATCACAAGAAAATGCTAACGAAGCAGTCGAGCGCAGACGATGACGCATTCGAAGACACACTATTTCTTTCCGAGGCTCTAGATTTGTCCTTTTCTCCCGCCGACAGTAACTTGAATCTTGCTGAAGGGGGTGGGGTTCAACGGCGGTCGGAGCAAACGAAGTCCAGCTCTTATCCATTTCATCTCTACGATTGCTGGAGATCAACAGATAGCTTCAAGACAATCCTTAGAACAAATATATAAACTGATTCAGTGATATCGGTTGACGAAAGAGATCGCGTCGGACGATAATATGGTGAGTATTGCGAATGTGAGAGAGCTAGGGGCGTGTTGGGGACCGGACACTTGTGTTGGGGCTGACTATCAAGAAGATTTTGAGACTGGCTTATCTTGATACGGATTGGAAATTAGTCGTGACCTAATTTGGACTTCTTCTTCTACTTCTCGTCATCAGACGTGGTTAGCGTTGCAGATTGATATAAATTGGTCAGTACGAGGGTAGATCCTTTAGTAGAGCCGTCAGTCTGCAAATAAGCATGTTCCGGTTATAACATGCTGGCCGTGGTGGCAATTTCGAGTGCAAACTTCCGGTCAGCGTATCATTTGAATGGCCTGGTCGCTGTGTGTGTGATTGGTTGATCGATGTGCGAACCATGATTGTCCCAGGCGACAATTTCGATTAGCAAGAGTGGATCTTCGAAGGCAAAGCCGACAATTCCGATTGGATGCCGTTGCTATGACGACGTAGACACTGCATTCGCGGAGCCAGTAGTTATTAAGCCTTCACCGCCCTCTCTTTCTCCTTTCGTACCTCCATCGTCATCCGTCAGCACATATCAGACGTCATGTTAGCTGAGGTTCCTAAAGGGGACTCGGCTACCGAGTAAAGCCGTAGTGTGGCTAAGACTCTTAATATACGTAGACTTAATACAGAAGCTTAAGGGAGTCGTTTTTCTTCTTACTTCTATAAGAATTAATCTTATAATAAAATCTATATATAAATATATATTTATCTATTACTAAGTTTATATTACTATATAACTTTAAATATATTTAAATTTATCTATATAATTTATCTAATAATTCTAATCGTAGTATTTAGAAGTAAGTAATCTCGCTTAATAGCGTCGAAAGAGTTAATTAATTAAACTACTTAATTTATCGCGAAAATCGTAGTTTAATTAATTAACTCTCTCGGCGCTATTAAGTTAAATTACTTACTTCTAAATACTACGAGTAATACTTTTACTTTTTAAATAATAATAATTAATATATCAGTATATATAAAAGAATAAGATAGGGCTGAACTAGAAAACCTTGAATTTGTATGTGCAGCCAATCATCAATTCGTCAGGTCTACGCTTTTTGGTTAGACACCGCGGGTAAACAAATTAGCGTCCGCAACTATCAAAAAAATAGGTGTACATTATTAACATATAGAAAAACTTTTTGTTTTCTATTAACTTTTTAAGATTTTAAACTTCAAATTTTGGAGCGCAGTCTGCGCTTTCCGAATTTTTAAGAATTTTGAAATTTGGTCTTATAATTATTAAAGCGCAAGGAATTCAAATATCGCTCATCAAAGTCCGCTCACCAAAATCCGCTCGACAGCCCTAATCAAAAAACAGGTGTACATTATTTGATTTTAGAATAACTTTTTTGTTTTCTATTAAAATTTTAAAATTTTTGGTTTAAACTATAGAATATAATGTGAGCTTTTAGATAAAAAAAGAATTACTAAATTTAGTCTTATAGATATTTAAAGATAAGGAATTCAGATATCGCTTATCAAAGATCGCTCACCAAAATTTACTCGACAGCCCCGATCAAAAAAAAATGATTATGAATTTAATTCATAGGCCTTTACTCGTATAATAGAATAAGATAGAGCTAAGCTTAAAAATCTTAAATTTATATATATAATTAATTATAAATTCGAGTTCGCTACGCTAAAATAAGTATATAAATTATAATTAATTATTAAGAAGATAAAGTTTAAGAAGATTTAATTATAAAGATTATATTTTATAAGAATATTATAAAGAGAAATATATCTATAACTTAGTTAAAATCTATATAAACTTCTTATTTAATAAAGAGAAATAAATCTAAATAGAGAATTCTACTATAGTTTCTATTATCGTTTTTAAATTCTAAGTAAGTCTCTTAATATTATAAGCGTATTCTTAATATATTACTTAATTCTATAATCTAATATCTTAGCGAAGATATCTTCTATTATATTATATCTTCTTTTTATCTATATAATTCGATAGTCTTATTATTCTATTTATCTTATTTATATTAATATTATATCTATATTAATTCTAATACTTAGCTAGTAATTAAATTTAAATTAATTATCTAAGATACGAGTAATTTAAATTCTACGAGATTTTAATTTATTATAAAGAAAGATTATTACGAATCTAGAACTATTAAGATTATTAATATTAAGAGTATTAATACGTCTAGATCGATTTATAAATATAAAGAATATTATAAAGAATATAATATAAATTAGAGTATTAACTAGATATAAATATAATCGTAAGACTCTTATTATTTATTTAATAGTAGTTGATAGAGGTTGTCTAGCCAATAACACTAGTGGGCCTTGGCCATGGTAGATATTAGGCTCTACATCAGTCATACATAGCAGTTATCCTTCTACCTCTGGGACGTACATCATTGGTTCTCTGGGACGTACATCATTGGTTCCTCTTATTTCCGGGATGGCGGTGTGCGGGCTTTTTTGCTACCCGGTTGCTCAGCTTCCGGGCGAAGCCGCAGTGTGGCCATGACTCTTGGCATACGTAGGCTTTTGGCATAGAAGCTTAAGAGGGCGATGCCCCCGTTTTCCTTCTTGCTTCCGTAAGAATTCGTCTTACTACAAGATCCATATACGAAAATATATTTATCTACTACTAAGTCCACATTACTACATAACTCTAGACCTACTTATACTTGATTATATAAGTCTGTCTAACACGTCACTTCGTTCTTTCCAATTGCGCCCCGATCGGCCTTCGCTATGGAAGACACAAATATGATGGACAAAATTCGCGGGGTTGAGGAGATCATTGGCTATCAATTTAGCGATCCTTGGACGATATGGGAAGCGCTTCAAGCCGCCGGGTCGCCGGTCCAGACTATAGGCAATCGAACACTCGTTGGTGGGAACAGACGTCTCGCGGTGCTAGGCGACCGGGTGCTTGACCTTGCGATCGCAGAAGCGTGGCACGAGGGGATGGAAGCTCGGGGTGACAAAAATACATGACGAAGGATCGCCTGAGGTCACGAGCTGACTTTATTTCAGTTCGATTTGACCAGATCCGACAGGCAGTTGGGGGTAACCTCAACTTGGATAGAATTGGCCGTGCGACTGGTCTGGTGGCATTCGTCAATCAAAACCCTTCGACGCTGGGCCACGTGTCTCCGGTCACAATGTCTGCCACTGTTGAGGCTGTTCTAGGAGCGGTGTATTTGGACAGCGACATGAATACTGTCAAACGTGTGATGAACACGTTGGGATTGGTGCCAACTTGAAGGGTGGGCCCCAAGCGCAAGCCAGTAACGTATCCCCTTTCTCCCCCACCCCACCTCTGGTGAAACGCTATGCGAGTTAATGTGACTTTGTAAATATAGCCTTTGCATGGGGGATCCTCGGAGCTTCCGCATCGCGGTCCTCTCGCTGGTTGCGATGATTGAAACCGCGTTCTTCTCCATTTCAGGGTCTCTACTGCGGATAGAATGAGCAGTCGAATCCGCAGTGGGCAACCCTTTTCTGGGAAGAGCTCGGATAGCAGCGTCGGAGCCCAGCGGAAGGACGGCGTTGAGGCGGATCCAAGGAACCCCCATGCCGCAGGATGTTTTGCCTGAGCCACAATAAGATCGGTTGCCAGAAGAATTTGACCGGGTGATACGGCTTCTAATTGCTTGCAATAGATGCCACTACCCTTGATGATGGACAAAAGCGCTTGTGATTTTCTTTATTCCTCGCGAGAGCATCTGGTTGCTGGGACTCGCAAACACGGTCGATGTTCTTGATTTCTGCGACGACCTCTTCAACAGAGGTCCGAATTTTGCTTTACCCGCATGTAATCAGTATCTCTTCAACAGAGATCTGATCTGATCCTGTTTCGTCATGTACCCAATCAATAGATCCTCAGTTACACAGACAAATAACAGAAATAGCGTGACTTAAATGAACGTCCTCGAATCCCCCCATTGCAAGATTTCTGGGCAAATTGCACCCGCTACGGAGGGCCACCAACCCTTGTAGCCGTACAACACCTTGGTGTTGACACGACCCGTTCCCGAGCGTCGCCATGTCATGCTCTTGCACCACCACCCAATCTCGAAACTTTGGCCGTTAGTGTCGATCGAAGTCTACCCTTGAGTCTCAGCTTCGACTGTGAACTCATCTGACGACCAAAAACCGGCAAAATCTTTGTGTAAAAACACTCTATACTCTACCGATACCAGCGCTTGGCCAGGGAAAATAGTATTGTTCGGCATCGGCGGCCGTTGTCCCATAATTTCGATGATGAAACGCAAGGCTTTGTGAACCAGACGGCTCTTCTCTTGCACATGGTCGAGGCCCTTGAGGTCGACCACGGCTAATATCATGCCAGGCAGCTCTACCCGCCTTCTGCGCGAAAAGCGAAATCCGGAGCCGTGGTAGGCATCGAAATCTCGAGTCCCAATGCGGAAGGTCTGCGTCGAAGCACCGATGAGACTTTTGATTGCAGGAATAGATGCATCGAGGGTGGGAATGCTTGCGAAGCCAACCCAGAAGTCAAACTCGATTGTCTTGATCGCGGGTGCCAGTCCAAGCAGTCGACCAACCCAGTCATTTCTGGCTAGTTCCAACGGCGCGGCCGCGACGTGTTTGATCAAATGACGAGAGGTTTTGGGGAGTAGGGAGGGTCATGAATTTTGGGCAGCCCGACAAGACGGCGGAGGAATTGGTGATTGATGTTAAGATGATCGGCAATCTGCGTAGTACCGAGGAAGAGAAAGGTGTTCTCCCCGTACAGAACGGGATAGGCTTCGGCGGAGATGGAGCGATTGACGGCGAGGATGGCGGGATAGAGCTTGGGAGTGGAATAGCTTCGGCCACCCACTGCCTTTTCAAAGTGACAGTACTGGGGCTTTCCGTCGAGCAGTAGGCTGTATATCTGGAGTCGAAGCTCGAAGGGCAGAGACTCGAATCTTGACCTGGGTGGAATGGCGGGGCGAAGAGGCAAGGCCTCTGTCGTTGGGATCCGATTATGGATCCGCTGTAGCGTAAGCATACTTTTATGCTTTAGTCTCTGGTGGTTTTTTCATACAGGGTGTTGGTCGTAAACAGGCGAGCAAACATCATCCACCGACTACATTATGACTCTCCCAATGTTCGCAGCCTTTACTAACTGCTAAGACCGCTAAGGTATAGGTACTTTACCTAGGGTACCTTAGTAGATGCACAGTCAGCCTGAGGGAAGCCTCGACAACCAATCGGTCAATACTTTCGTGTCTTGCATTTTGCGTATCTGCGAAAGCTTCACATTAAATCTCGACCCCCACACCACCTGCATAATTCTACAGACTCTTGAACAATGTAGATATCAGAGAGTGTGTGTGCAAGACAATTGATGTTCGATTCTTGTGACTCTGATACCGCCGGAATATCGTCTTCAGTCACTTTGCAGATTCCGACAGCGTTAGTATCGCACAAAATCAGAATACCAGCTTCTATATACACTCTTTTTTGACACATGCATTATGCATCATTCTATGCATCTGTACAGGTGACGTGGTGGGGCTCGGGGCCCGATTGCACCGAAGGCGCGAGAAAGTCACAGAACTTATCTTCTATCAATACTCGTATGTAACTCGATAACGGAGGCCTTGATCACACAAGTTCCAGTACGTTAACTTCTTTAGTCGAGTGGCTAAAAAATGATATCTTATACAAAACAGGAACGCATCTGGCGCCGTCGAAGAATTATCCGACGTGGAAAATCCGCCTCGGTGAATGCCAAGCTTTTGCAAGGGTCTTGCGATTAGACTTAGAGTACGCTAAAAGGGCCAGCTTACCCTAATAAACGCGCCTGCCGAGGTGCGCTAAGAGTCTAGATTCTACTTACTTACTTTACTTTAGAAGAGCCGTCAAGCCTCCACCACCCAACAAAGTAACCACCTGGATGCGGCAGGAGAGAGCGCAAAAGAGCGGTCAAAAAACTGAGATGGATCACATGATGATTATTCATGTGACTCTCTCTTCCTTCGATCGACCATGGCTGATCGATAGACTCGGTGCTGTGACGGGCGGGCGAGGCTTAGCCTTGTTTTAAAGAGAGAAAGGAACCATTGTTTGCAGCTATGTTTGCAGCCACTCTCTCCACATTGACCTGCGCGCGTGGGTTAGGTATTGACTTGTTTTCAATATCTACCTTAACGTCCAACATTCTTCTCATCTGACACTGCTCTCTTACATTCTTCTCTCCTGTCGCTGCGCTCATTGCATCTCACTGCCCCACTAACACCACCACCGAAGCCTGCGGTCGCCATGGTCGTCAGAGCCCCCGGCCAAGGAGGCATCCTCCAGGGATCCAATCCCTCCACTTACGACCCGAAGAACCCCATTTACGTCTTCATCATCCAGGTATGTCTCTCCATTGATCTGCCGGCGGACCCGATACTGACCCATCCTCGTTCTAGGCTGGCATTATCCTCATTTTCACCCGACTGCTCCACCTACCTCTTTCCAAGATCAGACAGCCAAGGGTCATCGCAGAGGTCGTAGGCGGCATACTACTCGGTCCCTCTGTCCTCGGCCGTGCCCCGGGTTTCACCAATGCAATCTTCCCCGCAGCTTCCATGCCCACACTCTCAACGGCGGCCAACGTTGGTCTGATCCTCTTCCTCTTCCTTGTAGGACTCGAGGTGGACTTGCGGCTACTGGTCAGGAATTGGAGGATAGCGCTCAGTGTTGGAGCTGCCGGTATGGCTCTCCCATTCGGGCTGGGATGTGCAATTGCATACGGACTCTACCATCAATTCCGCGATGATAAGGGTCTCGTACCCATCAGCCTCGGGACATACTTGCTCTTTATCGGTGTTGCCATGGCCATCACGGTAGGCCTATATCGTCCTGGCTGTTCGCGAATGCTAAGCACATGCAGGCTTTCCCAGTACTCTGCAGAATCCTGACCGAGCTGAAGCTACTTCAGACCCAAGTTGGTGTTGTCGTCTTATCCGCAGGCGTCGCAAATGATGTGGTTGGCTGGATCCTGCTAGCTTTGTGCGTCGCCATTGTCAACGCTGGATCCGGAATCACGGCTCTATACGTTCTCCTCACATGCGTCGCCTATGTGCTTTTCCTTGTTTACGCCATTCGCCCAGCTTTCCTGTGGCTCTTGAGGCGCAGTGGTAGCATTCACAACGGCCCCACTCAATCCGTGGTGGCTCTGACTGTGCTGATGGTCTTCGCCTCAGCTTTCTTCACGGGCATCATTGGAGTCCACCCAATCTTTGGAGCTTTCCTGATGGGGTTGATCTGTCCCCACGAAGGAGGATTTGCCATCAAGCTCACAGAGAAGCTTGAGGACCTGGTCACCGTATTCTTCCTCCCACTTTACTTCGCACTCTCGGGTTTGAGTACCAACCTCGGCCTCCTCGACAATGGAATTACTTGGGCGTATGTCGTCGGAGTCATCGCGGTGGCATTCATCGCAAAGGTTGCCGGTGGTACCCTTGCTGCGAAAGCCAACAAGCTTGTGTGGAGGGAGAGCTTCACTATTGGTGTTCTGATGAGTTGCAAAGGCTTGGTAGAGCTGATCGTATTGGTGAGCCTTACGGATCCCCTCTCCCCTGCAGGGATACTGACTGGTTCAGAACATCGGTCTCCAAGCAAAGATCCTGAGTCAGCGTACCTTTACCATCTTCGTCGTCATGGCTTTGGTCACCACCTTTGCCACAACACCCATAACACTCGCGCTCTTCCCACCCTCGTACCAGAAGAAACTCGCTGCTTGGAAGCGAGGTGATATCAACTGGGACGGGAGCCGACTTGATTCGGAAGACGCTGCAGGCAGCTTTGGGGGGTCTGTGGCGGGCAAACCGCAGATCACAGAATGTCGAAGGCTTCTCGTCTGCCTCCGACTTGACAGTTTGCCCAGTATATTCACCTTCGTTGCTCTCTTGGGCGGTGAGAGGTCTAATACTGCGGTTGCTAAGGTTCACCCTCGCAAGGATGGCAAAGTCGCAGGAACCGAGACAGATAGGCAATCCTCAGGCCCGCAGCGACCCCTCGAAGTGCATGGACTTCGAATGCTAGAGCTCACGGAACGTCTCTCGTCTGTGATGAAAGAGTCCGAAGCAGACGACTGGTCGAATCGAGATCCCGTGGTGAACGCTTTTCACACCTTTGGCCAGCTCAACAATGTTGCTGTTTCCGGAGAAGTACAATTCGCACCTGAAACACAGTACGCCGCCATGCTGGGTGAACGGGCAACGGGCAATACATCTGATATGGTCTTACTTCCTTGGAGCGAGAGTGGTAGCCTTTCCGAAATCGTCACGGCGTCTTTTGGTGAAGGGACTCATGGTACTTTCAGCAATGCGTCATATAATTCCTTTGTCTATGACTTCTTCCAAAGCGCACCATGCAACGCAGCGGTGTTCATCAACAACGGCTTTGGTGCGATCCCACGCGAAGAGCCGCGGTCATTGACCCGCGTTGCTACCGACCTCAGCTTGCGAAGCAATGGGTTACATACGACGGCACCGCTCCGAGATCTCAGCCATCACATCTTCTTCCCTTATGTCGGATCAGTGGATGACCGGGTCGCCCTGCGCTTCGTTTTGCGACTGGCTCGGAATCCGAATGTCACCGCTACCATTGTGCATGTGAAGGGACCGAGCGATGAGACCATGGTGGCTGGAACGGGCAAGAACAATGCCATGGTTGTCACGAGCGTTGTGCCGGAAAGTGATAGCGAGGCATTCTTCCAGTCGATGGCCGACTCCCTACCGGGAGAAATGCAATCGCGCGTCTTCTTCGATACGGTTGAGACGCTGAACACATGGGATGAGTGTGTGGAACGCGCCAAGGCGGAGGTTGGGCTCTCGCCCAAGAACGCAGGTGACCTGGTGGTGCTGGGCCGAGGTCAGCGAGGCATGTCGTATGAGGGCACCGATATCTCGAAAGGGGATGTTGATCAAAGCCTGAGTCATATGAGCAAGGCTCTGATCAGCGGCAACGTCAAGGCTAGCATTTTGGTTATCCAAGCGGTGCGGAAGGGGTACTAGGGTTGCATGGCTGCATTCCGTTCGGGGGGGTAGCAGATGTTGCATGCATGTTTATTGTGGAGAAATGTTTCGAGGAGAGTGATGTACTGTATTTACGATGGTCACAATCGTCTCTCTCAAGTCTCGCGTCGTTACACTATTATATACAGCGGAGAGTTGAACATTTCGCGTGGCATTGATTTTTCATCACCCTTCGTGCTTTACACCCAGCAAATCCGAACTATTCTACGGAGTGCTCGGCTATTTCGTCTCTCATCATAAAGTATTCCTTAATTTTCTGGGTGACATATTACTATCACACTGCAGCCAGTAAGGCCTAGAGTACTGCTAAGATTAAGGTACCTACTTGTAAGGTATGACCCGGAAAAGCTCGGACCCCGCGATCAACGTGCTAAGGCAGCGGCCCGTTCCTAGGCTCGAGAAAGATAGTTAGACTTAGGGGGGCACGTTCTGCTTGGCATCCGCTTGTACTGTTGTAGAATATCTAGATTCCTACCACCAGTCGTAGAATTGATACCGGACCCGAGCAGCTGAAAATTGCCCGACGTTGCGTGTGTTTGGTCGACCGTCGATACCAATATTATCGTACCTGTTGGAATTCAGCATCTCAGCCCTATTGTGCTTGGCAACAACTATAAGTAGCACACAAACTCCATAGAAAAACAACAAGCCGTCATCAATTTCAACAGGTTATGAGCCCGGTTTGATGAAAATCGTCACCACGACGGCTTCCTTCGTAAGATTACTAAAGGTATTCTTACGTCGTACAATTCAGCCACAGAGGTCCCGGTCGACGTCCGCTGCGTTAACACAAGTTGCTACTCACACCTCTACGGCTTCTCAGCGTAATTCCACACCTCACAGATCCTACGATACGATATCGACCACAGCACTGTTAAAGGCAGAAGATTGGGGGGCTTAAAGAGCTAGGATTCAGGGGAGGAAAGTAAAAGCGCACCAGACAAGGCAGCTAGGGGAGGACTCGACAGTTAGAAAGATGTCAGATGCCAGTGTCAGATGCCAGTGCCAGAGCCAACGTCGCCTGTGCCCGATGCCAGTGCCAGAAGCCCGTACATTTCGAAGTCGAATCAGTCACTCGATATACCCTACAACACGCCACAAAGCCCTCTACGGAGGCATTCGACAAGGCAGCTAGGGGAGGACTCGACAGTTAGAAAGATGTCAGATGCCAGTGTTAGATGCCAGTGCCAGAGCCAACGTCGCCTGTGCCCGATGCCAGTGCCAGAAGCCCGTACATTTCGAAGTCGAACCAGTCACTCGATATACCCTACAGCAAGTCATCTCGGAAAGCCCTACTACGGTAGGCACATACACTCATTACGTCCAGAGCACTCTTCCCGATTTCCCTACGAACGAACGAGGTTTACGGGTTTAAGGAGGCTTCAAAGTAGGACACAGGCAATTGATTCATGGAAAGCTACAGCTACAGTCCCAAGGGGAAGCAAATAGGCCTTCGCTGCAGGGGGAGTGTTGGAATTCAGCATCTCAGCCCTATTGTGCTTGGCAACAACTATAAGTAGCACACAAACTCCATAGAAAAACAACAAGCCGTCATCAATTTCATCAGTACCGTCACCATATCGGCTCGGCCGAGGGTGGGGGGTTGCATGTTGCATGTATGCCTGGGTTTTTCATTGGGCCCAAAAATGCCGCAACGTTTGGATTTTCCCCGAAGGCACCCCACGTGCTGCTGCAGCTTCTTTCCAAACGTATTTTCATAAAATTGTTCATCGTTTTGGCCCTGTTTCTCGACTGTGTGATGCACTGATACACTGATACACCAACCTTGATCCGGTCGTGGTGCAGGGGGCGCAGTCATCAATGGGCGTTGTAGATTATGTCCGTCGCTGGAAGAAGTGATGCATTTCATAGGCTGGATGATACGGTCGGTGGAGCTGGACCCTGACCCTGTCTTACTTTTCTTTGTCTTATGGAAGGCTTAACATCTTTGCCCTGTCTCTCTTTTTCCTTCTTTCCATTCCTTCCATCCATCATTCCCCGCCGCCCCGCTATCCTATCTCCCTTCCATCTCTCGTTGTTTGTTTGTGTACATAGAAAAACCCAATCATGCAAACACTTCCCCCCCTATCGTCAAGTCACATCCACATCGCTGATGATGCGGTCGATCGCATCCCCTCCATCGGCACTGGTGCCTACGCGCACCAGCAGCGGTTGGAAAAGCCGGGCTTGAGCAGGTATAGCACGGAGGAGAAGGAAGTCGAGGAAGAGGAGGACGGGAGGGATGTGAGGAAGAAGCAGGTACGCTGACTCTATCTCACATCCGACCACCTCTCGCTGACACCGAGCCCCAGACTTTCCGAGGCAAATACCTCTTCTGGTACGTCCCTCGATCCCTCCCTTCAGGCTCCCTCTTTCCACGACCCATGAGACCAGTCGACTTGTTCCCTTTTACCGATCTTACATCTCACCCCCTCTCCTTAGGCTCGCGTACCAATCCATTGGCGTCATTTACGGCGACATCGGCACCTCCCCCCTCTACGTCTACTCTTCAACCTTCAGCTCCGAGCCCAGCCGGGATGACCTCCTCGGCGCGCTCTCCTTGATCATCTGGACCTTGACGCTGATGGTTAGCGTCAAGTATGTTACCATTGTGCTCAGGGCGGATGATGAGGGTGAGGGGGGGACGTTCGCTGTCTATAGTTTGTTGTCCAGATATGTATGTGCCCTTGTCATCTTTGTGGTTGGGGAAGTAGTACGGAAGGGGGGAGAGGGGAGGTGTGAGGAGCAATGCTAATACGGTGATGGTATCATAGGCAAATATCGTGAGACGCGATCCAAGAGAAGAGAGGGGCATCAAGATGGAGAGGGTCAAGACTAATGAATTGAGCACCGGCAGCAAGTCTGCGAGGAATTTCATGGAAAGGAGTGCATTCATGAAGGCCTTGTTGAAGGTTGTGGGGGTGTTGGGGGTGTCATTGGTCATGTCCGGTATGTTGAAAGGGCCTTTGTTGGTCTGACGGGACTGACCGTATCTTAGATGGTGTCCTCACCCCAGCTCAATCTATTCTGGGTGCCATTCAGGGGTAAGTAGTCTCTCTAGTCTCTCTTCGGCTCGCTATGCCCGGGTATTGAATGAAGCTCGCAGCCTGGAAATCGTCAAGTCTGACATCTCCTCATCCACCATCGTCGGCACGACTTGTGCTATCTTGATCTGCCTTTTTCTCATTCAGCCTCTGGGTACATCCAAGATTGGAAGTGCTTTTGCGCCGATTGTCATCATTTGGCTGCTGTTCAATCTCGCCTTTGGCATCTACGTAAGCTGCCTTCATCCACCCACACGCTTTGCCAATGAACTGACGAGCTCGGCAAGAATCTGGTCTTCTTTGACCACTCGGTCCTGAAAGCGTTCTCGCCCTACTTTGCCGGGGCATACTTTGTACGGAACAAGACCGACGGATGGAGGTCTCTTGGAGGCATTTTGCTCGCCTTCACAGGCGTTGAAGCATTGTTCGCCGATCTCGGTGCTTTTACCAGGAGGTAAGCACTGACTCCTGGCTTAGCTCTCCAATCGAAGCTTGACTGTCGTCCAGGGCCATCCAGCTCTCGTGGTTGTGCTTCGGGTTTCCGTGTCTTCTGCTGGCCGTAAGCTCTCTCCTATTTGACATAAATCTATGTCTTCCAATCTCTGATTCATACCCAGTACATCGGTCAAGCTGCATACATTAGTCAGAACAAAGGTGCCTACTCCAACCCCTTCTTCAACTCTGTGCCTCCGGGCATGTTCTACCCTAGTTTGGTCATTGCCATTCTTGCGGCTATTGTGGCAAGTCAGACTATGATCACTGCGACCTTTCAAGTAAGAGTAGCCCATGAATTAGTCGCAAATCAATCATCGGAACACTGACTCTTATTTAGCTGTTGTCCCAAATAATCAAGTTGTCATACTTCCCACAAATCAAAATGAAACACACATCGAGGACCTTCCACGGTCAAATCTACATTCCGTGGGTCAATTGGATTCTCATGGTCGGCACGATTTGCGTCACAGCGGCGTATAGCAATGTGCGCACCTATCTCTTTGCCGTTAGTGCTCGCAAACAGTGAGGCCATACAGAACAACGCATGCACAAGTAGATATGTAGATAGATGATTGGGCATATCCAACACTGGGGCAGCTGAGACCTTTCTGGACATGCAAATAGTCCAAAAAAAGGCCCCCCAGCGCTAGAAAAACTCCCATGTCTGAGCGACATGCCCTGGAGTGAAATGAGGCTATATACAGGTGTGGGTGGGTGGGAGAAAAATGATATGGCTCTGAAAGAGACGAAATCGAATGAAGAGCCGTTGACAGGTGCAAAACAGGTGGCTATATAGCTCGTACTGGACACCTGTCCCCAACCCCTTGCCGGGGTACCAACAGGGGTACCAACAAGGGTACCAACAGCGAACGGCTGATCAAACAGCCACCAACGCTATGGCCTCATAATGGACCCACTAACCCACAGTCCCACTGTTGCGATTAGTGCTCGCAAACAGTGAGGCCATACAGAACAACGCATGCACAAGTAGATATGTAGATAGATGATTGGGCATATCCAACACTGGGGCAGCTGAGACCTTTCTGGACATGCAAATAGTCCAAAAAAGGCCCCCCAGCGCTAGAAAAACTCCCAAACAACCCAAGACGTCGTCCAAAGAGGGCGAAGGTCTCGAGGAGGACTCCTGACGGTACCTACTGCAGCAAGCAGTAGGGACCGGTAGCACTAGCGCGGACGGGCTGGAAGGTGCTGGTGCCGTAGTGAATGATAGGTAGGCTGGGTGAGTGACGAAAAGGCGGTAGGAATCGCCGGCGTCACGTGCTGATATTGGAGCCCCTCTGCGGAAGGACTGGCCTGAAAAGTGGCCCTTAACACCTAGTTGTAGCCCCTCTGCGGAAGGACTGGCTTGAATAATAACCCTCAATAATGACCCTCAATACCAAGATGCAGCCCCTCTGCGGAAGGACTGGCCTGAATAATGGCCCTCAACACCAAGTTGCAGCCCCTCTGCGGAAGGACTGGCCTGAATAATGGCCCTCAACACCAAGTTGCAGCCCCTCTGCGGAAGGACTGGCCTGAATAATGGCCCTCAACCAAGTTGTAGCCCCTCTGCGGAAGGACTGGCCTGAATAATAACCCTCAATAATGACCCTCAATACCAAGATGCAGCCCCTCTGCGGAAGGACTGTAGCCCCTCTGCGGAAGGACTGGCCTGAAAAGTGGCCCTTAACACCAAGTTGTAGCCCCTCTGCGGAAGGACTGGCCTGAATAATGGCCCTCAACACCAAGTTGCAGCCCCTCTGCGGAAGGACTGGCCTGAATCATGGCCCTCGGTGGGGCTTCACACCTGATGTAAGGCTTTGACGCGTATGCGTCATCGCCCGATGCAACAGCCCAAATGGCTGGAATAGATGAAACATCTTCATGGCTGCGGTAGCCCAAATAGTCGGAGTGACAAGGACGTCCCATAGCTGCGATAGCCCAAATGGCTGGAATAGGTGAAAAATCTCCATGGCTGCGATAGCCGAGATATCCCCAGGGCTGCGATAGCCCAAAACGGCTGGAATAGCTGAGATATCTTCATGGCTGCGGTAGCCCAAATAGCTGGGATAGCTGAAATATCCCCATGGCTGCGGTAGCCTAAACAGCTGAAATAACTGAGACATCTTTATGGCTGCGGTAGCCCAAATAGCTGGAATCGTTGAGACCTCTCCATGGCTGCGGTAGCCCGATTAGCTGAAATGACTGAGATATCTCCATGGCTGCGATAGCCCAAACGGCTGGAATAGCTGAGACATCTTCATGGCTGCGGTAGCCCAAATAGCTGAAATAGCTGGGACATCTCCATGTCTGCGATAGTCCAAATAGCTGAAATTGCTGGGACATCTCCATGTTTGCGATAGCCCGAATAGCTGAATTGGCTGGGACCTCTCCAAGGCTGCGATAGCCCAAATAGCTGAAGTAACTGAGACATCTCCATGGCTGCGGTAGCCCAAGTAGCTGAATTAACTGGGATATCCCCATGTCTGCGATAGGTCAAGTAGCTGAGATAGCTGGGACATCTCCGTGGTTGCGATAGCCCGAATAGCTGAACTGGCTGGGACATCTCCAAGGTTGCGGTAGCCCAAATAGCTGAAGTAACTGAGACATCTCCATGGCTGCGGTAGCCCAATTAGCTGAAGTAACTGAGACATCTCCATGGCTGCGGTAGCCCAATTAGCTGGACTAGCTGAAATTCCCCCTGGCTGCGATAGCTTAACCAGCTGAAATAACTGAGACATCTCCATGGCTGCGGTAGCCCAAATAGCTGGAATCGTTGAGACCTCTCCATGGCTGCGGTAGCCCGATTAGCTGAAATAACTGAGACATCTCCATGGCTGCGATAGCTGAGATACCCTTGTGGCTGCGGTAGCCCAAATAGCTGAAGTAACTGAGACATCTCCATGGCTGCGATAGCCCAAACGGCTGGAAAAGCTGAGATATCTCCATGGCTGCGATAGCCCAAATGGCTGAAATAACTGGGACATCCCCATGTCTGCGATATTCCAAATAGCTGAAATGGCTGGGACATCTCTATGGTTGCGGTAGCCCGGACAGCTGAAATGGCTGGGACATCTCCATGGTTGCGATAGCCCGAATAGCTGGAATGACTGAAACATCCCCGTGGTTGCGATAGCCCGGACAGCTGAAATGGCTGGGACATCTCCATGGTTGCGATAGCCCGAATAGCTGGAATGACTGAAACATCCCCGTGGCTGCGATAGCTGAAGTAGCTGGATATGACTGCGGTAGTTCAAATAGCTGAAATGACTGGGATAGCCCAAATAGCTGGAATAGCTGAGACGTCTCCAAGGCTGCGGTAGCCCAAATAGCTGGAATAGCTGAGACATCTCCAAGGCTGCAGTAGCCCAAATAGCTGACATGACTGCAATAGCCACATGGCTGCAATAGCTCAAATAGCTGAAATAGCTGAAATAGCCACATGGCTGCAATAGCTCAAATAGCTGACATGGCTGCAATAGCCCAAATAGCTGAAATAGCCACATGGCTGCAATAGCTCAAATAGCTGAAATAGCTGAAATAGCCACATGGCTGCAATAGCTCAAATAGCTGACATGGCTGCAATAGCTGACATAGCTGAAATAGCCACATGGCTGCAATAGCTCAAATAGCTGAAATAGCTGAAATATCCACATGGCTGCAATAGCCCACATAGCTGCAATAGCTGACATAGCTGAAATAGCCACATGGCTGCAATAGCCCACATAGCTGCAATAGCTGACATAGCTGAAATAGCCACATGGCTGCAATAGCCCACATAGCTGCAATAGCTGAAATAGCCACATGGCTGCAATAGCTCAAATAGCTGACATAGCTGAAATAGCCGAAATAGCCACCTGGCTGCAATACTCAAATAGCTGAAATAGCCACATGGCTGCAATAGCTCAAATAGCTGACATAGCTGAAATAGCCACATGGCTGCGATAGCCGAAATAGTTGAAATAGCTGAAATAGCTGCAATGATTGAAAACATCCACATGGCTGCAATAGCCCAAATAGCTGAAATAGCCACATGGCTGCACTAGCCCAAATAGCTGAAATAGCCACATGGCTGCAATAGCTCAAATAGCTGAAATAGCTGAAATAGCGACATGGCTGCGATAGCCGAAATAGCTGAAATAGCTGCAATGATTGAAAACATCCACATGGCTGCAATAGCCTAACTAGCTGAAGTGACTGAAATATCAATGTAGCTGCGATAGCTGAGGTGAATAGTTATAGGTGGAATGGCTGAAGTGTGTATCCAAATGGTAGTTGCATGGTCGCATGGCCGTACGGCTGCAAATGGCTGGAATGGCTCCAATGGCTGGCATGGCTTCAATGGCTGGCATGGCTCCAATGGCTGGCATGGCTCCAATGGCTGAATAGCTGCATGATCTCTATGTGACTGCAATAGCCTCAAATAGCTGGTATGCTGGACAATTCCATATGGCTGGAAATGGCTGAGTAGCCTCATGGCCGCATGGCTGCAATAGGGCTGAAATAGGGCTGAAATATCCATGTGACTGCAGTGGCCTCAAATAGCTGGAATGGCTGAATAGCTTCATGGCCGCATGGCTGAAATAGTCGAAATATCCTTTCGCAATGACTGATAAAAGAAAAATGATATGGCTCTGACAGAGACGAAATCGAATGAAGAGCCGTTGACAGGTGCAAAACAGGTGGCTATATAGCTCGTACTGGACACCTGTCCCCAACCCCTTGCCGGGGTACCAACAGGGGTACCAACAAGGGTACCAACAGCGAACGGCTGATCAAACAGCCACCAACGCTATGGCCTCATAATGGACCCACTAACCCACAGTCCCACTGTTGCGAATTGCCCATCTTTCTCATCACGCAACGAAGCTGACCGAGATGAACCACTAGACCACGAAGCTCGGAGAAGCCTACGGCGTCTGCGTCATCCTTGTCACTTTCATCACCACCTGCATGGTGTCCCTCGTAGCCTTGATCATCTGGCGCCTGCATTTCCTAATCGTCGTCGCCGGTTTCCTGGTTTTTGGCACCCTCGACGGTCTCTATCTCTCATCTGCACTCACAAAGGTCCCCAACGGCGCTTGGTTCACGCTTTGTCTCGCTATTCTATTGTCGAGTATCTTCGTCCTCTGGCGCTATGGGAAAGAAAACCAATGGCGTGCCGAAGGCGAGGATAGGATCTCTCCTAGCAAGCTACTGACCGAGTTGCCAAATCATGCGGAGAAAGATGGTGATGCACCTGTACTGCGCCTCTCGTCCAGTATGGGTGGTGCGCCGGTCAGCCGGCTCCGAGGCGTGGGCATCTTCTTCGATAAGACAGGCAGTCCGAATGGTACTCCGTCCGTCTTCATCCACTTCTTGCAGAAATTCCAGGCTGCCCCTGCCGTCGTCGTCTTCTTCCACATCCGACCTCTCTCAACCCCGACGGTAGCGCCCGAAGACCGTTTCAGCGTATCCAGATGTTTCACGCGCACCAGCTCGAAGAGTACACTGCAGGACTTCTACCGTGTCACCATCCGCCACGGCTACGCGGACGAAGTCATAACCAGCGACCTCGGTCTCCTCATCTACGAAAACATCCGCAAATTCATCATCCACGACCGCGGCACGTCCACCGCACCCACCCCCTCACCCGAGTCCAACAACTCCACCTCCGAAGACTCCACCTCCTCTTCCGACCCCCCCACCACCGCCCCCTTCAACATCTCGGCCGAGTCCGCAACCACCGGCAAACAGCACCACGTCCGCCAAGCCCTCGCTTCCTTGCAAGCGGCGTACGATGACCAGGTCGTGCACATCGTGGGCAAAGAACAGATGCGTATCCGCGAGGTGCGGGGGTGGGGCAACGTGGGCGGCATGTCCAGGAAGATCGTCCTCGCGGCGTTCCTCTGGTTGAGGAGTAACACGGGCAGTAAGGTGGCGAATATGAACCTCGATGTCGAGAAGTTGGTCGAGGTGGGCTTCGTAAAGGTTATTTGACAGGAGGAGGGTGGGATGAATTGAATTTTTTTTGTTTAGCTGGGTGGATAGATTGGAAGCGTGATACGGTCTCTTGTTTCGATTGATTGATTGATTGATTGATTGATTGATTGATTCATTCATTCCATGCGATCGATTCCGTGAAATATACAACTCCAAAACTATCTTACATGTACATGTCCTCACGAAAACTCCCCCTCAGTCCACCACCACACATGACCCCTCCCTCCCTCCCTCCCTCCCCCCACCCCCCCCCTCCATCACAGCCAACTTGCCTTTTTTTCTTTGTTGGATACAACATTATTTCCCCCCAGCTTCCGATCCGATCAGTCCACCGAGACGACGGCGACGGCGACGTCCCCGTTCGAATCTCTTCTCGGGGCTGTCTCGGAGGGTTTGGAGATGTGTCTGTCTGAGGGGGTTCGGCATGTTGATTCGGATTTTTAGGAGGCTGAGGGCGCGGGGATGTGGGATGGGTACTGGGATGGGGATGAGGGATGAGGGATGAGGGATGAGGGATGAGGGATGAGGGATGAGGGATGAGGGATGGGGATGGGAAGGGACCCTTTTATCATCTCTCCCCTTCTATCAACTCTCCGTGTCTTTTCTCTCTGTGTCTTTTTCTCTTTTCGCTTTTTTGTTTTTCGCTTTTTCTCTTCTCTGTTGGCATTTTTTCTTTTAGCCTTTTCTCTTCTCGCTTCTCCTCTTTTCGAACACGACGTCGCGCTCGCCCTCAGCGCCGGCCCTATCGGATCCGAAGAGAAGGTTACGGATCGACCAACCATCCGTCGCGCTCGCCCTCAGCGCCGGCCCTATCGGATCCGAAGAGAAGGTTACGGATCGACCAACCATCCAAGTGTGATCTAGGCCTCAAGTACTAGTACCATGCCAAAACCACGCCGGTGCCACATCGTCATCGCCACCGTGAGGGGTAGCTACCACACACTACGGTGCTGCGGCGTGCTTTCCAACAGACGGGTCCAAACGCCGACGGTTCGGCGGTGACATCGCCCTTGGAGATCTTCGAAAGCTTGAACGGGGACGTCGTCGGCCGGAATCACACGCCGGCTTTTCGGCTAGCGGGTGGCCGGAGAGAGTTTATAGGCTGCTAGATCTGCGACGGCTCCTATCGGCGAGGACTCGGGAGGTTGAGTCCGCGAATTTCGGGTCGCAGACTGGGATATAGGACCTTTTTTTGGTGGCACCGCAATCGGATGGAATGGAGTTTTTGATAGGAGCTTCGGAAGGGTGAGATTTCCGTGGCCGCTCGGTCGGCACGGCGGCCAAGGACGAGCGCGCTGTTTGATGGTGTGTGTCGCAGCGGCAAGTGGACGGCGTGGGTCTGTGTTTGCGGTGACTGCTAGCCCGGTACTCGGGCTGATATCTATGGACTAATACTGATTTTGTCTTGTTATTTTGGGTGAAGAGGTGATGGAATACCTGGATTGATTTGATGGTATGCGACAGGGATCCGGTGGAGAGATATCCGTGCTACGGCAACCCATACTGACAGGGAGGTCAACCCCGCGAATTCGATTTTCTGAAAATCGCAAAACCATATTTCATAGCCACCTCTCAATTTATATATCAATCATCAAAATTAATACGATAGCTCTATAGAGTATAAAGATTTATATCAAAAATTCTAAACGCTAAAACTTTTACGTAAAGATCTTTAAATAATACGCTTAGAAGTATTTTTCTATTACGCCTTAGAAAGATATCTAATACTCAATTTATACGATATTTCTAAGGGAGGGTTTTCAAAAGTAGGGTTAGGGCTAGTACTTTCGCTAACTTTTTATAAATACTATTTAAATCTTTAATTAAATATTACTTCGTTAATATTAAGTTAAATAATATAATTTCGAATTCTAAATTAAATTATAGAATACGCGCTATAATTTACACTCTTTAGAATCTAAATTAAGTGCCTTGGTGTGAAGCAATAGTGTACATTAAGGTCGGCAGGGGGTTTTTCGTAATGGTCTATGTAGGCTAGTTAGGTAACAAGAATACCATAAGTATTATTTACAAATAAAGATTTATTACAAGATTTAACGTATCTACCCTGAAATCCTCTTGAAGAATCTTTTTATATCAATTATTTTTCAATCTCATGATATCGTGGTTTAAGATTCCTCCCGGGAGTCTCCTGAGAAAGCGAGTCTTCTATAATTATTTCCGTAAATACGAATGCCAAGCCTCGTTTTCGGGATCTGGCTACTGTAAATTATATCCACGCTTTTTAATTTCTGACTTCAGATTCAAGCGATTTAGCCAAAGTTCTCGTGGGGGTGATACTCTCGAGGTCTTACGGGGGGTGGTGGGATGTGATGGGACGGGGTGTGATGGGATGGGGTGTGATGAGATGGGGTGTAGGCTGTAAAGCAGTATTACGCCATAATGTAAATTACAGCTTAGTCATTAGTGGTAGGACTGAGAAGATCTCCTGATTTAGGGATATCCTGAGCGAAAATTCTTCTAATTTTTAAAAATACTCCTAGGATCTCTGTAAAATACGATATTATTTTACACTATAGCTACTTATACCCTAAGCCTTGTCAATGCGGGTCGAAATATTCTCCGCCTACAATTTTGCTAAGACTCTCCAGGTATGATTAGTAAAACCCCCCTGCCGACCTTAAAGTAGGATAAGCGAGTATTCAAAAATGGAAAATGGAAAATGGAAAAATGAAAAAGGGATTTTCTAGGGTTGACCCCCCTGTCAGTATGGGTTGCCGTACGTGCCGTATTTTCCGAGTGTTTGGAGTTCACTTACCGCGGTGACTTCCGGGCACGCACTTTGTGTGAGATCACTGCATCTTCGCAAGATTTCCGTTAGATAAGTTTAGCAGGCTCGGTCACCATGGATATGCTGTATTCTTTCGCGAAGGATTTCAGCCAAATGTCAATGAATATACGGCAATCGGGATATCTGTCATAGTCCCGGCAGTTGTTCTACTCTGCGAGCACGTTCTCAACAAAGGCGTAAAGATATCCCTTCTCTTCGGGATTTTTGGTGTCATGCAGCCACTGGCCTTTTCGGCATTGCGTCCAAAAAAGCTCGAGTCAATCAAAGGTAGATGGATGGCTTCATGGCTTGCTTTTACTCTGGTATCCTTCCCGTACGGGTACATGCATTATCCGCAAGCAGCGATTTTTAAAGTGTTTCTACTGCGCTCTAGCATTTGCGTTTCTTTGATAACTACTTGGGATGCTAGCACCGGACCGGACTGGACTACCCATTAACATTACTTTGGATTGGAAGGAGATCCGGTTCCCTTTCTTCACCGGAACAAGGAATCCAAGAGAGTCGAGCAGTTTTAAACTTTTGGAAGGATACAATTGTGTGTGTTTTAATCAAATCAGTAGCCAACGATACCGGTACAAAATCGAGTCATCTCATGCAACAGTGCTTCCTACGTCGACTCCTGTGATCCTTCCGGGGTGTCCTTGGAACAGAATATGCACAAGAGGCTCTTCGAAAAGTTAGAGGAGAGTTGGTGAGGTATGGACTCTTGAGTGTGTCGGTGGTTTGCGAAGGCTGAGCCGGCGCGACCGTGGTGGGGGTTTTGGCAGGGCTCGTTCGGGTTTGCTGCGTAGGACTGCATCGTCGGCGGAGATGTGTGTGTCCGATGTTGGGGGCGGTTCTAGGGTGATGACATAGAAGGATCTGGAGCGGAACAGGCACTGCGGTGGCATTCTGCCGTCGCTCGTCAATAGAGGGAGTGTTTTCGATATTATTAATCATGATCGCATGTGTTGATAGAGACCTAGAGATTAGGCAGATTGGATCGGAACGTAGTTTGGGCCAGATGCTAGTTCGATACTTCTCTCGAGCATTGGGAAGGAAGGAGCATACATACTCATTGGTCCTCGGTTGGGGTCCTTGATTCTCGGCCTGTATGCATGATGCAGTTCACCGTCGGGTTGACAAAAAGCCTTCCCTCAGACTTGCAATATCCAGGTCGAACCGACTATTTCGTTGTGGTCTCAGTCACTCATGATCTTTTTTGCGATGACAAAATGGGCGTCCTTGACCGCTGTTGCTGGGGAGGAGGCGTTACAACAGGCTGATTCGTTGGATGCGCAGGACCGTCCGCTCACTTCCTTTGACAAGGAAATTTTTGAAGAATTTACCGCCGGATCTGGTAGAAGCTTGTGAGTTGTTGGTCAATTCCACCCAGAACTTGAAAAGACTGGCTCTTGGGCCTGTGGGAGTTCTGACAGAGATCATACGAGCCGTATGTTTTCCCTATTTCTCATCATCGAATCTATCTACTTAACGTTCTTGGACTGAATGCGCGTTTGATGCAGTGCAATTGACGAGGTCTCTCTTGGCGCCATCAACGATTTCAACCTAGCCGATTGTGTCCCTCTCGACGGCTCCGCAACCTTTGCGCAGATAGCAGAAAAAACCCAGCCTATCCGTGCGACTCATCGAGCGCTTTCTCCGCCAGGCATTCACATCTTCGCAGAGCATCCTCCTGGGCCTGTAGGCCATACAGCGTCATCCCAGCTCTTTGCTACAGAGTCATAGCCGAAAAACGCCGTCGCAGTGATGGCATAGGAGATACGACAACCCGCCACGAGGGTGACAGATGCGGTGAGCCTATTTGGTGACAGCGGCGAGCCAACTGAAGCGCCTTTGACTTTGGCCGATGAGCTGGGTGTGGGATTGTTTTAGCATCTGGCGAAGCATCCGGGAAGAGCTGAAAGCTACGGAGGTGCCATGATATGGCACGGTTTTTTTGAAAGGTAGAATCTGAAGATTTGGTGAATGGGGGTTCGTGGGATCTGGTCGATCGGCCAGGCGCGGTCGTGGTTGGTGTGGGTGGAGGTCAGGGAGCTGTGCCAAAGGCTCTGACTCCGGCTACAAAAGATGCCAGGTCTGTCGTGCAAGGCTTTGAGGATGCGATTGGGTATGAGGGAAAAGCATTGCTGGAGGACTAGAAGGGCAGAGTCGAGTTCATGCAAGATGACTTATTTGTCGAGCAGCTGGTGAGGGGGGGGGAATATCGATTTCTTGAGATGGATTTTGCATGGTTGGAGCGACAAGTATGCGGTTCGCATTTTGGAAGGTCTTGTTCCGGCGATGAAG
This sequence comes from Letharia columbiana, assembly GCF_014066305.1. Lineage (NCBI taxonomy): Eukaryota > Fungi > Ascomycota > Lecanoromycetes > Lecanorales > Parmeliaceae > Letharia > Letharia columbiana. Next base: position 11,424 of record NW_023501047.1, on the reverse strand, counting down.
GATGGATCGAAGGTAGTGCTGTTTATGTTCTTGTTGAAGGATGGGCCTGAGACTGAGAAACTCCCTCGGTGAGTGTTAGAACTTTTGTCGATGCGTTGTTTCTTCTTGACTCCTCTTTGAATACTTGAGATGGTTACTGACGTGATGGATGATGTTGAGCATAAAGACGTCGACCTATCCATGCTTGTCGATTACACAGCAACGAGAGGACAGCGAAAGCATTTGAAAACGTATTCCGGCGGACCCTGGATTCCAACTTGTCGATACAAAAAAGCCTAGGGGAAACGCGATGGCTATCATCGCGGTGGTCTGGAGGTCTGGAAAATGTTTGAGTTGGAGACGCAATGGCAGAAGGCTGAAGTTCACTTGATGTTGACAAAAGAGATGGTCCTGCGGCGTAGAATTCAAAATCTGAGAGCATGATATCATTGGCCCTGGTTGACCCGGGTTGAAAGGAGAGGGAAAAGGCTTGGTTGACGGGTTCTCCATAGGTACTTACCCGTCGATTAGGTCACTACGTATATCATCGGTAATCGCTAGATCAGCCATACTAGCAGGATGGTTCATCAGGCGAGACTGCTGCACGGCCCACACTGGAGGGTAGTGGGATATCATCGTGGAGGAATCGAGTGTGCCAAAGTCATTGTCGAAGTATGCAGTGCCAAATATTCAGTCCGGGCATTCCTTCCTCCTGCATCTTGCCATCAATTGCTGTGGAGACCGCGGAGAAGACCCGCGCCTGCGGGGGAGGACCCGGTTTCGGGGAAATATCGAAGACCGCGCTGTCCCTGTACATTTGTTATTCGTTTCCACTTTTATCAAAGTATCATGATCTCTTTCTCTGAGCCGTCCGTTCTGCTGCAAAAATTGTGCCGCTCAAGACATCAGCTGCGGTCAGAACAAAATTCTGTAACATGACTGCGATTCTTGAAGGATTGGCTAAATGCCGTGCTTTATCTCATTTTCTGCCCAGACGCGAGCACCACTACACGTACTCTTCCAAAAGTCACGTCTACTTAACATCTCTTAGGAAGAGAATCCTCGGGAAGAATTGCTCGGCAGTTCCAGTCTCCCGCTTGCGGTCATCGTGAGGAACACGTCCCCATGTTCACCTGGGCCAGTATGTCAGTCGGATTATTCTTTGCTGCTCCGTCGAGTTTTCCGAAATCATACCAAGCCCCCTAACACTACCGGCCTTCCCATGCCGTGCGCAAACAGAAAACAAGGCGGTCACGGCTTTCCATATATCGTAGAATGAAGACACATCAGATTTACCGGCACTGAATATATTGGCGGAACATTTCAGATCCGCTTATTTCACGAGAGATTTTCGTTAGGGGACACGGCTTGCAAAGAAGTGGGTCAATGCACATACATGAATCGATGTTGTAAGGAAGGTCTTCCGTAACGGCCGGATCGCTGCCGGGACCAAATACTCGTCGTACTTTGTCGGCAGGCATGTCGTAAAGAACGTCTCTGCATGACTCCCACGTCGCGAGTGTTCCGCGGCAGGTAACCGGCATTTCGTATGCCCCAAGTATTATAGCTAGATTGTTGTCACCACCTACAAGTGTCAGCCACGGGATGCAGATCAGTATGTGAGCTTGTAAAAGATTATTTGCAATGAGTCTGGCTTCACTCTTACCTATGTTTGTCGCGATACCACCTTGCGATACAACACTGGTTGCGCATTGCACCACAAGAGCTGCTGCAGCTCGACGCAGCATATTTAATGACGCCTTGGCTGTGGTATGGTCCCCAATCAGAATTGCTTGGACGTAGCAGAGCCCTCTGTCACCCATGACCAAATATGGAAGAGGCAGTATGTCTGCGGGTAAGCCGGTGTGGCGTTCACCAAATGTCCATGTGCTCGCATCGGGGAGCAAGTATTCCTTTGCGTCTTCGCAGTCGAGGATGTTGGGATTGTAGCCATAAGCCTCGCCATCGCAGCGTATCGTGAAACCATTTTCTGCAGACGCGTTAGATGTTGGGACGGACGCGTTTGAGGGAAATATTGGCTCCACAATATTGGGTATTGCTGAGAGCTTCAATGCGCTGTCTTCTGTTGGTTGAGATGTTGTGGCCGAAACAGTGAAGCCAAAGGAAACCACCAGCAGGAGAGGAATTTGAGGAAACATATCTTAGATGAACTGCACCACGGGGTTGTGCTTAACCAGCATGGACTAATCAGCACGAGGAAGATCAGAGAGAATGATGGAATGATAGCCGACAGTTACTCCTCCTGAATTCCCGCTTCAAGCGAGTGGGTAATTGAGAGACCGCGTATACTGCTATGGTAATCTATGCGCGAGCTTTTTGATTGACCACGCTAAGTCGGTACTGAGAAGTAGAGATATGTGCAGCGAGCATTCCCTGGTAGCAACCTGGATCAGCCCCTGGACAGCCTAAATAGCTGAGTTGCTGGGGGTTCTTGGGTACAGCAGGAGAGCTCTCTCCATCTGGTGGTCCTCAGAACTCAACGAGACGTAAACAACGTGTTTCGCATAAGGCTGGAGACACAAAGTACGATTGGATAGACCAGCGTTTGCCTTGGACTAGGTGCGAGAACTGATGCCATCCAGCTACCGCCCACGAAGACCCCTTCGATTCTCCATGAACCATTTTTTAGAAGCTTTGTAGGTGAACAGGACGTATCGACAATGATCCAACATAACGACAATACTGCGTTAGATAGACCGATCATTTCGATGTCGCCTGTTGCCAATTGTGGGATTGGTGGATTGGTACAAGGAATGTGCCGGGTCCTATTCAAAATTTCGTCAATGAAGGACAATTTGATTGTTTTTGCGGGCACAGATCGTGTTGTCTTCAGCAATACTTCGTGCTACCTCCTCTTTCAAGTTAAATGCAGCATTCATGACAAGATCTTGCTCTTTCATTGACATCTTCTTAGCGAATCTATGTCTAATGAGTAGAATTACAATGATTGAAGCTCGACCTATGCCACAATATCTGCACACCTTCCACCCCGCCACAATCGCATCCACGAAGATGAATATCGGCCAGAGGATCCCACACACGAACCATCCTCCAGCAATATATCAGGCTAAACCATCTCTTTAAGTGAAGCGGATCATGAATGCCACCATGAGCGCGAACAACCCGGTAGCTTCAGCGAAGGCGAAACCCAAAATGGCATATGCGAACAACTGTCCCCTCATGCTTGGGTTGCGAGCCACACCGGTGATCAAAGCCCCAAAGACCGTTCCGATACCCGCACCGGCACCAGCAAGACCGATTGTAGCCATACCGGTACCGATGTTCCCGCCAGCAATGACCATGGCTTCAGCGAGCTCCGAGGAGAATGGACGGACCATTTGAGGCGCGAAGGAAGCCTTGAAGGCGTTGCTGACTTGTTGACGCTTGAGGGTTTGGAAGGGAGATTTGGCGGCATTGTTGTGCTGGAGAGAGCGGCCCATGCCTAGTCGGTAGAACGTGTCAATGAGCATAATGACTTTCTAGCAGTGACAAGGTTGAAGTCCAGTATAGAGCCAGGGAGATACGTACCTGAGATGGCTCGCTGGGGGTTGTTGAATTGCAGCTTAGTAGTGCTACGGAGCGCAGGGCGTGCGGCACCGGCAGAAGCGGAGCCGAGCATTGAGGCGACCTTGGGGGCCATGAATCGTGCCGAAGACATGGTTGAGATTGTGAGATGTCAATTGAGGAGTGGAGATGTGTTTGACGACGTCGTTTGATGGTGCTTGGGGCGGAGGAGATGGATGAGGTGGAAGGTTGTCAAGTTTTTCCAGGAGATTGAGCTTCGAGCTTGGCGGGAGCTAACAGGATGCGGGCTAGCGTTGAATCAGCGCCAAGACTCCTCTCCGGCCTTCACTTCTGCATCACCACTTAAAAAGATTGATGTCGCCGCGTCTATTGAAGCAGAGGGCTCTGCGTGTTGGTCAATCACCATCTCAAGCTTCAAACACTCCCCTAAAGATGCAGGTGGCACCTGTTGTCACGTATTGTGATATCTAGTCATTACTTTCCGTCATAAACATTTTCCACTTGTACAGCCAGCATTTGTGATGGCAGACCACTGGCGCTGGACTGACATAGCATCACTACCACATGCTCATGGAAACCCTCTCAGATACCGAATCCACAAACTTTCCCACAGCCATCCCGAACCTCGCAAGATCAAGAACAATTTGCTCATTATGCCCGACGGTATGGAGGTTGTCCTCCGGCATCTTGCTTACAAAAGGACTCTCGTTTATCCTCAAAACATCCTCGACACCTCCATGCATCATGCAAAGATCATTGAAGTTTTCTTCACCTTGCTTAACCCAGATTCGGGCCAAGACGTCGTTTTCGATGGCTTCGATGCGTTTTGCCGAGGGCCCAAGGATTTCTTCCAGGGTCATTGCGTCAAGGATTGTGACGTGCTTTGCAAGCGCTGTCATGAGAGTGGTTTCTTCAATACTGAGTTGTTGCTGTCATAGTCCATTTGATCCTTCTCGCGATAATCAGTGAGAACGCGACTGAGGGTTTCGTCTTCTAAGCTATCGACAGCGGCGAAATACCACACCAATTTGTAGCAAGGTTCTTCGTCAAGCCCTGCCTTCGCCGCTACAGACCAAACTTTAGCTTATGCCCATTCACAATTGAGTGGATTCAGTAATAACCTACCTATCTAAAGTACCCGGACATTTCTCAATCATCCTCTTAGAAAAACTCCCCTTACCCTGAGCGACATAAGCGCGATACCCCGCCTAGTTCTTCTTCAACCACTCTGGAATGCCCTCAGGTATTCGATCTCCACCATATATACGCTTCCCGGCCGCTGCACCGAATGCCTCGAGGTTGGCTTTCTCGAGAACCTTGACAGCGACAAGCTTTTTGCCGAGATGTAGTGCTATGGGTGCCATGAGCATTAGCTTGGAAGCGTGTTGCAGGACTCCACCTTCGAACTGGATCTTCTGGTCAGGCTGAAGCGTTGAGCCAGATGCGCCAACGAGGAAGATGGCACGAAGATGCAATAGCCCCTCTTTTGGGAGCGCATGGGGTGCAGCTATCGAGAGGAAGGCATTGAAGTCCTCGGTGGTGGCCTCACGATCGTTCAGCGATTCTCGCAGTATGCAGTATGCGCTGGCGTAGGCGCTGGCTTTCTCGGAGGGTGGCTGACTGAAGGTCTCGGTTTTGTCGCTACCGTTGGTTTTGGCATTGCAGCGCTTAACCTAAGCCGGGACTGTGTCCTATACTGGATCGGCGAAGGTTTGGTATCCTTGGGCGCTGCGGGATTGCCATTCTTCCGCCATGTTGCTGGCTAGGATTGGATGAAACTCAGGAGGTAGATCAGCGCCGCTGGGGATAGCGAGAACGTGGTGATGAAGTGACATTTCGTGCGTATCTGTCTTTGACCCGGAATGGAGGTTTGAGCGCGTTGATTGACTAAGAAGGGTATCTTCCTTCAGCCGCTGATGTGAGAGGATGTGAGGTAAGGCTAGTCTTGATATCTAGCTAGGATCACTAATACGACGTAAGACTCTCAAGTAGTAGTGTCAATATGCAAAGTGAGGCGTTGAAGGTGAAAGCTATTAATTGTGGGGGGAGGCAAGTCTGAGAGCGAGCGGGAGGATGGAGTACCTTCGTCCCTTCTCGCTAGTGCGACGAGAGAAGATGGGAAAAGCTGGGGTACTGAATGAGCAGCGGTGAGATAGCAAACAGTACTTATCAAATTGCGATTCGTCCTTTGGAGTCGGATGCGATCGGACTCGACGATGGGGGAGCGTGCTCAGTATAAAGGATTCCTCGTGATAGCCTGCGGCTCTATACCCACTAGTCGCCCTCGTGGAAGCTCCCGGAAGAGCTCTATACCCCCAAGTGTGCATACATCAAGGCTGTTTAGGTAAATTTGGGGTAGATCTGAGCTGGTTAGACGTTCCTCCACCAGTATTTCTCGTGCTCCAGAGTTCTAAGATTTGGAGCCGCGGAGAACGTTGGGCCGCCGTATGTCACGGTCCGGACTCGGGAGAGCAGTCTCCGCACATGAATGCAGCTTGATTCCCCAGACAACCCATGGAATAGGAACGCTGCTATCGGCCGGGGTAGAAATGGGGTCGAAGGCCCGGATTCGTGGTGTTCCCGAACGGCATGGCCCACAGCAAGTCTCGCGCCGTGGCTTCACATAAGTCATCAGTACGGATGGTAGGCTACCAATGGCTTTAGATGGTCATTGTTGGCTTGGGCAGACCTTGAAGATCTTTCAAAGCCGGAAACACCTCATTTCTTGGGCATATGAAGCTTGCAATCAAACACTGCCGGCTAAGTACTCTCGGAGACCCGAACGTCTTTGAACTGGACTTGTACAGCATCTTCCAGGGTGACGAGATTGGAAGTGAGATGGATGTCCAATTGGCTTCGTCAAACGTACAGATAGGGTTCGAACAATCCTTCGTGTACGCCAAACATGCTTGGACTCACGTGCCTGAGCAATATTCGTCAGTTGCCCAGTACACTGTCAGGCTTCAGTCAAAGCCAGTTTCGAGGTTTGAATGTTGAGGATTTTAGTTATCTTTACTGATGCACCTCTAATAGGAGAAGAGAGCGCCGGATCCAGATCTGCTCGCACTTACCCCCGGATCCGAGACTGGTCCAGTGGCAGGTGGGCGCTGGAGTGTCTCTGCTTGGAGGCAAATCTGTAGGGCTAAACCGAGACGCCGCGGAGATGACATCTATAATATATAGGGCAGGGATTCTTCAGATATTGGCTTAGTAGGCAGTAAAATGTGCTTCCGCTATAAAGCTCGCCATGATGGATCGAAGAGGTTTGTACGAGTAGATCGATTTAACAGACGGCCATGCCAAAAGAGACGTGAAGAAACACACAAATACAGAAACGCGCTGAATGTGGTGTTTTTGTATGAACTTGCGCTCCTTGGATGGCTATGCAATTTTTATTTTGGGCTTCATGTGCTTCGCACAAGTCTAATGAAGGCGCGTAGGAGACTACAGAGCGCAATTTGGAAAAGGCCTGGAGTGGATTCTGACACACTGCATTTTTGTGGTGTCAGTGTGACCGTGAAGCGGTGACGTACCAGTCCTCGTTTTCTTTTAAGCTTCCTCGGTAATGGGCAAATGCCGCCGGCGAAAGTTATGTTAACTGGGCAAGATCGACTAGTTGCAGTCAATACGTCCGTATTGATTGGTCTGGAATGTTCGCTGCGGAAGGCTGCAACCGTCGCTTCGGGGACATATAGTGCCGTCCTGCATGCAAAGTGATTGTCCTCGCCTATCGCTGTCGTCCAGAGCCGCCGCCGCTAGACCGAACGAGGCGCGAGGCTGTGTACCATGCATGAGGTGTGGTGGGGGGTTTAAACGGGGGGAAAAGGTCCTCCGCTCTTCCCCTGCTTTCCTCCCAGCTCTGATTACTTTGTCGAGATCCTCTGAGATCTGGCACATATCGCAATATTTATCGCGGGTTTTGCAAGTGTTGGGTGTTATCTCCTTCAGATTATGGCGGATCCGGAGCCACCACTCCGGTTGCTTTCGCTCGGTAGGGTGTTCTCGGGATGGAAAAGATGTACTCCAGAGCTGACTCTATGCAGATGGCGGTGGCATCAAGGGGCTCTCGAGCCTTTATATCCTCAGAGATCTGCTGGTGACCGTCCAGAAGCTTGACAATAGGGAGACAGTGCCTGCTGGAGAGACTGCTTCTCCCCGACCATGCGATTACTTTGACATGATTGCTGGCACGTCAACTGGAGGGTAGGTCTCCTTTCTACCCCAATCAATCTTTCATTGGCCACTTTCTCTGTCCAGTTCAAGTCTACCTGGCGCGTAGCCGATGTGGAAGTTCGCGCTCACATGGGCTGCGGGAATTCCTACAACCTAAGCCTCAAACGCGAACTCCACGAATTCGGTGACTCTATTTTGCTCTTTGTGCCCAAGAAGCAATATCCCTTGCTTTACTTAAACGAAGCTGTGGAGTTCTGAGCTAATGCAGCTGTTACCTACTTTTCTTTGAGCAGTCCACCTATTGTGGCCAAAGCAGAAAAGTCAACGCAACCTCGCTGACTTCCTTAGACTCATTGCTGTCATGTTAGGAGTCCTCCGAATGGACATAGAGACTTGCATAAATGCATATCTGAGTATGGCTCCAGAGATATTTCCCATTGAATCGAATGGTAGCGAAAAGCATATTTGGGCAAGGCCAAAATGTATGTACTTTCCGGACCCTTCCCCTTGTTGCTATTATGCTTCCTTATCCGTCACTTGGCCTAAATTTGTGCCCCTTTTGAACCCTATTGACCACAGAGACAGTGGCCTGAGAGGCGACCAACGCTTCGATCCAGCACCTTTTGAAGCCGCTATCAAAGGTCTTGTGAGAGGGAATCTTGGAAATAATGCAACGGGGAATGAGACGATGCGATCTCAATCTAGTCAGGGGTGCAGAGTGTAAGCCCATTCCATTCCAGTTTTTCTCGCTCATGTTATTGACAACGTCAAGTTTTGTTTGCGTGGTTTCCGAAGAACCCCGCCGTCCATTCCGATTCCGAAATTACGAAAGCCCCAGGGTTGTATCTGAAGATATGACAATCTGGGAGGCCTGCCTCGCTACATCCGCAGCACCCAGTTATTTTCCACCAGTCTCAATCGGCAATCCTCCTCGAACATTTGTGGATGGCGGTCTAGGATACAACAACCCCACGCAGGCACTTCACGAGGAGGCGATGCAAATTTGGCCCTCGAGGAGTGTAGGTTGCATTGTCAGTATCGGAACGGGGGTGATGGGTTCTCACGATGTTGGGAGAACGATCAAACCTTTGTTCGAGACACTCCAGGCGATGGCCAGTGACACTGAGGACGTGGCTCAAGAGGTCAAAGAGGAAATGGAACACCGATATCCGGACCAGGACATCTATTTTCGCTTCAATGTACAGCAGGGCCTGCAGACTGTGGGTCTAGAGGAGTGGAAGGAAATGGGAAGGGTTCAGACGGCCACTGAAGCTTATCTTCAATCCAATCGGAAGCAGGTGATGGCTTGCGCTTCTCAGATCCTTTCTCCAACTCGTACGTAGCCAACCAAGATCGTATGATTCTCTAGCATGACTGACTTTTGTATGATAGATGCTATGTCATTAAAACCTGTTCGAGGGAGTGTGAGGACTTTTTCGACCGTTCCATTCTCGAAAGATCCTGGCTTTGTTGGTCGCGAGGACATCCTGGCACAGCTTGAGTCCGAATTTGCGGACCCAATATCACAAAGTTGGGCGTCGCTGTATGGTCTCGGTGGCATAGGGTAGAACGCGGACCTCTTTTCACCCTTTATTCAGAGAATTGGGCTGACCTTTGCTGCCAGAAAATCGCAAATTGCCATCGAATACTCATATCGACAAAAAGAGCGGTTGCCTGAGATCTCGACTTTCTGGGTCCATGTGAGCGACAAGGCGAGGTTCGAACAGTCATATACAGAAATCGCCACGACAGTAGAGATTCCTGGGACTGGAGACGGCAAGGTCGACATTCTCCAGTTGGTGTCCAAATGGCTCGCAAATCCGGACAATGGTCGATGGCTGTTGATCCTCGACAATGCGGACGACGCTACCGTGTTATTGCACCTACCAGAACGAGATCCTGAGACTGGCGCAACGTCTGTGCAGCGCCGCTTGCTGGATTTCTTGCCGCGAGTGCAACACGGGGCTGTGCTCATCACGACTCGCGATCGCACTTGTGCGCTAGACCTGAATGGACAGAACGGCACGCCCCTAGAAGTGCGACCGATGAGTACAAATGAAGCTGTCGGCCTGCTTCGGAACAGATTGCCAGATGCCACTGAAGAGGAAGCTTCTGAACTTGTGGCAGAGTTGGAGAGGGTGCCTCTCGCCATCTCCCAGGCTAGTGCGTACATCAAAGCGGTTGTCCAGGTTTCAATATCCATATACCTCAATAAATTCCGTCGCAGTAATGAGGACCAAGCCACTCTGCTTAACAAGGGCAAAGGGGACTTGAGGCGAGATCCAGCGGTACCAAATGCAGTGATAACATCCTGGGAGTTATCCTTCCGCCAGATCCGTGAAAAGACCCCAGGCTCAGCTAATTTGTTATCGCTTATGTCGTATATCAATCGGCAAGGTATCCCACAGTTTCTGCTACAAGGAGATGATGACGATGTTTCTTTCTGCGAGAAAATTGATCCTCTCATTAGCTTCTCTCTGATCCGTGCAGAAACCAGAGAGAATGTATTCGAGATGCACAGACTTGTGCAGACAGCAATGCGGCATTGGCTTCGTAGCGAAGGTTGTGATCAATTATGGAAAGAGAGTGCGATTGTGCGGGTGGCGCATCAATTTCCAGCACGAGAACAAGAGCAACATTGGCCGATCTGCGATGCCCTAATGTCTCACGCGGACGAGGTGATACTTCACATGGCTAGCTCCAAAGAATCTCGATTAAGTCGCGCGATTATACTGGTACACACGGCCTTGTATCTAGTCGAAAGGAAAGGGCATGCCGGACTTGCGGAACAAAGATCGACAGATGCGCTTCAAATTCTGCGAGAATACTTTGATGACGACTCAGACGATATCCTCAATACCATGAGCATATTGGCTTACGCTCAAAGTGTAACTTCTCAAAACGGAAGAGGCGAGAGATCTCCAGGAGTTCTTATTGAGGCAAAGACGGGAGAAGTATGGGTCGGAGGACCAAAGGACTTTACTCTCCATGCATAATCTTGCTTGCTCATATGGTGCTTTAGTGCAGCATGAAAAGGCCGCGGATCTACTGAAACACGTGTTCGAAGTACAAGAAAGGTTATTAGATCCGGGAGATCCGAGTCTCTTGGCCTCTGGAAATGGACTAGCGGTTACCCAAACCAACCAAGGCAAATACGAAGAGGCTGAAAAGCTGAGTACTAGATTGTTGGAAATGAGTACCAAACATCATGGATTCGAGTATATACACACTCTCGGTGCAATGCGAAATCTATCTCATGCGTATTTGCGACAGAACAAACTCGAAGAAGCCGAGAAGCTGAGCGTTCAAGCTATTCCAATCTCCATCAAAACCTACGGCCGTAGTCATCGGAGGACTCTTGAGACCCGAACAGAATTGGCTGAAACCTATTACCGTCAAAAGAAGCTGGATGAGGCGCAAAAAATCTGCATATCGTGTCGTGATACGATGCAAGAAATTTATGGCGCGGAAAATGTTACGATGGCAGGTATCAGCAATCTCCTCGGCTTGGTCTATCAAGATCAAGGAAGGTTCGTTGACGGGTCAAGGCTCTTGAAGGATGCTGCGGAGATGGACCGGAAAGCCTTAGGGTCTGATCACCCAGACACGTTGAATAAATTGTCCAATCTTGCTCTTTGCTACTATGATATGGGGGACAAGGTTCAAGCCATTCAATTGATGACCAATGTGCTTGATAAGCGGAAAGAAGTCCTTCACGCCAATCAC